>NC_053389.1:477645496-478872956 GCF_905171765.1 Bufo bufo
CTTTCACTATATACATGCAATGCTTTCGATATCATAGTGCAATACATAGTAAACAGAATACATTTTAAACATAGTAGATATACAATTTTGGTAGGTTTATAAATCCTCTTATGTACATACCTCCTTCCAGTCATCCAGCAGCTTTGAAAAAATGGCAGTGTCTTCAGTGTCATTTGTGTCATTTGTGTCTTTTGAATTCTGTTGCTAAAAACATAAGCATTGTTAATTTATGAAAATAGTAGAAAATATATTAAAACATTTAGGAAATTATAGCAAGTAATGTAGCAAGTAATGCAACCATAAAGAAAAAGTACAAAAGTGTCCATTGTCCTGCTGGATCTGATGAACACAGATACAGTAGCTATATCATTCAAAATGATTTATAGTTCCTCTACAAAAACTAGCATGCACCAGACTTGGCTTACTGTCACTTTCCTGTGTGCAGAGCTGTTGCCGCTTTTTTTGGTAAAGGTTGCACAGAAGGCAACGTGGAAGCTATGCCCTCTTATTCTGATTCTTGTCAGAAAAAATGGTGGGGGAATCAGACATTTATCATCCCCTGTACTCCAGAAAACTAAAAGCAAAAGGTCACAACGTTTGGGGCATGCTCCAAAATTTGTGAATTTTTATGGGTTTTGCTCCCTGCTCTTCACTTTTCTACAAAAGTGGACAGAGTGGGCAGTGGAGGCCCAGATACCAGTATAGCACATTGTAGATTATATCTGAAATCTACAGCAGCTTCTTTGCTCGCATAGTTTTGACCTACACAGCATAGTTTTGACCTACACAGATGCACTACAATTATTAAGAGAAAAAAAATCTCTTAATAATTGTGGCGCATCTGATGCCAGCGGGGGAAAGATTAAGACCAGTGTGCAATACGCCGGTCTTAATAAATATCCCCCGTAGTGTTCAGTGTGACATTCCTTTCAGTGCAATTATGCTAGAAAACTAGAAAATATTTTCCATGGTCACATACTGTAGACATCTGGTCATTGCTAACAGCAAACTTATTATAGTGACTGCAATGCTGAATGCATTTCCAACTTGGACACAATCAATTTCTGGACATTTCGCCACTCTATTTTAAGCAAAAACTGTGTGCATGGTTATAAAGTTAAGTGAATGCTCTGCTATTGTTGACATGCTGTTACAAATCGCCACTTCCTGCACAATGCAGCAGCTTTTGAAAGTTTGACCACATTTGCAAGTTAATAATTTCCATCAAACTTTCCAGTTTAGGTATAATACTGAAAATCAATGACATAAATACCCCAAAATAACTATATAATAATAAAATACCGTAGGTACAAAGCAAAACATGATACAGAAAACTGAACAACTAAATACAATACCATATAATGATGAATACAGCCACTCAATCCACAAATATTAGTATGCCCAGATGAGCGAGAAAGCAGTGATTAGCATTCATATTTTATGAAAGTTTCAATGGTCTCTATGAATTCCTACTCTAGCAGTACTTACCAAATATTTTCTCAGTTTTTCAATGTCATCACGTGCTATCTTAAGGTTAATATTATATCCATTGATTTGTCCAATATAACAAAGGACTGCACAATGAAGGAGAAATATCTTGAAATATGTCATCATTTCTCAGGATGAAGCAGGTGAAATTAGTGTATTTCTAAGTCTAGGTGGACCTTCTTGTAAAGAAGAGAATGTCTTTCATGTACAACATAGCAGGTATATATACCCCACAAAACTTCTTGTGACACGTCACAATTAGTCATATTTCACAGGCTTCTTAAAAGGAGATGGTGTTAGATAGGCGTTGTGGTGCTTCTTGTTTCTATTTTTCTGTTAGTAGATCGGTTTCTGGGGTTTTCAGCTGTGAACATTTAGTTTCCTCTAAATGACAAAGCAGGCATGTTCACTTTAGAAGCAAAAAGTGACCTCTCGGAAATTAATAAATCCTTAGAAAGCTCAAAGATTTAATATTCACAAAGTGGAATTAAATTACTGTAATTAACTACAACTACAATGACTGTAAATAAGCAATATTCTGTTGTGGTGGTGGCTCACTCCCTATTACCTATGGTATGGTGCTGCCAACCCAAATGAGAGGACACCCTGCCTCTCTGAAAAAAGAGATGACTAAAGTAGGTATGTGTTGGGCGAGCACTCTAACATCAGGCTTGAGCTAACATAAATCACACATTTATTACATCTAAAATATAAAACAAAATGAAGCAGTATAACCAATATAAAATCAATATAAAAAACAGATAGTCGCAATATTCACAACGGGGGCAATTTCAGTGCGGCACCATAAAAGTCTGTATTATAATATGGATCTCTTTACCATACATGCGGATGTAATACTCTTTGTTTCATATGCGAAGCCTGGGGGATTGATATTGTGTCACAAAAAATATTCGCAGACAGTGGAGGTATTGATATTACTTTCGGATGAGTTCTAATATAGTCCGAGGAGTAGTAGTATTAGAACTGTCACAAATAGTTGTATACGACTTTAAGTTGAGTTGTAATAGATGACGATGTCGGCTATTCAGCCGCTTACCTCCTTCCTTCAGGGGTTGTCCGTGGTGTCTCCGCTAACTTGACGAGGGGCGAGCGGTGCGGGAAAATTCCGGCGTCTCGCGTCACACTTCTCGAGTATGTATTATCGAGATCTGTATTGTCGAAAGCTCGCGGGAACACAATCGCGAGACTTCGGTTTCATCCAGATCTAGCGTCTCTTGTATGTAGAACCAAAATCCAGTTTTTCGATTTCTTTATGGAAATGTCCGCATGGCCATGCGACTGGAAATATTTCAGCAGGTGTGCGACGTTACCAGACGTGTTTCGGGATATGTCACTATCCCTTCCACTGAGATTATTTTGCGACACAATATCAATCCCCCAGGCTTCGCATATGAAACAAAGAGTATTACATGCGCATGTATGGTAAAGAGATCCATATTATAATACAGACTTTTATGGTGGCGCACTGGAATTGCCCCCTTTGTGAATATTGCGACTATCTGTTTTTTATATTGATTTTATATTGGTTATACTGCTTCATTTTGTTTTATGTAATAAATGTGTGATTTATGTTAGCTCAAGCCTGATGTTAGAGTGCTCGCCCAACACATACCTACTTTAGTCAACTGTAAAGAAGTGTATTAGAAATAAAACACCCTTAATTAATATATAAAAATATGCAAAAGCTAACATATTTTACATAATTTGGGGTCCCTGTTCTCTTGATTTGTGGAGGTCTCAGCAATCAGACCCCAATACATCTAATAGCTTTCTATCTAACTGGAATACAACTTAAAAAGGGTTCTCCTTGCATTTGGTCTAATTAGGGCATCCATATGAATGGCATACAGATTTTGCAGTCGATTTGTTGTGTTTTTCACTTTTTACATTAAAATAGGGAAAATCCTGTACAAAAGTTGCAGTAGAATAGTTGTTTTCAGATCAGGGAACCTCAAAACTGCTAGAAATCCAACTACAGTAGTACTGTCATCCATAGTGAAGTTATCTCTATGAACTACAGTTGACTGTCACAATGAAGGTCATAGCTTGGCAAATAATTTAGACCCTTAGCCCAAAACGAATTTAGTTTCCAAAGCACAAATTCAGATCCCACACGTCAGAACTAGTGTTGAGCGAATCAAAGTGAAACTAATTGACTTCAATCAGAATTTCAGGAAAAATTCCATTTGTAACAAATCTGAATTTCCTTACGCCTCATGGTAAGAAAAAGTTTTTTCCTAAATTTGTAGCTATACGTGTTACAAAGTGAAATTAAGAAGCCCAAGAATGCGATATGACCCATAATGCTGTGCAGCCAGCCAATCAGCAGATATGCAAAGAAAAGGGGGTTAGTCAGCACATCCCAATGCATGCTGCCATGGCTAAAAACATAGAGAAAAAAGACAATGCAGCAGCACCCTGCAAATCAGATAAAGTACAATAATGCCATAGTCACAAAAAATATTATAGTGCTAATGCTGCACTTATTTATAAAGTGAGATGCTTGGCAAATGCATTTTGTACAAAACCATTTGAGCCCGTCTGCCGAACGTCAAGGCGATCTCTATAAGACGGGAACCTAACACTAAATACTAGCTGTTATGCACCATAATGGCCGCCATAAAGTTCAGGAAGCGTTGGATCCACATGCATGCTGGATCCACTCTGCCTTTTACCATTTTTGGTGCCATAATGGCCTCCATTACTTCCAAGGGATGCAGGTACCAACATGCATGCCGAGACCACTTCATACCTTTCCTTGTGCCAGACAGCTTCCAATGAATGTAGTGAAAGCAGGCCACATTATGGCGCATAACAGGTAGTATTTAGTGTTAGGACCCATCTTACAGAGATAGTGTCATGGTCTTACCTGCTTGCTGCTCTCCTTCGTTTGACATGTGCTGGCGGCCATCTTGGGTCCTGGGTTTCTTGTAGCCTTCCACCCTGCGGCTCCTCCTTCCCCTGGGAGGAGCTGGATGCCTAGCTCTTATATATAGGAGGTCTGTGGCTTCAGTTCCTTGCTTGGTCCTCTTGTGTTCACATGCTTCTAAGACTGCTGCTGCTTCTGGTTCCTGATCCTGGCTTCGTCTGACTACCCTGCTGGTTCCTGATCCTGGCTTCGTCTGACTACCCTGCTGGTTCCTGATCCTGGCTTCGTCTGACTACCCTGCTGGTTCCTGATCCTGGCTTCGTCTGACTACCCTTCTGGTTCCTGACCTCTGGCTTCGCAAAGACTCTGCTCGGTTTCACCATCCGTTTGGACTTTTGCTTTACAGCTTTATTTTCAATAAAGCCTTCTTATTTTCACTTATCTCTTGTTGTACGTCTGGTTCATGGTTCCGTGACATTAGGACCAAGCCATGAATTCTGACGGTACAGGGCCATCCTCGCTACCCACGCTGGTTGCCAGACTTGATCAGCAGGATCACCTGTTGGGTCGGTTTGCTGTGGCGTTGCAAACCCTGCTTGAACGCACGGCTCATTTCGCTCCCGTTGCCGATGGGTCGGTTGTCGCTCCTGGGCTCGCTCCTACTGCCGCTCCGGTTGTTGCGCCAGAGTCTACCCCGACACCTGTTGTTGCGCCTGCGGTGTTTCGGGGTATGACCGGTTCTGCCCCTCTTCCACAGCGCTTTGGGGGAGAGACAACTCAGTGCCGAGGTTTCCTTAACCAGGTGGGCATTTATTTCGAGTTGCTGCCACATGCCTTTCCTACTGAGAGATCAAAGGTGGGCTTCTTGATCTCGCTGCTCTCGGACAAGGCCTTGGCCTGGGCCAGCCCTTTATGGGAGAACAACAATCCGGTGGTTGCCGAGTTTTCCGGTTTTGTTGCTTCTCTTCGGAAGGTATTCGATGTGCCGGCTCGTGCTGCCTCTGCTGCGAAGCTCCTTATGTCCATCAGACAGGGTTCACGATCCGTAGCTGAATACGCCATTGAGTTTCGTACCCTGGCAGCAGAGGTGGGCTGGAATAATGAGGCTCTGGTCGCTGCTTTCTCTCATGGTCTCTCGGATGCCTTGAAGGATGAGGTTGCAGCTAAGGACCTACCAGTTGAGCTCGAGTCTCTTATTTCTTTCCTGATTTTGATTGACACCAGACTCAGGGAGAGACCTTCCTTTAAGGAGAACCTGCGGAGGTCTTCTAACAGATTGGTGCCTACGTTTGCTGTCCCACCCGTGCCTCCCTCTCCTCCCACGCCTCCTGGGAATGACTTGTCTGGGGGTGAACCCATGCAGCTGGGGTTTGCTCGCCTGTCCGAGGGGGAGAGGGCACTCCGGAGACGCGAGGGCCGATGCATGTACTGTGGTCTCGGTGGGCATTTTCGGTTGGCATGTCCGAACCGTCCGGGAAACGCTCGTACCCTGAGATCCTGTCGGGGGCAGATCTTGGGTGGAGTCTCCTCGTCCCCGGTTTCCCGTGTTGACAAACCACAGATCACTGTTGTCCTCTCCTGGGTCGGGGGCTCGGTGACGACCCAGGCGTTGGTGGACTCTGGTGCTGGTGGTTTGTTCATTGATAGTGTGTTCGCTGCCGCCAATTCCATTCCTCTGCAGGCTCGAGGTTCCCCACTGGCTCTTGAGGCGATAGACGGCAGACCCCTTCTGCCGCCACACGTGACTCATGAGACCCTTCCAGTGGGGATAGCCATTGGTGCCGTTCACAGAGAGTCGGTCTGCCTCCAGGTTATTTCGTCTCCACACTACTCGGTGGTCTTGGGGTACCCCTGGCTCCAGAAGCATAATCCGACTTTCGATTGGAGATCGGTCGAGATCCTCTCGTGGTCACCGCAGTGTGGGGCTAGTTGCATCCATGGGTCTGTCAAGTTGCTGTGTACTTCCTCGGACTCTCTGTTGCCTCCTGAATACGAGGAGTACCGGGATGTATTCGATAAGGTGCGCGCGGTTGCCCTACCTCCGCACCGCCCATACGATTGTGCCATAGAGTTACAATCTGGTGCCGTTCCCCCTCGTGGCAAAGTCTATCCACTGTCGGTAGCGGAGAATGAGGCCATGGAGGAGTACGTGAGGGAGGCGCTTTCACGCGGACACATTCGCAAATCTTCGTCCCCGGCAGGGGCTGGATTTTTCTTTGTGAAAAAGAAGGGCGGTGAGTTGAGGCCTTGCATCGATTACAGGGGTCTCAATCGCATCACGATCAAGAACGCTTACCCGATACCCTTGATTTCCGAGCTGTTCGATCGCCTTAAAGGGGCCACGGTCTTTACCAAACTCGACCTGAGGGCGGCATATAACCTGGTAAGGATCAAGGCGGGCGATGAGTGGAAGACCGCGTTTAACACCAGGACCGGTCATTACGAATCCTTGGTTATGCCCTTTGGGTTGTGCAATGCGCCCGCAGTCTTTCAGGAATTCATCAACGATGTTTTCCGTGACCTGTTGCAGCAGTGTGTGGTAGTCTATTTGGATGACATCTTGGTATATTCTGAATCCATGGAGGCCCACATTCTGGATGTCAGACGAGTGTTGCAACGGTTACGAGAGAACAAGCTGTTCGGTAAGCTTGAGAAATGCGAATTTCACCGATCCCAGGTAACCTTCTTAGGTTACATCATTTCCGCTGAGGGGTTCTCCATGGATCCTGAGAAGGTTTCGGCTGTCTTACAGTGGCCCCAGCCCAGTGGTCTTCGTTCCCTGCAGCGCTTTTTGGGCTTCGCCAATTATTATCGGAAGTTCATCAGGGACTTTTCCATGCTGGCCAAGCCTCTCACGGATCTGACCAGGAAGGGCAGTAATTCCCAGGTCTGGCCGCTCGAGGCCATCCGAGCTTTTGAGGCCCTAAAGTCCGCCTTTGTGTCGGCTCCGATTCTGTCGCATCCCAACCCTGGGTTGCCCTTTGTCCTCGAGGTGGACGCGTCTGAGACGGGAGTAGGCGCCCTTCTGTCTCAGCGTAGAACACCAGAGGGTCCTCTGCTTCCTTGTGGGTTTTACTCCCGGAAACTGTCTTCCGCGGAGTGCAACTATCAGATTGGTGACAGGGAGTTATTGGCCATCGTGCAGGCCCTTAAAGAATGGAGGCACTTGCTCGAGGGTTCGGTGGTTCCGGTTCTCATCCTGACGGACCACAAGAATCTGACCTACCTTTCTGAGGCCAAGAGATTGACACCACGTCAGGCCAGATGGGCTCTGTTCTTGTCACGTTTTAATTACGTGGTCTCCTACCTACCCGGTTCCAAGAACATCAGGGCGGATGCCTTATCACGGCAGTACTCCGAGCTGTCCAGGGAGGAGTCGATTCCGACTTCGGTCATACCTCCGAATCAGATCCTGGCCGCCATTCGCACCAGCCTGACCTCTCCCCTGGGTGAGCAGATTTTGGCGGCTCAATCTGGTGCTCCCTCTGGGAGACCCAACGGCAGATGTTTTGTGCCTGAGGAGTTGCGCACTCGGTTGTTGCGAACCTACCATAACTCCAAGACCGCGGGGCATCCTGGAAAGAATCAGCTGTCCTGGGCTGTTTCACGTCTGTTCTGGTGGCCTTCCCTACGTTCCGACATCGCCGCATATGTAGCGGCATGCTCCGTTTGTGCCCAGAGTAAGTCCCCTCGGCACCTTCCGTTGGGCCTTCTGCAACCCATAGCCACCGGGGAGCGTCCATGGTCACACCTGGGGATGGATTTCATTGTGGACCTCCCTGCATCCCGAGGCCATACGGTCATTCTCATGATTGTGGATCGGTTTTCCAAAATGTGCCACTGTGTTCCTCTCAAGAAGTTACCCTCTGCACAAGAGTTGGCCACGATTTTTGCCAGGGAGGTCTTCCGGTTGCACGGTTTGCCTAAAGAGATTGTGTCGGATCGGGGGAGTCAGTTTGTGTCCAGGTTCTGGCGCGCCTTTTGCTCCCAGTTGGGGATTCATCTCTCCTTCTCCTCGGCCTACCACCCTCAGTCCAATGGGGCCGCAGAACGATCCAATCAGGCCTTGGAGCAATTCCTTCGTTGCTATGTCTCCGATCACCAAGACAATTGGGTTGACCTCCTGCCTTGGGCTGAGTTTGCCAGGAACACGGCGGTTAACTCTTCCTCTGGGACGTCTCCCTTCATGGCCAATTATGGGTTCCAACCTGCCGTGTTACCGGAGGTATTCTCTCCCCAGGATATTCCGGCTGTGGAGGATCACCTTTCCGTCCTACGTGCTTCTTGGGTACAGATCCAGAAGTCCCTTGAGGTCTCTGCGCAGCGCCAGAGATTCCAGGCTGATCGCAGACGAGCGCCTGCTCCTTCCTACCAGGTCGGAGACCGTGTATGGTTGTCCACCCGCAACCTCAAGCTTCGAGTGCCCACTCCCAAGCTGGCGCCTCGCTTTGTTGGTCCCTTCCGAGTGCTTCGCAGGGTAAACCCGGTAGCCTATGCCCTTGCGCTTCCTCCTGGCATGCGGATCTCCAACGTGTTTCATGTCTCCCTGTTGAAGCCACTGGTGTGTAATCGTTTCACTTCCTCGGTTCCTCGGCCTCGTCCGGTCCAAGTGGGCAATCGTGAGGAATATGAGGTGAGCAATATCCTGGACTCACGCCTGGTCCGCGGTCGGTTGCAGTTTTTGGTCCATTGGCGTGGTTATGGTCCAGAGGAGCGTTCCTGGGTTCCCTCCGCAGATGTCCATGCTCCTGCCTTGCTCCGAGCCTTCCACGCACGCTTCCCTCAGAAACCGTTTTGTGCTCCGCGGAGGAGGGGCCCTTGAGGGGGAGGTACTGTCATGGTCTTACCTGCTTGCTGCTCTCCTTCGTTTGACATGTGCTGGCGGCCATCTTGGGTCCTGGGTTTCTTGTAGCCTTCCACCCTGCGGCTCCTCCTTCCCCTGGGAGGAGCTGGATGCCTAGCTCTTATATATAGGAGGTCTGTGGCTTCAGTTCCTTGCTTGGTCCTCTTGTGTTCACATGCTTCTAAGACTGCTGCTGCTTCTGGTTCCTGATCCTGGCTTCGTCTGACTACCCTGCTGGTTCCTGATCCTGGCTTCGTCTGACTACCCTGCTGGTTCCTGATCCTGGCTTCGTCTGACTACCCTGCTGGTTCCTGATCCTGGCTTCGTCTGACTACCCTTCTGGTTCCTGACCTCTGGCTTCGCAAAGACTCTGCTCGGTTTCACCATCCGTTTGGACTTTTGCTTTACAGCTTTATTTTCAATAAAGCCTTCTTATTTTCACTTATCTCTTGTTGTACGTCTGGTTCATGGTTCCGTGACAGATAGCCTTGACGTTCGGCATACGGGCTCAAATGGTTTTGTACAAAATGCATTTGCCAAGCATCTCACTTTATAAATAAGCGTAGCATTAGCACTATAATATTTTTTGAGACTATGGCATAATTGTACTTTATC
Organism: Bufo bufo; assembly: GCF_905171765.1. NCBI lineage: Eukaryota > Metazoa > Chordata > Amphibia > Anura > Bufonidae > Bufo > Bufo bufo. The sequence continues at coordinate 477,655,333 of NC_053389.1, forward strand.
TGGTTGGCAGGGTGCTGCTGCATTGTCTTTTTTCCTCTAGGTCTTTGCCATGGCAGCGTCAACCTGCGCCCTGGGAGGTGCTGACTAACCCCCTTTTCTTTGCAGATTTACAGTGCTGAAGATGTGGTACTCCACTGAGTCGTGCACTCCTGATTAGCCTGTCTGCCCCATAGGCGGATTTTAATTAGTTTCAGTATAAAGCTGTGGCCTGCTTTCACTACATTCATTGGAAGCTGTCTGGCACAAGGAAAGGTATGAAGTGGTCTCGGCATGCATGTTGGTACCTGCATCCCTTGAAAGTAATGGAGGCGATTATGGCACCAAAAATGGTAAAAGGCAGCGTGGACCCAGCATGCATGTGGATCCAACAATTCCTGAATTTTATGGCGGCCATTATGGTGCATAACAGGTAGTATTTAGTGTTAGGACCCATCTTACAGAGATCACCTTGACGTTCGTCAGACGGGCTCAAATGGTTTTGTACAAAATGCATTTGCCAAGCATCTGTCCCACATAGAAGACTTATCAATAAACTGCAGTCATTGAGCATGGACTCCCATATTGTTGAGTGGATTAGGCAGTGGCTGAGTGACAGACAGCAGAGGGTTGTAGTCAATGGAGAACATTCAAAACAAGGTCATGTTACCAGTGGGGTTCCACAGGGATCTGTACTGGGACCAATTTTGTTTAATATCTTTATAAGTGATATTGCAAAAGGCCTCGAGGGTAAGGTTTGTCTTTTTGCTGATGACACAAAGATATGTAACAGGGTTGATGTTCCTGGAGGGAAACGCCAAATGGAAAAGGACTTAGGAAAACTAGAAGAATGGTCAGAACTCTGGCAACTGAAATTTAATGTGGATAAGTGCAAGATAATGCACCTGGGGCGTAAAAACCCAAGGGCAGAATATAGAATATTTGACACAGTCCTGACCTCAGTATCTGAGGAAAGGGATTTAGGAGTAATTATTTCAGAAGACTTAAAGGTGGGAAGACAATGTAATAGGGCAGCACGAAATGCCAGCAGAATGCTTGGGTGTATAGGGAGAGGTATAAGCAGTAGAAAGAGTGAAGTGCTTATGCCGCTGTACAGAACACTGGTGAGACCTCACTTGGAGTATTGTGCGCAGTACTGGAGGCCATATCTCCAGAAGGATATAGATACTCTAGAGAGAGTTCAGAGAAGAGCTACTAAACTAGTACATGGATTGCAGGATAAAACTTACCAGGAAAGGTTAAAGGACCTTAACATGTATAGCTTGGAAGAAAGAAGAGACAGAGGGGATATGATAGAAACTTTTAAATACATAAAGGGAATCAACTCGGTAAAGGAGGAGAGCATATTTAAAAGAAGAAAAACTACCACAAGAGGACACAGTTTTAAATTAGAGGGGCAAAGTTTTAAAAGTAATATCAGGAAGTATTACTTTACTGAGAGAGTAGTGGATGCATGGAATAGCCTTCCTGCAGAAGTGGCAGCTGCAAATACAGTGGAGGAGTTTAAGCATGCATGGGATAGGCATAAGGCCATCCTTCATATAAGATAGGGCCACGGGCTATCCATAGTATTCAGTATATTGGGCAGACTAGATGGGCCAAATGGTTCTTATCTGCCGACACATTCTATGTTTCTATGTTTCTATCTCACTTTATAAATAAGCGTAGCATTAGCACTATAATATTTTTTGTGACTATGGCATTATTGTACTTTATCTGGTTTGCAGGGTGCTGCTGCATTGTCTTTTTTCCCAATCAGCAGATAATATGTTTTTATGACTATATATAATATTGATAACAGTGTGGGGTTTTAATTGGTATCATTAAAAGTTACATTTTAATAGGGGATTTTCTTTAATTCAGTGATATTTTTGTAAAGCCCCTAAAGATCCGGGGACAGTGATTAAAGCGATTTGTGACAAATTGTTTTAAGAACGAATCAAATTTCTTGAAGGACTTCGGCGAATCATGTGAATTTTTTTTTTACTTTGCTCACCTCTAGTCAGAACCAAAATGAAATTAGACTTTGAAGTCAGAGTGCAAAATTATTCAAACCACAGACTTATCTGCTTTCGGAACCACTGGATGACTTGAAACATCCAGATGGTCCATATGTTACTTTTGCAAGGACATTCCTGATTGTGAGATCATGCATCTGCATTAGGGGGAGCCAGTTGTTAGTGATAGCCGCTTTTCCCGTAGAGAAGACAGTTTATTACCGTCCTTGTCTTCCTGATCGCTATATACACAGCACTGTGCATTTTGCATAGAGTTCAGGAAGTGGTCATGACACTTCCTGCTTACATCCCATGCCCATATGTTTAGTGTAGGCAAACTAGATTCAGCAATTTGGTTTGATGCCCAGATCCCACAGTCAACAGGATTAGTGAAATTAGATGCTTATAAGGCCCCCTTCATATAGTTCTGGCGATCCAGATCAGTTCCCTTTGGTGCAGTACAGAAAACACCAGCGGGAAACAGAAGCCAGAACTGATCGTATAGTTTTCTGTGGGATCACTCATACAGTAGGCATCTAGTGCATCAATTTTGATGATGGATTTCAAACAGCTGCCCCAAAAAGAAAAAATTCATGTGACACAACGGATGTATGTGAACTCAGCCTAAGAAATTATTAACAGAGAGCAGATTTCAGGCAGGATAATTTTAGGATTTCCTTGTGTACCTTTCAGAACATTGTTTAGTGACTGAAACATAAACATTTTCAAATCCCAGATTTAAATAGACTTCCTGTGGGATTCCCAGGCAAGAACTATTTTCATGCTGCGTATCGGTGGCATTTATTACATAACTTTTTTTCACATTGTAAAAGAGAAGTACTTAAATAGCCACTGCCTTACGATGAGTAGAAAATTAAGAAGGAAGTAATGGTTTAGTTTCTGCTGGATTTACATTTGTGTAGTAAACAGTAACAAACAGGGATATAAAGGGAGGATTTACACCTATGTTTCTCTGTCTCTCTCTCTCTCTTCAGATGTGGTCACATGCTGTCCACATGCCTGTCCATGCTGGTGACCCATTATACAGCTATCAGAAATAAGAACCCTAAATGCTTCTCCTCTGAAGTCCTGGCAAACACAGAACTGCCAATACGATGCACAGACAGAGGACTCCGTCTCCCCAAGTGCAGAATTTTACATTTGGAAACATTGAACTGCAATTTTCATTGTTTTGACTATTCATCCAGTAAATCAAAAATTATTCTCCATGGTACTTTATCCCTCCAGTAATGTCAACTGAATTGCAAACTTTTGTGCCATTCGCAAACAGGCAAACTTTAGCTACCAAACCTTGTCCTATATCACTTAAGGCTCATGCACACGACCGTATGCCCTCTGAGACATACGGTCCGTGAGTGGGCCATATGTCCCGGAGCGGCATACATGGTGCGCATGGGAGCGCACAGCATCATAGGTTACTATGGTGCTGTGCAAATCGGGCTGCCTGCAGGGCTATTGTCCCACACTCATATTATCATATGAGTGCGGGACAATAGTCCCGCGGGGCGGCCAGATGCACACATCATCATAGTAACCTATGATGCTGTGCACTCCCGTGCGCACGATGTATGCCGCTCCGGGACATATGGCCCACTCACGGACCGCATGTTGTGTGCATGAGCCCTTACAAATATATTAAATTCATAATGACCATGCGCCATACATGTATATGGTGTGGTGCTGGGCTTTAATCCAGAGCTTCTTACGTGCAATCTAGCAAGTTGGGTCCCCAACCCCAAGGAGAAGACAGAAGTGGTTTATTACTGCATCCTGTTTTTTTCCTTTTCTGTGTGCATACTGCTCAATGGGTGTTATGCAGTGAATAGAGGAAGTGGCTATGCTGTTTCCTCTATTAGATTTGGATCACGAGATCACCAGGTGTTCTTGGGAAGAGCAGAGCTGCAGGGATTTATAAGACCCAAATTAACTCTGCCTTTTTGTAATGTCCACACAGTGGGCTGATTTACCTGTGATTAGGGCTGCTGTGGAAAGTTATAAAACAAAAGTCCAATATAAAAATGTCACCAAGAAGTCTTTTTATGACTTTTTGGCGGGTATATTATGTGCCAAAAATATATTTAAAAAAGTAATGAAAAATAAAACAAAACAAAATACAAATAAAAAAATGCTCACAACAATCGAAAATGTTGTCATAGTTGCCCTGTTCAAGCAAAACTATACATACTATATATAAAAACAACCGAAACAAAATAGGAAAGCCATTTTAATAATTTATTTTGGTGTCAGTTTACACCTTTGAAAAAGTGAATGAGAGCCATACTGCAGTAACCAGCTCCATCTACTACACAATAGAGCTCCACTGCCAACTTTCGATGATGGTGCTACTGCAGAACAGCTGAAGTGTGTGGTGTCTGACCCTTGCCAATCAAGTATTGATGGGCTGTCCTTAGGAAATGCCATCAATATAAAAGTACTAGACAAAACTTTTAATACATTTTTTTAAAATCATAAACCATTTACATAAAATTTGTATTTAATTTAAAACTGTAGTGGTATAAGATTGCTCAAAAGCTCTGTTTAAATGTCAAACCATAAACACTGGTGGTTCCTGGAACCCAAATTTTCTCCCACATTAACCTCAGACACACCAGATTCCCATTTGTAAATAGTAAACCTAAAATCCTCTTTTGTTAAGCCAACTTTTCAAGTAAAGGGAACCTCCAGATGTTATTATGAAAGTTGACGTGCGTGCATGTTTGTTTTAATAAGTATACCGAAGATTAAAAATTTCTCTATTTTGGAAATACACTTTTTGTGCGGCCAAAGAAAATATACCATGGGGATCCCTGCCTCTAGGACATCTATATACCTGTGTATAGGTGGTTAAGACCCCAGTTTTGTCAAATATTTTTTCTGTCTCCCCTATTATATGTCTGTGCAGTGTTTTTGTAGCCTCCCCCTCCAGCTGTATGTGATAGACAGGTACAGCATTTGCATGTCATGCTGCAATGGGGACCAAGTTGCTATAGCTTACTCTAACTGCACTCATGGTCAGTTAGAGTAAGCTGCTACTGCTGCTTGAAGGATCGGTTTGGATTTTTTTCATTTAACATATATAATAGGAAAGCTAATGGCACATATGTTAGATGGCCTCTGTTGGTAGAATTTCAGATTTTTTACTGCATGACATAATGCAGCAGACTGCTCTATTCCATACGGAGCCAGTAAAAATAGTATATACCATACAATATATATATATTTTTTAGCAAAGCTTCCTGTGGGCAGGGCTGCGCCACCAATGAGGCCAGGTGAGGCGATTGCTTCAGGCAGCACCAGGTAGGGGCAAGAGGGGGGCAGCAGAAGGGCCATGGGCAATGACCCCTTCCATTGTGGAAACGCTCATCTCTACATATTCAACTACATCGCTGTACTCAGGAAAGCAATACAGTTGAATACTGCGATGGGGCATGGGAGTGATGTCTCCCTGGCCCACTGTTTCCTCTAATAGGCTTTAGTCCTAGTTCCTGTAGCCTATTAGAAGCCGGTGTCATCATTATCGCGCTGCCTTTGCCGGGCTGCATAAGGCTTAGGGCACAGACTAGAAGAGGTCTGTGTCTTGCACTGCAGCGCTGACAGCAGAATGGAGGCAAGTATTTGAGTTTATTATTTATATTTGGCAGCATGCTGTTCACCCACAATGGGGTGGGGGTTATTATTTTGTAACTGCAGAAAGCACTAAAGGGATATTGCGACTGCGAAAAGGAGCATTTTTGTACTGGCACACATTAAAAGGGGGCCACTATGGGGACATTCATTTTACTAGGGGCACTAAAAGGGGTTCGTTTTTTGTACTGACACACGTTATAAAGGAGCATTTTTGTACTGGCACATAAGGGGGCATATTTTCTACTTATCGCACATTATAAGGGAGCATTTTTGTACTGGCACACATTCTAAGGTTGCCACTATGGGAACATTTGTTCTACAGGCGGCTCTTAAAGGGTTTTTTGTACTGGCACACGTTTTAAGGGAGCATTTTTTGTATTGGCACAGATAAGGGGGCATTTTTGTACTGCCACACATTATAAGGGAGCATTTTTATACTGGCACACATTGCAAAGGGGAATTATTTTACTGGCAGACATTATAATGGGTTATTTTTTGTACTGGCACACATTATAGGGGGGTGGTGTTATTATTACTGGGGGCACTATGGGGACATTATTACTTCTGGGGGCAAAATTAGGGACATTATTACTATTGGGTATACTGTTACCCCATAGTGCACCCCGACAGAGAATTATTACTACTGGTGGAACTTTTGAGAGGACTGTTACATTGGGAGGCATCCTGGCACAGTATCAGCTTAGCACAATTATTTTTGGAGGACACTATGTTTACTAGTGTTGAGCGCGAATATTCGAATAGCGATTTTTTTTTGAGAATATCGGCACTTCGCTAATTCGCGAATATTTGGAATATAGCACTATAAATTCGCTATTTTAAATATTCATTTTTTTTGTTTTTTTAATTGTTATTTTTTTTTTCTTTCCCACTTCTCAAAAGTAGTTCTTACCTGTCCTGAGGATTCCTGGCTGCTCCAGTCAGTGCCTGTTGTCGCTTCTGCCGTCTTCCGTGCTCATGGAGCGTCACCATCACCATGGGAACGCCTCCATACTAGAATGTACTGTCGGATGTGAGAATTAAGTTGAAATCACAATGCGATTACTTCAAGTTATATTAATCGAATTGTGATTTCAACTTAGCACTGCTATATTCCATATTCGTTAACTTCGTTAATTCTAGCAAGCTGACCCATTAGAAACACAGCTCTAAGTTGAAATCGCAATTCGATTAATATAACTTGAAGTAATCGCATTGCGATTTCAACTTAGACCTGGTTTACTATAGTTGGCTGGGTAGAATTAGCGAAAATGACGAATATGACGAATGTAGCGAATTAAAAACTTAGCTGTCTCTAGTCAACTTTCCTATTTGATTGCTAGAATTAGCAAAGTTGACGAATATGGAGCTAAAACGAAGATGGAGAATACTTCGTTATCTTCGTTTTGAGGAATATGACGAATACATTCGTCATATTCGTCATCTTCGCTAATTCTAGATATCAAACCAATAGGAAAGTTACCTTAAGTTAAAATCGCAATTCGCGATTATTTAAATCGCATATTAATCGCGATAACTAGAATAATGACGAATATTCGATTTCGACGAATATGAGACGAATATTCAAGCGAATATTCATGAATTTCGTCGAAATCGAATATGGCACCTCCCGCTTATCACTAATGTTTACAGCACTATAAGTTTCAGGGACACTATTTGTTGGGCAGAGTTATTTTTTAGGGCACTGTGTGCCAATAATTATTGAAAGGGAACTATCTGTGTGGTACCAGTATTTTCAGGGGGATTATCTGTTTCTGCAGTATGGTATTGGGAAGCACAGTGGGCACAGTATTAGAGGTGGCAGGATGGGGTGTACAGAAAGTGGGGAGGAGGATGTAAAAGTAGAAAACTAAGATGTCTGTCTGTCAAACTCTTTAGAGACTAGAAAAAAATCACCATGGTTGTCTGGGCTGAATGGAGAAGATAAAGAAAGACAATGTCTACATCAGAGGACACATCACTGGATGTAAGAAGTATGTGGTGCAGTATGACCCTGTGTTTTCTAAGTATATCTTTAACAGTAGAGCTGGAGGGAAGGGGTTAGGTTAAGAAATTGGGAGAGGGGGGCGCTGTTTCAGTTTTCGCCTCAGGCAGCACAAAGGCTAGGGGCACCCCTGCATGTGAGGGCGGATGTTAAACGTATGTGCCCAAGGTTTCCATCTGAAAATCCTCCCTACAGAAACCTCAAGCAGACACTACAGACACAATATGCAAAGAGCCTTGACAATATCAAAAGAGTCTTGACAAAAAAAATATAATTCTGCCTGGGGCTCGTGGATAGTGTTTGAAAGATGTAGGCTAATTCCCATGGGGCTGTTGATACAATTGCTTTATGGATGTCTGCCTGGGTCAACTGGTGACCATGGGTAACCCTAGAGAAATCATTAATATTATCAACTCAGTGGAGAGCCACGGAGTCAGTGGAGAGCCCTCTCCCTCCCCTGCCCCACCGCAGCACAGCCATCTTTATCGCTGTCCTGAGGACGGCGATACAAATGAATATGGAGATGAGCGCTTCCACAATGGAAGCGCTCATCTCCTACCCACCCCCCACCGCTGGCGGCAACTAGAACCAGGGCCGCGCCGCCTATGGTGATCGGCAGTGCGGCCCTGAGGGATTAAAAAATATATATTATTATTCACTGGTTGTTCTGGGGGGGGGGGTTTAGACCATCTGGACCACCCCTGTCGGTGCGCCACTGGCTATGACCCACAGAGGTCGGGAAAACAACAACACTATTCTGACTATTTAAGGAGGGTGGAACTCTCTCAGTGGTTAAGATCTCCAGAGACAGAGTAAGGCCTCATTCACATTTGCGTTTTTCACTGATGTGTGCTATCTACATTTTCTGTGGACAGGACATGTACCCATTGATTGTAATGTGTCTCTTTACATATTAGAGGTTTTTTACTGACTAAGGGTTAGCGAAAAAATCACTGAGACATGCACTACTTCGGTCGTGATGTGGACCAAACATGTCTATGAAAAATCACTGACACAATACAGATTAGTGTTGAGCGCAAATTTTCGAATATTATTCGCGAATATCGCCACTTCGAGAATTCGAGAATATTTAGAATATAATGCTATATATTCGTTATATTGAATATTTGTAATGTTTTCCATCTGAACACATGATTTCTCCCTGCTTCTTGTTTGTGGGCCAATGAGTAATTGGCCCACAAGCAACTAAAGCATTCTACTGTATATTCTATAGTGCTATATATTCGTTTTTGACCCACACCTGTATTGATCGCGTAATATTCGCATATTACGCGATCATTACCTTGCCTATTTTCGCATTAAAAAAAATTAATGTAGAATATAACGAATATACGAATTTGCAAATACAGGGAGTGCAGAATTATTAGGCAAATGAGTATTTTGACCACATCATCCTCTTTATGCATGTTGTCTTACTCCAAGCTGTATAGGCTCGAAAGCCTACTACCAATTAAGCATATTAGGTGGTGTGCATCTCTGTAATGAGAAGGGGTGTAGTCTAATGACATCAACACCCTATATTAGGTGTGCATAATTATTAGGCAACTTCCTTTCCTTTGGCAAAATGGGTCAAAAAAAGGACTTGACAGGCTCAGAAAAGTCAAAAATAGTGAGATATCTTGCAGAGGGATGCAGCACTCTTAAAATTGCAAAGCTTCTGAAGCGTGATCATCGAACAATCAAGCGTTTCATTCAAAATAGTCAACAGGGTCGCAAGAAGCGTGTGGAAAAACCAAGGCGCAAAATAACTGCCCATGAACTGAGAAAAGTCAAGCGTGCAGCTGCCAAGATGCCACTTGCCACCAGTTTGGCCATATTTCAGAGCTGCAACATCACTGGAGTGCCCAAAAGCACAAGGTGTGCAATACTCAGAGACATGGCCAAGGTAAGAAAGGCTGAAAGACGACCACCACTGAACAAGACACACAAGCTGAAACGTCAAGACTGGGCCAAGAAATATCTCAAGACAGATTTTTCTAAGGTTTTATGGACTGATGAAATGAGAGTGAGTCTTGATGGGCCAGATGGATGGGCCCGTGGCTGGATTGGTAAAGGGCAGAGAGCTCCAGTCCGACTCAGACGCCAGCAAGGTGGAGGTGGAGTACTGGTTTGGGCTGGTATCATCAAAGATGAGCTTGTGGGGCCTTTTCGGGTTGAGGATGGAGTCACGCTCAACTCCCAGTCCTACTGCCAGTTTCTGGAAGACACCTTCTTCTAGCAGCTGTACAGGAAGAAGTCTGCATCCTTCAAGAAAAACATGATTTTCATGCAGGACAATGCTCCATCACACGCGTCCAAGTACTCCACAGCGTGGCTGGCAAGAAAGGGTATAAAAGAAGAAAATCTAATGACATGGCCTCCTTGTTCACCTGATCTGAACCCCATTGAGAACCTGTGGTCCATCATCAAATGTGAGATTTACAAGGAGGGAAAACAGTACACCTCTCTGAACAGTGTCTGGGAGGCTGTGGTTGCTGCTGCACGCAATGTTGATGGTGAACAGATCAAAACACTGACAGAATCCATGGATGGCAGGCTTTTGAGTGTCCTTGCAAAGAAAGGTGGCTATATTGGTCACTGATTTGTTTTTGTTTTGTTTTTGAATGTCAGAAATGTATATTTGTGAATGTTGAGATGTTATATTGGTTTCACTGGTAAAAATAAATAATTGAAATGGGTATATATTTGTTTTTTGTTAAGTTGCCTAATAATTATGCACAGTAATAGTCACCTGCACACACAGATATCCCCCTAAAATAGCTAAAACTAAAAACAAACTAAAAACTACTTCCAAAAATATTCAGCTTTGATATTAATGAGTTTTTTGGGTTCATTGAGAACATGGTTGTTGTTCAATAATAAAATGAATCCTCAAAAATACAACTTGCCTAATAATTCTGCACTCCCTGTATATGACAAATATTCTACAAAATATTCACAAAGTATCACGAATTTGAATATGACCCCTGCCGCTCATCACTAATACATATGGCATCCATATTTGGTTTGTTTCTCACTAACCACTGATAGGAGATGCTCTGGAAATTAATTTTTAGCTGAACAGTGTCCATGGAATACGAATGACACATCAAGGGCAAACACTTATACTTCACTGACATTTTAGCGGATAAAACACTGATGGATTAATTCACATCAAATGGACATGGAAATGTGAATGAGGACTAACTGTTAAGAAAGTTTGTTCATGTTGTAACTCACATGGATTTATCAGTTTGACACCCTAACTGGGCATATGGACAGGGGTTATCTAACTGACACAACTCCTTTAATATGAGGCAGTGATGCAGTAGATTATACTGTAATGGTGAATAGGAGTCAGGAAATCAGACTGTGGCTTGTTTCCTGGATTAACCTAATGGCTTCTGCTGATCCTCCTGGTATCCTAACTGTGGTTTATTTTCTGGATTTACCCCTCCTCCGCTGAATTGCACTATCCGTCTCTACTGGTTTGTCCCTGCTTGAGTACTACTCTTTGCGCTACTTCTGGTAGGTCTGCTACTAGCAAGCTCACAACAGTTTTCTACTACCTTACTTCACAGCCAAGTCCATCCAGTCTTGCAGCAGACTATGGTGAAGAGCCTAAGGGTAGCCTTAGCTTCCTACCAACCAGAATGGTTAAGGAAGACTAGTAGCATTTACTGAATTTGCTAGTTACTGACAGTCAGGGGTGGAGTGGGAACCTAAAGTGGCCCTGTAAAAAAACTAAATGTAGCCTCATGTTGTAGGCATGTCCAAATTGACTGAAGACAGGCAACAAAAGTAGGCAGGGCCAACAGAAGTAGGCAGGGCCAACAGAAGTTGACAGGACCTGCAATACCATAGTGCAACACAAAATACCTCCCCAGCAAAACCAAATATCTCAGTATAGTACAAAATACTGCTTCAGGAGAATCAAATACCACAGTGCAGTACAAAATGCTGCCACTTCTGCCACAGTATTCACCTGAATCATTGTGCTGAGGACGGTGATACAGTTCAGTTTAGGAGGGCAATTGCAGCCATTGACCAGATGCATAAGTACCTGATGCTCCCTGCATTAATTAATGGTGAGAGCATCAGATCATTATGTACCCAGCCAGCAGTTAGAAGAAGGGCACAGGAGGCCCCCTGCACATTGGCCCACCAGGCAATTTTCGTGTAGGTCTATGGCCAGTCCGCCCCTGCTGACGGTGACCAAACTTTTTATGACAATAGGTCAACTTCACATGGTCTAGTATCTAGAAACATATTAAAATATAGAACTATAGAAATGTATTTTATTCATTCAGGTGTTTTGAAAACAGCATGAGGCTGCCAACTTCTGCAGGTTCAAGTTTTGATCAGGTTTTGAAGCTAAACCATTGGAGTGGATTAAAAAAACGAGTAGAATCTTTCATATATATTTTCATTTCCTGCACAATCCACACCTGATTTTGCCTTCAAAACTGCATCAGAACTGCATCTAAACAAACCCTTATCAAAACCTTAACATTTTAGTCCCCATAAACACCATAACGATTGTTAAAGGTTAACTTTACTGGTTAGATCATTTATTGTAATTATTACATCTATGGCCAGCCAGTATTAGGGTGGATTCACTTGAGCAATATTTTTATGATCATATGTTTTAGATGCGGATGGGATTGCACTGACCTTATTCATATTCTATAGAATTGTTATTGTCAACCCAGTTATTGGTTATATGCTACTTTTCCTTACAAGTTATATATTCCTGTAAAATTTCTGTGTCTGAACTGGTGTATATTTTAATTTTATATCTGTTACATCTACTTATATTGGTGATCATGCAAGCAAGTGCTTGGGGAATGTAAAATTTCCTTTTTTTTTCCCTGTTATCAGTCTACAGTGTTTGAAATACAGTATATACTGTATTATACAAGCCCTTAATTATTTAGCCTTGTCCAGTTTTACCATTAGCAAAAATGAAGTGATGATAAATAGGTAGCACATCAATGGCTTGCATATTCTAATCCACAAAAACTAGAATAGTGTTTGTAATCCATTAAAAATGGATGTGCGAATAGTCCCATTGACTTATATGGATCCACATGCTAGCTATATTTAAAATGGACAGCAAATGGAACAGAAAAAACATTTGTGGGAATAAGCCACATTACACCCAATTTATTTTTTCTGAAAAGTAGTTGTGAATGTAACTATGACATAGTCACTGTTAAATTATTCCCCCAACAATTACATGCAAAAATAAAAAAACATCTTAAAATATGTTACGTAATTATAAAATGCTGACAAGTTCGAAAGTAAAGGTATCACTTTTCTATTTTTAAACCACAAATGCAACATGGAAAAACAAATATAACATACAGATGAGTTTGGCATTATCTGAAGTAATTCACACCTAGGTAAACACCTTGCACATTAGTCAGTATGAAGGAAATTCTGTTGACATGTCAGATTCGGAGAAACCACAATGATACTATGTTATTGCTGATAACTAATTTACCTGAGAGGAAATTACTCAAATAAGAAAAAAAAAGCAGAATCAAGAAGAAACTGAAAATTACCACATTATTGCTCTGTATGAAGTATGGAGCCTTAGAGGGGTTTTCCAGGGTCCAGAAATTGATCACCTCATCAATATCAGATTGGTGAGTGTCCCACTCCAGCACCCCCACTGATAAGCTGTTCCCTGCAGCCACAGGAGCTACCAGTTTGAACAGAGCCGGAATCACAGATCCATTTAAAACGTAGTGGTTATATGCCTGATTACTGCAATATTCACTTGAATGGGAACCGAGCAACCTGAAACAGCTACAATCCTTTGAACAGAGCTGTTCCCAGAAAACCCCTTTAACACAACATCTAAAGTAATTTCATATACCTTCCATATACCTTTCATTTCATACAGAGCCATGCTGAGGTTTTTTTCTGGAGAAGAAAGTGATCGCCATAATATGGTGATGTGTGGAGGCACAATACTGAGGCAAATGGAATTCTGGGAATTTTGTAGTATACAGGCATAAATGACTGCACCCCATACAATCAAATAGGGAGTGTCTCCTATCAATGTTTCATGTCACTCATCCTGCACTCCATTTGGAATCCCTTGACTGCCTGTTTCTTTTTGACCGTTAATCCATGTGCAAGAGGTTATTTGGCCAGTAATATTTTTATAACAGTGGTCATAAATGGCATAAAAAACAGAAGTTATACCTTACCAACCCCCCACTACTTCCATTTCAGCATATCTTGTGAACCCTACTGGTTTTGCTTCCTGGTCTCTCTTGACACACAGGAAAATGACCAGAAGCACAACCACTGACCGTGATTGGCTGAACAGTCACTTTGTGTGTGTGTCAAGAGGGACCAGGAAGTAAAGACCAGTAGATACCCAGGAGGAATTGGAATGTGAACAACAGGGAATCAATTATGTTAATATGACTCCTTTTGTTTATGTCACATTGACCCTTTAATTTAAAACATGTTATCAGCCAAACAACTCCTTCCATAGCTGCTGTTTACTTCCTTTTGCCAAAATTTGTCATGTATACCTATTTATTGCATCTAATAGGATAACAGAAAAGTATGTTTGCAGATGAACATAAACATTTACACATGTGATACTCTGAGCCAAGCAAATATTGTCAGTATTTGTTCATAAAATGCATTCAAATAAAAATAGCTGGACTTAGAATACTGAAATTATATATGCATCTATTTACTTTTGCATATCTCATAACTGGACACTGTTCCATCTAAACTGGGTGATCCAAAACAGCATATAAATAATAATGCTGCATAGCACCAAACAATTGACCATAATTAGATAGAGTATTTAATAGGCTTATGGTAACATTTCTAGCAGAGACAGAATTGATGTCTGCAACCCTGGTGCTCTAGTGTAGTGATAGGGTAATGGGCACGTCTCTGGTGCTCTACGACGAGTGAAGGGGTTAATGTCAGTTTACCTGGTGACTTAGGCCAGAGAAAAGTTTAAAGTCAGTATACCTGGTGGTGTAGGGTAGAGAGATATAACTAGTGTCTATGGGGTCACCCTACCCTCCAGTCTCCAACGTGTCCCTGTGACAGGAAGGGTGATTTCACAATGAGCAGACATCTCTCCATACCCCATGCCCCCTTCCTTATGTAGCCTGCTCCACATGCCTTCTCTGCTCTTAAAGATTGCTCATATTCCCTCCCTTCTTTCACAGATTGTTCTCCTTGCTCCCCTCTGTTACACAGCCTGATTCTTATGCCCATAGATAGCTCCCTATGCCCGCTCCATCACACAATCTTTTTCTGAAGCAGGAAGCTGAACATTGATTGTTTAGTCTCTTGTTTCCTCCCTGCACTGATCAGAAAGATGAGTCCAGGGAAGGATAGAGAAGGCTGTGCAGCTTTAGCTATGTGGCTGCATGGCTCTCTCTATGATTCTATTTTTCTGCAAAAGCCCTTAATATAAATTTATTTTACAGGCTTAGGGTGGGTTTGAGGCCCCCAGACCATCTGTACAGTAGGCAGCATCCTTAATCGCTTCTCTATAGAAAAGCTCTGCAATAATCATATAATTTTTTATGCCTAATAGTATTACTTATCCTTCACAAGCAAAATAGTTACACTGTAGCTTAAGTGCAGAAAATTGTGTTTCTACAACAGAGGAGTCCTATAGACTTGTGCTAAGTCTATTTCTTACTAATCAAAATGCCTGAGGTTTAAATTCCATCAAACCCTCAATAATATATATGTTGTTGTTTTTTTTTTGCTAAACGTTTTGCCATAAAAATTTAATTTCTACTTTCCAGTTTTTTCCTTTATTGTAAAAGTTACAGTGTTCTTCAACATTAATGTTATTGAAAAAAAAAAACATTGAAATAAATGCATTTTTGTAACATACTATTAAATATCACAAAACAGTATTTGTTATACCTGTAATCGTAATAACCCTTACAATTTAGTGAATAGATTATTTATGGGGATTGGTATCAGCGTAAATAAAAATGGCACATTTTTCCCTTCATTTAACCCATAATAAATTGATAGAAATTGAAGGATATGTGTCACCAAAATGTTATCTTCCAGTTAAAATCAGATTGCAGCACATATCCCGTTTTTCTAATATGTTTTTGTTTTCTGATTGTAGATTTTTTTATTCTACTTTCTGAACAAGATTATGGGGGTGGCCATCTTGCCTGAGCTGTTCTTAACAGCATTTAGAAAGCATTAAGAAAATTGCTTTACGGCAGTCTCATGAGCCATAGACACAATGGTCAGGAGGGGACGTCATTGACTTCTATGACAGAGTCTTCTAGACATGCTCTGTGACCTGTGCAAAGGTCATTGTACAAGGAAATAATAAATAAGATTTGACAATCACCTATTGTAAATGGTGGATCCTGTCTTATACACAAAGGTGATATCATTACAGGCAGGATTAGAATGAGTTAGACTAGAATTAAACATAGTGGCCAGTGCAAAAACTGCAGGATTTTATCTCTTGAATATCTGTAATACATGGGAAATTAAAAACAATATAATAAAAAATTCTTTAAAAAAATATGTTAAACATAAAAAAGTGATTTAAACAATAGGTCATTTTCTGATTACACATTCCCTTTAAAAATCTCACTGATATGAATGGCAAAATGGCCTACGGAAAAAAAAGAAAGTGTTATGGCTGTTATGGCTATTATTGTAAGAAGAGCACGAGGGTGGGCCACATGGTTAGACTCTATGAGGTCCTGAAATTCCTGATTGCAGCTCTGGCAGTACTTGATGTTTATGGAACACTAAACCTAGTAATATACTTTCTGCGTGATCTTGACACGGGAGGACTAACCTCCTGTTATTTAGCTATATCTTTGGCTAGTGGCTAGATAATAGGGGAGGACTTAGCAAAGAGGCCTTTAAAGATATTGTCCCATCTCAACATTTATGGCATATTGCTAGGATGCTGCTCATGGGCAGTGTGCTCTCCTTCACTTCGGGGTAGCTGTTCTGGAGATAGGTGGAGGTCCCATAGTTGAGACCTACACCTGTCTGACATTTATGTCATATCCAAGTGATATGCCATAAATGTCCCAGATGGCAATACCCTTTTAGAATACTTTTTGACCTATTGCAGATAGGGCACACAGCAGGCAGACTCCTTTCACAGTTAGTTGTCTTATAGCCAAACACAGTACAGTGAGGAGGAGCAGGGGGACATGACTGTGCTCCTGTGACACACAGTGAAGACTTACTTTTCATTTTTTTTAGTTTTGATGGTAATATGAGGAGAGGACAAATTGATCAGAGGAAAGAAGGGGATTAAATGATGGCTGGGGGGTTTTATTCTGTTTTTGTGTTCAGTGTTCATTTAATGTTTTATAATGCAAGATTGACAGTAGCCTTAACCTTTTTTGCTAGTATAAAAAGTCAATTATTTCTCCCAATGACGATGATGATAACGATAACAATTCTGAGGAACCAGTGAGGGACAAAATCTTATCTTGACTTGAGAAACTATATGCAATAAGAAATATTCACAGTTACTCAGCCTCACAGTACAAAGTTCATAAATTATACTTTCACTGATAATGGAATATAAAGTGCTGCAAAAGGCTGACTTACTTTAATCACATTCTGGAATATATAATAATTAAGTATCAAAACTGTTCATTGGAATGTATTGTGCTGTAGCTTACAGAAGGGCATATAGTCACTGGTATTTCCCAGGAAATGGAATTTGGTTTGGACCGTAAATGAAGATGGGATATTTGGCACAATGTAAGAACGGCAGAGCATAAGTGAAAGTCATCCAGATGAATGCTGCAGCCAGGAAGTACTCAGTGGAGCAGGTTAGGAGAAGTTCCAGAGACACTGAGGACCTTGTAGCTCTGATGCAGAGTCCCTGGAGCAGCAGGCCCCTACTATCCTAGTTACCCCGACAGCCGAATGGATCCCAAAGTCCATGGGTACTGGTAGAAGACCATAAGAGATATAGCAGAAATGCAGTTAAGCAGTCCAGTTGAGCCACCCTGAAGTAAAAAGACATCTAAACCAATGCTGAGAGTACATAAAGAGCACAGATAAACTTCAGTAGTCTTAAGGAGATTGTCATCATTGTAGAGACTACAAAAAATGGTTCTAGTGCAGTTCAACTTACTTTTGTAGTTTTGCAGTCTCTTGTAGTTTAAAGGGATTGTCTGAGATTTTGATATTGATGTAATATCCTCTTCCCAGCTCCCCATCAATACACCATTTGAAGAGACTTAGTGCTCTGATGAGCACTCCAGCCTTTTCCTAGGCTGAAACGTCACGTTCATTGGTCACGTGGCCTAGGCATAGCTTAGTCCCATTCAAGCAAATTAGGTTATGTTGCAATACCAGGCACAACCGCTATCCAATACACATCACCATGCTTGCTAATCTGTGAGCAAGCCTCTGCACTGACTGGAGTGCCTTGGCCTTCTCAAATAGCTGATCGGCAGGGTTGCTATATGTTGGTCCTCCACCAATCTGATATCGACGACCTATCTTTTTTTGAGATTTGCACTGCTGCTATGCAAATGCAGATTTATTAATCCTATAGATGGTGTAAGCTTAGCCAGGCTGTCTAGACTTGCACCAGATCAGGTGGCTCAGGCTGGATGTTAAATGTGGTGCAGGGATAGACACCTTTGTCTAACTTTATACCAATCATTGGTTGGCTTCATGTGACACAGAATTTTACACCAGAATAGTGGATCGATTTTGGCACTAAATGGCGCATTTTAGGCCATATTGGTAATCCTGTCGCTTGTCAAGCAAGATGTATAGGATTTTTCGAGAACTAAATGAGCCAGATTTGCATCAAATTGTGCCAAATGTTGACTTTTTATTTACTGACATTAATAAATCTGGGCCAGTGTGTCCAAGTCTCTTTGCCTGTGCCTTACAATCTCTGAAAATATAGCTAAAATGTATTTGATATTAAATATCTTGACACTAAATATGTCCAGTTATCAAAATTTAAATCCAAGTCATTTTAGTCACTTTCATATATGCTGCTCCTCTATGTATGTGACCACATGTGCATCTTATATTGATGTCAGTGTGTAAAAAAAAAAAGAGAGAAATCACCACATAACACTAACTGACGTAAAAAAGAGATAATGGCTGTGAGGTTACAGAAAGCAAATGACCTTCTTCAACAAGGCATGCTTTGAAATCACAGTTCCTCTTTGTAAACCTTTTTTGAACTTTCTTTTACTGTGTGTGCATCAACCAGTGTTCTTTATGAAAGAGGATATTGTTGGCAACATGTCACTCTTCTTGACTGAATGCATTATTATTAGAGATGTCGCGAACATAAAATTTTCCGTTTGCGAACGGCGAACGCAAATTTACGCAAATGTTCGCGAACGTGCGAACCGGGCGAACCGCCATAGACTTCAATAGACAGGCAAATTTTAAAACCCACAGGGACTCTTTCTGGCCACAATAGTGATGGAAAAGTTGTTTCAAGGGGACTAACCCCTGGACTGTGGCATGTCGGAGGGGGATCCATGGCAAAACTCCCATGGAAAATTACGTAGTTGACACTGAGTGTGGTAAGTTGAATTCGCATTGCGATTAATATAACCTGCATTAATCGCAATGCGATTACAACTGAGTTCCTAATGGTTGTATTGCTAGAATTGACGAATATAGCACTATATTCTCAATCTTTGTTATATTCTAGCAATACAACCATTAGGAACCCAGCTCTAAGTTGAATTCGAAATGCGATTAATATAACCTGTATTAATTGCATTGCAATTGCAAGTTAGTCAAATTTGTGACACTGCTGCTTCCGAATGAATCTAAGATGGATGCTGTCCTTGCTTTTTAATAGGAGGTGGGAGGGTCTGGGAGGGAGGGTATGCTGATTGGCTGGAATGTGTCTGCTGACTGTGAGGTACAGGGTCAAAGTTTACTCAATGATGACGAATAGGGGGCGGACCGAACATCGCATATGTTCGCCCGCCGCGGCGAACGCGAACAAGCAATGTTCGCCGGGAACTATTCGCCAGCGAATAGTTCTGGACATCTCTAATTATTATAGATATAGACTAAAACTGTTACATAGGCCGATTAACCACCTCCGGACCGCCTAACGCAGGATCGCGTTCCGGAGGTGGCAGCGCTGCGCACAGTCACGCATATACGCGTCATCTCGCGAGACGCGAGACTTCCTGTGAACGCGCGCACACAGGCGCGCGCGCTCACAGGAACGGAAGGTAAGAGAGTTGATCTCCAGCCTGCCAGCGGCGATCGTTCGCTGGCAGGCTGGAGATGTGTTTTTTTTAACCCCTAACAGGTATATTAGACGCTGTTTTGATAACAGCGTCTAATATACCTGCTACCTGGTCCTCTGGTGGTCCCCTTTGTTTGGATCGACCACCAGAGGACACAGGTAGCTCAGTAAAGTAGCACCAAGCACCACTACACTACACTACCCCCCCCCCCCCCGTCACTTATTAACCCCTTATTAGCCCCTGATCACCCCTAATCACCCCTGATCACCCCATATAGACTCCCTGATCACCCCCCTGTCATTGATTACCCCCCTGTCATTGATCAACCCCCTGTAAAGCTCCATTCAGACGTCCGCATGATTTTTACGGATCCACTGATAGATGGATCGGATCCGCAAAACGCATCCGGACGTCTGAATGAAGCCTTACAGGGGCGTGATCAATGACTGTGGTGATCACCCCATATAGACTCCCTGATCACCCCCCTGTCATTGATTACCCCCCTGTAAAGCTCCATTCAGATGTCCGCATGATTTTTACGGATGCACTGATACATGGATCGGATCCGCAAAACGCATCCGGTCGTCTGAATGAAGCCTTACAGGGGCATGATCAATGACTGTGGTGATCACCCCCCTGTCATTGATTACCCCCCTGTAAAGCTCCATTCAGATGTCCGCATGATTTTTACGGATGCACTGATAGATGGATCGGATCCGCAAAACGCATCCGGACGTCTGAATGAAGCCTTACAGGGGCATGATCAATGACTGTGGTTATCACCCCATATAGACTCCCTGATCACCCCCCTGTCATTGATTACACCCCTGTCATTGATTACCCCCCTGTAAAGCTCCATTCAGACATCCGCATGATTTTTACGGATCCACTGATAGATGGATCGGATCCGCAAAACGCATCCGGACGTCTGAATGAAGCCTTACAGGGGCATGATCAATGACTGTGGTTATCACCCCATATAGACTCCCTGATCACCCCCCTGTCATTGATTACCCCCCTGTAAAGCTCCATTCAGATGTCCGCATGATTTTTACGGATGCACTGATAGATGGATCGGATCCGCAAAACGCATCCGGACGTCTGAATGAAGCCTTACAGGGGCATGATCAATGACTGTGGTTATCACCCCATATAGACTCCCTGATCACCCCCCTGTCATTGATTACCCCCCTGTCATTGATTACCCCCCTGTAAAGCTCCATTCAGATGTCCGCATGATTTTTACGGATGCACTGATAGATGGATCGGATCCGCAAAACGCATCCGGACGTCTGAATGAAGCCTTACACGGGCGTGATCAATGACTGTGGTTATCACCCCATATAGACTCCCTGATCACCCCCCTGTCATTGATCACCCCCCTGTCATTGATCACCCCCCTGTCATTGATCACCCCCCTGTCATTGATCACCCCCCTGTCATTGATCACCCCCCCTGTCATTGATCACCCCCCCTGTCATTGATCACCCCCCTGTCATTGATCACCCCCCTGTCATTGATCACCCCTCTGTAAGGCTCCATTCAGATATTTTTTTGGCCCAAGTTAGCGGATTTTTTATTTTTTTTTCTTACAAAGTCTCATATTCCACTAACTTGTGTCAAAAAATAAAATCTCACATGAACTCACCATACCCCTCACGGAATCCAAATGCGTAAAATTTTTTAGACATTTATATTCCAGACTTCTTCTCACGCTTTAGGGCCCCTAGAATGCCAGGGCAGTATAAATACCCCACATGTGACCCCATTTCGGAAAGAAGACACCCCCAGGTATTCCGTGAGGGGCATATTGAGTCCATGAAAGATTGAAATTTTTGTCCCAAGTTAGCGGAACGGGAGACTTTGTGAGAAAAAAATTAAAAATATCAATTTCCGCTAACTTGTGCCAAAAAAAAAAAATTTCTATGAACTCGCCATGCCCCTCATTGAATACCTTGGGGTGTCTTCTTTCCAAAATGGGGTCACATGTGGGGTATTTATACTGCCCTGGCATTCTAGGGGCCCCAAAGCGTGAGAAGAAGTCTGGTATCCAAATGTCTAAAAATGCCCTCCTAAAAGGAATTTGGGCACCTTTGCGCATCTAGGCTGCAAAAAAGTGTCACACATCTGGTATCGCCGTACTCAGGAGAAGTTGGGGAATGTGTTTTGGGGTGTCATTTTACATATACCCATGCTGGGTGAGAGAAATATCTTGGTCAAATGCCAACTTTGTATAAAAAAATGGGAAAAGTTGTCTTTTGCCAAGATATTTCTCTCACCCAGCATGGGTATATGTAAAATGACACCACAAAACACATTCCCCAACTTCTCCCGAGTACGGAGATACCAGATGTGTGACACTTTTTTGCAGCCTAGGTGGGCAAAGGGGCCCATATTCCAAAGAGCACCTTTAGGATTTCACAGGTCATTTACCTACTTACCACACATTAGGGCCCCTGGAAAATGCCAGGGCAGTATAACTACCCCACAAGTGACCCCATTTTGGAAAGAAGACACCCCAAGGTATTCCGTGAGGGGCATGGCGAGTTCCTAGAATTTTTTATTTTTTGTCACAAGTTAGTGGAAAATGCTTATTTTTTTTTTTTTTTTTCATACAAAGTCTCATATTCCACTAACTTGTGACAAAAAATAAAAACTTCCATGAACTCACTATGCCCATCAGCGAATACCTTGGGGTCTCTTCTTTCCAAAATGGGGTCACTTGTGGGGTAGTTATACTGCCCTGGCATTCTAGGGGCCCAAATGTGTGGTAAGGAGTTTGAAATCAAATTCTGTAAAAAATGACCTGTGAAATCCGAAAGGTGCTCTTTTGAATATGGGCCCCTTTGCCCACCTCGGCTGCAAAAAAGTGTCACACATCTGGTATCTCCGTAATCGGGAGAAGTTGGGGAATGTGTTTTGGGGTGTCATTTTACATATACCCATGCTGGGTGAGAGAAATATCTTGGCAAAAGACAACTTTTCCCATTTTTTTATACAAAGTTGGCATTTGACCAAGATATTTATCTCACCCAGCATGGGTATATGTAAAAAGACACCCCAAAACACATTCCTCAACTTCTCCTGAATACAGAGATACCAGATGTGTGACACTTTTTTGCAGCCTAGGTGGGCAAAGGGGCCCACATTCCAAAGAGCACCTTTCGGATTTCACAGGTCATTTACCTACTTACCACACATTTGGGCCCCTAGAATGCCAGGGCAGTATAACTACCCCACAAGTGACCCCATTTTGGAAAGAAGAGACCCCAAGGTATTCGCTGATGGGCATAGTGAGTTCATGGAAGTTTTTATTTTTTGTCACAAGTTTGTGGAATATGAGACTTTGTATGAAAAAAAAAAAAAAAAAAAAATCATCATTTTCCACTAACTTGTGACAAAAAATAAAAAATTCTAGGAACTCGCCATGCCCCTCACGGAATACCTTGGGGTGTCTTCTTTCCAAAATGGGGTCACTTGTGGGGTAGTTATACTGCCCTGGTATTCTAGGGGCCCAAATGTGTGGTAAGGAGTTTGAAATCAAATTCAGGAAAAAATGAGGAGTGAAATCCGAAAGGTGCTCTTTGGAATATGGGCCCCTTTGCCCACCTAGGCTGCAAAAAAGTGTCACACATCTGGTATCCCCGTACTCAGGAGAAGTTGAGGAATGTGTTTTGGGGTGTCTTTTTACATATACCCATGCTGGGTGAGATAAATATCTTGGTCAAATGACAACTTTGTATAAAAAAATGGGAAAAGTTGTCTTTTGCCAAGATATTTCTCTCACCCAGCATGGGTATATATAAAATGACACCCCAAAACACATTCCCCACCTTCTCCTGAATACGGAGATACCAGATGTGTGACACTTTTTTGCAGCCTAGGTGGGCAAAGGGGCCCATATTCCAAAGAGCACCTTTCGGATTTCACAGGTCATTTTTTACAGAATTTGATTTCAAACTCCTTACCACACATTTGGGCCCCTAGAATGCCAGGGCAGTATAACTACCCCACAAGTGACCCCATTTTGGAAAGAAGAGACCCCAAGGTATTCGCTGATGGGCATAGTGAGTTCATAGAACTTTTTATTTTTTGTCACAAGTTAGTGGAATATGAGACTTTGTAAGAAAAAAAAAAAAAAAATCATCATTTTCCGCTAACTTGTGACAAAAAATAAAAAGTTCTATGAACTCACTATGCCCATCAGCGAATACCTTAGGGTGTGTACTTTCAGAAATGGGGTCATTTGTGGGGTGTTTGTACTGTCTGGGCATTGTAGAACCTCAGGAAACATGACAGGTGCTCAGAAAGTCAGAGCTGCTTCAAAAAGCGGAAATTCACATTTTTGTACCATAGTTTGTAAACGCTATAACTTTTACCCAAACCATTTTTTTTTTACCCAAACATTTTTTTTTTATCAAAGACATGTAGAACTATAAATTTAGAGCAAAATTTATATATGGATGTCGTTTTTTTTTGCAAAATTTTACAACTGAAAGTGAAAAATGTCATTTTTTTGCAAAAAAATCGTTAAATTTCGATTAATAACAAAAAAAGTAAAAATGTCAGCAGCAATGAAATACCACCAAATGAAAGCTCTATTAGTGAGAAGAAAAGGAGGTAAAATTCATTTGGGTGGTAAGTTGCATGACCGAGCAATAAACGGTGAAAGTAGTGTAGGTCAGAAGTGTAAAAAGTGGCCTGGTCTTTCAGGGTGTTTAAGCACTGGGGGCTGAGGTGGTTAAGGACTAAAGAAAAGAAAGAGGTAACAGGTCATATTTCTGACATCAGAGTAAAGAAAGCAGTTATGCACTGTATATGTAACTCAAATATATTAGAATTATAATGTATAACTTACAAAGCATAAATCCAAGTATTTGCATGTTTATATTTTGCACTAGGACATACGCAGGTATTATAGGGTCCATGGTATGGCCATACTGAGATTTCAGACTAATTGACAAATTTTTTAGTCGTGGAAGACAGTGTCAAAGCTTTAATAGATTTTTGGACCAGGGAGAATGACAGTGCTCCCAGTGTCAGACTGTGGTTGCTTGGGCCCACCAGAGGAAATTTTCTTGGGGCCCAATCCCCATATCATGAATAATATCTTAGGTTTTCATTGGCTCAAAAGGTACCTCCAAATAGGTTTAATCTATTGGACCTTTGGCCCTCTATGGTATCAGAGCCTGGGTCCACCAGAGTATTCTCAGGTACTCTGGTAGGCCAGTCCGACACTGAATTCACGTGTCTGTCCAATCAACGTTCTGTGCTAGTATCGAATCTCCTTGCACCTGCCCTACTTGCTTGAGGAATCCATAAACAGGATAGACGGAACACTGAGCTTGTCACAATAGAACCCCTCAGCATATACGGAAAATTACATCACAATGGGCTCTTGCTGTTTTCCTTCCTGGCATCAGCCATATTGCTTCATGTAAAAATGCACATCAACAGGTAAGGGTGCATTCTTGTGTGTGTCAGCCAAGGATGTCAGTTTACGGAAAGATGTATTTGATGGAGAAAGGCGCTTCTGTGCGGATTGGAATACTGTCCAGTGTATTTTAGCAACATGACTTCTTTTGTTTCTGATGGCTATTTGAACTTGGAGAGTTCCCCTCTGCACCCATTGTCTCAACACGGAGGAAGAAGCAGCCACTGCCACTGCTGAGTCTTCTCTGGTTGTTGCTTTTTGGCAACTGCAATGTAGGTTCAGATCAGTTTAGTGTGTGCACCTCACCACCTCCCATGGAATACCATTCCTTTCATGTATTTTTGGACCAGGGAGAATGAGAATGTGCCTGCCTGTCCAATCAACTGCTTCTGTGCAGATTGGAATACGGTCAAGCATATTTTAGCAAGCCCAGAACACACAAGCCTCTTTACCTGTTTCCAACAGTATGGCCATTTGAACAGTTAGAGGAATACCTGTTTTTGATTAGTTTTTTTCCATATTTATTATATGTGTAAGAACTAAATTATATGTTTCAGCCCTAAAGAATTGGAGACATATATTTGAATTGTGCTTACATGATTAATGGTTCTTGTTCATTTGGGGGATAATGGTCAGGGGCGGACTAGGAACTTAAAGTGGCCCTGAAAAAAAAAAAGCTAAAAGTGGCCCCATTTTGTAGGCCGTTGCACCACAATCTGCGCCACAATCTGCTCCTGAAATTTGCCTAATTTAGGCGTATTTCAGCTGGATAAATGACCCCCATCGTAACTCTACTCAAAGATTTCTTTAAGGAAACTCAATTTGAATAAAGGTAAGAGTGAAAGCTAAATAGGTGTGAACAGAGCACATAGAGTATCATCTTGTCAGGTGATAACATGGAACAAGCAAAAGTTTCAAGGAAAAAAGTTAGCACATTAATTTAGGGTGTCTTGGACTTTCCAGATACATGTACCACAAGTCAACTTTTTACACTGACGGTAAAATCATTCTAGCTAATGCACTTAGAAACAGGAAGATGTGGCAAAAGTGACAAAATGTTAAAGGTTGCCTTTCTGTATTGTATGATTTACTACATGCATATGCAAACTGCAAATCAGTAAAACTGACCAATATTTATGATGCTTATAGCAATTTCATGCAGGAAGCTACTATATAGGGTTGGTTAACACAGGTTTACCAAACAGAGGAAGATGTATAAAATGTCTCATCATGCCTCACGGTGAAATGAGAAACTGCAAGACTTCTTCAGAAAAAGCTTTGTTAATTGATTTACTAAAGCTGCTATATATGAAAATGTAACTTCATGGCAATATAAGTTAAATGCAAAAAACAAAATCAGGTTAGGTAATTAAAATGGTTGTCCGGCCATATATATTGATTACCTATCATCAGGACCATAGCTATATTTCTTGATCGATTGCTCCGCAAGTATGCCATGGAAGCTTCCTCATATAT
The DNA here is from genome assembly GCF_905171765.1 of Bufo bufo. Classification (NCBI taxonomy): domain Eukaryota; kingdom Metazoa; phylum Chordata; class Amphibia; order Anura; family Bufonidae; genus Bufo; species Bufo bufo. The sequence goes on from NC_053389.1 coordinate 477,682,147, forward strand.
CAGGAATACAAGTCACTTTCTCCTAAGATTAAGAGAGATTGAATTACCGGAGTCCTTTTATTTGGTTTCTTTTGATGTAGTCTCATTAAATACCTCTATTGAACATGATGATGGATTGAGGGCAGTTGCTGTGGCGCTTGCCGGCGCGGGGTTCTGTCGGGATGGTGCACAGTTTGTCCTCCAACTTCCTTTTTGGGGAAACCTTCTACCAGCAGAAGTGTGGGATGGGGTCCTATGTGGCCCCAACTTATGCGAATATCTATATGGCCGAGGTGGAGGACCGACTTGTGTACAAATCAACATTCATGGAGAGGATCCTGTGCTGACTGGTGCTACATCGATGATATTTTTTTGATTTGGAGTGGTACAGGTGATGAGCTACAATTTTTTCATCAACATCTAAATGCTGGAATTCCAGTTTGACAGTTCACTAAGACAGCATCAGATAAGGAATTAAAATTAAGAGTTTATATAGAAGAACGATGCATTAAAACAGATTTATATTAGAAACCCACGGATAGGAACAATCTATTGAGGTATGACAGTGGTCATCCTCGGCGTATGATCGAATCACTTCCATGGAGTCAATTACTCAGGGTCAGGAGAGTAGTATCAGACAACCATATATTTGGTAATCGGGTTGAGGAAATATGCGAGAAGTTTATTAACAGTGGTCATCCCCGAAAGTTATTACAAAGGTTATGTAATAATGTGAAGGTGGTTGATAGGGAGGTTACTCTACAGATGAGCCAAACAAAAAAGAAAGATGTATGGAGGATTCCGTTTGTGTCCACTTATGGGAAACATAGTGGCAAAATGTCGGAGATTGTTACAGGAAAATATGTCTCTCAGCAACACAAATATGCCTAATAATTGGATATAGTGTATATTGGTATCCAGTGGTATTCACCCATTGAGTGATATCGGTATGGCTAGTAGCCATTTGGTCATTGTGTCCCTTGTTAGCATATCAAAGGCAGGAAGGGCACATCGTAAAAGCAGTTGGACAACATTCTCTTGGCCAACAGATTGGGAAGATATTTGGGTGGTCACAGGGCGGAGTCCATGGTGGGAGCTGGGACACAGGAACATATAGGTGACATGAAACTTGGGAGTCCCTCTCTCTCTTCCTGCCAGCCCCCTGGACCAACAGCACCTCAGGAGCAAGCTAAGTTATATGTCTGCTTATGTGTATATGTATATAAGTATAATATCCCAGTAGACTTTATGTGTACATATACGTAGATATTTGTAGTCTGCGATTGTATTACCAGTAGATTACATATGCTATTTATGCATGAATCACTATATGTACATGTTCTAATGGTCAGGTACTGGAAGTGAGTTGGGTAGAAGAGTAGATCCAGTAGATGGTATATTGGTGGACTCTGGATATACTTTATATACATACACATGATTAGCCACATTTGCTTAGTATCCAGGGAGGGCAGGAATGGAGGCAGCTGTGTGTGGAGGTGTCCTCTATGTATTGTGTTATTTGTAGTGTCTGCATGTTTATGTATAATGTCCATTGCTTTGTCATCTCTATGCTACAAACCGGATTCCAAAAAAGTTGGGACACTAAACAAATTGTGAATAAAAACTGAATGCAATGATGTGGAGATGGCAAATGTCAATATTTTATTTGTTATAGAACGTAGATGACAGATCAAACGTTTAATCCGAGTAAATGTATCATTTTAAAGGAAAAATACGTTGATTCCAATTTTCACGGTGTCAACAAATCCCAAAAAAGTTGGGACAAGTAGCAATAAGAGGCTGGAAAAAGTAAATTTGAGCATAACGAAGAGCTGGAAGACCAATTAACACTAATTAGGTCAATTGGCAACATGATTGGGTATAAAAAGAGCTTCTCAGAGTGGCAGTGTCTCTCAGAAGCCAAGATGGGTAGAGGATCACCAATTCCCACAATGTTGCGCAGAAAGATAGTGGAGCAATATCAGAAAGGTGTTACCCAGCGGAAAATTGCAAAGACTTTGCATCTATCATCATCAACTGTGCATAACATCATCCGAAGATTCAGAGAATCTGGAGCAATCTCTGTGCGTAAGGGTCAAGGCCGTAAAACCATACTGGATGCCCGTGATCTCCGGGCCCTTAAATGACACTGCACCACAAACAGGAATGCTACTGTAAAGGAAGTCACAGAATGGGCTCAGGAATACTTCCAGAAACCATTGTCAGTGAACACAATCCACCGTGCCATCCGCCGTTGCCAGCTGAAACTCTACAGTGCAAAGAAGAAGCCATTTCTAAGCAAGATCCACAAGCTCAGGCGTTTTCACTGGGCCAGGGATCATTTAAAATGGAGTGTAGCAAAATGGAAGACTGTTCTGTGGTCAGACGAGTCACGATTCAAAGTTCTTTTTGGAAATCTGGGACGCCATGTCATCCGGACCAAAGAGGACAAGGACAACCCAAGTTGTTATCAACGCTCAGTTCAGAAGCCTGCATCTCTGATGGTATGGGGTTGCATGAGTGCGTGTGGCATGGGCAGCTTGCATGTCTGGAAAGGCACCATCAATGCAGAAAAATATATTCAGGTTCTAGAACAACATATGCTCCCATCCAGACGTCATCTCTTTCAGGGAAGACCCTGCATTTTTCAACAAGATAATGGCAGACCACATTCTGCATCAATCACAACATCATGGCTGCGTAGAAGAAGGATCCGGGTACTGAAATGGCCAGTCTGCAGTCCAGATCTTTCACCTATAGAGAACATTTGGCGCATCATAAAGAGGAAGGTGCAACAAAGAAGGCCCAAGACGATTGAACAGTTAGAGGCCTGTATTAGACAAGAATGGGAGGGCATTCTTATTTCTAAACTTGAGAAACTGGTCTCCTCGGTCCCCAGACGTCTGTTGAGTGTTGTAAGAAGAAGGGGAGATGCCACACAGTGGTGAAAATGGCCTTGTCCCAACTTTTTTGGGATTTGTTAACACCATGAAATTCTGATTCAACATACACTGCGTGCAGAATTATTAGGCAAATGAGTATTTTGACCACATCATCCTCTTTATGCATGTTGTCTTACTCCAAGCTGTATAGGCTCGAAAGCCTACTACCAATTAAGCATATTAGGTGATGTGCATCTCTGTAATGAGAAGGGGTGTGGTCTAATGACATCAACACCCTATATTAGGTGTGCATAATTATTAGGCAACTTCCTTTCCTTTGGCAAAATGGGTTAAAAGAAGGACTTGACAGGCTCAGAAAAGTCAAAAATAGTGAGATATCTTGCAGAGGGACGCAGCACTCTTAAAATTGCAAAGCTTCTGAAGCGTGATCATCGAACAATCAAGCGTTTCATTCAAAATAGTCAACAGGGTCGCAAGAAGCGTGTGGAAAAACCAAGGCGCAAAATAACTGTGTTTGAACTGAGAAAAGTCAAGCGTGCAGCTGCCAAGATGCCACTTGCCACCAGTTTGGCCATATTTCAGAGCTGCAACATCACTGGAGTGCCCAAAAGCACAAGGTGTGCAATACTCACAGACATGGCCAAGGTAAGAAAGGCTGAAAGACGACCACCACTGAACAAGACACACAAGCTGAAACGTCAAGACTGGGCCAAGAAATATCTCAAGACTGATTTTTCTAAGGTTTTATGGACTGATGAAATGAGAGTGAGTCTTGATGGGCCAGATGGATGGGCCCGTGGCTGGATTGGTAAAGGGCAGAGAGCTCCAGTCCGACTCAGACGCCAGCAAGGTGGAGGTGGAGTACTGGTTTGGGCTGGTATCATCAAAGATGAGCTTGTGGGGCCTTTTCGGGTTGAGGATGGAGTCAAGCTCAACTCCCAGTCCTACTGCCAGTTTCTGGAAGACACCTTCTTCAAGCAGTGGTACAGTAAGAAGTCTGCATCCTTCAAGAAAAACATGATTTTCATGCAGGACAATGCTCCATCACACGCGTCCAAGTACTCCACAGCGTGGCTGGCAAGAAAGGGTATAAAAGAAGAAAATCTAATGACATGGCCTCCTTGTTCACCTGATCTGAACCCCATTGAGAACCTGTGGTCCATCATCAAATGTGAGATTTACAAGGAGGGAAAACAGTACACCTCTCTGAACAGTGTCTGGGAGGCTGTGGTTGCTGCTGCACGCAATGTTGATGGTGAACAGATCAAAACACTGACAGAATCCATGGATGGCAGGCTTTTGAGTGTCCTTGCAAAGAAAGGTGGCTATATTGGTCACTGATTTGTTTTTGTTTTGTTTTTGAATGTCAGAACTGTATATTTGTGAATGTTGAGATGTTATATTGGTTTCACTGGTAAAAATAAATAATTGAAATGGGTATATATTTGTTTTTTGTTAAGTTGCCTAATAATTATGCACAGTAATAGTCACCTGCACACACAGATATCCCCCTAAAATAGCTAAAACTAAAAACAAACTAATAAACTACTTCCAAAAATATTCAGCTTTGATATTAATGAGTTTTTTGGGTTCATTGAGAGCATGGTTGTTGTTCAATAATAAAATGAATCCTCAAAAATACAACTTGCCTAATAATTCTGCACTCCCTGTATTTTTCCCTTAAAATGGTACATTTTCTCAGTTTAAACATTTGTTCCGTGATTTATGTTCTATTCTGAATAAAATATTAGAAGTTGGCACCTCCACATCATTGCATTCAGTTTTTATTCACGATTTGTATAGTGTCCCAACTTTTTTGGAATCCGGTTTGTATCAATAAACTATTTTTATATACACTGAACATAAATATAAACGCAACTCTTTAGGTTTTGCTCCCATTTTGCATGAGCTGAACTCAAAGATGTGTCATATTAAGGTGCTAATTAGACAGCATGAATATTGTACAGGTGTGCCTTAGACTGCCCACAATAAAAGGCCACTCTGAAATGTGCACAGTTTTGCCTTACTGGGGGCGGGGGGGGGGGGGGGGGGCAGGTCAGACAACCAGTCAGTATCTGGTGTGGCAACCATTTGCCTCACGCAGTGCAACACATCTCCGTTGCATAGAGTTGATCAGGTTGTTGATTGTGGCCTGTGGAATGTTGGTCCACTCCTCTTCAATAGCTGTACAAAGTTGCAGAATATTGGCAGGAACTGGAACACTCTGTCGTATACGCCGATCCAGACCATCCCAAACATGCTCAATGGGTGACATTCCGGAGAGTATGCTGGCCATGCAAGAACTGTGATGTTTTCAGCTTCCAGGAATTTTGTACAGATCCTTGCAATATGGGGCTGTGCATTATCATGCTGCAACATAAGGTGATGGTCGTGGATGAATGGCACAACAATGGGCCTCAGGATCTCATCATGGTATCTCTGTGCATTCAAAATGCCATCAATAAAATGCACCTGTGTTCGTTGTCCATAACATATGCCTGCCCATATCATAACCCCACCGCCACCATGGGCCACTCAATCCACGTTGATGTCAGCAAACCACTCACCCATACGATGCCACACACGCTGTCTGCCATCTGCCCTGAACAGTGAAAACCGGGACTCATCTGTGAACAGAACACCTCTCCAATGTGCCAGATACCATCAAATGTGAGCATTTGCCCACTTAAGTCGGTTACGACGACAAACTGCAGTCAGGTCCAGACCCCGATGATGAGGACTAGCATGCAGATGAGCTTCCCTGAGACGGTTTCTGACAGTTTGTGGAGAAATTCTTTGTTTGTGCAAATCGATTGTTGCTGCAGCTGTCTGGGCGGCTGGTCTCATACGATCATGGAGGTGAACATGCTGGATGTGTAGGTCCTGGGCTGGTGTGGTTAAACTTGGTCTGCGGTTGTGAGGCCGGTTGGATGTACTGCCAAATTCTCTGAAACACCTTTGGAGACAGCTTATGGTAGAGAAATGAACATTCATTGCATGGGCAACATCTTTGGTAGACATTCCTGCAGTCAGCATGCCAATTGCACTCTCCCTCAAATATTGCGACATCTGTGGCATTGTGCTGTGTGATCAAACTGCACATTTCAGAGTGGACTTTTATTGTGGGCAGTCTAAGGCACACCTGTGCAATATTCATGCTGTCTAAACAGCACCTTGATATGCCACACCTGTGAGGTGGGATGGATTATCTCGGCAAAGGAGAAGTGCTCACTAACACAGATTTAGACAGATTTATAAACAATATTTGAGAGTAATGGGTCCTTTGTGTATGTAGAAAATGTTTCAGATCTTTGAGTTCAGTTCATGCAAAATGGGAGGAAAACCGAAAGTGTTGCATTTATATTTTTGTTCAGTGTATAAGTATCTGCAAGGGTTGTATGTTACTCCTGGGGTATATGAAGGACTGGAGGGGTGTATATAATACACAGAATAAGTGGGTTATATAGGAAACAAAGACAACAGCTTAGGAACAGAATAAAAGGGACGGAATACGGAGATAGACATAAATCTCCAATTTCCAATAAGCAAAACCTCCCTTCATCAGAGATATTAAAAAAGGAATGGCATTTTACAAAGAGGCTTACCATCTATAGGGGAGTTTGAAGTACCCCCACTTACAGATACAGATATACAGGGAGTGCAGAATTATTAGGCAAGTTGTATTTTTGAGGATTCATTTTATTATTGAACAACAACCATGTTCTCAATGAACCCAAAAAACTCATTAATATCAAAGCTGAATATTTTTGGAAGTAGTTTTTAGTTTGTTTTTAGTTTTAGCTATTTTAGGGGGATATCTGTGTGTGCAGGTGACTATTACTGTGCATAATTATTAGGCAACTTAACAAAAAACAAATATATACCCGTTTCAATTATTTATTTTTACCAGTAAAACCAATATAACATCTCAACATTCACAAATATACATTTCTGACATTCAAAAACAAAACAAAAACAAATCAGTGACCAATATAGCCACCTTTCTTTGCAAGGACACTCAAAAGCCTGCCATCCATGGATTCTGTCAGTGTTTTGATCTGTTCACCATCAACATTGCGTGCAGCAGCAACCACAGCCTCGCAGACACTGTTCAGAGAGGTGTACTGTTTTCCCTCCTTGTAAATCTCACATTTGATGATGGACCACAGGTTCTCAATGGGGTTCAGATCAGGTGAACAAGGAGGCCATGTCATTAGATTTTCTTCTTTTATACCCTTTCTTGCCAGCCACGCTGTGGAGTACTTGGACACGTGTGATGGAGCATTGTCCTGCATGAAAATCATGTTTTTCTTGAAGGATGCAGACTTCTTCCTGTACCACTGCTTGAAGAAGGTGTCTTCCAGAAACTGGCAGTAGGACTGGGAGTTGAGCTTGACGCCATCCTCAACCCGAAAAGGCCCCACAAGCTCATCTTTGATGATACCAGCCCAAACCAGTACTCCACCTCCACCTTGCTGGAGTCTGAGTCGGATTGGAGCTCTCTGCCCTTTACTAATCCAGCCACGGGCCCATCCATCTGGCCCATCAAGACTCACTCTCATTTCATCAGTCCATAAAACCTTAGAAAAATCAGTCTTGAGATATTTCTTGGCCCAGTCTTGACGTTTCAGCTTGTGTGTCTTGTTCAGTGGTGGTCGTCTTTCAGCCTTTCTTACCTTGGCCATGTCTGTGAGTATTGCACACCTTGTGCTTTTGGGCACTCCAGTGATGTTGCAGCTCTGAAATATGGCCAAACTGGTGGCAAGTGGCATCTTGGCAGCTGCACGCTTGACTTTTCTCAGTTCATGGGCAGTTATTTTGCGCCTTGGTTTTTCCACACGCTTCTTGCGACCCTGTTGACTATTTTGAATGAAACGCTTGATTGTTCGATGATCACGCTTCAGAAGCTTTGCAATTGTAAGAGTGCTGCATCCCTCTGCAAGATATCTCACTATTTTTGACTTTTCTGAGCCTGTCAAGTCCTTCTTTTGACCCATTTTGCCAAAGGAAAGGAAGTTGCCTAATAATTATGCACACCTGATATAGGGTGTTGATGTCATTAGACCACACCCCTTCTCATTACAGAGATGCACATCACCTAATATGCTTAATTGGTAGTAGGCTTTCGAGCCTATACAGCTTGGAGTAAGACAACATGCATAAAGAGGATGATGTGGTCAAAATACTCATTTGCCTAATAATTCTGCACGCAGTGTAAGGGGTATACAGATTGATAAACAACTATATCTTGTCCCACGTAGATGCTCCCGGTGCTGGGTGTGTTTGATAAGGTCAGGTGGACGTGAGCTATCTGGCAAAATGACTGGGAGTAAGTCATATGACGTTTATACATCATTCGCTAAGGAGGAATGTGATATAGGAGTTGGGAACTGTGAATGGGCATGCACAGTTACTTGGAAGAGACGCCAGACCCATGTGCATGATGTGATGGATCCATTTGCCGTCGTCCTCCATGAGGTAATACTTTATGCACCGCTTGAGGCTGGTCAGTAGTGATGACAATCAACTAGTGAATGTGTTGTATTGGTAATTTTTAATAAGTGGCTTTTATAGTGATGAATTGGCACGTTCTATTGGTATAGGAATATTAGGGGAGGTGCTATATACACTTTATAAACTTCCTATGTAGTCGAAACGTTGCACTTTCTTTGGCTTTTTTTGTACATTTTTCTATGGACCCATTATGAAAAAAGATTTTCTAATGGATACGCTGCCGTCAACTTTGATTGGAATACTGATCTAATAACCACTGTGGATTTGGGGTCACGGATGGGCTGATGCATTTCTGTGGAAGTCTACATGGTACGTTGGTGATGCTCTCAACTAGTGTTTTTTCTGCTATCCTAATGATAGGTCATCAATATATATGGCAGGACAACCCCTTTAACACAGTTGAAAATACATATGTCCATCATGTACAACAAAGGGATGAGTATGAGTAAACTTTAGAATGTTATGCCCAAACGCGATTTCTTCACATTTACAGTGGTGCTTGAAAGTTTGTGAAGTTTGTGATTTTTTTTGCATATATTTGAATAAAAATGACATAAGATCTTCCCACAAATCCTAAAAGTAGATAAAGAGAACCAGATCAAACAAGTGAGTTAAAAATATTTGACTTGGTCATTATTTTATTGAGGAAAATGGTTCAAAATCAAATGTCTGTGAGGGGCAAACAGTCTGTGAAGTTTTAGGATTAGCAGATAATTTGAAGGTGAAATTAGAGTTGGGTGTTTTCAATCAATGTTGTGAAAATTTATCATGGCATGAAGGAGCTTTCTGAGGACCTCAGAAGTAGAAGTATTGATGCAAATCAGGTTGGAAAAGGTTACAAAACATTCTTTATAGAGTTTGGACTCTATCGAACTACTGTCAGACAGATTTTGTACAAATGGAGGAAATTCAAGATCATTATTACCCTCCCCAGGAATAATGACCCAACAAAGGTCATGGCAAGAGCAAGGCGTGTAATAGTTTTCAAGGTCACAAAAGGATCCAAAGTAACCTCTAAGCAACTAAAGGTCTTTCCCACATTAGCTAATGTTAATGTTTGTGAGTCCACCGTCAGGGGGACCCCAAACAACAATGGTGTGCATGGCAGGATTGCAAAGAGAAAGCCGCTGCTCTCCCAAAAGAACATTGCTGCCCGTTTGCAGTTTGCTAAAGATCACCTGAACAATTCTATGAGGCTAACGGAATAATATTTTGTCGACCTATGAGACCAAAATAGAACTTTTTGGTTTAAATGAGAAGCATTATCTTTGAATAATGGAACATAACATTTTATTCCAGCATAAAAACATGGTGGTGTTAGTATCATGGTTTGTGTCCATTTTGCTGCATCTGGGCCAGGACAGCTTGCCAACATTGATGGAACAATGAGACAAAGCATCTGTCTGTGTGATGAATCTCCAGAGAACATGAGTCATGCAGCAAGACAATGACCCTAGGTGCACATGTTGTTCTATCAAAAATGGTTAAAAATGAATAAAATTAAAGTTTTGAAATTGCCAAGTCAAAGTCCTGACCTTAATCCTAGTGTTGAGCGAATCGAGCTTCAGATCCGAGATCCAAAGACGATTTGTTCAAAACTTCATTTGATGCTGTACGAAGATCCGTCTCCTTACAACATTCAAATGTATGGGTTCCAGCGAGGGAAATTCATTATCACCAAGGTCTCATGATTCACTCAACACTACTTAATCCAATAAAAATGTTGTAGAAGGACCTGAAGCAAGCAGTTCATTTGAGAAAACCCACCAACATAACAGTTGAAGCTGTTTAGTACAGAGGCATGGGCTAAAATTCCAGAAAGCCAATGTGAAGGACTTGTAGAGTTTGCTGCACAAGGGGGTCACACTAGATACTGAAAGCAAAGGTTCACATAATTTTGTCACTCACAGACATTGATATTGGATCATTTTCCTCAATAAATACACAACCAGGTTTAATATTGTTGACTCTTTTGTTTGATTTGGTTATTTTTTAAGTTTTAGGACATATGTTAGAATCTGATGTCATTTTATGTAAAATTTTTGCAGAAATACAGACAATTCTGAAGGGTTCACAAATAGGAATGAGCATACCTGTGGATGTTTTGGTTTGGACCCCGAACCCTATAGAAGTCAATAGGGACCCGAACTTTGGTGCTGTAAAATGGCTGTAAAATAGTCGTAGTAAGACTGAAAAAGGAAGCAAAATGGGGGTAAGAGCAGGACAATTGCCCTGCAATGAAATGTGGATAGAGAAATTTAAAGTTAACATAGAATTTCAAATAACATAGAATGGAAAAAAAATTAAAATAATAATCTTGAACCAGGAGGCGGAGTTCCAAGTGGAGTAGGAGGTTGAGGAGGCGGTGGATGTGGCAGTGTAGGTAGAAGAGGCATAGGAGGAGGTAGCCAACACTGTTTTGTTTTTTTCCCTTAAATTTTTTGGTATTTTTTGGGGGGGGGGGGAAACATTTGGAAATGGCAAACAGAACGAACAAATTGCACTGAAGTATAAAAATTGCTGGGTGCAGACGGAATACTTCTATACTCTGCCCATATAAAAAAATACTGTAATAATCTTGGACCAGGAGGTCGAGGTAGCCAACACAGTTTTTGTTTTTTTAATTAGTTTTTCTTTCTTTTTCTTTTTATTTTTTTTATTTGGGGAGGCTCCAAAACATTGGAAAATGGAACAGAACAAACAAACTGCGCTGGAGTATAACCATAGCTGGATGCAGCTGGTATACTTCTCTACTGCCCAAGCAACGGAAAAGTCCTGTGGGATCCATGCCTGGTTCATTTTAATGAACTTGAGCTTGTTCATGTTGGCTGTGGACAGGCGGATGCGCCTGTCCATGATCACATTCTCTAAACACACATTCTGACAATACACTTGCTGCAGGGCAGGCCAGACCTCAAAGGTGTAAAGGGCAAGCTTGGGTCATGTGTCCAATTTGGAGACCCAGAAGTTAAATGGGGCAGACCCATCAGTCAGTACGTGCAGATGTGTAGAAACGTACTCTTCCACTATGTTGCTGAAAAGCTGCCTCCTGCTAAGATGGTCCGTATCAGATGGTGGTGCTGGATGTTGTGGTGTACTGATGAAAGTTTTCCACATTTCGGCCATGGTAACCCTCCCTTCTGAGGTGGTGCTGGTGCCCCAGCTGCATTGGCAAATTCCTCCTCCTCTGCCTCATGCTTCCACTGAGCCCCCGATGTCAGGTGGGAATGCCATAAGTATCATGCGCCATCTTCCGATCATGCTTCAGTGATGGAAGTAAGGATGGTATGTTGTCCTTGTACCAGGGATCCAGGAGGGCGGCCACCCAGTAATCAGCACTGGTAAGAATGAGGGCAACTTGGCGATCATTGCGCAGGCACTGCTGCATGTACTCATTCATGTGTGCCAGGCTGCCCAGAAGCTGTCCTCGTTGGGAGGTGTATTTTCTGTGTCCTCTCTTTCCCCCCAGCCACTCTCCAGTGATGCCTGTGAGCAGCTTTGGATGCCATCCTGCTGTGAACATAGTTACTTCTCCTCATCATCATCATCATCCTCCTCGTCCTCCAAAACTGTGCCTGGCTGGACAGTTGTGTACCTGGCTGCTGTTGGTGCAGGAACCCACCCTCCGAGCCACGTGTGGACGACTGGCCTGATAACCGTGGGAATGATCCCTGTTCCTCCTCCTCTTCCTCCTTTGAATCCACCTCATCCATCATCGCCTGAAGCGTTTTTTCAAGGAGGCATAGAAGTGGGATAGTAACACTGATGATGGCGTCAACAGCGCTGGCCTTGTTGGTAGAGTACTTGAAATAGCGCAACACGGCAAACACATCCCGCATAGAGGCCCACTAATTGGTGGTGAACTGGTGCTGTTCCGCAGTGCGACTCACCTTTGCGTGCTGCAGCTGAAACTCCACTATCGTGTGCTGCTGCTCGCACAGTCTCTCCAGCATGTGCAAGGTGGGGTTCCACCTTGTGGGTATGACACATATGAGGTGAGGAACAGGAAGGCAGAAGTTATGCTGCAGCACAGACAGGTGCGCAGCAGAAGGGTGAGAACGCCTAAAGCATGCACAGACGGCCCGCACTTTCTGCAGCAACTCTGACATCTCGGGGTAATTTGTGAGGAACCTCTGCACCACCAAATTCAGCGCCAGGCAAGGGATGTGTATCAAACCAGCTAGGACCAGAGCTACTATGAGAAGATTTCCCTTGTTATTGCACACCACCAGGTCGGACGTGAGGCTCAGCGGCACCAACCACTCATCGGTCTGTTCCTCCATGCCCGTCCACAGCTCCTGCGCGGTGTGGGGATTTTCCCCCAAACAGATAAGTTTCAGAACAGCCTGCTGTCGTAACCCCCTGGCTGTGCTGAAGTTGGTGGTGCAGATGTTATGCCAATCAGATGAGGAGGCAGTAGAGAAGGATGAGGAGGCAGTAGAGGAGGACCCTGAGTAGGAGGAGGAGGCAGCAGGAGGCACCGAGAAACGTCCCGCAATCCTTAATGGCGGTAGAACATGCACCAAACACTTTCCTCCTTAGGCCCAGCTGCGACTACATTTACCCAGTGGGCAGTTGGGGAGATATAACATCCCTGCCCGTGCTTACTGGTCCACGTATCAGTGGTTATGTGGACCTTGCCACAGATGGCATTGCGCAGCGCACACCTGATTTTGTCCGCCACTTGGTCGTGCAGGGCAGGGATGGCCCGCCTGGAAAGTAATGGTTGGGAACCAAGTACTGTGGGACTGCCACCGCCATAAGGTTTTAAAACTGTCCATCTCCACCAGACGGAATGGCAACAGGAATTTTGAATTGCTGCCATTCAGGGCCAGGACTCGTGGGTGGGAAGGGGGGTACTTCCTCTTTCTCTTCAGTGTTTGGGGGATGGAGAGCTGAATACTTTCATTGGACAGTGTGGAGATGATCGGTGACACTGGTGGTGGTGGTGTTGCTGTCACATCCTCTCTTTGCAGAGAGCCAGGTGGCCCTGTTGCTCGTGAGGAAGAGGCTGAGATCGCAGCAGAAGAGAGAGCAGGAGGAGCCTCAGATCTTTTGTGGTTTTTCAGGTATCTACTTCACTGCAGATTGTGCTTTGTATTTTATTTATTTTTTTCAGTGTAATTTCAATGTGTATTCAGTGTAATCAGGATACAAGCTTGGAATAACATTCTCTGTATACATATAGACATAGCACTGCCCCCTGCATCCATCTCTAATTGCCCAAGAAGACATGTCCTGGGAACACACAAATTGTCTATCTGCGTCACTCTTTTAATTTGTGGTCGGATAGGCTATCGGAAAAGTGAACCTAACCTATCTAACCCCTATCTACAACAAGCAGTAGAATTATGCCATAACTGCTGTGGTAGGGCAGCCTAAAGGGGGCCACCCTAATGTGAAGTGACTGTAAGAAGGTGTGGGTGGGTGGGTGAAATCAGCTGAATCATCGTCAGCCTGGGCCCACAGGTGCCTATAAATAGCCTAGTAATCAGCCAGCCTGGGCCCGTGTAATTAGCCCTGTAATCAGCCAGCCTGGGCCCACAGGTGCGTGTAATTAGCCTTGTAATCAGCCAGCCTGGGCCCACAGGTGCGTGTAATTAGCCTTGTAATCAGCCTCCCCTCCCACAAATGCAGCAATATATTTGCTTAATACTTGTGGTCGGATAGGCAATCGGAAAAGTGAACCTAACCTATCTAACCCCTATCTACAACAAGCAGTAGAATTATGCCATAACTGCTGTGGTAGGGCAGCCTAAAGGGGCCAAAAATAGCAGACCTTGTTTAGAGTAAATATATACATACCGTTACGACACCCGATTTTGAACGGAAAGACCTTTCACGATGAAGGTGCGGAATATACCGTATATATCACAGTGACTTCCACCTACCTTACCTCTTTGTCATGTGCACCGCCACATCGTTCTTGGAGATGGTTAATGCTGATGCAATTGAAAGAGTGGCTGGTAACCAGGAATGATTTACTCCTATGTTGACTAACATATGACCATATTACGAGACGGTCTGAATCCTGAGAGCTGCCGACTAAAACAAACAATGGTGAATCTGTTGGAAGGGCCTAGATGAACTCCAACCATCCGACAAGGGCCCTGATCGGGCACCGACTGTTCCTGGTGGCAAAATACTTTACCTCTACTTATTCCCCAGGCCACACTTTCTATTAAGGGCCCAAAAGTTAGAACATGGCGTCTGCCGTCTTACTGTAGTAGTAATTTAAGTGAAATGTGTAAACCCACCAGGCCTTGGGAACCATCCACAGGAATACATGGCTATTTCGATTAACGAGCTAATGTTGCCTGTAATAAGGACAGAACGTACACATAATACCTGCAGTTGTGACAGAAAATAAGCTTAAGGTCGTGACAAACTATGCATGCTGCGCCTGTAGTCGTGATAGGACGTGTCGTGTCAGAAGACATGACAGACTTCGTAAACTGCGCCTTATACTGTACCTCCTACTGGAAGATGGACCGATACCCAGGACTTAGGCCGGACACCAACACCCTCAGCCCGAGTTTGTAGATGAAGTAAGCATGCCTGGGAGAAGGTGATGTCCGCAAAGGCAGGCTTCGGATGACTGCTTATAAAGAAAACAATGAAAACCCAACAACCTAGAAAATAACAGGGAAAACAATAACGTGAGTGAGACTCTAATGGCACAAGCCACACGTGCGAGCCACCACAATAAAATTGTATTGCGAGCCACAGATGACCGAGCCATGCGAGCGGGTCTGAGGACAGAAAAAGACATGGAACTTACTTGTTGTGGGACCACGCAGCCGGCCTCGAATGGCGGAGTTATGTGTGTAAATTTAAACGGAGAAGCCATGCGTGAGAGACTCTAAATGGCAGAGCCATGCGTGAGAGACTCTAATGGCAGAGCCATATGTAACACTACAAGGGAGAAGCCATGCGTGAGAGACTAATGGCGGAGTCATATGTAACACTAAAAGGGGGAAGCCATGCGTGAGAGACTAATGGCGGAGCCATGCGTGAGAGACTCTAATGGTAGAGTCATATGTGTAACACTAAAAGGGAGAAGCCATGCGTGAGAGACTAATGGCGGAGTCATATGTAACACCAAAGGGGATAAGCCATGCGTGAGAGACTCTAATGGCGGAGCCATGCGTGAGAGACTCTAATGGCGGAGTCATATGTGTAACACTAAAAGGGAGAAGCCATGCGTGAGAGACTAATGGCGGAGTCATATGTAACACCAAACGGGAGAAGCCATGCGTGAGAGACTCTAATGGCGGAGCCATGCGTGAGAGACTATAATGGCGGAGCCATATGTGTGACACTAAAACGGAGAAGCCATGCGTGAGAGAATCTAATGGCGGAGCCATGCGTGAGAGACTCTAATGGCGGAGCCATATGTAACACTAAAAGGGGAGAAGCCATGCGTGAGAGACTCTAATGGCGGAGCCATGCGTGAGAGACTCTAATGGCGGAGCCATATGTGTGACACTAAAGCGGAGAAGCCATGCATGAGAGACTAATGGCGGAGTCATATGTGTAACCCTAAAAAACAGAGAAGCCATGGGTGAGAGACTCTAATGGCGAAGCCATGCGTGAGAGGCTCTAATGGCGGAGTCATGTGTGTAAAACTAAAACGGAGAACCATGCGTGAGAGACTCTAATGGCGGAGCCATGTGTGAGAGACTAATGGAGGAGTCATATGTGTAAACCTAAAAACGGAGAAGCCATGCGTGAGAGGCTCTAATGGCCGAGTCATGCGCGGATTTATTTATTTACATTTTATTTTTAATTTTTTTATTATTATTATTTATTTATTTAATTATTATTATTATAATTTTTTATTTATTTTTTTAAACCACTTATGCAGCACCAGTATGACTTGAGGACTCGCATGACCATGACCCTCTCCGACAATAAACCTATGACGCTAACCAGCCTACAACCATATTGTACCCCTAACGAACAACATGAAGAACGGTCATTGGGCCCCCGAAGCCATGAGGCCCCCCGAAGCCAAGAGACTGAACTGGATGACCTTACAGTGACGATAAGTAATTAAAACGTGAGCCAGACCTAATGGAAAATGCATAGACATTAGTGATCCGAACCACTTGCATGAACGAAACATTACCCAACTGCGAAATTGAAACAGATGGGAGAAAAACAAGAGCCAGGGGCATTGCAGTTCGCTAAGAAAAGACCCTCTTTGTGACAAAGGAATGAACAACATAGTAGGAACTTACTCCTATTGGCCCACTGTCTATTGGCCCCTATTGGAGCTATTTGGTTAACTGGGGTGGGAGATCAATCTGAGTGAATGCAGGAGACCAGTCTAAGTGAATGCAAACCAGGATTAAAGAACACCACCCATTTTTTATTTTTTTTTCCCCTTTCTCCTCTCTCTTCCCCTCAAGTAAACAGAAAAAGGTAGGCCTAAGGAATGTAACAAACCACCGAGGAAAGAAACGTAAGCCTGAAAAGAAAGCGGCTATCTTTATCGGAAGAGCAGTATCAGAGTGGTGTGCTGATAGCCCTAGTAAGAATACTGAGTAACCATTATGTAGCAATGAAAAGAAATGCAGCTTTAAGTGGAAGCAGAGTATAACACATGATGTAAAAACAAGTGGGTGAATGCAGCTCTGGATGTGAGTGGTGCCTAAAAACATGGTATGGGCACAGCTCTGTGTATGAGTATGAGGAGCATGGTATAAATCAGCCGTATGAATGCAATCTGAAAGTGAGCAGAGTATTAATGTGATGCAACAGCGGACGTATGAACGCAGCTCTAGTAGTGAATGGCGTATAGGACAAAATGTAAATGCAGACACACGGACGTAGCTTTGAAGGTAACAATCCTAACCACGATCATTTGACCATTAAAGCCCAACCCCCTTCGCCCCAGAGCGCTACAAGTCACGGACCGAGTAACCAAGTCCAATCCTACCGTGAATGCCAGCACTCGCCTGGCACCTTCTGCCATTGCCCAGGCGCGACCGAACCTCCACATGATGCTGCAGGAGTTGTTTTTTTTTTTTTCTTCCTTTTTTAAATCGACCATTGATCCACTTTTACCATCACTTAAACCCAGCACGCGTAGCTTGAGCCAACTGCAGACACGCGCCCCGCATGTAACGCAGGTATCGGAAAACATACAACCATGCCCACTCTAAGCACATGCTACCCCAAAAACTGTATGCAATGGCCCCACTAGGCCTCTGAATAGCCAGACAAACAATACAAACAACTATGGTTCGACCATTAGCGCCCAAACTCTGCTTCATCCCAGAGCGCTACATGTCGCGGACCGCAGCGTGGGTCCCGTACAAACAACTCCGATCCTACCATGAATACCAGCGCCCTGCTGAGACATTCTGCCGTCGCCCAGCCGTAAAGAGCCTCCACACCATGCTGCTGTATCCTAGAGCTGACTCAGAGGTAGTGAAATCAGCTGAATCATCGTCAGCCTGGGCCCACAGGTGCCTATAAATAGCCTAGTAATCAGCCAGCCTGGGCCCACAGGTGCGTGTAATTAGCCCTGTAATCAGCCAGCCTGGGCCCACAGGTGCGTGTAATTAGCCTTGTAATCAGCCTCCCCTCCCACAAATGCAGCAATATATTTGCTTAATACAAGTCGTATAATCTCTTTCCAGAATATTCCTAGTTCAGAGCATTCCCAGAACATATGCATCAAGGAGGCATTTTCTGTTTTGCAACGAGGGCAACATGAGTCTGAACGAACACCTAACTTATGCAGAAGGGCAGGGGTCTTGTACACATGCGTTGCGCCTCATTAAGTGTTAACCTGGGTGTTAGCGACAATGTGTCATTCCATTGCTCCTGGGTGATTACACCTACATCACCCACCCATTTATCTTTGACCGGAATGGGCCCTGGGGAAGTAATCCCCTCATCCATATGCCTATATAACGATGAAATCAGCCCCCCAGTACCCCCGGGACTCAGTAATTGCTGAATGACTATGGGGGTAGGTGAAATTTGTTTACTTTCTGTAAATTGCGCCTGATACGCATGCCTCAGCTGTAAAAATTGATAGAATGCCGTTTTTGGGAGATCAAACTCCCGCTGTAGTTGTGCAAATTATTTCATACTCCCGCCCTCCTGACGTGCTTTGTATTTAGATGCCTGGTCATCCAGGTGGTGCTCAAGTTTAGAACATTTATGTCTCACTCCACCCATTTCTTGTCAACATCACATTGCCTGAAGAACTGTCATGCCAGGAACTACTTTGAGCTGACTTTGGTGTGCTCTGTCCCTTGGCACAGTGGGCAGTAGCAGGCGTACTCGCTAGGTGCCAGCCCCTGTGCTTTTGCACCCTGCTCCCTCTTTTGCTGTGCGGCTGGTGCTGCATGACCACCACCTCTGCATCATCCTCCACATCATCTTACCCCCACTCCTCACCCCTTTCCTCCTTGCTGGCCTGCACACTGCAGAAAGCCACAGCAGTTGACGCCTGTGTTTCGTCATCATCATCAGAGACGTGCTGCAGTGGTCCTCCCACATCCTCATCCTCAAACATAAGTGGTTGGGCATCAGTGCATTCAATCTCTTCCCCTTTTGGGGCAGGGCTAGGTGGATGGCCCACATAACCCCTGCCAGCAGAGTAATCAAAAAGCATAAGTGACTTCTGTATGACTTGGGACTCAGACTGCTTGGTTGATGTGCAAGGGGATGAGGTGGAAGACAGATGCCCATGGGCCGCTGGTGCCAACTCTGCACTTTCAGCAGATGACCGGGTGGAAGACAATGTAAAGGAACTGGAGGCACTGTCAGCCATCCAATCTAATACCGCCTCTACTTGTTCTGGCCTCACCATTAGTACAGCGGTAATCGGGCCTACAAAGTGACACTGAACGCCCTGTCGCCTGCGTGCACCAGAGGGAGGTGTTTCCTTTGGGTGCATAGCTGGCACAGATTGACAACGTCCTCTCACTGCAGCAGGAGCTCCACCACCACCAGCACCATGACCACAGCCATGTCCCTTATTTGATGCTCACCTCATTCTTTGAGGGCACCGACAAAATTGACAGCCAGATTAACTATTGTATTTCAGTATCACGGATGCAAAGGAGGTGTTTTACGCCCCAAAAATGGTTTTATGTCAACCACAGAATTAACAGACAGATAAACTATTCTATTTCAGTGTCACGGATGCAAAGGAAGTGTTCTGCAACCCCAAAATGGGTTTATGTCACTCACAGAATTAACAGACCTATTTGACTATTCTATTTCAGTGTCATGGATGCAAAAGAGGTGTTTTGCACTCCAAAAAATGGATTTATATAAACCTTAGACTTAACAGATGGATTAACTATTTTATTTCTGTGTTACGGATGCAAAGGAGATGTTTTGCACCCTTAAGTCAGGGGAATTAGGAGGCCAGGGTAGTACTTGGTCATGCTCTTCCTACCAATGTTGGACATTTCTGGCCATATGACATGTTGCATTGTCTTGCTAGAAAATCCCATCCAACTCAGGAAAGACAATTAGCATGTATGGCTGTACGTGGTCTGCAATGATGGATTCATACCTAAATCGGCTGAGATTTCCTTCCACATTGATAAGTGGACCACAAAAGCATTCCCCGGACTATAACGCTGCCACCATGAGCTTGGGTTCTTCCAGCAATGGTTGCAGTGTGTTTGATCTATGATATTTCTTGCCTTGCATGCAAATGTCCATCTGTTTGGTGAAGCAGGATACATGACTCATCGGAGAAGGCAACCCTTTGCAAATCTGATAAATGTACCCTTTTACCCATGACAGCAACAACAGATATGTGTGCATACAGTCTTTTTGCACACCTTATATACCCACCAAGCTTGCTCACAACAAATGACTTCCTTCATGAGCTATGTGCTGCTGACGTCTAAATTAGGAAGTGGTCATAATTATTGTGGAGTGAAGTGAAACAATTGATGCGGAATTTGGTCCGAAGTTTAGGAAAACTTCGATTTGCAACAAATCTGAATTTCTATGTGCTTCGTGGTAACAAATCAGGTTTTCCTAAAATGACAGCTGCACATATTACAAAGAGAAACTAAGAGAGAGAGACAAGCCCAGGAGCGCAAGATAGCCCCTAAGGCCATTCAGCCAGCCAATCTGCAGATCCACTGTGATGTCACAGCCCTATAAAACCCTCATCCCTCTTGACTCCTGTGTAAATGACCTATTGTTCTTGTTCTTGCATACAGTGGCGGAAATAATTATTTGACCCCTCACTGATTTTGTAAGTTTGTCCAATGACAAAGAAATGAAAAGTCTCAGAACAGTATCATTTCAATGGTAGGTTTATTGTAACAGTGGCAGATAGCACATCAAAAGGAAAATCGAAAAAATAACTTTAAATAAAAGATAGCAACTGATTTGCATTTCATTGAGTGAAATAAGTATTTGAACCCTCTAACAAAAAAAGACTTAATACTTGGTGGAAAAACCCTTGTTTGCAAGCACAGAGGTCAAACGTTTCTTGTAATTGATGACCAAGTTTGCGCACATTTTAGGAGGAATGTTGGTCCACTCCTCTTTGCAGATCATCTCTAAATCCCTAAGGTTTCGAGGCTGTCTCTGTGCAACTCTGAGCTTGAGCTCCCTCCATAGGTTTTCGATTGGATTAAGGTCCGGAGACTGACTAGGCCACTCCATGACCTTAATGTGCTTCTTCTTGAGCCACTCCTTTGTTGCCTTTGCTGTATGTTTTGGGTCATTGTCGTGCTGGAACACCCATCCACGACCCATTTTCAGTTTCCTGGCAGAGGGAAGGAGGTTGTCGCTCAGGATTTCACGATACATGGCTCCGTCCATTTTCCCGTTTATGCGAATAAGTTGTCCTGTGCCCTTAGCAGAAAAACACCCCCAAAGCAAAATGTTTCCACCCCCATGCTTGACGGTGGGGACGGTGTTTTGGGGGTCATAGGCAGCATTTTTCTTCCTCCAAACACAGCGAGTTGAGTTAATGCCAAAGAGCTCTATTTTGGTCTCATCAGACCACAGCACCTTCTCCCAGTCACTCTCTGAATCATTCAGGTGTTCATTGGCAAACTTCAGACGGGCCTGCACATGTGCCTTCCTGAGCAGGGGGACCTTGCGAGCCCTGCAGGATTTTAATCCATTGCGGTGTAATGTGTTTCCAATGGTTTTCTTGGTGACTGTGGTCCCTGCTAATTTAAAGTCATTAACTAACTCCTCCCGTGTAGTTCTAGGATGCTTTTTCACCTTTCTCAGAACCATTGACACCCCACGAGGTGAGATCTTGCGTGGAGCCCCAGAGCGAGGTCGATTGATGGTCATTTTGTGCTCCTTCCATTTTCGAACAATCGCACCAACAGTTGTCACCTTCTCTCCCAGCTTCTTGCTAATGGTTTTGTAGCCCATTCCAGCCTTGTGCAGGTCTACAATTTTGTCTCTGACATCCTTGGACAGCTCTTTGGTCTTTCCCATGTTGGAGAGTTTGGAGTCTGCTTGATTGATTGATTCTGTGGACAGGTGTCTTTTATACAGGTGACTAGTTAAGACAGGTGTCCTTAATGAGGGTGACTAATTGAGTAGAAGTGTCTAACCACTCTGTGGGAGCCAGAACTCTTAATGGTTGGTAGGGGTTCAAATACTTATTTCACTCAATGAAATGCAAATCAGTTGCTATCTTTTATTTAAAGTTATTTTTTCGATTTTCCTTTTGATGTGCTATCTGCCACTGTTACAATAAACCTACCATTGAAATGATACTGTTCTGAGACTTTTCATTTCTTTTTCATTGGAAAAACTTACAAAATCAGTGAGGGGTCAAATAATTATTTCCGCCACTGTATGTTGTAAAAAAAAAAAATGTAAAAAAAAATAAAATAAAGATTATACTTTAATTTTAAAAAAAACTCATCCCGCATGGTCTGCTTCATTGTCCTGTGAACTGAGCATAGAGAGAAATGTGGCAAGCGCTCATGCACTAGGGACAGTGTTGCTGAAAATGATTAATAGAAGAATAATGGAGAGGGAGAGTGCAGGGAGAGTGCAGGAAGAGTGTAAGGAAAGTGCAGAGACACTTATTCTAAATTAATTCCTACATTGACTTAATCTTACTTCCTACGTAAATATCACCAATAAAGAATGACTCACAAGAACTCAGGTAATTAACCTCTCATATGTATGTATACTAATGCCAGAAGCCTGACTAATAAAACTGGTGAACTGGAATTAGTGATGTGTGAGGAGGACTATGACATAGTGGGAATAACTGAGACATGGCTGGATGATAGCTATGACTGGGCGGTTAATGTACAAGGTTACAGTCTGTTCAGAAAGGATCGTCAAAACCGGAGAGGTGGAGGGGTCTGCCTTTATGTAAAGTCTTGTCTAAAGCCCACACTCCGTGAAGATATAAGTGAGGGACATGAACATGTGGAGTCACTATGGGTAGAGATACATGGAGCTAAAAACAACAATAAATTACTAATAGGAGTCTACTATAAACCACCTAATATACCAGAGTCCACAGAAAATCTACTACTAAACGAGATAGACAAGGCGGCAAATCATAATGAGGTGGTTATTATGGGGGACTTCAACTACCCAGATATAGACTGGGAAACTGAAACTTGTATATCTCATAAAGGAAACAGATTCTTGGCAATAACCAAAGACAATTATCTCTCCCAACTGGTTCAGGACCCGACTAGAGGGACGGCCATACTGGACTTAATATTAACCAATAGACCTGACAGAACAACAGACGTGCAGGTTGGGGGACACCTGGGAAATAGTGACCATAAAGTAATAACCTTCCAATTATCATTCAAAAGAGCGTTTCTACAGGGAGGAACAAAAATACCAAACTTCAAAAAAGCTAAATTTAGCCAACTAAGAGAGGCCATAGGCCTAACTAACTGGGACAAAGTCCTCAAAAATAAAAATACAGCCAAAAAATGGGATATCTTTAAAAACATCCTAAAATCTCATTGTGAGAGGTACATACCGTATGGGAATAAAAGGTTAAGGAACAAAAAGAAACCAACGTGGATAAACATAACTGTAAAGAAAGCAATAAATGACAAAAAGAAAGCATATAAAACACTAAAACAGGAGGGTAGCACGGAAGCACTGAAAAACTATAAGGAAAAAAACAGAACATGTAAAAAACAAATAAAAGCGGCCAAACTAGAGACCGAGAGATTAATTGCCAAAGAGAGTAAAACTAACCCTAAAATGTTCTTCAATTATATAAATGTTAAAAAGTATAAATCTGAAGGTGTCGGCCCTTTAAAGAGTAATGAGGGGGGAGTCGCAGAGAGCGACGAGGAGAAAGCAAAGCTGTTAAATATTTTTTTCTCCGATGTATTCACTGAGGAAAATAAACTGTCAGATGAAATGCTGAATGCTGAAATAAATTCGCCATTAAAAGTGTCCTGTCTGACCCAGGAAGAAGTACAACAGCGACTTAAAAATATCAAAATAGACAAATCGCCAGGACCGGATGGCATACACCCCCGTATCCTAAGGGAATTAAGTAATGTCATAGCCAGACCCTTATTTCTGATATTTGCGGACTCTGTACTGACAGGGATTGTCCCACAGGATTGGCGCATGGCAAATGTGGTGCCAATATTCAAAAAGGGTCCAAAAACAGAGCCTGGAAACTATAGGCCGGTAAGTTTAACATCTGTTGTGGGTAAACTGTTTGAAGGTTTTCTGAGAGATGCTATGTTAGAGCATCTTAACGGAAATAAGCAAATAACGCCATATCAGCATGGCTTCGTGAGGGATCGGTCATGTCAAACTAATTTAATCAGTTTCTATGAGGAGGTAAGTTCTAGACTTGACAGCGGCGAATCAATGGATGTCGTGTATCTGGACTTCTCCAAAGCATTTGACACTGTACCTCTTAAAAGGTTAGTATATAAAATGAGAATGCTCGGACTCGGAGAAAACGTCTGTAAGTGGGTAAGTAACTGGCTCAATGATAGAAAACAGAGGGTGGTTATTAACGGTACATACTCAGATTGGGTCACTGTCACTAGTGGAGTACCTCAGGGGTCAGTATTGGGCCCTATTCTCTTCAATATATTTATTAATGATCTTGTAGAAGGCTTGCATAGTAAAATATCAATTTTCGCAGATGACACTAAACTGTGTAAAGTAATTAACACTGAAGAGGACAGTATACTACTACAGAGGGATCTGGATAGATTGGAGGCTTGGGCAGATAAGTGGCAGATGAGGTTTAACACTGACAAATGTAAAGTTATGCACATGGGAAGGAATAATGCAAGTCACCCATACATACTAAATGGTAAAACACTCGGTAACACTGACATGGAAAAGGATCTAGGAATTTTAATAAACAGCAAACTAAGCTGCAAAAAACAGTGTCAGGCAGCTGCTGCCAAGGCCAATAAGATAATGGGTTGCATCAAAAGGGGCATAGATGCCCGTGATGAGAACATATTCCTACTACTTTACAAATCACTGGTCAGACCACACATGGAGTACTGTGTACAGTTCTGGGCTCCTGTAAACAAGGCAGACATAGCAGAGCTGGAGAGGGTCCAGAGGAGGGCAACTAAAGTAATAACTGGAATGGGGCAACTACAGTACCCTGAAAGATTATCAAAATTAGGGTTATTCACGTTAGAAAAAAGACGACTGAGGGGAGATCTAATTACTATGTATAAATATATCAGGGGGCAGTACAGAGATCTATCCCATCATCTATTTATCCCCAGGACTGTGACTGTGACGAGGGGGCATCCTCTGCGTTTGGAGGAAAGAAGGTTTGTACACAAACATAGAAAAGGGTTCTTTACGGTAAGAGCAGTGAGACTATGGAACTCTCTGCCTGAGGAGGTGGTGATGGTGAGTACAATAAAGGAATTCAAGAGGGGCCTGGATGTATTTCTGGAGTGTAATAATATTACAGGCTATAGCTACTAGAGAGGGGTCGTTGATCCAGGGAGTTATTCTGATTGCCTGATTGGAGTCGGGAAGGAATTTTTATTCCCCTAAAGTGAGGAAAATTGGCTTCTACCTCACAGGTTTTTTTTTGCCTTCCTCTGGATCAACTTGTAGGATGACAGGCCGAACTGGATGGACAAATGTCTTTTTTCGGCCTTATGTACTATGTTACTATGTTACTATGTAGATGTAACTCTCACTGAGGCCCAACTTGAAGTTTTAAGTTTGGGCCTCAACTTTGTTCCCACTACTAAATTCGATGTCTTTATAGCGATAAAAGATCTCAATTTATTCGCGAGGAATCTGGTTTTTAAAAGGATTTTCCACAAAGATAGTGATTATATGTCGACACCTCTGGATAACGAACGAAGAGCTATACAAGACTTATGTGATCTACTGGACGAACAGGATCCGGCCCCAGTAAGTAGATTACCAAGTACTCTGGTGCCCAAGTCTAAAAAATTCCCTCCTGCGTCCATGTTTCCCAACATAGACATTTTTGTCAAACTGGTAACCAATGATTTGATCAAGACCTCCACTAGGTCTCGTCATGGTAATATGAATGGTGATTTACGCCTGGCTTTGAAACAACTAAGCAATATGAAAGATCTGGTGATTAAACCCTCGGATAAAGGGGGCAATGTAGTGGTCTGGCCAGTTACACTATATGAGAGGGAGGCTTTTCGTCAGTTAAAGAATACCATCTGTTACAAAAAACTGACCTTTAACCCTCTCAATTCGTTTCAGGATTCTCTGGGCAAAATACTGCACTCAGCTCTTGATCGTGGCATTATTAGTCAGAAGGAATTCAATTGTCTACTTGTGCCCTGCCCTACTATACCTATGTTTTATCTACTACCTAAAGTGCACAAGCAACTGTCTACCCCACCAGGTCGACCCTTGTGGCAGGTAACAATAATTTGTGCGAACCAATATGCAAACTGGTTGATCACGTCCTACGGCCTTTGCTTGAGAGTCTTCCCTCCTATCTCAAAGACACCGGTGATATTTTACGGAAGCTGAATGGCATACAACTAGATGAGGATATGCTGATTGTTACCTGTGACGTAGAATCTCTCTACACTTCTATCTGTCATAAGGATAGGATGACAGCCGTGGCCCAGTTCCTTACCATGTCTGATGTTGAAGGTGATTATGCTTCCTTTATTTTGCAGATTTTGGATTTCGCCCTGAGGCATAACTTTTTTATGTTTAAGGGGTCCTTCTACCTGCAGCTCCAGGGAACGGCCATGGGGGCGGCATGTGCGCCGTCCTATGCCAACCTTTTCCTGGGGCTGTGGGAGAGGGGTCTCTTCCTTACTGATCCTATCCCCTTCATCGACAGGGTACATATGTGGAACCGTTACATTGATGATGTACTCATGATTTGGCAGGGCACAACTGGAGAATTGGATTCCTTCATGACAAACTTGAATAATAACCATCTGAATATTCACCTTACCTACAAATCTGGTCGAAGAGATATGGATTTCCTGGACGTCCTTTTACAGACAGACAAGGATGGCTATATTTATACTGAGCTGCATCGGAAACCCACGTCAGTTAATAGTCTGTTACACGCTAGATCTGCACACCCTAGGAAACTAATCGAGGGTATTCCAACTGGCCAATTTCTGCGACTTAGACGAATTTGCTCCAATGATGATCTATTTGAAAAACGTGCGCAGGAGCTCACTAAAAGATTCAGGGAGAGGGGCTATACTGAATCGTCGTTAAAGAAAGGCTATTTCAGAGCCAAGCAATCTGGCAGAGATGACCTTCTACAACAGCTGCCTAAGAAGCTTAAGAAATCTGAGAATAATACGGTACGTTTTATCACTACTTTCAATTCAGGTCATAATGTACTGTTGAAAACTTTGAAAACATATTGGAACATCTTATATATGGATCCGATTCTTCAACACCATCTACTCCCCAGACCATCTCTTACTTTTCGACGAGATCGAAACATCCGGGATGCTTTGGTCCATAGCCATTATCAGGCTACTAGTCCTCCCCGACTATTTGGGTCAAAGGGTCCCAAATGGGGTTGCCGTCCCTGTGGGAATTGTGTGGCATGTGCCAACATTCTCACCACTACTTCTTTTTCTGATTCGACAGGCCAGAAGACCTATCAAATTACGCATACCATCACCTGTAACACTATTGGGGTCGTTTATGTTGCAAGCTGCCCATGCGGTCTCCAATATGTGGGACTTACATCACGGGAGCTGAAACGTCGGACGAGAGAACATGTCCTTGGGATACAGTCCGCGGCCAGTGAGGAGGATGATACTTGTCTCAAAACCATTCCTCGCCATTTTAAGATTCACCATGCCTGCGATAGCTCTCTCCTAAAGGTAAGAGGTATAGATAGGATTTTTGTAGGCAGTAGGGGTGAGAATTGGAAGCGTTTATTGGCTCAACGGGAGGCGAAATGGATTTTCCAGTTGAATTCAGTTGCTCCCTATGGTTTAAATGAGGGTTTGAGTTTTGCCCCCTTTCTGCCATAAATTCTCTTTAATTTGCTCTATGGGCCTGTTTTTTGCGATACCTACTCTCTATCAGTACTTAGTATTTTGTTCCTTGATATATCCCTTTCTGAGTGTTTCTACATAAGTGGTCTTTGGGTCCGGTTTTGGATTCCTGGCCACTCATGGTTTATTTTAGGCTGGGCTTTGTGAGGATTCTCTCCTCAGCAGTCCTATTTGACATATCTATTTTTAACTGTGACTTTGTTTTTAATTATGTTCTTTTCTCTGTTAGCTGTAGGTGCGGCCGCTTCATATAAACCTTCTGGTAACTTTTGTCTGATTCTTCTACACGGAGGCCTTCACATGTTGGAGCTACGGACTGACTGACCATTGTGCACTAATGTATTTTTTATCACCATTCCCTGTATACGTTTTTACTATACAGTATATATTTGTTATTACTTGATATGTCACTTGCACACTATTTATATATTTTTATATATACTTACCTTTATTCAATTTTCACTATGTCATTATTGATCTATTTATATATATTTATTGTGCATTTATATGCGCTGCACTTGTCACTTTGTTTTTAAATTTTTTAAAATTTTTAATTATGTATATTTGATTAACGTACTCACTCAATTTATTGCATGAATTGTTTTGTCTCACACATTGATAGTCCTATATGTTTTTCGGCTTCAGACAGTTTTGGTCCATCAGGTCATGTGATCAGTATTCTGTGTTTCACCTGGTCATCTGGCAATACTTTGAAACGCAATCTTTATGTATCTGTCTATGTAT
Source organism: Bufo bufo (assembly GCF_905171765.1). Classification (NCBI taxonomy): domain Eukaryota; kingdom Metazoa; phylum Chordata; class Amphibia; order Anura; family Bufonidae; genus Bufo; species Bufo bufo. The sequence continues at coordinate 477,710,786 of NC_053389.1, forward strand.
GTTCATCTGGCTCTACATATCAGCTCTGTGCTGTATTTCATGCGGATACTCGTTTGTTCCCTGTAGTATGTGCGCTCTTGTGCGCATCGCTTCACTGTGGCATCCCAATGTGCTGATGGAACGCACTTCCGGTTTGCGTTCCACGTCGGTGGAACGCATTTCCGGTTTCGCTGGATCGGCATATCGGCCTGCTACATTGAGGTGCTGCTTCACTTCTGGGCGCACATCTACTAGGGTTCACATGCGCAGTCCTCTATGTGTTCTGTGTCCTTCTGTTATGCTAATATCCATTATTGGTTTTTCACATACTGTTAGCGATGTTCCCCATGATTAGGACCGCCCCTCTCTGTAACCGGAAGTGACGCGATGCGTTCCAGGCTGGAACGCATTCGCTTCCTTTCTATGTGTGGCCACACATTCCCCTTTCTCAGCTGTTCACTATACAGATTAATTATCAAGCTATAAAGTCACTCTGCTAGCCTCCTCTATACACACTCTCCCCCCTGAAGAAGCTTACGCGAAACGTGCGTTGGTGCTCTGTTGGTTCACCACTCAGGTATTTACTTCATGGATTTTTTTTGGCTTTTTCTATGTGATTTACTTATGCACTTTGTCATTCTCTGCATTATGCACTTTATATCTTGGCATGTAACATAGTACATAAGGCCGAAAAAAGACATTTGTCCATCCAGTTCGGCCTGTTATCCTGCAAGTTGATCCAGAGGAAGGCAAAAAACCCTGTGAGGTAGAAGCCAATTTTCTCCACTTTAGGGGAATAAAAAATTCCTTCCCGACTCCAATCATGCAATCAGAATAACTCCCTGGATCAACGACCCCTCTCTAGTAGCTATAGCCTGTAATATTATTAAGCTCCAGAAATACGTCCAGGCCCCTCTTGAATTCCTTTATTGTACTCACCATCACCACCTCCTCAGGCAGAGAGTTCCATAGTCTCACTGCTCTTACCGTAAAGAATCCTCTTCTATGTTTGTGTACAAACCTTCTTTCCTCCAGATGCAGAGGATGTCCCCTCGTCACAGTCACAGTCCTGGGGATAAATAGCTGATGGGATAGATCTCTGTACTGACCCCTGATATATTTATACATATTAATTAGATTTCCCCTCAGTCGTCTTTTTTCTAAAGTGAATAACCCTAATTTTGATAATCTTTCAGGGTACTGTAGTTGCCCCATTCCAGTTATTACTTTAGTTGCCCTCCTCTGAACCCTCTCTAGCTCTGCTATGTCTGCCTTGTTTACAGGAGCCCAGAACTGTACACAGTACTCCATGTGTGGTCTGACTAGCGATTTGTAAAGTGGTAGGACTATGTTCATATCACGGGAATCTATGCCCCTTTTGATGCAACCCATTATCTTGTTGGCCTTGGCAGCAGCTGCCTGACACTGTTTTTGCTGCTTAGTTTGCTGTTTATTAAAATTCCTAGATCCTTTTCCATGTCAGTGTTACCGAGTGTTTTACCATTTAGTATGTACGGGTGACTTGCATTTTTCCTTCCCATGTGCATAACCTTACATTTATCAGTGTTAAACCTCATCTGCCACTTACTGTATCTGCCCAAGCCTCCAATCTATCCAGATCCCTCTGTAGTAGTATACTGTCCTCATCAGTGTAAATTACTTTACACAGTTTAGTGTCATCTGCGAAAATTGATACTTTACTATGCAAGCCTTCTACAAGATCATTAATAAATATATTGAAGAGAATAGGGCCCAATACTGACCCCTGAGGTACTCCGCTAGTGACAGTGACCCAATCTGAGTGTGTACCGTTAATAACCACCCTCTGTTTTCTATCACTCAGCCAGTTACTTACCCACATACAGATGTTTTCTCCCAGTCCGAGCATTCTCATTTTATATACTAACCTTTTATGCGGTACAGTGTCAAATGCTTTGGAGAAGTCCAGATATACGATATCCATTGATTCGCCGCTGTCAAGTCTAGAACTTACCTCCTCATAGAAACTGATTAAATTAGTTTGACATGACCGATCCCTCACGAAGCCATGCTGATATGGCGTTATTTGCTTATTTCCGTTGAGATGCTCTAATATAGCATCTCTCAGAAAACCTTCAAACAGTTTACCCGCAACAGATGTTAAACTTACCGGCCTATAGTTTCCAGGCTCTGTTTTTGGCCCCTTTTTGAATATTGGCACCACATATGTCACGCGCCAATCCTGTGGGACATTCCCTGTCAGTATAGAGTCTGCAAATATCAGAAATAAGGGTCTGGCTATGACATTACTTAATTCCTTTAGGATACGGGGGTGTATGCCATCCGGTCCTGGCGATTTGTCTATTTTAATCTTTTTAAGTTGCTGATGTACTTCTTCCTGGGTCAGACAGGACACTTATAATGGGGAATTTATTTTTGCATTCTGCATGTCATCTGACAATTTATTTTCCTCAGTGAATACATTGGAGAAAAAAATATTTAACAGCTTTGCTTTCTCCTCGTCGCTCTCTGCGACTCCCCCCTCATTACTCTTTAAAGGGCCGACACCTTCAGATTTATACTTTTTAACATTTATATAATGGAAGAACATTTTAGGGTTAGTTTTACTCTCTTTGGCAATTAATCTCTTGGTCTCTAGTTTGGCCGCTTTTATTAGTTTTTTACATGTTCTATTTTTTTCCTTATAGTTTTTCAGTGCTTCCGTGCTACACTCCTGTTTTAGTGATTTATATGCTTTCTTTTTGTCATTTATTGCTTTCTTTACAGTTCTGTTTATCCACATTGGTTTCTTTTTGTTCCTTAACCTTTTATTACCATATGGTATGTACCTCTTACAATGAGTTTTTAGGATGTTTTTAAAGATATCCCATTTTGTGTCTGTATTTGTGAGGACTTTGTCCCAGTTAGTTTGGCCTATGGCCTCTCTTAGTTGGCTAAATTTAGCTTTTTTGAAGTTTGGTATTTTTGTTCCTCCCTGTAGAAACGCTCTTTTGAATGATAATTTCATGATTTTCCTATTACATGACGTAAAGTAATGATTTTATTAAAGACACGGAGGCGAGTATTGCTTAAACTTCCTTTACTGTTACCATAGCAGCAAAGAAATGAACATGTCAATCACAAAGAAAACACCATAGTAACCGACTCCTCCCCCTATCCCAGTATATATGGACTCCACCCTCTGGGATCATCCTCTTTCTTTGAACAGCCACTCAAACCGCTGACTCTTCCGGAACTGGATCTTTCTGAACGAAAACAACAGTTCTGAACCTTAGGACAGCCGAACTTTAGTAGCCACGAAAACACCAACGAGTGTGTCTAGGCAAAAAACCCTGAGGAGGAGGAACTTCAACCTGCGGACGAGAACACAAAATACGAGGTAGTACCACTAGAATATATCATGATGGAAAGTCAAACTATACAACAAAATTCAATCAACAAAATATTCATAAATAAACACATAATGCATAAATAAATAAAACAAGCTGTACTAGATTCTTCCGAAAAACCCAACAGGGTGGGTAAGGGAGGGCAATACTCGCCTCCGTGTCTTTAATAAAATCATGACTTTACGTCATGTAATAGGAAAATCATGAAATTTTATGACAAGACACGGAGGCTTCGTATTGCTAGTTTAAAGCTGAGAGATAACCGAGTTAAAAGCATGAGACTCAGGGCGAAAGTAAAACTCCCGGAAAGTGGACACCCTAGAGCAATCCGCTAAACGCATAACATCCTCCAGACGGGCCCCGGCGACCGACATAGAGGTAGCGGAAGCACTGCGGACGGAATGAGCCGTAAAGATATTAGTGTCAATACCGGCCTGACTCATAATTTCCTTAACCCAGCGAGACAGTGTCACACTGGCGACTGGAGCGTAGGGCTTCCGAAAAGAGATAAACAGATTAGGATAAGTAGATACACGTAAAGACGCAGTACGAGATTCGTACTCCTGAAGGCACGCCACCGGGCATAGCTGTGGGGACTGAGGGAAAGCGGGGTAAGCCACTGAACGAATGTTTGTCTTAGTGCGCCTGGAAATGTTAAATAAAACCCCATCCGGCGTAAAGGATCGAGCATCGTGATCTAATGCCCGCACATCAGACACCCGCTTACACGAAATTAGGCAAAGCAGCGTAACCAACTTAGCTGATAACTGGCGTAGTGATAATTGATCGTTGGAAGACCAAGAAACCAGGAAACTTAAAACCAACCCCACATCCCAAGTTGCTGAGAAACGAGGTCTGGGAGGTCGAGACAAACGAGAGCCCTTCAGCAGACGGCACACCAAAGGATGTTGACCCGCAGGGGAACCCTCGAAACCCTCGTGTCGGGAAGATATGGCCGATCTGTAAAGATTAATAGTGCGATAGGCTTTACCTGAATCATATAAAGAAGACAAGAAGGACAAAACCGACATTAAAGGAGCCCGAAAGGGGATCCAGGTCCCTTTCTCCGCACCAGCGAGCCCAAGCGTCCCAGGCGGAGCGATAAGCCCGTCTAGTTCCTGGAGCCCATGCGTTCTCCAATAAGAAAAGAGTCGTGTCCGAAACTCCAGACAGCGAGACGGGACACCCGAGATCCTGCAAGCGAGAAGACGAAGCCCGCCTGATTGAATGAGAGGATGTTGTGCTCCCAAAGGATCCCGCAAGAGCCAGGGAAGGTCCGGGAGGAGGATTGGACGATCCACCAATAAGTCCAGAAGCAGTGGGAACCACGGTTGAGACTGCCACAGCGGAACGATCAGGATCAGATCCGCTAATTGGCGTTGGGCTTGGAGGAGAACTCGGGGAATTAAAGCGAACAGCGGAAACGCATACATCAGCGCTCCCCCCCCACTGTTGCAGAAACGCATCCACCGCCTCCGCCAGCGGATCCGGACGCCAGCTGAAGAATCTGGAAGTCTGAGCGTTCAGACGGTTCGCGAAAAGGTCTATCAACGGAGGACCCCAGTGAGACGATAAAGTTAGGAATACCCCCTCGTCTAACTTCCAATCGCTGGAATCCGAAAAATATTGAGAATTCCAGTCTGCTACCACATTGCGGAGACCCGGAAGGTGTTCTGCTATAACTACAATACCTTTGGTAAGGCAAAACTCCCAGAAATCTTGAGCTAGGTAAGTCAGAACCGAAGAACGAGTGCCGCCCATCCCATTTACGTATCGGACCGCGGAGACGTTGTCCATCCGCAATCTGATACAGGTCGTGACCGTGCCGTTGGCGAAACTGAGAATCGCCAACGACCCTGCCAGTAATTCCAGGCCATTTATGTGGAGGCGGGACTCCTCTGGGGACCAAGGACCTCCGGTGGAAATCCCATTGCAATGAGCCCCCCAGCCGTGTAGGCTGGCGTCGGATTCTATAATCAAATCCGGTAAGGGACCGAACAGGGCTTTGCCATTCCAGACTGATAGATTGTGAATCCACCATAGAAGCTCGTCCCTCGTTTCTGAATCGAGCGTGACCATGTCTGAGTATGTGGCCCCGGCTCGGAGGTGTGCAATTTTGAATCTCTGGAGAGCTCGGTAGTGTAAAGGAGCCGGGAAGATGGCCTGGATGGACGATGCCAGGAGACCTATAAGGCGTGCTAAGTGACGCAGAGATAGTTGGGGTCGAAGCAGAGCATGTCGCAGCTCTTTGCGAATAGCCCGGACCTTGGACAGAGGAAGGTGAAGGGTCAGAGAAGAGGAATCTATCCTGAATCCCAGGAACTCTATAGTCGATGGAATGAGGCATGACTTCTCCTGGTTTATGATGAAACCCAACCTGGATAGGAGGTTGGTGGTCATGAACAGATGAGAGTGAAGAAGGGACGGACTCCCTGCCATGATAAGAATATCGTCTAGATAAATTATCATGCGCACCCCTCTGCTGCGGAGCCAGGACACTACGGGCTTCATTATTTTGGTGAAGCACCAAGGGGCGGATGAGAGACCGAAAGGCAGGCAAGTGAACCGCCAAAGCTGGTCTCCCCAAGAAAAGCAAAGTAGGTTCCTGGAGGTCGGAGCCACCGGGACCGTGAGGTAGGCATCCTTGAGGTCCAGTTTGACCATCCAATCGCCCGGAAGGAGCATGTCTCTCAGAAGATGGATGCCCTCCATCTTGAAATGGCGATATTGGACTATAGAGTTGAGAGACTTTAGGTTTATAACTGGGCGTGACTGGCCGCCCTTCTTCTGTACCAAAAACATACTGCTGATTACCGCAGCTGAATGGGGAGAAGTGCGTTCTATCGCCTGCTTGAGGACGAGTTCTTTCAGTTCTCTGTGCAGCAGACGTTGCACCGACCCCGTCCATAGAACGTGTCTGGGACTTGGTAGTAGGCTTGGAGGGGCTACCAGGTCTATAGTGAAACCCATGATGGTGTCTAAAACCCACCGGTCTGAGGTGATCTCGGACCAGGCATTGGAAAAGTGACGGAGTCTGCCCCCGACACAACCTGTTGAAGAAAGTAACGGTAGGACGGGAGGGGCACTTACCAACTGGTCGACGATAGGATGGGGCTCCACGGTAGCTCCTGGACCGTCCTGAAAAACCCCTGGATGGGAAGAAGGATGGTTGATGTCTGGTATCCTGAAGAGAGGATCTATAGTTGAAGGAGCCTCTTCCCGTACCCCGGGAATGGAAATCGGACCGGCCGGACAGACGGCCCCTAGAGCTGCCGGCCCTGTTGGAAAAACGGGTGTTAAAGACCCTCTTCATTGATGTCTGGGCTTTATCTAAAGCCGTAAAGGCCCCGACATATCTGCCTAGTTCTTTAATAAACGAGTCTCCAAATAAGAGACCCTGAGCATTCTTTCCTGCTTCTGACAGTGCAAGGTTGGAGAGCTTAGGCTCCACCTTCATCAAGATGGCTTTACGCCGTTTGATGGCTAAGGAGGTATTTACATTGCCTGCAATGCAAATGGCCCTCTGAACCCATCCTCCTAACTCGACAGGATCCACCTGTTTACCCTCCGCCTTGGCGGACTCGGCCATGTCGAATATTTTTGCAAGAGGGCCCGTGATGTCCAGAAGTTTATCCTGGACCGCCCGCAAGGCTGAATCAAGCCCTTTTTTCGGGTTAAACTTTGTTTTCGTGAGAAATTGGACCATCTTAGGGTCGACAGTCGGTGTTTCACACACTTTATTGGGGATCAAAGGGCGGGGGCATTCCGCTCGCAATTTACTGCGGGATTCCTTGCTTAGGGGAGCACGGATTTTCTCCTCCAAATAATGTGCTACATGTGTGGCGGGAAGCCATTCTGCTGATCTGGGATGATGTAACTCATCCGGATTAAATAGGGGGGCACCTAGCGGGTCAAACATAAGATCGTCAGGTGTTGGAAGGCCTTCCTGAGGGACGCCCGCAGGCGTGGGTGGGATGGGAGCTGGCAATATATCCAGAGGGTCAGTTTCGACGTCCTCAAGCTCCTCCCCTGAGTCATAATGGAACTCATTCTGAACCTCCTCAATCGATTCTCTGTCAGAATCAGTCAAAGGCTCAGGAAGGGTCCTGGCCGATTTCCAAGCACGAGAACGTTCTGCCTGTCGTGCACAGGCTCTTTTTCGCGGGACAACCGCGTGGTCATGTGATGGATTACCATCGGTTCTAAGAGTTCTGGAGGCGGATGGTCCTTCAGAGACCAATATAGGATCTTGTGTGGCCCTAGAGGGCTGAACACATAAGGCCTGAGATAATGACTGTGATAAAGCTGAGGACATGGAGCCCATAGCAACCATGATAGCCTCAGAAATAGATTGCTGCAGCGCAGCATTATGTCGCTCCTGTGAGGAGACATTCCTTAAGCTGGGAGCATTAGGGGGGCTAAGGGGGGGGGGGGGGCAGCAGGGTCCTGCCTAACAGAAGAGGAGCTACTGCGGTGAGACATAGTGATAGAGTGGACAGGAGTTAGTCACCCCAGACCACTAAAGGAACAAAAACCTGAAAGAAAAAGAAAGAAAACGACAGTGAGGATCGGGAATGCCAAAGGAGAAACAGGGCGCAAAGATAAACACTCACCAAGTAGAAAAACCGGCACCGAGTAAGGTGAGAGCTACCAGAGCACAGGAGGAGACAAACGACGCGAAAAACCTGAGGAACGGCCGAGATCTCGCGAGATCTCAGGTGGCCGTAATCCAGGACAGGAGCGCCGATGCCGGAAGAGAAGAGACCGAAATCTCGCGATCGCGAGACCTCGGACTTGCCCGCCAGAGCCAGGAGGAAAAACAGGATGACGGAGGAAATCTCGCGCAACGCGAGACTACGGCTGGGGAGGCCGCGAGTAGGCCAAAACGAACTGGGAATACCGGTAAGGAACGAGAGGTATGGGACCAGACTGAACCCGGAAGCGAAAGATAATAAGGGCAGACTGGGGCGAAAAAACCCCCAAGGGGGAAGGGAAAGAGAAAAGATAAAATAACTACCCTAAGGTAGAAGCGCAGTAGTAAAGTGGTAAGGGGCAAGGCCCCCACAGAAAAGACCTGTAACGATGTAAAATTACACCTAAACGCTATATAATCAAATAAATGACAAACAAGGATTCTAGTAACACAGAGGATACTTATCTGCCATGGCAGCAGCAAAGAAAGAGGATGATCCCAGAGGGTGGAGTCCATATATACTGGGATAGGGGGAGGAGTCGGTTACTATGGTGTTTTCTTTGTGACTGACATGTTCATTTCTTTGCTGCTATGGTAACAGTAAAGGAAGTTTAAGCAATACGAAGCCTCCGTGTCTTGTCATAAAATTGGAAGGTTATTACTTTATGGTCACTATTTCCCAGGTGTCCCCCGACCTGCACGTCTGTTGTTCTGTCAGGTCTATTGGTTAATACTAAGTCCAGTATGGCCGTCCCTCTAGTCGGGTCCTGAACCAGTTGGGAGAAGTAATTGTCTTTGGTTATTGCCACGAACCTGTTTCCCTTATGAGATATACAAGTTTCAGTTTCCCAGTCTATATCTGGGTAGTTGAAGTCCCCCATAATAACCACCTCATTATGATTTGCCGCCTCGTCTATCTCGTTTAGTAGTAGATTTTCTGTGGACTCTGGTATATGTATTGTACTTCACCTTGATCTAGGCCTGTGAGCCTTGGCTAGGTTTTATATATTTGATATTTGGCTTTGTGCCATACATACATATTTTAGGATATTTTTATCATCCCTCTAGCCTTGATACGTTCTGTTATCCAGTGGTGCTCCATTATTCTGAGTGCTCCCCACTTACCATTGTATTGTTTTTTATGTGCATTTTAATACACTTTTGTCTCTTGTTGAGACTATAATAAAGTTTACATCCATCATTATTTGTGCTAGCCTTGTTTCTCTTTTTTGGTGTTACTTCATACGTAAATGTAATTCAATAACAATAAGGTGGAAACCTTTCTTATTCCATTGTCCAGCATGACAACCAATACCATCCAGTCTGCACCCCTTAGGGGGGCCAGGTCTTAATTTTGACCTTCCTCATCTTTTGCTGGCTTTACTTCCTAGAAAAGTCATCAAGATGCAGAGAGAGGAGGTGCTTACATGTTCCAGATGACATATTCTCATCAATATTAGATGATGTGGAAAAGGAGGAAAAACAGATGGCAGAAGAAGGGCTCCAACCTGTAGGACAGGAGAGTACTGCGGTTGGAGAAGTGGGTATGCCATCATATTGTGCCCCACCTAACCAGCCAAACCACATACCATCAACAGCCCCTGTTTAAAGGTACTGCGCAGCCATTAACAATGACAAGGTCTATAAAGTGCGGTCTTCATTAATAAATGAAAGGCAAGTGCAGGCTAATTGGATGCATGGTTCTTCGCTGCAGCATGGCTGCAACCCGCCACCAGCAGCAAACGCCTCTCCGTGTGGCCATACCCTTAGGCAGAGTGGCCTGTGGAACTTCAGCAAAGCTTTTCTCATCAACAACACTTGCTATTAAATGCAGGCCACTTCAGCTTTTCATGTTGTTTTCTGAGTCATATTGCAAATTATTGTTCATTTTATGGTAGGAAGCTACAAAGAAAGGACAAAAGGGCAAAGAGTTTTGCATTTAGACACTAGGGCAAGATAATGACCAGCATATAAAAAATGGGATTTGAAAACTTGTTATACATAAGGTAAAACAGGCCACATTTCTAGAAATTCCTGCACTTTAAAAAAAGTGAAGCATATACTGTAACTTAGAACTAAAGCAGAAGAGACCCAAAAGAAAGAGAGAAGGAAAATTCTTCTTCAAAGTGGGGATTTAGACAATGACGAAATAGCCATAAGAGACATTCTTACTGGGCTTTATTGTGGTTAAAACCCAAAATGAAAGGGAACAACTAAAATGACACACTTAACAAACTGAAAGTGAAGGTGTAAAAAGATTAGTCTGCTCTCTTTAAGGGCTCATGCACACTACCATATATAGTTTGTAGTCCGCAAAAAAACGGAATGGACACGGAAAGAAAATACGTTTGTGTGCATGATCCCTAAAGGGAATGTGCCATCAGAAAATGACCTATTGTTTAAATCACGTTTTTGTTGAACATACTTGTAAAGAATTTTTGCTGATTTTTATTTTTATTTTTCATGTCACTATCTATATTTAAAACAAAAAACATAAAATCCTGCAGTTTTCATACTGGCCACTAAGCCTAATAATAGGCGCCACTTCTTGGTCTGTACAGATCACTTTACTCCAATTACATATTATTCTAAAGCTGCCTTTAAAGATAAGGAGATATCCCCTGTATAGATAAGACAGGATCCATCATTCACAATAGCTGATTGTTAGATCTTATCTATTATTTCCTTGTACAATGACCTCTGCACAGGTCACAGAGCATGTCTAGAAAACTCTCCCGTAGAAGTCAATGAGGTCCCCTCCTAACCATTGTGTCTATGGCCCGTGGGGCTACCGTAAAGCAATTCTTTTTTTAGTTTGCAAATGCTGTTAAGAACAGCTCAGGCAAGATGGCTGTACTCATAACATAATGTTTAGGAAATAAAAGGAGATTATGAAAAAAAGAGTATGTGCTAAAATCTTATTTTAACTGGAAGATAAAAATTTTGGTGACACAATTACTTTAAGAAGATTTGTGTTGCATATTAATGTTTCAATAGACTTATGGAGGAACCTGACCATGTGCTGTTTAAGCTACATGCACACAACCGTATGTATTTTGCGATCCGTAACTTGCGGATCCGCAAAAAAAAACGGATGAAATCCGTACGCCATCCATTTATTTTTGCGGATCCATTGTAACAATGCCTAAAACGGACAAGAATAGGACATGTTCTATTTTCTTTTGCGGGGCTACAGAACTGACATACTGATGCGGATAGCACACGGTGTGCTGTCCACATTTTTTGCGGACCCATTGAAATGAATGGGTCTGCATCCTATTCACAAAAAAACGGAACGTACACTGAAACAAAATACATTCGTGTGCATGAGGCCTTAACTTTATTTTTCTTGCAGTCGACAACTGAATAAAAAAAAATATCTAAAATGATTAAAGTAAAGACAGGTGTGTTAACTTTGATCAAATAGGTTTTTAGTATAAAATTATCTATTCAGTAACATTTGGTACAAGCGTATAATAGTCATACATGAAGAGAGAGCACGTAGAACATCTAGCGCTCAAACATAACAAACCACGTGAGAACTGTCGGGTATATAAAGCAAATGCTTTATATAAAGATAAAAAAATTTAGCGGATCAAAAGAAAAATTATGCAAAGGATATTGATCCGGGAGATGGACATAATTCATCTCCACACGAGTTCGATCAAGAACCTGATTATTTTGTGCAATCAGTAAAACAGGGTACAAGCGTCTATGCAAAAATATAAATGGTTTATTATACAATTGTTTAAGATACAATCAGAAATGAAACAACATAAATTTCAATAATATACAATGATATGCAGTACCCAGAATTCACCACTATATGATGCCAACAAAACAATACTCTACCAACACAAGAATATTATGCAATACAGCTTTAAATTTGTGAGAGAGATACAATCAATGGATTATGCGGAAAAACTCAATCAAGAAGATGACAGATACGAGCCCTTGCTCTACCAAAAATGATGACCAATCTCAGATATGGGGTAGTATGGTAGTATTGATCTAAATTAATTGGCTTGATACTTAGTCAGGTACCCGCTCATTTGCGGACGTGTAACGTTAGTTGCCACATCAGTATTCTCTCTTGTTTCAGTTACGATGCATATAACTGAATAAAGGGGATAATATTGGAGAAACTTTCTGTTGGGAATCTTAGTATTCCCTAGTTTGACATCAAGCCAATAATTTATAAGTTTTATGCAATACTACCATACTACCCCATATCTGAGATTGGTCATCATTTTTGGTAGAGCAAGGGCTCGTATCTGTCATCTTCTTGATTGAGTTTTTCCGCATAATCCATTGATTGTATCTCTCTCACAAATTTAAAGCTGTATTGCATAATATTCTTGTGTTGGTAGAGTATTGTTTTGTTGGCATCATATAGTGGTGAATTCTGGGTACTGCATATCATTGTATATTATTGAAATTTATGTTGTTTCATTTCTGATTGTATCTTAAACTATTGTATAATAAACCATTTATTTTTGCATAGACGCTTGTACCCTGTTTTACTGATTGCACAAAATAATCAGGTTCTTGATCGAACTCGTCTGGAGATGATTATGTCCATCTCCCGGATCAATATCGTTTGTATAATTTTTCTTTTGATCCGCTAAAAATTTTTTCCTTTATATAAAGCATTTGCTTTATATACCCGACAGAACATGGATGCAAACTCCAACGAAATTTAAAATATAACCATTGACAAAAGACAATTAAAGAAAATCAAAAGACAGTGGGAGGGGGGAGGGGAAGAGGGGGAAGGGTAAGAAGGGGTTAAAGACTACTATATAGTATTTGCATTTGTACGTTTCGGAATGACGCTGAGGAGCGAAACGTATCCCATAACCCCCAGGTCTTCAAAAATCGTGAGCAATCTGAGGGTGTCACACTAATAAGGTCCTCCATTTTCTGTTATAGGGCGATCCAGTGAGGGGGGAGAGGAGGATTTCCAGTGTTGTGGTATGACTGCCTTAGCTGCCTGGATCATTCAAAAGTAAATTCTTGTAGGTAGGGATATTCAAGTCAAGTACAAAAAGTAGAAGGGCTTCAGGGGTGTTCTGCCCGTTACTTCTTTGATTACCTTGTGTACAGTACAAAGTTCCAAAAGGGGTGCAGGACAGTGCACTGCCACCAAATATGGACCATTGTACCCTCCTCTGTATGACATCTCGAGCAGCGATCAGACTCTGTCGGAAACCACTTGTGAAGCAACGCGGGCACTCTGTACCACCTGGGTCAGGAGAAAAGTCTTATTCCATTGGGATTGGGTGAGGTGCATACCTAAGTCCTGTTCCCAGGCCCGACAGAAGGGGAGGGAGTGCAAGAAGCGGTGATATATGAGTAATTTACAGTTGATATGTTTCTAAAAACCGCTGAGGGGGTTATGCACATCTGTTCGAATGTTGTAAGGTTGCGGGTCAGTGTGTGGGTCTTACTCATATAGGAGTGAAAATGCTGGAGCTGTATGTATTCAAAGGAGCAGTTGAGGTAGAGACTTCAGGGAGGGTCCCGAAAGGACATGGTAAAATCTGAGTGGATGAATCTTTGTGCCCTGAAAGAAAGGGTGTGAAGAGCGCCCCGGAGAGAAGCGAGGATGATCAGTGATTGGGACCAGAGGACCTTTGGGATCAATTAGAGAGGTATAGCGACTTATGGACGCTAAAATTGCGAACGTGTGGTGGGCCGTGAAGGATAGCTTAGAAGAGGGGGAACATGGGGTGCCCACTAACCATGGAAGGACTGTTAAGGAGCGTGAAAAGGATTCTCGTACCCACGAGACTTGGAGGTATCAATGCGTATCATGTCTAAGAGCCGAGCATAGGCAATAGAGTGATAATAGAGTCTACAGTCCAGCAGACCAATCCCCCCTCCATCTCTTTAAAGCGGGTCAATATTTCCCACTTGATCCGTGGTTTACCAGGTGACCACACAAATTGTGTGAAACATCAGTGCATTTGGGACCAAAATGTGGAAGGAGGGTGGTAGTCTGCAGGAGATAGAGGAGTTTTGGGAGCAAAGTCATCTTCAAAATGCTAATCCTGCTAAACCAGAAGAAATCCCATTGGCGCCAGGCCTCCAAGTCCCTCTGGAATTGCTGGAGAAGAGGGGTGAAGTTCAAATTAAAAAGCCGCGACAGGTCGGCATTGATTTTCATGCCTAAGTATGTTATCCCGTTTGGTGGCCAGGTAAAGGGGAAAAATATTTTAAGAACAGATACCAATGTACCGGGCAGGGAAACATTCAAGGCCTCAGACTTAGTCATATTGATTTTGAAATTGGTCCATTCGCCAAATCGGGAGATCTCATGGAGCAAAGACGGTAGAGAAATGCGGGGATTAGTTATATAGAGCAGGAGATCATCTGCGAAAGCCGCACACTTGTATTCATGTTCTTCAATATTTACTCCCGAGATGTCTGGGTTGGCAAGTATGGAGGACATAAGATGCTCCATAACCATGACATATAGTAGAGGGGACAGCGGGCAACCCTGTCATGTCCCATTGTCAATTGAAAAAGGGGGAGAGAGAGAGACATTTATTTTGACTCGTGCGGAGGGTTGTTGGTATAAACTTAGAATCTTCTACAGAAATCCCGGAACTATACCCAGGTGTGAAAGGACGGTGTGCATAGAGTTCCAGGAGATACGGTCGAAGGCTTTCTTAGCGTCTAGGAATAAGATCATAAGGGGAATATTGTTGGACTTAGCATGGTGGAGGATATCTAATGTTTTAAGGGTGTTATCCCGTGCCCCCCGCCCTGGCACAATCCCCACCTGATCAGTATGAATAATCGAAGGTAGAAAGGTATTTAGTCTGTTAGCTAGCAGTTTGGAGAATATTTTGAGATCGACATTCAAGAGAGAGATAGGGCCAAGCTAGCACACAAATGTGGGTCCTTGCCAGGTTTGCGAATGATTGTGATATGAGCCTCAGTGGTCTGCGCCAGGAAGAGAATACCAGGGAACGCTGCATCAAAGACTCGTAGCAAGAAAGGGGTCAGAGAAGTCGAGAAGGACTTGTAGAATCTAACTGTGAACCCATCAGGGCCAGGGCTCTTTCCTTCCCCCGGAAGGGATTTAAGAACCGTTTGAAGTTCGGCTTCTGTGAATGGCGTTTCTAGGCTAGCTGAGTCTAGTGTAGATAGTTTGGGAACCTGAGCGAGGGATTCAGATGCAAGATCTGATTGCTTTGGGGAAGCTTGAGGTAGATTGTAGAGCTCAGAGTAAAAAGAATGGAATGAAGATGCTATATCTGTAGTGGTGTGTACCATGTGATCCATGGGATTTTTTATAGCAGGGACATGGGAGACAGCCAATTTTCCCCTAAGAGCTCTTTCCAGCAAACGCCCACTCTTGTTTCCATATTCGTAGAATTTGCTACTGCATATTTGTATCATACATTTATAAGACGCTTCCAAAAAGCGTTTAACGTCCATACGTACATTTTGGAGGTCACATAGAGTTGATATGGAGAGTGTTCGCTTGTGGGCAAGTTCTAAAGAGGCAACCTTCTGCAGTGCAAGCTTGAGGGAGTGTGCTTTCTCCTTCTTGAGACAGGATCCATGCTTATTAAGGAGTCCGTGCAGGACACATTTCAATGTTTCCCATTGCATTGGGAGTGGAGTAGTATATGTACTATGGTCAGACAGAAAGTATGTTACAGTGCTGGTCAGATCAGCAGCGCACACCGGGTCAAGAAGGAGAGATTAATTTAAATGCCAAGTCCACTCGCGTTTGGAGAGAAAAGGAAGATTTAAGGAACAAAATACTGGGGCATGGTCTGACCACAGGATATTACCTATTTGTGTGGAGTCCAGCCACGAAAGAGCCGGTTGTTGGAGCAAAATGTGATCTATGCTATAAGAAGAATGAGGAGCAGAATAACAAGCATAATCTTTATCCACTGGGTGCTGGAGACGCCAGGAGTCATCTAGTTGTAGTTGAAGTAGCACTCTTTTGACTTTTTTTGATCGTGGAATAGGGAAGGGAAGCGGGTCCAGTTGAATTACCTAGTGTAGGATCAAGGGTAAGATTAAGGTCACCACAAAGTATGACTGTTCCGTGAACCAGGGGAAGGGCCATATCAATTAAGTATAGAATAAAAGAGGCCTGATCTTGATTAGGGGCATAAGCATTAAGAAATTCACGTCCAACAATCATTAATGAAAGAATCAGGTACCTATCAAGGCCCCAGGATTGACAGTACAGCCTAGCACTTGGTGAGGCAAAGATTTATGGATCGCTATGGCAACTTCCTTTGTCTTGTTCACCGGATTGTTTGCAAAGTGCCAGAATGTGTAGTGCCGATGTCGTATGCTAGGAGCACCACCCTCTTTGAAGTGTGTCTCTTGAAAACAGACAATGTGTACCTTCTGGCGATGAAAATGGTGAAGTACTTAGGCTCTCTTTTCAGGAGTGTTGAGGCCCTTTGCATTGAAAGACACAATCTTGAGTGTCGTCATATCTACAGGGGGAAAAAACACAAGGAACAAAAGGGAAGGGTGAAAACAAAAAACCAGTAAGAAATAAAAGAAAATAAGAAAGGTTAAAAAGAAGGAAACGCAGCAAAGGAGAAAAAATAAAAAAAGCGAAAAGGAGAATAGATAACTAGTGTGACCTAGAGGTCTAAGGAGGCAGTCACCAGGGAGCAAACCGTCCCAGGGGAGTGTCTCAAACTATTGGGGGAAAGTAACAGCCAGAGAAGAGCAGGCCTGCCACCACAACCCCTATCAAACTGAACTGGTAAATCAATACCACCAACCACTGAGAGAGAACAAGAAGAACACATAGGTGCAAGGCAAACAGAAGTGAGAAGCCATTATGGCTACTGGTTATCGGTCCCGATCAGGAACAGCAGGTAGTCCCTCAGGTAATGGGATTAGATGGAGATCCACGTTGAGGACCAGCAGATCGTTGCTGCCGCCATCCGCGGCGGGTTGGCATGTTTGGTCCAGGTGTTTCAGTGTTGACGACATGTGAAGGACGAGAGTATTTCTGTGATGTGGAGGCAGGTGGCAGAATGGATGGCCAAGGGCCCAAGTCAACCGATGGTAGGTCTAGTTGTTGGAGAAAAAGCGGTAAATCCGGAGGATTACAGAGAGCAGCAACATGTCTTTTGGGACCTGCAAATAGGGCAAAGGGGTAGCCCCATCGATAGGGAATGCCTCAATTTTTGAGGAGGTCTAGGAGTGGACGTAGAGCCGCTCGCTGTGACAGAGTGTGGCGTGAAAGGTCTTGTAGCAGCGTGATGGAGACTCCTTCATGAGATAGGGGAGAAATTTGTCGAGCTTTGTTCAAAATCTGCTCTTTGATAATGTAAAAGTGGATTCTGCAAATAACATCTCTTGGTTTTAGCCATCAGGGTTAGGAGGTCTAAGGGCTCTGTGGGCCCTATCAATCGCTATGTGAGAGTTTGGCGGATGTCCCAGAATCCATTGAATATTCTCACAATCGTGGGCAGCAGTTCTGCAGTCGCTATTGACTCTGGAAGGCCTCTAATCCATATATTATTGCGGCGACTGCGGTTTTCTATATCGTCCAGGTGTTGTTGTAGGACATGAAATTAAGCGTCATGGGTTTGGACTTTGTCTTGTAGCACTTTAACATTTGCCGACAGAGTTGTATGGTCTTGTGGAGAGCACGGTTCATATGCAGCCAGAAGTACTTGTTACGGGCTGTGAGGCTGGTCCTGCTGCTCAATGAAGGCAGGTAGAGAGGGCACAGAAGCAGCATGTCGCCTGCTTGATTGAGGTGTCGGGCTCCTGTGCGCTTCTTAGAGCGAGTCTGTTGGCCGCAAGGTCCGGGTGTCGGCGCCATCCTCTGGGCGCATGGCGCTATCGCACAGAGTGTGGCCTGGTAAGGCTGACTACCGGGTGGAGAAGTGGGGAAGGTCGCCTTGGGAGGAAGTCAGGGGAGCCAATGGTCGGGTTCTACCCTTTTTCAAGGTCTTGCCCATCAGAAGTTGCCGGTTAGTGAGAAATTACGCTGGGAATGTAGAGGAGCTCAAGCAGAGCTTGTCCTCACTCACTCGTGGCTGGCCACGCCCCCTTTTTCATATTTTTTTACTAAAATTCCTAAAATGTAGTTGTCATTGCGAGGATAATATTAACATGGGGATCTCTCACTACAGTTTTTGTGGACAATCACACCTCTCTGTGAATGTAGCAGACTGTAAACAAAGCACATTCTCATTTACACAAGGGTTGTGCATGTTTTCACATAGTTTTTTAAGCTTCAAACTTTTGTGTTTGTTCAGCAGCAACATAGTTAATGAGAATCTGTCACCTCTCCTATCATGTCTGTTTTAGTAACCACATGCATGTAATAACAATTTGGGAGCATCTATTGTTATGATTCTATGTTATGCCATTCCTCTATTAATCCTACTAAGTTTATGAATGAATTGCCAGCAGTCTGCAGTAAGGGTACAGATGGGGGTTACCTGTGGGAGAGTCTGACACTGACAGCACTGACTGGATAATGCCACACTGTTCACCCAGTTGCTTAAGTAGATATATGTGTTAATAACAACATCACAGGTATTGTACCCAGCCTTTTCAAGCTCTTGAGTAGTAAATCTGACTAATTGTTCTATGACATAAGAGTTGAGGATTTATTAATGCATAATTAGGCAGATCAGGCATTCTGCAGTCTGTGAAACTGGTTAACAACCTGTGATGGTTGGCATATTGGTTATAGAAAATACACACAATGCTGTTCTGATACTATAGCCCACATTATGTTATGTGAGTGCACCTAGATTTTGGTGTAAATTGTGACAAAATGTGTCACAAATTGAATTATCTAGGTTTGCAGAAATGTTCTGTACCTAGTCTGACAAGGGAGACAAGAGAGACCACCCAAAAACACAATTATTTTTTTGTTGCACATTCCTACAGTAATTTTTTTGCATGTTCTTAAAAACACAGCATCCAGATGTCAAAGTGTATAGTAAAATACTGTAAAGTTCACACAAACAGCATTTAGTTTTTTTGCTTTTTGTAGTGTTAGTTATGTTCTTATAAAAATGTAGCATGCTCTTGTTATTGCATTTTACTTGCATTTTCTCCATAGGCTTTAGGAATTTAAAAAAGTCCCAAATATACCTTGAAAATGTCAAAACGCCTCCAAAACTGCACAAAAAAAGCCAAGTGTTAAAAACGCTTGAAGAACATGACATTTTGTTTTGTACATGAGCTTGTGGTCTTCTGCTAAAAGTTCAGATTGTTCCTCATCATTCTGCACTCAGTACCTCATAATGACAAATTTATTGAAAAGGAAAAACTAAAATCTTGCATTGACATAGGTGTTTATACTCTTTACTTAGGACTTAGTTTAAGGACCTTTGGCAGCGATTACAGCCTCCAGTCTTCTTTAGTATGAAGTCACAAGGTTTCCACACCTGAATTTGGTGGTTTTCTGCCATTGTTCTCTGCAAATCCTCTCAAGTTCTATTAGGTTGGATGGGACCATCGGTGGACAGACATTTACAGGTCTCTCCAGAGATGTTCAACTGGGTTCAAGTCAGGGCTCTGGCTGGACCACTAAAGGGCATTTATAGAGTTGTCCCTAAGCCACTCCTGTGTTGTCTTGGGTGTGTGCTCAGATTCATTGTCTTATTGTAATGGAATCCTTCCACCCAGTCTAAAGTTCAGAGCACACTGGATCAGGTTTTCATTAAAAATTATCTGTGTACTTTGCTCCATTCAGCTTTCCCTTTACTCTGACCAGTCTCCCTTTTCTAGCTGCTGAAAAACACCCTCACAACACGATGCTGCCACCACCATGCTTCACTGTAGGGATGGTATTAGACATGAAGCTTAGAACTTTGGCCAAAAAGTTCAATTTATGTTTGATCAGACCAGAGAATCTTGTTTCTCACAGTCTGAGAGTCCTGTATGCGCTTTTTTGCAAACTTTCATGTGTCTTTTACAGAGGCTTCTTTATTGCCACTCTGCCATAAAACCTAGATTGGTGGAGTGCTGAAGTGATGGTTGACCTTCTAAAAGTTTCTCTCATCTGAACCCAGGATCTTTGGAGCTCAGCCAGAGTGACCACTGGGTTCTTGGTCACTTCTCTTACCAAGGTCTTTTTCCCTCAATTACTTTGTTTGGTGGGACAAGCAACATTAGGAAGAGTCCTGGTTGTTCCAAACTTCTTCCATTTAGGAATTATGGAGAACACTGTGCTGTTGGGAACTTTCAGTACAGCAGAATTTTTGTACCCTTTTTGAGATCTGTCTTTTGGCTCAACAGACAATTATTTCCTTCTCATGGCTTAGTTTTTGCGCTGTTATGCATTGAGTTAGTGAAACTGCAGTCACTGTCCTGACCACTGCTAGTGTGCTCAAAACCTGCTACCAGCCTTCTGAAACCTCTACAGCTAATATGAAACTAAGATTACCCTTAGGTGTTCACCAGAGCCTGACATGATGCAGGATGGACTTGGCTACAAAAGATGCAGGATACGTCTGCAGATCCAGAAAACAGATTAATAGTGCAGGCACACAAGTAGCAGATCTCTCAGGAAAACCAAGTAAAAAGAAGGGTCAGCAGGAAAGGTCAGAACACCAAGACAGACCAAAATGATGATTGCAGCAAACAAAAGAATATCCAGGTACAAGCCAAAGTCGATACCGGGAGATTCAATGTGAGCAAATCAGCAGCAAAGGATAATCCAAAAACAAGCCACGGGTCAATGCCAAAGAAACATTATAGCGCCTAGACAAACTAATTACCAGGCACTGATTGGGAACAGCTGTGGTAATAACTTTGGAACACTTTTACTTATCTAAGAAATTCTGAGGTTTTCTCGTGACACATTGTACTTTATGATAGTGGTAAATTTCAGTCAAAATATTTCATTTTTATTTATAAAAAAATCCCAAATTTAACAAATAAATTGAAAAATTCACAACTTTTCAAATTTCAATTTCTCTGCTTTTAACCCATCGATACCAGCACCGTACATGTATGGCGCTGGAGCGATGTGTAAACATGGCGCCCGCTCGCACATGCAGTGTGCGCCATGGCCATTGCTGTTTCAAATAGCAGAGACCTTTGGCTAATTACCACGGTAATTAAATGCTTTAGATGCCATGACCAATTGAGATCAAGGCATCTAAATACGCAAAAACCCAGAAGCTCGAACTTCTGGGCTTCCTACCGATGCCGGGGTCGCCAATTGGGGCATCGGTAGTTGTGCTGAACACTATCAGCCTAGCTGATGAGGCTGAAAGTGTTCATGCTGCAATTCTTATTTTGGCCACAAGATGGCAGGCCAGGATAAGAAATGAGCAATATTTAGTTTAAATGGCATTTTAAAAATCCCTGATAGAACAAAATGTAAAATTAAAAAACATAATTTATAGGCTCATATATGAGCAACAAAATCATCACAAAAAATAAAAAAAGAATATAATATAATTTAAAAAAAACAAGGGTCAGAATATGGTGATGTAAAAAAAATGTTTTTATCAAAGTTTACATTTACTTTTACACTATTTAGACATAAAGAACCTATACAGATCAGGTATCATTGTAATCGTACTGACCCAGAGAATGAAGGGCATGGGTCAGTTTTGCCGTAAACAAAATTCTCTGGGAACAAAACCCGTAAAGCGGAGAAGGAATTGCGTTTTCTTTCCAATTCCACCGCATTTGGAATTTTTTTACCGCTTCCCACTACATTTTATGCCATAATTAATGGTGGCATTAGAAAGTACAACCTGTTCCGCATACAGCTATGTCACCAGAAAGTGAAGCAAAAGAAGGCAGCACTCCAGATGATAATGAAAAAGTGGACGGTTTATTCACTCATCAGCAACGTTTCAGCTCTCTCTATGGAGCCTTTTTCCAGCTGAGTAACATGTGCAAAATTACATATATATATAGTGCAAGTAATTACCAAGGTACAAATTGATACATCATATAATAAAGTGCAAATGCATACATATTACAGTCACATTACAAGTATAATCAGTGTATCATCATGATTCAGTGTAGCAGCAATACAGACATAATCATAAAAAATTCATAATATAGTGAATGTGATGTAGAATCACCAAAATATCATAATTACCAATCAAATGTGAAAGTGAACAAGAGTGTTGAACATAATATAACAATCAAAAAGATTAAAAACCTTTGAATGAATCACTTTCGGCTGACCAGGCATGGTAGGAACTGTTGGCGTCCGGAAAAGAGAACGGCGCATGCGCCGCTTCAACCGCTATCGCGAGATTCACAGAAGTAATGTGTGGTAAACCAACCACATCAAAGATGGCCGCTTTGGAACAGTACTTTAGGGCGCATGCGCATGCCAATGCTAACGCCCATATAGATTTGACAGACACTGGTACAGTGCCTGAGCGCCGCAGTATATAGCAGAAACAGCTGATCCATTCATCAGGGACCGGCGAATCAACGTTGGTCACCAATGGGATATCTGTATCAGTAGGATGATGCGGTAGTCACACCGCTAACATCCCGCTGTCCAGAATACCAGCAAATCCGCTCCATGTCCCTTACAGCCACACAGTAGGCAAAGTCCACTTTAAATCGGCTGAAGGGACACAGACAAAACTGCATCGGGGCTCATAATATACGTTTATTTGTATTAAATAAGTCAGCAGCTCCCGTTTGTGTAGGTGTCACCCAAGTCCCAAGAGGGGCTGGAGTCACACCATCACACAGACAGGTGCTGACAGTAAACATTGATTAAACATATTACAGAATCATGAGAAGGGGGATCGCCAACAGATTCCTCCAGGCTTCGCCATACGTGAACATTCGTACTTTATGCTTCAAAATAATTTCCTATAAAAAGAGAGAAAAGATATTTAATATATAGCACATGTTGTTTTCCATATACGCCATCAAACTGGGAGAGAACACACATGAATTCAATGACTAGACAACCCTAAACTCCACATTTAAACCCTGTGGCCTTAAGGTGCCAAGTGTGTAGATCCAGTAAAGCTCACGCTTTTTCAACCCGTCTCAACCAACACCGTTATTCAATTAGAAAACAAAAAATGGATCTCCCAGTGTCTAAACACTTCACTGAAGCTAAACACACACAAGATGACTTACGTTTTAGAATCTTGGAGCAAATATCTTCCTCAAGGCGAGGTGGGGATCGAATAAAACTATCGAAAAAGCGTGAGCTTTACTGGATCTACACACTTGGCACCTTAAGGCCACAGGGTTTAAATGTGGAGTTTAGGGTTGTCTAGTCATTGAATTCATGTGTGTTCTCTCCCAGTTTGATGGCGTATATGGAAAACAACATGTGCTATATATTAACCACTTCCCGCCACGCTAACGCCGAAAGGCGTCATTTCTGCGGCGCTCCCAGGTCACACTAACGCCGATTGGCGTCATCTCGCGTGAGCAGAGATTTCCTGTGAACGCGCGCACACAGGCGCGCGCGCTCACAGGAACGGAAGGTAAGAGAGTGGATCTCCAGCCTGCCAGCGGCGATCGTTCGCTGGCAGGCTGGAGATGTGTTTTTTTTAACCCCTGAAAGGTATATCAGACGCTGTTTTGATAACAGCGTCTAATATACCTGCTACCTGGTCCTCTGGTGGTCCCCTTTGTTTGGATCGACCACCAGAGGACACAGGTAGCTCAGTAATATGTTGCACCAAGCACCACTACACTACACCCCCCCCCTGTCACTTATTAACCCCTTATTCACCCTTGATCACCCCTGATCACCCCATATAGACTCCCTGATCACCCCCTGTCATTGATTACCCCCCCTGTCATTGATTACCCCCCTGTAAAGCTCTATTCAGACGTCCGCATGATTTTTACGGATCCACTGATAGATGGATCGGATCCGCAAAACGCATACGGACGTCTGAATGGAGCCTTACAGGGGCGTGATCAATGACTGTGGTGATCACCCCATATAGACTCCCTGATCACCCCCCTGTCATTGATTACCCCACTGTAAAACTCCATTCAGATGTCCGCATGATTTTTACGGATCCACTGATAGATGGATTGGATCCGCAAAACGCATACGGACGTCTGAATGGAGCCTTACAGGGGCATGATCAATGACTGTGGTGATCACCCCATATAGACTCCCTGATCACCCCCATGTCATTGATTACCCCCCTGTCATTGATCACCCCCCCTGTAAAGCTCCATTCAGATGTCCGCATGATTTTTACGAATCCACTGATAGATGGATCGGATCCGCAAAACGCATACGGACGTCTGAATGGAGCCTTACAGGGGCGTGATCAATGACTGTGGTGATCACCCCATATAGACTCCCTGATCACCCCCCTGTCATTGATTACCCCCCTGTAAAGCTCCATTCAGATGTCCGCATGATTTTTACGGATCCACTGATTCTTTCGGATTTCACTGGTCATTTTTTACATAATTTGATTTCAAACTCCTTACCACACATTTGGGCCCCTAGAATGCCAGGGCAGTATAACTACCCCACAAGTGACCCCATTTTGGAAAGAAGACACCCCAAGGTATTCGCTGATGGGCATAGTGAGTTCATGGAAGTTTTTATTTTTTGTCACAAGTTAGTGGAATATGAGACTTTGTAAGAAAAAAAAAAAAATCATCATTTTCCACTAACTTGTGACAAAAAATAAAAAATTCTAGGAACTTGCCATGCCCCTCACGGAATACCTTGGCGTGTCTTCTTTCCAAAATGGGGTCACTTGTGCGGTAGTTATACTGCCCTGGCATTCTAGGGGCCCAAATGTGTGGTAAGGAGTTTGAAATCAAATTATGTAAAAAATGACCAGTGAAATCCGAAAGGTGCTCTTTGGAATATGGGCCCCTTTGCCCACCTAGGCTGCAAAAAAGTGTCACACATCTGGTATCTCCGTATTCAGGAGAAGTTGGGAAATGTGTTTTGGGGTGTCATTTTACATATACCCATGCTGGGTGAGAGAAATATCTTGGCAAAAGACAACTTTTCCCATTTTTTTATACAAAGTTGTCATTTGACCAAGATATTTATCTCACCCAGCATGGGTATATGTAAAATTACACCCCAAAACACATTCCCCAACTTCTCCTGAATACGGAGATACCAGATGTGTGACACTTTTTTGCAGCCTAGGTGGGCAAAGGGGCCCATATTCCAAAGAGCACCTTTCGGATTTCACTGGTCATTTTTTACAGAATTTGATTTCAAACTCCTTACCACACATTTGGGCCCCTAGAATGCCAGGGCAGTATAACTACCCCACAATTGACCCCATTTTGGAAAGAAGACACCCAAAGGTATTCGCTGATGGGCATAGTGAGTTCATGGAAGTTTTTATTTTTTGTCACAAGTTAGTGGAATATGAGACTTTGTAAGAAAAAAAAAATCATCATTTTCCGCTAACTTGTGACAAAAAAAAAAAAAGTTCTATGAACTCACTATGCCCATCAGCGAATACCTTAGGGTGTGTACTTTCCGAAATGGGGTCATTTGTGGGGTGTTTGTACTGTCTGGGCATTGTAGAACCTCAGGAAACATGACAGGTGCTCAGAAAGTCAGAGCTGCTTCAAAAAGCGGAAATTCACATTTTTGTACCATAGTTTGTAAACGCTATAACTTTTACCCAAACCATTTTTTTTTTTTACCCAAACATTTTTTTTTTATCAAAGACATGTAGAACAATAAATTTAGAGAAAAATTTATATATGGATGTCGTTTTTTTTGCAAAATTTTGCAACTGAAAGTGAAAAATGTCATTTTTTTGCAAAAAAAACGTTAAATTTCGATTAATAACAAAAAAAGTAAAAATGTCAGCAGCAATGAAATACCACCAAATGAAAGCTCTATTAGTGAGAAGAAAAGGAGGTAAAATTCATTTGGGTGGTAAGTTGCATGACCGAGCAATAAACCGCTAAAGTTGTGGAGTGCCGATTTGTAAAAAAGGGCCTGGTCTTTAGGGGGATATAAACCTGTGGTCCTTAAGTGGTTAAATATCTTTTCTCTCTTTTTATAGGAAATTATTTTGAAGCATAAAGTACGAATGTTCACGTATGGCGAAGCCTGGAGGAATCTGTTGGCGATCCCCCTTCTCATGATTCTGTAATATGTTTAATCAATGTTTACTGTCAGCACCTGTCTGTGTGATGGTGTGACTCCAGCCCCTCTTGGGACTTGGGTGACACCTACACAAACGGGAGCTGCTGACTTATTTAATACAAATAAACGTATATTATGAGCCCCGATGCAGTTTTGTCTGTGTCCCTTCAGCCGATTTAAAGTGGACTTTGCCTACTGTGTGGCTGTAAGGGACATGGAGCGGATTTGCTGGTATTCTGGACAGCGGGATGTTAGCGGTGTGACTACCGCATCATCCTACTGATACAGATATCCCATTGGTGACCAACGTTGATTCGCCGATCCCTGATGAATGGATCAGCTGTTTCTGCTATATACTGCGACGCTCCGGCACTGTACCAGTGTCTGTCAAATCTATATGGGCGTTAGCATTGGCATCCGCATGCGCCCTAAAGTACTGTTCCAAAGCGGCCATCTTTGATGTGGTTGGTTTACCACACATTACTTCTGTGAATCTCGCGATAGCGGTTGAAGCGGCGCATGCGCCGTTCTCTTTTCCGGAAGCCAACAGTTCCTACCATGCCTGGTCAGCCGAAAGTGATTCATTCAAAGGTTTTTAATCTTTTTGATTGTTATATTATGTTCAACACTCTTGTTCACTTTCACATTTGATTGGTAATTAGGATATTTTGGTGATTCTACATCACATTCACTATATTATGAATTTTTTATGATTATGTCTGTATTGCTGCTACACTGAATCATGATGATACACTGATTATGCTTGTAATGTGACTGTAATATGTATGCATTTGCACTTTATTATATGATGTATCAATTTGTACCTTGGTAATTACTTGCACTATATATATATGTAATTTTGCACATGTTACTCAGCTGGAAAAAGGCTCCATAGAGAGAGCTGAAACGTTGCTGATGAGTGAATAAACCGTCCACTTTTTCATTATCATCTGGAGTGCTGCCTTCTTTTGCTTCACTATCTACACTTGGGATCTTGGTCCCAGGTCTCTCAGGAGGATTCTTTTGCACCCGCCCTTTTTTTGTGTGCTGCTTCTTTTCTTTCCGTTTTTGTATGTTTGGACCCAAGGAAGCCAAGCACCTACAACATGGATCATACTATTGGATGTACACACTGTGTTTTCTTATATGCCTGAAGATGAAGACAGAATATTACATGATTCGGTGAGAGACGTTACTTTTTTATCCACATTTTCCGCCTCTGATATTAAAAGGAAACTCGAAAATGAAAGTAAACGTTTAATTAGCCTGGAATTGCACCTTGCCACTTTGAGTGAATACCATATTGCACATAAGATCCCCAGAGGGATGCGCTCCCATTTGAGACCAGACCTTTTTATTAACAACGCCGAATTTTGTGCCAGATTTGTTCAAATTTCAAACAAATATGCATTCGACATTATCCTGCTAAATGTTGAATTTCTACAAAAAGAAAAAGCAACAGTACAAGGGACCTTATCTGAATTGACAGACAAATTGAAAATTGTGTTGTCCACAGAGGACTTTGATGCTTACATGTCCAATAGTGTGTTACATCTTGACAAATTTAGGGGAGAACTACAGAGTAAAAAACGCTGCAAATGGACGCGGGATGTGGACGCCTATGCCACAGGTTTCGTGTATAATTGGCAAGGAGACCAAAGGAGGAATCGGAGGATGCCAGGGGAGAAGCTTGGATCCAGGTCCCCATCTACCATCAGGAAATCACAGGGATATAACACCCGGGAGAATGCTACAGCGTCACAGTTGGACATTAATTCTGCTTCGTCATCTACATCTTTTTTAGGGGGGACCCCCGGATCGGCAGAACCCGCCGAGGGGGGAGGAGACAACATAAACAAAGGAAAAGGGAAAAATGTGCAGCACCAGCAGGGCAGGACTTTAAGACGCAAGATATAGTGGTAAATATCTCTTCAACACCTTTGAGCACTGCACAATTATCTGTATTAAATAAAGGTCTGTCATATTGTCCTGTAAATGCAACCAAATGGTTTGACTTAGAAATTGACCTGCAGAGATTTCTGCGCAACATTAAATTGAAAGTATGTTTTGCTGAACAAAATGACAGACCTACATCTGAAAACATAAGGGTTAGTGAGCTGACCTTGAAAAATTTGGATTTATATGTCAAAAGTGATTTTTCTCCAGCTATTGATCACCCTGCTATTGAGGCTTTTGGTCTGGCGGTCAAACGCGATATTGAAAGTCTCAAACAGGAAACTTCTCAGCAACCACTTAAATTTGCGAATATGACTAAAATGGAGATAGCGGCACTTAGTGATCTGGCTTCGGACTGCAACCTCACCATCAAGTCCGCGGACAAGGGTGGTGGGGTTGTGGTCATGGATACCAGATCCTATGTAGCTGAAATCAGACAACAGCTCGCAGATACTAATGTATATGAAAGAATTTACAATGACCCCAAATTTGTGCTATTGAGGGAGCTCAAGCGAATATTAATTGTAGCTAAAGAGAAAGATATAATTGATGAAAAAATCTTTGCCTTTTTATATAGTGATAAGCCTGCCACGCCAATCCTATATACCTTACCCAAGATACACAAGTCCTTGACTTCACCCCCTGGACATCCTATCGTCTCGGGGATGGACTCATTGTTCTGCAGGGCAGCCTTTTTTCTTGATAAGATTTTGCGTCCTTTTGCCCTATCTTCAAGATCATACATTAGAGACACTAGTGACTTCTTGACTAAGATTGATGGTCTTTCCATCCCCAAGGGGGCACTATTGTCTTCTTTCGATGTAGTAAGCCTTTATACCTCGATTGAACACGAATTGGGCATAAAAGCCATTGAACAGGTCTTACAAAAAACAGATTACAGTCAGGATTGTCAACTATTTTTGAGCACCTTGTTGAGGTTCATCCTAACCTGAAATTACTTTGTTTCAGGATGACTTCTTTTTACAATTGCGGGGGACTGCGATGGGGTCCAACGTGGCGCCGACCTACGCAAATCTCTACATGTCACATCTTGAGGAGTCTGTCATCTATGTGAGCCACCACTTCAGCCATGTGCAGGGGTGGTGGCGGTACATTGATGACATTTTCCTGATTTGGGTCGGCGCCACGGAGGACCTCATTGCTTTCCATAGTTTTTTAAACACCATTGATCCCAGTGTGAAGTTTACATTGACCCACTCAGAGACATCTTTGCAATTTCTGGACACACAAGTTGGCATCCATAACGACAGGTTAGTGACGGACATATATGTGAAACCCACAGATAAAAACACTTTAATACGTTATGAGAGTCACCACCCTAAACCTATAATAAGGTCTCTTCCTTTCAGTCAGCTCCTCAGGGTCAAAAATATTGTCCAAGATCCGGAAACAGCGGAGAATAGATTACAAGAAATGGGGTCCAAATTTCAGACACGTGGGTACCCCAAAAAATTGATTCGAGAACAGTTGAATAGAATCAAACCACTTACTAGAGAAACTATTAGAGAGGGTTTAGGTGAACACAAGTCCCCCCAGGCTAGAATCCCCTTTGTATCAGAATTCAGTACAAATAGTGGTAGGATTGCTGCTATAATTAAAAAACATTGGCGAATTCTCACTAGCAATTTCGAGAAAGTGCAGGAGTTCAAATCGCCACCCTTATGCTCATACCGACGTAGCCCTAACTTAGGTGATAGACTGGTGAAGTCAGACATTGGTTCTACAAGGGAGACGTGTGAGAGCTACTTTGGCTCTACACGTAAAGGCTGTTATCCTTGTTACAATTGTATTAATTGCAAATTAATGCTGAGAGGGGACTCTTTTGTGCACCCTACTTTGGGTCACAGGGTTAAGATCAGACAATATTTAACATGTGATTCGTCTTATGTTATCTATTTGTTGGTGTGCCCCTGTGGTCTGCTATATATTGGTGAGACCACATGGGACGTCAAAACCCGTCTCAACCAACACCGTTATTCAATTAGAAAACAAAAAATGGATCTCCCAGTGTCTAAACACTTCACTGAAGCTAAACACACACAAGATGACTTATGTTTTAGAATCTTGGAGCAAATATCTTCCTCAAGGCGAGGTGGGGATCGAATAAAACTATTGAAAAAGCGTGAGCTTTACTGGATCTACACACTTGGCACCTTAAGGCCACAGGGTTTAAATGTGGAGTTTAGGGTTGTCTAGTCATTGAATTCATGTGTGTTCTCTCCCAGTTAGATGGCGTATATGGAAAACAACATGTGCTATATATTAAATATCTTTTCTCTCTTTTTATAGGAAATTATTTTGAAGCATAAAGTACGAATGTTCACGTATGGCGAAGCCTGGAGGAATCTGTTGGCGATCCCCCTTCTCATGATTCTGTAATATGTTTAATCAATGTTTACTGTCAGCACCTGTCTGTGTGATGGTGTGACTCCAGCCCCTCTTGGGACTTGGGTGACACCTACACAAACGGGAGCTGCTGACTTATTTAATACAAATAAACGTATATTATGAGCCCCGATGCAGTTTTGTCTGTGTCCCTTCAGCCGATTTAAAGTGGACTTTGCCTACTGTGTGGCTGTAAGGGACATGGAGCGGATTTGCTGGTATTCTGGACAGCGGGATGTTAGCGGTGTGACTACCGCATCATCCTACTGATACAGATATCCCATTGGTGACCAACGTTGATTCGCCGATCCCTGATGAATGGATCAGCTGTTTCTGCTATATACTGCGACGCTCCGGCACTGTACCAGTGTCTGTCAAATCTATATGGGCGTTAGCATTGGCATCCGCATGCGCCCTAAAGTACTGTTCCAAAGCGGCCATCTTTGATGTGGTTGGTTTACCACACATTACTTCTGTGAATCTCGCGATAGCGGTTGAAGCGGCGCATGCGCCGTTCTCTTTTCCGGAAGCCAACAGTTCCTACCATGCCTGGTCAGCCGAAAGTGATTCATTCAAAGGTTTTTAATCTTTTTGATTGTTATATTATGTTCAACACTCTTGTTCACTTTCACATTTGATTGGTAATTAGGATATTTTGGTGATTCTACATCACATTCACTATATTATGAACTTTTTATGATTATGTCTGTATTGCTGCTACACTGAATCATGATGATACACTGATTATACTTGTAATGTGACTGTAATATGTATGCATTTGCACTTTATTATATGATGTATCAATTTGTACCTTGGTAATTACTTGCACTATATATATGTAATTTTGCACATGTTACTCAGCTGGAAAAAGGCTCCATAGAGAGAGCTGAAACGTTGCTGATGAGTGAAGAAACCGTCCACTTTTTCATTATCATCTGGAGTGCTGCCTTCTTTTGCGTCACTATCTACACTTGGGATCTTGGTCGCAGGTCTCTCAGGAGGATTCTTTTGCACCCGTCCTTTTTTTGTGTGCTGCTTCTTTTCTTTCCGTTTTTGTATGTCACCAGAAATATAAAAAAGTTATGGCTCAAGGAAAAATGAAAACGCAAAAAACGAAAAAAACTCCGGTATCCTAAGGGTTTGTGATGCCATTTGTGATGCCATTTGATTTTTGGGGACGTTAGAAGCCTTCGAATTTTAGAATTTTTCTAAAAATTTCCAAAACCCACTTTTTTCAGGACCAGTTCAGTTATGAAGTCAGAGTATTGCAGGTTTGATACCATTTAATGGCTAACAAAAATAGAAGTAATGATGTTACATAGTGAGCTTCTGAGACATCACCAGTCCCTTCATCAGGCTTACTACAAGAATATATGAAGAAACAACAATATATATACAATAAGAACAGAGACATGGGGGAATGAATGGACATTTGAAAAATAACAGAACAACATATCAAAGATCTATAGTCAAGCCATCAGATAGAACCAAATCTGTTTCAGACCATCAGACAGGGATGAGCATTTACAATATCTGAAAAGGACATTTTTTACACCAGGGCTATCATCCTGCTTCAATTAAAGATCAGATCACAAGAGCCACCAAGATCCCCAGAAGTCAACTTCTCCAATACAATGAAAAGAAACAGAACCAGCGAGTACCTCTGGTTGTGACCTACAACGCACAACTAGAGGTACTGAAGAAAACTGCCAAAAAATTACATCATGTCCTACTTAAGGATGAACGACTAAAAACAATCTTCCCAGATCCCCCCTGACTAGATTACCAACAATCTCCAAATCTAAGGAATATTCTGATCAGATCAAGTTCAAGGCCATGTACCACAGAAAAAGGAACCCATCCCTGTAATATAGGAAGATGCGAAACCTGTTCCCATATAATGACAACAGATAAGATCCGGATCCCCAACACACAGCAGGACTATAAAATCCCTGGGACATTCACATGTTCTACATCTAATGTTGGTTATCTGATTCTCTGCACTAAATGTCCTGTTGGAGACCTCTACGTTGGAGAAACAGGACAGAAACTCAATGCAAGGATGAGGTCCCACCGCCACACAATTAAAGAGAAGAAGCTACACTATCCTGTGGTTAAGCATTTATGTAGCCCAGGACACAATAAAGAACACATGAAAGTTCTCATAATAAAAGGTAACTTCAAATCCCAAAGAGATAGAAGAATTTGGGGATACAAATTTATAATACTGCTTGACACTTTGAATACTGAACTGATTTATGACACACTAAAAGATCTAAAGAGTCTTCTATAGACATAGTCGGGGCACCAGGTGTCTGAGATAACATGAATTTAGAGACCATAAAACTTTCACACCCCTTATCTGTAAGATAATTAAGGACTCATGATATGTTGTTCTGTTATTTTTCAAATGTCCATTCATTCGCCATGTCTCTGTTCTTATTGTATATATATTGCTGTTTCTTCATATATTCTTGTAGTACGCCTGATGAAGGGACTGGTGATGTCTCGAAAGCTCGCTATGTAACATCATTACTTCTATTTTTGTTAGCCATTAAAAGGTATCAAACCTGCAATACTCTTATTTTGTTTCTCTTAATGAGAGCATTAAACTAGTTTTCTATTGGCTTACACTGTACCAGACTTTTTCCTTTTTCTTTTGACCAAATGGAAGATACCATATTGTACTGTACTCAGATGTAATTAAAGAATCTTCTGAAGAAACTGGCACAACTGGACAGCGTCATTTTATTTTTAACCACATGCAAGAAGGAATACTTAATCCCCAAAGGACTTTGCCTAAAGAATCCTATACTGCACACCTACAAAACTCCTTATGCACAACGTTTATGCTACAGGACTTCTGAAAGACTGCGGAACCAGCTTATCAATGTCTTCCAAAATATTCTTTATTGGTTTATCAATAACTTTAGTCAAATACCGTGAAAGTAAGCTCTCTTTCAAATAACAACACCGCTGAATCTGTGCACATAAATAATAGCCTTGAAAAAAAGGTAGTGACAGCCCACCATCTGCCTCCGACAGCCATAAATATCTCTGCTTTATACGCACCCTCTTCCTTCCCCAAATTAGATCGTTAATCAAGGTCTCCAGTCTATGAAAGAAGAAATCATCGATCCAAATGGGGGAAGCACACATCGGGAACAAAACTATAGGTAAAATAATCATCTTAATCAGTGCTATTCGATCTGTCTGTGCCAGTATCAATTTCCGCCAAGCGCTTATCTTTGCGCTTGGCGTTTGACAGGATGGAGTGGCCTTTTTTGTATCAACGGTACTAGTTCTCCCCCTGTTATGATGCGGAGAGGGATGAGACAGGGTTGCCCCCTGTCTCCTCTCCTCTTTGCTCTTTTTATTGAACCGTTGGCTTGTTGGATTCATTCAGATAATTGTATAGATGGCTTCGGGGTGGCGGGAGTGAGTGATAAAATAAGCCTATATGCTGATGATGTGATTCTGTTTTTGGATCAGGGTTGGAAAATTCTCCCGTATGTTATAGAGGTAATAGAAGATTATGGTAAATTATCAGGCAATATGATCAACTGGACAAAGTCATCGCTCCTCCCGCTGAACCGGAAAGCTGTAGATGAAGGGAAGCGAGTCCGTGTTTTGGTCCCTAACGATACCTTGGATTATTTGGGGTTAAGATTGGGGTTCCTATAAATAGGTTTTACGAGCTTAATCTGGCCCCGGTTCTGAATAAAGTTAAGGCAAAGATAAGCGCTTGGCGGAAATTGATACTGGCACATACAGATCGAATAGCACTGATTAAGATGATTATTTTACCTATAGTTTTGTTCCCGATGTGTGCTTCCCCCATTTGGATCGATGATTTCTTCTTTCATAGACTGGAGACCTTGATTAACGATCTAATTTGGGGAAGGAAGAGGGTGCGTATAAAGCAGAGATATTTATGGCTGTCGGAGGCAGATGGTGGGCTGTCACTACCTTTTTTTCAAGGCTATTATTTATGTGCACAGATTCAGCGGTGTTGTTATTTGAAAGAGAGCTTACTTTCACGGTATTTGACTAAAGTTATTGAGCAGACTAGATGGGCCAAATGGTTCTTATCTGCCGACACATTCTATGTTTCTATGTAGAATAATATTTCACAAATTCCTCCCTAATCTCCTCTGTGGATCTCACCCCAATTCCTTGTGAGTTCCTAATTTCTCTTATACTGGTAGCCTCTCTCTGGTTGGCCACCAAACGAGCCAGAAACCTGCCCGTTTTACCAGATTCACAAAAGCAATTCTGGCCTTGGAATAGGAGCTTATGTTGTGCTTTTTTATACAAGAGCGTCTTAAGCTGTGAATTAGCCTCCTTTAACTGATTAATGTATTGCTCCTTATGGCAGTCAATTAATGCGGCGCGTAGATTCCTTATTGACTCTGTCAGTTCCTTGCGCGGCAATTCCATTCTAAACCTATTAATTTTATTAAAGTATGAGCCCCTTATATGGGCCTTCAAAGCGTCCCACACATAATGAATATGTGTTGAGCCTACATTGAAGCCCCAAAATTCCTGAATATCCTGATCTAATCGGGATTGCTCCCCTATAACATCAAACCAGTGCGGGTTCAATTTAAAGGTCCTTCCTGAAGTTGGGGCCTCCGCAAAAGCGATCAGAACTGGGGAGTGATCCGAGATTCCATGAGGTTCATACTTCATTCTCAGGACGCGACCGCACAAATACCGACTTGCAAAAGCCAGATCAATACGGGACATTGACCCGTATGACTGGCTAAAACATGAAAAAAAAAAATTATTGCCATAGATGTGGCGCCAGATATCAACCAACGCCAGCTCCTGGCACACAGCAGTCAAAGGGGACCCAGTGCGACCGCGCCCAGAAAGCGAAGAGAACCGGTCCAACTCAGGGTCAGGTACTGCGTTAAAGTCACCTGCCACTAGTAAGGCACATTGATTTTTCGTGGATATATATTTAGCTAACTGTGAAAAAATTGTTGATTTAAATGGTGGGGGGATATAGATAAAGGCCAATATCACCTCCTGCCCTTTCCAATACCCGTGAAGGAATACATATCTCCCTTCTTTATCAATCACACTATCTAGCGGTTGAAACTCCATCCCACGATGGATATATACGCTGACACCTAGGCATAGGAAGAGTAGCAAGCGTGGTACTCAAG
This sequence comes from Bufo bufo, assembly GCF_905171765.1. NCBI lineage: Eukaryota > Metazoa > Chordata > Amphibia > Anura > Bufonidae > Bufo > Bufo bufo. The sequence continues at coordinate 477,746,462 of NC_053389.1, forward strand.
AGAAGCCCATTTCCTTTTCAGTGTATAGATCCTATCTAATGTTGCGTGGGTCTCTAATAGTACCACAATTGCAGGCAGATGACGGACCACAAGATCAAACACCACCGTCCTCTTCACTCTGTCTCCCAGCCCTCTCACATTCCAGAATAGAATATTACACGGCATGTCCTATAAATAGAGGTAATTCCAAGTCCCCCATCTTAACAGAGAGGCACGCACAACTTCGAAGCAAACGACGGCAGTCAATCCCTCCCTTACTCCCACCTCAAAGAAAGCCCCCTACTTGGTTGACAGTGCATTCCGCAATACCCATCAACCTCTTTCCTTCCTCCAAACCTCCCCCCCGCCATCACCCCTCATTAACCTCCCCCTCGACACCTTTCCATCTACTTTCATAAACCCACCGAATTCAACCATTGCACAACCTAACGGAATCCTTGTAGACCACCCTCAGCTTCGCAGGATATAACATCGAATAATTAATCTTGGCTGCAATTAATCTTTTTTTCACGTCCACAAAAGATCTCCTTCTAAGTTGGGTCTCTCGTGAGAAGTCGGGAAATATTAATATGAGATTACCATCAAAGTGAATATCTGGCACTTCTCTTTTACGTCTGAGAGCCCAGTCTCGATCCTTTGAGCAGAGAAATTTTGCAAAAATAGACCTAGGTGGAGCCCCTGGAGGTTTTTTTTTGAAGGGTATTCTGTGAGCCCTTTCCACACAGAAGGTAGAAGACTTGCAGCCTGGCCCTAAATTTTTCTTCACTCTGTGATTAATCAAATCTTATAAGAAGACAATATACATGTTATAATCATACAGTCATTTTGTTAAAAGCTGGATTCCCACATTACACTGCTTGGGAAAGAAAATTATTGAACAATTCTTTGTCTTCTATAATAATATTACACATATAACATCGCTTACTCTACAGGATTCCCTCCCCCCTTGTATCATGTAATCCATATCCTAGGACGGGTCATGGTCAAAATGTGGCCATGCTTCTTTGTCTCCCAGACAAAGACCCTTTATCATGTCCATGTGGTACGGGCTATTATCGCCGTCCCTGGGAAAGGGGCTAGCAGCTTGCATGAACTCAGTCCATCCAGCTAAGTTATCCACCCATGGGTTAACTAGGAAGTAATTTGTGGGACTACACCGTGCAACATAAACTTTGCATGTTCCTCCCGTCTCAGGTTTGGGATAATCTGTTTTAGACCCTTGTGACCCCATTCTGTCTGATATTTTAATGATGCTACTTTCCTAGGACTGGCTGTACTGAACCTTTAAGGCTCTGAGAAATTAATCCTGTCAACTAGGCAAAGGACTCAGGTCTGATCACAAAATATCAGAGAGTTTCATCAAACATATAATTTGCAGACCTCCGCAACACAGTAAAACAACAATGCAATGTCCTTAAAACTCTATGCAAATAGTGAACTTCAGTCCGTACACTTACCACCCGGACATCAGTATCCTTATCTCAACTCTAATATTCTTATACTTTAAAACAACTTTAAAAGAGTCAAACCAAGCTCCATCCTTGTCTCCCTGAGACAATATTATCTAGTGCGCACTATATTTTCTCTGAGTGATCCTCACGGCGGACTCCCGGAGTCCCCGGGTCACTCCCCCAGACTCCCGGAGTCTGTTCCCTGTAACCCTGATACAGTAATTATACTAGAAGTTGTAGGTTCTACTTACTAGATCGAGCCGTGGCCCTCGGATCGGCCAGAGGACAATAACAGATGCCTTTCTCACCGGACCCGAGGATGACCTTCTCGATCCCGGACAGGAGCCCCCAAACTGATAGGAAATCTCAACGTCCCACTTGGTACCCCTGGCACCAAACTTCTAGTATCGGCTTGGTTTGAGTCTTGTTCTGACGTCAGGAGAGCGCTTCACTCAGTAGGGAATAAAAGACACAACAATGGTGTACTGAATGAACACTGAAGTTTATTTTTAATGCATACAGGTTATATAGAGGGGGTTTTACCCCCTTTATTAGCATATCAACGTAAGTTGTTTGTTCAACCTATCATATTAAAACATCCTATTCTACAGACAGACAGAAGTACAATGTGTCATGTAAAAAAAAAAATCTCTGAATCGATTAGATACATAAACGCTTTCAAAAGTTATTAGCACATAAAGTCAATTGCAAAAATAGGCCTGGTCAGGAAGGCAAAAACGCTGTGTCTTGAAGGCGTTGGGTTATACTGTTTACATTATTATTTAGCCACAATGGGGCACATTTATTGAGACTGGTGTTTTAGACACCGCTCTAAATAAAGCCCCATCACTGGCGGTGGATCCACTGAAGTTATGAAGAGGCGCCAACTTCTTACATTTAGACCTTTTTCTATGCCTGAAACAGATGCAGAAAATGGTAAATGAGACAGGCTTGTCGGCCCGTCCCCTTCCCCACCCATGCCATAACCACTTTTTTAAACCTGGCGTTAGCAGGGAGAACTGACCATTGCGCCGCAATATGCACCTGAAATACACCTAATTCAGGTGTATTTTAGCTTGATAAATGACCCACATTGTTTTTTTCCTTTTCCTATTCCTTTTGTTCCCAATCCCATAAGATATGTAACTCTCGCAATAAAAAAAATTAGGATGCCTTTGTAAATATACCATTTAGAGTCTGTACTCTTATTTTTGAAGACATTGTCCCAGTTAATAAGATTAAGAGCCTCTCTAAACTCAAATCTTGCCTTCCTGATATTCAGTGTTTTGAATAACAAGTAGAAATTTATTATATTATAGTCACTATTTCCCAGGTCTCCCCTAACCTGTACTTCTGCAGTTCCCTCAGCTCTATTGGTTAATACTAAGTCCAGTATGGCCGTCCCTCTAGTTGGGTCCTGTACCAGTTGGGAAAGGTCTTTAGTAGTGTTGAGCGGCAGGGGCAATATTTGATTTTGCGATACTTCGCAAATATATTGTAGAATATTCCTCATATATTCGTGAATTCGCGAATTTGCTATCTTCATTCAAATTTTTTTTCCTCATTACTAAAATCGCTATGTAAAATTTGCTTAATACGCATGCGCAAAAAGGGGCGTGGCCTAGCAACTGATGGTCGGAAGCAATTTTCGAGAGAACTCCTGATCACTGTAAGTAATTTCACATTACACTAGTGTAATTGATTACATTTCACATGCATGTCAGACCAATCGCTTTAGATGCAGAGAGAGTGTTATAAATTATTCGTGATGATCAGAATTTATTTTTCGCGATACATATAACTTCACTTTTTATCAGGTCTAAGTAGATATTACTAATTGGTGCACTAAGTATTGTTGTAACATCACAGCACAATGTCTGTAGCATGTACGTAAGGACAGCAGAGAAATATCTCTCACATGCAGATTGCACATCCATTTTCCTGCCGCATACTATATACCCCCCCCCCCCCCACACACACACACACACAAACACAGTCAATAGATTAGAGTTTGTGTCCTGTTTGTCAGGACTCAGAAGAAGCTTTCTTTGTCTTACCGCCAGTATTTGCTGGTTCATTTAGTTACCCAGGGTGCACCACGGGGAGGCGAACCAGCTGTACAGCCCATACTGTACTGTCACTTCAATAGACAGGTACATCTATGCTCAGCTGGCCAATATCCGATTGTTCAGACCCCACACACATACAATCGCAATACAATCCGATCTTATAACGGTAACATTAAATCTAATATTTCCCCTTCGAAGACAAAATATTTTTCAATGTTTTGCTGAGGACATTATTTACAATACTTGTATTTAAAAAAATTGGGATTATATGCTTGCATCTTTATCCTGCAGCGCATGTTGGAGCGGGGCTATGACCGGACCCGGGTCCATGCTGAGAAGCAGGCCATTTTGAGGGAGATCCGTTCTGAGCTCCTAAGGAAGTTTAAGGGCAATCACCCTAGGATGGCCATATTAAAAAAATGGTCGGATTTGAAGAGGAGGAATTCGGAGAGGATCAGAGAGATCCATGACAGGAAATGCCCAGGTACAATGCTTACATTACTTTTGTATCTCTCGCCAACACTCTGTAATATATACATTTATGAAAATAAGTATTTCATCCCTTTACAAATAATGACTTATTAACTGGTGTGACATGTAGCAAATCAGCCGGTTACATCATACATCTCTACCTTGCCATGAGTATATACAGTACAGACCAAAAGTTTGGACACACCTTCTCATTCAAAGAGTTTTCTTTATTTTCATGACTATGAAAATTGTAGATTCACACTGAAGGCATCAAAACTATGAATTAACACATGTGGAATTATATACATAACAAACAAGTGTGAAACAACTGAAAATATGTCATATTCTAGGTTCTTCAAAGTAGCCACCTTTTGCTTTGATTACTGCTTTGCACACTCTTGGCATTCTCTTGATGAGCTTCAAGAGGTAGTCCCCTGAAATGGTTTTCACTTCACAGGTGTGCCCTGTCAGGTTTAATAAGTGGGATTTCTTGCCTTATAAATGGGGTTGGGACCATCAGTTGCGTTGAGGAGAAGTCAGGTGGATACACAGCTGATCTACTGAATAGACTGTTAGAATTTGTATTATGCCAAGAAAAAAGCAGCTAAGTAAAGAAAAACGAGTGGCCATCATTACTTTAAGAAATGAAACTTTAAAAGTAAGGGCTATTTGACCATGAAGGAGAGTGATGGGGTGCTGCGCCAGATGACCTGGCCTCCACAGTCACCGGACCTGAACCCAATCGAGATGGTTTGGGGTGAGCTGGACCGCAGAGTGAAGGAAAAAGGGCCAACAAGTGCTAAGCATCTCTGGGAACTCCTTCAAGACTGTTGGAAGACCATTTCAGGGGACTACCTCTTGAAGCTCATCAAGAGAATGCCAAGAGTGTGCAAAGCAGTAATCAAAGCAAAATGTGGCTACTTTGAAGAACCTAGAATATGACATATTTTCAGTTGTTTCACACTTGTTTGTTATGTATATAATTCCACATGTGTTAATTCATAGTTTTGATGCCTTCATAGTCATGAAAATAAAGAAAACTCTTTGAATGAGAAGGTGTGTCCAAACTTTTGGTCTGTACTGTATATATATTGATACACACAGCGAGGTACAGATGTATGATGTAACCGGATGATTTTGTGCGTTTTACACACAGAAATATATATGTGTGTGTATATACATAAACTGCAATCATCATTCTGTATTCCAGGAAAAGGCCCCGTACATCATTACATTAGATACATCCCCCACTTAACTCCTTAACGACCAATGACGTACATGTACGTCAGATCTGGATGTGACTTAAAGCCCTGTGACGTAAATGTACTGCATGGGAATCGGGCGGGTGCAGGAGCTGGAGTACTGGAACCAACTCCCCTACCACGACCACGGCTGTGATGTGTTTTTATATACAAAAAAAATATATAAGGAAAATAATGAGGGAATTTGGGCAAACTTTATTGGGTTGGGGACAATGGGGCAAAAAGGGTAAAATAAAATATACACGAAAGCCTAAAACACAGAAAAATACTTTTATTTTTTTATTTTTTCAAAGACAAAAGACGTTGACACTAATTATTACCTGCACAAAACCCTAAAACACTAACCCTAAAACACAGAAAAATACTATTTTTTTTTGTTTTATTTTTTTCACAGACAAATGATGTTGACACTAATCACTACCCACACGAAAACCTAAAACACTAACCCTAAAACACTTTTTTTTTTCTTCACAGACAAATTACGCTGACACTAATCACTACCCACACGAAACCCTAAAACACAGAAATGTTTTTTCTTTGTTTTTTTTTTTCACAGACAAAGGACGCTGACACTAATCACTACCCACACGAAACCCTAAAATACTAAAACACAGAAACAAACTTTTTTTTCACAGACGAAACAGACAACAAAAGTCTACACTATACTGTATCTCTATCTAACCTACACTACACCCTGCACTGGACCCTATAAGCTACACTATTCACTCACTAACCTTCACTGACTATCTACCACTAACTATCTGGATTATATATATGAGCTAGCATGGTTATATGCAATATACATTGCTAGCATGGTTACATGATGGAGGTAACTGGTGAGTTGTTTGTGAGTCGGCCTCATGCTCCTGTAATTTGCCCACTGGCTCCTGGTATTGCCCACATGGCACAGGTAGGTGAGTGTTAGGTCCCGAGCTACTTGAGAAACCTTGGCGTGGTGCTCGGGCTCAGACATGTCCTACACCGTAGGACATGTTGGCTAATCTCTCAATTTTAAAATCAGTTTGAGGGTTTAGTAAGACCGCAGAGTGCACCTGTCTTTGCTATTATTTTGTTATATTGTTATATTGATTATCACATTTACATAATTGCTATCTTGTGTAGGATGTCTATTGTGGTACTTGTGGTTCGCTGCGGGCATCCTCCACTGTATGCATTTTTGATGGGGGTCGTCATTAGCAACGGGCCACAAGTGCAGGATTTGCTCCCCTATATATATGCACAACTGCATGTGGGTTTGAGCACGTCCTGCCTGTTTAATACCACGCCATTCTTTTCAGTTTGTATATCTAACTATATAATGTCCCTAACACCCTACACTGGACCCTATCAGCTACACTATTCACTCACTAACCTACACTATCTAACAATATCTGGATTATATATATGAGGTATCAGAAGTCTCAGGAATTCATCACAGCACAAAAATCACACTCCTCTCTCTCTCACAACTGCATGAAACCGCACAAAATGGCTGTGGGGAGGTTCTATAGTAAGGTGGCAGGCAACATTCCTATTGGTTGCTAGGGAAGTTGCTAAGCTCTTGCAGCCTTCTCATTGGCCCACAAGCTAGAAGCAGGTCGGGATCATGTGTACTGTGGAAAAAAAAAAAAATATTCGAATTTACAAATATATAGCGCTATATTATAAATATTCGCGAATTCTCGAAGTCCCGATATTGGCGATTAAAATTCGCTATTCGAATATTCGCGCTCAACACTAGTCTTTAGCTATTGACAAGAACCTATTTCCTTTATGAGATCCACAGGTTTCAGTTTCCTGGTCTATATCTGTGTAGTTAAAGTCTCCAATAATAACAACCTCATTATGATTTGCTGCCTCATCTATTTCCCTTAGTAGTAGATATTCTGTGGTCTCTGGTATATTAGGTGGCTTAGGCCTCTTTCACACTTGCGTAGTCAGTATCCGTCGTGTACTCCATTTGCCGGAGGTGCCCGCCGGATCCGTAACACCGCAAGTGAACTCAAAGCATTTGAAGACTGATCCGTCTTCAAAATGCGTTCAGTGTTACTATGGCACCCAGGACGCTATTAAAGTCCTGGCTGCCATAGTAGTAGTGGGGAGCGGGGGAGCAGTATACTTACAGTCCGTGCGGCTCCCGGGGCGCTCCAGAATGACGTCAGAGCACCCCATGCGCATGGATGACGTGATCCATGCGATCACGTCATCCATGCGCGTGGGGCGCCCTGACGTCACTCTGAAGCGCCCCGGGAGCCGCACGGACGGTAAGTATACTGCTCCCCCGCTCCCCACTACACTTTACCATGGCAAACAGGACTTTAGCGTCCTGGCAGCCATGGTAACCATTCAGAAAAAGCTAAACGTCGGATCCGGTAATGCGCCGAAACAACGTTTAGCTTAAGGCCGGATCCGGATTAATGCCTTTAAATGGGCATTAATTCCGGATCCGGCCTTGCGGCAAGTGTTCAGGATTTTTGACCGGAGCAAAAAGCGCAGCATGCTGCGGTATTTTCTCCGGCCAAAAAACGTTCCGGTCCGGAACTGAAGACATCCTGATGCATCCTAAACGGATTTCTCTCCATTAAGAATGCATTGGGATAATCCTGATCAGGATTCTTCCGGCATAGAGCCCCGACGACGGAACTCTATGCCGGAACAGGACAACGCAAGTGTGAAAGAGCCCTTATATCAACCTCTATTTTATTATAGTATTTTTGTTGCCATTCTCTCCATATATTTACCCATAGTAATTCCACATATTCATTTCTCTCCTTTTTTTACCTGTAGTGTAGGCTTTAGACAGGCCCAGTAACAACTATGATCAAGCCATGTCTCAAGTATTCCCACTATGTTATATTTATCCTCAGACATTATTAAAGGGGTGAGTCAGAAGCAAGATGGGCCCATAGACTTTCTACTGAGTTCTCCTCCTGCAGCAAGAAGAGAGATTGTGTTATGCAAATACTTTACTCTCCTCATTTTACTAATTGAGGGGGGTCTCAGCCCCCACCGATCAATACTTTTGATATGTCTCTATGACATCTTAAAAGTTTTCTAAAAACTCAGTGACGCTTTTATTCCAGTTCGTCAGTTTTATGCAAATGCTTATAAGCACTACTGAGTACACAGAGACAGTGTAAAATATGTTACACAATTCCACTTCATTTGTTGGTTTCATTTCTTCATGAAACTGAGCACGTTCTCGTTCACGTTCGTATTTTGTATGATATTATTGGAAATTCCGCATAGGTTAATACACTTAAATGTAATCAGTTTATTTATATGTGGTTTTAGGCATATTAAGCTGCAATTTTATTTAATTTGCTTACTTGTAGCCCCTCTTCATTACAATATACACTGCTCAAAAAAATAAAGGGAACACTTAAACAACACAATGTAACTCCACGTCAATCACACTTCTGTGAAATAAAACTGTCCACTTAGGAAGCAACACTGAGTGACAATCAATTTCACATGCTGTTGTGCAAATGGGATAGACAACAGGTGGAAATTATAGGCAATTAGCAAGACACTCCCAATAAAGGAGTGGTTCTGCAGGTGGTGACCACAGATTACTTCTCAGTTCCTATGCTTCCTGGCTGATGTTTTGGTGACTTTTGAATGCTGGCGGTGCTTTCACTCTAGTGGTAGCATGAGACGGAGTCTACAACCCACACAAGTGGCTCAGGTAGAGCAGCTTATCCAGGATGGCACATCAATGCGAGCTGTGGCAAGAAGGTTTGCTGTCTCTGTCAGCGTAGTGTCCAGAGCATGGAGGCGCTACCAGGAGACAGGCCAGTACATCAGGAGACGTGGAGGAGGCCGTAGGAGGGCAACAACCCAGCAGCAGGACCGCTACCTCCGCTTTTGTGCAAGGAGGAACAGGAGGAGCACTGCCAGAGCCCTGCAAAATGACCTCCAGCAGGCCACAAATGTGCATGTGTCTGCTCAAACGGTCAGAAACAGACTCCATGAGGGTGATATGAGGGCCCGATGTCCACAGGTGGGGGTTGTGCTTACAGCCCAACACCGTGCAGGACGTTTGGCATTTGCCAGAGAACACCAAGATTGGCAAATTCGCCACTGGCGCACTGTGCTCTTCACAGATGAAAGCAGGTTCACACTGAGCACATGTGACAGACGTGACAGAGTCTGGAGACGCCGTGGAGAACGTTCTGCTGCCTGCAACATCCTCCAGCATGACCGGTTTGGCATTGGGTCAGTAATGGTGTGGGGTGGCATTTCTTTGGAGGGCCGCACAGCCCTCCATGTGCTCGCCAGAGGTAGCCTGACTGCCATTAGGTACCGAGATGAGATCCTCAGACCCCTTGTGAGACCATATGCTGGTGCGGTTGGCCCTGGGTTCCTCCTAATGCAAGACAATGCTAGACCTCATGTGGCTGGAGTGTGTCAGCAGTTCCTGCAAGACGAAGGCATTGATGCTATGGACTGGCCCGCCCGTTCCGGATCGTATTGCTCTGGCTGAGTCTAGACTACGTCTGTTATGCCAGGGTAAACAATCCGCAGAGATATACTGCTCAGAATTTCGGAGATGGGCAGCTGATACTGGTTGGAATGATGCTGCACTCCGAAGTCAATTTTGTCATGGTCTTTCAGAGGGATTGAAAGATGCATTTTCCTTTCATGAGAGGCCTATCTCCTTGGACTCTGCTATGTCTCAGGCCGTTCGTATTGACAGGCATCTTAGAGAGAGAGGAGAGATCTCTCCTTCCTGTCATACTCAGTCCCGGGACAGTGCAGCGGTCTCATTCTGTGCGCAGGGGTCTCAGTCGCTGTCAGCCCCTTCTGAGCAGGAGCCCATGCAGCTGGGGTTGATTGCCTCTGACAATAGAAGATTCAGCCCGCATGGGAGGGTTTGTTTTTGTTGTGGAGGTATAAATCATTTGGCAAATGTTTGTCCCTCTAGGAGATACAGGCAGTTTTCTGGGAGTAATAAAGAAACAAAAAGGAAAAAAACTTTTAAAAATGTTCCGTCTGTTACTATTGGCAGGGTTGAGGCGGAAATTGAAGGTTTTCCGTTTGCTTGTAGTTCCCGTTTTGTCCTGCCTGCTAGGGTGGCGCTAGAGAGCAAGAGCATTTTTTGTGAGATTTTTGTGGATAGTGGAGCAGCTGTCAATCTCATTGATAATCAATTTGCAATAACTCATGGTTTCCAGGTATGCACTTTGGGAAAGGATATTCCTGTTTTGCTTTGATTCCGCCACTTCAGAAATCATTAAAGGGCATAGTTCACAATATCCGTTTAATTGTGAGTGAGGCTCATGTTGAGGATGTGTCATGTTTCGTCCTTAGCGGTTTGCCTACTCCTCTAGTGTTGGGGCTACCCTAGCTCACTAAACATAACCCCACCATTGATTGGCAAGCTAGGCAAATAAATGGTTGGAGTGACTTTTGCAGAGAGAATTGCCTCACGACATCTGTTTCTGAGGTTTCTACTACGACTGTACCACCTTTCCTCTCTGAATTTTCGGATGTCTTCTCTGAGAGTGGAGTTCAGGATTTGCCCCCGCACAGGGAGTACGATTGCCTATTAATCTCATCCCAGGCGCCAAGCTGCCTAAATCTCGTTTATACAATCTTTCCCAACCTGAGAGGGTCGCTATGCGTGCTTATATCTCTGAGAGTCTGAGAAAAGGACACATACGATCCTCGAAGTCACCTGTTGCCGCTGGTTTTTTCTTTGTTAAGAAGAAAGATGGTTCTTTAAGACCTTGTCTGGATTTCAGGGAGCTGAACAGTATCACTATTCGTGACCCGTATCCGCTTCCTCTGATCCCGGACCTGTTTAACCAGGTTGTTGGGGCTAAAGTCTTTTCCAAATTAGACCTAAGAGGGGCATACAACTTGGTCAGGGTCAGAGAAGGAGACGAATGGAAGACGGCCTTCAATACCCCTGAGGGCCATTTTGAGAATTTGGTTATGCCTTTTGGTTTGATGAATGCCCCAGCCGTTTTTCAGCATTTCGTGAACAGCATTTTTTATCATTTGATGGGAAAATTTGTATTAGTGTATTTGGATGACATTTTGATTTTTTCTCCTGATTTCAAAACTCATAAGGAACACTTACGTCAGGTCTTGCTCATCCTGCGGGAGAATAAATTATACGCGAAACTGGAAAAATGTGTGTTTGCGGTTCCAGAGGTTCAATTTCTGGGGTTTCTTCTCTCTGCTTCTGGTTTTCGCATGGACCCCGAGAAGGTCCGCGCTGTGCTTGAGTGGGAGCTTCCTGAGAATCAGAAGGCGCTGATGCGTTTTTTGGGCTTTGACAATTATTACAGGAAAATGGGTAAACTAGAATAATGGGCGAGCACACTGCATTTGTATCATCCAATACATAAAATTTAATTAAATCCAATAGATGAACACGTGATGAAAAATAAAATAGTCACACAATAAATTAAAATACAATAAAATATCTGAAAAACAATGGGCTTGGATTGATTACACTTCAATAGATACCGCGGATGAATAATTACACAGTATGGTGAAGTCCAATTGATAGTATGTAGACCAAGGTATCATATAAAAGTCCATTAATATGGTAAGATATCTTGCATTCTCCTATCCAGGAGATCTATGGTCACAAGTCTATTGCATGGATAATGCACCTGTAGTATGTGCTGATATTATGGCTCCAATATAAGGAGAGAGTATCCTCTTCCAGTCTCTGGCCGACTGCTTTAAGTGAACTCCTGTATAAGACCTTAGGTGCTGATTTATATGCACCAGTTAGCTGTATAATGTTGCAAAGTCCCGTAGCCACTGTGGGTATAGCAGCTAATAGATACAGTGCTTCTTACCTCCCTCGTGGTGGACGGGTTGTTTCCAGCGTGAGTCGGGCGACGCGGGGTACTGCCGGCGTCAAGCTTCGTTCAGCTGCAGCTGACTTACCCGATGTCTCACGAGATTTCCAAGCGGGATTTCGCCCAAGCACAGCGGGGAGGACACAGTAAGTCTCCGATATGTTCCTAGTTATTGAAGTCCTTCAATTCAATTTACAGCATGGCCATGCTTGTGGACGTGGAGGTGCTTTAATTACAGGTATGCGATCCGGTCCATACGCGTTTCGGGAACTCTCCTTCCCTTCATCAGTGGTGCCACCGATGAAGGGAAGGAGAGTTCCCGAAACGCGTATGGGCCGGATCGCATACCTGTAATTAAAGCACCTCCACGTCCACAAGCATGGCCATGCTGTAAATTGAATTGAAGGACTTCAATAACTAGGAACATATCGGAGACTTACTGTGTCCTCCCCGCTGTGCTTGGGCGAAATCCCGCTTGGAAATCTCGTGAGACATCGGGTAAGTCAGCTGCAGCTGAACGAAGCTTGACGCCGGCAGTACCCCGCGTCGCCCGACTCACGCTGGAAACAACCCGTCCACCACGAGGGAGGTAAGAAGCACTGTATCTATTAGCTGCTATACCCACAGTGGCTACGGGACTTTGCAACATTATACAGCTAACTGGTGCATATAAATCAGCACCTAAGGTCTTATACAGGAGTTCACTTAAAGCAGTCGGCCAGAGACTGGAAGAGGATACTCTCTCCTTATATTGGAGCCATAATATCAGCACATACTACAGGTGCATTATCCATGCAATAGACTTGTGACCATAGATCTCCTGGATAGGAGAATGCAAGATATCTTACCATATTAATGGACTTTTATATGATACCTTGGTCTACATACTATCAATTGGACTTCACCATACTGTGTAATTATTCATCCGCGGTATCTATTGAAGTGTAATCAATCCAAGCCCATTGTTTTTCAGATATTTTATTGTATTTTAATTTATTGTGTGACTATTTTATTTTTCATCACGTGTTCATCTATTGGATTTAATTAAATTTTATGTATTGGATGATACAAATGCAGTGTGCTCGCCCATTATTCTAGTTTACACATATTACCTTCTGAGGGTGGGTGTCCCTCACATTTGGGCTAGCAGCACCTGTTCCACATTTCCGCCTTGAGTGAGCCACCATCTCATTGCTTGTATATTCAATTATTACAGGAAGTTTATTTTGAATTATTCCTCTGTTGTTAAACCACTCACTGATATGACCAGAAAGGGGGTAGATTTTTCTTCCTGGTCGGTAGAGGCGCGTAAGGCCTTTTCTAATATCAAGGAGAGTTTTGCTTCCGCTCCCATCCTGGTACAACCTGATATTTCTTTACCCTTCATAGTTGAGGTTGATGCTTCAGAGGTAGGTGTGGGTGCGGTCTTGCCTCAGGGTTCCTCTCCTGCCAAATGGCGACCGTGTGCCTTTTTCTCGAAGAAACTCTCCTCCGCAGAGAGAAATTACGATGTGGGAGATAGGGAATTGTTGGCCGTTAAGTTGGCTTTTGAGGAATGGCGCCATTGGCTAGAGGGAGCCAGAAACCCTATTACCGTGTTTACTGACCATAAAAATCTGGCCTACTTGGAGTCAGCCAAGCGTCTGAACCCGAGACAGGCCAGATGGTCTTTGTTCTTTTCAAGGTTTAATTTTGTTGTCACGTTCCGCCCTGGGGTTAAGAATGTGAAGGCAGATGCCCTGTCACGTTGTTTTCCGGGAGGTGGGAATTATGAAGACCCGGGTCCCATTTTGGCTGAAGGGGTGGTGGTCTAAGCTCTTTTTCCTGAATTGGAGGCAGAGGTGCAGGCAGCCCAGTCGGAGGCTCCTGATCTTTGTCCTCCTGGGAGGTTGTTTGTGCCTCTCGCTTTGAGACACAAGATTTTTAAGGAACACCACGATACGGTCCTTGCTGGGCACCCGGGGGCAAGAGCCACACTGGATCTCATCGCTCGGAGATTCTGGTGGCCTGCGCTTCGTAAGTCGGTTGAGGGTTTTGTGGCAGCCTGCGAGACTTGCGCTCGTGCCAAAGTCCCTCATTCACGGCCATCAGGTCCTCTCCTTCCCTTACCCATTCCTTCCCGTCCTTGGACACATCTGTCCATGGACTTCATAACGGACCTGCCTCGTTCCTCGGGGAAGACTGTGATTCTGGTGGTGGTGGACCGTTTTAGCAAAATGGGGCATTTCATCCCTTTTCCTGGTTTGCCCAATGCTAAGACGCTGGCGCAGGCATTTATTGACCACATTGTCAAATTGCATGGGATTCCTTCAGACATAGTCTCTGATAGGGGCACGCAGTTTGTTTCCAGATTCTAGAAGGCTTTCTGTTCTCGCTTGGGGGTTCGGTTGTCATTCTCTTCTGCTTTCCACGCGCAGTCGAATGGCCAGACAGAGCGCGTCAATCAGAATCTGGAGACATATCTGCGCTGTTTTGTGGCGGAGAATCAGGAGGATTGGTATTCTTTTTTGTCCCTTGCTGAGTTTGCTTTAAATAACCGTCGTCAGGAGTCCTCTGATAAGTCACCATTTTTTGGTGCATATGGGTTTCATCCGCAGTTTGGGACTTTCTCGGGAGAGGGGTCTTCTGGTTTACCTGATGAGGACAGATTCTCCTCGTCTTTGTCATCTATTTGGCAAAAGATTCAGGATAATCTAAAGAGCATGAGTGAGAGATATAAGCGTGTGGCGGATAAGAGACGTATGCCTGGTCCGGACCTGAATGTTGGTGATCTGGTGTGGTTGTCTACCAAGAATATCAAATTGAAGGTTCCCTCCTGGAAGTTGGGTCCTAGGTTTATTGGGCCTTACAAGATCCTGTCTGTCATCAATCCTGTTGCCTACCGTCTTGATCTTCCTCAGACTTGGAAGATCCATAATGTTTTTCATAAGTCCTTATTGAAACCTTATGTTCAACCCATTGTACCCTCGCCTTTGCCTCCTCCTCCGATTATGGTTGATGGGAATCTTGAATTTCAGGTCTCTAGGATTGTGGATTCTCGTCTTGTCCGTGGTTCTCTCCAGTACCTTGTTCATTGGGAGGGTTATGGTCCTGAGGAGAGGATGTGGGTCCCAGTGACTGACATTAAGGCCACTCGTCTCATCAGGGCTTTCCATAGGTCCCATCCTGAGAAGGTGGGCTCTGAGTGTCCGGAGTCCACTCGTAGAGGGAGGGGTACTGTCACAACCAGACAGCTGAAAAGCTCTGACAGAAGCCTTTCAGAACCTCCTCCTTGAGTTTTCTTTGTTTTGGTTTTAAGTTCCTCATCTCATTAGCCTCTCTCAGCTGTCATGTGTTTGGACTGATTGCATCCCTTTAAATTCCTCCCCATAATGCAATAGTGTGAGGCTTATACAACTTCCTGGAGTGTGTGTGCATGCTGTTCCTATTGCCCAGTCTTCTACTAAGATAAGTGCTGTAGTTTTATTTGTGATTTTCTGTTTGCTGGATCTCAGTTGACCCTGACTCCCTCGTGTCTGTGTAGGGAGCCGGTGGTCGTGTCCCCTCACTATTGTAGGGTGTTCAGGTGGTAGATAGTAGAGGTACGTGGATATGCGACTATCCACCTTTGGGGTGTTCGCATAGGCTGAGCAGTCAGGGAGAGTGACAGGTCTCTTGCAGGGGTCTGCCTTTTGTTCCTTAGTTTTGGATCCAGTGAGTCATAGATT
The DNA here is from genome assembly GCF_905171765.1 of Bufo bufo. Taxonomy (NCBI): domain Eukaryota; kingdom Metazoa; phylum Chordata; class Amphibia; order Anura; family Bufonidae; genus Bufo; species Bufo bufo. The sequence continues at coordinate 477,762,246 of NC_053389.1, forward strand.
CTTTTGTATTGTCTTGTTTCCTGTACACCATCCATGACAGCATAGAGTTAAACTGTTGTTGCTGGGCAGGAGTCTTGACCAATCCTAGCTAGCCTCACACAGCCCAGAAGGTTTGACCAATTACAGCCAGCCTCACACACAGCTTGTGTAGGAAATTCCCCTAGCAGGAGCTGCTAGAATCATTACACCAGAGGAGAGAAGCTGAACAGACATTCACTCCACTAAGAGCTGTGTTTTATAGAAGCAGAGAGGCCAAAATAGGAATTTAAAAACAGTTCTATAATGTTCCTACTGTTAATATAGTGATTAGAACTGTATACTGAACCAGTTATATGTGTGTTTACTTACAGTTCCACCAATTGCATACTACAGAGTTCACAATCCAAATTCAAATTCCATATTGCAATTCAAATTGCATACAACCATACCAGATCATACTCAACTAATCTGCAAATAGTTACTGCTAACTGCATACTGCAAATTGCGACCAAATTCAGCAAGTGAACTATTAGTTAAACCTCAGATATACCTCTCAGAGAGATCAGAAAGTGCTTAAATAACCTAAAGTGAGAGTACAGATACTAAAGAGATAAATATATCTACCATTTTATGTTGAATGACAAGATTGAACAGTTGAACCACCATCTTATGCATACCGCCATTTTGTGATGTCTTTTTAACACGTGTTATGTACATGGACTATCTGCTGCAGAGGCGGCAGTGTTATATATGAAGAAAAGTTAAAGTTAATAAAGAAGTTATTTCAAGCATTTTGGTGTGCTCTTTAAACCTACTGTTTTCATAGAACAGCGGTAGAGGAATTACAGAATAATAGACAGTCTGGTTAGACAAAAAAAGTCAGAGATATCAGAATTCTTCTACTGCCACAGCACAAAAGGCTCTTCATAGTGCTGCACCTGCCACAGTGGAACTATTCCCCTCAGAGGGCGAAGTGATAGCGCTCCACAACTTGCACAGTAAAGAGAGCATCAGAGCAGCTGAGTGGGAGCATATACAGCCGCGTGGCAACTGTTCCCTGAGTGAGCAACAAAGACACCGCAGCGGAGCTACCATAGAGGCCATAGAACATGTGCATTAGTCAAACTGCAGCTGACTCTTAAAGTGGCAGAACGGCAAAGACAAAATAGTCAGAGAAAGAGCGCCAACACTCCTGCGATCTCTAGAGAGAGAAAGAGACGCATGGTGGAAGGCCAAAGTCCAGAGCTAGAGTGCCCGCACCGCTATCCACGGAGAGACCACGTACTGCAGCCAGCTACTTACCCGCCACTAGGCCCAAAGCCTCCAAGCAGCATATCCAAGCCAGCGCATCGCAAGTCTGCACAGAGCATCACAAGTCTACACAGAGCATCGCAAGTCTGCACAGAGCATCGCATCATATCAAGAAAATACACGTCTACTTTAAGACTGACATTTGTTCCTGCTCTTCAGAATAAGGTCAGAGCTTTCCTTTTATTACTTATAATTGCATATAGGCTTTGGCATAAAGAGATATTTTTGTGTTCAGGAATAAAAGACTTTAAAGTAAAACAAAGGACAGTTTGTAGTATATGGACTCTAAAGTATTTAAAGTGAAAGTCATTTATTGCCTGCATCTATTGCTATTGCATTTAAAGTGAAAGTCATTTTTTTCTGCATTTGTCAATATTGCATTTAAACTTAAAGGTCCTTTAATATTCGTATTGATTGTTATAGCATTTAAATTAAAATGTCTGAGCCTAGTATTACAATGCCACTGTTAGAGGATGCAAAGATAGATAGAGTAGAAGTTGAAGAGCAAGGGAACCTGTCTGAGGTAGAAGAGTCTGATGCAGCATTAGTCTTGCCTCAAACAAATATAGCCCAAGCAGATGAACTAAGACATTCAGCACGTGCCAGAAAACCGAACTCAAAGATGCTGGAAAATTTGGAGCAAGAAGCAGCATTAAAAGAGAAAAAGTTGGCCAGAATGTATAAGTGGAAATTATACATTAAAGACATTCGTAAAAAGCTAAAGCAAGAATGTATAAAAGGAAACTTGAGTTATATGGTAGAGACTAGGGTTGAGCGAACCCGAACTGTAAAGTTTGGGTTCGTACCGAACTTTATGAGTTTTGGACCCCGGACCGAACCCGAACTTTTCAGTAAAAGTTCTGGTTCGGTGTTCGGCGAGTAAATGGTGCTTTTTGAAAGGCTGCAGAGCAGCCAATCAACAAGCGTTTAACTCTTGTGCCCTTAGAAGCCATCACAGCCATGCCTACTAATGGCATGGCTGTGATTGGCCAGTGCAGCATGTGACCCAGGCTCTATATAAGCTGAAGTCACGTAGTGCTGCACGTCACTCTGCTCTTATTAGTGTAGGGATAGGATGCTGCTGCTGTGAGGGAGAGAATAGGAAAGAATCAGTTATCAGAAGTGCTTGTTAACTCAGCGATCTACAGCGATTTTTTTTTGTGGGTGCAGTGCACAATTTTTTTACCCTGCTCTGAGCCCAGTGACACAGAAAAATAACTTTTATCCATCTGTTAGTTAGGTGGGCATCGGCGGACATTTTTTGCAAGTTCAGTGCACCAGCAAAGCATGTTTGCATTTGTGACAGTGAAATATAAGCTTGAAATACTGCAGATATATTCTGGGTTTTAAAAAAGACACCCATTTTTTGCAAGACCCTACATCTGGGGCCTTTGCTTCATTTGTCACAGTGAAATACAAGCTTGAAATACTGCAATTATATTCTGGTTTTAAAAAAAACACCCATTTTTTGCAATACCCTACATCTGGTGCCTTTGCTGCATTTGTCACAGTGAAATGCAAGCTTGAAATACTGCAATTATATTCTGGGTTTAAAAAAACACCTATTTTTTTGCAATACCCTACATCTGGGGCCTTTGCTACATTTGTCACAGTGAAATACAAGCTTGAAATACTGCAATTATATCCTGGTTTAAAAAAAAAAACACCCATTTTTTGCAATACCCTACATCTGGGGCCTTTGCTACATTTGTCCCAGTGAAATACAATCTTGAAATACTGCAATTATATTCTTTTTTTTTTTAAAACACCCATTTTTTGCAAGACCCTACATCGGGGGCCTTTGCTGCATTTGTGACAGTGAAATACAAGCTTGAAATACTGAAATTATATTCTCGGTTTTAAAAAAACACCCATTTTTTGCAAGACCCTACATCTGGGACCTTTGCTGCATTTGTCATAGGGAAATACAAGCTTGAAATACTGCAATTATATTCTGGGTTTAAAAAAAACACAGATTTTTTGCAATACCCTACATCTGGGGCCTTTGCTGCATTTGTCACAGTGAAATACAAGCATTAGATAGTGCTGTTATATTCTGGTATTAAAAAAACACTTATTTTGGGCAAGATAATAAATTTGCGGCCTTTGCTGGATTTCTGACAGTCCAATACAAGCGTTAGATACTGCTGTTATATTCTGGTTTTAAAAAAAACACCCATTTTGGGCAAGATAATAAATTTGCGGCCTTTGCTTCATTTCTGACAGTCCAATACAAGCGTGATATACCGCTGTTATATTCTGGTATTTAAAAAAACACCCATTTTGGGCAAGATAATACATTTGTGCCCTTTGTTGCAATTATGACAGTCAAATACAAAGTTTAAATACTGCAGTTATATTCTTGGTTTAAAAACACCAATCTCCTTACATCTGGAGACTTTACTGCATTTGTCACAGTCAAATACTAGCGTTAGATATTGCTGTTATATTCTGGTTTTAAAAAAACACCCATTTTGGGCAAGAACCTACACCTGGGGCCTTTGCTGGATTTGTCACAGTGAAATACAAGCTTGAAATACTGCAAATATATTCTGGGTTTAAAAAAACACCCATGTTTTTTGCAATACTCTACATCTGGGGCCTTTGCTGCATTTGTCACAGTGAAATACAAGCGTTAGATACTGCTGTTATATTCTGGTATTAAAAAAACACCCATTTTGGGCAATACCCTACATCTGGGGCCTTTGCTGCATTTGTCACAGTCAAATACAAACGTTAGATACTGCTGTTATATTCTGGTTTTAAAAAAACATCCATTTTGGGCAAGACCCTACATCTGGGGCCTTTGCTGCATTTGTCACAGTCAAATACAACCAGTCAATACTGCAGTTACATTGTTGGTTGACAAATTACCATTTTTTGTGACCGTGAAGTAATTGTATAAAATTTGACCGTCACACTGTTGTGTAACCTCAATAAATTTTTCCTCTTTATGACACCGGCACTGCCTTACTCTCAGTGAACTTAATTGTTGACTATTGGTGGTTACATTGTTGCCTGACATAAACCATCTGTTAGTTTAGTGGGTGAACACAAAGAATGAGGAGAGCGTCAAATAAGGGACGTGGCCCCGGTCATGGTGCTGCTGGTGGAGCTCCTGTTGCGGGGAGAGGACGTGGTCGATCTGTGCCAGCTACACGCACAAGTGAAACACCTTCCTCATGTGCGAGTAGGCGACAGAACCTTCAGCGTTATTTGGTAGGGCCGAATGCGGCTCTACGAATGGTGAGGCCAGAACAAGTACAGGCAATAGTAGATTGGGTGGCTGACAGTGCCTCCAGTTCCTTCACATTGTCTCCCACCCAGTCTCCTGCTAAAAGATCAAAGTTGGCACCTGCAGCCCATGTCCATCAGTCTTTCACCTCACCCCCTTGCAAATCAGCCAAGCAGTCTGAGCCCCTCAGTCATAAAGCAGTCTCTTCTGCTTTTTGATGACTCTGCTAGCAGGGTTTCCCAGGGACATCCACATAGCCCTGCCCCAGAAATGGAAGATATTGAGTACACCGATGCCCAACCACTTATGTTTCAGGATGAGTACATGGGAGGACCATCGCAGCACGTCTCGGATGATGACAAAACACAGGTGCCAACAGCTGTGGATTTCTGCAATGTGCAGACCGACAAGGAGGGCAGGGGTGAAGGCTGGGTGGAAGATGAAGTGGAGGACGATGAGGTCCTCGACCCCACATTGAATCAAGGTCATGCGAGTGACCTGTGTAGTTCGGAGGAAGAGGCGGTGGTCGCACAGAGCCACCAGCACAGCAGAAGAGGGAGCAGGGTGCAAAAGCGGAGCGGCCTGCTACTGCCCACCGAACCAAGGGACAGAGCACACCAAAGCCAGCTCCAAGGAGTTCCCTGGCGTGGCAGTTCTTCAGACAATGTGCTGATGACAAGACACGAGTGGTTTGCACGCTGTGCAATCAGAGCCTGAAGTGAGGCATAAACGTTCTCAACCTGAGCACAACCTGCACGACCAGGCATCTAAGTGTAAAGCACGAGCTGCAGTGGAGTAGACACCTCAAAAACAAAGAAAGGTCTCTGGCTCCTCCTGCTTCCTCTTCTGCTGCAGTCTCGGCCTCTTAATCCACCTCTCCATCCACAGAGGATCTGCCAGCAACTGGGTCACCAAGCTTCTCCACAATGTCCCATGGAAGCATTCAACTCCCTATCTTCAAAACACTGGAGCGAAAAAGGAAGTACCCCCCTACCCACCCGCGATCCCTGGCCCTGAATGTCAGCATTTCAAAATGACTGGCCTTTGAAATGCTGTCATTCCGTCTGGTGGAGACAGAGAGTTTTAAAAGCCTTATGGCGGTGGCTGTCCCACAGTACATCGTTCCCAGCCGCCACTACTTTTCCAGGTGAGCCATCCCTTCCCTGCACAACCAAGTGGGGGACAAAATCAGGTGTGCACTGCGCAACGCCCTCTGTTGCAAGGTCTACCTAACTACGGATACGTGAACCAGTAAGCACGGTCAGTGACGTTATATCTCCCTAACACAGCGGTTCTCAACCTAGGGGTCGCGACCCCTTTGGGGGTCGATCGGCCCTTTCCGGGGGGTCGCCTGAGGCTTATCGTAAAAACTCAAATCCGATGGTATATTCTAACCCCCAGGCGTTCCCATGGTGACAGGGACACTTGCCTGGGGGTTAGAATATACAGGGCCACGCCGCTCACAGCAGTATATTTATAAACTAATCAGTAACTACTTTAACTTTAATTATTGCTCATTGCTGAGCTCTTTCCCACTAGGCGGCGCAGGCGCGTGATATCAGTGAGTGAGCGCCGCCCCCGCACTGCCTGCTATTACCGGAGCTAAGACAAAGTAAGATATCCCATATCCAAATAAATTATAATCCAAGTAAAGAGCTCAGCAATGAGCAATGATTAAAGTTAAAGTAGTTACTGATTAGTTTATAAATATACTGCTGTGAGCGTTGGGGAGGGAGATCTGTGGATGGCACTGTAGGGGGATCTGTGGATGGCAGTGCCATCCACAGATCCGCCTACAGTGCCATCCACAGATCCCCCCTCCCCTAAACAGTGCCATCCACAGATCTCCCCCCTAAACAGTGCCATCCACAGATCTCCCCCCTAAACAGTGCCATCCACAGATCTCCCCCCTAAACAGTGCCATCCACAGATCCCCCCTAAACAGTGCCATCCACAGATCCCCCCCTAAACAACATGGCACTGTTTAGGGGAGGGGGGATCTGTGGATGGCACTGTTTAGGGGGGAGATCTGTGGATGGCACTGTTTAGGGGAGGGGGATCTGTGGATGGCACTGTTTAGGGGGGATCTGTGGATGGCACTGTTTAGGGGGGATCTGTGGATGGCACTGTTTAGGGGGGAGATCTGTGGATGGCACTGTTTAGGGGGGGATCTGTGGATGGCACTGTTTAGGGGGGTATCTGTGGATGGCACTGTTTAGGGGGGGATCTGTGGATGGCACTGTTTAGGGGGGGATCTGTGGATGGCACTGTTTGGGGGGGATCTGTGGATGGCACTATTTAGGGGGGGATCTGTGGATGGCACTGTTTAGGGGGGGGATCTGTGGATGGCACTGTTTAGGGGGGGATCTGTGGATGGCACTGTTTAGGGGGTAGATCTGTGGATGGCACTGTTTAGGGGGGGGTTTAAAAGTAATATAAGGAAGTATTACTTTACTGAGAGAGTAGTGGATGCATGGAATAGCCTTCCTGCAGAAGTGGTAGCTGCAAATACAGTAAAGGGGTTTAAGCATGCATGGGATAGGCATAAGGCCATCCTTCATATAAGATAGGGCCGGGGGCTATCCATAGTATTCAGTATATTGGGCAGACTAGATGGGCCAAATGGTTCTTATCTGCCGACACATTCTATGTTTCTATGTTTCTATGGGATCTGTGGATGGCACTGTTTAGGGGAGGAGGGATCTGTGGATGGCACTGTTTAGGGGGAGATCTGTGGATGGCACTGTTTAGGGGAGGGGGATCTGTGGATGGCACTGTTTAGGGGGGATCTGTGGATGGCACTGTTTAGGGGAGATCTGTGGATGGCACTGTTTAGGGGAGGAGGGATCTGTGGATGGCACTGTTTAGGGGAGGAGGGATCTGTGGATGGCACTGTTTAGGGGAGGAGGGATCTGTGGATGGCACTGTTTAGGGGGGAGATCTGTGGATGGCACTGTTTAGGGGAGGGGGATCTGTGGATGGCACTGTTTAGGGGGGATCTGTGGATGGCACTGTTTAGGGGGGGGGATCTGTGGATGTCTTTGTGATTAATTACTCTGCTTTAATTATGTTCAATTTGTAGCAATAAAAATACATCCTGCATATCAGATATTTACATTACAATTCATAACAGTAGCAAAATTAGTTATGACGTAGCAAGGAAAAAAATGTAATGGTTGGGGGTCACCACAACATGAGGAACTGTATTAAGGGGTCACGGCTTTAGAAAGGTTGAGAACCACTGCCCTAACAGCACACTGGGTAAATGCAGGGGCGGCTGGGCCTGAGGTGGATAGCAGTTTGGCGCATGTCCTTCCACCACCGAGGATTTCAGGGCGCTTCTCTTTGCCTCCTGTTGCTTCCTCCTCCTACTCCGCTTCCTCATCCTCTACCGCCTCCTCATCCGGTCAGCGTAACACCTTCACCACCAACTTTAGCACAGCCAGGGGTAAACGACAGCAGGTAGTTTTAAAACGTATCTTTTTGGCGGACAAACCCCACACCGCGCAGGAGCAGGCATGGAACAACAGACCGATGAGTGGTTGGTACCAGTGACCCTCAAGCCCGGCCTGGTGGTCTGCGATAATGGGCGAAATCTCGTAGCAGCTCTGGGACTAGCCGGTTTCACGCACATGCCTTGCCTGGCGCATGTGCTGAATTTGGTGGTGCAGAGGTTACTTTAAAATTACCCAGATATGTCAGAGCTGCTGCAGAAATTACGGGCCGTCTGTGCGCGCTTTCGGCGTTCTCACCCTGCTGCTGCTTGCTTGTCAGCACTGCAGCGTAACTTTGGCCTTCCCACTCACCACCTCATATGCGACGTGCCCACAAGGTGGAACTCCACCTTGCACATGCTGGCCAGACTGTGCGAGCAGCAGCAGGCGATAGTGGAGTTTCAGCTGCAGCACGCACGAGTGAGTCGCTCTGCGGAACAGCACCACTTTACCACCAATGACTGGGCCTCCATAGGAAACCTGTGTGCCTTCTTGCACTGTTTCGAGTACTCCACTAACATGGCCAGTGACGATAACGCTGTTCTCAGCGTTACTATCCCACTTCTTGAAAAAACGCTTCAGGGGATGATGGAAGAGGATGTGGCACAGGAGGAGGAGGAAGAGGGATCATTTTATAGGGTTTCAGGCCAGTCATTCACAAGTGGCTCCGAGGGTGGGTTCCTGCACCCACAAACGCCAGGTACACAATTGTCCAGCCAGGGCACAGTTCTGGAGGAGGAGGAACCGTGTTCACAGCAGGGTGGCACCCAAACCAGCTCATGGCCATCACTGGTGCGTGGCTGGGGGGATACAGAGGACACAGACGATACACCTCCCACATAGGACAGCTTGTCGTTGCCTCTGGGCAGCCTGGCACACATGAGCGATTACATGTTGCAGTGTCTCCGCAATGACTGCCGAGTTGGCCACATTCTAACTTGTGCTGATTACTGGGTGGCCACCCTGCTGGATCCCTGTTACAAAGACAATATTATATAACAGTCCACTACTCCACTGCACCTAGTACTAGAGGTGGGACGAATCCAATTTTTTTCAAATCCGAATCCGAAAAGGTTCTCGAATATATCGAATCTTTCGAATCTCGAATCCTACGAATCCTGTACATAATTGTGTGAACGGTGTAAGAAACAAAGTCAGACCGCGTCAGTTTGTCTGAACCTCCACCTCCCAGTCACGGTCACACCCTATATGACCGCGATGACCCCTGCTATGACCCCTGCTCCTATCACTATAGAACATACAGGGTAATACAGCGCACATACCTCTTACATCCAGTGACGTCTCCTTTGATGTAGATGTTCTCTTTCCTCATCTTCTCCTTTCAGACCTTCAGACCAGACCACCATTTTTCAGCCATTTTTCGTCTCTGCAGTTTGACAAAAAAAAATCTTAGTTTACTACTTTTCCATCATCCTCCCATCTTCTGGACAAATCACCCTAACACCCCCAATACTGTTCTGCTGTGCTCCCCAATACTATACTGCAGAAACAGATAATACCCCTGATAATACTAGTACCACACAGAGCCCCTCATATAAAATACTCCTTCTTTGTGGCCTCAGTAGATGCCCCCAGAGTGCCCCCCAATAATGTGCCAATAAGAAGTGGTCCCACAGTGCCACCCAATAATGTGCCAGTAAGTGTCCCCATAGATGCCCCCCTAATCATGTGCCAGTATCAAGTGCGGAGTGCCTCTCTCCTCCCCCCCATGTGCCGGTATCATAGTGCCATCTCCCCCCCAATGTGCCAGTATTATAGTGCCATCTACCCCCCATAATGTGCCAGTATCATAGTGCCATCTCCCCACCAATGTGCCAGTATTATAGTGCCATCTCCCCCCCATAATGTGCCAGTATCATAGTGCCATCTCCCCCAATGTGCCAGTATCATAGTGCCATTTCCCCCCATAATGTGCCAGTATTATAGTGCCACCTCCCCCCATAATGTGCCAGTATCATAGTGCCATCTCCCCCATAATGTGCTAGTATTATAGTGCCACCTCCCCCCATAATGTGCTAGTATCATAGTGCCTCTCACCTCTCCCCCTGGCATCCACAGATCCCCCATCCTATAACAGTGCCATCCACAGACCCCCCCATCCTATAACAGTGCCATCCACAGACCCCCTCACCCCATAACAGTGCCATCCACAGACCCCCCCACCCCATAACAGTGCCATCTACAGACCCCCCCACCCCATAACAGTGCCATCCACAGACCCCCCCCACCCCATAACAGTGCCATCCACAGACCCCCCAACCCCATAACAGTGCCATCCACAGAACCCCCCATAACAGTGCCATCCACAGACCCCCCCACCCCATAACAGTGCCATCCACAGACCCCCCCACCCCATAACAGTGCCATCCACAGACCCCCCCCCATAACAGTGCCATCCACAGACCCCCCCCCCCACCCCTTAACAGTGTCATCCACAGACCCCCCATTGCTGCTCCAGTACAGTTATAAAATGTGTAATTCAATTAGTAATGATCCATGCTGCCCCCTCTGTAGTATAACATTCAATATATCCTACTCACAGGGCTACTGATATCGTAATGCAGGCCGGCCGGGCAGAGGAGCGGCAAAGTGACTGACTGACGTCACATGCCTGCGCCTCCTGCTTCATTCATAAAGTAGGCAGCGCAGGAACGTGATGTCAGTCAGTCACTCTGCCGCTCGTCTGCCCGGCCGGCCTGCATTACGATATCAGTAGCCCTGTGAGTAGGATATATTGAATGTTATACTACAGAGGGGGCAGCATGAATCATTATTTAATGAATTACACGTTTTATAACTGTACTGGGGTGGCAGGGCCGGAGCACAGTGAACGCACCGGCCCCCAGCTCCTCCTCCCAGTCCCTCCCACCGGGATTCGTATCCAGTAAATTACATCGGGATTTGAGTCCACGAATCCCACAAATCCAGCAAGATTCGAGGGATTCGTGGATTCGACGAATCCCCCGTCCCATCTCTACTAAGTACTCTTTCCTCCATCTATTCCAAAACTGATCTGATAGATATTGAACTCTTCGCCATCTCCTTTTAGCATATAAATCCTCTTTGGTGAACTTGCCAGGTGGTGGCTGTATGTAACCAGACTTAAAGGGAACCTGTCGCCAGTTTTATGGTGTCTTAACTAAGGGCAACATAAATAAGTGACTGATTCTCTTAGCAAAATGCTGGGTCACTTTCTTTAATTGACCCAGTCAATCTGCCAACATCTTGTATTGAAAAGCTCCAGCTCATAATGATGAGTCCTGAATATTCATGAGCTCCTGACTCTCCCCGCCTACCTGCTACTGATTGACAGTTTCTTTCCATATGAATCAGCAGCAGGTGGGCAGGGGAGTGGCTATAGCTCTGAATTAAAAAAACGCTGGACTCACTGACGTCTTGCTGGACTCAAATCAGCTCATTAGCATGCGGCATGTGGCATCTTTGTGTGTATATTATGAGGTAACCATCTGTCACACCAGTAAGTGAATACATCTAAGGTACTTTTTTGTAGTTAATGATTGTATATAATTAGATTATAATTAGAGTTGAGCGAACACCTGGATGTTCGGGTTCGAGAAGTTCGGCTGAACTTCCCGGAAATGTTCGGGTTCGGGATCCGAACTCGACTCGAACTTCGTCCCGAACCCGAACCCCATTGAAGTTAATGGGGACCTGAACTTTTCGGCACTAAAAAGGCTGTAAAACAGCCCAGGAAACGGCTAGAGGGCTGCAAAAGGCAGCAAAATGTAGGTAAATCCCCTGCAAACAAACGTGGATAGGGAAATGAATAAAAATAAAAATAAAATAAATAAAAATTAACCAATATCAATTGGAGAGAGGTCCTATAGCAGAGAATCAGGCTTCATGTCATAGCAGAGAATCATGCTTCATGTCACCCACCACTGGAACAGGCCATTGTCAGATATTTTTAGGCCCCGGCACTCAGACAGAGGAGAGAGGTCCCATAGCAGAGAGACTGTTGGTAAGTAGGGATTAACCCCTGGGGAAAGGGGGCACCCAGTCAGGCCTATTAAAACCATCTACCTTAAATAAAAGACTGACAACCATATTTCTTTTAATGCTGGGTGATCGGCCACAGCTTTCTTTATTTAACAATAACACCATAACTGTCAATGGCGCAGTATGCCAGCCGCTGGACTCCCAGCGGGCAAGTCTGCCTTGTGCCATAACCACTTCCAACTGAATTATATACCGCCAGCTGTGACTTGCATTCAAATGTCATCATAATCCAAATTCTTATTCATTAATCTCTTATATGTTATCTTTTTTTTTTTTTTTTTATCTTTTTTTTTAAACAAAAATATATAACCACATGTGAGGAAAAACACAGACCCGGTCCGTCAAACCACCACTATCTCACAGGGAGGGCGAGAGGGAAATCAGCTCATCCACCATCAAGAGGAAGTGACGGGGGCAAGTTTGAGTTTATATAGCCCCCCAGCACCGCCCCTTCCCCTGATGTAATCCTGGGAAGGCTTTTTCATTTATTCATTTAACCTCTTCCACTCCTTCTCCTCCCACCATACTCCTAACTCCTAATCAAGGCCATGACCCCTATTAACCGGGGGCAAAGGGAATTAGGAAGGACCCCCAGTCTCTTATCACCCTCCCTAAGCTGTCGGGCGCTTACCAGACTGTTGGTAAGTAGGGATTAACCCCTGGGCTAAGGGGGCACCCAGTCAGGCCTATTAAAACCATCTACCTTAAATAAGAGACTGACAACCATATTCCTTTTAATGCTGGGTGATGATCGGCCACAGCTTTCTTTATTTAACAATAACACCATAACTGTCAATGGTGCAGTATGCCAGCCGCTGGACTCCCAGCGGGCAAGTCTGCCTTGTGCCATAACCACTTCCAACTGAATTATATACCGCCACAGAGGAGACTCGTGCCTACACGGGGCTCCGACCACCACCCAGCAAAAACATGGCCTGCTCAATTCCATCCTGAATGGAATATATCCAGCCCTATATCATTAAGGTGAACACCATCTGGCCTCATCAACGCCCGGTTGTCACCTTCGAGCTGCCTGTGGCGAACAACCACTGACTCCCTAGAACGCACAAACCAAACTTGTAAAGCTGAAGGTTCTGTCGCCTACTCGCACCTGAGAAAGGTGTTTCACTTGTGCGTGTAGTTGGCACAGATCGACCACGTCCTCTCCCTGCAACAGGAGCTCCACCAACACCAGCATCACCACGACCGGGGCCACGTTCCTTATTTGACGCTCTCCTCATTCTTTGCATTCACCCACCAAACTAACAGATGGTTTTTGTCAGACGACAATGTAACCGCCAATAGTCAATAATTAAGTTCACTGACAGTAAGGCAGTGCCGGTGGTCGAAAGAGGAAAAATTTCTTGAGGTCACACAACAGTGTGACAGGCGAATTTTATACAAAAATTTGAATATGTCACCCCCTGGGTCCCTGAACTCACAGACGGATTCCCTATATTATTTTCCATTCCCCTGGCACATATGCAGTGCAGGTGCACTTAAAAAATGGGTATATGTTGCCCACTGAACTAAAAGAACAGGGTTAAATTATTGTTCCTGGCACATATGCTGGTGCACTGAACTTGCACAAAATGGCTGCCGACGCTCACCTAACTAACAGACGGATAAAACTTATTTTTCTGTGTCACTGGGCTCAGGGCAGGGTACAAAAATGTTGCACTGCACCCACAAAACAAAATCACAGTAGATCGCAGAGTTAATAACAAGTTGTGATGTGATATCAGATAGATTCTTTCCTATTCTCTCCCTCACAGCTGCAGCATGCTGTCCCTACACTAGTAAGAGCAGAGTGACGTGCAGCGCTATGTGACTCCAGCTTATATAGAGGCTGGGTCACATGCTGCACTGGCCAATCACAGCCATGCCATTAGTAGGCATGACTATGATGGCTTCTAAGGGCACATGAGTTAAACGCTTGTTGATTGGCTGCCCTGCAGCCTTTCAAAAAGCGCCATGAACACTGAATTTGAACCCAAACTTTTACTGAAATGTTCGGATTCGGGTCTGGGATCCAAAAATCCTAAAGTACGGGTTCGCTCAACCCTAGTAGTGATCAATAATCAATCTTGTGAAGGTAGAATTTTTGGGTAGAATTGCTGGATGCTTCACTCGTGGTTGTTGGAAAGCCTTTTAGGTTCTTGACTAAGTCTCTTCAACTCTCCACTGTAGAATCTCTGTTGAATGAGTCTTATGACTGTTTCTTCAGCTTTCATTCTTTCTTCTACATTCAACAATTCCTTCTTTCTGATTCCCTTTGACAAACGTTGAATTCGAGCAACTACATTTATGACCGTATTCCATTTTGAACATCTGGCTAGTCTTTCAAGTATGTCATCTTGAAACTTGGCAGCAGTGCTCATTGTTTGTACAACATTTACTTCTGGATCACGAAAGACAATTCTGTATAACCTTTACTGGGCGTGATTTCTGCTAGGGGAATTTCCCACACAAGCTGTGTGTGACGCTGGCTGTGATTGGTCAAAACTCCTGCCCAGCAACAACAGTTTAACTCTATGCTTTCTGTTATTTCTGCTGTGTCATTGAGTTTACCTCACATTATATAATGAACCTTAAAGGCACATTATCTTTTTCTGCTTCTGTGGAAACAAAATATCACTATTACATGACATCCAAACATAATGTCACTGTAAATAACTCTGCTTTTGTCTCTAATACACAAACATAGGAACTGTATTAAGGTTATTGGCAGGTCTAGCTGTATAAACATATAAGCTATGTTAGCAACCTAGGACAGGTCTTAGCTGGCCAGCTACACTGCCACCTCCACACTATGTCACCTTACCACTCTGTGGTCTCCTGATGCTGCTGCTACCCCAACACTATGTCACCTTGCCACTCTGTGGCCTCCTGATGCTGCTGCTGCCCCCTCCACACTGTCATTGTGCCACTCAGTGGCCTCCAGATGCTGCTGCCACCTTCACACTGTCATTGTGCCACACTGTGGCCTCCTCCTGATGCGGCTACTGCTGCAACCTCCACACTTTGTCAGTGTGCCACTCTGTGGCCTCCTGATGATTCTGCTTCCACCTCCACACTATTTCACCTTGCCACTTTGTGGTGTTTTGATGCTGCTGCCACCTCCACACTATGTCAGCTTGCCACTCTGTGGTCTCCTGATGATGCTGCTGCCACCTCCACACTCTGTCATTGTGCCATCATGTGGCCTCCTCCTGATGCTGCTGCTGCCACCACCTCTATACTCTGTCATATTGCCACTCTATGGCCTCCTGATGCTGCTGCCACCTCCACACTGTCATTGTGCCACACTGTGGCCTCCTCCTGATGCTGCTGCTGCCATCACCTCCACACTCTGTCACCTTGCTACTCTGTGGTCTCCTAATGCTGCTGCCAGCTCCACACTATGCCAACTTTCCACTCTGTGGTGTCCTGATGCTGCTGCCACCTCCATACTATGTCAACTTGCCACTCTGTGGTCTCCTGATGCTGTTGCCACCTCCACACTATGTCACCTTGCCACTCTGTGGTCTCCTGATGCTGCTGATACCTCAAAACTATGTCACCTTGCCACTCTGTGGCCGCCTAAAACTGCTGCTGCCACCTCCACACTGTCATTGTTCCACTCTGTGGCCTTCTCCTGATGATGATGCTGCTGCCGCCATCTCCACACTCTGTCATTGTGCCACTTTGGGGCCTTCTGATACTGCTGCCCCCTCCACACTGTTATTGTGCCACACTGTGGCCTTCTCCTGATGCTGCTGCCACCTCCTCACTGTCATTGTGCCACTCTGTGGTCTCCTCATGCTGCTTCCACCTCACCACTATTTCATAGGGCCACTCTGTGGACTTCTCATGCTGTTCCCACCCTCCCCATTTCATGACTGGGCCACTATTTTGCCTTTCGGCCTGGCTGACATCATCATTTATTTGACCCTTCTTTTGATCTGTCAAAAGGAAGGAAAAATTAGACGCACAACGGATCCTGTCTATGTAACAGCTGTAAGGCCTGAATGACATGGTCCCTATTTTGCATCAGAATTGGCTTATGATTTGGTAGCCAAAAGCAAGAGTGAGTACAAAACACAGAAGACATGCAAATATTCCATTCATGTGTCATCTGTTTTGGATCCACTCCTGTTTTTTTTGGGCTTTAGCAATACTGATGGATTACTTACCAAATGCTGACCGAGTGAAGGCTGATGCTCAACAGACAGGATCCATTTTTTGGGGGGTTATTGTTCTGACGGATCAGAGGAATGGCAAAATAATCAGTGACATCAACACAAACTTACTGCTGACACCCTCTTTAATAGAACATGTTCTGTAGACATCTATGTAGAATCAGCTGCCGACGGTGTAAAAGGAGTGCGCTTCTTGAGGCTAACATTGACCTGTAAGGCTGAGTTCACACTTGAGTTATTTGGTCAGTTTTGGCCCCATAACTGCCCAAATAAGTGAAGTGTGCAGTTGTTCTAAGAGCGACGCCTGTCATCTGCATGTCATACTGACTCACAGTATTGTTTCACTACCACAGCAGACTCACTATGCGTGTTACTGCAAGGCACAGTGTTTTACACCACTATAAAGGCTCTCTGCAGCCACGAAATAGCCCTTTTTTAACTCGATTCGCCGCAAATAAATTCGTCTCGAACCAAACTTTTTCAAAAAATTCGGCGAACCAGCTGAATCTAATTTTTGAGAAATTCGCTCATCTCTAAATACAAGTATTCGCTCCTTTCAAACATCAAACAGCTAATCGGCACGGATGAGAGGTGTCAGACCCCAACGATCAGATATTGATAACCTATCCTGAAGATAGGTTTTCAATATATATGGCCGGAAAACAACTTTAACCCCTTAAGGACTCGGCTCAATTTCACCTTACGGACTTGGCCATTTTTTGCAAATCTGACTAGTGTCACTTTAAGTGCTGATAACTTTAAAACGCTTTGACTTATCCAGGCCATTCTGAGATTGTTTTTTCGTCACATATTGTACTTCATGACACTGGTAAAATGAAAAAAAAAATTATTTTTATTTATAAAAAAATACCAAATTAACCCAAAAAAATTAAAAATTGCAAATTTCCAAGTTTCAATTTCTCTACTTCTATAATACATAGTAATACCTCCAAAAATTGTTATTACTTTACATTCCGAATATGTCTACGTCATGTTTGGATCATTTTGGGAATTATATTTTTTTGGGGATGTTACAAGGCTTAGAAGTTTAGAAGCAAATCTTGAAATTTTTCAGAAATTTTCAAAAACCCAATTTTTAGGGACCAGTTCAGGTCTGAAGTCACTTTGCGAGGCTTACATAATAGAAACCACCCAAAAATTACCCCATTCTATAAACTACCCCCCTCAAGGTATTCAAAACTGATTTTACAAACTTTGTTAACCCTTTAGGAAGAATTAATGGAAAATAGAGATACAATTTCAAAATTTCACTTTTTTGGCAGATTTTCCATTTTAATAATTTTTTTCCAGTTACAAAGCAAGGGTTAACAGCCAAACCAAACTCAATATTTATGGCCCTGATTCTGTAGTTTACAGAAACACCCCATATGTGGTCGTAAACAGCTGTACCGGCACACGGCAGGGCGCAGAAGAAAGGAATGCCATACGGTTTTTGGAAGGCAGATTTTGCTGGACTGTTTTTTTTTACACCATGTCCCATTTGAAGCCCCCCTGATGCAACCCTAGAGTAGAAACTCCATAAAAGTGACCCCATCTAAGAAACTACACCCCTCAAGGTATTCAAAACAGATTTTATAAACGTCGTTAACCCTTTAGGTGTTCCACAAGAGTTATTGGCAAATGGAGATGAAATTTCAGAATTTAAATTTTTGGGCAAATTTTCCATTTTAATCCATTTTTCCCAGTAACAAAGCAAGGGTTAACAGCCAAACAAAACTCTATATTTATGGCTGATTCTGTAGTTTACAGAAACACCCCATATGTGGTCGTAAACAGCTGTACGGGCACACGGCAGGGCGCAGAAGGAAAGAAATGCCATACGGTTTTTGGAAGGCAGATTTTGCTGCACAGTTTTTTTTTTTACACCATGTCCCATTTGAAGCCCCCCTGATGCACCCCTAGAGTAGAAACTCCAAAAAAGTGGCCCCATTTTAGAAACTACAGGATAGGGTGGCAGTATTGTTGGTACTAGTTTAGGGTACATATGATTTTTGGTTGCTCTATATTACACTTTTTGTGAGACAAGATAACAAGAAATTGCGGTTTTGGCAGCATTTTTATTTTCTGTTATTTACAACATTCATCTGACGGGTTAGATCATGTGATATTTTTATAGAGCAGGTTGTCACGGATGCGGCGATACCTAATATGTATACTTTTTTTTTATTTATGTAAGTTTTACACAATGATTTCATTTTTGAAGCAAAAAAAATCATGTTTTAGTGTTTCCATAGAAACTACACCCCTCAAGGTATTCAAAACAGATTTTATAAACGTCGTTAACCCTTTAGGTGTTCCACAAGAGTTATTGGCAAATGGAGATGAAATTTCAGAATTTAAATTTTTGGGCAAATTTTCAGTTTTTGGGCAATTACCTTGGATAGGGTAGGATTTTTGCAGGATGAGATGATGGTTTTATTGGCACTATTTTGGGGTGCGTGTGACTTTTTGATCGCTTGCTTTTACACTTTCTGTGATGTAAGGTGACAAAAAATGGTTTATTTAGCACAGTTTTTATTTTTTATTTTTTACGGTGTCTCATCTGAGGGGTTAGAGCAGGTTGTCACGGATGCGGCGATACCTAATATGTATACTTTTTTTTTATTTATGTAAGTTTTACACAATGATTTCATTTTTGAAGCAAAAAAATCATGTTTTAGTGTTTCCATAGAAACTACACCCCTCAAGGTATTCAAAACAGATTTTATAAACGTCGTTAACCCTTTAGGTGTTCCACAAGAGTTATTGGCAAATGGAGATGAAATTTCAGAATTTAAATTTTTGGGCAAATTTTCAGTTTTTGGGCAATTACCTTGGATAGGGTAGGATTTTTGCAGGATGAGATGATGGTTTTATTGGCACTATTTTGGGGTGCGTGTGACTTTTTGATCGCTTGCTTTTACACTTTCTGTGATGTAAGGTGACAAAAAATGGTTTATTTAGCACAGTTTTTATTTTTTATTTTTTACGGTGTCTCATCTGAGGGGTTAGGTCATGTAATATTTTTATAGAGCCGGTCGATACGGACGCGGCGATACCTAATATGTATACTTTTTTTTTTATTTATGTAAGTTTTACACAATGATTTCATTTTTGAAGCAAAAAATATCATGTTTTAGTGTTTCCATAGTCTGAGAGCCACAATTTTTTCAGTTTTTGGGCGATTACCTTAGGTAGGGTATGATTTTTGTGGGATGAGATGACGGTTTTATTGGCACTATTTTGGGGTGCGTGTGACTTTTTGATCGCTTGCTATTACACTTTTTATGATGTAAGGTGACAAAAAATGGTTTATTTAGCACAGTTTTTATTTTTTATTTTTTACGGTGTCTCATCTGAGGGGTTAGGTCATGTGATATTTTTATAGAGACGGTCGATACGAACGCGGCGATACCTAATATATACTTTTTTTTATTTGTGTAAGTTTTACACAATAACAGCTTTTTTAAAACAAAAAAAATTATGTTTTAGTGTCTCCATATACTGAGCTATATTTTTTTTATTTTTTGAGGCGATTGTCTCAGGTAGGGGCTCATTTTTTGCAGGATGAGGTGACGGTTAGATTGATACTATTTTGGTGGGCAAACGCCTTTTTGATTGCTTGCTGTTGTACTTTTTGTGATGTAAGGTGACAAAAAAATGGTTTATTTTAGCACAGTTTTAATTTTTATTTTTTAGGGTGTTCATCTGAGGGGTTAGGTCATGTGATATGTTTATAGAGCCGGTCGATATGGACGCGGCGATACCTAATATGTATAATTATAATATGTATAATTTTTTTTTTACTTTATTTGGGAAAAATGACGTTTTTGTTTATTTTTACTTGAAACTTTTAATTTTTTGGGGGGAAAAATTTATTTTTTAAACTTTTTTTCACTTTCTTTTTTGTCCCACTTTGGGACTTGAACTTTTGGGGGTCTAATCCTTTACAATGCATTCCAATACTTCTGTATTGGAATGCATTGGCTGTATGAGTAATACTGTGTCTATTACTCATACAGCTTCCGCCTGTGAGATCCAGGGGGCTGGATCTCACAGGCTCGTCACCGGAAGGCAGCACGATGCCTTCCTTAGACATTGCGCTGCCTTCCATGCCATTGGGTCTCCCCCACAGCCGCATGGGGACCCGATGGCACCGCCAACCACCGCCGCCGCACCAGGTAAAAGCCGCAAACCGCTGGTCTGAATTCACCTGAGGTTTGCGGCCATCGCCGATACGGGGGGGTCACATGACCCCCCCGGCGTTGTGACAGGATGCCCGCTGAATGATTTCAGCGGGCATCCTGTCACAATTAACCCCCGCCGCGCCGCAATCTACTTTTAAACTTAGGACGTACCGGTACGTCCTGAGTCCTTAAAGACTCGGCAAACGTGGCGTACCGGTACGTCCTAAGTCCCTAAGGGGTTAATCAGGCCCAGCTTGTCTTACTAAGATATATATATATACATATATATACACAATGAATGGATGCATAACCTGTCTTCTTTTACATTCATAGATGACTATAATACAAAGGTCTTGTGCTGATTACCATGCTTTGCCACTCAATACTGAAACACAAACAAACAGGAAACAATGGTCTCATTTCTAGTAAATTGCTTTACAAATAGCTCAGTATACTGTATGTGTGAATCAATCTGTATTTTACGCAGTAAGATTTCATTGTTCACACTTTGTTCCTTTTACATGCTGGGGATTCACTTAGAAATTATGCATTCGTTTGTTTTACCATCAAAAATTCATTAATGATTTACTGCCTGAAGAAGAACGCTTAAAAATGATTTTATTTAAATTATCTTTAAAAACGTGGCTATCCGCCAAAATACTTAAATCAGGCTGAGTGCAGAAGGGTGGCTACTGTCAGTTTAAATATTTTATCACACAGCCGCCCTTCTGTCACACACAAACATTGTTACCCAATATGGAGTGTGGGGGATTAGCTCTTTTCCGGGGGTTGAAACCACACACTTCTTCACGGACACCAGGATTTAGGGGCCAAACTGTGCTTTATTGTGGCACACGGCATAAAGAAAAAACATACAAAGCCAAAATAAAATACCTTGCCCTTCTGGGCCCTATCTAAACACGTAGGTTTCCCTGACTCACCTTAAGCGTACCACAGTTCACACCCGTGATGAGATGCGGCTTTCCCAGCCCAACTTCCAGCAGCCTCCAGGCTGCTCCCACACCAGGGTCTCTTGGGGGATAGTGGTCTCTCAGCCCTCCCGGCTCAGACCACACCGAGCCACTCCAGGCTTCTGTGTGCAAGTCGCCACCCCCTCTCACTCTGAGGATTCCTTTATCCCCAGGTGATTACTGCACCTGGTCTTTCTTCAGACCTGGTGATTCTGGGGGGGAAGACACAGCAAATCCTGCCATATATCTCCCCTAACAACCATGAGGCCTGTCACTGCCTCACAGGAGATATATGGAGACATATACTATCATGCTTGTGTTGTATCCTTGGATACTACAGCTGCAAGAAAAAGTATGTGAACCCTTTGGAATGATATGGATTTCTGCACAAATTGGTCATAAAATGTGATTTGATCTTCATCTAAGTCACAGCAATAGACAATCACAATCTGCTTAAACTAATAACACACAAAGAATTAAATGTTACCATGTTTTTTTGAACACACCATGTAAACATTCACAGTGCAGGTGGAAAAAGTATGTGAACCCTTGGATTTAATAACTGGTTGAACCTCCTTTGGCAGCAATAACTTCAACCAAACGTTTCCTGTAGTTGCAGATCAGACATGCCCAACGGTCAGGAGTAATTCTTGACCATTCCTCTTTACAGAACTGTTTCAGTTCAGCAATATTCTTGGGATGTCTGGTGTGAATCGCTTTCTTGAGGTCATGCCACAGCATCTCAATCGGGTTGAGGTCAGGACTCTGACTGGGCCACTCCAGAAGGCGTATTTTATTCTGTTTAAGCCATTCTGTTGTTGATTTACTTCTATGCTTTGGGTTGTTGTCCTGTTGCAACACCCATCTTCTGTTGAGCTTCAGCTGGTGGACAGATGGCCTTAAGTTCTCCTGCAAAATGTCTTGATAAACTTGGGAATTCATTTTTCCTTCGATGATAGCAAACCGTCCAGGCCCTGATGCAGCAAAGCGGCCCCAAACCATGATGCCCCCACCACCATACTTCACAGTTGGGATGAGGTTTTGATGTTGGTGTGCTGTGCTTCTTTTTCTCCACACATAGTGTTGTGTGTTTCTTCCAAACAACTCAACTTTGGTTTCATCTGTCCACAGAATATTTTGCCTGTACTGCTGTGGAACATCCAGGTGCTCTTGTGCAAACTGTAAACGTGCAGCAATGTTTTTTTTTTTTTGTAGCAGTGGCTTTCTCTGTGGTATCCTCTCATGAAATCCATTCTTGATTAGTGTTTTTTACATATCGTAGATTCGCTAACAGGGATGTTAGCATATGCCAGAGACTTTTGTAAGTCTTTAGCTTACACTATAGGATTCTTCTTCACCTCATTGAGCAGTCTGTGCTGTGCTTTTGCAGTCATCTTTACAGGAAGGCCACTCCTAGGGAGAGTAGCAGCAGTGCTGAAATTTCTCCATTTATAGAAAATTTGTCTTACCGTGGACTGATGAACAGCAAGGCTTTTGGAGATACTTTTATAACCCTTTCCAGCTTTATGCAAGTCAACAATTTTTAATTGTAAGTCTTCTGAGAGCTCTTTTGTGTGAGGCATCATTCACATCAGGCAATACTTCTTGTGAAAAGCAAACCCAGAACTGTTTTTTATAGGGCAGGGCAGCTGTAACCAACACCTCCAATCTGATCTCATTGATTGGACTCCAGTTGGCTGACACCTCACTCCAATTAGCTCTTGGAGATGTCATTAGTCTATGGGTTTCACATACTTTTTCCACCTGCACTGTGAATGTTTACATGGTGTGTTCAATAAAAACATGGTAACATTTAATTCTTTGTGTGTTATTAGTTTAAGCAGACTGTGATTGTCTATTGTTGTGACTTAGATGAAGATCAGATCACATTTTATGACCAATTTGTGCAGAAATCCATATCATTCCAAAGGGTTCACATACTTTTTCTTGCAACTGTATATATCCCCACACAATGTATCTCTTTCCATTTAACAACATGGATAACATATAAATCTTGGGGAGCAAATCTTCATCTACATAAAATTTTGTAAGGTGAGTGCTATTATTTTTTGCACACAAAACCTCCAGCACCCCTACCCATAAACCCCCATCACTACGACATGCCAACTACACTACTTCCACATAAGCCCTTGTATGATTCTGTGTCTGCTCGACGTGTTTCTATGCCCCCTGATTTTATATTGGCATGTCATCAGAAGCAGAAGAATGATGCACGCCTCTGATGGTAAGTCTTCTATCCTCCCTGCCTTCTGTATATAGCGATATGCCCCAGTGGGTACATGTTAGTTGGCATCACGTAGCTTATACAGTCTGGGGATGCAATTGAATGGGCCTGATTATCTCATATCAGTGTTAATTACGCAATAATAACAAAGTATCCAAAAGTTTCAAAAGAAACATACATTCATGATGCCATTGTGCAACATCATTGAAAAAACGAATCAAGACCAGTGTTCGTATTACTGATTCTGAGTCCTGCGATTATATAGAAACATAGAAACATAGAATGTGTCGGCAGATAAGAACCATTTGGCCCATCTAGTCTGCCCAATATACTGAGTACTATGAATAGCCCTTGGCCCTATCTTATATGAAGGATGGCCTTATGCCTATCCCATGCATGCTTAAACTTCTTCACTGTATTTGCAGCTACCACTTCTGCAGGAAGGCTATTACATGCATCCACTACTCTCTCAGTAAAGTAATACTTCCTGATATTACTTTTAAACCTTTGCCCCTCTAATTTAAAACTATGTCCTCTTGTAGCAGTTTTTCTTCTTTTAAATATTCTCTCCTCTTTTACCTTGTTGATTCCTTTTATGTATTTAAAAGTTTCTATCATATCCCCTCTGTCTCGTCTTTCTTCCAAGCTATACATGTTAAGGTCCTTTAATCTTTCCTGGTAAGTTTTATCCTGCAAATCATGTACCAGTTTAGTAGCTCTTCTCTGAACTCTCTCCAAGGTATCAGTATCCTTCTGGAGATATGGTCTCCAGTACTGAGCACAATACTCCAAACTAGTGCTCTGTAGAGCGGCATGAGCACCTTCCTCTTTCTACTGGTAATTCCTCTCCCTATACACCCAAGCATTCTGCTAGCATTTCCTGCTGCTCTATGACATTGTCTGCCTACCTTTAAGTCTTCTGAAATAATGATCCCTTAATCCCTTTCCTCAGATACTGAGGTTAGAACTGTATCACTGATTTTATATTCTGCTCTTGGGTTTTTACGCCCCAGGTGCATTATCTTGCACTTATCAACATAAAATTTTAGTTGCCAGATTTTTGACCATTCCTCTAGTTTTCCTAAATCCTTTTCCATTTGGTGTATCCCTCCAGGAACATCAACCCTGTTACAAATCTTTGTGTCATCAGCAAAAAGACACACCTTACCATCGAGGCCTTCTGCAATTTCGCTGATAAAGATATTAAACAATATGGGTCCCAGAACAAATCCCTGAGGTACCCCACTGGTAACAATACCATGGTCTGAATATACTCCATTGACTACAACCCTCTGTTGTCTGTCCCTCAGCCACTGCCTAATCCATTCAACAATATGGGAGTCCAAGCCCAAAGACTCTAATTTATTGATAACTTGATAAGCCTTCTATGTGGGACAGTATCAAAGGCCTTACTAAAGTCTAGATAAGGGATGTCTACTGCACTTCCGCCATCTATTATTTTAGTCACCCAATCAAAAAAATCAATAAGATTAGTTTGACATGATCTCCCTGAAGTAAACCCATGCTGTTTTTCATCTTTCAATCCATGGAATTTTAGATGTTCCACAATCCTCTCCTTAAGTATGGTTTCCATTAATTTCCCCACTATTTATGTCAGGCTTACTGGCCTATAGTTGCCCGATTCCTCCCTACTACCTTTCTTGTAAATGGGCACAACATTTGCTAATTTCAAATCTTCTGGGATGACTCCTGTTGCCAGCGATTGGTTAAATAAATGTTAATGGTTTTGCTAGTTCACCGCTGAGCTCTTTTAATAGCTTTGGGTGCATCCCATCAGGCCCCTGTGACTTATATGTATTAATTTTAGACAGCTGACTTAGAACCTCTTCCTCTGTAAAGACACATGCATCAAAAGATTCATTAGTCTTCTTTCCTAACTGAGGTCCTTTTCCTTCATTTTCCTTTGTAAAAACTGAACAGAAGTATTCATTGAGGCAGTCAGCTAGTAAAGTGAATCCATGTTTAACAGAGTACCTTTTTTCCATCTGTCTAATTCTTTTGATTGTCCGTCTTGTCATTTCTTCAAAAAATCGATTCTTATGATATGTAAATGACGCTGTAAGGAGCCCAGAGGGGCGTTCTTCTTTGTCCACGGTGCCCAGGAACGCCCCTCTGAAGTGCCGTGCCCGGCTAAATTTGAAAACTAATAACGCCTCCAAGTTCATCTAAATCGCCTCCCAGAGGCGCGGCTAAGTGCTCAACACCCCCCCTCCTCAGCACCGCGCTCTGCGGCAAACACCCCGATCCTCCTCTCGCCGGCATCCCAAATCCCACGCAGGCGCAGTGCCGACAGTCATCTTATCATAGCGCAGGCAATCGCCGGCACTGCGCCTGCGCGGGATTTGGGATGCCGGCGAGAGGAGGATCGGGGTGTTTGCCGCAGAGCGCGGCGCTGAGGAGGGGGGGTGTTGAGCACTTAGCCGCACCTCTGGGAGGCGATTTAGATGAACTTGGAGGGGTTATTAGTTTTCAAATTTAGCCGGGCACGGCACTTCAGAGGGGCGTTCCTGGGCACCGTGGAGAAAGAAGAACGCCCCTCTGGGCTCCTTACAGCGTCATTTACATATCATAAGAATCGATTTTTTGAAGAAATGACAAGACGGACAATCAAAAGAATAAGACAGATGGAAAAAAGGTACTCTGTTAAACATGGATTCATGAAAAAAAAAAAAAAGGTAAATTGCTAGTGACAGATTCCCTTTAACACCTGCAATCTGTAGAATGACCAATGTTGATATTACTGGTTATTAGTGATGAGCGGCAGGGGTAATATTCGAATTCGCAATATTTCGGGAATATTTGATAGAATATTCAACATATATTCGTCAAATATTTGCGAATTCGCGTATTCGTTATCCCAATCGTAATATTAGAGTAATACGCTTGTATGTGCGCATTATGGGCGTGGCTTAGCGTGCGTGATGACGTTTTTCAAACTGGGCGAAAGTTTCCAGACACTTTGGAAAATGGTTGGCAGCAATTTTCGCAACGAAGAGGATGAACTCCTGATAACTGTAAGTACAACACTGTATTTGATTACATTTTTAATGCATGTTTGAACAATATCTGTATAGTAAGCTAGAGTGTTATAAAATATTCGCAATGGCGCAAATCTTCAATAATGTTGAGATTATCTTTGCGCAATACATAGAACTTCACCTTTTATCAAGTCTGATTACATATTCATGATTGTTGCAATAAGTATTGTTGTGACATTACAGCACTTTGTCTGTAGCATGTATTTATTTATTTATTTTAATGAAGGTTTTTATGAACAAATGTTTTTTATTGCATTTTTCCTTCAAAATACAAGAGTACATTAACATACAGAAAATAAATAAAACAAAGAAAAACTGTTAAACAACAGTATGCTGTTCTATAAGAGTTCCAGCAATGTGAGCACAAAGTAGGGGCATCAACTACTTGGAATGATTGCATGGCTAGAGGCTAACCAAAGTTTCCAATGGGTCTCGTAAGAGCGATAAGAGCAGTTCATATACGCCATCATTTTTTCGTACGCACATGAAGTGTTCAACAGTGTTGCCACCTCTTGAGTAGGGGGGACAGCAGGGGATTTCCAATACCGCGTTAACACCAATTTGGTAGAGATTAGGATATGTCCCATTAGATATCTATCTTGCAATGGATGATCCGTTATACCCAGAAAAAGTAACGCTAGTTCAGGGGAAGGTTTCACGCTTCTTCCCAATACAGAGGTAATGAGAGCAAACTGTCACTCCAAAAACTTGTAATTTTGGGGCAGGACCATGGGACATGTAAAAGAGATCCCCTGCCTCCACACCCCCTCCAGCAGAGGTGAGACGTTTCCGGATAAATGTGACTCAGTCTATCCGGAGTTAAATACCATCTTAACATGGTTTTGATAGCTGCCTCGTAATGTGAAACACATATGAAAGTTTTGGAGATAAAAGAAAGTGAGGAGGACCAGTTTGGGGTGGTGAATTCCTGGCCTAATTCTTTTTCCCAGGATAGAAACAGAGCTGATTTCACAAATTCCTGTTTGGAATTAAGCGCAGCATATATAGGCCGCAGGCCAGACGTGCCGTGGGATGGTGTGTTCCAAAGGTCAATAACCTCTTTACATGCATACACTCGAAACGGGTCCTTAGAGTTTAGCAAGTGGCGTATTCTAAGATATTTAAAAAATTCTCTATGTGAAATGGAATACTGCGTAGTCAAGGAGGAGAATTATTTCAATTGGGGGCCGTCAAAGAGAGACGATATGGAGGAAAGTCCACTGAACCGCCATTTAGTTAAATCTAGGTCGGGGACGTAGAAGGCTAGTGTCTCTAAGGGAGCGAAGCTCTTAGTCGAGAATTCCACCTTGGCGGCTCTGGAGTGAAATGCCCTCCACGCAGAAACCGAGGCGGAGGGGAAACTTGGTAGAGATCCCAAAGAGAGTGAGGGGTCGAGAGCTGCCATAAGCAAAGCTTTCAAATTACGTTTCACAGTCGTAACCGTCTCAATATGAATCCAGTGATGTGCTAGGTCTCCTCGCCACCACTCCCTCAGGGAACCCACTTGTGAAGCTAAGTAATAATCGTATATGTTGGGCAGGCCCAGACCGCCAGCTTTCCTGAACTTGTTCAATAATTTGCCTGCAATATGTGGTCTTTTGGGTGACCAGAGGTAAGTATTAAGTAGTTTATTAACTTGATGAAAAAACGATGTTGGGAGAGAAATGGGCACCGTTCTAAATACGTACAGAATTTTTGGGAGGGTCACCATCTGAAAGGTCGCTATGCGGCCTACCCACGAAATTTTGTGTTTGCTAAACTGAAGCAGATCTTGTCCTACTGTATCTAGCAGGGGGAGGTAATTGAGTTTATATAAGAGCTTGGTGCTTCTGGCTAAATACTGTACCCCCTCAGCCTGCCAATCTAGTTGGAATGTAGATTGCAGGTCTGATAGAGGACGGGCTCTAACGTTAATAGGTAGCGCTTGAGATTTCTTCTCATTAACTTTATAGTAGGAGTAGGTGCCGTATTGCTGAATTATATCCATAACTGCGGGCAGAGAGGATGTCGGGGAGCTGAGTGTCAATATGACATCGTCAGCATATAAGGATAGTTCATGTGCTCTACCTCCAATTTCAACCCCCTTCACCTCCTCTGCTTTGCGAATAGCCTGTGCCAATGGTTCCATAGAGATGATGAATATGAGAGGGGAGAAGGGGCATCCTTGGCGGGTACCATTAGTTATCGTAAATGGTGATGATAAAGTGCTATTTACATATACCCTAGCCGAGGGATTGCTATAAAGAGCCTTTACAGCTCCAAGGAATGGGCCACACAGTCCCATTGTTTGTAACACGGAGAAGGCGAAGGACCAATTAATATGGTCAAACGCCTTCTCGGCATCCAGGGTAACCAGCAGCGCTTCCACGCCCGATTTCTCTATATAATCCACTATGTTCAGAACCCTTCTCGTGTTTCCGTTAATTTGTCATCCTTTAATAAACCCAAATTGGTCACAATCTATTAAGGAGGGAAGAACCGGGGCTAATCGAGCAGCTAAGGCCCTTGCATAAATTTTTAGGTCCGTGTTTAACAGTGAAATAGGCCTTAAATTTTGCGGGACATCAGGCGTCTTTCCCGGTTTTGGGATGGTGACAATAACTGACAAGAGCATTTCAGACGGAAAGGATCCATTTGAAAAACCTTCCTGTAGGGCATCTTTCATATATGGAAGGATAATATCGTGAAATGTCTTATAATAAGTATTTGAGAGGCCGTCGGGTCCCGGGGCTTTATGGTTGGGAAGGGAGGTTATGATTTTCTGAAGTTCAGTAGAGGAGAACGGACAGCACAACCCTTCTAGTTGGTCAGCTGCAATCCGCGGTAGATTGAGAGTGTCTAAGTATGCTTTAATTTCTGCTTGAAAACCCTCCGAGATCTCTTGGGAAGGGTTCAAATTATAGAGGGATGAATAGTACTCCATGAAATTATCAGCTATACCCTGGGGGTCCATTATCCTCGAGTTATCTTTAGAGGATCACAAGTGAGGGATTTTAGATTTGACTCTTTGGGCCTTTATTCTCTGGGCTAATAATCTCCCTACCTTGTTATTTTGGGAATAGTACTTAGCCTTGACTCGCTTTAAATAATTTTTATATTTGTACAAAAGACAGTCTTTAAGTTGGAGTCTTAGCTCTTTTAACCAGTCTGTGTAAACAGGAGTGATCTTGTTCTTATCCTCTACAGCTTTAATATCAGCTAATATCTCAGAGATTCTTTTGTCCCTGATTTTTTTTAGCAGTGTGGCTCAGTTTAATAAAGTGTCCCCTAATGAATGCTTTATGCGCATTCCACAAGGACATAGGACAGGAGACTGAACCAACATTATGCTGGAAAAATTCGCACAGGGCCTATCCTAAGTCCTTTTTATATGTCGGGTGAGACATGAGAAAATCGCTACAGTGCCAGAGGCAAGGGCTTGGAGTCGTAAACTATTCCTGTATTGACATCGTAATGGCTGCATGGTCAGACCACTTAATCAGGCCAATGGAAGATTCTGACGCTAACGGAAGTAATGATCTAGAGACCAGAAAAAGGTCGATGTGGGAGTAAGAGCTATGCGCATTAAAGAAGTAAGTGTAATCCAGTTCAAGCGGGTGATGGATGTGCCAAACATCAAACACCTCTGCCGCATGCGCCCAATTTATAAGGCTATCAACCCTGTGTCTAGAGGGATGGGAGCTATCCAGGTCAGACATAGGAGGAAGATTATGATCACCACACAAAATCAAATGTCCCTGCCTGATTTTCTCTACTTTTTTAAGAAGTTTTTTCAGAAAACTGACCTGATTTGTGTTAGGAGCATATAGCGCTACAATAGTGTATCGAACATTATTAATGATGCATGCAAGAATAATATATCGACCCGCTTCATCGATAATGCACTTATTCTGGATGACTGCTACAGTATCTCTAAAAGCTAAGAGTACACCCCTCTGCTTTTTAGCATAATGTGAGTGAATTATGACCGGGAATTTAGGGTGGTGGATTCTACATTTAAAGAAACATTTAAAGAAACAAACTTAATAACCATTGGTAAAAATTAACAATGCTTAACCTGGAGTATACATGTGATTCAATATAAATAGTGCGGGTCAACCAAGAAAAGGAGCCATAATAACCATCTCCTTTAGAAGGTGCCGGTAATTGAGAGCCTAGAACAGCAATCTGAAACATAAAACAAGAAGAGCATAGGACAAACATATAACTGAGCAGCGCGCTTAGCTGCTGCAAGAGAATGGGTGTAGTCCATGCTAAAATGGCGCAGGAGGTAACAGTGATGTTAAGCATCAGAAATAGAACATCACTGGCACCCCATGTGAATAAGTGAGAAGTCACACAGCCATCAGTGCTTGGTACCCCTTCCAACTGTTACCACGTGCCAGTCTGGAGTAACCGGTTGGGGATCTTTAGGCGATCTGTCTGAGGCGACCGCCAAATTTATATTCCATGCGGATAGGAGGGCTTTCCCCGATGCCACGGAGTTGATAATATGTAGTGTGCCATTCCTATGCACCAACAGCTTGACTGGGAATCCCCAGCGATAAGAGATGTTATGCTCCCTCTTAGCTAGGGTGATTGGAGCGAGCTGTCTACGTTGTCTCAGGGTAGTAGCAGACAAGTCAGCATATAACGTGCCGGTTTGATATGGGGCTGGAAGAGATCCATTCTTCCTGGACGCCTCCAGAACTTGTTCCTTTACATGGAAAAAATGTATTCTTGCAAGTACGTCTCTAGGCACAGTGTCTGGAAGATAATTAGGCTTTGGCACTCTATGTGCTCTGTCAATGATTAACTCCGAAGCTACTAATGAGGGTAGGAGGGCCCGGAAAAGAGCACTGAGGTATTGTTTAAGTTCCGTATTGGGGACATCCTCCGGGATACCTCGGAATTTTATATTATTTCTGCAGGATCTGTCCTCCAAGTCATTTAGTTTAGCCTTGATCCTCTCTACTTCCTCCTTTAAATCATTGTGAGCATCCACCAGATTATTATGGGAGGATGTAAATTCTCCCAGCTTGTTTTCTATATGAGAGACTCTGGGGACTAGGCTTTGGACAGTAGACTTGATAGGGCCCAGCCAGGACTGCAATTCTGTATGGAGCGCCTTGCTCACCTCCAAGAGCATGTCCTTAATCAAAGTGCCAGAGGCTGGCTGGTTAGAGGTCTGGAATTGATCCAGGTTAGGAGCTGTGAACTCTGGGGCTGAGGGAGTATGTGGATCACTCACCTCCTGCTGCTGAGACGCCAAGGGCTCACACAGGTCCGTCCTCTGTTTCTCAGGACTGGCTGCTGGAGGGGAAGATGGCGCCTGCCACATGTGCGGACTTGCTGCCTGACCGACATCGCGGTCTTCTGCCGGTCTCTGGACTTCCCTGGGAGACTGTTGCTTCCACCCAGCAGTTGCCGAGCATCCTGCCAGCGCTGCTGAACGCAGCTCAGCGCTGGAGTCCACTGCAGGAGACATCGCTCTCTGAGGTGAGGGATTCGGCGGGGAGTTAGTACTCTGGGAGCCATGGAGGGACGCAGGGGAAGTGGGAGCTGACTCCTCTGGCTGCCGGTCTCGGTCGAAGTAGAAGTCCAGCTTCCCCTGCTGCTGTCTGG
Source organism: Bufo bufo (assembly GCF_905171765.1). Lineage (NCBI taxonomy): Eukaryota > Metazoa > Chordata > Amphibia > Anura > Bufonidae > Bufo > Bufo bufo. Next base: position 477,794,553 of record NC_053389.1, read on the forward strand.
ATCGCTTGCACCTGGTCATCATTCGTTGTGAGGATGGTTCAGACCCGGGTGGCAGGCTGTAAGGAGGGCTGTGCAGGCTATTTCGTCGCTGGGGAGGAGCTCTGGAATCAAGCAGCCATTATCTTCGGCTGCTTAGCCACACCCCCCTGTAGCATGTATGTATGTATGGACAGCAGAGAAATATCAACATGCACATTGCACATCCATTTTTCTGCCACACACTATATACCACACACTATATACCACACACACACATAGTCTATAGATTAGAGTTTATGTCTTGTTGGTCTGGAGAATCTTTTTTTGTCTGACCGCCAGTATTTGCTGGTTCATTTAGCGTTACCCAGGGTGCACCATGGGGAGGCGAACCAGCTGTACACCCCATACCGTACCGTCACTTCACTAGACAGGTACATCTCAGCTCAGCTTGCCAATATACGATTGCTCAGACCCCATACACATACAATTGGAATACAATCTGATCTTATAAATGTAACATTAAATCTACTATTTCTCCTTCCAACAATTTTATACTTTTTGCTGTGTTGTTGAGGACATTTATTCTTAATACTTGTATTTAAAAAATTTGGGATTATATGCTTGCATCTTTATCCGGCAGCTAATGTTGAAAAAGGGATATGAACGGACCAGGGTCCAGAAGCAGGGGCGTAGCTAGAAATGCATGGGCCCCATAGCAAAAAAAAATTATGGCCCCCCCCCCCGTGCCATCCACAGATCCCCCTCCCCTAAATAGTGCCATCCACAGATCCCCCTCCCCTCAATAGTGCCATCAACAGATCCCCCTCCCCTAAATAGTGCCATCCACAGATCACCCTCCCCTAAATAGTGCCATCCACAGATCCCCCTCCCCTAAATAGTGCCATCCACAGATCCCCCTCCCCTAAATAGTGCCATCCACAGATCCCCCTCCCCTAAATAGTGCCATCCACAGATCTCCCTCCCCTAAATAGTGCCATCCACAGATCCCCCTCCCCTAAATAGTGCCATCCACAGATCCCCCTCCCCTAAATAGTGCCATCCACAGATCCCCCTCCCCTAAATAGTGCCATCCACAGATCCCTCTCCCCTAAATAGTGCCATCCACAGATCCACCTCCCCTAAATAGTGCCATACACAGATCCCCCTCCCCTAAATAGTGCCATCCACAGATCCCCCTCCCCTAAACAGTGCCATCCACAGATCCCTCTCCCCTAAACAGTGCCGTCCACAGATCCCCCTCCCCTAAATAGTGCCATCCACAGATCCCCCTCCCCTAAATAGTGCCATCCACAGATCCCCCTCCCCTAAATAGTGCCATCCACAGATCCCTCTCCCCTAAACAGTGCCATCCACAGATCCCCCTCCCTAAACAGTGCCATCCACAGATCCCCCTCCCCTAAATAGTGCCATCAACAGATCCCCCCTCCCCTAAATAGTGCCATACACAGATCCCCCTCCCCTAAACAGTGCCATCCACAGTATCAGGTGCCTCCCCCCCCATGTGCCAGTCAGTATCAGGTGCCAACCCCCCCCCCCCCAGGTGCCAGTATCATCAGGTCAGGTACCAACCCCCCTCCCCCCATGTGCCAGTATCAAGTGCCCCCGCTCCCCCCATGGCAGTAACAGTCGGGTATTAAAAAAAAATATATATAAACACTTCTACTTACCTCCATGTCAGCGATGCAATGCGATGCGATGCATCCTCTTCCTGTGTCCCGCCCTGTATGTCCATATATGGAGTCAGTGCTTGTATTTCAGAAAAGGTTTCTGCTGGGATTCGAACCCACGACCTTCTGTATCAGAGGCAAAGCATCTAACCACAAGACCATAAAAGCTGCCTTGCTGCTGACTGAAAAATTATGAGACTTCTACTGTTATAGCTGGCTAAGTCTACATCTATACACATGACAGCTGCTAATATATTGAGATATAGCAGAGCTGAGTGTGCTGGGATAGCTGTCATATAGAGATATAGCAGTGCTGGGTGTGTTGGGGCAGCTGTCATATGTATAGATGTACACTTAGCCAGCTATAACAGTAGAAGTATCAAATTTTTTCAATCAGTTGCAATGCCTCTTTTATGGTTGTGAGGGTAAATGCTTTGCCTCTGATACACTGATACATTGGAGGTTGTGGGTTCGAATCCCAGACACATCAGGAGACTTTAGAATACAGTAAGATTAGATCACATTAGCGAGGGGGCCTGAACATTAAGACCGCTGCTGTGAAGGGGGCCCTGAACATTAAGACATCGATATTTAACTAACTTAAAAATAAACTGTCGGGCCCGAAGCAGCTGCTTCCCCGGTAGTTACGCCACCTCCTGGCTGTCTGTGTGTGTTAATAAAAATAAAAAAACTGAATGCGGTCGGACGGGCCCCCAGTGGCGTAGGGCCCCATAGCCACTGCTATGGTTGGTATGGCGATCCCTACGCCACTGTCCAGAAGGAAAAGCAGAGGATTGTGACGGGGATACAGAAACTGCTCCAGAAGAAGTTTAAAAGGCTTCACACTGACATGGCCATAATCAAAAAATGGTCTGATCTCAAGAGGAGGCACCCTGATTGATCACAGAGATCAGTGAGACAGTATGCCCAGGTACAATGCTTCTTTTTTTTTTTTTTTTTCCTCGCCAACAATCTGTACTGTACATATACACCCGTTACAAATGATTACTTAGTACCTGGTGTGACACGTAGCAAATCATCCATTTACCTCATACAACTCTACCTCGATTTGAGTGTATATATATTTATCCACACAGCTCGGTAGTGATGTACAATGTAACCGGCTGATTTTGTACTTTGCACACACACATAATAATACATATAGGTGTGTGTGTGTATACAGTGGGATGCGAAAGTTTGGGCAACCTTGTTAGGCTACTTTCACACTAGCGTTCGGAGCGGATCCGTCTGATGTTTCATCAGACGGATCCGCTCCGATAATGCAGACGTTCGCATCCGTTCAGAACGGATGCGTCTGCATTAAAACTTAGAAAATTTTCTAAGTGTGAAAGTTGTCTGAGCGGATCCGTTCAGACTTTACATTGAAAGTCAATGGGGAACGGATCCGCTTGAAGATTGAGCCATATAGTGTCATCTTCAAGCGGATCCGTCCCCATTGACTTACATTGTAAGTCTGGACGGATCCGCTCGCCTCCGCACGGCCAGGCGGACACCCGAACGCTGCAAGCAGCGTTCAGGTGTCCGCTCACTGAGCAGAGCGGAGGCTGAACGCTGGCAGGCGGATGCATTCTCAGTGGATCCGCCTCCACTGAGAATGCATTGGGGCCAGACGGATGCGTTCGGGGCCGCTCGTGAGCCCCTTCAAACGGTGCGCACGAGCGGACACCCGAACGCTAGTGTGAAAGTAGCCTTAATCGTCATGATTTTCCTGTATAAATCGTTGGTTGTTACGATAAAAAATTCAGTTAAATATATCATATAGGAGACACACACAGTGAAATTTGAGTAGTGAAATGAAGTTTATTGGATTTACAGAAAGTGTGCTATAATTGTTTAAACAAAATTAGGCAGGTGCATAAATTTGGGCACTGTTGTCTTTTTTTTTATTCCAAAACCTTTAGAACTAATTATTGGAACTCAAAGTGGCTTGGTAAGCTCAGTGACCCCTGACCTACATACACAGGTGAATCCAATTATGAGAAAGAGTATTTAAGGGGGTCAATTGTAAGTTTCCCTCCTCTTTTAATTTTCTCTGAAGAGTAGCAACATGGGGTCTCAAAACAACTCTCAAATGACCTGAAGACAAAGATTGTTCCCCATCATGGTTTAGGGGAAGGATACAGAAAGCTGTCTCAGAGATTTCAGCTGTCTGTTTCCACAGTTAGGAACATATTGAGGAAATGGAAGACCACAGGCTCAGTTCAAGTTAAGGCTCGAAGTGGCAGACCAAGAAAAATCTCGGATAGACAGAAGCGACGAATGGTGAGAAGAGTCAACCCACAGACCAGCACCAAAGACCTACAACATCATCTTGCTGCAGATGGAGTCACTGTGCATCGTTCAACCATTCGGCGCACTTTACACAAGGAGATGCTGTATGCGAGAGTGATGCAGAGGAAGCCTTTTCTCCGCCCACAGCACAAAAAGTGCCGCTTGAGGTGGGCTAAAGCACATTTGGACAAGCCAGCTTCATTTTGGAATAAGGGTCTGTCGACTGATGAAACTAAAATTGAGTTATTTGGCCATAACAAGGGGCGTTATGCATGGAGGAAAAAGAAGACAGCATTCCAAGAAAAACACCTGCTACCTACAGTAAAATATGGTGGTGGTTCCATCATTCTGTGGGGCTGTGTGGCCAGTGCAGCGACTGGGAATCTTGTCAAAGTTGAGGGACGCATGGATTCCACTCAGTATCAGCAGATTCTGGAGACCAATGTCCAGGAATCAGTGACAAAGCTGAAGCTGCGCCGGGGCTGGATCTTTCAACAAGACAACGACCCTAAACACTGCTCAAAATCCACTAAGGAATTTATGCAGAGGAACAAGTACAACGTTCTGGAATGGCCATCTCAGTCCCCAGACCTGAATATAATTGAAAATCTGTGGTGTGACTTAAAGAGAGCTGTCCATGCTCGGAAGCCATCAAACCTGAATGAACTAAAGATGTTTTGTAAAGAGGAATGGTCCAAAATGCCTTCAACCAGAATCCAGACTCTCATTTGAACCTACAGGAAGAGTTTAGAGGCTGTAATTTCTGCAAAAGGAGGATCTACTAAATATTGATTTCATTTCTTTTTTGTGGTGCCCAAATTTATGCACCTGCCTAATTTTGTTTAAACAATCATCATTCTGTATTACACTAAAAGGCCTCGTCCATCATTACATTACATACATCCCCTACTTAGGCTAGTTTCACACTAGCGGCATGGACCTCCGGCAGGCTGTTCCGGCAGGTGAACAGCCTGTCGGATCCGTCCTGCCGCTAAGGTACGTGTGGCCCCGGACTACCACTCCGGCCCCATTGACTATCATGGGAGCGGGGCGGAGTTCCGGGGTCGGAACGGCAAACCATGCCGACATTTCTTACTTTTATTCTGGCCGCCTCTCGGCATGGTTTGTCGTTCCGGCCCCAAACTCCGTCCCGCTCCCATGATAGTCAATGGGGCCGGAGCGGTAGTCCAGGGCCACACGTACACTAGCGGCAGGACGGATCCGACAGGCTGTTCAGGCGGTTCTGGAGGTCCCTGCCGCTAGTGTAAAACTAGCCTTAATTAGCATTTGATATGAGTTCAGAGTTGTTTGTCTAATTATGAACGTTGTGTGATTACAGGGGTTCCCGTTCCCACCGTGCACCGCAGGATTTCCCCTGCGCCACAGGATTTCCCCTGCGCCACAGGATTTCCCCTGCTAATTTGGCAGTAGTGGAGGTCTCCGCAGAAGAGGAGGAGGATGTGGAGCAGGCGGGCCCCTCCCAGATTGTTATTGCCACTACCCCACCTGATGGGGCCAATGTTGTTGAGGTGAAAGAAGAAGAGGCAGGACCCTCCAAAGTGCAGGATACACCACCCCAGCTCCTGCTGAGGAGGAAGAGGAGGCTATCCCCACCCTAGCTCCTGATGAAGAGGAGGAGTTAATTACCACCCTGCGCCAGGAGGGTAAATATGTGCACACATCCATCTAATTCTGTATACATTACATATTCAGAAACATTAACCCTCTCTACCCCAGGCCCGTTTTTACCTTCATGCTCATGTCATTTTTTTGTAAATCTGACATGTATTACTTTATGTGCTAATAACTTTAACGGGCATAGTTAGAGTTTCTCTTCACACATTGTACTTCATGACAGTGGTAAAATTAAGTCAAATTATTCATGTCTTATTCTAAAAAAATATATATAATTTTAAAAAAAGATGGGAAAAAAATTATATTCTACATTTCAATTTCTATTTTTTTTAATAATAGATAGTAATATAGACAAAAATTGTTATTATTTTACATTCCACATATGCCTAATTCATGTTTAGATCATTTTGAAAATGACATATTAATTTATTGTGACGTTAGAAGGCTTAGAAGTTGAAAAGCAAATCATAAAATAATTAAGAACTGCTCCACACCCCAATTTTTTCTACAACAGTTCAGTTAAGAAGTCGCTTTTTGTGGCTTACATACTGGAAACCACAAATAAATCAACCCCTTTTAGAAACTACACTCACTCAAGCTCATCAAAAAGGATTCTACAAACTTTGTTAACCCTTGTTAACCCTTTTGTCGAGAATCAACTGAAAATCAAATTTCAAAATCAAAATAATTTTAGCAAATTATAAATTTTAATCATTTTTTTCTGAAACACATAAAGTGTTAACATCCAGAAAAATCTTGAGTTTACTAAAATAACACAGGTGTGCACAAAAACTGATGTATGGGCGCACAGCAGGCTTCAGAGTGGAAGGAGCACCATATGGCGTTAGGAGAGAGGATTTAGCTTGAATGGTAATTGGGAGCTATGTCGCATGTGAAGAGAAGACACCCTTACGTGGCCCTACAGTGGAAAACCACAAAATGTGACTCAATTACAGAAACTACACTCCTCAAGGTATATACTAAGCACTTTGCCCAATTCGCCATTTCACAGATTTAGGAAACGTTTGGCTGTGAAAAAAAAAATAATAATTGGATTTTTCCCCAAAAAAGGTGTTTTATTTCAACATTTTTCACTTTCACAAGTGGTAACAGGACTAAATTCATCCCACATTTAGTTCCCCATTTCACCAAGAATACACTGACACCCCATATGTGAAGTTCTGCCTCTTCCTGTGCAGCTATAGTGCTGCCATTGGTTGGAGAGTTGTTACAGCCAATATCAGAGCTGGCAGGGGAACAAAACAATGGTGTTTCCATCCTCACCTCTGAGGAGACAGGTGCTGGCTTACTGTCTTGTTCAGCATCAGTCACATCCACATGACACCCCCTGCTCCCACTTCAGCTCTGTAGCTGCGATGCTGTAATCCGGCTAATTGGAGCGATCGGGGCTGCAGGTGGTCGGAAAAAACTCCTGCAGCCCTTATTTAACATAGTTGCCTGCTCGGTAGATCAGCTATCGCACCACGTTTCATGAGCGATTATATCCAGGAGACCGGTTGTTTGCTGAGCCCTAATAGTACGACACTGGGCGGAAAGTCACATAACGCTGCACCGTACTATTATAGAGCAGGTCATGAAGCATATAAAAGGGCCAAAAATGAGAGGACAACACAAACTACAGTAATATAAAACAACAGCACTGCACACTAACTCTATAATCTACATAAACTAATATTAAATAACCCAAAAAATAACATTATGCTCTACTAAACTGTCACTATATAACCTAATATATAATTATTGTAAATATCGTATACTTCACTATTGAGATGTAAATCATCAGCGCTAAACCAAATACTCCACAAAATGCAATAATTGGCTCTTATTCTTAATTGTAAAAATATAATTTTTTTTTTTTCCTAACAGTAATAAATAAAATCTACAAAAAAAATAAAAAAAATAAAGGAGGATCACCAAAAAGTGGTGAAGGACATCTGGGCTCAGCTGCGGAAAGTGACAGAAAAGCTGCAGCAATTTGACACAAAGCAGCAGAAGGACCTGCAACAGTTGGTGGAGCTGCAGGAACACCTTAAAAAAATGCCAAAGAGCAAATTAATTTATATTATTGTTTGAATTAAAAAGTTATTTTCAGTTATAACGTTTCCTTTTGTTTTTTAATAATCTTAAGTTTTGGTGTAATTTTAACAGAGAACTTAGCAGTAAGGACCCATTAGTCCAGGGGCAAACTCAACAGGGTCCGGACAGACAGCAGTAGTAGGTACATGTTAACAGTGTAGTATAAGGCCTACACATAAATAAGCTTGATGAGGTCAGCTGCAGCAGGTAAAGGTAACGGTGTAGTATGAGGCCTACACATAAGAAATCAGCTTGATAAGGACAGCAGCAGGTAAAGGTAACGGTGTAGTATGAGGCCTTCATATAGCTACAAAGGATCAGGATTAGAGTTGAGCGGACACCTGGATGTTCGGGTTCGGCAGGATCGGCCGAACTTGAAAAAAAAGTTCTGGATCGGGACCCGAACTTGACCCGAACTTGACCCTGAACCCGAACCCCATTGAAGTCAATGGGGACCCGAACTTTTGGGCACTAAAATGGCTCTAAAATAGTCCTGGAAAGGGCTAGAGGGCTGCAAAAGGCATCAAAATGTGCTTAAGAGCATGGCAACTGTTCTGCAAAGAAATGTGGATAGGGATATGACTTAAAATAACATAAAATACAGAAAAATTTAAAATAACAATCTGGATCTAGGAGTAGGAGGTTGAGGAGGCGGTGGATGGGTGGATGTGGCGGTGTAGGTTGACGTGGCGGTGTAGGTGGAAGCGGCGATGAAGGAGGAATAGGTAGCCAACACTGATTTGTGTTATTTTTTTATTTTTAAATTGGGGTATCCCCTAAAATATTGGGACATATAACAAAATAAAACAAAGAATAAGTGAACTTGAGTACAAGAATGGATGGTTGAGGTTGGCATAAATGTCTATTCTGCACAAGGTACAGACAAGTCCTGTGGGATCCATGCCTGGTTCATTTTAATAAACCTATGCTCTTCCACATTGGCTGCGGCCTGTGATAATGCTCTCTGCCGTGCTAAACACACGTTCACACTATACACTGGCTGCAGGGCAGGTCAGCACCTCCAAGGCTGACAAAGCTTTTCCACATTTAGGCCATGCTAACCCTGCCTTCTCAGGTGCTGGCGGTGCCCCAGCTGCGTTGGTGACCTCTTCCTCCTCCTCTGCCTTCGCCTTGTGCTTCCACTGTGCCCCCGCTGTCAGGTGGGAATGCCATCAGCAGTGTGCGCTTGTAGTCGCGCATCTTCCGATCAGTAACAGATGTTTTCACTAAATTTAGGCTCCTGTCAGCAATGCAGAGCAGGGGTTCATTCACGGCAAAAGGGGGCCCCTGTCACCCAGGCACAGCAGGGGTTCATTCACGGCAAATAGAACAGAGGATTTTGAGAGATTTAGGCCCCTGTCACCCAGGCACAGCAGGGGTTTGTATACGCCAAAAATAGAGTTGAGCGAACACCTGGATGTTCGGGTTCGAGAAGTTCGGCCGAACTTCCCGGAAATGTTCGGGTTCGGGATCCGAACCCGACCCGAACTTCGTCCCGAACCCGAACCCCATTGAAGTCAATGGGGACCCGAACTTTTCAGCACTAAAAAGGCTGTAAAACAGCCCAGGAAAGGGCTAGAGGGCTGCAAAAGGCAGCTAAATGTAGTTAAATCCCCTGAAAACAAATGTGGATAGGGAAATGAATAAAAATAAAAATAAAATAAATAAAAATTAACCAATATCAATTGGAGAGAGGTCCCATAGCAGAGAATCAGGCTTCATGTCAGCAGAGAATCAGTCTTCATGTAATAGCAGAGAATCAGGCTTCATGTCACCCACCACTGGAACAGGCCACTGTCAGATATTTTTAGGCCCCGGCACCCAGACAGAGGAGAGAGGTCCCATAACAGAGATTCAGGCTTCATGTCAGCAGAGAATCAGTCTTCATGTCATAGCAGAGAATCAGGCTTCATGTCACCCACCACTGGAACAGTCCATTGTCACATATTTAGGCCCAGGCACCCAGGCAGAGGAGAGAGGTCCCATAGCAGAGAATCTGGCTTCATGTCAGCAGAGAATCAGTCTTCATGTCATAGCAGAGAATCAGGCTTCATGTCACTCACCACTGGAACAGTAATAACAGTAATAAATAAAATCTACAAAAAAAATAAAAAAAATAAAGGAGGATCACCAAAAAGTGGTGAAGGACATCTGGGCTCAGCTGCGGAAAGTGACAGAAAAGCTGCAGCAATTTGACACAAAGCAGCAGAAGGACCTGCAACAGTTGGTGGAGCTGCAGGAACACCTTAAAAAAATGCCAAAGAGCAAATTAATTTATATTATTGTTTGAATTAAAAAGTTATTTTCAGTTATAACGTTTCCTTTTGTTTTTTAATAATCTTAAGTTTTGGTGTAATTTTAACAGAGAACTTAGCAGTAAGGACCCATTAGTCCAGGGGCAAACTCAACAGGGTCCGGACAGACAGCAGTAGTAGGTACATGTTAACAGTGTAGTATAAGGCCTACACATAAATAAGCTTGATGAGGTCAGCTGCAGCAGGTAAAGGTAACGGTGTAGTATGAGGCCTACACATAAGAAATCAGCTTGATAAGGACAGCAGCAGGTAAAGGTAACGGTGTAGTATGAGGCCTTCATATAGCTACAAAGGATCAGGATTAGAGTTGAGCGGACACCTGGATGTTCGGGTTCGGCAGGTTCGGCCGAACTTGAAAAAAAAGTTCTGGATCGGGACCCGAACTTGACCCGAACTTGACCCCGAACCCGAACCCGAACCCCATTGAAGTCAATGGGGACCCGAACTTTTGGGCACTAAAATGGCTCTAAAATAGTCCTGGAAAGGGCTAGAGGGCTGCAAAAGGCATCAAAATGTGCTTAAGAGCATGGCAACTGTTCTGCAAAGAAATGTGGATAGGGATATGACTTAAAATAACATAAAATACAGAAAAATTTAAAATAACAATCTGGATCTAGGAGTAGGAGGTTGAGGAGGCGGTGGATGGGTGGATGTGGCGGTGTAGGTTGACGTGGCGGTGTAGGTGGAAGCGGCGATGAAGGAGGAATAGGTAGCCAACACTGATTTGTGTTATTTTTTTATTTTTAAATTGGGGTATCCCCTAAAATATTGGGACATATAACAAAATAAAACAAAGAATAAGTGAACTTGAGTACAAGAATGGATGGTTGAGGTTGGTATAAATGTCTATTCTGCACAAGGTACAGACAAGTCCTGTGGGATCCATGCCTGGTTCATTTTAATAAACCTATGCTCTTCCACATTGGCTGCGGCCTGTGATAATGCTCTCTGCCATGCTAAACACACGTTCACACTATACACTGGCTGCAGGGCAGGTCAGCACCTCCAAGGCTGACAAAGCTTTTCCACATTTAGGCCATGCTAACCCTGCCTTCTCAGGTGCTGGCGGTGCCCCAGCTGCGTTGGTGACCTCTTCCTCCTCCTCTGCCTTCGCCTTGTGCTTCCACTGTGCCCCCGCTGTCAGGTGGGAATGCCATCAGCAGTGTGCGCTTGTAGTCGCGCATCTTCCGATCAGTAACAGATGTTTTCACTAAATTTAGGCTCCTGTCAGCAATGCAGAGCAGGGGTTCATTCACGGCAAAAGGGGGCCCCTGTCACCCAGGCACAGCAGGGGTTCATTCACGGCAAATAGAACAGAGGATTTTGAGAGATTTAGGCCCCTGTCACCCAGGCACAGCAGGGGTTTGTATACGCCAAAAATAGAGTTGAGCGAACACCTGGATGTTCGGGTTCGAGAAGTTCGGCCGAACTTCCCGGAAATGTTCGGGTTCGGGATCCGAACCCGACCCGAACTTCGTCCCGAACCCGAACCCCATTGAAGTCAATGGGGACCCGAACTTTTCAGCACTAAAAAGGCTGTAAAACAGCCCAGGAAAGGGCTAGAGGGCTGCAAAAGGCAGCTAAATGTAGTTAAATCCCCTGAAAACAAATGTGGATAGGGAAATGAATAAAAATAAAAATAAAATAAATAAAAATTAACCAATATCAATTGGAGAGAGGTCCCATAGCAGAGAATCAGGCTTCATGTCAGCAGAGAATCAGTCTTCATGTCATAGCAGAGAATCAGGCTTCATGTCACCCACCACTGGAACAGGCCACTGTCAGATATTTTTAGGCCCCGGCACTCAGACAGAGGAGAGAGGTCCCATAACAGAGATTCAGGCTTCATGTCAGCAGAGAATCAGTCTTCATGTCATAGCAGAGAATCAGGCTTCATGTCACCCACCACTGGAACAGTCCATTGTCACATATTTAGGCCCAGGCACCCAGGCAGAGGAGAGAGGTCCCATAGCAGAGAATCTGGCTTCATGTCAGCAGAGAATCAGTCTTCATGTCATAGCAGAGAATCAGGCTTCATGTCACCCACCACTGGAACAGGCCACTGTCAGATATTTTTAGGCCCCGGCACCCAGACAGAGGAGAGGGGTCCCATAACAGAGATTCAGGCTTCATGTCAGCAGAGAATCAGTCTTCATGTCATAGCAGAGAATCAGGCTTCACGTCACCCACCACTGGAACAGTCCATTGTCACATATTTAGGCCCAGGCACCCAGGCAGAGGAGAGAGGTCCCATAGCAGAGAATCTGGCTTCATGTCAGCAGAGATTCAGTCTTCATGTCATAGCAGAGAATCAGGCTTCATGTCACTCACCACTGGAACAGGCTACTGTCAGATATTTTTAGGCCCCGGCACCCAGACAGAGGAGAGGTTCATTCAACTTTGGGTTGCCCCGCAATATAATGGTAAAATGAAAATAAAAATAGGATTGAATGAGGAAGTGCCCTGGAGTACAATAATATATGGTTAAGGGGAGGTAGTTAATGTCTAATCTGCACAAAGGATGGACAGGTCCTGTGGGATCCATGCCTGGTTCATTTTTATGAACGTCAGCTTGTCCACATTGGCTGTAGACAGGCGGCTGCGTTTGTCTGTAATGACGCCCCCTGCCTTGCTGAATACACGTTCAGACAAAACGCTGGCCGCCGGGCAGGCCAGCACCTCCAAGGCATAAAAGGCTAGCTCTGGCCACGTGGACAATTTGGAGACCCAGAAGTTGAATGGGGCCGAACCATCAGTCAGTACGTGGAGGGGTGTGCACAGGTACTGTTCCACCATGTTATTGAAATGTTGCCTCCTGCTAACACGTTCCGTATCAGGTGGTGGTGCAGTTAGCTGTGGCGTGGTGACAAAACTTTTCCACATCTCTGCCATGCTAACCCTGCCCTCAGAGGAGCTGGCCGTGACACAGCTGCGTTGGCGACCTCTTGCTCCTCCTCTGCCTTCGCCTTGGGCTTCCACTTGTTCCCCTGTGACATTTGGGAATGCTCTCAGTAGCGCGTCTACCAACGTGCGCTTGTACTCGCGCATCTTCCTATCACGCTCCAGTGCAGGAAGTAAGGTGGGCACATTGTCTTTGTACCGTGGATCCAGCAGGGTGGCAACCCAGTAGTCCGCACACGTTAAAATGTGGGCAACTCTGCTGTCGTTGCGCAGGCACTGCAGCATGTAGTCGCTCATGTGTGCCAGGCTGCCCAGAGGTAAGGACAAGCTGTCCTCTGTGGGAGGCGTATCGTCATCGTCCTGCGTTTCCCCCCAGCCACGCACCAGTGATGGGCCCGAGCTGCGTTGGGTGCCACCCCGCTGTGAACATGCTTCATCCTCATCCTCCTCCACCTCCTCCTCATCCTCGTCCTCCTTGTCCTCCAATAGTGGGTCCTGTCTGGCCACATTTGTACCTGGCCTCTGCTGTTGCAAAAAACCTCCCTCTGAGTCACTTCGAAGAGACTGGCCTGAAAGTGCTAAAAATGACCCCTCTTCCTCCTCCTCCTCCTGGGCCACGTCCTCTTCCATCATCGCCCTAAGTGTTTTCTCAAGGAGACATAGAAGTGGTATTGTAACGCTGATAACGGCGTCATCGCCACTGGCCATGTTGGTAAAGTACTCGAAACAGCGCAACAGGGCACACAGGTCTCGCATGGAGGCCCAGTCATTGGTGGTGAAGTGGTGCTGTTCCGCAGTGCGACTGACCCGTGCGTGCTGCAGCTGAAACTCCACTATGGCCTGCTGCTGCTCGCACAGTCTGTCCAGCATGTGCAAGGTGAAGTTCCACCTGGTGGGCACGTTGCATATAAGGCGGTGAGCGGGAAGGCCGAAGTTACGCTGTAGCGCAGACAGGCGAGCAGCGGCAGGATGTGAACGCCGGAAGCGCGAACAGACGGCCCGCACTTTATGCAGCAGCTCTGACATGTTGGGGTAGTTGCGAATGAACTTCTGCACCACCAAATTCAGCACATGCGCCAGGCAAGGGATGTGCGTCAAATCGGCTAGTCCCAGAGCTGCAACGAGATTTCGCAAATTATTGCACACCACCAGGACGGGCTTGAGGCTCACCGGCAGCAACCACTCGTCAGTCTGTTGTTCTATACCCCGCCACAACTCCTGTGCGGTGTGGGGCCTGTCCCCCAAACATATGAGTTTCAGAATGGCCTGCTGACGTTTACCCCGGGCTGTGCTGAAGTTGGTGGTGAAGGTGTGTGGCTGACTGGATGAGCAGGTGGAAGAAGAGGAGGAGGAAGCTGAGTAGGAGGAGGAGGAGACAGGAGGCAAAGAATGTTGCCCTGCGATCCTTGGCGGCGGAAGGACGTGCGCCAAACAGCTCTCCGCCTGGGGCCCAGCCGCCACTACATTTACCCAGTGTGCAGTTAGGGAGATATAGCGTCCCTGGCCGTGCTTACTGGTCCACGTATCTGTGGTTAGGTGGACCTTGCCACAGATGGCGTTGCGCAGTGCACACTTGATTTTATCGGATACTTGTTTGTGCAGGGAAGGCACGGCTCTCTTGGAGAAGTAGTGCCGGCTGGGAACAACATACTGTGGGACAGCAAGCGACATGAGCTGTTTGAAGCTGTCTGTGTCCACCAGCCTAAATGACAGCATTTCATAGGCCAGTAGTTTAGAAATGCTGGCAATTCAGGGCCAGGGATCGAGGGTGGCTAGGTGGGAATTTACGCTTTCTCTCAAATGTTTGTGAGATGGAGAGCTGAACGCTGCCGTGTGACATGGTTGAGATGCTTGGTGACGCAGGTGGTGGTGTTGGTGGTACATCCCATTTTTGCTGGGTGGCAGGTGCCAACGTTCCTCCAGAGGCGGAGGAAGAGGCCGAGGCGGCGGCAGCAGCAGAAGAGGCCGAGGCGGCAGCAGCAGAAGAGGTAGCAGGGGGAGCCTGAGTGACTTCCTTGTTTTTAAGGTGTTTACTCCACTGCAGTTCATGCTTTGCATGCAGGTGCCTGGTCATGCAGGTTGTGCTAAGGTTCAGAACGTTAATGCCTCGCTTCAGGCTCTGATGGCACAGCGTGAAAACCACTCGGGTCTTGTCGTCAGCACATTGTTTGAAGAAGTGCCATGCCAGGGAACTCCTTGAAGCTGCCTTTGGGGTGCTCGGTCCCAGATGGCGGCGGTCAGTAGCAGGCGGAGTCTCTTGGCGGCAGGTGTTCTGCTTTTGCCCACTGCTCCCTCTTTGTCTTTTGCTACGCTGTTGGCTCGGTCTCACCACTGCCTCTTTGTTCAGTCTGCACACTGCAGAAAGACACAGCAGTTGGAACCTGTGTTTCGTCATCATCAGAGACGTGCTGAGGGGGTATTCCCATGTCCTCATCATCAGGAAACATAAGTGGTTGTGCGTTAGTGCATTCTATGTCTTCCACCGCTGGGGAAGGTCTAGGTGGATGCCCTTGGGAAACCCTGCCAGCAGAGTCTTCAAACAGCATAAGAGACTGCTGCATAACTTGAGGCTCAGACAGTTTCCCTGATATGCATGGGGGTGATGTGACAGACTGATGGGCTTGGTTTTCATGCGCCATCTGTGCGCTTTCTGCAGAAGACTAGGTGGGAGATAATGTGAACGTGCTGGATCCACTGTCAGCCACCCAATTGACTAATGCCTGTACTTGCTCAGGCCTTACCATCCTTAGAACGGCATTGGGCCCCACCAAATATGGCTGTAATTTCTGGCGGCTACTGGGACCTGAGGTAGTTGGTACACTAGGACGTGTGGCTGTGGCAGAACGGCCACATCCTCTCCCAGCACCAGAGGGTCCACTAACACCACCACGACCATGTCCGCGTCCCTTACTAGATGTTTTCCTCATTGTTACTGTTCACCACAATAAGAAAAATATTATTCGGGCCAATGTATTGAATTCAAATTCAGGCCTTTTTTTTACAGACACCTAACACTATCTGGCTATCTATTTAGGTACCGTATTACACTAATACAGGCACACCAGTAATGACAGATTTAGCTGAATATAAATTTGAGGCCTATTATTTAGGCGCTGGGTGACAGGTATACGTTTACGGACAGAATTACACTTGGATCTGCACAGTAGCGTGTGTGTGAAGTTATTGAGAATTACCCTATCAGCACCTTGAATCTAATATACCCTTTTAGGGATAGATTTAAAGTAGGCCTGATACAGCAGAAACCACTAATTTAGAGAATTGCAAAATTGGGAATTGTATTTCAACCCAGAACAAAAACTGTGCTTTGACGGACACTAAATAACTTGACCAACTAAAGCAGGGGTGGGGAACCTCCGGCCCGAGGGCCGTATGCGGCCCACGGTATCATTTCATGTGGCCCCCGGCCCCCTGCCAGAACATAATGTGAAAATGCTTATGACCCCTTCCATTATGGAAGCGGTCATTAGCATACGGGAGGCACAGGAAGGTGAGAACAGCACTGCACTGGCTGTCCTCACCTTCCCTGGTCTTCTTTCAGCCCCACACTGTGTCCTGACACATCCAGCGCCAGGACGCAGTGCACGTAGACGTGCACTATGACCTGACGCTGTGCGGTGTGAGGTGACAATATAGTGCGGCAGGAAGAAGAACAGGGAGGGTAAGTGAATCTGCCAAGAGGCAGCGCCGTACGGAGCTGGAGAGGTAAGTTTATTTGTTTATCTTAAATACAGTATCTGATCTGATGTCTGATTGGGGCTGATCTGAGGCTAAAGGAGGGTGGGGAGGGTCTGATGGGGGTCTGATCTGAGGCTTGGGAGGGTCTGATCTGAGGCTGGGGGTGTCTGATCTGAGGCTGGGGTTTGATAGGGGTCTGATCTGAGACTAGGGGGGCTGATGGGGGCTGATCTGAGGCTGGGGAGGGTCTGATGGGGGCTAATCTGAGGCTAGGGAGGGTATTATGAAGGTCTGATCTGAGGCTGGGGGGTCTTATAGGGGCTGATCTGACCCTGGGGGGTCTGATGGGGGCTGATCTGAGGCTGGGCGTCTGATCCGGGTCTGGTCTGAGGCTGGGGGTCTGATGGGAGTCTGATCTGAAGCTAGGAAGGGTCTGATTGGGGTCTAATCTGAGGCTTAGAGGTCTGATGGGAGTCTGATCTGAGGCTGATGTAGGCCTGGGGGGTCTGATAGGAGGCTGATTTCAGGCTGATGGAGGTGGGGGCAGATATTTTGCTGAGAAAGGGACAAAGGCAGGGACAGTTGCGAAGAAAGAGGCAGGGAGAGTGAAAGCTGGGTGAACCCCTCTCTGGACCCCCTGGGTTTAGCTTCCTGCCATTAATGTCAAATAAGTAACATTCTGAACTTAAAAATTAGACTGCTATGTGTGGTCAATATGGCGCCTGTATTGTATGTAATATACTGTATATATATAGTGCAGGCGCTATTTTGTGCTGCAAAAATACAGCCCTCTAGATTATTTTAATTGAAGTGCAATTTCTGTAACTTATCCCTAAGTCAATTATATGCTTGACCAAATACAGCAGTAAAAATTTTTTATTGAGAATTTTGTATGGCCCCCGAATGATGTTACAAATATCCAAATGGCCCTTGGCAGCAAAATGGTTCCCCACCGCTGAACTAAAGCAATAATGACAGATTTGGATGAATATAAATGTGAGGCCTATTTTTTAGGCGCTGGGTGACAGGTATACGTTTACGGACAGAATTAGACTTGGATCTGCACAGTAGCGTGTGTGTGAAGTTATTGAGAATTACCCTATCAGCACCTTGAATCTAATATACCCTTTTAGGGATAGATTTAAAGTAGGCCTGATACAGCAGAAACCACTAATTTAGAGAATTGCAAAATTGGGAATTGTATTTCAACCCAGAACAAAAACTGTGCTTTGACGGACACTAAATAACTTGACCAGCTAAAGCAATAATGACAGATTTGGATGAATATAAATGTGAGGCCTATTTTTTAGGCGCTGGGTGACAGGTATACGTTTACGGACAGATCTAGACTTGGATCTGCACAGTAGCGTGTGTGTGAAGTTATTGAGAATTACCCTATCAGCACCTTGAATCTAATATACCCTTTTAGGGATAGATTTAAAGTAGGCCTGATACAGCAGAAACCACTAATTTAGAAAATTGCAAAATTGGGAATTGTATTTCAACCCAGAACAAAAACTGTGCTTTGACGGACACTAAATAACTTGACCAGCTAAAGCAATAATGACAGATTTGGATGAATATAAATTTGAGGCCTATTTTTTAGGCACTGGGTGACAAGTATATGTTTACACACAGAATTAGACTTGGAATTGAACAGTAGCGTGTGTGTGAAGCTATTGAGAATAACCCTATCTGCACCTTGAATCTTATATATTCTTTTAGGGATAGATTTAAAGTAGGCCTGATACAGCAGAAACCACTAATTTAGAGAATTGCAAAATTGGAAATTGTGTTTCAACCCAGAACAAAAACTGTGCTTTGACGGACACTAAATAACTTGACCAGCTAAAGCAATAATGACAGATTTGGATGAATATAAATTTGAGGCCTATTTTTTAGGCGCTGGGTGACTGGTATACGTTTACACACAGAATTAGACTTGGAATTGAACAGTAGCGTGTGTGTGAAGTTATTGAGAATAACCCTATCTGCACCTTGAATCTTATATACCCTTTTAGGGATAGATTTAAAGTAGGCCTGATACAGCAGAAACCACTAATTTAGAGAATTGCAAAATTGGGAATTGTATTTCAACCCAGAACAAAAACTGTGCTTTGACGGACACTAAATAACTTGACCAGCTAAAGCAATAATGACAGATTTGGATGAATATAAATTTGAGGCCTATTTTTTAGGCGCTGGGTGACAGGTATACGTTTACACACAGAATTAGACTTGGAATTGAACAGTAGCGTGTGTGTGAAGTTATTGAGAATAACTTGGTGACAGGCTCAGCTTGACCCTGATGTAGGATATAGCCAAAAAATAACCACACTATTGATGGTTAAATGCACTTGGTGACAGGCTCAGCTTGCCCCTGATGTAGTATATGGCCAAAAAATAACCACACTATTGATGGTTAAATGCACTTGATGACAGCTTGACCCTGATGTAAGATATAGCCCAAAAATAACCACACTATTGATGGTTAAATGCACTTCGTGACAGGCTCAGCTTGCCCCTGATGTAGTATATGGCCAAAAAATAACCACACTATTGATGGTTAAATGCACTTGATGACAGCTTGACCCTGATGTAGGATATAGCCAAAAAATAACCACACTATTGATGGTTAAATGCACTTGGTGACAGGCTCAGCTTGCCCCTGATGTAGTATATGGCCAAAAAATAACCACACTATTGATGGTTAAATGCACTTGATGACAGCTTGACCCTGATGTAGGATATAGCCAAAAAATAACCACACTATTGATGGTTAAATGCACTTGGTGACAGGCTCAGCTTGCCCCTGATGTAGTATATGGCCAAAAAATAACCACACTATTGATGGTTAAATGCACTTGATGACAGCTTGACCCTGATGTAGGATATAGCCAAAAAATAACCACACTATTGATGGTTAAATGCACTTGGTGACAGGCTCAGCTTGCCCCTGATGTAGTATATGCCCCTGATGTAGTATATGACGCTTGTTGAGAAGCAGCAAGCTAGTAGTATGACGCTTGTTGATTGGCTGCAAATTAACACCTTACTTGCCTATGCTCATTTGCAATCAGACAATAGAGATACTGTGTCTAGCAAATTCCTTACCTCTCTTGTGTCTGAGTATTGACCAGAAACACCACTGAAGTTCTGCTACAGTGGAAAAACTCTGAGTTAGACTAAGTTGGTCTCCTGAATATCTCAATGCTCTTGTAAATCAGCTCTTGGTAAGCAGTCTTGGAGAAGCAGCAAGCTATAATTAGCAAGCTAATACTGTGTGGGTTTATATACACACCCTCCCACAAAGGCTCCTCCCCCAACAGCAAATTAACACCTTACTTGCCTATGCTCATTTGCAATCAGACAATAGAGATACTGTGTCTAGCAAATTCCTTACCTCTCTTGAAACACAGTGTCTGAGTATTGACCAGAAACACCACTGAAGTTCTGCTACAGTGGAAAAACTCTGAGTTAGACTAAGTTGGTCTCCTGAATATCTCAATGCTCTTGTAAATCAGCTCTTGGTAAGCAGTCTTGGAGAAGCAGCAAGCTATAATTAGCAAGCTAATACTGTGTGGGTTTATATACACACCCTCCCACAAAGGCTCCTCCCCCAACAGCAAATTAACACCTTACTTGCCTATGCTCATTTGCAATCAGACAATAGAGATACTGTGTCTAGCAAATTCCTTACCTCTCTTGAAACACAGTGTCTGAGTATTGACCAGAAACACCACTGAAGTTCTGCTACAGTGGAAAAACTCTGAGTTAGACTAAGTTGGTCTCCTGAATATCTCAATGCTCTTGTAAATCA
Source organism: Bufo bufo (assembly GCF_905171765.1). Lineage (NCBI taxonomy): Eukaryota > Metazoa > Chordata > Amphibia > Anura > Bufonidae > Bufo > Bufo bufo. Next base: position 477,814,976 of record NC_053389.1, read on the forward strand.
GCTCTTGGTAAGCAGTCTTGGAGAAGCAGCAAGCTATAATTAGCAAGCTAATACTGTGTGGGTTTATATACACACCCTCCCACAAAGGCTCCTCCCCCAACAGCAAATTAACACCTTACTTGCCTATGCTCATTTGCAATCAGACAATAGAGATACTGTGTCTAGCAAATTCCTTACCTCTCTTGAAACACAGTGTCTGAGTATTGACCAGAAACACCACTGAAGTTCTGCTACAGTGGAAAAACTCTGAGTTAGACTAAGTTGGTCTCCTGAATATCTCAATGCTCTTGTAAATCAGCTCTTGGTAAGCAGTCTTGGAGAAGCAGCAAGCTAGTAGTATGACGCTTGTTGATTGGCTGCTTTGCAGCCTTTCAAAAAGCGCCAAGAAAGCGCCGAACACTGAACCAGGACTTTTACGAAAATGTTTGGGTTCGGGTCCGTGTCACGGACACCCCAAAATTCGGTACGAACCCGAACTATACAGTTCGGGTTCGCTCATCCCTAGCCAAAAATGGTAAAATGTCACCCAACAATTAAAAATAAGAATTTTTTCAATTTAGAGCACTAAAATTTGCTTTTTTTGCATTACAATGGCCCTAAAATAGTCCTTGAAAAGGCTAGAGGGATGTAAAAGGCAGTACAATGTGCTTAAGAGCATGGCAACTGCTCTGCAAACAAATGTGGATAGGGAAATAACTTAAAATGAAATAAAATAACTAAAAATTACAAATTATTAACCTACAACTCAGAGAAGGGGGTGGATATGGAGTCGGAGGTTGAGGAGGCGGTGAATGTGGTGTTCTAGGTGGAGGCAGCAATGGAGGAGGAGGTAGCCAACAATGTTTTTATTTTATTTTTTATTGGGTAGGTAGCCCCCAAAATATTGGGACAAATAAAAAAAAGAAAACAAAGAATCATTGCACTTGACTTGAGTACAAGAATGTATGTTTGATGGTGGTATAAATGTCTATTCTGCACAAGGTACAGACAAGTCTTGTGGGATCCAAGCCTGGTTCATTTTAATGAACGTGAGCTTGTCCACATTGGCTGTGGACAGGCAGCTGCGTCTGTCTGTAATGACGCCTCCTGCCGTGCTAAATACACGTTCAGAGAGTACACTGGCTGCAGGCCAGGCCAGCACCTCCAAGGCATACAGGGCAAGCTCTGGCCATGTGGACAATTTGGAGACCCAGAAGTTGAATGGGGAAGAACCATCAGTAAGTATGTGTAGTCGTGTGCACAGGTACTGTTCCACCATGTTGTTCAAATGCTGCCTCCTGCTAACACGCTCCATATCAGCAGTTGGGGCAGGTTGTTGCGGCGAGGTGGCAAAGCTTTTCCACATGCCGGCTGTAACGGACCGTTTCCGCAGACAAGGGGTTAAAATCCGTTTAGGCGATAAGCCCCTTTCTGAGAGACAGGCACAGCTACTTGCAGAACACCCACTCCCGAACTGGATTCAAAGTAGCACTCCAAACTGGAACCTCACGAATAGCTGCTAGCAGACGAACAGGAAAAGCATACAATCCTGGCAATCGGTCCTCTAACAGCATACAGTGAATCCCCCCAATAACGAGACAAGGCTCCGTGTTGAGGGTCAAACAGTGGTCATACATATAACTTACATTAATTCAAACAGTATAACGTGGGGACAAACCTATCCAAAATTCACTTGAATCGGTTCAGGGGTTTAAAAGTTAGTATATGGCCCATAATCCTGGGGCAAGAGGCCAGCAGCCAGTCCTCTCCCAAACCCAGTGGCGAGGTCGGTTTCGCCACACATCCCCCCCCCCAGGGAAGACTAACCAGATACCTGACCTCACGCCGGTCGGTACCTGAGTTAGTCTGGCAGCCCACCCACAACCAACTACTGGACTTGTTGACTTTAGTAGCCTGTCTCTGTCCAGTGAGTCCACCAAGGTTATGTTGGAAGCTGGTACTCCCGGTCTCTGTGTTGCTCCCTGGCTTGGAGTGGAGGTTGCTTTGTGGGCAGGTATCAGCGGTACTCTGCCCTGGTGCCAGCGCTACCACGGAAGAAGGCTGTTTGGAGCCTGGTTGTTGGAGGGGGAGACCGACTGTCTCTACCCCCTGTGCTGTAAGTGCAGAGACCACGGTCCCATCTGCACTGTTGTGGGGCTTACTGTCTCCCCCTGGTGCGTTAAGCTGCCGCTGGGGAGAGGGGGTAACGAGCTCCTCTCCCATACATACTTCCAGCCGCTGGGGAGGGCGACCGACCGTCTCCGCTCCCAATACAGGGTCCTGTTGCTGGGGAAAGGAGACTGGGCTCTCTATTCCCTGCTGGACACTCTGCCGCTGGGGGACAGGACCGACTGTCTCTGCCCCCTGTAACTCCGCCTGCCGCTGGGGACTGGAGACTGGGCTCCCAATTCCCTGTACATCACACGGCCGCTGGGGAATGGAGACTGGGCTCCCAATTCCCCAAAAATCATGCTGCTGCTGGGGGGCAGGAACAACTACCTCTGCCCCCTGTAACTCAGCCTGCCACTGGGGAGGGAGGACGCTGCTCTCCTCTCCCTGCATTTCACACTGCCTTCTCGGCATATCACTCTGCTGCTGGGGGGCAGGAACAACTACCTCTGCCCCCTGTAACTCAGCCTGCCGCTGAAGAGGGAGGACGCTGCTCTCCTCTCCCTGCACTTCACACTGCCGCTGGGGAATGGAGACTGGGCTCCCAATTCCCTGCAGGACCGGCGGAGAGACCTCGGTCCAATCTCTACTGGCCACCTGGGGTCCTTCCCAGTAACACTCTACAATATCTGCCCAGCTGAATGGGTCTGGATCTGGGTCTGTCACCTTACCGTCCTGCTGAGCCTTCTCAATGGAGTGGAAGAGATCTCGGTAGTCCTGCTCCAGTTCCCACTCCAGGGTTGCTAGGTGAGCCAGGTCTTGTTCTACCTCATGGGGGTCATCCCACTCATGCCTAGCCTCCCTCTCATAAAAAATGTCCTGAAGTCTGGACTGTGCAGGGCTCCCGAAGTCAGGCTCTGCAAAGGACTCCCATAACAAGCCAGGACCATAAAACTCCTCTCCCTCTGGCTTGTCATGTTCGGCTGTCCAGGGTATATACTGTGCCATATACCACCAAAGCGCCTGGTAGGCATCCTCCAGCCATAGCTCCTGCCATACCCGGTGCTCTAGTTCCTTCACCCATTCCACCAGGGGCTGCTCTCCCAGGAAGGGCATCCGCAGGGCCACTTGCTTCTGCAACCGCTGCTCTTCACTGGGGAGACTCTCACCCCGCTGGTATTGTAGATTATCCAGGGCCTGGTACCAGATGCCTTTCCTTAATGCATCCCGGCCATCCAGGTCCTCCTCCTCGTATAACACTGCTGGTTCCATCCTGCTGCTGTCAGGGACGCTGTACTGGGACATGCGTTGTCCTTAAATTGTAGAATCCACAGAAATGGTGTCTCCTGTAGCTGTCCTTCTGGCTGTAGGAACGATCCCGCTGCTTGCCACCAATGTAACGGACCATTTCCGCAGACAAGGGGTTAAAATCCGTTTAGGCGATAAGCCCCTTTCTGAGAGACAGGCACAGCTACTTGCAGAACACCCACTCCCGAACTGGATTCAAAGTAGCACTCCAAACTGGAACCTCACGAATAGCTGCTAGCAGACGAACAGGAAAAGCATACAATCCTGGAAATCGGTCCTCTAACAGCATACAGTGAATCCCCCCAATAACGAGACAAGGCTCCGTGTTGAGGGTCAAACAGTGGTCATACATATAACTTACATTAATTCAAACAGTATAACGTGGGGACAAACCTATCCAAAATTCACTTGAATCCGTTCAGGGGTTTAAAAGTTAGTATATGGCCCATAATCCTGGGGCAAGAGGCCAGCAGCCAGTCCTCTCCAAAACCCAGTGGCGAGGTCGGTTTCGCCACACCGGCCATGCTAACCCTGCCTTCTGAGGTGCTGGCGCTGACACAGCTGCGTTGGTGACCTCTTCCTCCTCCCCCTGCCTTCACCTTGTGCTTCCACTTGTCCCCCAGCACCAGTCGGGAATGCTCTCAGAAGCGCGTCTACCAGCGTGCGCCTGTAGTCGCGCATCTTCCGATCACGCTCCAGTGAGGGAATTAAGGACGGCACATTGTCTTTGTAACAGGGATCCAGCAGGGTGGTCACCCAGTAGTCAGCACACGTTAAAATGTGGGCAACTCTGCTGTTGTTGCGCAGGCACTGCAGCATGTAGTCGCTCATGTGTGCCAGGCTGCCCAGATGTAAGGACAAGCTGTCCTCTGTGGGAGGCGTATTGTCTGCGTCCTCCGTATCCCCCCAGCCACGCACCAGTGATGGGCCCGAGCTGCGTTGGATGCCACCCCACTGTGAACATGCTTCATACCCATCCTCCTCCTCCTCATCCTCCTCATCCTCCTCATCCTCCACGAGAGGGCCCTGGCTGGCCAAATTTGTACCTGGCCTTTGCTGTTGCAAAAATCCTCTTTCTGAGCCACTTCTAAAAGACTGGCCTGAAAGTGTTAGAGATGACCCCTCTTCCTCCTCCTCATCCTGGGCCACATCCTCTTCCATCATCGCCCTAAGTGTTTTCTCAAGGAGACATAGAAGTGGTATTGTAATGCTGATAACGGCGTCATCGCCACTGGCCATGTTGGTAAAGTACTCGAAACAGCGCAACAGGGCACACAGGTCTCGCATGGAGGCCCAGTCATTGGTGGTGAAGTGGTGCTGTTCCGCAGTGCGACTCTCCCGTGCGTGCTGCAACTGAAACTCCACTATGGCCTGCTGCTGCTCACACAGTCTCTCCAGCATGTGCAAGGTGGAGTTCCACCTGGTGGGCACGTCGCATATGACGAGGTGAGCGGGAAGGCCGAAGTTACCCTGTAGAGCAGACAGCCGAGCGGCGGCAGGATGAGAACGCCGGAAGCGCGCACAGACGGCCCGCACTTTATGCAGCAGCGCAGACATGTCGGGGTAGTTGTGAATGAATTTTTGCACCACAAAATTAAGCACATGCGCCAGGCAAGGGATGTGCGTCAAACCGTCTAGTCCCAGAGCTGCAACGAGATTTCACCCATTATCGCACACCACCAGGCCGGGCTCGAGGCTCACTGGCAGCAACCACTCGTCGGTCTGTTGTTCTATATCCCGCCACAACTCCTGCGCGGTGTGGGGCCTGTCCCCCAAACACATCAGTTATAGAACGGCCTGCTGACGTTTACCCCTGGCTGAAGTTGGTGGTGAAGGTCTGTCGCTGACGGGATGAGGAGGTGGTAGAAGAGGAGAAAGAAGCCGAGTAGGAAGAGGCGGCAACAGGAGGCAAATAATGATGCCCTGCGATCCTTGGTGGCGGAAGGACGTGCGCCAAAAAGCTCTCCGCCTGGGGCACAACCGCCACTACATTTACCCAGTGTGCAGTTAGGGAGATATAGCGTCCCTGGCCGTGCTTACTGGTCCACGTATCTGTGGTTAGGTGGACCTTGCCACAGATGGCGTTGCGCAGTGCACACTTGATTTTATTCGATACTTTGTTGTGCAGGGAGGGCACGGCTCTCCTGGAGAAGTAGTGGCAGCGGGGAACGACGTATTGTGGGACAGCAAGCGACATGAGCTGTTTGAAGCTGTCTGTCTCCACCAGCCTGAATGACAGCATTTCAAAGGCCAGCAGTTTAGAAATGCTGGCATTCAGGGCCAGGGATCGAGGGTGGCTCGTATGTATATTTTTAACCCCAGTAAGCAAAAAGCTGTATTTTTGGACTTGCAGACATGCAGATAGCCTGTGCTGGTGCACTATCGTTGCATAAAATGGCTGCCGATTATGTATTGATATTGACTAACTGAAGAAAAAAAAGTTAGTTTTCAGCAGTAGTTGGCTCAGGGCAGGCTTAAAAAAATTGTGCACTGCACCCACAAAACACATTTGCTATAGATCGCTGAGTACAAAAAAATGTTCTTGATAAGATTTCTCCCTGAACTCTCCCTCACAGCAGCTGCAGCCTCTCCCTACACTAATCCGAGCAGAGTGACGGGCAGCGCTACGTGACTCCAGCTTAAATAGAGGCTGGGTCACATGCTGCAGTTGGCCAATCACAGCCATGCCAATAGTAGGCATGGCTGTGATGGCCTTTTGGGGCAAGTAGTATGACGCTTGTTGATTGGCTGCTGTGCAGCCTTTCAAAAAGCGCCAAGAAAGCGCCGAACACCGAACCCGAACCCAAACTTTTACATAAATGTTCGGGTTCGCGTCCGGGTGACGAAAAACCTAAAGTTCGGTACAAACCCGAACTTTACAGTTCGGGTTCGCTCAACTCTAATCATGATGACAATAGAAGCAGGGAGATGTTAAGTTTACGGTGTAGTTTAAGTCATACACATAGCTCGGCCTAATTCAGCAGGAACAGACAGCAGCATGTTCTTATTTTGCAGCAGGAAAGTTTTCCTAGGAATGTGCGACTGCCATACCAGGGAAACATCATCAGCATGTTTGTTATTTTGTCTTTATTACAAAAAAAAGCGACTTTGTGATCCACACAATGTGACCTTTCTTAACCAGTACCAAAACAGAATAGTGCCAGGTACAAAGCTAAATATCAAATCTGTTGATTTTTATCAAAAAATATTATGACGGTCATTTACTAAAATGTTCCTGATTCGTAATGTGTCTATAAATTAATTATGCTTTTGAAAATAATGTACTTAGAATTATATTTAGAAGTATAATTATTTTTTTTATAGAATATTAACTTCACCAACAGTATTTTGATAAATAATAGGTGCATTATTCATGCGATAAAACAGTTTAAAAAAAAACAATAGTGTCAAAGAAAAAAAAAAATTCTGAGTCAAAACATAATGGAGTGGGCTAGAAACTAACCAGCATGGATCAGATATAGCGTACTGTTTTGTTAACAGTGCATGTCAGAGCATAGCTTCCGCCTTACATAAAGTAAGTTGTGATGCAATTATGTGTTAAAATCAAATGTGTAAAGCAAAAAGGCCGTGAGTGTCCAAACACATTGCGTTCACATGCTAAAAAAATAACGTCTTCGCACCATAAATAGAACTTAAAGAGAGCCAAAAAACATCATGTTGAAGTGGTCAATGATTGCAACCATGGAAATGAGCAGAATTACTTGCAAAATGGTGGCATGGATTCAAGAACTTTATATACTCAACAGTTTATACTGTAAAGTTTAAAGTAGTGTTTTGGTTAAACTAGCATGTTCAAATTATTATTACATATTTGTGAAGAATTAACGAAAAATATAAATGTATATATCAATATCTACATGTGCCAATAACGCTCCATTCACAAAACCGGATTACCACACGGATGAGTATAACGCCAGTCACAACCAACCATGTAGAGAGGTCAACAGGGAAGTCAGGCATCCTTTCCAGGATGACAGACAACACCATGTTTGAACCTAAGTCCGTATGTAAACAAAAAAGAAAATAAGAAAAGAATAAACTTTTATTAGGTTCATCAATCAGTCCTGTACAATGTTAACTGCACAAGACCTTTTGACAAGGGAAGGACACATGCGGTCCCCACCTTGCTACAGTGAGAACTACAACTGGCCCCTCATAAAACCCAACTATTGCAAAATAAATAAATATAAAATAAAGTAAAAAAATTTGTTTTTGTGACTGAAGCATAACAACACATGATTGTATTTTAAAAAAATATACTTTCTATATATATAATTATATAACTATTGACAATACATAATGATAATGAACAGAGCACATGCGTGAATATGAAACATGCACACCAGTTTGAGAGAATTCAAATACTCAATACTTGAGAAAGTCCTATGGAGAATAAGTGGTCCATGCTAGTTGGCTACGCATGATCAGGACAGACAACATCAACAGGCATTTGTTAGCACTGTACTCGAATGCTGACTCATAACTTGGCAGAAAAACGGCAGACATTAGCAGGTAAATAGTAACGCTACAATTTAAGGCCTACACATCGATGGGCCTTACCAAGCAGTGTCATGTCAGACATCAGCATGTAAATGTTAACTCTGTAGTGTAAGGAATTAAAATTTCTTGACTCCACTAAGCAGGATCAGGACAGACCCAAGTATTTAAATGTTAACGCTACAGTATAAGGTCTACACATAGATGGGACTAACTATGCTGATTCAGGACAGGCAACACCAGCAGCAACAGGTAAAGGTAATTGTGCAGTGTAAGGCTTAAACATAACTCAGCATGATCATGACAGACAGCATCAGCAGTATCAGCAGCAGGTAGATAGTAATGGTCGAGTATAAGGCCTACACATATCTCTGTCTAACTGAGCAGGACAGGCAGCAGCAGGTAATGGTGTGGTAAAAGGGCCAAAGATAACTCAGCATGATCAGGACAGACAGCAACAGCAGTATCAGCAGCAGGTAAATAGTAACGGTCGAGTATAAGGCCTACACATATCTCTGCCTAACTCAGCAGGACAGGCAGCAGCAGGTAATAGTGTGGTAAAAGGGCCAAAGATAACTCAGCATGATCATGACAGACAGCAGCAGCAGTATCAGCAGCAGGTAGATAGTAACGGTCGAGTATAAGGCCTACACATATCTCAGCCTAACTCAGCAGGACAGGCAGCAGAAGGTAATGGTGTGGTAAAAGGCCCAAAGATAACTCAGCATGATCAGGACAGACAGCAGCAGGTAGATAGTAACGGTCAAGTATAAGGCCTACACATATCTCGGCCTAACTCAGCAGGACAGGCAGCAGCAGGTTCTAAGTGTGCAGCAGGGATGTGTTCCCAGTAATGGGCCCCCACCAGACACCATAACTAAACAAAGACACCTATGACAGCAGGAGGTTCAACTTCTAATTGTGCAGCAGGAATGTGGTAACATGCATGCAAAATATAAAAAAAAATTACATTATTTTTACATTTTGAAACCACACAAAAAATGACTACTAAATTAAATAGACATGCCACCTGCACTGGTCTGCTATCATTTTCCATATCGGGCACTTCAAGTCTTGAGCTGAACACTGCGGTAGCACAGCCAGCCTCACCGTATGGTGATTCCTCCAAGCCAGAGGGCAGTAGGAGTGGCGGTGTTTTGCAGCGGCTCTCTCATCCTTCTTTTGTCTGTGGGGAGGAATGGGTGGCGCCGCTCTCCCCACCCATACACGATCAGCACCGCACACACACTGAGCTCCAGCCAACGGCAGGACCCATCCATCTTGTGTCTGTCTGAGCACAGAAGGCAGTGATGAGCCAGCTTCCCTCTGCCAGGGTCTGGAAGTGTCCCCTGCTCAGCCGCCGGGATTAGTTCACCTTCCCATCAGTGAAGACTGCTGGCGGGGTCCCGGGCGGCTGCCTCCAGTGCGCAGCCCGGATCATTTATCGCAGGTCATGGTGCAGAATAAGCCTTTAGAAGTGAGGCTTGTCTGCACCCGGTGGGGTAGTGTCACACAGCCCGTGGCAGACTTCACCAGGAAGGGGCTGACAAGCAAAGTGGAGCACCTTCACTGTCATTCAGCAGAGCACAGTTTGGAGTCTGTTCTAAAGGCACCATGTGTTCTGGAGTTACATAGAACTGCCGCTAAACTTTCCCCACATAACGAATACAGCTGTGCTTCATTTCGGTTGACTTGAAATAGAAATTCATATTCCTTTAATTTCTATAAAAATGTACAATAATCTGGTCCTCTACAATGCTTTCATGTAGAGTCCACTAGGTGTCTGATCTGTGTCTCATGCTGATCCAACCATTGCAGCGCCGACACTGGTTCCTCGAAGAAGTGTGTTCCTCCCAATGCCACTGTCCTCAGGTTGGTGGGAAAAAGCATGGCGTATTGTATCTGTAATGCCTGTAACGACTTTTTGATGCCTAGAAATGTTTCCTGTTGCTTCTGCACCTCCATGGAGTAATCAAGATACACAGATATTTTACTGCCATTGACAGTTAGATCTGGGTGATCACGGGCTTTCTGCAGAATAGTGTCCCAGTCCCTGTAATGAAGAATCTTGGCTAGCATAGGCCGAGGTGGCCTTCCAGGTGGTAGTGGTCGCATGGGCACGCGGTGGGCCCTTTCCATTGCATACAAAACCGATAGGCCACAGTCCTTGAAGTTTTGCACCAGCCAATTCCCAATAAACATGTAAAGTGGAATACCAGCTCACTATATCTGTGGTTTGGATGTATCCGCGTGCTCGGTGTCCTGGTTTTTCAACCTCCTTGTTCAGGTACAGAGAAATAATGGGTAAATTCAGACTCCAGCACTCACTTTTTTTGAAGTATCAAGTTCTCCATCTTTATTCAGTAATTGTGCACAGACAATACAGGACTCAAATTCTCTCTGGTGTAGGCTGTTGACGCGTTTCGAAAGAATCTCATTCGTAACAGTGGAGTGCATTTGGTGCTCTCAGGTTTAAATAGGAACTCAAGTGTGTTTAATTAGCGCTGTAGTTACTCCCACCCGTGACCGTGCACAGGGTGGAGAGAGAAAATAGCATGGGGCAGTTAAGGTTACTCCCCTTTGCACAACACTTGTCTCAAATAGCTGTCACCTGGAGCATCAAAATCATTCCAATTGAATATCTGACATACAGAGAGTTACATAGAGTTACTTTAAAAACAAACTTGTTTCTATACGTACAGATAACTCTTCTTACATATTAAAATTGCATAACATGGGGGCGTGGCCTGACCGGCATGGAGTGAGGACGCTGGTCGCTTCAGCTCCGATTCTATCCTGTTTGTATCCTGACCATCCACTCTGATAAACTTTGAACTTCTGCCTAAAGACCCTCAATTGAGCCTCTGTGAGTGCCCCCCATAAGTTTTACCTGTCCCGGTGCCCTGCGGTGACTGCCGGATAAAAAGCCCTGGGACTGGGCCTACTTACCAGACGGCACTACCTGACGCCATCCCTGCCTGCTGGCCGGATCGATCGGTGGGGGAGCCGGTGAGAGGGGATTCCCTGCCATACTTACCTACACCGGAGGCCAAGCGGGATCTGGAACTTTAATCCGGTGGGTTCTTTTCACTCCTTCCTTGGCCGGACGGCGAACCTGTGACCCCGGGGCGTTGGACGCTGCGGGCGCCATATTGGCTGCAGCACTGCAGGCGGCTATACCTCTCCCCCTGTAGGCCGTTACCCAGGTAGAGAACTTTTTCATCTACTCTGCCATTATAGAGATTCACCTGGGGCGGTGTGACGCTGGTTGGGGACACTGTGTCTGCGTTATCCTCAGCAGAGAGAGATTCGACACTTATATTAAGCCACAAGCGTTGGTTGCTGAAGTTTTTATGGGCCGAAAAACGGGCACCTCGGGGCCTGCTATCCCTCCTAAATTGATGCTTGACAACATGAGCCAGACAGATGGCCACAACCCTGGGGCTTCTTCTGAACGTCCGGAGGTGGACCTTGCAAAAGTCATGGCAGCCATTACTAACTGCCAAACGACACTCACGGTCAAAATTGACCATGTACAGGCCGACCTAACTCTCCTCAGGCATGATATTGATAAGATCCGTGAGAGGACAACTGAGGTGGAGAGGAGGCTGGGAGAGGTGGAAGATACGGTCCAACGTGAGGATTCGGTGGTCCGTGATTTGCAAAACCAAGTTAAAACCCTGGCGGCAAAAGTGGAAGACGCTGAAAATCGAAACAGGAGAAATAATATTAGGATTATGGGCTTACCGGAGAGGGCAGAGGGCCCTTCCCCTGAGGAATTTACGGAGCGTCTCATCAAGCAACTCCTGAACCCAATTACCCTCTCGGGGACGTTTGCAGTGGAGAGGGCGCACAGGATTCCTACCCGTCCTCTGCCCCCTGGAGCCCCGCCACGTCCTTTTATCTTTAAAGTGTTAAATTATAGAGACAGGGACGCTATCCTGGCTACGGCCCGTCGTATGAAGGACATTCATTTTGACAACGTCCGGATTTCCTTCTACCCGGACTTTTCTACAGAGGTGCAGAAACAACACAGGCAATTCACGGCAGTGAGAGTTCGGTTGCGGGAGAAAGGCCTGGTTTATGCCATGATGTATCCAGCACGTCTCAGAATCCAGGATGGTGAAGTGGTGAAATTCTTCACCTCCCCAGAGGAGGCGTCTGACTGGCTCGATCGCAGGGGCTGAGTATAATGGGACTTATGTTCTGAGAGTCTTATTTTATGTTGCGGATGGTCACTTTATATGGGGAGCTGTTTGTGCTAAAACTGTATTGCCCTACTGCCTAGGTTCAGTTCTTGAGTTTACCTAGAGTGGTGGGTGGCAGCACGGGCCTCCCCGTCCTGATCTATTAGTGAGGAGATTGTTCATGGGATATTCAAGCTTGGATAGGTTGGGGTTATCTGGGCAGGGTGGGGGGATTTGTCCGCTGTTCTGGGCATGTTGGGATGTTCTCACTGCATTCTTGATGTATGGGTGTGATTGTGTGTATGTATGGCTTGGGTGGTGCATTTTCCTCGTATGGTATAACTTTGACACTCCGCCGTAATGGCTATCTGTCGGTTTGTCTCCTGGAATGTCAGGGGACTAAATGATAAAATTAAAAGATCACTGGTCTTTAATTTTATAAAGAAACATAACCCCGATATGTTGATATTGCAGGAGACACATCTGCAGGGGAGGAAGCTCCTAGCGTTGAAAAAGCCTTGGGTGGGAGCAGCTTACCATGCGGTATTCACTTCCAGAGCGAGAGGTGTGTCAATTCTGGTGGCGAAGTCCCTTCCCTTTCGTTCCTGCTCTGTTCAGACTGACATGATGGGACGTTTTGTGATCCTTCATGCTGCAATCAGAGGCATCGAGTATGTGGTGATAGGAGTATATGTCCCCCCCCTTTTCAGAGGGATGTGTTGGATGAAATTATGAAACGAGTGGCAGCGTTGCCTCCGGTGCCTCTGATTGTACTTGGGGATTATAACGCGGTGTTGGACCGGACAATGGATAGGCTTCGTCCTGGGGGGTCGCATACTGATGCGTTGAATTCCTGGGCAGAGGTATTTGCTCTAACAGAGGGATGGAGATATATGCACCCTGATATTCGACAATACTCTTGCTATTCGGCTTCCTATGCAGCACTCTCCCGGATTGATTTAGCATTTCTCAGTAGGGAGCTGCTGCCCTCACTAGTAGCCACGGAATACTTGCCAAGAGGCATTTCTGACCATGCCCCCCTGTTGGTGGTTCTAAGACAGCCGCTTGCACCTGCTGAAAGGCAATGGAGACTGAATAGCAAATGGCTTGAGGTGCTGCCGGTGGTTTGGGCGGTGCAGCAGGGGATGAAAGATTATTGGGAACTTAATGAGGGCTCTGCTAACCCTTTGGTGGAGTGGGAGGCATTTAAAGTTGTCCTGCGTGGTACACTGATTCAGGCAATTGCTTCTTACAGAAAAGAGCTAAGCGCCACCAGAATTAAACTAGAAAACGAGGTAGTAGATAAGGAGCAGGCTTTCATCGCAGATCCTAATGATGTGAACCGTATTTCATGGGACGAGGCACAGAGGAAACTTACCTTGCATCTCACTGAGTACACCCAGAAGAGGTTGCTATTCCAGAGGCGCCTGGTCTTTGCAGATGGCGACAAAAATGGGAGAGCCTTGGCTTTCCTGGCTAAGACTGAGACGCAGCAGACGGTAGTCCCGCACATTACCTGCGGGGATGGCTTGAAGGTATATCGACCCGAGGACATTTGTGAACAGTTCGTTCAGTTTTATACTGACCTATACAGTTCTAAATCCACCTCCTCCCCAGATGGGATCCGTTCATTCCTTCAATCCATCCCACTTTCTCCTTTGGCTGCGGCTGATAATAGATATCTAGGGAGACCTATTGATGTTGGAGAGGTGAGGGCAGCAATCGAGGACATGGCTCCTGGGAAGTCACCTGGACCGGACGGCTTCCCGATTGAATGGTACAAGTTAGACGTTAATTTACAATCTGCACGTTTACTCAGACTTTTTGAGTATGCATATGAATCCGGGAAGTTGCCTTCTTCCTTTGGGGAAGCGACTGTCGTTGCAATTCACAAAGTCGGGAAGCCTCCGGATCAGTGTGCATCATACAGGCCGATTTCCCTCCTAAACACGGACGCGAAAATCTTGGCTAAAGTCCTGGCTAGGCGTCTTGGCGAGGTGATACTGTCCGTTATTGACCCTGATCAATCTGGTTTTATGCCCGGGAAGACGACTGATATAAATCTTAGGAGATTATTCACCAATTTACAGGTCAGGCACGATAATGCGGGTTCAAGAGTCTTGGCGTCCCTGGATAACGAGAAGGCCTTTGACTCTGTGGAGTGGCATTTTATTTGGGAAACAATGTTCCGTCTTGGTTTTCCTTCCTCCTTTGTCAAGTGGGTCCAATTGTTATACCAGACACCTATAGCACGGATTAGAGTGAATGGAGTCATATCCCGGCCCTTCAGGTTGTATAGAGGCACTAGACAAGGGTGCCCTTTGTCCCCATTGTTGTTCGCCCTGATAATGGAACCCTTGACACAATTAATCAATAACAGCTCTTTGATAGAGGGGTGGTCGGTAGCGGGGATTCAGGAGAAGGTATCATTATACGCGGATGACCTGTTAGTCTACTTGGCGGACCCTGGCCCCTCCTTAGAAACCCTGCTGGATGTAGTGGATGGATATGGGAAATACTCGGGTTTACGGGTTAATTGGGCCAAGTCTAGTTTATGTATAATAGATGCAGATGAAGATGTGGATATTTCCCCGATATCTCCCCTGAGAGTTGTAGATAATTTTCTTTACTTAGGGATACATATCCATAGGGACCCCAGACAGTTTTGTCAATTGAACTTGAGACCCACCATGGAATATGTCACGCGTAAGCTGGAAGCCTGGGAAAATCTTCCGCTGACTTTGGTGGGGAGAATTAATATTATCAAGATGGTGCTACTACCCAAACTTCTATATATTTATAGAGCAGCCCCAGTGAGGATCCCTAAGTCCCATTTTGATATTTTAGATAGATCCTTTTCCCGTTTCTTGTGGCTCCATCGGTCCCCCAGACTTGCGAGAAAGACGCTGAAGGCCTCCTACATTCAGGGGGGCTTGCAGCTACCAGATATGTATATTTATTATATAGCCACGCGCCTAATGTATGCATCTTGGTGGATTAGGGCAGATGCCAATAACCCTGCGGTGGTACTAGAGGCGGCGCTGGCTGGTTCATATGAAGCTCTAACTAATCTGGTATACAGGGGGGGGAAACCCGTAGGACTGGGGACTTATACAGACTCTATGGTAACAGTTAGCGAGGCTTGGGTGAGGTTTGTGGAGATACATACAGAAAATCTGGAGGGTGACACCTGGTCCCCCTATATCCCACTATGGCGTAACAAGCTTCTCCCAGAGCTCTTGCATCTTCCTGACTTTGAATTCTGGCCTAGGAAGGGTCTTAAATATCTAACACAATTGTTTCAGGATGGGACCTTCCGTTCCTTTGAGAGCCTGCGAGCTGAGTTCCAGTTGCCCCAGACGAGTTTTTACCGCTTCCTCCAACTGAGACATGCCTGCGAGAAACAATTTAGAGCCCTATCCCTAAATTTAGAGTGCGGCCCATTAGAGTCAATAGCTAGGAGGAAAATCCCTTGCAAACCTATCTCCTCCTTTTATGTTGAAATTGTTAAAATGCAAGAATCTCCTATTAGGCGTTCCTTTGCTAAATGGGCTGAGGATATTCCAGAATTGGAGGATTCTCATTTGGAGGAGTGGCGTCTGAGATGGAGGACGTCGGTCATAAGTGCGAGAGATCAGCTCATCCAAGTGAAATGGATGCACAGAGTGTACTTGACCCCACTGCGTCTCTATCAGATGCGACAATTACCGAGTCCAGGATGTGATAGATGTGGAGAGGCGAGGGGCTCTTTCTTCCATATGGTGTGGCTATGCCCGGTGATAAAGACATACTGGAAGGGAATTTGTAATTTTATCAATGTTAGGTTAGGGCTCCCAGGGATTTGTAATCCTGTAATATGCCTACTAGGGTTAGTTTCTGATGCCACTCCTTCCAAATATAATAGAATACTGTTAAGATTGTTGATGTTTTATGGGAGGAAAAATATACTTTTGAACTGGAAACCGCCCAAGTGTCCTACAGTGGGCCAATGGGTACTCCTTATAAATAATGACCTGCAAATGTATAAATTGACATACGAGGCAAGGGGATTGACTGATCGATTTGATGATATCTGGGGCCTTTGGGTCCAAGCTGAAGGCACGACTTGAGTCATTGACGGTGGCAAATGTATCACCCATTGTATGTATGTGTGAGTGTATGGGATTGAGTAAGTTCTAGAAGCTTCTTAGAGACAACAGTGACACTTTGTACTAAAGTCATTTATATGTCTTTTATGGTCAAGATATACGTTAATAATGGACTTGCTGATGTGAGTGTTGTATCATGGAAGATTGTCTCTTCTTTGTTCTCCCCATGGGAGTGTTGTATTTTTATGCAAAATGTTAAATAAACACTATTAAAAAAAAAAAATTGCATAACATAGAAATAAAAAAAGAAAAGAAACAGATGCGGAAAGAAAAGAAAACTCTGCTGAAAAATCCGCTGCGTTAGATAGGGATCCATTCACATTGTATATGCGTTACTTCCTAGTTTGTTTTTCAAAAATAATTGCTGAAAAACTTATTGGATAATATGTGTGTATAAATATATACATTGGTATACTGCATACACAATATAAGCAAACAGGAAAAAGGCATAAATATACAGATATATAAATCACCATCAATAATTAATAAAAATGCATGATTTCCCTTCTTAGGTTTAAGCCTTTTGGATATCTTGTCTCCAATTTAAATATACAAAAGGTCTCTCTCAGATTGACTTGATGTTTTATATCTCCTCCTCTGATAGAGGTTTTGACTTGTTCTATAGCGTATGTTTTCAAGTATTTGGGGCTGCGGTTATGTCTTTCAATGAAGTGTCTGGCTACATTTGATATGTTGGTATAAGAAGGATTGTCTATATAATTAAGGTGTTCCAGAATCCGGTTTTTAAATTTTCTTATGGTGCACCCTATGTACATTTTATCACAATATTCACAAAGGATCACATAAACTACTGCTTTTGTGTTGCAATTAATATAGGACTTAATATTATAAGTCTGTGTGTGATCTGTATTGCAAAAAGTTTTTGTGTTTTGTACATAGTTGCAGGTTCGACAGCGCTGACTACCGCAGCGTGTAAAACCCTTGTATGTCAACCATGTGTCTGTTTGTGGACAAGATTCACGTATAAACATGCATGATAGGGGTGATTGGATAGTTTACGTTCATATAATCATACTGTTTTTGTGTTATAAATGCATGATTCAAACCTATCCTCAGGATTTTTGTGTATTCTGTTTGATATTTTGCAATAGGATTGGATGGAAGTTTGATATATGTATTATCCTCTCCCAAAATTTTTATCATTTGTTCATAATATACATCCTTGTCTAAGACGACAACGGATCCCCCTTTGTCTGCCATTTTTATAATTATTTTTTTGTTATCTGATAGCTCTTTAAGAGCTTGTTTTTGTTCTTTGGAGACATTGTGGGATACGTTGGCGTCTTTGAGAGTATCATGCACCTGTTTTAGTTCCTTCTTAACTAGTTCCTGAAATAAATCCATATTAGGAGTACGGGACATAAGTGGATAGAAGGAAGGATTTGGAGTTTTCAAACTATGCACATTGAGGGAAATAATTCCCTGTTCATAATCCCCCTGGAGATCCTCTAGGCATGTCAGAGTTAACTGCTCCTGGAATTCCATTCCAACGTATTGGTTGTACATAATTGGAGTATCCGACATGTCCAAAGGATATTCAGGGGGAGGAACATCAAAGAAATGTCTGGCTACTGTTAGTTGTCTGATAAATCTATTAATATCCAATAATGTCATAAATAAATCAAAGTTTACACTAGGCACAAAATTCAAACCCAATCTTAATACATTTGTCTGTTCTTGCGTTAAAGTCTCTTTGGACAAATTAATTACATCGTTGTTATAGTTGTTCATTTCATCAGCTTTGAGTACATTGATTACCTCCTCTTTTGTCGGGTTGCCATTGAGTGTCCTTTTTCTATGTTTGCGCCCCGCTCTCCGGATTCATTTTTTGCTGGAGCTGAGTGATAATTTCTGTTTGGTTTATTCTTTTTATAATAAGAGGTTTTGGATCTCGTTATTTCATTTGTTCTTTCTTGGGGAAGCTCCTGTGTAGAATCAAGAGATAGGTCGCTAAGTTCCATAGTGTTCAATTCTGATGAGAAGTTCACTTTTGGTGAATATCCTTGTCCTTTATTTTTCTTATTTATTTTGTTCTTTTTTAGAATACAATTCTACGGGCAGACAGTCATCACTGTCATCATACTATTAAATCTATCCTAGTGGGAGAATTTATACGGGCCAGGAGAAACTGCAACACACTAGAAGCCTTTAAACGTGAATGCCAAATAATATGGAGGCGCCTCTTGGATAGAAAATATCCTGAATGGATGATCTCAAGAGGCTTACAAATAGCAAAAAATAATCCCAGGGAATCATTGCTTTTCAAAAATAAAAACAAAAATAAAAATAAAAGGGAGGTTGGCAAAAACAAATACAGAAATAAAATGATACAAAAACAAGCAGAACATATTGTCGGAAAAAATAACAATATAGAGCCAAAAGATACAAAAGAGGAGTTAAATGAAAACAACAAAAATAATAAAAAAATACAACCTACTCTAGTACTTACATACAGCCGCCAATACAATCTAATCCGAAATATTATTAAAAAATACCTTCCAGTACTACATGAGGACAACATACTCAATACGGTACTTAAAGAGGGCTGCAGGATAGTATCAAAAAGACCACAAACAATAGGAAACTCTTTGTCCCCGTCCATGTTTATACTGTACGTGAATCTTGTCCACAAACAGACACATGGTTGACATACAAGGGTTTTACACGCTGCGGTAGTCAGCGCTGTCGAACCTGCAACTATGTACAAAACACAAAAACTTTTTGCAATACAGATCACACACAGACTTATAATATTAAGTCCTATATTAATTGCAACACAAAAGCAGTAGTTTATGTGATCCTTTGTGAATATTGTGATAAAATGTACATAGGGTGCACCATAAGAAAATTTAAAAACCGGATTCTGGAACACCTTAATTATATAGACAATCCTTCTTATACCAACATATCAAATGTAGCCAGACACTTCATTGAAAGACATAACCGCAGCCCCAAATACTTGAAAACATACGCTATAGAACAAGTCAAAACCTCTATCAGAGGAGGAGATATAAAACATCAAGTCAATCTGAGAGAGGCCTTTTGGATATTTAAATTGGAGACAAGATATCCAAAAGGCTTAAACCTAAGGGAAATCATGCATTTTTATTAATTATTGATGGTGATTTATATATCTGTATATTTATGCCTTTTTCCTGTTTGCTTATATTGTGTATGCAGTATACCAATGTATATATTTATACACACATATTATCCAATAAGTTTTTCAGCAATTATTTTTGAAAAACAAACTAGGAAGTAACGCATATACAATGTGAATGGATCCCTATCTAACGCAGCGGATTTTTCAGCAGAGTTTTCTTTTCTTTCCGCATCTGTTTCTTTTCTTTTTTTATTTCTATGTTATGCAATTTTAATATGTAAGAAGAGTTATCTGTACGTATAGAAACAAGTTTGTTTTTAAAGTAACTCTATGTAACTCTCTGTATGTCAGATATTCGATTGGAATGATTTTGATGCTCCAGGTGACAGCTATTTGAGACAAGTGTTGTGCAAAGGGGAGTAACCTTAACTGCCCCATGCTATTTTCTCTCTCCACCCTGTGCACGGTCACGGGTGGGAGTAACTACAGCGCTAATTAAACACACTTGAGTTCCTATTTAAACCTGAGAGCACCAAATGCACTCCACTGTTACGAATGAGATTCTTTCGAAACGCGTCAACAGCCTACACCAGAGAGAATTTGAGTCCTGTATTGTCTGTGCACAATTACTGAATAAAGATGGAGAGCTTGATACTTCAAAAAAAGTGAGTGCTGGAGTCTGAATTTACCCATTAATTCCCAATAAACTCTGTGGGATTATTCCCCTCCATTTGCTCCGGTATCCACACCAAACGCACATTGCTGCTGCGCGATCGGTTCTCTAAATCATCTACTTTAAGGAATAGGGCTTCATTATCTTGCTCTGCTCTCTTTGTTGTAGTAGTTAGAGGGGCAATAGCATCCTCCATTTCTGAGACCCTTTTTTCCACCTCCTTGGTGCGCTCCGCGACCTTGTGCATATCGTGCCGGTTAATAGACAAGTCCGCCTTCAGCCCCCCCCCATCTGTGTGGTAAGTAGTGACAGGGAGGAATTACATGTAGTCTGCGCCACCATTACATCTTTAGGCATGGGCTCCTTACCAGGCCTTTCGACAGAGACATGACGCCGGGAGCACTGCAACTGCGGTAAGGATCTGGTTTGGGAAGATATGGCCTCTTCCTCAGATGAGTCCCCATTATGGTCCATACTACCGCCAACCTGATTGTGGTCCTCCTCAATGTGAATGGTGCTTGGGTCCTTGTAATGTATCTGCATAGTGCCACTTAATTTGTTATTTCTTTGACCTGCTCACTGAGATGGCCGCACATGCTCAGTTTCATCTTTCAGCTGCCTCCTGAGTTGTGATAGGGAGAGCATTGACATGCCCCCTGAGCTACAGCAGAAAAGATACACCCCTAGAGCTGCCAGCTTGCTAGAAATCTAGTAGAGCAATGAATGGGGAGATCTCTGGATCCATGCGAGGTACAGTATATTGTCATATACTATATGATGTCAGATTTTCATTTTTTACATTGTTCATGGGATAACCCCTTTAACTAAAACACCTTTTGCTAATTAGCTCTTGAAGTCATTAACATAAGTCACTTACTTTTCTCCTTGCACTGTGCTCCATGTGCTCAATAAAAGACATTGTACCATTGTTTGTGTGTTATGTGATTACTTAAGTTATGTAATTGTATAGTTGCTGCTTAGATAATACTAGACCACATTTATTAGTAATCAATGCAGAAATCCAGGTAATTCCAAAGGGTTCACTTATTTTTTTTCTTGCAACTGTACATACATCTCAAGCATTCACATTTCAGAAATGTATGAAGCGAATATTTAAGCAAATATTTTAAAAGTGCAAGTTTGTGGTTTACACACTGATGATTCAGCAAGTTTATCCAAAAACTTTCTGATCATCATTGGAGATACAAAGTGCTGAATTGTTTTCAAAGGAAAATGACACTCTGCAAAAACAGGACTGCATAATACATGTGTGAGATTTATTACCCCCTTCAATACGAAATGGAGGTATATTCAGAACATTCTGAGGAGACACTGGTCGGTGTTGCACACAGATGGTGACCTGGCCGTATGCCTCCCTGCATACCCCCAGATCACTTGGAGGCGGTCACGCAATTTGCGTGACATCCTCACGAAGAGTCATTACGTCCCTACACCTAGGGGAGGTATCTTCGGCAGCAAAGGACCCAAGTGGGGGTCCTTTTCCTGCGGATCGTGTGCCGCCTGCAGATATATGATTCGTTCTACCGCCTTCAGTGACTCCTCAGGTCGTAAAGATTTTAAGATTGTACACAACATAAACTGTAACACTGAGGCTGTGATCACATGCCCATGTAATCTTTTTTATGTTGGTATGACAAAGAGAGCCCTGAAGATACGGGTTCTGGAACATGTTTGTAAGATCCGAGCAGCTGCGGAAACATCTGAGAGGGACTGGGAGTCACTGCAGGCGGTTCCACGACATTTTCGTAGGTTCCACGGGTCTGATCCAGGGGGGTTGACGGTGAAGGGTATTGACCGAATCCATCTAGGGTCTAGAGGCGGTAACATTAAAGTGGCTCTACTCCGTAGAGAGACTAGGTGGATTGTCAACCTGGATACCGTCACTCCGTACGGCCTTAACGAATCTAACAGTTTTTCTTCCTTTCTATGAATATTGCGCGAATTTTATCTGTAGGGTATATTTTTTCTTTTTGTTTTATCGTATTTCATTTTCTATAATATTGTTGTTTCTTTATTTTTGAGATTATACCATTCATTTCTGTGTGGAATTGGTGATGATGGACAGAGTAACCTACTGGGATGACATGGTCGCCACAAGAGAGGACATTCGTCTAGATCTCCTAGCAACACAATTATATCATATTACTTTGAGTGTATATATTTGGTGGGGTATTCCACTGGGCACCGATATTTCATGTGTTGTAAACCTCTCTGACATACCTTGTTAGTGAGACCCTGTGTCTTGTCATTCCCATTGGTGTGGAGATTTTTTAGATATCTTATGTGTTCCGTGCCACAGGGGTGGGGTTGGTTCGATCGTAGCCCTTCTTGTGGGGTTGTGGGTGCCCGGGTCGACCCCGCATACGGCCTTCCTGCCGTCGGTGGTGCCGCCCCGGTCACTCGCACCCCACATCTGTTATTGTCCACTCTGCGACTCCTGCGGTTCCCTGGTTTTGGGGGTTGGGGGTGTCTCGGTTGACCCCGCCGGCGGCTTTTTGCCGCCGGTGGTGTCACCCCGGTCACCCCTTCCCTATCAGGAATTTGAGGATTTTTTAATCATCCATGTTGGGTTGTGGGTTGGGTGTGCCCAGTGTGGCCCCGCGGGCTGCCCTTTGCTGCCCGGGGTGCCGCCCTTGTCGCCCCCGCCCTCGGCCCGTATCATGGAGGGCAACTATGTCTTAGGGTCCTCATTATGTGGCTCTCAATATAACATTATCTTTGTCTATTAATTCAATGGGACGATTCCTTTCACCTGTATGAATTGTTGCTTTATTATGTCCAATGTTTTAGGCCTACATGCCCTTATGGTCCTTTTATCTTATATACATGTATCCGTTCTTTATTGGAGTGATTGTATTATCACGTATATTTTAGATTGAGATCGAGAGTGCATTGTATTATGGGCCAATTACGGGCCAGACTACACTATTACAAGCATGAGAACTGCCAACTGTATGCCTTTTGGATTATGGATAATAATGGCCACTTATACACTACTGATAGCATTATCACATATCACATATATGATGTTCTTATAGGAAAATTATTCACTTCTTACTCACTATGTATCTAGATCAATTATATGATCGTTATAATGGTATTGCGGTTCCAATTACATGGACCCCCAATACATCACATTTTTTACTGAAATGTCACCGTGCGGGCAGGTCACGGAGTTATGCTATGTTTAGCCACTCCGATGGCTCCATTTATATGGACCCCTAATATATCACTTTTTAATTCTATTTGTCACTGTGTGGGCAGGTCGTGTAATTATGCTATATTTCGCTATATCCATGATCATGCCATCACCTTATACTATATATTTCTTATTCTGCATGTATCATTTTTATGCATTCTCCGTTTACATCACATAGTCACTGGCGGTTTTCTTTTTAGCACAGCGTTGCCTGTGGGTGTAGGACCCCGTGTGGATATAGCGGGTGTGCGCCTGTGGCAGTATTATATCCATTGTGCGACTTTTAGCTTCATCCCTAGGCCCTAATCTTAGCCGTTGTTTGCGGTTCACCTGCGTTCCACGGGGGTCGCGGGGCGCGCATGCGCTGGGCGACGCCATCTCGACGCGCTCCTTGACGTCTGTAAGCGCCGCGCATGTGCGGTGTGCAGATGGGGACGCGCTGAGAGATGGCGCCGCATATCATGGTGCTTCCCGCGCCCGTTTGTGTGGTCCGCAGGTGTGCCGCATGCAGGTAATTCTTTTCCATTGTCCCACCCCCACCATATGCTCTATATATACCCTGCTCATCTAGCATTCAGTACCTCCTGACGAAGCCGCTGAGGTGAAACGCGCGTCGAGGTCTCGCGCTCAGGGCCTGTCATTCATCCCACCACCATGTCTTCAGGTACGTCCCGCTATTAGCACGGTTTTATGCTGCGTGCAGGGCAGCCTCGTATGTATCCACACTGGGGCCTCTGTACTTAGGCGCACGGTTGTTATTTTGATTTCAGCCAGTGATCTACATTCATTGTATTATTTTTTATTGGCTGACTGTGGTGCCTACATCATTTCCGTATTTGCCAGCTACGGCTCTGGGTTTACCTTTATTGGTCTGTGGTACTCTGCATACTACACCCGTATTTGGTCTATGGTACTCTGCATACTACACCCGTATTGGGGAGACCTTTCATATGTGATATCTATCTGGTTATCCCAGAGTCTTAGCTCTATCTTTGGGTCATACCATTCTGCGCCACACATTGCGCAGTTTCATGGTGGTGTTTTTGATGCTGCTGGCCTTGTGCTTCTCCGTGTACTGTATAACATCCCGTTGTTCTCCAGATTTCTTTATATTTTATAATAAATGATATTTTGTGATACTATATTCCACTTGTTTGGTTTTTAGTTTACTCTGCATAATACATGTTAAGAAATTTTGCAAGCATGTAACAATAGAAAGCACTAAAGTAACAATGATACCGCACTCTAACTCTATTGACATTGGCTGCAATAACCAATACCCCCACCCCCTAGTTGGAGAGCACCCCACGGACTAAGTACGATCTAAGTTACCTGGTGGGTGAGCTTCACATAACACGGGGTCCTCCGTTTTTGTGGGGTATTCTTGGGGTACTGCAGGCACAGGTCGGGTGCTTTACCCGACCTGTGCCTGCAGTACCCCAAGAATACACCACGAAAAAGGAGGACCCCGTGTTATGTGAAGCTCACCCACCAGGTAACTTAGATTATACTTAGTCCGTGGGGTGCTCTCCAACTAGGGGGTGGGGGTATTGGTTATTGCAGCCAATGTCAATAAAGTTAGAGTGCGGTATTATTGTTACTTTAGTCCCTTACTACATTAGCGCGGCAGTTACGTTGCGGTCCTGCTGCGGCACCGCAGCTTTTGCAGTGGGAAGTATAGCGCTATTGGGTATTATCACATAAAAATAGAAAGCAACATACCGTATATTTTTCCAGTGCAAGCATATTGGCAGTGACAGCACAAAACATCATGGGCTTTAGAGTCCACATTGTGTACCAGAGATCTTTTGTGTCAGTTATATCCTACACATAAAGTATTAGCCACAGGGACCCCACAGACAGTCTCAGGCACTGGTCAGTGCTATATTGTTAGTGTCATGCACTTCCTATAAATTCCAACCACATAATTGTTGGTTGAAGAAAAGTTTTTCACCACATCCCAAAGTTACGACATTGGATTATAAGGACTAGTGAACTGTGTCTTAAGCCTACCCAAATGCAAAATATGCAGTTATTTTTCCATACAGAAATATGTATTATTAATGTGGTAGCACAATGTAATTGATTATGATATATTGCATAGTTTTACATTTTGCTCCACATAGTCTGGTCATTTCACAGCATGTAGAGTAAGGGCCCTTTACACTGCTGGACAAGCATTCATAAGAATGCTTATTTCATCATCGGCCTATCTAAATGACCCGCGACACACCATGTAACCAGAGGATGTGCTGTCGACAATATACATACTGTATGCATAATGTATGATCATACCCATGACTATTCATTCCCCATACAGTTTGTACGGGCCCACTTAAAATGCTTTTTAACCACCTCAGCCACCAGTGCTTAAACACCCTGAAAGACCAGGCCACTTTTTACACTTCTGACCTACACTACTTTCACCGTTTATTGCTCGGTCATGCAACTTACCACCCAAATGAATTTTACCTCCTTTTCTTCTCACTAATAGAGCTTTCATTTGTTGGTATATTATTGCTGCTGACATTTTTACTTTTTTTGTTATTAATCGAAATTTAACGATTCTTTTGCAAAAAAATGACATTTTTCACTTTCAGTTGTAAAATTTTGCAAAAAAAACGACATCCATATATAAATTTTGCTCTAAATTTATTGTTCTACATGTCTTTGATAAAAAAAAATGTTTGGGTAAAAAAAAATGGTTTGGGTAAAAGTTATAGCGTTTACAAACTATGGTACCAAAATGTGAATTTCCGCTTTTTGAAGCAGCTCTCACTTTCTGAGCACCTGTCATGTTTCCTGAGGTTCTACAATGCCCAGACAGTACAAACACCCCACAAATGACCCCATTTCTGAAAGTAGACACCCTAAGGTATTCGCTGATGGGCATAGTGAGTTCATAGAACTTTTTATTTTTTGTCACAAGTTAGCGGAAAATGATGATTTTTTTTTTTTTTCTTACAAAGTCTCATATTCCACTAACTTGTGACAAAAAATAAAAACTTCCATGAACTCACTATGCCCATCAGCGAATACCTTGGGGTGTCTTCTTTCCAAAATGGGGTCACTTGTGGGGTAGTTATACTGCCCTGGCATTCTAGGGGCCCAAATGTGTGGTAAGGAGTTTGAAATCAAATTCTGTAATAAATGGCCGGTGAAATCCGAATGCCAGGGCAGTATAACTACCCCACAAGTGACCCCATTTTGGAAAGAAGACACCCCAAGGTATTCACTGATGGGCATAGTGAGTTCATGGAAGTTTTTATTTTTTGTCACAAGTTAGTGGAATAAAAAAATAAATGTTTTTTGGGGTGTCATTTTACATATACCCATGCTGGGTGAGAGAAATATCTTGGTCAAATGCCAACTTTGTTTAAAAAAAATGGGAAAAGTTGTCTTTTGCCAAGATATTTCTCTCACCCAGCATGGGTATATGTAAAATGACACCCCAAAACACATTCCCCAACTTCTCCTGAATATGGAGATACCACATGTGTGGCACTTTTTTGCAGCCTAGGTGGGCAAAGGGGCCCACATTCCAAAGAGCACCTTTCGGATTTCACTGGTCATTTTTTACAGAATTTGATTTCAAACTCCTTACCACACATTTGGGCCCCTAGAATGCCAGGGCAGTATAACTACCCCACAAGTGACCCCATTTTGGAAAGAAGACACCCCAAGGTATTCGCTGATGGGCATAGTGAGTTCATGGAAGTTTTTATTTTTTGTCACAAGTTAGTGGAATATGAGACTTTGTAAGAAAAAAAAAAAAAATCATCATTTTCCACTAACTTGTGACAAAATATATAAAATTCTATGAACTCGCTATGCCCAACAGCGAATACCTTGGGGTGTCTTCTTTCCAAAATGGGGTCACTTGTGGGGTAGTTATACTGCCCTGGCATTCTAGGGGCCCAAATGTGTGGTAAGTAGGTAAATGACCTGTGAAATCCGAAAGGTGCTCTTTGGAATGTGGGCCCCTTTGCCCACCTAGGCTGCAAAAAAGTGTCACACATGTGGTATCTCCGTATTCAGGAGAAGTTGGGGAATGTGTTTTGGGGTGTCATTTTACATATACCCATGCTGGGTGAGAGAAATATCTTGGCAAAAGACAACTTTTCCCATTTTTTTATACAAAGTTGGCATTTGACCAAGATATTTATCTCACCCAGCATGGGTATATGTAAAATGACACCCCAAAACACATTCCCCAACTTCTCCTGAGTACGGAGATACAACATGTGTGACACTTTTTTGCAGCCTAGGTGGGCAAAGGTGCCCAAATTCCTTTTAGAAGGGCATTTTTAGACATTTGGATACCAGACTTCTTCTCACGCTTTGGGGCCCCTAAAATGCCAGGGCAGTATAAATACCCCACATGTGACCCCATTTTGGAAAGAAGACTTTTTCTCACAAAGTCTCCCTTTCCGCTAACTTGGGACAAAAATTTCAATCTTTCATGGACTCAATATGCCCCTCAGCGAATACCTTGGGGTGTCTTCTTTCCAAAATGGTGTTATTTGTGGGGTGTTTGTACTGCCCTGGCATTTGAGGGTCTCCGCAATCATTACATGTATGCCCAGCATTAGGAGTTTCTGCTATTCTCCTTATATTGAGCATACAGGTAATGAGATTTTTTTTTTCCGTTCAGCCTCTGGGCTGAAAGAAAAAAATGAACGGCACAGATTTCTTCATTCGCATCGATCAATGTGGATGAAAAAATCTCTGCCAAAAAAAGAAAAAGGAGGGGAAAGGCGTCTGCCAGGACATAGGAGCTCCGCCCAACATCCATACCCACTTAGCTCGTATGCCCTGGCAAACCAGATTTCTCCATTCACATCAATCGATGTGGATAAATAAATAATTGCCGGGATTTTTTTTTTATATATATACAAAGTGTTTGCCAAAGTATATGAACACCGCCACCTCCTCAGCTCATATGCCTCGGCAAACGTATCTTTTACTGCAGAGGAGAAATCTCATCTTGCAGCGCCGCATACACCGACTTGCATGTAATCTGACAGCAGCGCAATGCTTCTGTCCGAATACACATCAGTGCTGCAGCTAGTCGATCGGTTGGTCCACCTGGAAGGTAAAAAAAACAAAACAAAAAAGAAAAAACCAGGCCGCAACGCAATAAATTTATTAACTTTTGAACAGAACATATAAACTTTTTTTTAACTTTTTTAACTGAACGTTAACTTTTTTACTTACCGGTATTTTTTTTTTGTTTAGTTTTTTTTACCTTTATAGAACAAACCTCTCCTTCCCCATGGGACAATGTGCAAAGCGCAAATCGCCCAAAGATGTGGCGAAGTACGTTATGCACTTTATCCCAGGTGAAAGGAGAGTTTTGCAGCAGCTGTGAGTAAAAGGACCCTAATAGCCCTGTGTGCCTGTCCTGTGAGATGCAATCCCTATGCTAAGTGTACCTGTGTGTGGTACTTCCGGAAACACTCTCCACTGCATAGGGCAGGGTGGTCAGGACAGTCAGGACAGAAATAGCGGGTGTCACGCCTTATTCCACTCCTGCTACAGACACGACATCTTTTTCGGGTTGACGGTTCGGTTGAGGTACCAGGAACGACACTGGGGAAATGTCGCTCGTGTAGACGGCTAACTACACTGGTGGATGGGGCCACAGAACCTCCTGGATAAAGGGGGTTCTCGATGATGGAGAATTTGAGGAAGGATCGTGTTCTCCCAGCCTTACTGTAGAGAACAAAACTATTATACAGCGCCAATTGAATTAAATATACAGACACCTTCTTATACCAGCGTCTGGTTCTGCGGGAAACTAAATACGGAGACAACATCTGGTCATTGAAGTCCACCCCTCCCATGAGCGCATTATAGTCGTGGACACAGAGGGGCTTTTCAATGACACGGGTTGCTCGCTCAATTTGTATTGTCGTGTCTGCGTGAATGGATGAGAGCATGTAAACGTCACGCTTGTCTCTCCATTTCACCGCGAGCAGTTCTTCGTTACACAAGGCAGCCCTCTCCCCCCTTGCAAGACGGGTGGTTACAAGCCGTTGGGGGAAGCCCACGCGACTAGTTCGCGCGGTGCCACAGGCGCAAATCCGTTCTAGAAACAAATGCCTAAAGAGGGCCACACTTGTGTAGAAATTGTCCACATAAAGATGGTACCCCTTGCCGAATAAGGGTGACACCAAGTCCCAGACTGTCTTCCCACTGCTCCCCAGGTAGTCAGGGCAACCGACCAGCTCCAGGGTCTGATCTTTTCCCTCATAGATCCGAAATTTGTGGGTATAGCCTGTGGCCCTTTCACAGAGCTTATACAATTTGACCCCATACCGGGCACGCTTGCTTGGGATGTATTGTTTGAAGCAAAGGCGCCCGGTAAAATGTATTAGGGACTCGTCTACGCAGATGTTTTGCTCGGGGGTATACAAATCTGCAAATTTCTGGTTGAAGTGGTCTATGAGGGGCCGAATTTTGTGGAGCCGGTCAAAAGCTGGGTGGCCTCTGGGACGGGAGGTGGTGTTGTCGCTAAAATGCAGGAAACGGAGGATGGCCTCAAATTGTGCCCTGGACATAGCAGCAGAGAACATGGGCATGTGATGAATTGGGTTCGTGGACCAATATGACCGCAATTTATGCTTTTTAGTTAGACCCATGTTGAGGAGAAGGCCCAAAAAAAATTTAATTTCGGAAACTTGGACTGGTTTCCACCGGAAAGGCTGGGCATAAAAGCTTCCCGGGTTGGCGGTTATAAATTGTGTGGCATACCGGTTTGTCTCTGCAACGACTAAGTCCAAGAGCTCCGCAGTCAAGAACAGCTCAAAAAATCCCAGGGCCGAACCGATTTGAGCCGTCTCAACCCGAACTCCAGACTGGGCGGTGAAAGGGGGAACTACAGGTGCGGCTGAAGTTGGTGACTGCCAATCAGGGTTTGCCAGCACCTCAGGGATTCTAGGGGCTCTACGGGCCTGTCTGTGCGGCGGCTGCGACGGGGTAACTACTGCACGTGCCACCGTACCAGCTTCAACTGCCCTTCTGGTGCTCGCCACGTCACCATGTTGTACGGCAGTGCTGGTACTAGGTCCAGGGAGGGCTGCACTGCTGGTGTATGCCTCACCACGTGATCCGGCAGCGACAGCCCCACTCTGCTGCTCTTGAAGCGGATCCTGCACAACCTGTGGTCTAGCGACACGGGGCCTGGTACGCCTGGTGCTATCAGGGACCTCCACCTCGTCGTCCGAACTTTGGGTCAGAGAGCCACTGCTTTCTACAGGTTCATATTCTGACCCGCTAGATTCGTCAGATGAGGGTTCCCATTCCTCATCCGACTGGGTCAGAATCCTGTAGGCCTCTTCAGAAGAATACCCCCTGTTTGACATTTTGGACTACTAAATTTAGGGGTATTCCCTGAGACTACCCAAGAAAAAAAGCAAGCCTGTCTTACAAAGGGGAGGCTAGCGAAGTACCGGAGGCCGCTGCGGTTGATAAAAAATATCAAAACAGATTTTATTATTGCCGCAGTGCGTGTAAAATGAATGTGCAGTGATCAAAAAAATATATATTTTTTGTCACTGCGGTGGGGCGGGCGTGGGTGAACGCACGTGTGGGCGACCGATCAGGCCTGATCGGGCAAACACTGCGTTTTGGGTGGAGGACGAGCTAAGGTGACACTAATACAATTATAGATCTGACCGTGATCAGTTTTGATCACTTACAGATACTATAAAAGTACAAATGCTGATTAGCGATACGCTAAACAGCGAATAAGTGACTGCGGTGCGGTGGGCTGGGCGCTAACTCACGCTAAACTACCTAACCAAGGGGCTTAAACTATCCCTAAAACCTAACAGTCAATACCAGTGAAAAAAAAAAAGTGACAGTTTACACTGATCACTTTTTTTCCTTTCACTAGTGATTGACAGGGGCGATCAAAGGGGTGATCAAAGGGTTAATTGGGGTGCAGGGGGGTGATCTGGGGCTACAGTGAAGTGTTTGGTGTACTCACAGTTCAGTCTGCTCCTCTGCTGGATCCAACCGACGAAAAGGACCAGCAGAGGAGCAGACAAGCCATATAACAGATCATATTTACTAATATGATCTGTTATATGACTTGTGATTGGATTTTTTGAAAATCGCCAGCCTGCCAGCCAATGATCGTTGCTGGCAGGCTGGTGACGAACTTGTTCTTTAACTTTTGCCGGCCCGCGATGCGCATGCGCGGGCCGGCTTTGAGCGAAATCTCGCGTCTCGCGAGATGACGCGTATATGCGTGACTGTGCTCAGCGCTGCCACCTCCGGAACGCGAATCTGCGTTAGGCGGTCCGGAGGTGGTTAAACAAGAGCCAATTGGCACTCGCCCTTTAAAAAAACTCTGATCGGTGCAGGTTTTTGCCCCGTGTTAGTCGTGTAAGAGGACCCTAACAATCTAGAGCTGTGTTCCTCAAGTCTAGTCCTCAGGGCCCACCTAAGGGTCAGGTTTTCAAGATTTCCTTAGTAATCAGCAGGTGATATAATTAGTTTCAATGCATCAGGACTTTCCACAGGTATTCATTCTGTGGGATATTCTCAAATCATGACTGGTAGGTGGGTCCCGAGGACCGGAGTTGGGGAACACTGATCTAGAGAACTGCTGTCTCAACAGTGTTACCATTTACTGTGCTCGGGGTATTCTTGGATGGTATCCTGCAGAAGTTGGAGGTGTTGTTCAGCTGGAGCAATTTTCCTGGTACAAAAACCTGATGGCAGAAGTTGCCACACCTGAAGCAATATGTCTCAAATACATCCACATAACAGCTTGTTTTTGGAGGATTAAATGTGTGCTTGCTAAGCATATGAGAGAAAGAGAAACTAAACAGTTCCAGAGATGCTGTTTTTTTTTTTTTGTTTGTTTATTCTGTCCCCCAAAAACTGTAATAAAAATTCAACAAAAGATCTTTAGTTTTGCCAAAATGATACCAAACTACAGCTTGTCCCACAAAAAAAACAAGTCCTCTCCCAGCTCTGTCAATGGAAAAGTTCAAGTTATGGTGACACTAGGATATGGCGACACAAAAGCAAAAGAAAAAGGTTAAATTTTGTATATAAGGCCAAGATTACACAGCAATTTTTTTTTAAACAATAAGTTTTTATTATTTTTTCTGTCAGCAATTACACATATGTCATAAACACATAAAAGTATAAAATAACATCACCACATTACAGAGTTTTAGAGTACATAAGCGAACTTGTGCATGATGGTCACAAGAGCCACATGAAGTGAAGTATGGGGTCCATTATAATGTGCAGTATTTGGATCTGTCCCAGACATCCCACGTCTCTGTGAACCGCCGACAGCACTCTCTCATATGTATAGGTGGTGTTGACCTTATGTACTATATCCGAAACAGATGGAATCAAAGGGCTCTTCCAGTTCTTAGTAATTGCTAATTTCATGGCTAGGAGTAAGGCTAGGGCTACATGACGACATGTGTCACGCGACATTTTGTCGCACCAATATCGCGTGACAATCCAAGATGGATTCTTCTGAGACTGTCGCATTGCAGTTGCAGCATGTCGCATGTCGCAGTGCGACACCATAGACTATCATTATAAAAATTGTAGCGCGACATTGGTGCAACATCAATGTTGAGCGACACATGTTGCAGAGTAGTTGTGCCCTATGTGTCGCGCGACTTATTGTCGCGTGACACATGTTGTCATGTAGCCCTAGCCTCAATGTGCCACCGCCACCCTGCATCTCCTGGGTATTTTGTCAATATTAAAAAATAACAAAGCTAAAGATGCTGATGGGAATATTGTGCATCTCATTAATTCAGAGGCAACTTGAAAAATTTCCTTCCATAGTTGTATCAATAAGGGGCACATCCAGGGCATGTGAAGTAAACTTCCCCTACCCCCTGTAGGAAGGTAAAAGGGGTCATCATTGATGGTAGGTATGTGTCACCGAGGTTCCTAGCCTCGGTGAAGTAAGAGACGGTATTTTTATGTGTCAGTGGCAGCTAATGCTGATTGACACTTTTTCTATTTAGTATGGCTGTAAATAGCTGATCCGGGATGGCTCTTATTAGGAGTAGTCAAAGTGCTGGGTGGGTGACTACTCCCCACGTTCCAGGCCAGGTTTTGACAGCACCTGGCTATCCTTAAAAAGGCAGCTGGGCTCAGCAGCAGAGAACGCCCTGTGTGTTGTGATCTGAGCCCTGTGCAGAGCTGAAAAGCTGAGACCCGTGTGTTGGGAGATCAGGTCACCTAAAGCCTGCATTTAGACTGCTGGAGGCAGAACCGCCGACAAGGTGACTTTTTGTGTTATGCATGAACTTTCTACTCAGTGTGAACAAACACCCGCCCTGCAAAGAGTGTTTTTTGTTTGACCTTATGTGTAAATAAACAAGGACATTTGAATTACGAACTTGTACTTTGCCTCTGGACTGCACCCGCTTATCCCAACTACCAGAGCGAATCCCCACACCCCGCAGTTCCTCCAAAATAGGTGAGATGTGCCAGGGAACATATGACATAGCCTTTCCAGCATGTAATACCATCTGAGTGTGGTTTTCCTTAGAGACTCATGTGTGGTACATCTCAGATATCATGCCGAGAACCTTAGAGCCCCTAACCACTGAGTATGCAAGAAGGTACTGTTGAGCTCAGCCTCCCAAGTTAGAATTGGTGTGGATTTTGTGAAGGTCTCCTTGTCCCCAAGCTTAACATAAATGGGTCTTAGAGGAAGACCCCTAGTGGAAGGAATGGACCAGAGTTCTAACAAGCGCTGGTTTATTTTTGCTGCTTTGGGTAACTGATTGGACCAAGTGTCTGATTCTTGGGTATTTTATAAAAATCTTTGTGAGGTATATTGAATTGTTCTTTTAGCTCTTAAAAGTATATATAACATTGGATGACATAAGTTGTGAAGCTTTCCAAGTACTCAAGTCCAAGTCAGGAACAAGGAGACCAAGAGACTCCACCGGTAACATGTCCTGAGTAGGTATAGGAGAGCAACAGGTCAGTTTGTGGAATCTCTTCCAGTTCTGACAGGCAGCGTCCATGAGCAAGGAGTATTGTCTGGGTGGGGGTGATTATGGAAAGAGGATGGTCAATATGTGGGCTTGCAGAGGAACTGGAGATACCAGGGTGAAATCCATATGTAACCAGTGTTTGCTAATGTTACCCTCCCATCACTCCTTCAGTTGTTGTATCTCTGTTGCTAAATAATAATCACAAACATTCTGTAAACTCAGGCCTCCAAACGCTTTCCTTTTGTGTAACAATAAAGCTGTCGTTCTGAGTCTGTTTCCTGCCCAAATAAAGTCCCTGAGTAATTTGGAAGCTCTGAGAAAGAACAACCTAGGAACCGATATATGGAGGATACTTAATAAATATAGCAATTTGGGTAAGGCAATCACCCAAGAGAGCTCATTCTGGGCCATAGTCATCAAATCAGTGTTAAGAACCTCCAAAATGGGGGCGGACACACAGCATTTTTGACACAAAAATTTGGCATTCATTTTGTGCCATAACACACTACATCCAGCACTCTGCCCTCCATGCTGGACGAGACATTGGTTTATATTTTGGCCAAAGCATAGTAAGCCACTCACCGCGTCAAGGTCGTCTCATGAGTGGTCCCTAACTCTTGTTCCTACCTGTTCATGGGCCATGACAGCCACATAAAATCCAGGGAATGCAGGTCAGCATGCAAGCCAAGTACACTTTGCTTGTAACCCCGTCCGGTGCCATTACAGCTTTCATCGGATCCAGGGATGCAAGTACCAACATGCATGCTGAACCCACCATATACTTCTCCTGGAGCCAGATGGCTAATGGTAGGTTCCATACAAGCAGACTCAGTTTTATACTGACTTTAAAACCAGCCTCAAGGACAGATTAACTGGTCAGGTGTGCAATGACTCCAAGGAGATCGCCACGCCTCCAATATATACTACAAAGAAAAAAATATAAGGGGTTGGGTCAGCACAACCTGCCTGTAGGTGCAGATCACTATGGCGAAATACATATACAAACGGAAAATGCAAATGTGATCGCACACTACATCCAGCACTCTGCCCTCCATGCTGGACGAGACATTGGTTTATATTTTGGCCAAAGCATAGTAAGCCACTCACCGCGTCAAGGTCGTCTCATGAGTGGTCCCTAACTCTTGTTCCTACCTGTTCATGGGCCATGACAGCCACATAAAATCCAGGGAATGCAGGTCAGCATGCAAGCCAAGTACACTTTGCTTGTAACCCCGTCCGGTGCCATTACAGCTTTCATCGGATCCAGGGATGCAAGTACCAACATGCATGCTGAACCCACCATATACTTCTCCTGGAGCCAGATGGCTAATGGTAGGTTCCATACAAGCAGACTCAGTTTTATACTGACTTTAAAACCAGCCTCAAGGACAGATTAACTGGTCAGGTGTGCAATGACTCCAAGGAGATCGCCACGCCTCCAATATATACTACAAAGAAAAAAATATAAGGGGTTGGGTCAGCACAACCTGCCTGTAGGTGCAGATCACTATGGCGAAATACATATACAAACGGAAAATGCAAATGTGATCGCACACTACATCCAGCACTCTGCCCTCCATGCTGGACGAGACATTGGTTTATATTTTGGCCAAAGCATAGTAAGCCACTCACCGCGTCAAGGTCGTCTCATGAGTGGTCCCTAACTCTTGTTCCTACCTGTTCATGGGCCATGACAGCCACATAAAATCCAGGGAATGCAGGTCAGCATGCAAGCCAAGTACACTTTGCTTGTAACCCCGTCCGGTGCCATTACAGCTTTCATCGGATCCAGGGATGCAAGTACCAACATGCATGCTGAACCCACCATATACTTCTCCTGGAGCCAGACTCAGTTTTATACTGACTTTAAAACCAGCCTCAAGGACAGATTAACTGGTCAGGTGTGCAATGACTCCAAGGAGATCGCCACGCCTCCAATATATACTACAAAGAAAAAAATATAAGGGGTTGGGTCAGCACAACCTGCCTGTAGGTGCAGATCACTATGGCGAAATACATATACAAACGGAAAATGCAAATGTGATCGCACACTACATCCAGCACTCTGCCCTCCATGCTGGACGAGACATTGGTTTATATTTTGGCCAAAGCATAGTAAGCCACTCACCGCGTCAAGGTCGTCTCATGAGTGGTCCCTAACTCTTGTTCCTACCTGTTCATGGGCCATGACAGCCACATAAAATCCAGGGAATGCAGGTCAGCATGCAAGCCAAGTACACTTTGCTTGTAACCCCGTCCGGTGCCATTACAGCTTTCATCGGATCCAGGGATGCAAGTACCAACATGCATGCTGAACCCACCATATACTTCTCCTGGAGCCAGATGGCTAATGGTAGGTTCCATACAAGCAGACTCAGTTTTATACTGACTTTAAAACCAGCCTCAAGGACAGATTAACTGGTCAGGTGTGCAATGACTCCAAGGAGATCGCCACGCCTCCAATATATACTACAAAGAAAAAAATATAAGGGGTTGGGTCAGCACAACCTGCCTGTAGGTGCAGATCACTATGGCGAAATACATATACAAACGGAAAATGCAAATGTGATCGCACACTACATCCAGCACTCTGCCGTCCATGCTGGACGAGACATTGGTTTATATTTTGGCCAAAGCATAGTAAGCCACTCACCGCGTCAAGGTCGTCTCATGAGTGGTCCCTAACTCTTGTTCCTACCTGTTCATGGGCCATGACAGCCACATAAAATCCAGGGAATGCAGGTCAGCATGCAAGCCAAGTACACTTTGCTTGTAACCCCGTCCGGTGCCATTACAGCTTTCATCGGATCCAGGGATGCAAGTACCAACATGCTGGAGGCGTGGCGATCTCCTTGGAGTCATTGCACACCTGACCAGTTAATCTGTCCTTGAGGCTGGTTTTAAAGTCAGTATATGGCACCGGACGGGGTTACAAGCAAAGTGTACTTGGCTTGCATGCTGACCTGCATTCCCTGGATTTTATGTGGCTGTCATGGCCCATGAACAGGTAGGAACAAGAGTTAGGGACCACTCATGAGACGACCTTGACGCGGTGAGTGGCTTACTATGCTTTGGCCAAAATATAAACCAATGTCTCGTCCAGCATGGAGGGCAGAGTGCTGGATGTAGTGTGCGATCACATTTGCATTTTCCGTTTGTATATGTATTTCGCCATAGTGATCTGCACCTACAGGCAGGTTGTGCTGACCCAACCCCTTATATTTTTTTCTTTGTAGTATATATTGGAGGCGTGGCGATCTCCTTGGAGTCATTGCACACCTGACCAGTTAATCTGTCCTTGAGGCTGGTTTTAAAGTCAGTATAAAACTGAGTCTGCTTGTATGGAACCTACCATTAGCCATCTGGCTCCAGGAGAAGTATATGGTGGGTTCAGCATGCATGTTGGTACTTGCATCCCTGGATCCGATGAAAGCTGTAATGGCACCGGACGGGGTTACAAGCAAAGTGTACTTGGCTTGCATGCTGACCTGCATTCCCTGGATTTTATGTGGCTGTCATGGCCCATGAACAGGTAGGAACAAGAGTTAGGGACCACTCATGAGACGACCTTGACGCGGTGAGTGGCTTACTATGCTTTGGCCAAAATATAAACCAATGTCTCGTCCAGCATGGAGGGCAGAGTGCTGGATGTAGTGTGCGATCACATTTGCATTTTCCGTTTGTATATGTATTTCGCCATAGTGATCTGCACCTACAGGCAGGTTGTGCTGACCCAACCCCTTATATTTTTTTCTTTGTAGTATATATTGGAGGCGTGGCGATCTCCTTGGAGTCATTGCACACCTGACCAGTTAATCTGTCCTTGAGGCTGGTTTTAAAGTCAGTATAAAACTGAGTCTGCTTGTATGGAACCTACCATTAGCCATCTGGCTCCAGGAGAAGTATATGGTGGGTTCAGCATGCATGTTGGTACTTGCATCCCTGGATCCGATGAAAGCTGTAATGGCACCGGACGGGGTTACAAGCAAAGTGTACTTGGCTTGCATGCTGACCTGCATTCCCTGGATTTTATGTGGCTGTCATGGCCCATGAACAGGTAGGAACAAGAGTTAGGGACCACTCATGAGACGACCTTGACGCGGTGAGTGGCTTACTATGCTTTGGCCAAAATATAAACCAATGTCTCGTCCAGCATGGAGGGCAGAGTGCTGGATGTAGTGTGCGATCACATTTGCATTTTCCGTTTGTATATGTATTTCGCCATAGTGATCTGCACCTACAGGCAGGTTGTGCTGACCCAACCCCTTATATTTTTTTCTTTGTAGTATATATTGGAGGCGTGGCGATCTCCTTGGAGTCATTGCACACCTGACCAGTTAATCTGTCCTTGAGGCTGGTTTTAAAGTCAGTATAAAACTGAGTCTGCTTGTATGGAACCTACCATTAGCCATCTGGCTCCAGGAGAAGTATATGGTGGGTTCAGCATGCATGTTGGTACTTGCATCCCTGGATCCGATGAAAGCTGTAATGGCACCGGACGGGGTTACAAGCAAAGTGTACTTGGCTTGCATGCTGACCTGCATTCCCTGGATTTTATGTGGCTGTCATGGCCCATGAACAGGTAGGAACAAGAGTTAGGGACCACTCATGAGACGACCTTGACGCGGTGAGTGGCTTACTATGCTTTGGCCAAAATATAAACCAATGTCTCGTCCAGCATGGAGGGCAGAGTGCTGGATGTAGTGTGCGATCACATTTGCATTTTCCGTTTGTATATGTATTTCGCCATAGTGATCTGCACCTACAGGCAGGTTGTGCTGACCCAACCCCTTATATTTTTTTCTTTGTAGTATATATTGGAGGCGTGGCGATCTCCTTGGAGTCATTGCACACCTGACCAGTTAATCTGTCCTTGAGGCTGGTTTTAAAGTCAGTATAAAACTGAGTCTGCTTGTATGGAACCTACCATTAGCCATCTGGCTCCAGGAGAAGTATATGGTGGGTTCAGCATGCATGTTGGTACTTGCATCCCTGGATCCGATGAAAGCTGTAATGGCACCGGACGGGGTTACAAGCAAAGTGTACTTGGCTTGCATGCTGACCTGCATTCCCTGGATTTTATGTGGCTGTCATGGCCCATGAACAGGTAGGAACAAGAGTTAGGGACCACTCATGAGACGACCTTGACGCGGTGAGTGGCTTACTATGCTTTGGCCAAAATATAAACCAATGTCTCGTCCAGCATGGAGGGCAGAGTGCTGGATGTAGTGTGCGATCACATTTGCATTTTCCGTTTGTATATGTATTTCGCCATAGTGATCTGCACCTACAGGCAGGTTGTGCTGACCCAACCCCTTATATTTTTTTCTTTGTAGTATATATTGGAGGCGTGGCGATCTCCTTGGAGTCATTGCACACCTGACCAGTTAATCTGTCCTTGAGGCTGGTTTTAAAGTCAGTATAAAACTGAGTCTGCTTGTATGGAACCTACCATTAGCCATCTGGCTCCAGGAGAAGTATATGGTGGGTTCAGCATGCATGTTGGTACTTGCATCCCTGGATCCGATGAAAGCTGTAATGGCACCGGACGGGGTTACAAGCAAAGTGTACTTGGCTTGCATGCTGACCTGCATTCCCTGGATTTTATGTGGCTGTCATGGCCCATGAACAGGTAGGAACAAGAGTTAGGGACCACTCATGAGACGACCTTGACGCGGTGAGTGGCTTACTATGCTTTGGCCAAAATATAAACCAATGTCTCGTCCAGCATGGAGGGCAGAGTGCTGGATGTAGTGTGCGATCACATTTGCATTTTCCGTTTGTATATGTATTTCGCCATAGTGATCTGCACCTACAGGCAGGTTGTGCTGACCCAACCCCTTATATTTTTTATTTTGTGCCATAAAGCCGCTGTCAGTGGTTTGTAGCTGCAACCACACAAAGAAAGCTCTAATACTGCCACCAGCTTCTTGCTTTTAATCCATGCCACATTTTCAGTGTCAAAAGACTCCATATGAACATTGCCTAAATTTGATATTGCCAGAATCCTACTGACATAGAACAAAGGTAACATGGAACATAGAAGAAAGGTAATATAGGTTATTAGTATCTGATTGGTGGGGTCTGACACCCAGGACCCGCGCCAACCAGTTGTTTGAGAACACTGTGACACTCCTGTGAGTGCCGTGGCCTTTTTTCAGCTTACCATAGGCCAGTGTCATCATGTTCATTGGTCACATCGCCTAGGCGCAGCTCAGTCCCATTTAAGTCAATTTAAGCTGCGATACCAAGCACGGCCGTTATACATTGTAAGTCACTGCGCTTGGTAAGCCTGGAGGAGGCAGCGGCGCTGACCGGAGTTTCTCGGTCTCCTTAAAAAGCTGATCGGCGGGGGTTCCCGGATGTCGGACCCTCACCAGTTACAGATGACTCATCCTGAGGATAGCTTATCATTATAAAAAGTCAGAAACCCCCTTTAAGTGAAAATCTTAAAGAGATGGTAACCCTACACTAGACTTCCATCTTGAACTGTAGTGGGTATGCAATATTCAGGGATCACTCTGAAATTATAACTGAACTTTCGACAGCGTGTATATACTGTGTATATGGCTGTGGGAGATCAAAAGGCCATTCCTGAGCAACACAGCAGCCTAACAGTCACCAGGACCCTCAGAGGCACCAGGACATTGATATACAAGAGACTTATGTAGTTCTTTGAATAATGCTTAGGCAGGACATGCTGTGATACAGGCTGGCTTAGAAAGTTCTGTTGAAATCCATTTTTGTATATTACTAAAGTATTATATGGTTACATAGGTTACACTGCATATTAGAAAGTTCTGTTGAAATCCATTTTTGTATATTACTAAAGTATTATATGGTTACATAGGTTACACTGCATATTTTGATGCAGATAAAGCCACTTTTCAATCGCATGGTAGCACGCTAACCTACTCTACTTTATATACTGTACTTGGTTTTGGTACCAGGTACTTTGTTTTCCAATATGGCTATGGTATCACCCCAACATAGCTGAAAGCAATGTAACATAGTAAGGGTACTTTCACACTAGTGTTTTTCTTTTCCGGCATTGAGTTCCGTCCTAGGGGCTCAATACCGGAATAAACTGATCAGTTTTATCCTAATGCATTCTGAATGGAGAGCAATCCGTTCAGTATGCATCAGGATGCCTCAGTTCAGTCCCTCTTACGTTTTCTGGCCGGAGAAAATACCACAGCATGCTGCATTTTTCTCTCTGGCCAAAAATCCTGAACAGTTGCCGGAATGCCAGATCCGGCATTAATTTCCATTGAAATGTATTAATGCCCAAGTGTTCAGGCAAAACGGATCCGGATTTCCGATCTGCGCATGCGCAGACCTTTAAAAATGCAAAAAAAATAATACCGGATCCGTTTTTCCGGATGACACCGGAGAGATGGATCCGGTATTTCTATGCATGTGTCAGATGGAACTGCCTGCTGGAATCCTCTGCGT
Organism: Bufo bufo; assembly: GCF_905171765.1. Lineage (NCBI taxonomy): Eukaryota > Metazoa > Chordata > Amphibia > Anura > Bufonidae > Bufo > Bufo bufo. Next base: position 477,856,697 of record NC_053389.1, read on the forward strand.
GTGAAAGTACCCTAACATAGTCGACAGGACTTTGTTTTCCATCTTCCATAATGGTACCTACCCAGCCGGATCCGTTATGCGTTCCCATAGACTTCTATTAGGACAGAAAGCAAACGGAATGCCTTTTAAAGGCTTCCGTTTTGCATTCCGTCATAATACAAGTCCTTCCGTCTTATGGATTCCGTTATTTTCCGTTACATAACGGAATCCCTAACGCTAGTGTGAACCCACCCTAATATTTATATGAACAATGCTGGTATTAAAGGGGTTATGCAATGCTAGTATATTGATGACTTATTCTCAGGATAGGTCATCAATATCAGATTTGCAGGGGTCCGAATTCCAACACCCCCACCGATCAGCTGTCGCGGCCTGTGCTGTGGCTGCTTCATTGTTCTACTGCACGCCGTCTAGTTTGTAATGACAGTGCAGTGTAATTACAACTGCAATGGGCTGAACAGTTGTAATTACACTGCATCACCACTACAAGTTAGAAAGTGTGCGGATAAATAGTGAACAATCAGCAACACTCTTCAGCTGACCGATCGGGAGTTAGACCTCCACAAATATGATATTGATTACCTATCCTGGTGCTGGGAGTCAGACCCCTGCCAATCTGATAATGGTGACCTTTTATGAGGATAGATCATCAATATACTAGCACTGCACAACTCCTTTAATAAGTATCTTCATTTATACAGTGGATAAGCTAAATTTTCAAACCAAACAGAAAACCCCATTAAAAACCGTTTGTTATAACCACTGGGTGGAGACATAGTATAATTTTTTCAGTTTGACAATATTCAGCATCTGATGAATGAAGCATTTTTTTTTATATGCAAAACCATGAGGTTTTTTTTTTAAAGTGTACTTCTGAATATAAAGAACTTTCCATAAAGCAATAGTACAAGTGAAGATAAGAAACTTTGTAATATATCTTAAAAGAGGAAAAATGCCTTTTTCTCCACCTATCCACCTATAACTCCTTTTGTCACGGGGGTGTTACCTATCGCTGACCCTGTTGTGCCTGTGGTCAGAAGGTCGCAGCGGGTGGGTACTCACTCGGTTTCAAGAGATCGCTCCATGACCTAGTGGTGGGAATGGATTACGGTCCAGGTTTTCCTGCTTAGGTTTGTGATCCTTTTTGTCCCATTTAGGAATGGTTATCTTACTTACCTTTAGCAGAGTTTGCTATAAACAATCGCCATCAAGAATCAACTGGTAAGTCACCATTTTTTGGTGCATATGGTTCCATCCTCAATTTTGCACTTTCAGCGAGGGGGAGCCTTCTGGGATCCCTGAGGAAGAACGGTTTACGTCATCACTCTCTTCTGTATGGCGAAAGGTTCAAAGTAATTTGGAAAATATGGGAGTGGCTGACAGAGAACAGCTGAAATGAAAAGCTACAGATTCATAAATGGGATAAAAAGGATAGCAAACCTAAGCAGGAAAACCTGGACCGGAATCCATTCCCACCATTAGGTCATGGAGCGATCTCTTGAAACCGAGTGAGTAGCCACCCGCTGCGACCTTCTGACCCCAGGCAGAACAGAGATAGGTCGTAACACCTTTGTGACACCTTTGTCCTTTTTAAAAACAACAATCTCTCTGAATTCCCTACTGAATCTTCAGAGAGGGAAGAGGGGTAAGCTGCAGTGAGGGAGGCAGAGGCATATAGGCAGAGGCGAAAGCAGCTAATAGTAAGTGTTATATCCCACTCTAGGGGAGTCTGTCACTTACTTTGAGCGTTTTAAACCGCTCATATCACGATTTAGCAAAGTTGCCCAACATAAAAATAGTACCTGTATTGTGTCTTTCACATATCCACAAATGAAAAAAAAAACACTTTATGACGATATACAAATTAGGGCCTGCAAGTGCCCAGGGGCGGCGTAATGTCCGCAAGTGCCCAGGCCCCTCTCTGATGTGCCCGGATAACCGCTCCCCTTGGATTCCTTTGGCCCGCCCTCCTCTCCTTATTTATCCTCCTCCTCTGGTTTAGATCTCATGCGAGCGCCTGTCACTCACCGCCAGGCCCGCACATGCGCACTGTTAACACTAGTGCCTCTGCCTTCAGCTGGAACCCACCTTACTAATCAAAAGGGTGGGCTGTTGGTGGCCACTTTGAATCAGTAAATTTGGGACATGGGATGGTGGGACCAGTAGTGTAGCTAAAGGCTCATGAGCCCTTGTTAAAAACTTCAGTTTGGTTCCACCCAAGCAATTTCTCTTCACAGCCGCTGGCCGTGGTCCACTCATAACTTTCAGCTGCTCAGTTCGGGGCTTCATTGACTCATCAATGTAGCACTACCAGCAAGACATATGTTTTGCTTCTCCCATTCTGTACAAAGATCTGGACCTCAGTGTAGGGGAACCACCAGGCTGCTCCCTGTTGGAGTAGTTTACGTCTGTCTGCTGGCCACTGAGGAATTAGGCAAAAATACTGTCAGGGACAGTCTGAGGTCAGGGGAGGAAGAGTATTGCTGATCCAATATACAGTCAGAGTTCTGGAGGGGCAGCTCAGGATCAGAATGGAGATCAGGCCAGGCAGCTCGGGTCAATTCCAGAAAACAGACAGAAGTCAGTACACAGGCAGATGAGGCAGACGAAATGTAGAACAAAACACCTTTGCAGGACACTAATGCACTAGAAACTATTGCTTAGACACCCTCCCATACGGGAAGAGGCCCTAAGTACCCCAAGGTGGCCATCCATTGGCTGGTGCAAAGTATGTGTGCATGTGCTGGCTCTTTAAGAGCTTGAAGAAGAGCACACACCCTATGGTAAAGGGGAGAGTTTATTTACACATACATGATATTTACTGTTCATGATTATTTACTCACATTCAGTGCAACTGAATGGATGTTTTTCAATAGTTCAATAAAGTATTTTGTACAATACAATACAGCTGCCGGACAGGACAAACAACAAAATGACACATGGTGAAGGTTTTGATCATCTTCCTCTTTCTTCTTCTTTGCTGCTAAGAATCATTTGCAGAAGTATACTGCTTCAACTACAATTATACTTAAAACTGTTTCTCTGAAACTCAGCTTTGGAGTTGCTTTCTAAATTTTATCATGAATTTAGTTGCAAAGCAATTCCCTAATATTATGTTTAAAGTCCCTGGTAGAGGGTCATGAGTACTAAAACAAGCGGAAGGAGCAGTAGTGTAGCTAAAAACTCATGAGATCGAATGCAAAAGTTCAGCTTGACCTTTGTTCCTGCCCCTCCACCTACAATGAAACTAAAATCATATCTATATTTGTGTATGCAATATGAGTCAGGTGCCATACACACAGACATATTATGGCTCTCTGCGGGACCATATTGTACCTCTCCACGCCTCTGAGTTCATATGGAGAAATACAGTTGTTTTTTTTCTAAATCAATTCGGGGCAAAAAAATGCTCATTTGTATACTACATTAGGGCTTGTTCACACAACAGTGTGCTGCCTGTGCCCATGCTGTGGACCGTAAATTGCGGTCCACAAGGCACTGGCACCGACCGTGGGGCAGCTGCATGCGGATAGCGGACCCATTCATTTGAATGGGTCCACGATCCCTCCGTTCTGCAAAAGGATAGAGCAAGTTCTATCTTTTTGCGGTGCGGAGGTACGGAACGTTCTGCTTTGCGGACAAGAATAGGCATTTCTATAATGGTTGCCCCTTTCTGTACCGTAAATTGAGGAACGCATGCGGCCAGCATCCGCAAAACACGGCGCGGTTGTGTGCATGTAACCTAACAGAGTTGTTCTCCCATAAAAGTATTAGTTCTTATTAAAGGAAAATTCCTCCATAACACAAAGATGTGCAGAGGAACCATACAGCTTATTCTCTGAGTCAGTACAATTACAGTGATACCAAATAAATAGATATATAGATAGAGATGAATAGACAGTCCATATTGGGACTTCTGGCAATCTGGTCCATTAAAGCAGGAGCCCATCTTTCATGTGAGAGCTGAGCTCCTGCTCTCCGCCTGTGCTGCACTTAGACTATGCTGCCGTAAACAGGCATATTGGTGGTCACTAAGGGGTTAAAAACTTTTTTTTACTTTATTTTTAGCTTTTCCCCTAGTGGGCTTGAACATGTGCTCATTGAATCTCTTTTTATACCATACACTGCAATAAAATACTCTGTATCATACAAATACATCCTCTGGGTTCGGTACTGGCTCAGCTCATGGCATCATATTTAAACTCTCAACTCATGTTGAGATTTATCATATGCCAGTCTTGATCACCTGTGCACTCAAGTAACATCCTCCTAGTACGGATGTTAGGGTGTAAGCATGATTTACCAATGTAATTGAATGTAGAGTGTATATTGCCTGCTATAATTCGTTTGGTCAGTAGATGGCAGCAAAGGACTAATCTACATTGAAGTTTACTATAGAGAAAAATTTTCTATTCATTTACCCTGTAAAGTCAAAATACCCATAATTCTAGGACTCTCAGAAGTATTATGTAAATGCAGGTTTGAGGCTGCACTTTAAAAATGACTTGCTGCATCACAGTCTCCCTGTGAAAGGCAAGGGTTTCCTGGCAGAGCAGGAAGAGACCAAACGGAGGCTGCCTGGTGAATGCTGTGGACGTCAGGAGAGAACCCCTGTGGAGCCAGAAAGGGATTTGCGGCTCACAGGGGAGACAGACACTAGCCCCAAGGAAGACACTTGTAGCGTCGGCCCAAGGAAACACATGGCTGACGGTCTGGTTTGTGCTGGAGTGAACCAGGGGATCAAGAAAAAGCAACAATAGACTGCCAAGAACTGTAGGTGTGGCTCTGCCATGTCACATCTCGTTGTACTATACCAGTGACACTTTGGGGACATATAAGAAAGCGGCAAGATACAGACTTCACCTTGTTAGATTACAAATACACTGCCTGTCCCAAAAAAAAAGTCGCCACCTGGATTTAATTAAGCAAATAGTTATGACCCTCCTATTGGATAATTACTGCATGGGCGATTATCTTTCAGCTGGCAACAAGTTATTTAACCCCAACTGGTGCAATGAGTTGCTTCTCATTTCTTAAACAACCATGTCGAAAGACACATCCGGTGGTCGTGGAAAAGATGTTAGTCTGTTTGAGAAGGGTCAAATCATTGTCATGCATCAAGCAGAGAAAACATCTAAGGAGATTGCAAAAACTACTAAAATTGGGTTAAGAACTGTCCAACGCATTATTAAAAACTGGAAGGATAGTGGGGACCCATCGTATTCGAGGAAGAAATGTGGCGGGGAAAAAATCCTGAATAATCGTGATCGGCGATCACTTAAATGTTTGGTGAAATCAAATCGAAGAAAAACAACAGTAGAACTCAGGGCTATGTTTAATAATGAAAGTAAGAGCATTTGCACCAGCAGAATGCGAAGGGAACTCAAGGGATTGGGACTGAACAGCTGTGTAGCCATAAGAAAACCACTAATCAGTGAGGCAAACCAGAAAAAAGGGCTTAAATTTGCTAGGGAGCATAAAGATTGGACTCTGGAGCAATGGAAGAAGGTCATGTGGTCTGATGAGTCCAGATTTACCCTGTTCCAGAGTGATGGGCGCATCAGGGTAAGAAGAGAGGCAGATGAAGTGATGCACCCATCATGCCTAGTGCCTACTGTACAAGCCTGTGGGGGCAGTGCTATGATCTGGGGTTGCTGCAGTTGGTCAGGTCTAGGTTCAGCAACAGTTTGTGCTCCAAGAACGAGGTCAGCTGACTATCTGAACATACTGAATGACCAGGTTATTCCATCAATGGATTTTTTCTTCCCGGATGGCACGGGCATATTCCAAGATGACAATGCCAGGATTCATCGGGCTCAAATTGTGAGAGAGTGGTTCAGGGAGCATGAGACATCATTTTCACACATGAATTGGCCACTACAGAGCCCAGACCTTAACCCCATTGAGAATCTTTGCGATGTGCTGGAGAAGGCTTTGCACAGCAGTCAGACTCTACCATCATCAATGCAAGATCTTGGTGAAAAATGAATGCAACACTGGATGGAAATAAATCTTGTGACATTGCAGAAGCTTATCGAAACAATGCCACAGCGAATACGTGCCGTAATCAAAGCTAAAGGCGGTCCAACGAAATATTAGAGTGTGTGACCTTTTTTTTTTTTTGGTGGCGACTTTTTTTTTGGACAGTCAGTGTAGTATTGCTCAATACTTCAAAGGCTTCTGTCACCCCACTAAAGTGATTTTTTTTTTTTGGGCTAGTTAAATTAGTTATATTGCGATATATGACAATAGAATTGTGTTACTTACTTTGATCCAGCAGTTTCTGCAAAAAACGAAGTTTTATAATATGTAAATTAGGTCTCTACCAGCAAGTAGGGCGGCTACTTGCTGGTAGCTGCTGCAGAAATCCGGCCCCTCGTCGTTTTGATTGACAGGGCCAGCCGGGATCTCCTCCTCCGGCCAGCCCTGTCGGCATTTAAAAAATCGCGCGCCTGTGTTCATTCGGCGCAGGCGCTCTGAGATGAGGAGGCTCGTCTCCTCAGCACTCCCTCAGTGCGCCTGCGCCGATGACGTCTTCTATTTCGGTGATGTCATCGGCGCAGGCGCACTGAGGGAGTGCTGAGGAGACGAGCCTCCTCATCTCAGAGCGCCTGCGCCGAATGAACACAGGCGCGCGATTTTTGAAATGCCGACAGGGCTGGCCGGAGGAGGAGATCCCGGCTGGCCCTGTCAATCAACAAGAGGAGGGGGCGGATTTCTGCAGCAGCTACCAGCAAGTAGCCGCCCTACTTGCTGGTAGAGACCGAATTTACATATTATAAAACTTTGTTTTTTGCAGAAACTGCTGGATCAAAGTAAGTAACACAATTATATTTTCATATATCGCAATATAACTAATTTAACTAGCCCAAAAAAAAAAAATCACTTTAGTGGGGTGACAGAAGCCCTTTAAGGGTGCACTCCAAAGAGAAAGCTCGCTCAGGAACATTCAGGCGCAGTCCGTTTTGGACTGCGGGGGAATATTTCGCAATAGCTAGGTTAGCGTTAGGCAGTATTGCTGTTAATGTTTGATTTATGCTCTGTTGTTATCCTGTTTATATAGGCCTAGCCACTTATCTATTACTACTGTTCAGTAAACTGGGTAAGAACCGTTGTCTGTGTCTGTGTGGCATCATGTACCCTTTGTACCTGTGGACCCAGCCCTCGGTCCTCGTATATTAAAGGGGTTGTCTCATCTCAGACAATGGGGACATATTGCTAGGATCCACACCTGGTTCGGCCACCACCAAGCGCTCTCCCCATAGAAGTGAATGGAAAGACCCCAGCGATATATCGAGAACGAAGCCCCAAGAGTGGTGGAGGGCACATTGTGCATGACTGACCACCGCTTCCATTCACTTCTATTGGCCAGATGGAAATAGCCGTGCCAGCTCTCAGCTATTTTCGGTGGCCCCATGGAAAATGAATGGAGGGCGGCTGCACATGCACAGTGTGCCCTCCACTACTTTTGGAGCTCCCTTCTCGATATAGCGCTGGGACTCGCACCTATCAGACAATAGGGGCATATCCAAGCGATGTGCCCCCATTGTCTGAGATGAGACAACCCCTTGAAGAGTCAGATGCTTCTTAATAAATTAGGAGCATCTCTGGTACTTCATGCACCAGAAACTCAAACCTACGCCCGTCCCAGATTTGAGATATGACTTAGGCCTCTTTCACACGACCGTTGTGTGCACCCGTGGCCGTTGTGCCGTTTTCCGTTTTTTTTCGCGGACCCCATGACTTTCAATGGGTCCGTGGAAAAAACGGAAAATGCACCGTTTTGCAGCCGCATCCGAGATCCGTGTTTCCTGGCCGTGAAAAAAATATGACCTGTCCTATTTTTTTCACGGCCAACGGTTCACGGACCCATTCAAGTCAATGGGTCCGTGAAAGAACACGGATGCACACAAGATTGGCATCCGTGTCCGTGATCCGTGGCCGTAGGTTAGTTTTTATACAGACGGATCGGAAGATCCGTCTGCATAAAAGCTTTTTCATAGCTGAGTTTTCACTTCGTGAAAACTCTGAACCGACAGTATATTCTAACACAGAAGCGTTCCCATGGTGATGGGGACGCTTCTAGTTAGAATACACTACAAACTGTGTACAAGACTGCCCCCTGCTGCCTGGCAGCACCCTATCTCTTACAGGGGGCCGTGATCAGCACAATTAACCCCTTCAGGTGCGGCACCTGAATGGGTTAATTGTACTCTCATATCCCCTGTAAGAGATCAGGGCTGCCAGGCAGCAGGGGGCAGACCCCCCCCCCCTCCCCAGTTTGAATATCATTGGTGGCCAGTGCGGCCCCCCCCCCTCTATTGTAATTATTCGTTGGTGGCACAGTGTGCGCCCCCCCCCCCCCTCCCTCTATTGTAATAATTCGTTGGTGGCACAGTGTGCGCCCCCCATCGGCCCCCCCTCCCTCTATAGCATTAACAACATTGGTGGCCAGTGTGCGGCCTCCCATCTCCCCCCCCCCCATCATTGGTGGCAGCGGAGTTCCGATCGGAGTCCCAGTTTAATCGCTGGGGCTCCGATCGGTAACCATGGCAACCAGGACTGTTGCCATGGTTACTTAGCAATAGTACAATAGTAGAAGATTCATACTTACCTGCTGCTGGCTGCTGCTGCGATGTTCGTGTCCGGCCGGGAGCTCCACCTACTGGTAAGTGACAGGGTCTGTGCGGCGCATTGCTAAATGAACTGTCACTTACCAGTAGGAGGAGCTCCCGGCCGGACACGCACATCGCAGCTCCCAGGTAAGTATTAATCTTTTACTATTGTACTATTGCTAGAACTCCGCTGCCACCAATGATGGGGGGGGGGGAGATGGGAGGCCGCACACTGGCCACCAATGTTGTTAATGCTATAGAGGGAGGGGGGGCCGATGGGGGGCGCACACTGTGCCACCAACGATTTATTACAATAGAGGGAGGAAGGGGGGGGGGGCGGGGTGGCGCACACTGTGCCACCAACGAATTATTACAATAGAGGGAGGAAGGGAGGGGGCCGCACTGGCCACCAATGATATTCAAACTGGGGAGGGGGGGTCTGCCCCCTGCTGCCTGGCAGCCCTGATCTCTTACAGGGGTATATGATAGTACAATTAACCCCTTCAGGTGCGGCACCTGAGGGGTTAATTGTGCTGATCACGGCCCCCTGTAAGAGATCGGATACTGCTAGGCAGCAGGGGGCAGTCATGTAAACAGTTTGTAGTATATTCTAACTAGAAGCGTCCCCATCACCATGGGAACGCCTCTGTGTTAGAATATACTGTCGGAAATGAGGTTTCACGATCTAACTCATATCCGACAGTATATTCTAACATAGAGGCGTTCCCATGGTGATGGGGACGCTTCAAGTTAAAATATACCATCGGATTGGAGAAAACTCCGATCCGATGGTATAAAAGGGACTCCAGACTTTACATTGAAAGTCAATGGGGACGGATCCGTTTGAAATGGCACCATATTGTGTCAACATCAAACGGATCCGTCCCCATTGACTTGCATTGTAATTCAGGACGGATCCGTTTGGCTCCGCACGGCCAGGCGGACACCAAAACGACTTTTTTTTCATGTCCGTGGATCCTCCAAAAATCAAGGAAGACCCACGGACGAAAAAACGGTCACGGATCACGGAAAAACGGGACCCCGTTTTGCGGACCGTGAAAATATACTGTCGTGTGCAATAAGCCTTACACTAGTCTCTGGCATAAGTAAATCCAGAGGATCAAGATAGACTCTGTCCCACTAAACCTCGCCCATTTTCTTTCCACTTTAGAAACGTGACGAGAATTTAAAAAGTGGCAAATATGGCACGAGCCATACCTTGCCACTTTTTGACATCACAATAGTGGTGTAAATACATTGTTAACTGCCCTGTATGTGTCCTACATAGAACCCGAGAGAATAACATTTTCCAATCAAGGATAAAGATTTTTTATTAATAATAATACAGCACCGTAATAAATAGGCAAAGGCTTGTCCATATTAGTCACAAATAAATAACTGTAATACTGATAGTAAATAATATATATTAATAAATAACATATTTCAGCTGAACTTGACAGTGTTCAGACTTTCTAATCCAAAAATTTAGATAACTTAGACATCAAATTGAATTTGAACTTACAGACTGGAAGTACACATTAAATGTATGAGACAGTACTCAACATATACGTTTAAAATAGTTGGAGATGCAAATGGAGGTGCTATTATAGACACAATATAAAAATGTGCTAGCCCAGCATTTGTGACATTTTCTTACATTTACATTTGCTATTATTGTTGAGGAAATATACATTTTATTTTGTGTGCATTTGTCTAAAAGCAATGATATTTTCAAATACAAAATGTATGTGGCAATTATAAATCTTAAAATTAAAATGAACATTAAATAGGTATTTTCATCTAATAAAGTGATAGCATTATGCTAAGGATATGCTATCATTATATAGTCAGCAGGGGTCCGATGTCTGAGACCCCCACAGAACCTGAGAATGAAGGGGAAGCATCATTATTTAAAGAGAATGTTTTATCAGAAAATTTTTGATGATGTGATTTTTATTTTTCCATCAGTATCTATAGTTAAACAAAAACCATAAATTTCTTCAGTTTTTGTACTGGCCATATATTATTCTAAACCTGCCTTTAATGATAAGGAGATATCACCTCTGTGTATAGATAAGACAGTATACACCATTCACAATAGCTGATTGTCAGATCTTATCTATTCTTTCCTTGTACAATGACCTCTGCACAGGTCACAGAGCATGTCTAGAAAACTCTCCTATAGAAGTCAATGACCCCCCCTCCTGACCATTATGACTGGCTCATGGGGCTGCCAAAAAGCCCCCATAATCATGTCCAGGAAATAGAATTAAAAAAAATCTGTAATCAGAAAATAAAAACAGTTTAGTAAAAAGGAGATGTGTTGCTATCTGGTTTTGACTGGCAGATAAAAAAATGTTGGCAATACATTTCCTTTAAATATAGCAGCCTTTTCACAGTTTTTGCCCATAGCACCACCCAAACCACCCACTGTGCAGCAGAACTTTAACATTTTGCCGCATTTTTATGGAGTTTTTCAATGCACTCTTTGCATATCTTTCTTTAAAATTCAAAACACTGTGGCCAGATCTGATTTCAAAGTCCATATTTAATACCGTAAACTCTACATGCACCGTTTTTTTAGGTTTTGCTATTTTTGTAGTATTTGTGGGAGGCAGTGACATTTTTAATAGAACACAGAATGCTCCAGGTATGGCACTTGTTGTGGCATTTTTCTCCATACATGTCTCTATAGGACTTCAAAAACATCAAAAAAATAAAAATAAAAATCCACCAAAATTGCTATCAAAAAGTGTGCATAAATAAAATGTCTGTTGTTTCTTAATTGAGTTTACAAATGTAGAAAGAAGTCTGTGTGATGGAGGACATATATTTTCTTTCCTTTTTTATCCACTGCTTGCTTTGGCTAATTAAAAATGCATCGAAAACTACATGGCTCAATCAAGCTTAAGACACTTAGGCTGCGTTCACACGGGCGAGTATTCCGCGCGGGTGCAATGCGGTAGGTGAACGTATTGCACCCGCACTGAATCCTGACCCATTCATTTCTATGGGGCTGTTCAGATGAGCGGTGATTTTCACGCGTCACTTGTGCGTTGCGTGAAAATCGCAGCATGCTCTATATTCTGCGTTTTTCACGCAACGCAGGCCCCATAGAAGTGAATGGGGTTGCGTGAAAATCGCAAGCATCCGCAAGCAAGTGCGGATGCTGTGCGATTTTCACGCATGGTTGCTAGGTGACAGTCTATTCACTGTATTATTTTCCCTTATAACATGGTTATAAGGGAAAATAATAACATCTACACAACACCGAACCCAAACCTGAACTTCTGTGAAGAAGTTCGGGTCTGGGTACCACAGTCGGTTTTTTATCACGCGCGTGCAAAACACATTGCACACGCACGATAAAAACTGAACATCGGAACGCAATCGCAGTCAAAACTGACTGCAATTGCATTCCTACTCGCGCGGGTTTGCCGCAACACACCGGGACGCATCCGGAACTAATCCGGACACGCTCGTGTGAACCCAGCCTTAGGCTTCTTTCACACTAGCATTAGGCTTGTCCGGCAGGCATGCTGCGGTTTTTGTCTGGCCGCCTCTCTGCATGTTTGCCGTGCTGCGATCACATCTCCTGCCCATCCCAATTATAGTGAATGGGGCAGGTCGGACTTCCGGCAGCACACGTGTGCAAGCGTTAGTACGGATCTGGCAGGCTGTCCCTCTGCCGAAACAGCCTGCTGTACAAGTCTAATGCTAGTGTGAAAGAAGCCTCACTGATAAAAGTGCACCTAGATTCTAGCATAAATTGCTCCCAAATATGGTGCAATTTGGTGCATAATTATCTGTGCCTGCCCTTAAAAGGGGACATGAATTAACGGAAAAGGAGCGTGGTTTCATGGAAAAAGGAGCATGACCCAATATGTGACATTTAACGCTAAAATTGTTCCATCTGAAACTAAGCACCAATAGCTGGTATAAGGTTAGACAAGGTCTATTCCTGCACCAGATTTATCATCCAGCTTGAGCCCCTGTAATAAATCCGGTGCAAGTGTAGACAGCCTAGGTTTATGCTATCTATAGGATTAGTAAATCTGCCCCTTGGGATTTGGCCCATTTCATCTAGCTACAGATGTATAATCAATTAAAGTTCTAAAATCTATTTGAGTCTAGGCCTCTTTCACACGGGCGTCGCGGGTGAGGGACGGATGCGTTCAGGATGCATTGTGGCAAACCCGCGTGAGTAGGCACATAATTTCAGTCAGTTTTGTCTGCGATTGCGTTCCGTTGTTCAGTTTTTTCCACGCAAGTGCAAAGTGTTTTAATGCAAGCGTTTTGCACGCGCGTGATAAAAAAATGAATGTGGTACCCAGACCTGAACCCGGACTTCTTCACTGAAGTTCGGGTTTGGGTTCGGTGTTCTGTAGATTTTGTTATATTCCATTATAACATGGTTATAATGGAAAATAGTAGCATTCTTAATACAGAATGCTAAGTAAAATGTCCCTTGAGGGTTAAAAAATAATAAAAAAATTACTTACCTCATCCACTTGATTGCGCAGCCGTTATCGTCTTCTTTCTTCTTCTTGCAGGACCTGCAAAAGGACCTGCACTGACGTCATCGCACTCACCACGTGGTGAGTGTGGTGATGTCAGCGCAGGTCCTGCTGAATGAAGATAGAAGGATCTTCTATCTTCATTCAGCAGGACCTGTGGTGACGTCATCCCGCTCACCACGCGGTGAGCGCAATGACGTCAGCGCAGGTCTTTTTGCAGGGCCTGCAAGAAGAAGAAAGAAGACGATAACGGCTGCGCAATCAAGTGGATGAGGTAAGTAATTTTTTTATTATTTTTTAACCCTCAAGGGACATTTTACTTAGCATTCTGTATTAAAGAATGCTATTATTTCCCATTATAACTATGTTATAAAAAGTGAACGGACCTCATCCCTATTTATTATCATCTCCTTAGCAACCATCCGTGAAAATCGCATTGCTTCCACACTTGCTTGCGGATGCAATGCATTTTTTTTTACGCAGCCCCATTCACTTCTATGGGGCCTGCGTTGCGGGAAAAACGCAGAATATACAACATGCTGCAAATTTTCACGCAACGCAGAAGCGATGCGTGAAAAACAACGCTCATCTACATAGCCCCATTGAAATGAATGGGTCTGGATTCAGTGCGGGTGCAATGCGTTCACGTCACGCATTGTGCCCGTGTGGAATTCTCGCTCGTGTGAAAGAGGCCTAAGTGTTTGACTTAACACACATTTCTATTACTTGCATATAATAAATATTTTTCAATATAAATATACATTATCACATATATATACAAGTTTTAAGATACAATGTTTCGCTTCAATAAATTACAGAAAATATAATCAGGTTTTCTAAAATATTTTTCTAGAGTATTAAAATAACTTAAGAATTTCATTTCCCCTTTCTCTTGATGTCTTTGATGAAAGAATTGATCCAGGTAAGAAGTGTATCAATTTCACTGATGGCTTTATGTAATTTCTCCTTTAAGGTAATCTACAAAAAAAGGATGCATAATTAAAATTAGATCATATACTGACATTATGTAAGATACATTAAAAGTATCTTACATAATGTCTGCTTTATCTAGAACTACATACAGCAGTTGAATTATGAAATTAATTTGCTTTTGCATTTCATCTATTGAGTATACTTTTAGTATGACATCATTCCCACAGGAATTTCTTTGGGAGTTGAAAAATGACTGAAAAACACCTCTTTTAAGCATATTGTTAAATATAAATGCTATAATGCAGACGGTGATATACTGGGCAACAAAATCCACAGGAAAGTCCAACAGATTTAAGCCTCTTGCACACAAACTTTATTTTTTTTACGTTTCTGTACCTTTTTTGCGTTCCGTATACGGACCATATAAGGAACCATTCACTTTAATGGATCCGCAAAAAAAACGGACGTCATCCATATTTTTTGCGGATCCGTTTTTTGCAGACCGCAAAATACTGAAAAAGCCATACAGTCTTGTGCAAGAGGTCTCAGGCCTCTTGCACACGACCGTATGTATTTTGCGGTCTTTAAAAAAACGGATCTTCAAAAAATCCGGATGACATCCATGTGCATTCTGTATTTTGCAGAATGGAACAGCTGGCCCCTAATAGAACAGAACTATCCTTGTCTGTAATGCGGACAAGAATAGGACATGCTCTATTTTTTTGCGGAACGGAAATAAGGAAACGGAATGCACACGGAGTACCTTCCTTTTTTTTTGCGGACCCATTGAAATGAATGGTTCCATATACGGTCAGCAAAAAAACTGAATAGACACGGAAACAAAATGCGTTCGTGTGCAAGAGGCCTTAATATGGATTTAGCTGCTGCATATTTGGGGCAAACCTGTTATGGATTTTCCTCTGCAGACTTATCACGGGGGACCATATGCTTAGGCTACATTTACACGACCTTATGTGTTTTGCAGTCTGCAAAACTCGTATCCGTAAAAGATAGTGATGACGTCCGTTTGGCATCTGTGCTGCATCCGTTTTTTTTTTTGCGGATCCATTGTAACAATGCCTATCCTTGTCTGCAAAACGGACAAGAATAGGACATATTCTATCTTTTTTGCGGGGCTACGGAATGGATATACGGATGCGGACAGCACACGGTGTGCTGTCCACATTTTTTGCGATCCCGTTGAAATGGATGGGTCAGCATCCTATAAGCAAAAAAAAAGCGGAACGGACACTGAAACAAAATACGTTCGTGTGCATGAGGCCTTATAGGGGAAAAAAATTACACAAACTGGTAATGCAAAATCCATAACTGCCCATGCTATATAGTTTTCATGTTATTTATTCGACCTGGTGAACAACTCAAAAAAATCAAAACTAACAAAAAGTGCCAGGATTACAAGTTATCCCACAAAAAAAAACAAAAAAAAAAAACATCATATATCAATGGGAAAACAAGCTATGGGTCTTGGAATGCTGTGCCATGAAAAAAATAATATTTGGGTAAAACATAAAATAAACTACTGTATATTTGGTGTTACTTTAATTTAAATGACCCAGTGAATAAAGTTATCATGTTATTTATACTGCACTGGTAAACAACACAATAAAAAAAAACAAAAAAAACAATTGCAAGATGTAAAATGTCCACCGTCACAACCTAATTGTTTTATCTTTTCTCAGTGCATGGAAATGAGAAATAAAATAACTTTGTACATAGTTTTGATTAGCAATGTCGGGTTTTTAATTTTGTTTCTACAGCTTCTGTGCAACCCAATGTATCTCCATGAAAACACAGAAGATAAAAAGCCTGTGTGGTCTGATTATGAATCATGCTACACAGGGCTTCTCTGTTGTCTGTAACCATGGCGAAATATAGGTTTGTTCAGGAGCTGTAGACGGAACATGAAAGGAAACGTTTCATCAAAACTCTGCAGAGTAGCTCAGTTTTCCATTGTATACGCACTTTATCAATTATCATATTCACATGTTACAATCAATAATCACCACATAGTTCAAACTGTAAAGTTGTTGGTTATAATAAATGTGTAACATATAAGGTGAAAAATGTGTAAAATAAGGAAGGCAACATGAAACTAGAATGTAAGGCCTCATGCACACGGCTGTTGCCCGGCCGTTCCATGCATTGGGGACCGCAACGTTCGTGTGGATGAGCCCTAAGTGTTATACAGTACATAAAAGGCACCAATTCATTCCAGGTATGATAAAGAAAGTGCAACCAAAATGCTTAAATTAAAAATGCATATAAAATAACTGGAAAGTGGCATGAATTAAATTCTGAATAATATCTTGTTATATCAACCATACATTAGACTATTTTACATGTGCAATATCATGTGTGTTAATAAGAACATTTACTATTCTAGACACAAATAAAAACTATCCTATAGAAAAATCTCAAAACTGTCTCAGTTGCCCATAGCAACCAATCAGATTCCACCTATCATTTTCCAATGAAGCTCTGCAAAATAAAAGCTGGAATCTGATTTTTCAGATTTTCATGGACACCAGTTTTTATAAATCACTCCCACGGTATAAAAAAAAAAACCCCCGTAAGTATCTTACCTTACTAATCTTATTTCTGAATTCCTTCATTTCTTCTGATTCTTCAGTCGATTTAGTTACTTGGCAGTTAATAGACCACTATAAAAAACAATAAAATAAAGTAACTTTTTTAAATATAGGCTGAATCTTTTACATTCTTTTAGTTTGCCACACATTTGGTATGCCTGTATCTTACTAAAGTCTATATACCTTTAAATTTTATCATTTTTAAAAAGAACTTGTCACCATAAAAATGTAATTTACAAGTTTTACTGAATCTTTTCCCACAAAAACATATGTCTCCTGCTCCATAACATGCTGCCTGAAGATTACACTGCATTTTGTGATGACAGGTCCTCTTTAACCAATATTTTCTTCACACAGCAATCCTTTCATTTAGGCATGATTACAGGTAGGAAGAAAAGAAAAACACTTTGCAATCATAGAAACAATTTGACATGTAGTCATTTATGTTCTATTGCAGCAAGTAGCCTTCAGTTTTATTGTTGCATCTTTTTTGTATATCGAAGTGGTAATTAAAGGGAACTCTCATTCAGGACTCCCCCTATTAGCCAGAGCAAAGAGTATCCCCAATATACAGGATTTAGTTGGAGTATTCCTGGAATGTCTTGTTCCATGAAATCAGATTTTGTAGGGAGAGTTTACATTTCTAGCGGGCTTTTTTATCCTTTAGTTGTGGAACGTTTTTACAATTTTACCAGTACCAAATCTGACAAAAGCACAACTTAGAACTAAACAAAATGATACCCATACACCTACTGTGAACCTGTTCAGCTTAGATATTAAAACTCAATAATCTTAATAAAATATAAAACTACTATACCATTACATGCAACCAGTAAAAAAAAATAACACTTCATAGCTTTCCTTTGGACTAATAAATATATATTTACTCAATTGATGTATAGTATCTACTTTCACCCTTACTGGTTTGCCCTACAAATACTCTGTTCACATCATGTTCACATTAGAGCCCTTATGTTTCCTGTATACACTGAGAAAGTTCCCAGCGTACTGTATACCGTACGTCAAACATATCCATATAGCTTTATTCACCCAACAATACCAAAGGAGTGCCTGTTTAGAAGGTTTACATCGGAACACCTTTTTTAAATCTATAAAATAGCATAGTAGCCTACACCATTATATGCAGAGACATCCAATAAAAAGCTAATTCTGTGTAGTATACATTTAAATAGCATGGCAGCTTATGGGTAATGTATGGCACTGTATGCCTATATGTCAGAGCCTTCAATGTGAGTTATACACTGGGAAATCCTCCTTTTATATGTCCTATAGCATATCTAGAAATGTAAATGAATAACAGCAGCTTCTGCCTAAAATGATTATAAATAAAATACAAATAGTACTACCTCATTCTAAGACATCAATTTTTACATTACGAATATTCACAATGAGAGAAAAAATATCTTATCATTATTAAGCTCAGGATTTTCTATGAAAACATGACGGAACCCATTATAAGTCAATGGGATCATTAGGATTTGTGGAGATCTGATTGGATATGTAATTCTGGCAATGGCGTACTTCCAATGGAGGCAGACCATGCAACTGCTATTGGGCCTGGGGGCCCGACCCTGAACTTCTTTCTCTTCACAATCTAAAAGTACAGCATTTTCATGCAGCCATCACTAGGGGGAGCTCAATGCAAGGAAACAATTTCCTCTTCCAGTGATTGGTAACTGTATAATATCCTACGCACTGAGCTCCCCCTAGTGGTGACTGTAAGCAGCCAGCCTTGTAATAGAAGAGAAGCAAATTTGTCAATGTATGTTTGCCAGTTGTCTGGAGTAAATACATAGAGAAATATGGTGTTCAGAATAAACGCCATATTTTTGAAGCACCTGTTCTTTTTTTAATTACATTTTATTTTTAATTAAAATATCTTCCGCCTAATATAAAAAAATCACATTAATTTGTCAAAAATCTGGGCCATTGCTGGGTGATTGTTGCATGTACATTAGGAAACTTAAACCCTTACTGCCCACTGTCCTTTGATGTCAGGCAGAACAGGGCCTCAGTCTGCAGTGATGTCTTTGGCAGTGCTGCAGCAGAGAAGGGTTGCTAATAAACCAGCTGCTGCTAACAGTAGTTCTCATAGCCGGGCTCAGTGGAAGCTCCAATCCTGGCTGTAAACCCTTTGATGATCAAGGAGACTCCCCCTTCATTTGGGTCACCAGGTTTCTCAGTGACCCAATCGGAAGCTAGGAGAGCCATTTGGGTATCTGCAGTCAGCCCTAAGGACCTACAAAGGACCCCAGGGCTGTCTGCTAAGTTGTCCCGCTGATATTGAATGATAGTGTTACCCTAACAGCACCTTTTGTCATACAGACACAGCGTATTAGCATACAGGAAATGCTAATACATTATAAGTTTCAAATAAAGTTAAAAATAATAATCCTATAATGAAATTAAATGCTATAGATAATGTCATAAAAAAGACCCTCAAAAACAAAAATGCCATTATTTAAATATAAAAAAATGGAGTGTAGTATAAATAAAAAGAAAAAAATCACCAATGTTAGATATCCAAAAGGACATTAGACCCTGAAAAATTCACTTATCAGATTATTTAGTGTAAAGCATGAACATTCTAAAAAATAAATGCCAAAAATAGTTTTTTTCTATATTACTGTCACGAGTTGGAGGTCCCAGGAGAGACCACCGCGTCGTCAAGCAATAAACAAACGGAAATCAGGTACAGACACATAAGAGTTTATTGCACAAACAAAAACCAGGGAAGGCAGCACAGACAAAACATGAGCTCTATGTACCATCAGCACAGTGGGAGAAAACCCCCACTGTGCCACTGTCTAGTAATACTCCAGAGGGGCGTGACTAAGCAACTCCTGGTATTCACTAGGGCCCTAGAAGGTAGGGTTAGGCTTTGCCGCAGGAAGTTGCCAGGGTCCACTCTGGAGCGTGAACTAGACAGTGACAGCAGGAACGAATGGACAACAGGTACCAGAAGGTACCGACGGCACATAGGCAAACATAACAGACAGGCAAATACAAAACAGGGCAACTAATAACACAAGCAGAAATACATAGCAAGGAAACAGGAGTGACAATGAGCAGAGAAGGACTTGCTCCACCAGTGGTATACTGCGTGGCCTTGCGCATGCCACTCTGCTGCAAAGAAAGGTGCAGCAAGGACTTGCAGAACACAGACATATGAATAAACACAAAGTAACTAAAACATAACTGGCAGAACAGATAACAGAAAGACAGGAAAGAGGACGTCAATGAACAAGTAGGGAAACCCACAGAGCACAGACAGACAGACACGGATCCCATGGGTCAGCAGCATGGGAGAGAGAGTACAAACCAGGAGCAGGACAGGACAAGACAATACACACCAGGAGAGCTGACACAGAACTGAGGAAACCTCAGTCTTATATACAGGTTCCATGGGTGCAGCAGAGAGGCCACACCCATGGAGCAGACAGAGAGGATTAACTCCTAATAGGAACACAGGGGAGTTAACCCATACAGAAGCACAAATAACACACAGAAATGAAACTTCAGCGAGGAGCGCCGAACGAGCAAGGACGGAAGGTCACAGCCAGAGATAGTGGCTGTGACAATTACGCTGCAAAAAATAAATATATAATATCCACCATAATTTATACGTACGCCTAAAAAAAATGCCACAAAATAAAATTTCTCTGCATAAAATAAAGCCATCAATAACAAATCTATGGCTGCTAAAAGACAGAGAGGCAAAAACGAAAAAAATAAAATAAAAAATGAGCCTTTTAGGCCTGGTCATTAAGGGATTAAGAATGAAAGTCGTGACCATACAAAAAATATTTCCCTATAATTCCTATTTGATGAAGACAGCAGTCAACATTTTGTATTGAGACATAATATATAGTCTAAACATAAATACATTGTAAAAGGAAAAGTGATCTGGAGAGTCTGCCAGTATAGCACTATAAAGAATTTACTTCAAGTGAAAGTGACACAGTGTTAGAACACATCGGCTTGTTAGAGAACACTTCCTAAAATCTCTGCTTTCACTCTTGAGAATTAGCTAATAAGAGGATTTTACTCACACATAACTTCAGCATATGTTCAATTTGTAAAAAGGCTTCATCAATGCCATATTTCTGGGTTTCAGGCAAGACCATGTCTGCAAGCAGCACATTTGTATAAAAGGACAGCAAATGAAGTCTTGTACTGCAGTTCGCCTGTATGACAATAAAAGCGATATGTTACTGTAAATCTGAATATTATGTGATACATTTACCACGTACACACTACCAAATACTTACCATAAACTCGTTTTTCAGTTCTTCAGTCAACAGCTCTATGTTGGTTATGTCATCCTGGTAAAACAGAATATAAGATATTTAACAGCCTTGACGTGTGTAAATGAGGTAGATACACATCGTAAAACCTCCTAGAAACTTTCTGTATAAGTATACTATGTGTTTACTTACTGGAAAAAGTTTTTGGAACTCTGCTGTCTTATTAAGAAGTTTTTCGTTCTCTTTACTTATTCTTGCGATAGAACAAATTCTCTTCATTGGACCTTTGCCGTCGCAGGTTAAAACCAATAAGCTCATCAGGCAGAGAGCTTGCTTGTAGATGCAGCTGATTTTCATCTTGGTAGAGTTCACCTGACTCGAACTTAATGTATGTGATTGCTTCAAAAGACTTTAAGGTGAGATAGGACAGTAATGTTCTCTCAAGTAGGTTCGTTTGTTGTCCTTTTTTATACACTTGCCAATAGTTCAACAAAATTCCCCCCCGTCATCATTTGTGACGTTGTGCAAAAGACCTACATAGGTTTACTGGCAGAATATAGGTAATCTTCTAAGAACTATGACCTTACTTACCACAGTAAATGTTTCGCATGTGGCTACCAAACTACAAGACTTTACTTGTGGCTTTGGTTCACTAAACGTGGTCAGGAAAACCCTCAAAAAAGTTTTGAAGTCTTTTCCTTAAAATATATCACAAATTATTTTTTCTTGCATCATAATATGATACATGCAATGCCTAAAAGAGGCAGAAAATGAAGTAATAATAAAAAGCATATATGTGGGATATGTGGTATGTAGTAATAAAAAAAATATTGGCTCTTTGTATAGTTTTTATATTATAATTAGTATTATCCATAGTGACACAGACAGGGCCATGTTTACCTTCCATTGGTGCCACCCCCTTTTATGGGTTAAAATATAATGTCTAAATAATAAAATCATAGTGTGGTAATAACATTACTCAGGCAAGAAACTACATTGGATTGAGAGTGGTCAAGACTCTCAGTATTGAAAAAATACAGCCATCTTTCCTATCTGTAATTAAGGTGGCCATGGGCTTTCTTTACACTCACCATAGCTATTGGCAATCACTATAGGTTTATTGGCAATCACCGTAGGTATGATAGTATATGGAATCACCAAAGCTATGATATAGGGACTCATCATAGCTATGATACGGGGAATCACCATAGCTATGATATTGGCAATCACCATAACTTTATGGGCAATCACAAAAGCTATAACAATGGCAATCACCGTAATTATGATATTATAGGGAATCGCCATAGGTATGATATTAACAATCACTATAAATTTATTGGCAATCACCATAGCTATGATTTTGACAATCACCATACTTTTATTGGCAATCACCATAGCTAAGTTATTGTTAATTACCATAGCTTTATTGGCAATCACCAAAGATGTTATATTGGCAATCACCATAATTATGATATTGATAATAATCATAATTATGATTTTGGCAATCAACATAGCTTTATTGGCATTCACCATAGATATAATATTGGCTATTGCCATAGCTTTATTGGCAATTACTAGAGATAAGCAAAGTTTTGAAAAATTTGATTTGGATGCTTTGCTGAATTTTTCCCCAAAAATGTATTTAATCCAAATTAATTTGTCATGAAGCGCATTATAAATCAGCTATTTCCCGGCCTGCAGGGAGACTGTATATACATCAGGGTGTATTGCAGAAACATGCATAGTTAGTGCACTGTGGTAGTGAAACAGTTACTGTGCGTCAGTATGACAGGCAGGTGACAAGCATCACTCTTAGGCCTCCTTCACACGACCGTTGTGTGCACCCGTGGCCGTTGTGCCGTTTTCCGTTTTTTTTCGCGGACCCATTGACTTTCAATGGGTCCGTGGAAAAAACGGAAAATGCACCGTTTTGCAGCCGCATCCGTGATCCGTGTTTCCTGGCCGTGAAAAAAATATGACCTGTCCTATTTTTTTCACGGCCAACGGTTCACGG
This sequence comes from Bufo bufo, assembly GCF_905171765.1. Lineage (NCBI taxonomy): Eukaryota > Metazoa > Chordata > Amphibia > Anura > Bufonidae > Bufo > Bufo bufo. The sequence continues at coordinate 477,879,653 of NC_053389.1, forward strand.
ACCCATTCAAGTCAATGGGTCCGTGAAAGAACACGGATGCACACAAGATTGGCATCCGTGTCCGTGATCCGTGGCCGTAGGTTAGTTTTTATACAGACGGATCCGAAGATCCGTCTGCATAAAGCTTTTTCAAAGCTGAGTTTTCACTTCGTGAAAACTCAGAACCGACAGTATATTCTAACACAGAAGCGTTCCCATGGTGATGGGGACGCTTCTAGTTAGAATACACTACAAACTGTGTACAAGACTGCCCCCTGCTGCCTGGCAGCACCCGATCTCTTACAGGGGGCCGTGATCAGCACAATTAACCCCTTCAGGTGCGGCACCTGAAAGGGTTAATTGTACTATCATATCCCCCTGTAAGAGATCAGGGCTGCCAGGCAGCAGGGGGCAGACCCCCCCCCTCCCCAGTTTGAATATCATTGATGGCCAGTGCGGCCTCCCCCCCCCTCTATTGTAATAATTTGTTGGTGGCACAGTGTGCGCCCCCCCCCTCCCTCCCTCTATTGTAATAAATCGTTGGTGGCACAGTGTGCGCCCCCCATCGGCCCCCCCTCCCTCTATAGCATTAACAACATTGGTGGCCAGTGTGCGGCCTCCCATCTTCCCCCCCCCCCCCATCATTGGTGGCAGCGGAGTTCCGATCGGAGTCCCAGTTTAATCGCTGGGGCTCCGATCGGTAACCATGGCAACCAGGACGCTACTACAGTCCTGGTTGCCATGGTTACTTAGCAATAGTACAATAGTAGAAGATTCATACTTACCTGCTGCTGCGATGTTCGTGTCCGGCCGGGAGCTCCACCTACTGGTAAGTGACAGCCTCGGGTCTGTGCGGCGCATTGCTTATTACAATAGAGGGAGGAAGGGGGGGGGCGCACACTGTGCCACCAACGAATTATTACAATAGAGGGAGGAAGGGGGGGGGGGCGCACACTGTGCCACCAACGATTTATTACAATAGAGGGAGGAAGGGGGGGGGGGGCCACACTGGCCACCAATGATATTCAAACTGGGGAGGGGGGGGGGTCTGCCCCCTGCTGCCTGGCAGCCCTGATCTCTTACAGGGGGATATGATAGTACAATTAACCCCTTCAGGTGCGGCACTTGAGGGGTTAATTGTGCTGATCACGGCCCCCTGTAAGAGATCGGATGCTGCTAGGCAGCAGGGGGCAGTCATGTACACAGTTTGTAGTATATTCTAACTAGAAGCGTCCCCATCACCATGGGAACGCCTCTGTGTTAGAATATACTGTCGGAAATGAGGTTTCACGATCTAACTCATATCCGACAGTATATTCTAACATAGAGGCGTTCCCATGGTGATGGGGACGCTTCAAGTTAAAATATACCATCGGATTGGAGAAAACTCCCATCCTATGGTATATTAACTCCTGACTTTACATTGAAAGTCAATGGGGACGGATCCGTTTGAAATGGCACCATATTGTGTCAACGTCAAACGGATCCGTCCCCATTGACTTGCATTGTAATTCAGGACGGATCCGTTTGGCTCCGCACGGCCAGGCGGACACCAAAACGACTTTTTTTTCATGTCCGTGGATCCTCCAAAAATCAAGGAAGACCCATGGACGAAAAAACGGTCACGGATCACGGAAAAACCTGACCCGTTTTTGCGGACCGCAAAAAAATACGTTCGTGTGCAGGAGGCCTTAGACTCACATTTCATTTATTTGGTCAGTTATGGGTCAAAAACTGACCAAATAACTGAAGTATAAACTTAGCCTTACAGGTCAACGTTAGCATCAGGTATGATGTACTTAACCATGCAGTGGCCCAAGATTCTACTATAGAGTGAAAGAGCGCTCTCTTTTTTCACTGTCTGCTGATTCCACATAGATTGCTAGAGAACCTGTTCTCTTACACACTGATACAAGTAGTGGCTCCGTGACAGAGTGGAGAGGGTGTCAGCAGTAAGTTTGTGTTGACGTCACTGTTTATTTTTCCCTACTTCTGATCAGTCAGAAGAACCCCCCCCTTCCAAAAAAAAAATGGATCCTGTCTTCACACAGTCAGTATTTGGTCAGTAATTGATCAGTATTGGTAAGGCCAAAAAAAAAAAACAGGAGTGGGTTCAAAACAGAGATGACACATGATGGGAATATTTGCATGTCTTCCGAGTTTTGTACCCACTCTTGCTTTTGGCTTCCAAATCATGAGCAAATCTTGATGCAAAATACTGACCATGTGATAGAGGCTTCATGCTCAATTTGCATGATTTTTTGTTATTTGCCTCTGAAATTGGTTTTATTCAGATGGAAAAGAAGTCCTGCATGCAGGATTTTATTGGCCTCTATCACACAGTCAGTATTTAGTCAGTTTTTTCATCAAAATTTCATCAGTATTAGTAAGGCCAAAAACAGGAGTAGGTCCAAAACAGAGATGACACGTGATGGGATTTTTTGCATGTATTCTGTGTTTTGGACCCACTCCACTTTTGGCTTCCAAATCATGATCAAATCCTGATGCTAAATACTGACCATAAAATAGAGGCCTTATGGATGCTCCAAAGATAGGATCCGTAGTGTTTTTCATTTTTCAGTTCTTCTGACAGATCAGAAGAAGGGTAAAATAATCGGTCATGTAAACAAGGCCAAACAGTGACACTAGTGGCCCTGTCACAGAGTGGTGAGGGTAGCAACAGCATGAGGAGTCAACATAGGGGCCCCATCACAGAGTGGGGAAGGTGGCAACCGCATGAGGAGTCAACATAGTGGCCCAGTCACAGAGTGGGGAGGATGGCAATAGAATGAAGAGTCAACATAGTGGCCCGGTCACAGAGTGGGGAGGTGGGGGGCAACAGCAGTGGCATTAACAGCACAAGATAGTGGCAGTAGGAGAAGATGGCAGCAGGTGTGTGGCAGCATCAGAATAGTGGCTGAAGCACGTGGCCAGAAGTAACGGCCCATTTTTCACAATGTTTTGGTGAGGCTGCCAGAATGATCTAGTCTTATACATCAGGCACTGGCGTGTGGAAATCCTGGCTGATCCATGCCTGATTAATCTTTACAAAGGTTAGTCTCTCCACATTTGAGAGGCGAGTTCTCTTTGGGGTAACTATGCCCCCTGCCACACTAAACACCCTCTCTGATGCCACACTACTGGCTGGGTAGGAAAGCTTGTCCAGGGCAAACTCAGCCAGTTGCGGCCACAAATCAAGTTTGAATGCCCAATAGTACAGGGGATCTTGGATCTGAGGTACCAGAGTGCAGTCCAAGTATGCCACCACCTGCTGGTTCAGGTTCTGTTCCATGTCCTGCTGCTGCTGGGTAGTTTCTTCAGTAGGCAGGTGAAGAAAAGTGGTCATTAGAGACTCAAGACTTAAAGGGGTTTTACCATCACATGGGGGTACAATGGGGGCATATCGCTAGGAGTGGAGCATGAGCACAGAGGACCCCCCTGGTCATGAGGATGGGTAATGGCGCACATAGGCAGCGACCAACTGACTACATAGGATGTCTTGATAGTAGTTGAGTTTATCCTCCCCCTCAGCAGGAGGAAAAAAAGGCCCCAATTTTGGACCGGTGGCGAGGGTCTAACATAGTGTAGTACCAGTAGTCATCCCTCTGCTGAGTAAGCATCTGGCCATTTACGCAAGGGACTTTGAAGGACTCTCTGCCTCCATCTCCACTGTATACTGCCATCGTGTGTTGGGGTCACCTGCCTGGTCTTCCTCATCGCCCTCCAGTCCTCCTGATCCTCCTGCTCCTCTCCTGCCACTTGTGCAGATAAACCACGATTTCTGTATGCACTGCTTGTTCGTGAATGTCTTCCTCCTCTGCCAGGTCAGCCCCCACAGGGTTCAGGTGGCCGTGAGATGTAGACGCCACGTCTCCTGTCCCCTGGCCAGCCAGATTTATCAGCATCTGCTCCAGGACTTTCACGTTGTAACACGTCGCCGCCATTTTAGGGAAAAAATAGATTTGTTACCAGTGGCAGAAAATTCGGATTTTTTGCAAATCTAATTTTTCGTAAACTGCAGGATAAAAATCCACTTTGAATGCTTCGATTCGCTCAACACTAGTAAGCAAGATGCTTGGCCCCAAAGAAAAACTTGGGAATGTAAAGAATATGCTTCTTCATTTTTGTCCTTCTTTTCATGTAGAAAGCAATATATTTGAAGAATTAATAACATGTGTTCTATCACTTTATTATATCTCAACATAAAGGTCAAACGTGTTTAACATTCTTTTATCCAGATCAGTTTGTGGTTATATAATCATTTACAGCAACTACACAACGTATGACTATAGATTTGAAGCTGTAGTTCTACAGTTTTAAAGTATGAATCAAAGCAAAACTCAGAAAAATGGAAACTATTTTAAGTGGGTCAAATGGTTTTCATTAAGTAGCAATATGATTTGTTCAGCCACATAGTACACAACACACTTTAAAATAAAAATTAAGAAACATTTTTTTCAAATTATGGGCTATATTCCTCAATATTTTATATATGTATACCATATTAATTGTGTGCTGTATTTTGGTATTACTGAGGTGCAGTAATACAATGGTACAAAAGGTCAGTGTATGACAGTACTATTTTAGCCAGTAATATACCTTACTTAGGCCACGAGTCTAAAGAAATTACCAACACCTCACATTGGATGCATTTCCATTGTGTCTAAAATGTTAAATGATTGTACAGTATTTGTAGGCACTAATATCTGTGATTGCTCAAAGGTGCCCTGATCTCTCCCTTCTTCCTAGCCTCAGATCTTATCACCTGCCCTCTTGTGTGAAATGGTTTCCTATGTTGGCAAATGACCAGTGCTGTGTGTAAAGAGGACTGTCATCATCCGGAAGTGGGGAGGTGGAGGGAGCAAGCTTCATTGGACCTATCACTCTCTTTTTCAGAGCTAAGGTGAGCTGCAGAGTTTAGTAGGTCAATTCTCTTGTCACAAGAGTGACAGACCGCTGGAATCAGTGAAGGCAACATATGGTAGCTGACAGGTTCCCTTTGAGAACCCACTCAGTACTATTATGAGTAGGGTTGAGCGGCAGGGGCAATATTCGATTTCGCAATATTTTGCGAATATATGGTAGAATATTCGTCATATATTCGTGAATTCGCGACTTCACTATCTTCGTTCACATTATTTTTTCTCATTACTAAAATTGCTATGTAAAATTCGCTAAATGCGCATGCGCGGAAGCAATGGTCGGAAGCAATTCTCGAGACAGTGAGAAAGAACTCCTGATCACTGTAAGTAATTTCACATTACACCAGTGTATTTGATTACATTTCACATGCATGTCAGACCAATCGCTTTATATGCAGATAGAGTGTTATAAAATATTTGTGATAGCGAAAATTGCCACTTATAATCCGATTTTTTTAGCCATACATATAACTTCACTTTTTATCAGGTCTAAGTAGATATTACTGATTAGTGCACTATGTATTGTTGTGACATCACAGCACAATGTCTGTAGCATGTAAGTATGGACAACAGAGAAATATCTCTCACATGCACATTGCACATCCATTTTCCTGCCGCACACTATATACACCCCCCACACACACACACACACACAGTCTATAGATAAGAGTTCATGTCCTGTTGGTCAGGACTCAAGAGAAGCTTTCTTTGTCTGACCGCCAGTATTTGCTGGTTCATTTAGCGTTACCCAGGGTGCACCACTGGGAGGCGAACCAGCTGTACACCCCATACCGTACCGTCACTTCACTAGACAGGTACATCTATGCTCAGCTGGCCAATATCCGATTGCTCAGACCCTACACACATACAATCGCATCTTATAACGGTAACATTAAATCTAATATTTCCCCTTCAAAGGCAAAATACTTTTTGATGTTTTGCTGAGGACATTATTTACAATACTTGCATTTAAAAAAATTGGGATTATATGCTTGCATCTTTATCCTGCAGCGCATGTTGGAGCGTGGCTGTGACCGGACCCGGGTCCACGCTGAGAAGCAGGCCTTTGTGAGGGAGATCCGTTCTGAGCTCCTAAGGAAGTTTAAGGGCAATCACCCTAGGATGGCCATATTAAAAAAAATGGTCTGATTTGAAGAGGAGGAATTTGGAGCGGATCAGAGAGATCCGTGACAGGAAATGCCCAGGTACAATGCTTATATTACTTTTGTATCTCTCGCCTACACTCTGTAATGTATATATACAGTTATGAAAATAAGTACGTATTTCATCCCTTTACAAATGATTATTTAGTACCTGGTGTGACACGTAGCAAATCAGCCGGTTACATCATACATCTCTACCACGCCATGAGTATATATATATATATATATTTTGATACACACAGCGAGGTACAGATGTATGATGTAACCGGATGATTTTGTGCATTTTACACACACAGAAATATATATATATGTGTGTGTGTATATACATAAACTGCAATCATCATTCTGTATTCCAGTAAAAGGCCCCGTACATCATTACATTAGATACATCCCCCACTTAACTCCTTAACGCCCAATGACATACATGTACGTCAAATCTGGACGTCACTTACAGCCCAGTGACGTAAATGTACTGCATGGGGATCGGGCGGGTGCAGGAGCACTGGAATCAACCCACACGAAACCCTAAAACACTAACCATAAAACACAGAAAAAGACTTTATTTATTTTTTTCACAGACAAAGGACACTAATCACTACACACATGAAACCCTAAAACACTAAAACACAGAAACAAACTTATTTTTTTTCACAGACGAAACAGACAGCAAAAGCCTACACTATGCCATATCTCTATGTAACCTAAATTACACCCTGCACTGGACCCTATCAGCTACACTATTAACTCACTAACATACACTGACTAACACTAACTATCTGGATTATATATATGAGCTACCTAACTAATGTACCTAACACCCTACACTGGAACCTATCAGCTACACTATTCACTCACTAACCTACACTATCTAAAACTATCTGGATTATATATATGAGGTATCAGAAGTCAAAGGAATTCAGCACAGCACAAAAATCACACTCCTCTCTCCCTCACAACTGTATGAAACAGCACAAAATGGCTGTGGGGAGGTTCTCTTATATAGTAAGGGGTAGGCAACTTTCCTATTGGTTGCTAGGGAAGTTGCTAAGCTCTTGCAGCCTTCTCATTGGCCCACAAGCTAGAAGCAGGGAGGGATCATGTGTACTGTGAAAAAAAAAAGGAATATTTGAATTTACGAATATATAGCGCTATATTCGAAACATTCGCTAATTCTCGAAGTGCCGATATTCGCGATAAAATTTGCTATTCTAATATCCACGCTCAACACTAATTATGAGCCCAAGCACATTATTTACTCCAACATCAAAGAATAAAAAAAACTATACCACACAGTATATGTACAGTAAGCATTTTTAACATTGGTGTCTAAAGATGGCAGATGCCACTTTATGGCATCTCTCATGGCTTCCTTTAAACATACACGTTGGAAGCTTTTCCCAGAATATACATTAAACTGAGGCCAATCATGTAATTTAGGCACATCTTAACAAACATGACAGGAGCATGAAGGGGGTTACAAGTTGAATGGGGCTGCCAGTGATACCGAAGGTATAGTGAGGTTAAAAATACCTTCTGACTAAGATATTGAGGGATAGTGAGTTAAGGAATACCTTTTGACTATGATACTGATGTATAGTGAGGTAAGGAATACTCTCTGATTATAATACTGAGGTATAGTGAGGTAAGGTTACATTGTGATTATTATACTGAGGTAAAGTGAAGTAAGGAATAACTTCTATCTATGATACTAAGGCTACTTTTACACTGGCGGCAGCAGAGTCCGGCAGGCTGTTCCTCCGCCGGACCCTGTGCTAACGCTAGCCCACCGTGCCGCTGGAAGTCCGCTCCTGCCCCATTCACTATAATGGGGGCGGGCCGGAGGTCCGGCCGCAGCACGACGAACATTGCGAGAGGCGGCAGGACAAAAACTACAGCATGATGTGGTTTTCGTCTGGCCGCCTCTCCGCTTGTTTGCCGTGAATGGCTCTCGGATTGTTTATTTAGTAAATGGGGCCGGAGCGGACTTCCAACAGCACAGTGAGCTAGCATTTGCACGGATCTTACAGGCTGTTCCCCCGCTGGAACAGCCTACCGGACCCTGCTGCCACCAGTGTGAAAGTAGCCTAAGGCATAGTGAATGGGACCTAGCCGCATTGCTGTGGTGCAGCTTCGCCACTGCCATGCCAAACATTGACCCTTTGAGATGTGAAGCATAAGTACTGTTCCCTGGCCACAACAGCTACTCCCTCTGTCCATGATAGCATGCACCTTGCCGCACAATGACAATTCCTAGGAGCAGCCCACATTCTCCACTACGTGAGAGTGCACGGTACAAATGTACTTTTCTTTTTAGAAATAATGGAAGGCAAGGCAATAAATTCTCAATTGGACAAAGTAGAGCTTGTAGACGGCCATGGTTTTGGTGCACCGAATTGAAGCCAAACGTACTTCGATCCGAATTTCAGGAAAAATTTGATTAGCTGCAAAGCCAAATTTCCTCGTAATTTGAAGTAACAAAAAAATGCATATCTCATCCATTTCCATGCGAAGAGGCCGTCAAAGCCATCTTGATTGCAGAAACCGTGCAAAATCTTGCCCGGGTTGATGTATGACGTCACCACGCCAGCAAGATTGCTGGGCGCAATGATGTCACCACCGCAAGATTTTGCGCTGTGTCTTTAATCAAGATGGGCGCAATGGATACAGTGATTTTTTTTTTTTACCCTGATTAACTCCTGAAAGGCCAAAATTGTAACCTCAGATGCTGCGATCAGCGATGAACGCAGCATCTGAGGGGTTCAATGACGCGGGGTTGGCACATTCCCCATCATTGTGCCCGCTACATACAAAGAAATGTGCTTCATAATGAAGTTATTTGTCACGAATCAAAATTCAAAAAAGCAACATCCCTAGCAATCAATACGAAAGTTGCCTACCCCTTACTATATAAGAAACTCCCCAGCAGCCCTTGTATGCAGTATTTTGCAGATCTGAGAGAGACAGCAGTGTTATTGCTGTGCTCTCTGCTTTCCTGTGTCATTATATTAGATAGTTAGTCGGAGTTAGTCAGTGTAGGTTAGATAGTGATATAGTGTAGCTGATCTGCTGTCCATACATACATGTTACATACATAGTGCTGTATGTATGTATGTATGCATGCATGCTACATACACACATGCATACATACATACATTGTGCTGTGATTTCACAAGTTCACAATACTTAGTGAACCAATCACTAATATGTAGTCAGACCTGTTAAAATGTGAAGTGAAAATATTCGCATCATTAGTGCCAATTTCGCAATCGCGAATATATTGGAGCACTCTATCTTTATATAAAGCTATTGTAATGTTCTGCCGTGCTAACCATTTTCTCCAGTCTCAGGAAACTTCTAGCAGCTTGAAAAATGTAGCTATAATGACTCAGGCCAGTAGTGCGCGCGCATTACGCGCGTATTACATTGCCGATTTTCGCAATCAAGACCATATTCGCGAATTCTCAAATTCACGAATATATGATGAATATTCTACCAAATATTCGTGAAATATCGCGAATTCGAATATTGCCCCTGCCACTCATCACTAGTAAAGACGAGAAACAATTTTGGTGAACACAATTTTCGGCTATAGCCATATGTGACTTATTAGCTGCAATCCGGATTTGCCATTGTTGATTTTTGTGTGGCAAATCTGCAAAATTGTACAGCATCATCAAAGTGATTGAGCTTTTAGCAATTCTCAATCACACATAGCAGAAGAAATCTGCAGACTCTGGGGTGCGGATTTTAAAGAATTTCATTGCTGATATCAACTTTTCCAATGCAAAGATTGAAATCTGTGTCTAATCAGCACAGTTTCAGCAAAACATCAGTGATAAAAACACATTTGGTGCATTTTTTCTGCTGCAGAAACTCTGCAGAGTTTGTACTGCAGAAATTCCATAGCTAATCAATCACATGTGAACCTACCCTATATAAATTTTTTGAGGAAAAGACAATGTTAAACTATTTTGGTGAAGACATCGAATTTGAGGAAAATTTGTATCATTTTTTTTTTAAGGAAAAAACCATTTTTTTAAGTTAAAAACAATTTAGTCATGTGTCAACCTATGTTCACCAATGTTGGTGGAATATTAGAGACGAGCAAATGTCTCAAAAATTCTAACCGGTTGGTTCGCCGAATTTTCCGAAAAGATTCGATTCAATCCGAATTTTTTTGTGGCAAACCGCATTAAAAAACAGCTATTTACTGTCTGCAGAGAGACTGTAAAGTAGTGTAGAACACTGTGTCTTGCAGTAACACGCATAGGGAGTCTGCTGTGGTAGTGAAACAATACTGTGAGTCAGTATGACACGCAGATGACAGGCGTTGCTCTTAAAATCACTTCATTTGGTCAATTACGGGGCGAAAACTGACAAAATAACTCAAGTGTGAACTCAAGATCCTACTATAGTGTTAAAGAGAGCGCACTCCTTTTACACCATTGTCAGCTGATTCCACATAGGTGTCTACAGAACCTGCTCTATTAAACGCTTATACAAGTAGAGCCCCCCTGACAGAGTGGAGAGGGTGTCAGCAGTAAGTTTGTGTTGACGTCACTGATTATTTTGCCCTTCCTCTGATCCGTCATAACAATAACCCTCAAAAGTAGTGAAGTGGCAGCAGCATAAGGAGACCACAGAGTGGCCCAGTGACATAGTGTTGAGATGGCAGCAGCATGAATAGACCACAGAGTAGTGATATAGCAGCAGCATGAGGAGACCACAGAGTGGCCCAGTGACAGAGTGGGGATTGTGGCAGCAGCATGAGGAGACCACATAGTGGCCCAGTGACATAATGTTGAGATGGCAGCAGCATGAATGGACCACAGAGTAGTGATATAGCAGCAGCATGAGGAGACCACAGAGTGGCCCAGTGACAGAGTGGGGATTGTGGCAGCAGCATGAGGAGACCACAGAGTGGCCCAGTGACATAGTGTAGAGGTGGCAGCAGCATGAGAAGACCACAGAGTAGTGATGTGGCAGCAGCATGAGGAGACCACAGAGTGGCCCAGTGACAGAGTGGGGAGATGGCAGCAGCATGAATAGACCACAGAGTAGTGATGTGGCAGCAGCATGAGGAGACCACAGAGTGGCCAGTGACAGAGTGTGGATTGTGGCAGCAGCATGAGGAGACCACAGAGTGGCCCAGTGACATAATGCTGAGATGGCAGCAGCATGAATAGATCACGGAGTAGTGATGTGGCAGCAGCATGAGGAGACCACAGAGTGGCCCAGTGACAGAGTGGGGATTGTGGCAGCAGCATGAGGAGACCACAGAGTGGCCTAGTGACAGAGTGTTGAGGTGGCAGCAGCATGAGGAGACCACAAAGTAGTGATGTGGCAGCAGCATAAGGAGACCACAGAGTGGCCCAGTGACATAGTGTTGAGATGGCAGCAGCATGAATAGACCACAGAGTAGTGATATAGCAACAGCATGAGGAGACCACAGAGTGGCCCAGTGACAGAGTGGGGATTGTGGCAGCAGCATGAGGAGACCACAGAGTGGCCCAGTGACATAGTGTAGAGGTGGCAGCAGCATGAGAAGACCACAGAGTAGTGATGTGGCAGCAGCATGAGGAGACCACAGAGTGGCCCAGTGACAGAGTGGGGAGATGGCAGCAGCATGAGGAGACCACAGAGTAGTGATGTGGCAGCAGCAAGAGGAGACAACAGAGTGGCCCAGTGACATAGTGTTGAGGTGGCAGCATCATGAGGAGACCACAGAGTAGTGAGGTGGCAGCAGCATGAGGAGACCACAGAGTGGCCCAGAAACATAGTGTTGATGTAGCAGCAGCATGAGAAGACCACAGAGTGGCACAGTGACAGAGTGGGGAGGTGGGGGGCAATACCAGTACCAGCTGAGGATGGTGGCTGGCAGTAGGAGCATCTGGCATCACATGTGGCATCAGGCGGGTAGCAGCATCAGAATAGTAGCTGAAGAAGGTAGCCATAAGAAACAGGCCTCTTTTGTCAAAATGTAGGTGTGACACCATGGATGATCTAGTTTGATGCATCAGGCACTGGTGTTTGAAAATCCTGGCTTATCCACACCTGATTCATCTTCAAGGTCAGTTTCTCCACATTTTGGGTGAACAGGCGAATTCTCTTGGGGTAAATATGGCCCCTGCCACACTAAACACCCGCTGGTGGTTTCCTTAGTAGGCGGGTGAAGAAAAATGCTCATCTGCGACTCTAGACTTAAGTTGCTACTGATGGAGCTGGTACTGCTCCTGCCCCCTTCCCCCCAGCAGCCATGGCAGTGGAACATGAGCACAGAGGGACCCCCCTGGGGAGACCTGCGTGAGGATAGGCGATGGCGTACATAGGCAGCAGCCAACTGACTACATAGGATGTCTCGATAGTAGTTCAGTTTGTCTTGCCTGTCAGTGGGTGTAAAAAGGCCCCCATTTTGGACCAGTAGCGAGGGTCTAACATGGTGGGGAGCCAGTAGTCATCCCTCTGATGAATGGTGACAATTCGGCTGTCACTACGCAAACAAGTGAGCTTGCATCGGGCCATTTGCGCAAGTGACTCGGAGGGACTCCCTGCCTCCATCTCCACTGCATACTGCCACGGTGTGTCTGGGTCCTCCGCCTCCTCTTCCTCATCGCCCTGTAGCTCCTCTAGCTGCTCCTGCTCCTACTCTCCTGTCACCTATGTAGAAAAAACACGCATTTCTCTATACATTGCTTGTGCTCGAATGTCCTCCTCCTCCACCTCTAGTTCAGCCCCCACAGGGCTCATGTGGCCATGAGATGTAGTCACCACGTCTCCTGTCCCCTGGCCAGCCAGATTTAGCAGCTCCTGTTCCAAGAAATGAATCAGTGGAATGATGTTGTTCGTCCCGTAGTCCTGGCGACTGATAAATAAAGTGGCCTCCTCAAAGGGCAAGAGCAAACGGCAGGTGTCACGCATGAGCTGTCACTGGCTAACATCGAAGTTACACAGGGGCGTACCTCTGTCCGCCTGTATCATGAAGAAATCTTTTATGGCCTTTCTCTGTTCATATAATTGGTGGAATTCCAACGGGTGGAAACGTCGCATATCAGCCTATGTTGGGGGATCCAGTTCTGCCGCTGCAGCTCAAGGAGGCTGTGCTTTGCGGTGTATGAGTGGCTGAAGTGCATGCAAAGTTTCCTGACCATTTTCAGGATGTTTTGCAGATGGGCCGAAGACTTTAGTAACTGCTTTACAACCAGATTGAACACGTGCGCCAGAGGGGCGTTATTCTTCACCCTCTGAGCCCAGTAACGCCCCCCTGCAGTGCCTAGCTCGCCTTAGTTTATAGCCCAAGCCCGCCTCCTCGCTATGTAGTAACGTCCCACAGTCTAGTTTAACGGCGCCGCCCCCTATGCTACGTCAGTTAATTAGATCAAACCAGGCACCTTGAATCTTCAGTTAGTCCGGCTGAAATCTCACGCAGGCACAGTACCACCTACTGCCTGCGCCTGTGCGATCCGACCGCTCCTGAGGGCAACAGCGATAAGAAGACGTCACTGGGCTCTGCGCATGCCCAGTGACACTTTTGAGGCTGTTGCCCTCAGGAGCAGTCGGATCGCACAGGCTCAGGCAGTAGGCGGTACTGCGCCTGCGCGAGATTTCAGCGGGACTAACTGAAGATTCAAGGTGCATGGTTTGAATGAATTAACTGACGTAGCAGAGGGGGCGGCGCCGTTAAACTAGACTGTGGGACGTTACTACATAGCGAAGAGGCGTGCTTGGGCTATAAACTAAGGCGGGCTAGGCACTGCAGGGGGGCGGTACTGGGCTCAGAGGGTGATGAATAACGCCCCTCTGAGCACCTTCAGGGTTAATTTGCATATCACAAAGATCGCTTTTTTAGCAAAATGAAAGCATGAAAATAAGAAAGAAAACCACTGCAGGAGAGAAGGTAATTTATTACACATGGCAATGGTGAGAGCTTAATATGGTCAAACCAGGTGACAGATTCCCTTTAAGGCCATCTGTCCACCAGCTGAAGCTCAACAGAAGATGGGTGTTGCAACAGGACAACGACCCAAAGTATAGGGGTAAATCAACAACAGAATGGCTTAAACATAAGAAAATACGCCTTCTGGAGTGGCCCAGAGTCCTGACCTCAACCCGACTGAGATGCTGTGGCATGACCTCAAGAAAGCGATTCACACCAGACATCCCAAGAATATTGCTGAACTGAAACAGTTTTGTAAAGAAGAATGGTCAAGAATTACTCCTGACCGTTGTGCACGTCTGATCTGCAACTACAGGAAACGTTTGGTTGAAGTTATTGCTGCCAAAGGAGGTTCAACCAGTTATTAAATCCAAGGGTTCACATACTTTTTCCATCTGCACTGTGAATGTTTACATGACGTGTTCAATAAAAACATGGTAACATTTAATTTGTTGTGTGTTATTAGATTAAGCCGACTGTGATTGTCTATTGTTGTGACTTAGATGAAGATCAGATCACATTTTATCATCAATTTGTGTAGAAATCCATATAATTCCAAAGGGTTCACATACTTTTTCTTGCAACTGTATGTGTGTAGGCCGGTACTGCCTTTTTGGCAAAGAAATGACGGCTTGGGACTCTCCACCTCGGCACAAGCCATCAGTTCTCTGAAAGCTGCAGAGTCCACCACTTGGAAAGGGAGAACGTTCAGCTTCTGCGCCGTAGGATGAGTGCACGCATACTGTTTTCTCTTGGCAATCGTTTCAGTGATCGATTGCTGACTGAATGACTGATGAGGAGTGAGAGGAGTAGGAGTAGGAGCATCAGGACCAGCAGATGATGGGAAGGACAGACAGCTCCCTTCGGGCTGAGGTGGTGGAGCCTTGACTGCATGAAACTGGGTGTGTGCCACTGGGTGATGCAGCAGTTGCTGCGGCAGGCTGGACCACCACATCGGAGCCGCGGTTCTCCCAGGCCACTTTATGGTGACACTGCATGTGTTGAAGCAGGGCGGTGGTGCCAACATTGACACCCTTGCCACGCTTCACCTTCTGCCCACAAAATCCGCTAATAGCCATGTTCATCAGCAGGTGCAGCAAGGTGTAATAGAATTGCTTCTATTACTCAGGCTGTACACTCTCCTATTGCAGCCTGTTGTCCTTTTATAGAGTAGATAATGCCTCCCTATCCTTCCCCTACACCTTGAATCATTTTCCCCTGAACTTGTAAATCGTTTTTTCAGCACAATAAAGTATTTTCTAACACTGTCCCTAGCGCCTGCTAACATCTCTCCCTGCACTAAGCACACTGGAAAATGGCAGAATCCGAAATGGCTGAGGTTATTTACAGGGCTGTGACATCACGGGTTGGCTGGCTGCTGATTGGCTGCATGCATGGCATTGTGGGTGATCCCTCATTTCCAGAGTTCTTTGCTCCATGTCCTAACATGTGCAGCAACCATTTTAGGAAAAAATGCGATTCGTTACCACGAATCATGAGGAAATTCGGCTTCGGTGCAAATAAAATTTTTCATGAAATTCTAATCAAATTCCACTTCATCAACTTTGATTCGCTCATCTCTAGTAAAGATGTAGAAGTCAAGAACATTTGTCCTAAATTTTTTTCAAGTGTGGGGATTTGCTCTCGTAGACCGGCTTGCGGCGGACGCAGTATAGCGGCAACGACAATGTCTTTAACTTAAAAAGTTTAGTATTTTATTCACACATAAGGAAAGTGACAACAAAAAGTCAGTTTCAAGGAAAAAATAGTCACATTGAGTCTGGTGTTTGTTCACACCAGGCAGCAACACATAAGTCCTTGGGTGAAACAGAAGTCCACGTGCTTTTATCCAAACAAGATAGCAGGCCTTAATCCCGGCCCAAACTCTCAGGCTCCAATACAGAGACTGGCAAAGCTCCACTGTCAGATGGAGGATAATCCACACCAGCTGAGACTGCTGACTGGGTTTTATATCCCTAACCAAAGCCCAGCCTGGAACGTGGAGAACAGCCACCCACCCTGCACATTGATTGCTCCCAGTAAGAGCCGGTCCAGATTGGCTTTACAGCCACACTAAATAACCAATAGTGTCAGTCAGCACTAGCTGCCGCTGACACTTAAAATTATTGGCTCTTACCTCACCGAGGCCAGGAATCTCGGTGACACACATCTTCCGTCAATGAGGGCCCCTTGCGCTTTCCTGCACAGGGACAAAACAATTTTAAACAATTTTGGTGAAGATCTGTAACTGAAAAACAAATGTTCATAATTTGTTCATAAGACAAATTTCAAAAAAGTTTTAGAAAATAAATTTACAATTGGACATTATTTAATACAATAATACTGTAGATATGTCAGATCAGGTACACTACTACTCTGTGCTAAATAGAATTTTCGTAATAAAATTTTCAACAGTTGTTTTGAAAAAATGCACAAATGGATATAGTCTGTGGAAAAATACACTACTCACCTTGAAAATGCAACACCAAAAAGGAAAAGTTGTGGAATTAAGGAAATCACAGGATCGGTAAACACGTCAATAATAAGCAAATGATAAAAAATGAAAACAAAATATTCAAAAATCTCTTTTTTTTTATATTGAATATGAGCACCACATGCAAGATTACATGCTCTTACACACATTGGCATGCTATCAATGAGGTTAATAACTTCTTCCAAAAAGTTTTCACCTTGCTGACAGAGCCTAATTTTGCAAATCTGAAATCTGCCACTTTATGTGGTAATAACTTTGGAATGCACTTACTTTTCCAAACAATTATGACACAGTTTTTTCAAAACACATTGTACTTCATGTTAGTGTTAAATTTGGGTTGATATGTTTTACCTTAATTTTTTTTAAATTTTCTAATGTTGAATTACTCGGCTTTTAAGACAGATAATAATACCGTCTCCATATGTCTACTTTATGTTGGCATCATTTTGTAAATGTCATTTTATTAGGAAGTTAGAAAGCTTAGAATTTTAGAAGCAGTTGTTCAGATTTTCAAGAAAATTTATAAAGCCAACTTTTTTAAGGACCAATTCAGATCTGAAGTGACTTTGGAAGGCTTACATAATGAAAAACCACTCATAAATGACCAATTTTAGAAACGACACCCTTCAAGAAACAACACCCCTCAACAAATCTCGATATTAAATACACTGATTCTGCAGTTTACAGAAACTTCTTTAGGGTCCATTCACACGTCCGTATGTGTTTTGCTGATCCGCAAATTGCAAAACACGGACAACGGCAATGCGGCCCGCACATCGCCGCCACTCTCATAGAAAATGCCTTTACTTGTCCGCAATTGCAGACAAGAGTAGGACATGTTCTATTTTTTTGTGGAACAGAAGTGTGGATCCGGAAGTGCGGATCCGCAAATGTGCATGCGGACAGCACATTCCGGCCCTATTGAAAATGAATGGGTCCGCACCTGTTCTGCAAAATTGCGGAATGGATGCGGACCCATTTTGAGGACGTGTGAATGGACCCTTAAGTGTCCATATGGCAGGGCTCAGAAGGGAAGGAGTGTCATATGGGTTTTGGAGGGCAGCTTTTGCTGGAATGGTTTTTGGACACCATGTCCTATTTGAAGAGAAGCTGAGGTACCTCTACAATGGAAACCCCTAAGTAGTGACCTCATTTTGGAAATTTAAAAAGCGGTGTAGTGAGCGCTTAGAGCCAACAGGTATTTCATAGAATTTAGAAATACTTGGCTCTGACAATTAAAAATGGCATTTTTCCCAATAAAATGTTGTTTAGCCACACATTTTTCATTTTTACAAGGGATAGCAGGAGGAAAAAGCACACCGAAATTGGTATTGCTATTTTTACTGAATACAACAACCCATTTGTGATCGTAAACTGCTGTATGTGCACAATGCAGGGCTCAGAAGTGAAGGAGCTTTGGCTTTTGGGAAGGCAGATTTTGCTGGATTGGTTTTCAAGCACCATGTCGCATTTGAAGAGGTACCTCTGCAGTGGAAACCCCAAAAATCTCATTTTCGAAATGGAATGCTTTAAAGAATTTATCTAAGGGTATAGTGATTTGACTTGACCCCAAAGGTGTTTAATAAAATAAATAAAAAATTCGAACATGAAATAAAAAATTACATTTAATTGCAATTATATGTATTTAGCTCCAAATGTTTTATTTTCAACTAGCAGAAGGACCCGACTTCGCACGGGTATATTTAATCTATTTCATTGAATGTTTGTGTGTGTCGTTAAAAGATATCGACAGTATCCTCCATAACAGTGACCTCTACAGCACCCCACCGCTTTGACAGTGAACTCCATAGTCCCCCCACTCCTTAACACTGACCCCCCCACAGTGCCCCAACACTTTAAAATGGGACCTCCACAGCAGCCCATCCCCTTAACTTGGACCTTCACAGTAGCCCGTCCCTTTAACAGTGAGTTTCATAGCATCCCACTCCCTTGACAGTGACCTCCTCAGGGGCAACCCCCTTAACAGTGACCTCCACAGTACCCCGCTGCCTTAACAGTGACCTCCACAGTACCCCGTTGCCTTAACAGTGACCTCACAGTACACTGCTGACTTAACAGTGACCTCCACAGCAGTTGCCCCTTTAATAGTGGCCCCTGCCCCCTTAACAGTGACCTCCACAGTGTCTGCCCCAATAACATTGACCTCCACAGTGGCCTGCCCCCTTAACAGTAACATTCACAGTGAACGCCTCTTTAACAGTGACCTCCACAGTGCCTGCCCCTTTATCAGTGACCTCCACAGCGCCCTGCCCCTTTAATGCTAGGGCTACACGACAATATGTGTCGTGAGACATTTTGTCTCAACAATTTTTATAATGATAGGCTATGGTGTCTCACTGAGACATGTGATATGCTGCGACTGCTACACGACAATTGCAAAAAATTCATCCAAGATGGATTTTTTTGCAACATGTCACAGTGCAACACCATAGACTACCATTATTAAAATTGTTGTACGACATTGGTGCGATATCAATGTCGCGCGACACATGTAGCAGTGTTGCCCTATGTGTCGTGCGACTTATTGTCGTCGTGTAGCCCTAGCCTAAAGCTGACCTACAGCAGTGAAGAAAAATGGCTGGGTTGTTATGGAAACCTGGAGTAAAACTGTGTGCATGTGGAGACTAAGGGCCTGTGAGCTAATATTGACTGATAAGGGACATGTGACCGTGTGTATAGAGGTTGGGATATGAAGGGAATGACTTGCAGGCTTGTATTGGCAAATGCAGGACATTTTTGGGGAATATCTCAGGAACAGTACATCCTAGAGAGATGTGACCCCCACAAGAATTCTTTCCAGGTAGCAAGGGATGTGTATACCAAGTTTCGTTGAAATCAATGGTTGCGTTTTTAGATTGATCGCGGAACATACATATATACATCTTTCTTTTTATATATATATATATATATATATATATATATATATATATATATATAGTGTTATTAGTCGAAAAAGTACCCCAAATTTTGTTACATAATTTTTCCTGAGTATTGCAATACTCCCTATGTGGTCATAAACTGCTGTGTGGGCACACTGCAGGGTTTAGAATATTAAGAGCATCATGTGCATTTGAGGCCTAGTTCGGTAATTTATAAAGCACTGGCTGGCAACTGCAGAGGCTTTAAGAGTAAAAAAAAGAAGAATTCGCAAAGTAGTGACCCCATTTTAGAAACCACACCCCTACAGAATTTTCCAAGGGGTAAAGTGAGATTTTCACTCTACGGGTATTTTGCAAAAATAAATGGACTGCAGATGGTGCAAATATATGCCAATTCAGTGCCCAATATGTTGTGCACATCATTTGTCAATGTGAAAACTCAGCCTTTTTATTATTATGCTGTGCTTCCTGGTTTTAGAAACGCTCTACATGTGGCTGCAATCTTTTGCCTGGACATACAACAGGGTTCAAAAGAGAGGGTATGTTCACATGGCTAAAAGTTGGAACTAATCTGGCACTAATTCAGCAGCAGAAAACTCTCATTTTCAGATGCTAACTCTGCATTCAAAAGTTTTCCCATTGACTTTAATTTTAAAAACCCCACCTTGTGCACACCGTGTAAAATGGTAGAGGTTTTTTCAGTAGCTGTTTTGAAAAACACTTGAGAATTGGTATGTTACTTTTTGGTGTTACATAGGACTGCAGGTAACATCTTCTACATTATGTGTACTGAGAGAGTTATCCCTTTGTTATCTGTGGTGTTACATAGGACTGTAGATAACATCTACTACATTATCTGTACTGAGTTATCACTATCTGTGGTGTTACATAGGACTGCAGATGACATCTACTGTATTATCTGTACTCAGAGAATTATCACTGTTATCTGTGGTGTGACATAGGACGGCAGGTGACATCTAATGCATGATCTATACTCAGAGAGTCATCACTGTGATACTTGTGGTGTTACATAGGACTGCAGGCAGCATCTACTACACTATCTGTACTCAGAGTTATCAATGTGTTATCTGTGGTGTTACAAAGGACTGCAGATATAGTTGTGGTGAATAGGAGATAGTGCACATCTCCCTCACCTTGGCAGCAACTAAGTCATCAACTCTTTGGGGTGGAAACAAAGTGTTTTAATTGTTTGTTATGGCTCACAGCCGTTTTATCATTATGTCGAATTAAAAGTGACGTTTTAATACACACTTTATACCTGGGTCAAGATAGGTCTAGGCCAATCTTGGCATTAATATATATGTTTATACAAATACCTTTACCCAGGTTAGGTTCCCCCCTTTCCCCTTTTTGTAAAGGACTGCAGTTGACATCTTCTACATTATTGGTATTCAGAGAGTTATCATTATGTTATCTGCAGTGTTACATAGGACTGCAGGTAACATCTCCTCCTTTCCCCGCTTTCTCTACATTGCTGAATCTGTCTTATCATCTTGTTACCTGTGCAGCGTATCAATTCCTGATAGAATTTAGGCCATAAATGTCTGATTAGTGGGTATCCAGTGCCCCCGCCGATCATCCCACTGAAGGGGTCATAGTGCTCCTGTGAGTTCTGCATCCCCTTCATCCATGTCCATATGGCTGTATCTGTGCTATTTCACTTAAGGGGACATTTCACGTTGAACATGGTGTTTAGGCTGCTGGCAGCATGTTTTAGAGCAGGAGGAGCTGAGCAGATTGATATATAGTTTTAATGGAGGGAAAAAATTAAGAAAAAATTGCATTTAATTCATTTATATTCCTGCTCATTCTGTGCTTTGAAGTCCAGGAGACGGCCCTATCAGTGATGACAGGCTTCCCTCTATTACTGTGTACACACAGATAGCTGTCAGTCACTGATAGGACCGTCTCCTTGACTTCAAAACTCAGAATGAGCAGGAATTTAAATAAATGAAGTACAAATTATATTGAATTTTTTCTTATAAAACTACATATTATTCTTCTCAGTTTCCCCTGCTCTACATGGTGCCTTTAGCTTTCATTGCACTTTCATGGTGACAGGTTCCCTTTAAACAGGACCAGATGCATTGTTCAGCACAGCCCTCATATGGAGGAGCCCTTGTGTCTGTGTAAACAGGGTGCATGACTTGCAGGAACGCAGGAGCACCATTAATTCCCCATAATCAATTAGTTGGCCTATAAAATGGATCGGTAACCTTTGGCACTCCAGCTGCTGTGAAACTACAACTCCCAGCATGGACACTTAGCTGTTCTTGTAACTCTTATGCAATTGAAAGGAGAATTCTGGAAGCTGTAGTTTCAGAACAGTTGAAATGAATGAGGTTGCTGATCACTGGCCTACAATATTGATACAGTTCTGTTTGATGCAATATTCGTGTGTATTAAGCCCTAAATAAAGAACAGGTAGGGTACGTCCACATGATAATCTGCAGCAGCAAAATCCACCCCAAAGCATGCTGCTGGTTAACAATCTGCATTGCAGTCCAATATATGCTGTGAATATTATTGAAATTATGTGGATGAGATTTCTTAAAATAGTATCCACTTTGAGGTACATAAACACTGTGGACTTGCGTGTGGCAAATGTGAAGCGGCACGCATGGGGTCCGGCGGTGATTCGGCAAATATGCCAAGAAACGGCCGGACAAATACCTCTGCATGGAGTGATTTTTTTTCCTGCTGATTCTTGCCATTCTATCCTGAAACAGCCTGCCAGAAGGCTATGACGGCAGTGTGAAACAGGCATAAGCTTTTGACCGTAAAATCATTTTTAGGTAGTTATTTTAAACTTTTTAGAAGCATCAATAATTAGCATATTAAAGACCTGCAAATAGAGGGAATCTTGACACCTAAACATCAAATGAGAACTGCTATGCCATTTACATTACGGAAATACAGAGTGGCATTAGACTTTCTCCCTATGGAAAAAAGCAAGAAGTACTATATTACTATAAGAATCCTGGCTCTCCCATCACATGTTGAGGATTTTTTGCTTTGTACCACGCAAGTTCTTACATAAGTCATTCTAAAAATCAGATTGTGCACCCTTGGTCTCATTTACTAGGAACTTGCATTATGCGTGATAACATAAAATCACTGTACTGTCTACAAAGCTGGCCATACCCATTAGATTAGATAGCTGTCGGCTGAACAAGTAAGTATATGTCTAGCTTAAGTAATTCACCATACAGCAAATTCTCAGCGTGTGTAATCAATGCAATGAAGTTACTGTATTTCCTTACTACCTCAATGGTAGTACAAAAATCTGATTGTCAGTGTTTCTATCAAACGTGCTTGTGGTAAAGAATAAAACAATGTGGTTAGATAGTAATCTCTTGACCTAGTTACTTCACATAATACAGTTCCTATACTATTGAGGATAGCAAGAAAACACTCTGCACTCTTTATACAGTAGAATGGAGCCAACTGTCAGGGGATTCCATCATAAACATCTGGATTTAATGGCCGTCTCCTCTTCCTGTTCATAGATGATCTTTCACTAAGGAATCTTCTAAATATCTGAAAAAGTACACAGAAGGCACATAGAAAAACCCCTGGGATACCCAAAAGATGGAGGCAGAGGTTATGAAAACCACTCATCATGGGGCATTGTGCTTGGTGCAGTACGCAGCCCTGCAGGGTGTAGCGAATGGTGAGGTCACGGTTACTAGGCAATCGAGGGTTGCTCTTGGTTACTCACAGTTTATAGGAAGACCCTAGGCAGGCGTACAGCAGTGATGGAGAGGCTGGCACAGGGGTCCTCTGGGGCACTCTCAATGTATAGGGACCAGGCCGGTGGTAGGTGAGGTGCCCTGGGTGTTGCAGGTTTAATGTGCCGGTGGCAAGGTCCCTTTAAGTTCGTGAGGCCAGTGACGGTAACGGTGGCACACCGATTTATAATAGGAATAATTGAAGAACACGATGTTGTGGTGAACCAAAACTTCCTTTTACTGGAAACAATGAACTATTTACAGTCTTTGGTTCAGTTCCATATGACAGCAGCAGTCACAAGCAGGCTTATACAAATGGCAGGCACAATGTTCTTGCAAGATACTCAAACGGTTAACACACTTACAGATCAGGCTGCACTTTTCCTCAGAAATCCTGTCTGTCTTTATCCCAAGGCCCGTACGCCCTATTGTTGGCTTTATCCTTGGTTAGGGAAACTTCCTCAGGTATATGCCCTTGCTTTCAATATAAATCCTTCTGCCCTTCAGCTCTCTTGTCTGGCTGGAATACTGGCTCTGCTTTGCTCTGTTATGGGAACTTGTTTCTCAGGAGGTAAACCCTTCTCCTGGTGGGGCAACTTCTGAGCTTGCTTTACTCAGGAACCTCAGGCAGGCTAGACTGCACTCACTAGCCTCATGGACTACACTGCCCTGCCTCCTTCCTGTCTGGGCCTAACTATATATATTAGGGGTTCCCTAGCTCCCTCTACTGTCTAGGAGGTGGAACTACACCCTAACAGGCCTGATACAGGAAATACACAGGAAAATCACATAAAAAATCATATAAAATACAATGACCATATTGACCCTTGTGTAGTGCCCACATTTACCTAGTGGGACACTACACTTGGCGCTGCTGCCTCACTCCTGAAAATCAACCTAAAAAGAGTCAGTTTTTGATCACAGCCCGAAACGCGTTGCCATTCTACACAAATAAACAGATATACCAAGACTACACAGTTGAAAGTCTCTTCAGCAAGCAGCACCCACGAGAAGTCTCCTTATTTTTTTGATGCCATCACTAAGGCAGACATATAAAAATAAAGACAGGAGTGTGACACCAGAGTTACACCAGTGAGTACACCTACTAAATAGTCCTCCAAAGTGCCAAACATGGGTGCTGACAAGAGAGTACATCCTGGTTGTGTGTGATCACAGTGGGGGTGTTTATAAAGCCTTGAAAAGTTTTCAGTAAAAAATTATGTTGCATGTCAGGGGAGGACATACACAGTAGAGTGCAAAAATAGTATGTGGGCTCTTGCTGTTTAATTCGTCAAAAAAAAAAATGCAGGGAATGGCTGGGGATTGGTGAAGTAATTATTGACTAGGACCAAGGGGAGCCTTTAATGCCATATGTGGCATTATGCTGGCGCCTCTACATAACTCTGCCAGATCCACCGCCAGCTGCAGGGGATATTAAGACTGGTGTCTAAAACTGTGGTCTTAATAAATGACCCCCTTTGTGTTTTGCCATACAGGCTGCATTTATGTGCTTTGCCATGTGCATGAGGTCTTAAGACGGCTATACACATGAAGTAACTGTTGGCATGCTTGGCTCTGCTGATAATGCATGTGTTGTGAATGGGAGAGGGGAGAAAGCTGCTGCCAGACACCTCGGGCAGTCAGTTTATCTTCTAAAAACAAAAGGATCAGGCATGCTGAAATCCAACATGCCAGACCCTTCTCTCCCCCTACATCTGGCATTGGGGGAGAATTGGGAGGTGCTTATCATGCTGAATGCAGTGGCTTCAGCTGACATACAGTACAGACCAAAAGTTTGGACACACCTAGTCATTCAAAGAGTTTTCTTTATTTTCATGACTATGAAAATTGTTTATTCACACTGAAGGCATCAAAACTATGAATTAACACATGTGGAATTATATACATAGCAAACAAGTGTGAAACAACTGAAAATATGTTATATTCTAGGCTCTTCAAAGTAGCAACCTTTTGCTTTGATTACTGCTTTGCACACTCTTGGCATTCTCTTGATGAGCTTCAAGAGGTAGTCCCCTGAAATGGTTTTCACTTCACAGGTGTGCCCTGTCAGGTTTAATAAGTGGGATTTCTTGCCTTATAAATGGGGTTGGGACCATCAGTGGCGTTGAGGAGAAGTCAGGTGGATACACAGCTGATAGTCCTACTGAATAGACTGTTAGAATTTGTATTATGGCAAGAAAAAAGCAGCTAAGTAAAGAAAAACGAGTGGCCATCATTACTTTAAGAAATGAAGATCAGTCAGTCAGCCGAAAAATTGGGAAAACTTTGAAAGTAAGGGCTATTTGACCATGAAGGAGCGTGATGGGGTGCTGCGCCAGATGACCTGGCCTCCACAGTCACCGGACCTGAACCCAATCGAGATGGTTTGGGGTGAGCTGGACCGCAGAGTGAAAGCAAAAGGGCCAACAAGTGCTAAGCATCTCTGGGAACTCCTTCAAGACTGTTGGAAGACCATTTCAGGGGACTACCTCTTGAAGCTCATCAAGAGAATGCCAAGAGTGTGCAAAGCAGTAATCAAAGCAAAAGGTGGCTACTTTGAAGAACCTAGAATATGACATATTTTCAGTTGTTTCACACTTGTTTGTTATGTATATAATTCCACATGTGTTAATTCATAGTTTTGATGCCTTCAGTGTGAATCTACAATTTTCATAGTCATGAAAATAAAGAAAACTCTTTGAATGAGAAGGTGTGTCCAAACTTTTGGTCTGTACTGTACATAACTACATACATAATTAAGTATGATTTTTTTTATTACACTGTATTGTTTAACTACACTTTCTTAATGAAGATAAAATATATTACAAATAATTTAGATTAGTTTCGCTTACTTTATGCTCTTACGCAATGTAAAATGTGTTTTGCACTTTAAGATACATCTAAAAATAGAAATATCTTTCCTAATATTATGTTTTGTTTTTTTAAAGAGCATCTGTCCTCATATATTTGAATGCAAAAACCTTAAAGGGTTATTTCAGTGTTTTAATATTGATGGCCTATACACAGGTTAGGCCATAAATATCAGATTGTCGGGAGTCTGACACATCTACTGATCAGCTGTTTCAGAATAGCTCCAGATCCAGAGCTACACAGCGCTGTTCATTGTGTAATGGACGGATATTGTAACCGCACTGCTGCTTCCATTGAAGTGAATGAAAACAGCGCTGCAAAAATCAGTGCAAGAGCTCCAACACCGACTTCTGGCACTGGAGCTTCTCTAAAATAGTGGGGCGGAAGGGGGGTTATGGAGGAGGTGAGATTGCAGACCCTCACTGATCAAATATGGATGGCCTATCCTGAAGATAAGCAGTCAGTATTAAAATCCTAGACAAACCCTGACAAAAGCGGTTTTCCCATATTAGATACACTATGCATGGCATATCCAGAGAATATGCCATAATAGCCTGAGATGGGACGATCCCTTTAAGGAGTTAAACACTACAAATGCATGCAATGCCACTTTTCATTTTTTTTGTGATTTCACTGATAACACAATTCTTATCATAACCCGTATAACATTGCTTGTATTCCTCCATGTCTTTTATGTTTTAAAAAGATTACACATTCAAATGTTTTCAATACCATTCAACCAAACCTAACCCACCCAAATAGCAGCAATCTGACTGGACCTCTCTCTGTAACAGCAGTCTTGATGTGTAGTCTAACCCACCCTAATAACAGCAGTCTGACTGTGTAGACTGGACCTCCCCTATAAGAGCAATCTGACTGTGTAGACTGGCACTCTCCTATAACAGCAGACTGACTGTGTAGACTGGACCACCCCCTATAACAGTAGTATGACTGTGTAGACTGGACCTCCCCCTATAACAGCAGACTGATTGTGTAGACTGCACCACCCCCTATAACAGTAGTCTAACTGTGTAGACTGGAACCCCCCCTATAACAGTAGTCTGACTGTGTAGACTGGACCTCCCCCTATAACAGTAGTCTGACTGTGTAGACTGGACCTCCCCCTATAACAGTAGTCTGACTGTGTAGACTGGACCTCCCCCTATAACAGGAGACTGACTGCGTAGACTGGACCTCCCCCTATAACAGTAGTCTAACTGTGTAGACTGGTCCTCCCCTATAACAGTAGTATGACTATGTAGACTGGCACTCCCCTATAACAGCAGTCTGACTGTGTAGACTGGACCTCCCCCTATAACAGTAGTATGACTGTGTAGACTGGACCTCCCCCTATAACAGCAGACTGACTGTGTAGACTGCACCACCCCCTATAACAGTAGTCTAACTGTGTAGACTGGAACCCCCCCCTATAACAGTAGTCTGACTGTGTAGACTGGACCTCCCCCTATAACAGTAGTCTGACTGTGTAGACTGGACCTCCCCCTATAACAGTAGTCTGACTGTGTAGACTGGACCTCCCCCTATAACAGGAGACTGACTGCGTAGACTGGACCTCCCCCTATAACAGTAGTCTAACTGTGTAGACTGGACCTCCCCTATAACAGTAGTATGACTATGTAGACTGGCACTCCCCTATAACAGCAGTCTGACTGTGTAGACTGGACCTCCCCCTATAACAGTAGTCTGTGTAGACTGGACCTCCCCCTATAACAGTAGTCTGACTGTGTAGACTGGACCTCCCTCTATAACAGCAGATTGACTGTGTAGACTGGACCTCCCCCTATAACAATAGTCTAACTGTGTAGACTGGACCACCCCCTATAACAGTAGTCTGACTGTGAAGACTGGACATCCCCTATAACAGCAGACTGACTGTGTAGACTGGAACCCCCTATAACAGCAGACTGACTGTGTAGACTGGACCTCCCCCTATAACAGTAGTCTGACTGTGTAGTCTAGCACTCCCTAATAACAGAAGTCTGACTGTGTAGACTGGACCTCGCATATAACAGCAGTCTGACTGTGTAGTCTAACCCATCCTAATAACAGCAGTCTGACTATGTAGACTGAACCTTCCCTATAAAAGCAGTCTGACTGTGTAGTCTAACACACCCTAATAACAGCAGTCTAACTGTGTAGACTGGACCTCCCCTATAGGAGCAGTCTGACTGTGTAGTCTAACACACCCTAATAACAGCAGTCTAACTGTGTAGACTGGATCTCCCATATAAGAGCATTCTGACTGTGTAGACTGGACCTCCGCTATAACAGTAGTCTGACTATGTAGACTGGAACCCCCTATAACAGTAGACTGACTGTGTAGACTGGACCTCCCCCTATAACAGTAGTCTGACTGTGTAGTCTAGCACACCCTAATAACAGAAGTCTGACTGTGTAGACTGGACCTCGCATATAACAGCAGACTGACTGTGTAGACTGCACCTCCCCTATAAGAGCAATCTGACTGTGTAGACTGGCACTCTCCTATAACAGCAGACTGACTGTGTAGACTGGACCTCCCCCTATAACAGTAGTCTAACAGTGTAGACTGGACCACCCCCTATAACAGTAGTCTGACTGTGTAGACTGGACCTCACCTATACCAGCAGACTGACTGTGTAGACTGGACCTCCCCGTATAACAGTGGTCTGATGTGTAAACTGGACCCCCCCTATAACAGTAGTCTGACTGTGTAGACTGTACCTCCCCCTATAACAGTAGTCTGACTATGTAGACTGGAACCCCCTATAACAGTAGACTGACTGTGTAGACTGGACCTCCCCGTATAACAGTAGTCTGATGTGTAAACTGGACCCCCCCCCCTCTATAACAGTAGTCTAACTGTGTAGATTGGACCTCCCCTATAACAGTAGTCTGACTATGTAGACTGGAACCCCCTATAACAGTAGACTGACTGTGTAGACTGGACCTCCCCCTATAACAGTAGTCTGACTGTGTAGTCTAGCACACCCTAATAACAGAAGTCTGACTGTGTAGACTGGACCTCGCATATAAGAGCAGTCTGACTGTGTAGACTGGAACCCCCCCCCCCACCTATAACAGCAGTCTGTGTAAACTGGATCCCCCTATAATAGCAGTTTGATTGTCTAGTCTCAATCACTTCCTATAACAGTATTGCCATGCAGTCTGGTGAACCCCCTAAAACAGCAGTCTGTATGAGCAGTCTGGACTTCTTCCTATTACACTGGTCTTCCTGTGTAGTCTGGACCACCCCTTATTACAACTGGCTGCCAGTGTATGTATGGATTACAGGGAATCTCTCTGAGTCTGATCAGTACAGTTCACAAGGTCCTCATATTCATAAGCTCCCAGTTCTTCCCACCTCAACGCAGATGACTGACAGACTGACTGTGTATGGGAAGAAGGCTGCCAATTAGTGGCCCATGAACAATAAAGTTGTTTTTTATATATATATATATATATATATATATATACAGTACAGACCAAATGTTTGGACACACCTTCTCATTCAAAGAGTTTTCTTTATTTTCATGACTATGAAAATTGTAGATTCACACTGAAGGCATCAAAACTTTGAATTAACACATGTGGCATTATATACATAACAAACAAGTGTGAAACAACTGAAAATATGTCATATTCTAGGTTATTCAAAGTAGCCACCTTTTGCTTTGATTACTGATTTGCACACTCTTGGCATTCTCTTGATGAGCTTCAAGAGGTAGTCCCCTGAAATGGTTTTCACTTCACAGGTGTGCCCTGTCAGGTTTAATAAGTGGGATTTCTTGCCTTATAAATGGGGTTGGGACCATCAGTGGCGTTGAGGAGAAGTCAGGTGGATACACAGCTGATAGTCCTACTGAATAGACTGTTAGAATTTGTATTATGGCAAGAAAAAAGCAGCTTAGTAAAGAAAAACGAGTGGCCAGCATTACTTTAAGAAATGAAGGTCAGTCAGTCAGCCGAAAAATTGGGAAAACTTTGAAAGTAAGGGCTATTTGACCATGAAGGAGAGTGATGGGGTGCTGCGCCAGATGACCTGGCCTCCACAGTCACCGGACCTGAACCCAATCGAGATGGTTTGGGGTGAGCTGGACCGCAGAGTGAAGGCAAAAGGGCCAACAAGTGCTAAGCATCTCTGAAAAATCCTTCAAGACTGTTGGAAGACCATTTCAGGGGACTACCTCTTGAAGCTCATCAAGAGAACGCCACGAGTGTGCAAAGCAGTAATCAAAGCAAAAGGTGGCTACTTTGAAGAACCTAGAATATGACATATTTTCTGTTGTTTCACACTTGTTTGTTATGTATATAATTCCACATGTGTTAATTCATAGTTTTGATGCCTTCATAGTCATGAAAATAAAGAAAACTCTTTGAATGAGAAGGTGTGTCCAAACTTTTGGTCTGTACTGTATATATATACACTCACCTAAAGAATTATTAGGAACACCTGTTCTATTTCTCATTAATGCAATTATCTAGTCAACCAATCACATGGCATTTGCTTCAATGCATTTAGGGGTGTTGTCCTGGTCAAGACAATCTCCTGAACTCCAAACTAAATGTCAGAATGGGAAAGAAAGGTGATTTAAGCAATTTTGAGCGTGGCATGGTTGTTGGTGCCAGACAGGCCGGTCTGAGTATTTGACAATCTGCTCAGTTACTGGGATTTTCATGCACAACCATTTCTAGGGTTTACAAAGAATGGTGTGAAAAGGGAAAAACATCCAGTATGCGGCAGTCCTGTGGGCAAAAATGCCTTGTGGATGCTAGAGGTCAGAGGAGAATGGGCCGACTGATTCAAGCTGATAGAAGAGCAACGTTGACTGAAATAACCACTCGTTACAACCGAGGTATGCAGCTAAGCATTTGTGAAGCCACAACATGCACAACCTTGAGGCGGATGGGCTACAACAGCAGAAGACCCCCACCGGGTAGCACTCATCTCCACTACAAATAGGAAAAAGAGGCTACAATTTGCACGAGCTCACCAAAATTGGACTGTTGAAGACTGGAAAAATGTTGCCTGGTCTGATGAGTCTCGATTTCTGTTGAGACATTCAAATGGTAGAGTCCGAATTTGGCGTAAACAGAATGAGAACATGTATCCATCCTCTGATGGCTACTTCCAGCAGGATAATGCACCATGTCACAAAGCTCGAATCATTTCAAATTGGTTTCTTGAACATGACAATGAGTTCACTGTACTAAAATGGCCCCCACAGTCACCAGATCTCAACCCAATAGAGCATCTTTGGGATGTGGTGGAACGGGAGCTTCGTGCGCTGGATGTGCATCCCTCAAATCTCCATCAACTGCAAGATGCTATCCTATCAATATGGGCCAACATTTCTAAAGAATGCTATCAGCACCTTGTTGAATCAATGCCACGTAGAATTAAGGCAGTTCTGAAGGCAAAAGGGGGTCCAACACCGTATTAGTATGGTGTTCCTAATAATTCTTTAGGTGAGTGTATATAAAAAATAAGATGTACAGTGTAGACATTCATTGCTTAAATTTTTCACACTGATCTAAAATCTGTTCATTTCAATCTCCATACAGTTTCAGAAATGGCAGTAAGCAAACCAAACTTTGCATCTCTTTACCACACTGGTTGACTTTTGGATATGGGTTGCAACCTCACATTTCTTATGTATCTGGGACATGGTAGAAAAGCAACCATACATAATTTATACAATACAAACTGGTAAAACAAGATTAACTTTATTTCATCGGTTTAATTTGTATAGGTTGTGTTGCACATAAGCATCTGTTTTATTGAAACTCTACATATGGTAGTTCATAAGGTGTCCAGTATAAAGAAGCAGTAGAGTGCTAGTTCAAATAAAAACATCATGATATGCATTTCTATGGTTACAACACACAGAGGTTTCCAAAGTGTATTAAATGCTGTAATTTGCCATAAATCTGAATGATCTAAAAGGGGTTGAAACGTAGAGTCATCGGTGGCGGCATTGGTAGGAAAGTTCCATGCCACTTTGCAACTTGTCAGGTGTTTCTCTAATTTCTTTGGAAGCCACATGGTTAGCTCCTAGAAAAAGCTGTGCAGGGCTGACAGGAGACAATGCGCCATGTTGCTTTCCGGGAACTTGATTGTAGTGATCCATAGAATTTCAAAGCAGTTGGACCTCTGCCACTCAGATATCAGTGGCATGATCTAGCTACATGCCATCCTGCTGAGGGCGGGGCTGAAGTGGTAACCTGCTCCCCTTGAATCACGTAACCATTTGTCACGACACAAAGTGAGCAGGTCACCGCTGCGGCCAGAGATTGACTGCAGTGGTCACGTGCCCCCCCCCCCCAGGATGTTGATAGTAGCTCTCTCATAGATCTAGCAAAGCACTGTATGAGCGCTCTGGCAGATCGTTAGGGAAGCAGTCATTGGGGTCTGGCACTGCTGGAGATGTCCATGGCTCATACTTCGATTCTATGAACAAGTTTAGAAAGGGAAACTGTAAGACTATGTCCACACGTGACCGAAAATACAGCAGTTTCGCAGCAGACACCGCGTCAAAAATGCAACAAAAGGTGCATGAATTACATGCAATTTTGCTGCGGAGACGGCAGCAGACTTCACACTTTCTGTTGCAAATTATGAAATCTGCACGGGAGGTCTGCAGCATAAATTGACATGCTGCAGTTTTCAAATTTGCGCTGCGGTTTTTGTATGCAGTGTGCATACACTTTTCTGGTACCGTACAAAAGTGCAAAACACAAAAGCACATTTGCAGCATGAAAATCCACAATGGCAAATTCGCAGCTAGTCAGTCACAAAAAAAAAAAATGCCAAAGGGTTTAAAGGGTATGTCAAGCAATGTATGTATTTTTTAAGAAAATACTAAAACTAAAAAAATAAGTCAATACTTGAACTAGTGATCCCCTATTGGTTCCATATCAATGTTTTACAGTTCCCTGCAGGTCTCTGCTTTTTGGTCCCTCTCAACATGCAGAAAATGTCCACCCAGCCAATCATTGGCCGTAGCAGTGACCTGCCTCAGCCAGTGACTGGGCCTTTTGCTTGTTGAGAGAAACCAGGAAGCAGAGACTGACAGGGGACCGTGAAGCATCAGAATGGGAGTGGAGGGGGAACAGTAAGGTGAGTATTGACTTATTTTATTTTTTTACACCATGAACAATGCAATTTGGACAACCCTTTCAAGATTTAAAAAAAATAACACGTATCTGCATATAAGTTTCTATTTGCATTTTGCATGAAATGGCCACAAGTTGTGTAAAGGTGGAATACCCCTTTAATATGTTTCCAGAAAAAAAAAAGACAAACTACTCTTTCAGCAAATCCTAGATACCATAAGTACTGAAAATGTTTAGAGCAGGTCACTGATTTTATCTCCTGTATGCCTGCCATGAAAGGCTCCTGTTATATTTGGCACAAAAATAGTCATTTCATGACAGGAAGCCGTGCAGATTCACTTCAGTGTTCTGCTCACTGCACAAGAAAAGAAAATGTTGGCATTGTTAATATTCAACAACAAAAAAAGATATAGAAATCCACAAGAGTAAAACACTATTATGAGATGGCATTTGCGAACGTTAGCAAACCCTCCGCCTACATAATCAATAAGGAGGAAGAGACAAGCGTTTACTCTATTAAGGTAATGAACTATCGTGCTGAATCACGTAGTTGGGGAAAAACTAATTACTAAACAGGCATACCACTTTCTGAAAATGTTTCAAGTTATTAAATGTGGCTTCCTGCCATAAGTTTTCATTTGAGTCATGTCAGCTTTTGAGAATGAGATATACAATTGTTAGCAGACAGCTAACATCAGCTGAAACATCAGTCTCGCACTTATGACTAGTTGGACATTTTACAACATAGATGGAAACATAAAAAAAGGTTATATGAAGAGAGACGTGAAACAGCAAAATACAATGCACACAATCAAAATGTATAATGCGAGTCTGTAACAATAGTGAAAAGGTTTATCCCTATGCCAAGCTTCATGTGCCTAGATCCATTTTTATTGTATTCATATACCAGATATACTGTATATCTTTCTTGGATGCCCGATGGCAGCATAAGCACCTCCTAGATACAACCAGGCAGAGACACGTTAATAAGCAGTAATGATCAATCAATCATCTTGCAGATGGACATGTACAGGTGAAACTCGAAAAATTAGAATATCGTGCAAAAGTCCATTTATTTCAGTAATGCAAATTAAAAGGAATTGCATTAATTCAGCTTAAAATTTGAATTTTGTGAAAAGGTTCAATATTCTAGGCTCAAAGTGTCACACTCTAGTCAGCTAATTAATCCATACCCCCTGAGCAAAGGGTACCTCAAAATTGTGACTTTGGGGTTTCATAAGCCATAATTATCCAAATTATAACAAATAAAGGCTTGAAATATCTCGCTTTGCATGTAATGAGTCTATCTCATGTTAGTTTCACCTTTTAAGTTGCTTTACTGAAATAAATGAACTTTGCACGGTATTCAAATTTTTTGAGTTTCACCTGTATGTGATGATTAAGATCACCTGAAAATCGAAATGCGTTGACTGAGTGCCCTACAATATGCCACTGGAGTGATTTTAATCTATTTGGAATATTGATGTCATGGTTTTAATTCTCCGCGTCCAAGTATCTGGCTGCTGCGGCTTTGTCCATACACCAGTGTATGACCACAATTTGGCTTGGCTGGCACAAGTTCAATTTCAATGAATTGGAGGCCAATGGTCTTTATTCAGCAGGTGCTGTCCTTGATGAAGTAAAATCATCTTGCAGCTCTAATGGGGAAGAAAATAATCTGCTCATTCTGCTGTGCAAGTGTACAGTCATGGCCAAAAGTTTTGAGAATGACATAAATATTAGTTTTCACAAAGTTTGCTGCTAAACTGCTTTTAGATCTTTGTTTCAGTTGTTTCTGTGATGTAGTGAAATATAATTACACGCACTTCATACGTTTGAAAGGCTTTTATCGACAATTACATGACATTTATGAAAAGAGTCAGTATTTGTAGTGTTGGCCCTTCTTTTTCAGGACCTCTGCAATTCGACTGGGCATGCTCTCAATCAACTTCTGGGCCAATTCCTGACTGATAGCAACCCATTCTTTCATAATCACTTCTTGGAGTTTGTCAGAATTAGTGGGTTTTTGTTTGTCCACCCGCCTCTTGAGGATTGACCACAAGCTCTCAATGGGATTAAGATCTGGGGAGTTTATATTCATAAATGGGAGGAGCCATCTATTGATGACTCCGCCTATTTATGCCTTTATATATATATAACACACAATACCTTTGCTATGCTCTACACTGATCACTTATGCTAACTGCATGCGCCTTACTAACTCGCTACCGCTAACAAGTACACGCTACACGAAAGGGTACAAATATAACAGTATTTATTACACCATGCAATACACTAACAATACACTACGCACGCAGTACACTACAATACACTACGCACGCAGTGCACTACAATACAGCACTAAATATACCATCCTAAACTACACTACCCATTCCCAATTCTACCCATCAACTAACTATACAATTCACACATTCAAGTATATGAACCCACCCCACCTGACTATTTACTGTCCCTACGGGGTATGACGAAGGGTTAAAAGGATTTGTTTGCAGAGCAGAAGCATGCTCTACAGGACCAGGGTAACCACTAGGGGTTAATCAGGGTTAGGGTTCCAGGGGTCAGTAGGGGATCAGGGGATATAGGGTTAACCAGGGATCAGGGTAATAAAGGGTTAATCAGGGGAGGTGGTGTGGATAGTGGTGGATCAGGGGTTATTCAGGGTACAGGGGTCTATGGGGGGGTGAACCAGGGGAGAGTAGGAACACAGGGACCAGGGGAGACCAGGGGTGACCAGGGGAGACCAGGGGAGACCAGGGGTAACCAGGGGAGACCAGGGGTAACCAGGGGTGACCAGGGGTAACAGGGTTAGGATAAAGGGGGTGATACTTAGGGTTCTGCTCGTCCGTCCAGGGGTGGAGATGTCCGGCAGGGTCCCTCTTCCTGAGCGCAGGATGCGCTCTCCTCCTGAAGGGGGGGTAAGGGCTGCAGGGGTTGGGTCCGGTCGGGTCAGCGCAGGACGCGCTCCTCTATAAGGTGGGGGGGGGTGTCCCGATGTCCTGAGCGCCGATGCGCTCTCCAGTGGGGGCCCCGATCCTCACCCCCTCGGAGGACGAGACGCGTTCCTCCACGTGGGGGCCCAGAGCCTAAGCGCCGATGCGCTTCTCAAGGTGGGGGGGCCCTCTCCTCCCTCTCCGAGTGCCAGGGCCGCCGGATATTTATCCCCCCGGCGGCCCGCACTCCCGCGCCACCAGGGGGCGCGCGCGCGCACCCACACCACAGTGCAGGACACGTGGGCCGGCGCGGTGAGATGACGTCACCGCGCCTGCCCGCACGTCCCTGCACGCGCGCCGCGTGCACTTGCTGACAGGCGGGAGATCCTTTGATCTCCTGCCTGTAGCTCCCAGCATTCCGGACATCGCAAGGGAATTGCGATGCCAGAATGCACATAATAGAGTGAGCGGAGGTATCTCCTCTCTCTCTATTATGCTTAATTATCTCCAGCAGGACTGCAGATAATTAGAACAAAAGGATTCAAATTCTATTGAATTTGAATCCTTTTGAGGTCACCAGAATGACCGGACCTTGTCCGGTCATCCTGGCGCCTTCACTCAGATTACATCAATGTAAATGCTTGGGGCACATTTACATTGATGCATCTGTGTCCATGTAAGGAGGGGGGGGGGATTTATATGGTATGGGGATATGACAAGGGGGCATAATATGAATATACATGTGTATCGATGCTTGGGGCACATCCATACACATGTATACATTAGTCATACTTCTAAGGGGGATTATATAAGGAACCACATTAATATATATATATATATAAGGGGGCACATATAATAAGGGACACATCACAAGCCCCTACATCAGGGGGCACAAGCCCCTACATCATAAGGGGGCACAAGCCCCTACATATATTAAAAGGGATCACATATATCCCACAGGGGCCTTCATGAGCCCCTGTGGGCCACTAAGGGCAGATGTGCGCAGATGCTGGGAACATCCGCGCACATCCTCCTATAACGTGATTAATGCATGCATATATATCATACATGCATGCACGTGTTTGCATGTATGTATGTATGTATATATATATGCATGCGTCTCAACCCTTCCCTCAACAATCCCCCTGTTGTCGGACTATTTAATACGACAATATAATGGGGGAACGGGTTGAGGTATATTTGCCCCCCTTCAACCCCATCTTTGGTGGAAGTTCAGGAAGAACTGTAGTGCACACTGATCTTTAGGTACTTAGACATCCCTCATCCAGTTTCCTCCGACCTGCCCTTCACCGCAACCTCCTCCTCCGTCCACAGGATACACCGTCTTCTTCTTGAACCCACAGTCTCTCGGTTATTCTGCCGATCTTCAGGTATCTTCGCCCCCCCCAATTCTGGAGTGGGTTCACCCTTACAGTCTTTATCTGGCCTTTCTATAACAGTCTCGGTGTCGGCCACCCCCACTTTGAAATGACCACACCCCCACAGTCTCTCGGTAATTCTGCCGATCTTCAGGTATCTTCGTCCCCCCCAATTCTGGAGCGGGTTCACCCTTACAGTCTTTACCTTTCTATAACAGTCTCTTGGTGTTGGCCACCCCCACTTTGGAGTGGCCACACCCCCACAGTCTCTCGGTAATTCTGCCGATCTTCAGGTATCTTCGCCCCCCCCAATTCTGGAGCGGGTTCACCCTTACAGTCTTTGTCCCAACTTTCTTCTATTCAACGTCTGTTTCCATCTTGATGGGTGCAGTTCTCCCGTGGACAGATTAATAGGTCTTTACAAGGCAGGTCAAACTCTTAAGCGGTGATGTCATGGTACCTAAATTCTACTGCGGAGAACACCTCCGCCACACTACACCTCCAGCCCTTCCCTTAAGAACCTCACCGTTCCAGGGTTCAAGGTGGCAAATGAATGATGCCTGTCCCTATCGTGACCTAACCTTATCCCCATTCACACAAAACACATGTCACATCCCTCCCAACACCACCAAATTCCATTAAATGTGTGTACCCATAGAGACTCATGCAACCTGGCATCTCTCTACACCTCCAAAGACACAGGTAGGTCGCAGACCCCTGTGTCAATGGGAAACGACTATAGGATGCAAATGTGTACAGCCGAATATAGGCTGTCACACATTTGTACCTAGAGTGTCTATGGGTACGCAATCAACCGACAAACAAAATCAATAAATACAATGTGCTATGGGGTTTCAGGGTAGTACAAGTTATACGTCCCGAACCCTCATAGGAAACAAAGTGTGTCCATACAATATTTGGCTACAGGAACAATGTTAGAGTTATGTCCTGAGCCTCCTCCTCCGGATAGTTCTGTAAAGTTCTGTCTGGTTCTGGTGTATTTGGTCAGTAAGTCCCTTGACCCTCCGATTACGATGACCAGAACCAGAAGAAGTTTCACTGGGTGAAACAAGTGAATAAGTTCTTCCACCCGAACGTCTCCCAAGTCTTCCTCCAGAGCCTTAAATAATGCTCCCGCTGGATTGTGGCACAGTCTTCTCTAGAACACCTCTAGGTAGAGGTCGCTTCGTTGCCAAAATCCAGTGGGATCCTCTGGAGCCTCACAAAAGTGTCAGGGGGAATAGCTGGTCTCTTCTGTGGCATCTCCTGAGTTTTTCTTCCGCTCCATATAAAATCACACCTATGGCAGAAGAAAATACCAGGCGCTCCCAGGGGAATTTCTCCCCTAACAGTGCAATTAATGTGAAAATTTCCAGCACCAATACCTTTGACCCATGGGTAGAGAAAGGCATTGAGCTGCCCTTTATCTCACAGGACCCCTCGTTATCCCAACACTGGTGTCTTAACACCGTACCTTCAGAGGATTGCATCCTCTGCTGCACATCCCTCTGCACCAACAGATAAGGATGGCCACCCTACTAGGTTGGGATAACTGGAGTTCTGTGGACAAAGCACCATCTTGTTATTGATGGTACCGCATCCCTGTCCACTCATGTGCACCCAGGCTGACCTCCCCCTGTGATCCCATCCTGTGGGGGCCCGCAGAACCAATGGCATAGTTATGCCCTGGCTCCCCAGGACCCCACAACACAAGAACACAGTCCACACTCTGCTGCCCAACACTCTGCGTCCAATCCCTATGAGAGCTGTGCTACCTGACCGGACTAGAATTAGTGCGCAACACAACATTACACCAATGTTGTCTGTCCGCCCCAGTCCCCAGCGCAACACAGCCCTACCGAAAACCTGGAGCACAACAGCGTTATCTGTATCGATCCGAGACCCTGGCTGCCCAGAATAAAATCACATCATCCTTTGTGTAGGATTTCCCGTGTGAAATTATCTGCTCGCAAGCCTATACGTTCTCGATCCACAGTATAACACTGTTCCACTGCAAGGGGACACAGAATGAAACAGACAGCAGATGGGACTTACACCACTACATAAATCAGCATGGTGGAACACATTCGTAGACAAGGACTACCACCATCAACATCAAGAAAAACTCACAAACAGATAACAGAAACACACAACATGGACATACACAGGGAACACACGGTGTAACAAATAGTACAGGGGTGTCAAATGTTGCCTAGCCTAGCTTGGCCACTCTGACCCCTCAGCAGCTGGTGATGCTGCCGAGAGGTAACCCCTTTATGGCCAAGCTGACTAGACCCCACTGCCCAATTTGTTACCTGGCTGATACTGTTGGACACATTGCAATTACCTGCACCAGGGCAATTCCTTGCAATGTGTCCTTTGTTCCCACACCTGAAACACGTGACTTGGTTTCCTGTCCTGTGTGTTATGTTCCTATCTGTTTTGCAGTGTCTCGCTATGTGACCTAGGCCACCACAAGCAAAACATCTGATGTTTGCTCTGCATGGCCCAGCTCCATCTACACTGCATCCGTGCTCCCTTCTCCTGAATTGTTCCATCCTCAGGGACGCACTCTTCACCACAGTTCTTTTTCCCAAAGTCAGGGAAAAATCTCTGTTAGTCTGGACCGGCTTGACCTGATGATTAGACCGGTCACAGACTACTCTCCCCCCTTGTGGCCCTGCACAGGGCAACATTTTGGGAGATTCCGACCCTGGCTTTATGGAAAAAGAAAGGGCAGGCACCAACTTGGTGATAACCTGTTGCATGCCAGACATTAGCTGGGACCTTACAGCAACCTGAGCCTTCAATTTGGCTACCGTCACGTCAGTAGAGGCAGTCCGCTCCTTGAAGGCTTTGACTTCAGTATAAGACTGAGTCAACTTAGCCTCAATTTCCTCCTTCTGCCTCTGCAGCTCTACCAACTGTGACTCTATCCTAGCCACCTGCGCATCTCGGTCAACAGTAGACTGCACATTCTCTGCCAGCTGCGCCTGCAATGTCGAAACCTGGTCCGAATTACTGGCACAGCACTGGCAGTGAATGGCCGGAGGAATTGTCTCCGTTGACCGAGACACCAGCGCAACTTCCTTTGGCTTACAGATGCTAGCCTCAAACGTATGAACGAGTTTGGCCAGCATCCGAAGCCGTTTGGTGGCCTTGTTCAAAACCGTCCGTTTGTTAACACAAAGCTTGTCGTAACTACAAGCCTGTGCTAACAAATCGGACCACAGCATTTCTGCTGACTTGTATGTAGTGGGGAGGATGGGGTTAAATGTGCTGTGTTTGCTCAAGTGTTGCAGTGTGGGGAAGTCCATACTCACCGTTTGATGAGTGTCCATCTTCTCCTTGGCGCCGTACCTCGCAGCTGCTTGGAAGAAGTCAATTTTCCCGGATCGCCTCTTCCCGACCAGCCTGACTTGTACGCCGCTCCCCCGAAGATGGATCTCCTTCAGTGATGTGTCTTCTCCCTTGCAATCACTTGAGCGATGCTTGTTGGTGCTGTACTTTTCCGTGTCTTCTTCTCTTACCCCAGCGACGGTGACCGTGTAAAGCAAATACAAAAGTATTAATTCACAGAACAAATTATAGATTCTCTGCAAAAGATTTTGTTTTATTTCTGGTACTCTAAGGGAAGTATCGCTTCTCCTGTACGAATTATCGGGTCCTAGACGCTCAGACACTCCGCTGACCGTGTCTCTCCTGCCCGCTAATTCACAGTACTAGCGACCCTCAACCTTAAGACCAAAAATAAGCGCAAAATCCACGCAGTGGGCCTGGCTCGCCAATGTAAAGGGGGAATATTAATCACCAATATTTATGTAAATATCGATAATTAATATTCATAAATGGGAGGAGCCATCTATTGATGACTCCGCCTATTTATGCCTTTATATATATATAACACACAATACCTTTGCTATGCTCTACACTGATCACTTATGCTAACTGCATGCGCCTTACTAACTCGCTACCGCTAACAAGTACACGCTACACGAAAGGGTACAAATATAACAGTATTTATTACACCAAGCAATACACTAACAATACACTACGCACGCAGTACACTACAATACACTACGCACGCAGTGCACTACAATACAGCACTAAATATACCATCCGTAACTACACTACCCATTCCCAATTCTACCCATCAACTAACTATACAATTCACACATTCAAGTATATGAACCCACCCCACCTGACTATTTACTGTCCCTACGGGGTATGACGAAGGGTTAAAAGGATTTGTTTGCAGAGCAGAAGCATGCTCTACAGGACCAGGGTAACCACTAGGGGTTAATCAGGGTTAGGGTTCCAGGGGTCAGTAGGGGATCAGAGGATATAGGGTTAACCAGGGATCAGGGTAATAAAGGGTTAATCAGGGGAGGTGGTGTGGATAGTGGTGGATCAGGGGTTATTCAGGGTACAGGGGTCTATGGGGGGGGTGAACCAGGGGAGAGTAGGCACACAGGGACCAGGGGAGACCAGGGGAGACCAGGGGAGACCAGGGGTGACCAGGGGTGACCAGGGGAGACCAGGGGTAACCAGGGGAGACCAGGGGTAACCAGGGGTGACCAGGGGTAACAGGGTTAGGATAAAGGGGGTGATACTTAGGGTTCTGCTCGTCCGTCCAGGGGTGGAGATGTCCGGCAGGGTCCCTCTTCCTGAGCGCAGGATGCGCTCTCCTCCTGAAGGGGGGGTAAGGGCTGCAGGGGTTGGGTCCGATCGGGTCAGCGCAGGACGCGCTCCTCTATAAGGTGGGGGGGGGGTGTCCCGATGTCCTGAGCGCCGATGCGCTCTCCAGTGGGGGCCCCGATCCTCACCCCCTCGGAGGACGAGACGCGTTCCTCCACGTGGAGGCCCAGAGCCTAAGCGCCGATGCGCTTCTCAAGGTGGGGGGGCCCTCTCCTCCCTCTCCGAGTGCCAGGGCCGCCGGATATTTATCCCCCCGGCGGCCCGCACTCCCGCGCCACCAGGGGGCGCGCGCGCGCACCCACACCACAGTGCAGGACACGTGGGCCGGCGCGGTGAGATGACGTCACCGTGCCTGCCCGCGCGTCCCTGCACGCGCGCCGCGTGCACTTGCTGACAGGCGGGAGATCCTTTGATCTCCTGCCTGTAGCTCCCAGCATTCCGGACATCGCAAGGGAATTGCGATGCCAGAATGCACATAATAGAGTGAGCGGAGGTATCTCCTCTCTCTCTATTATGCTTAATTATCTCCAGCAGGACTGCAGATAATTAGAACAAAAGGATTCAAATTCTATTGAATTTAAATCCTTTTGAGGTCACCAGAATGACCGGACCTTGTCCGGTCATCCTGGCGCCTTCACTCAGATTACATCAATGTAAATGCTTGGGGCACATTTACATTGATGCATCTGTGTCCATGTAAGGAGGGGGGGGATTTATATGGTATGGGGATATGACAAGGGGGCATAATATGAATATACATGTGTATCGATGCTTGGGGCACATCCATACACATGTATACATTAGTCATACTTCTAAGGGGGATTATATAAGGAACCACATTAATATATATATATATATATAAGGGGGCACATATAATAAGGGACACATCACAAGCCCCTACATCAGGGGGCACAAGCCCCTACA
The DNA here is from genome assembly GCF_905171765.1 of Bufo bufo. Taxonomy (NCBI): domain Eukaryota; kingdom Metazoa; phylum Chordata; class Amphibia; order Anura; family Bufonidae; genus Bufo; species Bufo bufo. The sequence goes on from NC_053389.1 coordinate 477,922,735, forward strand.
TCATAAGGGGGCACAAGCCCCTACATATATTAAAAGGGATCACATATATCCCACAGGGGCCTTCATGAGCCCCTGTGGGCCACTAAGGGCAGATGTGCGCAGATGCTGGGAACATCCGCGCACATCCTCCTATAACGTGATTAATGCATGCATATATATCATACATGCATGCACGTGTTTTTTTGGAGAGAAGTGGCTTCTTTGCTGCCCTTCTTGACACCAGGCCATCTTCCAAAAGTCTTCGCCTCACTGTGCGTGCAGATGCGCTCACACCTGCCTGTTGCCATTCCTGAGCAAGCTCTGCACTGGTGGCACTCCGATCCCGCAGCTGAATCCTCTTTAGGAGACGATCCTGGCACTTGCTGGACTTTCTTAGACGCCCTGAAGCCTTCTTAACAAGAATTGAACCTCTGTCCTTGAAGTTCTTGACGATCCTATAAATTGTTGATTGAGGTGCAATCTTAGTAGCCACAATATCCTTGCCTGTGAAGCCATTTTTATGCAACGCAATGATGGCTGCACGCGTTTCTTTGCAGGTCACCATGGTTAACAATGGAAGAACAATGATTTCAAGCATCACCCTCCTTTTAACATGTCAAGTCTGCCATTTTAACCCAATCAGCCTGACATAATGATCTCCAGCCTTGTGCTCGTCAAAATTCTCACCTGAGTTAACAAGACGATTACTGAAATGATCTCAGCAGGTCCTTTAATGACAGCAATGAAATGCAGTGGAATTTTTTTTTGGGGATTAAGTTAATTTTCATGGCAAAGAAAGGCTATGCAATTCATCTGATCACTCTTTATAACATTCTGGAGTATATGCAAATTGCTATTATAAAAACTTAAGCAGCAACTTTTCCAATTTCCAATATTTATGTCATTCTCAAAACTTTTGGCCACGACTGTACACCTCATCAGATCTAAAACAGCTAGGTCAGCGCTAAAGCCTGCCCATCACCGGGAACACTGCTAGGTGAAAGCCTATGACATGCAGTGTAAGTTTGTAAACAAAAAGCCTTTGCCCTCCGCAAAATGCTCCGATGCTCATATCAGAGGGACTGCCTGGGTGAAGAAGGGGATAGGTCCGGGTTCAGCTCTGAAACAGAACAACACCTTTAAGCATGCTATATAATGTGCAAAAGATAGACTGCATAATTTCTTAATGAAGATACCATAGAAACATACCAGAATGCGCAGAGTAAGCTTCAAAGGGAGAGATTGTTCTACTTCAGAAAAAAAGGAGAGAGTGTTTCCTGGGAATGACTGACACATATAAACTGTGTTGTCCTCAGAAGAGTGACCACACCGAAAGGAATCCGTGTATAAGGAAACAGATTCACTATTGAAAATCTTATACCCATGGGTGTAATTACTAGGGTAGCAGGCATGGCTATGGGACCCAGTACCTAAGGGGGTCCCTCTTCACTCAGACATTCAGTATGTACAGTTAGTCCTGTTATCAGACAGCTTCAAAATGAGTGCACAGCGTGGACAGGCAGCAGGCAAAGAAAGTAGGATGCTTGGCTGATTAGCTAGAGGTGTAACCAGTAGGACAAAAGAGATTGTGATCCCACTGTATAGAGCGCTAGTGAGACCACATCTGGAATACTAGTTCTGGAGACCCTACATACAAAAAGATGTAGATAAAATGGAACTGGAACCCAGAAGGGCTACAAAAATGGTGGAGGGTCTTAAGCATAAAATATACCAGGATATACTTAAAGAACGTAAAGGGGTTATCCAACCCCTATAATGACCTCCAAAATGCCTGGGCTCCTCACACAGGTTATTCTTACCTCGTTTACCAGGATCCGCCTCCCTTCTGAGCCTCCCTAGCATTGCTAGGGTGACGCTACCCAGGCTCGTTCCTATCTCGGCCTGCTATAGGCTGCCAACGCCCCAGTCCCCCCTGTTTTGATCCATGTGACGGGGAGATGCAGCGGCGGCCTGAAAGAGTGGTTGAAGATTGGAACAAACTTCCAGCACATGTGGTTTGGAAATCTACAGTAAGTGGATTTAAACATGCCTGGGATAAATATGTGTCTATAAAAAATTATAATATAAGGGCAGAATAGATGGACCAGGTGGTCTTTTTCTGCTGTCAATCTTCTATGTTTCTAGTGATGTATATGGACAATTAAATAGTGCATTATATTTTGCATCTCCATGCGTATTATCATACTATGTATTCACTGTGCACATTATCCCATTATTTCAACATCACTTTGTGCATTATCCCTATGCATTGGGGAAACCAACATAATAATAAGCTTTTCATACTGAAATTGGTCATGGTGGAATGGGTCCCAATTCCAAGCATGTACACCACATCAAGATATGTACTGTATAAGAAGGGTGCCTAGAGAAGAGATCCTACTGAACGTAACTTTATTAAAGTTTGCATCTGTGACGCTCCTATGAACATTGTAAAATTTTCCTCTGGAATTTGACACTCACCAATGCTTCCAGAAGAGCTATTTGGCCTGCTGATACAATCCAAGAACTATTACTGCAATTTACTTATTTATTTCATGCAGTTATATATTCCGCAGAGCTTTACAGACATTAGCATCACACTGTCCCCAATGGGGCTCACAATCTACGTTCCCTATCAGTATGTCTTTGGAGTGTGGGAGGAAACCCATGCGAACACAGGGAGAACATACAAACTCCATGCAGATGTTGTCCTTGGTCAGATTCAAACCTAGGACCCCAGCGCTGCAAGGCAGCAGTGCTAACCACTGAGCCACCATGCAATCTGCATTTCTCCCTGGTTCACTGTTTGGCCCTCAAGTAGATAAAATTTTAGATTCCCTGAAAAACAGCAAGGGAATCAACTTCACAGACACTAAGAAGAGGGAACCATTAGATTATTTTTGAGGGCAAAGAAGAAGAGTTAATTTCAGGCCCATCCAGAAATTTTCAGATCTTTTAACACCAAGTATATGGGGGTGCAGATAGGGGACAGACAGAGAAAAAATACATTCTCTTCTATAAGGTCCAAGACCATAAGTCACTTGGGTCTCCTCAACAATAAGAAAGATTTATGTACTTGAATTCAGAGAATTCTTTCCAGATGTCTGTGATCTCAAACATGGAAAAAGAAATGAAGGAATGAATTTATCAAGACTAGTGTTTTCCATGCTGGTCTTAAGTCCTTTTGCTGCTGCTGGAGGAAGCGCCAAAGTTATAGAGAGGTGCAGGCCTCTACATAAGTTTGGCACTTCCTCTAGCAGGACGTCTGACTTAACTCTATGTCAGCTCCCTTGCTGGTGTAGAATTAAGAAATTCTATATTAAAAAACTATTATAAATGAGCCATAAAATGATAAATGAGCCAGGCCTGCTGGCCCATGCACTTGCCCATACCACGCTCCCTGTTCTTTCCAATTTGGAAAAGTTGTGTGAGCGGAGAAAATTCGCAGATTTTGCCCCAAAAATGTCCTGCAACAAAATCTGCAACTTTAATATGCCACTACTGTGTCATACAGTATATAGTTTAATAAATGTCAGCCTCATTCTTTCTTCATCTCCTCCAAGGATTTTTGGGGAAAGGCGGTATTAGAAAACATACTATTTTCAGATAAAGGTTTCTAGTGAAGAGGAAATTCAAAATAAAGACTATTCAATCATTTACGGTGTTGTTGTAGAAGAACGATATTTTGGACACTATACATCTCTCATATATCTGTCTGTATATCCCCATGTTACCCAGCCACAGGAGATTTCTTAAAATCACAGTATATATAAACTTGGACATTATTCTGCTGTCATTCATCTGCTCCCAGAGTTTTTACCAGGATCACAGTAATTTTAACAGGGTTCCTAAGGATGCAAGGTGTGACTGTCATCCCATAGTTCGATGACTGTTAGGTAAAGGTGTCCCCCAAACAGCTTCCAATTAATCTGCATGCAATCATGCAGCTGTTACAAGATCATGGCTTCTGGATCATTTACAAGAGGTCACAGCCAGTCCTAACTCAAGAGCTGAAATGCCTGGTTTCATCATAAACTCTTGTCAGCTAGCAACAAAAGTTGTCATCAGAGAAGAGAGATGCATTCATAAAGAGGACCACCTTTTTCCTAACTCCAAAGTGTCTTTTTATTATGTATGTGCACTGAAAAAAGAGAAGTATGTATAGCTTCTCAAATAAACTCCCAAAAGATCAAATAGCACTAATAAAAAAAACCAAATGGAGGGAAAGGGAGGTAAAACTTAACTTTTAGTATAAAAGTAGACAAAAAAGTGCACTACATCAAAAAACATTCAAACATAAATATGACAGCATACTACAGAGCCACCTGGAGATGGCAATACCAAGGTAGAAGGACCATTGAACACAATAGGAGAAAAAAAAGAAAACAATTAGAATGATCTCACTAATATTGAGGCCGCCGTGGTATATTCCGTAGGCGAGAAGCAGGCGCACATTCCAATAACTGTCAGAAGGTTTCCCAAGGTCCTTGTAGCGACATCGTATGCTTCAATGGATGCAGTCAGGTGGCTCTTCACCTCTGGTATAGATAGAACACCGGGAACAACTACCCCTCGAAAGCCCTAGTAAGGGGGAAGGGGGCTAGGAATGCCCTGCCTATTTATACAGAGCAATTTCCTAGTAAACCGTCAAAAAAATGGTTCCCGACGTGCCACGTTTTAACTCGTCAGGGGAAATACACAAAAAGAGGGGGGCTTGAAGAAGGAATTGAAAAATGGATTGAATAGAGCTAATATAGAGCTGGAAAGGGCAAGAATTCACGCGTGAAAAAGTATGCACTAATGGGGATGGAAAAAAATTGACGTCCCTCACAAAAAACTCCCCTGGGGTCAGTGGACCACAGATCAATTATTAAATAAATAGAAAAATAATACATACATGCCTGCCAGTGGGATGGAACTATATGTCTGCACGCCAATGCTGGCGTTTGGTGAGGCTGTTTAAAAGGCCGCGCCCTGCGCGCCTGAACCATGAGTCCACCCCTCCAGTCAGGTGAGTGGATCACGTGAGCGGCGCACAGCGTCACGTGGGATGTGGCACCCGGAAGCGCAGCGCCCCGTGGAACTCAACGTCGGTCACGTGGGGCGGGCCTCAACAGTGGGGAAGGCGAGCTAGATGCCTAAGCAATCTGGACGCCAGGAATAGACCTGGCGCCCACGCAGTTGCAAATGGGCATAGATAAAGAATGCCCAAGTCCTAAAAAAAGTGGGCGGAGCTTGTTTGATGATGAGTTGACCGTATTTAGATACAAAGACAATGAGCAGATGCAGACAAATATGGACATTAATAAAGAGAGGACATCTTGTAAAAAGAAAAAAGTGCTAATGAAAAGGAGAATATACATAGGTAAATAGACTAAGGCAAACCCTTAGTCAAATATCAAATATAAAGATGAGTATGCCATTACACAAAGCAGCCAAAACTAAGTTGCTCATTAAGTCCCTGTGGAGCTGTGGTTTTTAGATAGTAAATCCAACAGACCTCTCTTTGCAGGATATCTCTATCCCAATTGCCACCCCTTCTGGGTGGGAACACTCTATCTATGCCCATGAAAGAGACCCGGGCCCCACCATTGTGACAACATTGAATGTGTTTGGCCACCGGTGTGTCCTTTATTTTGGCAATATCATTGAGATGTTTGCCCACTCTTTGGCGAAATTCGCAGATCGTCTTGCCGACATATTCTTTACCACACTCACAAGTGAGGTGGTAATTAACACCTCTTGTTTTGCAGTTAATCGATGTAAATACCTAGGTTCTGACATAAATTCCCCACCCCCGACACAATGAGACTACCTTTTAGAGAGGACACCCACTTGTGTAATTTTTTGAGGCAATAAAAGGTGGACATACGTAGAAAAGCAGGTAACAAACCATCAAATAACCAGAAGGCGAACTTGATCCAACTTATCACTACATATGACAGGGCGGCAGCAAAGGTACGGGAGATTGTGAATCAGCATTGGGGCATTCTCACCATGAACCCTGACCTGAAAGAAGTTATACAGGTGAAACTCGAAAAATTTGAATATTGTGCAAAGTTAATTTATTTCAGTAATGCAACTTAAAAGGTGAAACTAACATATGAGATAGACTCATTACATGCAAAGCGAGATATTTCAAGCCTTTATTTGTTATAATTTGGATGATTATGGCTTACAGCTTCTGAAACCTCAAAGTCACAATTTTGAGGTACCCTTTGCTCAGGGGTATGGATTAATTAGCTGACTAGAGTGTGACACTTTGAGCCTAGAATATTGAACCTTTTCACAAGATTCTAATTTTAAGCTGCATTAATTCAATTCCTTTTAATTAGAATTACTGAAATAAATGGACTTTTGCACGATATTCTAATTTTTCGAGTTTCACCTGTAGGTGCTTAGCCACATATCACTTACCGTCCTGTTAGGAGCTTGCAGGACAGATTGGTCCATGGTGAATTTGTACCATTAGGACCCCAGGGTAGCTCATGGTTACAAACGGACATTAACCACTTAAGGATCACAGGTTTATACCCCCCTAGTGACCAGGCCCCTTTTTACAAATCGGCACTCCACAACTTTAACGGTTTATTGCTCGGTCATGCAACTTGGCACCCAAATGAATTTTACCTCCTTTTCTTCTCACTAATAGAGCTTTCATTTGGTGGTATTTCATTGCTGCTGACATTTTTACTTTTTTTGTTTTTAATCGAAATTGAACGAAATTTTTGCACTTTCGGTTGTAAAAATTTACAAATAAAACGACATTTCTATATAATATTTTCTCTAAATTTATTGTTCAACATGTCTTTGATAAAAAAAAATGCAATAACTGTATATTTATTGGTTTGCGCAAAAGATATAGCGTTTACAAACTATGGTACAAAAATGTGAATTTCCGCATTTTGAAGCAGCTCTGACTTTCTGAGCACCTGTCATGTTTCTTGAGGTGCTAGAATGCCAGGATAGTATAAATACCCCACAAGTGACCCCATTTTGGAAAGAAGACACCCCAAGGTATTCCGTGAGGGGCATGGCGAGTTCCTAGAATTTTTATTTTTTTGGCACAAGTTAGCGGAAAATGATGTATTTTTTTTTTTTTCTTACAAAGTCTCATATTCCACTAACTTGTGTCAAAAAATAAAATTTTACATGAACTCGCCATGCCCCTCACGAAATACCTTGGGGTGTCTTCTTTCCAAAATGGGGTCGCTTGTGGGGCCCTAAAGCGTGAGAAGTAGTTTGGAATTCAAATGTGTAAAAAATGCCCTGTGAAATTAAAAAAAGGTGCTCTTTAGAATTTGGGCCCCTTTACGCACCTTGACTGCAAAAAAGTGTCACACATGTGGTATCGCCGTACTCAGGAGAAGTAGGGCAATGTGTTTTGGGGTGTATTTTTACATATACCCATGCTGAGTGAGAGAAATATCTCTCTAAAAGTCAACTTTTCCCATTTTTTTATACAAAGTTGTCATTTTAGAGAGATATTTCTCTCACCCAGCATGGGTATATGTAAAAAGACACCCGGAAACACATTGCCCTACTTCTCCTGAGTATGGCGATACCACATGTGTGACACTTTTTTGCAGCCTAGGTGCATAAAGGGGCCCAAATTCCAAGGAGTACCTTTTAGGAGGGCATTTTTAGACATTTGGATTCCAGACTTCTTCTCACGCTTTAGGTCCCCTAAAATGCCAGGGCAGTATAAATACCCCACATGTGACCCCATTTTGGAAGGAAGAATTCCGTGAGGGGCATGGCGAGTTCCTAGAATATTTTGTTTTTTGGCACAAGTTAGCAGAAAATGATTATTTTTTATAAAAAAAAAAATTTCTTACAAAGTCTCATATTTCACTAACTTGTGACAAAAAAAAAAATTTTACATGAACTCGCCATGCCCCTCACGGAATACCTTGGGGTGTCTTCTTTCTAAAATGGGGTCACTTGTGGGGTATTTATACTGCCCTGGCATTTTAGGGGCCCTAAAGCGTGAGAAGAAGTCTGGAATATAAATGTCTAAAAATTTTTACGCATTTGGATTCCGTGAGGGGTATGGTGAGTTCATGTGAGATTTTATTTTTTGTCACAAATTAGTGGAATATGAGACTTTGTAAGATAAAACAAAAATAATAAAATCAATTTCCGCTAACTTGTGCCAAAAAAAAAAAAAATCTTCTATGAACTCAGCATGCCTTTCAAAAGTGATCTTTATAGCGCCGCAGCGATTTTACGGTGTTTTTGCAGTGATCATAAAAAAATATAATTCTGTCACTGCGGTGGGGCGGACTGAACGCAAGTGTGCGCACAAGATCAGGCCTGATCGGGCGAACACTGCGATTTTTTTGTAGAGCCTATAGGACATGTCCTATTCTTGTCCGCAGTTGCGGAAAAGAAAAGGCATTTTCTATATAGTTCTGGCAATGTGCGGATCCGCAAAATGCGGAAAACACATTGCCGGTGTCCGTGTTTTGCGGATCCGCAAAACACATATGGAGGTCTAAATGGAGCCTTACAGGGGGGTGATCAATGACAGAGGGGTGATCAGGGAGTCTATATGGGGTGATCCTGAATGGAGCCTTACAGGGGGGTGATCAATGACAGAGGGTGATCACCCCATATAGACTCCCTGATCACCCCCCTGTAAGGCTCCATTCAGATGTCCGTATGTGTTTTGTGGATCCGCGGATCTGCGGATCCGCAAAACACATACGGACGTCTGAATGGAGCCTTACAGGGGGGCGATCAATGACAGGGGGGTGATCAGTGACAGGGGGGTGATCAGGGAGTCTATATGGGGTGATCAGGGGTTAATAAGGGGTTAATAAGTGACAGGGGGGGTGTAGTGTAGTGGTGTTTGGTGCTACTTTACAGAGCTGCCTGTGTCCTCTGGTGGTCGATCCAAGCAAAAGGGACCACCAGAGGACCAGGTAGCAGGTATATTAGGCACTGTTATTAAAACAGTATCTAATATACCTTTTAGGGGTTAAAAAAATCGCATCTACAGCCTGCCAGCGAATGATCGCCGCTGGCAGGCTGTAGATCAGCTCGTTTACCTCCGGTTCCTGTGAACGCGCGCTCCTGTGTGCGCGCGTTCACAGGAAATCTCGCGTCTCGCGAAATGACGCCGATCGGCGTTAGTGTGACCTGGCAGAGCCGCCGCATTGACGCCGATCGGCGTTAGCGAGACGGGAGATGGTTAAGGGCTACTACAGATGTAGTGGCTGTATTGTCTGTGAAGGTTCTCATTTATCCAGGTCATGGTATATCTGTAAAGAATAAATCAAGGCAACTGGACTAAGAAACCTACAGTAAGTCCAGTTGCCTTGATTTATTCTTTACAGATAGTGGCTGTATTGCATGTAAGTACATCCAGACTGGTAAAACCTTTAAAAGTAACATTACTGTGAGAGAATATACCATTTGTCATTTCATTAACTGCAAAACAAGAGGTGTTATTTACCGCCTCACTTGTGAGTGTGGTAAAGAATATGTCGGCAAGAGGATACGCGAATTTCGCCGAAGAGTGGGCGAACATCTCAATGATATTGCAAACATAAAGGACACACTGGTGGCCAAACACATTCAATGATGTCACAATGGTGGGGCCCGGGTCTCTTTCATGGGCATAGATAGAGTGTTCCCACCCAGAAGGGGTGGCAATTGGGATAGAGATATCCTCCAAATAGATGTTTTGTTGGATTTACGATCTAAAAACCACAGCTCCACAGGAACTTAATGAGCAACTTAGTGTTGGCTGTTTTGTGTATTGGCATACTCATCTTTATATTTGATAGACTTTGGGGGTTTGCCTTAGTCTATTTACCTATGAACATTCTCCTTTTCATTATCATTTTTTTCTTTATACTGATGTCCTCTCTTTATTAATGTCCATATTTGTCTGCATCTGCTTTATTATATATATCTTTCACTTAATACATCCATATTATATTTTCTCTGCTTCCCCATAGTCTTTGTATCTAAATACGGTCAACTCACTGCCAAACAAGCTCCGCCCACTTTTTTAAGGACTTGTGCATTCTTTATATATGCCCGTTTGCAGCTTCAGGGGCGCCTGGTCTGTTCCTGGTGTCCCAGTTGCTTAGGCACCTAGCCCGCCTTACCCACTGTTGAGGCCCACCCCACATGACCGGCGTTAAGTTCCACAGGGCGCTGCACTGCCGGGTGCCACGTCCCAGGTGACGCTGTGCGCCGCTCACGTGATCCACTCACCTGACTGGAAGGGCGGACCCAGGGTTCAGGGACCAGACGCCAGCATTGGCGTGCAGACATACGGTTTCATCCCATTGGCAGGCATGTATGTATTCTGTTTACTGGTAGTCCGTTCCCACTGTGGGGCACCAGTATAGGGCAACTTTATTTATTTAATAATTGATCTGTGGTCCACTGACCCCAGGGGAGTTTTTTGTGAGGGACGTCAATTTTTTTTCCCTCCCCTTAGCCCATTAGTGCATACTTTTTCACACGTGAATTCTCGCCCTTTCCAGCTCTACACTCACCTAAAGAATTATTAGGAACACCTGTTCTATTTCTCATTAATGCAATTATCTAGTCAACCAATCTCATGGCAGTTGCTTCAATGCATTTAGGGGTGTGGTCCTGGTCAAGACAATCTCCTGAACTCCAAACTGAATGTCAGAATGGGAAAGAAAGGTGATTTAAGCAATTTTGAGCGTGGCATGGTTGTTGGTGCCAGAAGTATTTCACAATCTGCTTAGTTACTGGGATTTTCACGCACAACCATTTCTAGGGTTTACAAAGAATGGTGTGAAAAGGGAAAAACATCCAGTATGTGGCAGTCCTGTGGGCGAAAAATGCCTTGTGGATGCTAGAGGTCAGAGGAGAATGGGCCGACTGATTCAAGCTGATAGAAGAGCAACGTTGACTGAAATAACCACTCGTTACAACCGAGGTATGCAGCTAAGCATTTGTGAAGCCACAACACGCACAACCTTGAGGCGGATGGGCTACAACAGCAGAAGACCCCACCGGGTACCACTCATCTCCACTACAAATAGGAAAAAGAGGCTACAATTTGCACGAGCTCACCAAAATTGGACTGTTGAAGACTGGAAAAATGTTGCCTGGTCTGATGAGTCTCGATTTCTGTTGAGACATTCAAATGGTAGAGTCCGAATTTGGCGTAAACAGAATGAGAACATGTATCCATCATGCCTTGTTACCACTGTGCAGGCTGGTGGTGGTGGTGTAATGGTGTGGGGGATGTTTTCTGGGCACACTTTAGGCCCCTTAGTGCCAATTAGGCATCGTTTAAATGACACGGGCTACCTGAGCATTGTTTCTGACCATGTCCATCTCTTCATGACCACCATGTACCCATCCTCTGATGGCTACTTCCAGCAGGATAATGCACCATGTCACAAAGCTTGAATCATTTCAAATTGGTTTCTTGAACATGACAATGAGTTCACTGTACTAAAATGGCCCCCACAGTCACCAGATCTCAACCCAATAGAGCATCTTTGGGATGTGGTGGAACGGGAGCTTCGTGCCCTGGATGTGCATCCCTCAAATCTCCATCAACTGCAAGATGCTATCCTATCAATATCGGCCAACATTTCTAAAGAATGATATCAGCACCTTGTTGAATCAATGCCACGTAGAATTAAGGCAGTTCTGAAGGCAAAAGGGGGTCCAACACCGTATTAGTATGGTGTTCCTAATAATTCTTTAGGTGAGTGTATTTAAGTTGATTTTACACTATTAACACAATTTGGTTCACAAAAAAAAAAAACAGATCAAGAAAATTAAAGTCTTTGTAATCATAAAATAATGTGTATAGCTAGCAGACACAAACCTCGATTGACCACATTCGTCTAAATAAGAATTTATTTCTCATTGGTTACATTATGGCTTGTGGTCTGCTATGGTTTTCACAAGAAATTGAATCTTTCGGTGTAGATATTTACAGGCAATACATCCAGGAAAAGGTAAGATCAATGTAACCGTCAAGTCTCGGGGGATGTTTTTTCAATCATGACCATGTGAAAGCTAAAACAAATATTTTACAAACCAATAAATATACACTAGAATTATACATCAAGAATATTTATTAAGAATTCAAATACAGAAAACGTATATATCACGTATAAAAAATAAAAATTGTTCAGTTAAGAATCTATAATGCCACTAAATATACATGTACAACTAATATCCATGTAGTATAATACATGAAAATCAAGTCTCAACTGGACTTGAGTAGATATCTTGCAAATGCTATCCCCACAAATTTTGAGTCTTCCTTGGATCAAGGCGATTGACTACACTGGGTATATAAATGTGTATACATACTACAAAAATGTTTCTATCGTTAAAGCCAGCCGACAGATTTTTTTTCTCTGACTCTTATAAAATATGCAGTTTGGCAAAGTTGCCTACTGTTTCAATGGGAAAAGGAGAGTAAAGATGTGCTAGTGGTTTATCCCCAACAGGAGCAAAGGACAAAACTTGCTGAAAGCCAATATGACCCATCAATTTTGCCAAAGGAATTTGCTATCAGACTTTTGTTCATCATTCATAGATGAGTGATATCTGCCAAGGACATCATTCATAGATTAGTGATATCAATATCAGATAAATTGGTTAGGGTGGCTGCACACGGTGAAGATAATCTGCATGAAATCTGCATTAAAACTGCACAAAAAATGCACATAAATCCACACTATTGTAGTTTTGGTGTGTTTTTTGTTGCGAATTCTCATGTGGATTCTCTGCCAACTGTAGGTGACAGGCCTCCATAGGACAACCACAAATTAAGCTAAGACTGTAGTTCTATTGTCTGACCTGAAATAAATCAGAATTTTGCATATTGTAGCCTCCTGGGGCAAAGTAGGGTTGGGCGATATACCGGTGTTTACGATATACCGCGGTACTAAAAAACGGCGATATCGCTGTTTCCTAATCACCAAGGTATTTTGTGATGTCATCGCTTCAAAAACTACGTCCGCGGCCGCCCACCCCTGCATCATTATCTACCAATTGCTTCCCGCAGCGGCTGACCAGGCTCCTCCTCGCTTGCTCCCATGGTGCAGTCTCCGCCCACCGACAGCTAACGTCGGGATCAGATGACGCCCAGGCTGAGTTGAGCAGCGCAGTACAGCAGAGAGTGGCGGGAAAGTCAGTCAGAAGAACTTAGTCCCACACTCCGTCCGACTCCGACCCCCACAGAATTCACGCCTGCGGAGAGAAGAGACCCTATATATCATAGCTGCCGGACGGGCAGCTATTAAAGGTGTAATGTCTCTGCCTATCTCTATCATATTACCCCAATTATATGTCTTCTGTCCAACTGGCTTGGCCCACTCAGTCCTTCATGCCTGCCTGCCTGCAACTAGCTGCATGCGCCGCACTGCACATTGAAATAGCAGCCAGCAGGCAGACAGGGAATGAGCCATCATGAGTCCCTCCCCCATGACATGACCAACAAGAAGGAATTACTGTATGGTGGTGGCAGGCAGGTCACAGTCACAGAAGTGGCCATAAGACATAGGGGGCTGCCCCCATACTGTGGCTGCTGCCCCCATACTGTATGTAATGTGTCCTTTTGTGGCTGCTGCCCCAATACTGTAATGTCTCCTTGTGGCTGCGGCTGCGCTACCGCCCCCATACTGTAATGTCTCCTGGTGGCTGCTGCCCTCATATGTCTCCTTGTGGCCCCCCTTACAGTATAATGTCTCCTGCTAGATGCCAGCCTGCCCCATACAGTATAACGTCTCCTTGTGGCCACCCATACAGTATAACGTCTCCTTGTGGCCCCCATACAGTATAACGTCTCCTTGTGGCCCCCCATACAGTATAACATCTCCTTGTGGCTGCCACCATACAGTATAACGTCTCCTTGTGGCCCCCATACAGTATAACGTCTCCTTGTGGCCCCCATAAAGTATAACGTTTCCTTGTGCCCCCATACAGTATAGTGTCTCCTTGTGGCTGCCCCCATACAGTATAACGTCTCCTTGTGGCCCCCATACAGTATAACGACTCCTTGTGGCCCCCATACAGTATAACGTCTCCTTGTGGCCCCCCATACAGTATAACATCTCCTTGTGGCTGCCACCATACAGTATAACATCTCCTTGTGGCCCCCATACATTATAACGTCTCCTTGTGGCCGCCATAAAGTATAACGTTTCCTTGTGCCCCCATACAGTATAGTGTCTCCTTGTGGCTGCCCCCATACAGTATAACGTCTCCTTGTGGCCCCCCATACAGTATAACGTCTCCTTGTGGCCCCCCATACAGTTTAACGTCTCATTGTGGCTGTCCCTATACAGTATAACGTCTCCTTGTGGCTGCCCCCATACAGTATAATGTCTCCTTGTGGCCCTCCATACAGTATAACGTCTCCTTGTGGCCCCCCATACAGTATAACGTCTCCTTGTGGCTGCCGCCATACAGGATAGTCTCCTTGTATTTATCGTGATATATATTGTTATCGCGATAAATTTCTTAATATCGTTATCGTCTGAATATTTTTGATATCACCCAACCCTAGGGCAAAGGAGGGCTAAAATAAAGTTTAAAAAGTTGAAATTTTTTTTTTTAAATATAAGAGTTTTTAATATTAAAATAAAAAACTGTAATGATCAGTTATAATATGTATTATTTATAATTATCAATAACCATCACAACATTCCAAAAACACCTGAACTATTAAAATATAAAAATATTTATTCCATATGGCATTACAGAAAAAAACATTAAAATGCACAATTTTTTCATCACTTCACTTATCCCAAAATATTGAATAAAATGTGATCAAAAAGTCACACACACTCCAAAATAGTATCAATAAAAACTACAGATCGTCTCACAAAAAATGAGCCCCTACACAGCCCCGAGAAAAACTATATAAATACGGTATCTTTGCAATCGTACAGAGCCAGAGAATGAAGGACACAGGTCAATTTTACCACATAGGGAATGCTGAACAGACAAAACCCGTAAAACGGTGGCATTATTGCATTTTTGACCAAATCCACCCTATTTGGAATTTTATTTCTAGCTTTCCACTACATTGTATGGTGGCAGTAGAAAGTACAACTTGTCCTGCAAAAACAAATCCTCATATGGCTATTTGAACAGAAAAATAAAAAAGTTATGGTTCTGATAAGACAGGGAAGAAAAATGATAATGCGAAAACAAAAAAATCCAGTATTCAAGAGGTTAAAATCTGTATGGCAGGTCAGTTACCGAACCTAATAAAAAAAAAAGCAAAGTGTGTATGAGATTGGTTAAATCTCATTCACTTTGCTGGTACCGTATTATGCTGCGGTGTCCCTGCACAAAATCTGCATAGAAAACCCGCTCGTAATCCACACTGTGTGCAAATACAAGCAACTAAACAGAGAACTTTTGCTGTTTTCACTGGCAAGACTAGAGAGATAGACCTAAGCTTTTCAAAAATGCTGCAATGAGTATGGGCTCATTGCCTTGTGTTCGCTCTGGTTGTATCTGGCCTACTGCACCTTGAAGAACTTGTTTAGCTTTGGGGCTTGTGTAGCTCCATTTATATGAAGCAATCACCGTCACCATATGAGATACAACAATCATAATGCAATTGTTCGGTCACATACAGTTTCATTATTGTTGGCAGCACAAAATATAATCAGCCAACAAACTAATATTTGCTTGTTTTTCAGCTGATCAGCAGGAAGGAATGTTTATTTATCTGATCATTGGTCTGTGTTAATGGGCCTTAAAGGGGTTTTCCCATGAAGAATATTCTAGTTTTCAAACCAGAACCGGGATCTGAATACTTTTGTAATTACATTTAATAAAAAAATTTGCATAGTCACTGAGTTATTCAATAAAATGTATTTGTATAGCACCACCTGCTGTTTGTTCTTTTTCTTATTTCTTTGACCTGCTCACTGAGATGGCCGCACATGCTCAGTTTCATCCTTCAACTGCCCCCTGAGCTGTGATAGGGAGAGCTGAGACACGCCCCCTTAGCTGCAGCAGAAAAGACCCCCCCTCCTGAGCTGCTAGCTTGAAATAAATCTAGCAGAGCAATGATTTGGGAGATCTCTGGATCCATGTAAGGTACAGGTCTGGTTCTGGCTTAGAAAGAGGTCGTCATGTACTATATGATGTCTGATTTTCATTTTTTACATTAGTCATGAGATAACACCTTTAAGACATGGTTATCATAGTTTTCTGGCATGCAAAATGATAAAAAAAAAATGGTATATTGTAAAGTAATGTGTTAATTAATAAAGATATGGCTGACGCACACCCTTTACCCACACAAAAAAAAGATAATTGTACACCGTGTCTTCATTACAGAGTAATTTAGAAAAATGTGGTATTATGTGAATATCTTTTAAGGCGGCTCCGGTTGTTAGAGGGAACCCGTGACACTATAGGTGCAGCCCTCTTAGAGGGCAGCATGTTATAGAGCAGGAGGCGCTGAGCAGATTGTTATACTGTTTTGTGGGAGAAGATTCAGTGTCACTTGTCTTTTAGCCATTTACATCTCTGCTCTTTCTAGGCTTAGGAGTTATGTGGGTGGTCCTGATTAGTGACTGACAGCTATTTTTGTATGCACACACATCAAGTATGACCGCCCATATTACTCAAAAAAGACTAGAAAAGGCAAAGATTTAATTTAATACATTACAAGTTTTACTGAATCTTTTCCCAGAAAACTATACATCAATCTGCTCAGCTTCTGCTCTATAGCATACTGGCCTTTAATAGGACTGTACCTACAATGTCACAGGGTTCCCTTTAAATCCACTCTGAATAAGAATGTTTTTGGCTGTGCTTTACCACTGTTATGTTTTCACTGCCATAGAAAATTTTCTGCATAAAAACTTTAAATGTAGTTTCAGAAGAATCACAAAATCTTTATGGTTACAATTCCAGATCAAGGTTATAAACAAAAAGGAAAAAAACATCTTAAAAAAAAAAATATATATGTAATATTGAAATGCAAAAAAAACCATTAGCACACTTCTTTCAAATCTATCACGATTGCTCTTAGAAATAAATGCATTCAGCAGCTGACTTGTGCTGTCACTTTTTTCCCCAGAACGACTGTTTTCTTTTCTGTGCACGCTCTAAAACTTGAGACGCCAGAGAACTCGAAGCTGCTGATCTAGCAGATATTTGCGAAAGTCGGTCATCTTGGGACAAAAAAAAACAGACAACTGTTGTTAGAGCCAATTATTTTGGAGTATTAAAAATGTATAACATGCTCACATGTACAGTGCATTTCATGGGTAGTACTTTTCAATGGGGCTAATCCACATGCAGCACCCATCTAGATTTCTGCATAAAATTAAGTGACATATTACTTCTTGATGTGGATTTCAAATTTGCACAGAAAAAAATCTGTGGCTGTACGAATAGCAACACATTACTTTTTCCTTAATTATGCCCTCCTTTGAAAACAAATCTCTAATTAAAGGGTTTATCCAACATTTTAAAATAAGCTCTATCTCTTAGGCCTCATGCACAAGACCATTGTTTGGGTCCGCATCCGAGCCGCCGTTTTGGCGTCTCGGATGCGGACCCATTCACTTCAATGGGGCTGCAAAAGATGCAAACAGCACTCCGTGTGCTGTCCGCATCCGTGGCTCCGTTCCGCGGCCCCGCAAAAAAATAAAAATAACATGTCCTATTCTTGTCCGCGCTTTATATTGCCGGCGCCCGTTCCGTTCCGCAAATTGCGGAAGGCAACACGGGTGGCTTCCGTTTTTTGCGGATCCGCGGTTTGCGGACCGCAAAAAAAGGAGCGGTCGTGTGCACGAGGCCTTATATATATATAAAAGTGAGTCTGTCTGGACATTCTTTATGCACAACCAAACGACTGGACCGATCTTCACCAAATTTGGCACACAGGTACATCAGGTGTCCGGGAAGGTTTTAGACCGGGTCTCAGCTCTCTAGGACGTACCGTTCCTGAGATATTCCCAAAAAATTTGCCCCTCAATACAAGCCTGCAAGTCTTTCTCTTTAAATCCCAACTGCTATAAACACAGTTGTTAACCTGTTTGGATACAGGGCGTGCCGGTACGTCCTATGTATTTCCGATCACCGCCGCTCGGCGGGCGGTGATGGTAACCCAGTGCCTGCTCAAATCATTGAGCAGGCACCCCCCCCCCCCCCCCCCCCCCCCCGTGTAGGCGATCGCAGCAAACGGCAGGTCAATTCAGACCTGCGGTTTCCTGCGTTTCCGGGTTATTCGGAACTCTGGGGACCTAATAACCCGTAACAGGATCGGTGGTGTGATAATACACCACCAATCACCATCCTGCGATCCTGAGAGGTGATGTGACATCACCTCTCAGGATCGCTCTCATTGGTCGGCTGGGCGGGCGGGCATTTCAAATTGCATCAGCGCTCCTCTTTCCTCGACTCACGGACTGAGCTGTGTCAGATCTCCAGCCAGCACCCCCATCTGAAAAAATCTCAGGATCGTCAGCCAGCACCCCCATCTGTCCCCAAGCACCACCAGGTATTTAGGGAAAGGCTAGGGACAGGTTAGATTAGGTAGGGATATTTAGGGAAAGTTAGTGGAAGAAAAAAAAAAACGTTACTGTTTGCATCACCCTAAATAGGGTGTCTGGGGTCCACAGCACAGCTGTGTGACCCTAGACTCCCCAGGGGTGCTGCAGTTTGCCCCCCTGCCGCTCCCCCCCACAACTTTTTTGGGGCGCAAGCAGTTTTTTTTTTTTTTTTTGTGTGTACGCTGACTGTGGCCAGCACCACTGTTAGCGCATTGCACACCCCACCGCTGATCAACTTCGGACGTTTTTTTTTGCCCTATTTTTAGTTAGTCTTTTTTTTTTTGTCTGTTAGGTTTAGGGTAAGTTCGCGAACACCCGTGCCCCTACACACACTGAATAAAGATTTACACGCACGCACACACACACTCCCCTATGGCCCGCCGGATGTTATCGGCCAAGGAGGCATACGCCCAGCTTGCCTCCGATTCCGAGAGTCCCAGTGAGGACGAGGATGACCCCCCTTTCCTTTTGTCATCCGCGTCCTCCTCATCATCTAGCAATGATGATGAGCCCCCAAGGCAGCGTAGACGCCGCCAGGTGGAGCAAAGGGACCGCCATGCTAGGGACTATGTGGCCCACCCTAGTACGAGCAGCTCTGGGGCTCGTACTAGTTTTCCGGCCCACCAGTTGAGTCCACTTCCGGTGAACTTGTCTGGTATACCCCAGAGCGTTTTGAGCCTGTGATTCCTGATTTTGTAGGCCAACCAGGAATCCAGATTTCCACAGTGGGCTTCACTGAATATGACTATTTTAGTCTTTTTTTCAGTGACCACTTTGTAACTCTAATGGTGGAGCAAACAAACCTGTACCCCAAACAGTTTGTTGCTCAACACCCGGACTCCTTTTTGGCTAGGCCCGGTGGCTGGACCCCGGTCAGTGCAGCCGAGATGAGGACATTTTGGGGCCTTGTGCTGCACATGGGCCTAGTCAAGAAACCTAGTGTCAGGCATTACTGGAGTCGGGACGTCCTCTACCAGACCCCACTTTACAGTACGGCCATGACACGCTCCCGGTTTGAGGCCATCCGGAAATGCCTGCATTATTCAGATAATGCAGCATGTCCCCCCCAAGGTGATCCTGCCTATGACCGCCTGTACAAAATCAGGCCGATCATCGATCACTTTGGGGCCAAATTTGTACAGGCTTATGTACCTGGAAGGGAGGTCGCGGTTGATGAGTCTCTCGATGCTTTCAAGGGGCGACTCCTTTTCGGCCAGTATGTTCCCTCAAAGCAAGTGAGGAATGGCGTGAAGCTGTACAAACTTTGTGAGAGTACCTCAGGGTACACTTACAAGTTTCGTGTGTACGAGGGGCGAGATTCTCGTATTCAACCACAGAATGTCCCCCCACTCTGGGTGTTAGCGGGAAACTGGTGTGGGACCTTATGCACCCACTGCTAGATAAGGGTTACCACCTGTACGTGGATAACTTTTATACTAATATCCCCTTGTTCCAGTCCCTCGCCACCAGATCCACGTCTGCTTGTGGGACTGTGCGGAAAAATCAACGTGGCCTCCCTACCTATCCCTAGGGATCAGACCCGTGCCCTTACCAGTGGAAACCTGTTGCTGGTCAGATATAAGGACAAGAGGGATGTCCTTGTACTGTCCACAATTCATGGTAACGGCATCACCCCTGTCCCAATGCGAGGTACCGCGGACACGGTCCTCAAGCCCGATTGTATCGTCGACTACAATCGGTATATCGGAGGAGTTGATCTCTCTGATCAAGTCCTCAAGCCATATAACGCCATGCGCAAAACCCGGGCATGGTACAAAAAAGTTGCGGTCTACATGGTACAGGTTGCCTTGTACAACTCTTTTGTGCTGTTCCGGAGCCCTGGCAACACAGGGACATTCCTTCAGTTCTATGAGGCAGTCCTCAAGGACCTGATCTTTTCTGACCGGGAAAGAGCAGGCCGGAGTACTTCGGGAACTGGAGGCACCCGGATCGTCCCTGGCCAACACTTTCCAGGTGTGGTCCCCCATACTGGAAAGAAGGGACGGACCTCAAAAAAGTGCAGAGTGTGTCACAGGAGGGGGATACGGAAGGACACCACTACTCAGTGTGACACGTGCCTCGATCATCCCGGCCTCTGCATTATTGGTTGCTTCACGGAGTACCACACTTCCATGGAGTACTAAATTTATACCCCAATTTAGCCACTGAAAATCGGATAAAAAACAGGCTCTCCGACTTGAGACACTAAAACAAATTATTTTTTTCAAAAAATATTATTTAGTAAAACTAAAATAAATAACAAAAGTAGACATATTAGGTATCGCCGCATCCGTAAGAATCTGCTCTATAAAAATACCCCCCTAACCCCTCAGATGAACATCGTAAAAAAATAAAAACGGTGGCAAATATTTTTTTTGTCACTTTACATCACAAAAATTGTAATAGCAAGCGATCATAAAGTCATATGCCCCCCAAAATAGTGCCAATAAAACCGTCCATTCATCCAGCAAAAAATTAGCCCCTTCCTAAGATAATCAGCTAAAACAAAAAATGACTCTTGGAGATACTAAAATTTTTTTTTTTGTTTATAAAAAGATAATATAGTGTAAAACATAAATAAATAAATAAAAAGTAGACATATTTGGTATCGCCACGTCCGTAAGAATCTGCTCTATAAAAATACCCCCCCAACCCCTCAGATGAACATGGTCAAAAAAATAAAATAAAAACGGTGCCAAAAAAGCAATTTTTTGGCAAATTTTCAATTTTAATCAGTTTTTTTCCACTAACAAAGCAAGGGTTAACAGCCAAACAAAACTTAATATTTATTAGCCTGATTCTGCAGTTTACATAAAAACCCCATATGTGGTCGTAAACTGCTGTATAACCAAACGGCAGGGCGCAGAAGGAAAGGAACGCCGTATGGTTTCTGGAAGGCAGATTTTGATGACCTATTTTTTTTGGCACCATGTCCCATTTAAAGCCTCCCTGATGCACCCCTAGAGTAAAAACTCCATAAAAGTGACCCCATCTAAGAAACTACACCCCTCAAGGTATTCAAAACTGATTTTACAAACGTCGTTAACCCTTTAGGTGTTGCACAAGAGTTATTGGCAAATGGAGATGAAATTTGAGAATTTCAATTTTTTGGCAAATTTTCCATTTGAATCAATTTTTTCCACTAACAAAGCAAGGGTTAACAGCCAAACAAAATGCTATATTTATTGCCCCGATTCGGTAGTTTGCAGAAACACCCCATATGTGGCCGTAAACTACTGTACGGGCACACAGTAGGGCGGAGAGGGAAAGGTGCGCCGTATGGTTTTTGGAAGGCAGATTTTGCTGGACTGTTTTATTTACACCATGTCCCATTTGAAGCCGCCCTGATGCACCCCTAGAGTAGAAACTCCATAAAAGTGACCCCTTTTTGGAAACTACGGGATAAGGTGGCAGTTTTGTTGGGAGTATTTTTAGGGTACATATGATTTTTGGTTTATCTATATTACATTTTTGTGAGGCAAGGTTACCAAAAATAGAAATTCAGAAATTTCATCTCCATTTGCCATAAACTGTTGAGGATCACCTAAAGGGTTAATAAAGTTTGTAAAATCAGTTTTGAATACCTTGAGGGGTGTAGTTTCTTAGATGGGGTTGCTTTTATGGAGTTTCTACTCTAGGGGTGCATCAGGGGGGCTTCAAATGGGACATGGTGCCTTCCAGAAAGCATACAGCGTTCCTTTCCTTCTGCGCCCTGCGGTTTGGTCATACAGCAGTTTACGACCACATATGGGGTGTTTCTGTAAACTGCAGAATCAGGGTAATAAATATTAAGTTTTGTTTGGCTGTTAACCCTTGCTTTGTTATTGGAAAAACGGATTAAAATGGAAAATTTAACAAAAAATTATTTTTTTGACCGTGTTCATCTGTGGGGTTAGGTCATGGGGTATTTTTATAGAGCAGATTCTTACGGACGCGGCGATACCTAATATGTCTACTTTTTATTTATTTATGTATTACACTATTTTATCTTTTTATAAACCAAAAAAATACATTTTAGTATCTCCATAGTCTAAGAGTCATTTTTTTTAAAGTTTTCAGCCGATTATCTTAGGTAGGGGCTCATTTTTTGCGGGATGAGAGGACGGTTTTATTGGCACTATTTTGGGGGGCATATGACTTTTTGATCGCTTGCTATTACAATTTTTGTGATGTAAGGTGACAAAAAATACCTTTTTTTGCACCGTTTTTATTTAATTTTTTTGACCGTGTTCATCTGAGGGGTTAGGTCATGGGGTAATTTTATAGAGCAGATTCTTACGGACGTGGCGATACCTAATATGTCTATTTTTTTAATTTATTTTAGTTTTACTAAATAATATTTTTGAAAATTTTTTGTTTTTGTTTTAGTGTCTCAAGTCTGAGAACCATCGTTTTTTTATCCGATTGTCAGTGGCTAAATTGGGATATAAATTTAGTACTCCATGGAAGTGTGGTACTCCCTGAAGCAACCAATAATGCAGAGGCCCGGATGATCGGGGCACGTGTCACACTGAGTAGTGGTGTCCTTCCGTATCCCCCTCCTGTGACACACTCTGCACCTTTTTTGGGTCCGTCCCTTCTTTCCAGTATGGGGGACCACACCTGGAAAGTGTTGTCCAGGGACGATCAGATCAGAGAGATCAACTCCTCCTATATACCGATTGTAGTCGACCATACAATCGGGCTTGAGGACCGTTGCCGCGGTACCTCGCACAGGGACAGGGGTGATGCGGTTATCATGAATTGTAGACAGTACAAGGACATCCCTCTTGTCCTTATATCTGACTAGCAACAGGTTTCCACTGGTAAGGGCATGGGTCTTATCCCTGGGGATAGGTACCTGGAGGGGGTGGGTAGGGAGGCCGCGTTGATTTTTCCGCACGAGCGGACGTGGATCTGGCGGCGAGGGACTGGAACAAGCTGATACTAGTATAAAAGTTATCCATGTACAGGTGCTAACCCTTATCTAGCAATGGGTGCATAAGGTCCCACACAAGTTTCCCGCTAACACCCAGAGTGGGGGGACATTCTGGGGGTTGAATACGGGAATCTCGCCCCTCGTACACACGAAACTTGTAAGTGTACCCTGAGGTACTCTCACAAAGTTTGTACAGCTTCACGCCATACCTCGCCCGCTTAGAGGGAACATACTGGCGGAAAAGGAGTCTCCGCTTCAAAGCAATGAGAGACTCATCAACCGCGACCTCCCTTCCAGGTACATAGGCCTGTACAAATTTGGCCCCAAAGTGATCGATGACTGGCCTGATTTTGTACAGGCGGTCATAGGCAGGATCACCTTGGGGGGGGGGACGGACATGCTGCATTATCTGAATAATGCAGGCATTTCCGGATGGCCTCAAACCGGGAGCGTGTCATGGCCGTACTGTAAAGTGGGGTCTGGTAGAGGACGTCCCCACTCCAGTAATGCCTGACACTAGGTTTCTTGACTAGGCCCATGTGCAGCACGAGGCCCCAAAACGTCCTCATCTCGGCTGCACTGACCGGAGTCCAGCCACCGGGCCTAGCCAAAAAGGAGCCCGGGAGTTGAGCAACAAACTGTTGGGCGTACAAGTTTGTGAATCTGATGGTGGAGCAAACAAAGTGGTCACTGAAAAAAAAACTAAAGTAGTCGTATTCAGTGAAGCCCACTGTGGAAATCTGGATTCCTGGTTGGCCTACAAAATCAGGAATCACGGGCTCAAAACGCTCTGGGGTATACCAGACAAGTTCACTGGCAGGGGGCTCCAATGGATTTAACTGGTGGGCCGGAAAACTAGTACGAGCCCCAAAGCTGCTCGTACTAGTGTGACAGGGTCCCTAGCATGGCGGTCCCCTTGCTCCGCCGCCTTGGGGGCTCATCATTATCGCTAGATGATGAGGAGGACGCGGATGACAAAAGGAAAGTCATCCTCGTCCTCACTGGGACTCTCGGTGTCGGAGGCAAGCTGGGCGTATGCCTCCTTGGCCGAGAACATCTGGCGGGCCATAGGGGAGTGTGTGTGTGCGTGATAAACTTTATTTGGTGTGTGTGTGTGTGGGGGCACGGGTGTTCGCGAACTTACCCTAGAACCTAACAGGAAAAAAAAAAACTAACAAAAAAAAGGCCAATAAATGTGAAAAATTAAAAATTTCAATCGCTGATCAACCGTCCGAAGTTGATCAGCGGTGGGGTGTGCGATGCGCTAACAGTGGCCGGACGCTAAGAGTGCCGGCCACAGTCAGCGTACGCAGGAAAAACAAAACAAAACTGCTTGCGCCCAAAAAAAGTTGTGGGGGGGGGAGGGGGGCAAGCTGCAGCACCCCTGGGGGGTCTAGGGTCACACAGCTTGGCTCCCGGACTTAAAAGGAGGGAGAGAGGAGCACTGCACTAATTTAAACTGCCCGCCCCTGCAGCCGAACAATCAGAGCCGATCCTGAAATTTCCCCAGAGACCCGAAAAACCCGGAAACGCAGAAAACCGCAGGTCTTATTTGACCTGCGGTTTTCTGCGATAGCCGACACCGGGGGGGGTCACAGGACCCCCCGACGCATTGACCCAAGGTGCCTGCTCAATGATTTGAGCAGGCACCGGGTTCCGACCACCGCCCGCCGCGCGGCGGTGATCGGAAATACACATGACGTACCGGTACGTCATGTGTCCTTAAGTACCGGGACAACATGCCGTACCGGTACGTCATGTGTCCAGACCAGGTTAAACATATTTTTTTTTGAATTGTTGGTGTTTTTTTTTTCTTTCATTTTTCCATGTCTCCTGCATATAAAAATTTATATAATCCTGCAATTTTCACACTGGCCGCTGGGTCTAATAATAGGTTATGATTTCCTGCTCTGTACAGGTAACTTTTTAGTAGCTATGGTCATTATCCCCACAGGCAGAATTACAATGACAAGTAACACCTCCATAAAGATAAGACCAGATCCACCATTCACAACAGGTAATAACACAGCTTATCAGCTCCCTCCTAACCTCTGCACAGGCCACAGAGAACTCTCCCATAGAAGTCAGCGGGCTCAGCTCCTGTCCATTGTGTCTATGGCCCATGTAGCTGCTCTCAAGACAGGAAGTCTTAACATATTTTAGGCCTAGTGGCGGTTTTGAAAATTGCAGGATTATAAACATTTTTTAATATAGTGACACTGAAAAATAAAATAAAAACTCAACAATTCATTAAAAAAACATAACATTGTGATTTGAGCAATAGATCATTTTCTGAAGACACATTTCCTTTAAGCTAAAAGTAAAACTAAGAGAATAACTACTGTACATGTTTTATCACACACCATACCTTCAATGCTATTGTCCCCATTAAGTGCTGCATTGTAAAAACTGTAACCGTTAAAGTTTCCTGAAAAGAAAGGAGAATCACAGTAGTTTTACAAGAAAACCACACATCAAATGCTAATATAAAATTAAAATTAGATTACATTTTAAGTGTATTCTTTGAAGGGATTAATGCATGTCAGTACACTGGAATCGACAGAGATGGAATTAAAACAAACTTTACTATATCCTGTGTGGAAAGTGATGGAAAGCTTGGCTAGATATTTCTTATCTGTTTTAGGCAATGGTGTGAATGGTTTCCCACAGTGGGGTAACTTTCAGTGGAGGCAGACAATGTCACTGCTATGTGGCCCGGGGGGTAGAGGGGCCAGACACTCAACTCCTTTCCCAAAAAGAAAACATTGCATTTTCATGCAACCACCAGTACCGATTTATCCATTCCAGTAACTGTAACTGCCTAAATACCCATGCAATGAGCTCCCCCTAGTGGTGACTGCAGGTAGTCAGCATTGTAATAGAAGGAAAGCAGATTTATCAATGTATTTTTGCCAGTTGCCTGGTGTAAATACATTGAGAAATATGGGCTCAGAATGAGTGCCATATTTATGAAGCACCTACACCACTTTTTCTGACATAGAAGTCAGATAAGGTGGGTGAGGTGAAGGGCGATTTTTTTAAATTAAAATTTCTTCCACTTAATAAAAAAACAAAATTGTCAGAAAATCTGGGGCGCTTTGAGTTGCCTGGGAGTGATAGTCTCATACGTACATGGGAAACTGGGCAGTGGGGCCCATACTAAGTTTTGCTATGGTGCCCTGAGATCTGTGTACACCCCTGGTTGCCAATTATGATTTCTTTAGCCTTACCATTATGCTGAAATTCAGGATCTCGCAATGATCCATGTATTCGACATGATGGATTCCAATGCTGAGATGTTAGCACAAAAGGTTTCTCCACTGGATTGTTGACGGGATATGTTATAGCTGCTGGAGAAGTTTTACTGGAAATATGTGGACTTGGCCATGGATCCTCTCTCAGTGGCAATGGATCAACAGTCATTAGACCAGCAACAGGAGGGGATTTTACAGGCTGGTCCACCTCATCCTGGAACATAAAGTAGTAATGAACTTAGCAATTTATTACATATTCCCATATATCTTAACATACACTTACTACAGACGCTAGAGAGTTGCTATAGTGGTACAACAAGTGTGTATATTGTACATGTTTCACTGCTACAATAACTAAACCTGAAAAGAAGCAGTCAGAAAGTACTAGATAGCACATTCATGTTACCATTGTCATATTGCTGAGTTATTGTAAATCAGTTAGCTTCTGACGGTAATATCAACACAGAGGAACCTTACTGTAGGTGAGCCACAATGACTTCTGGTAAGGCCTAATACCTCAAAGAAAAAAATAAGGGGTTGGGTCAGCACAACCTGCTGCAGGTGCAGATCACTATGGCGAAATACATATACAAACGGAAAATGCAAATGTGATCGCACACTACATCCAGCACTCTGCCCTCCATGCTGGATGAGACATTGGTTTATATTTTGGCCAAAGCATAGTAAGCCACTCACCGCGTCAAGGCTGTCTCATGAGTGGTCCCTAACTCTTGTTCCTACCTGTTCATGGGCCATGACAGCCACATAAAATCCAGGGAATGCAGGTCAGCATGCAAGCCAAGTACACTTTGCTTGTAACCCCGTCCGGTGCCATTACAGCTTTCATCGGATCCAGGGATGCAAGTACCAACATGCATGCTGAACCTACCATATACTTCTCCTGGAGCCAGATGGCTAATGGTAGGTTCTATACAAGCAGACTCAGTTTTATACTGACTTTAAAACCAGCCTCAAGGACAGATTAACTGGTCAGGTGTGCAATGACTCCAATTTTTTTCTTTGTAGTATATATTGGAGGCGTGGCGATCTCCTTGGAGTCATTGCACACCTGACCAGTTAATCTGTCCTTGAGGCTGGTTTTAAAGTCAGTATAAAACTGAGTCTGCTTGTATAGAACCTACCATTAGCCATCTGGCTCCAGGAGAAGTATATGGTAGGTTCAGCATGCATGTTGGTACTTGCATCCCTGGATCCGATGAAAGCTGTAATGGCACCGGACGGGGTTACAAGCAAAGTGTACTTGGCTTGCATGCTGACCTGCATTCCCTGGATTTTATGTGGCTGTCATGGCCCATGAACAGGTAGGAACAAGAGTTAGGGACCACTCATGAGACAGCCTTGACGCGGTGAGTGACTTACTATGCTTTGGCCAAAATATAAACCAATGTCTCATCCAGCATGGAGGGCAGAGTGCTGGATGTAGTGTGCGATCACATTTGCATTTTCCGTTTGTATATGTATTTCGCCATAGTGATCTGCACCACATACAGGTTGTGCTGACCCAACCCCTTATTTTTTTCTTTGTAGTATATATTGGAGGCGTGGCGATCTCCTTGGAGTCATTGCACACCTGACCAGTTAATCTGTCCTTGAGGCTGGTTTTAAAGTCAGTATAAAACTGAGTCTGCTTGTATAGAACCTACCATTAGCCATCTGGCTCCAGGAGAAGTATATGGTAGGTTCAGCATGCATGTTGGTACTTGCATCCCTGGATCCGATGAAAGCTGTAATGGCACCGGACGGGGTTACAAGCAAAGTGTACTTGGCTTGCATGCTGACCTGCATTCCCTGGATTTTATGTGGCTGTCATGGCCCATGAACAGGTAGGAACAAGAGTTAGGGACCACTCATGAGACAGCCTTGACGCGGTGAGTGGCTTACTATGCTTTGGCCAAAATATAAACCAAAGTCTCATCCAGCAAGGCCTAATACCTACCTGTAATTTAAAACCCATAATTTTATTGCATCTGAAGGCCCCTTTACTCTCGCTGATGATGGGGCAATAATCAGGAAGGAGTGTTCCTAGGAACGTTCATTCCCAATAAGCAGTCACAGCAGTATGTAAATGAGACTCTCACCTCCGCTCATGATCAGGCAATTATAGGGAACAAAGTTTGCTCCTGATAATTCCCTGCACAGTTAGACACAAGCATTTGTTTACTTTGGCTGGTATCTTCCATTCCCTAAAAGGAATGGGGGAATTAGGACTCCTGTATTACTGATTTTTGAGGTCCCAACAATCAAATATTAATCACAATGTGCACACCTGATTTCCTTCTTTTTTTATTCCAAGCCTGTCGTACATTTTGAAAAGTCGATACTCACCACTTCACTGGTTTTCCGATCCCCATCTGTAAAGTTTCTGATGGACAGGGACATGTGTGCCACTGCAGCCAGTAATTGGTCTCGGCTAGGGATAAGCAAATCGGCTTCGGATAATACATCTGAAGTCGATTCGCATAAAACTTTGTTCTAATACTTTACAGAGCAGGAGCTCCGTACAGTATTAGAATGTATTGGCTCTGATGAGCCGAAGTTATTGCTGCGAGACTTTGTGCAATAACTTCATAAATTATTTTGTACTGTAAAAAAAAAAAAAAAAACTATTCCTGAACTCGGGTTCAGTTCCAAGGTACCGCTAATTGCGAAGCAATAACTTTGGCTCATCAGAGCCAATACATTCTAATACTGTACGGAGCTCCTGCTCCGTACAGTATTAGAACGAAGATTTATGCTCATCCCTAGTCTCGGCAATGACGAGTCCCCAAGCGACACATGACGCAGCAGTGACATATCCCCGCTGAGGCTAGTCATAAACTGTAGCAGCACACGTGACCCTGTCCATCCCAGAAGCAACTGGAATGGATAGGTGCAGTGAAGGAAAGTATGGATTTTTACACAGGCTCTGCAGGCAGAGGAGAAAATAAAAAAAAATGCTGGAAAGCCTGTCTGATGCAATTGTATATAAGGCATTGAAGTAGTGCTCCCATCCTGGGGACATGCCATAAATGTACAGATTAGAATAGCCCGTTAAAGCCCAAAAATCACCTACCACTTTTGTGCCCATATTATCCAATTCATGCATCTTGCACTTAATCATTATTAAAACAAAATTAACATTTTTAGTAAAATAAAATGTATTTGCTAGTGGAGGATAGACCCCACTAGCCAATAAAATGGTAAACAAGTGAATTTGATCCATTGAGAACTACCGATTTTCTACTCATACTTTCTACTAATACATTCTGCATCTATAAAAAAAAAAAAAAAACTGTTATGCAAAACTACCTATGAACTATAACCCAAAGGAAATCAGTTAACTAACTTTCCAGGAACAGAAGCTGTATTTGTCTGCCTATTGTCAGAGTCACTGTAGTACGTTATATGTTATTGGTTACACTTTTACAATACTTTTTAACAGTTTGACCATTTTCATACTATAGCTCCCCTTAAATTTCATGGGGGCTGTCGGTCCGTAAAAAAACTGACAAAAAAGGACATGTCCTATTTTTTATGGTCATTATTCAATGGCCATCAAAAAATACTACTGTGTGAAGAATCCCATAGACTGCCATTGTTCTTAAAACGGACGTATGATGGCCATTAACAAAACGTCTCTCACATGTCTGTTTTTCACTGTTGTGTGAAAGTTGCCTGAATTAAATCATTTAGCTTATCTCCACCAGTGCTTAGACTTCTTTAAAGGGGTTGTCCAAGTTATATTTATTGATGACCTATGCTCAGGATAGGTCATCAATATCAGATCGGCGGGTTGGTATAGGAGCGATCCGTACCATTGAAATGAATGGGACAGTTAGGTGTAATTACACCTGCTCACCACTGCAGATGCAACGGCTAGAAGGTAAACCGTGAAGAGGAGGCAGCGCTGGCACGGCGCGCGCCTTCTCTTCAAACAGCTGATCGGCGGGGGTGCCGGGTGTCGGACCCCAGCCGATCTGATATTGATGACCTATCCTGAGAATAGGTCATCAATAAATATAACTTCAACAACCCCTTTAACTGCTTTGAGAATGCATGATTGCATGCAATTTGGTTCTAATTAGTTAATGCTGCTGCAGCTTGCATGGCCGCATGTGAACTCGGCCAAAAAGCGGCTGCATCCCAATCGTAGCAAGGCGGCGCCATGTCGCTGTGCCCTAATTATAAAGAACAGTATTTACCTCAGCTCTTTATTGCATCCACTCCTGGTTTTAGCACAAAAACTGCATCAAAAGCCTGAATGTGTAAACCCAGCCTTAATATTATGGCTGATTGCTGAATATAATTGCAAGATTACTACAATATCAGGGAAAATGACTCATAAATTCCAAGTCACTGTCTAAGCCTTAATATTCTTGAAAAGTTCATACATCATTAGCTTTCCATCGCTGCCAAAATACTGTGTCCCCTCAGTGCATGACAAAAATGTTCTTTTCCAAAGCTACAAGCTGACCCCAATTACATACATTTCTCAGTCATATTCAAAATAAAAACTGATATTGCAATTAAAAAATGTTATATTTCATTATGAGATGTTTCATTTTATTAAAAAATATTTCTCACCTTTTTGGATTTTCCTTGATGTAAACCGTTGGAGAGTGTTTTTTGGGGGGATTTGATATGTTTGAGTTCTGAATTGTCCTGATGTTTACTTGGGGATACTAAAAGAGCGCCACCTAAAAAAACAATAATAATTCATACCATAGAATGTATCTTTGCATAAATTAAGCTTGGTTAATATAGTAATATGCACTGAAGTATGCATGTTTTCACACGAACTGCCCCTTGAGGAGCATTACCATGAAATGGAAGAGGGTAATGTGCGACCTTCATGCATAGGCATCAGGTACTTCTCTCTGGCTCAGATGTACAATGGTTGGATCAATGGGCAACAGCAATGTCCCCCGTAGTAGATGAATTAGGGCTCATGCACACGACCGACCGTATGCCCTCCGAGACATGCGGTCCATATGTCCCGGAGCGGCATACATCATGCGCACGGGAGCACCCAGCATCATAGGTTACTCTGATACTGTGCGCATTGGGCCGCCCGCGGGTCTATTGTCCTGCACTCATATGATCATATGAGTGCAGGACAATAGGCCTGCAGGCGGCCCGATGCGCACAGTATCATAGTAACCTATGATGCTGCGTGCTCCCGTGGCCACGATTAGACAGTATGTCTCGGAGGGCATACAGTCGTGTCCATGAGTCCTTAGTCAGAGGTCCTTGATTTAACTTATTGCCATGAAATATTACATCACGTCAATACATAAGTATACAAAATGAATGATAAGGTCACCAGGCCTTTAATAAGGCCTTGCCTCAGCTGCACAGTCTATGACTAAAATAGTTTCACTCCAATATCTACAATTCTCAGGAATAAAAAGGTATATTGGCAATGGATGTTATTTTTCTGTCTGGAGTCAGACGTTACCTGCGGTTGGAGTAGTTCGGTCATGATGAGTCCTCTGTGCTAGCCCATAGGTTTTTAATTTTGGAGTAGGAAGTCTTCCTTCAACCACTGACACTGAGGAAATGTCAGACTCATCTTCAGAAGGACTATATTTTGCATTGAATGTTCTATAAAAATATACTTTAAAGTTACATATACACATAATTACATGTTAACCAATCACTGATCCTCTGAAATCATACGGATTAGGGCTCGTTCACACGAACGTGCCATTTTTTGCGGTCCGCAAATTGCGAATCCGCAGAACACGGATGGCGCCCGTGTGCCTTCCGCAATTTGCGGAACGGAACAGGAGGCCTGATATAGAAATGCCTATTCTTGTCCGCAAAATGGACAAGAATAGGACAGGACTCACAATTTTTGCGGGGCCACCGAACGGAGCAACGGATGCGGACAGCACGCAGAGTGCTGTCCGCATCTTTTGTGGACCCATTGAAATGAATGGTTCCGTATACGAACCGTATGCGGAACACAGAAAACGGCCCATATATGGAACACAAAATACGTTTGTGTGAACGAGACCTTAGGAACCCTTTTTTACGTCTGTTCAATTGGAGCACCAATACTGTACTTTAAGAATATGGAGACTGGCATTTATCATTTTGTGCTTCTAAACTGTGCATCTATCATTAAGATTCTTTAAAGGGGTTGTTTCACTTCAACAAATGGCATTTATTATGTAGAGAAAGGTAATACAAGGCACTTACTAATGTATTGTGATTGTCCATATTGCCTCCTTTGCTGGCTGGATTCATTTTTCCATCACATTATACACAGCTTGTCTTCAGGAGTTAAGACCATCCTGCAATCTATCCGTGGTGGCCGTGCTTGTACACTATAGCAAAAAGCACCAGCCTAAGTGCGCTCTCATGGTCCTGGCCACCAGAGATGCCAGCGGTTTTTCCTATAGTGAGCAAACACTGCCACCACTGATGGACTGCAAGGTGGTCGTAACCCCTCGATACGTGCTTTGCATAATGATGGAAAAATAAATTAAGTTCTGTAAAGGAGGCAATATGGACAATCCCAATATATTAGTAAGTGCCTTGTTTTAACTTTCTCTACATTATAAATGTGACTTGCTGAAGTGAGACAACACCTTTAAACTCCATTTGCATCAAAATTATTCTGTCATAACAAAGATTCTGCATTTGCAGCCATAATTAATACTCCAGAGATAACTCTAAGCACTTTAAGCATATTCCTTAACTCACGACCCACAATCATACTATTGCATCCAGCATTCCAGGCCGCATCACTTTCCGGGATGAGAACAGAATTTTCTAGCTCTCATTGCTCTTTCTGCTCAAGGCCAGAGCTAGAAACAAGTAAAAGACAACCCACATAAATTCCCCTTCAGGGGAGGACTGGTCATATACCCTACGGGGTAAGTATAATCTGAGGGGCCCGGGCATTAGGGAGGTCATTATAGGGGTTGGATAACCCCTT
Organism: Bufo bufo; assembly: GCF_905171765.1. Classification (NCBI taxonomy): domain Eukaryota; kingdom Metazoa; phylum Chordata; class Amphibia; order Anura; family Bufonidae; genus Bufo; species Bufo bufo. Next base: position 477,956,386 of record NC_053389.1, read on the forward strand.
GAACCCTCTTAATACTTTTTTGGGGAAATAAAATGTGGCTTTATAAATATGCAGTGTGTCTGAAACCATATTTTCTAATGAATTTACGTCAGAAAACATGGATAAATCTGCTCTGAAATATTGTGCCTCAAACAAGCACAGCTTACCTAACAAATATACTTGATATTTTATTACATACGCTCTACGGCGCTGTTTGTTGAGATGCCTTTATGTGTTTCCTATAAATGTATTACCTGTGAATTTGTACAATGTCTCATATGTATAGTGCCATGTAAGAAGGCAAAGTTTAACTTTGGGTCCTAAATCAGCATAGATCATTCAGGAAAGGATACTGTGGGACTGGTGACCAAGCCATCAGACGAGCTCTCTGGCAGATTTTCCTGTGAATGGCATTCTGCAGCTTGCCAGGCATTGTGATACCCAAGCTGCAGAAACCAAACTGGGCACCATTTTTAATAAAACCCTATTGCAAAAATGCTTTTCAGCCAAAAATGAATGCTCCGAATCCTTTAAAATACCTATAAAGTTAGGTGTGTTAAGAAGATATTAGTTACATTGATGTCTTGGTGTAGCAGAATGTGAAAGGAAGCCGGCTGTAAGATACTTTTCTCTTTCTACAAATTAATCAGTAAACGGCTAAAGAAAAAAAGAAGTAAGAAACTCTCATTCATCTTAACAGCATTCCTAACATTTAGAAACCTAGAAACAAAGAAAAAGAATCTCTACTGTATGACATTTTATGACATAAGAGCAGAGTTTTGTGGTTGGTCGAGGTGTTCCTCTATGTATCATGGAGAATAGTGAGCTCACTTCTTCTGGCCCAACCAAAGAAACCTGGAACTCAGAAAAAAAACTCCAGATTCCTTATGACACTAGAGTGGCATTTGTGGCTAGAAGAGCTGTTCCGCTACGTGCTACGGTGAAGGCTGAGCTCACAACTTCCTGCTGAGTCACTTCTCCTCCAAGAAGACCATGATACAAGCTGTGCATAGTAACACTGATGCTGGCAAATGAAAGGTTACCACTAAGGTGATTGATGGAAATTGTGAGAGAAACCAAGAATGCCGTTTGGTTTTATGCAGCTTTGTCCCAGTATAGGAAAATCAATTACTTCATTCCACCTCAGATATAGACGGGTATAGCTAACCCATAATGCAGGGAATTTTACAAAACGCACAGACCATGTTTGAAATATATTGTTTAATAATGAAAATTAATTATTCGTACTAGGTTACTGGCTTTAAAACCTCCGTATTACCAAATGTCTGCTTCTCATAGACCTGCTTTAGGTCAGATTAAAGTGCCATAGTACCCAATTTCATACATCTGTAAACTTAACTTACATCATGCAAACAGATGCTTTGTTTGGTACCACACAACATTTGTGGATAGGTGAATGATCACCACAGACACAGGGAAAATCTCCACACGTATCTGTCGAACGTGCTCAAAGACTTTAATAGCCAAATAAATGAAAAGAGAGTTTATTTGGCATATGTCTGGCCATTATACATAAGGTTCTTACAAACTCAACTGCATTTACTCTGTTTTTGAATTCACTAGTATACATTTTTAAAGAGCCTCTGTTAGCATTATAAAATGTATTAAACCAAGCATATTGCCTGGTAGGGTTAATCATCCTAAGTAGAATGATGCCCTTCTTTTGTATCTAGGCTCAATAGCTGCAGAGATATATGACTTTTTATATGTAAGCTAATGATCTACTTGGAGCACCAGAGGGCTTGCAATAGTGCTGTGAGCACTGCAAGCCCAATGCATGTGTGCTCTCCTTTATTCCCCCTCTTTGATTGACTTGTCTATCCTTGTGTTCTTGCACCTTCGTTGAGTCAGCCCAGTGACTCGCCGGTTGCACAGTGGATTAGATGCTGTTTCCCGAGCTGAAAAACAGCAGCAGAAGCTTTGTGCAAACGCTGAATCAGCTCAGTGGCTCAGAGCCTGAGCAGTGTATCTAATGAGTGCTGCCTTTTGAGCTCACTAAATCCACTGTGCAGGCACTGAATTGGTACTTGCCCAATAGATCTATTGCGGCTTCTCAAGCTGGGAAAGCAACATCTGATCCACTGCACCAAGTCTCTGGGCCAACCTGATGCAGGTGCGCAAATACAGGGCTAGATGAGAAGTCTAGCTCTATTGATCAAAGGGGAGGGGGAGTGAACAGAGCAAAGGGACAATGCACTTGCAATTCTCCAAGCGCTACGGCCAGCCCCTTGGTGCTCCAAATAGGTCATGAGGATAAATATAAAAAGTCTCTGCAGCTATTGAGCCTAAATACAAAAGAAGGGTATCATTTTTTTCAGCATGACCAACCCTACCAGGCAATACATTTAGTTTAATAGGGTCCATCATGCTGACAGATGCTCTTTAAGGGCTAATCCATGGATGGTATATCTTTACAATAGACCATCAATATTAAATTGCTGAAGGTCTTTGCACAACCGTTGAGAAGGGGCCCATGGCACTCAGACAAGTGCTGCAGCCTCTTTAATTATTTTCACCAGGTTTTACACTGGTTCATGCTGCACACACCATACTTTTTGTAGCAGGTGTGCTTCATATTGTACCTTAGGGTATGATGATCACATGGCAGATAAGCTATGGATTTTCTGCTGCGGGTTTAGGTTCAGAAGATCCACAGTGTATTACAGTAGTAGCAAAATGGATGAGATTTTACCTAGTCTCATCCACAAACTGTGTAAAAAATCTACAGCGGAAAATTGACATGTATTGTGGATTTTAAATCTATAACATTTTAATTCATGCTGCTGATTTCCACTATGGATTTCACCCTTTGCAATGCATACAGTGAAATCCATGGTAAATCTCCAGCAAAAGCTGCAATAAATCTGCATGTGACAAATGCAGATTACCCTGTGGATTCTTAGTATAGAATACCACGGCACTCTGAAGTAGCTTGAGAGACAAGTATAGTGTTTTATTGATATTTCCATCCGCATGACCACATTCTCCTGCACAGCTTAGGCTACTTTCACACTAGCGTTCGGGGCTCCGCTTGTGAGTTCCGTTTGAAGGGTCTCACAAGCGGCCCCGAACACATCCGTACTGCCCTAATGCATTCTGAATGGATGCGGATCCGCTCAGAATGCATCAGTCTGGCAGCGTTCAGCCTCCGCTCCGCTCAGCAGGCGGACCCCTGAACGCTGCTTGCAGCGTTCGGGTGTCCGCCTGGCCATGCGGAGGCAAACGGATCTGTCCAGACTTACAATGTAAGTCAATGGGGACGGATCCGTTTGAAGTTGACACAGTATGGCTCAATTTTCAAACGGATCCGTCCCCCATTGACTTTCAATGTAAAGTCAAAACGGATGCATTAGCATTTTTTTTTTGTTCATGGTAATGCAAACGGATCCGTTCTGAACGGATCTAAGCGTTTGCATTATAGGTGCGGATCCGTCTGTGCAGACACCAGACGGATCCGCACCTAACGCAGGTGTGAAAGTAGCCTTATTAGGGTGTGATCAAGGTCCTGAAAATGTCTTCTATACTAAGATATCCAGGAGTGCTACCCTACCAATGAGCAAGTACAGTATAAAGTACACCCAGAGTGCCGACCACATAGACTATGCCGTAGATTTATCGCAGATTTTGCAGCGGAATTGCGGAAATTGTGCTGCACAAAATCCACCCTGTGTGGCTGTTTCCTATGGGTAGGCCATCAATTTTAAAAATCAGGATAACCCTTCACTTCACTCCTATGTAAAGTCATATATTTGATAGACCTCTTCCAATGGTCTCACCGAACGTAATCACTAAAAATGGTGCCTGGACGGAATATCACAGGACTTTCTGACAGTAATTTACAAAATCTGCCACCTATCAAGATGATACAACAAATAAGAAAACGTTTCAAATAGAAGCTGGAAACATAAGTATTCAAAAAAACCTACTTCTGCATACTTCTTTTTCCATTGTTGTGTTCTAAGTGCTGTTCTGCTGTGTTTTCTTCTTCTGTGCGTTTTTTCTCTTCCAATTCATCGGTTTCATCCTCAAATTGCAAAGGTTCTATATTTTCTGTTGGTGCTGCATCATCACATTCATCCCAAACTAATTTCCTTCTAACTGGTAGTGTGGAAGCATCCGAAGCCCCTAGGTGCCCTGTATTAGATGGCATTTTCACTTTTGCTGGCGATTGTTGGAACTTTTCTTTCTTCGAAGGTGTTTGCAATCTACACAACCAGTGCACAAAACCAAGTAAGGATATAGGTATGAGTGTATGATGATAATGATTATATGTTTATTTATAAAAGGAGGACCTATTTCATCCTAAAGAAGTTGCTAGGGTCTTTTTTTTTTTAATCTATCCTCCCCCATCAGCCAGCGTTACCTGTGAAAAAAATCCATACTCACCTGGTCTTGCCGCTTGTTTCCGGCTCCTTGGCTCCGGGAGTATCTTTACTGAACTTGTCAATTTCCTGAACAAATGAGTTCAAGTGTGCCACTGCAGCCAATGAATGGCATCAGCAGTACATCATTGCTAAGTAATACTTGGGGACACATCACTGCCAAGGCCAGTCATTGGTTGCAATTGCAGGTGATCCTGTTAGAAGCCCAGTGAAGACAGAACTGAGTGCATTGATCAGATGAGTATGGATTTCTCCACAGGTCCTGGCTGGAGGGGCAAATTAAAAAAATAACTGGACAACCTCTTTAAGGGTTTCCCACAATCGATAGTTACTGTCTATCCATAGGACAGGCAATAAAAGTCTGATTTCTAGAGGCCCCAACTCTGAGCTCCCCACTGATCACTAGTATGGGGGTCCTGAGTGCTCTGTTCCTCCTCATTGAAATCTGAATGCGGCAGTGCTCGATCATGTGCCCTGTCGCTCCATTTAATGTCTATGGGGCTGACAGAAACAACTGAGATCTGTGCAAAGTTCCTGTGCACATACAATCACGGAAGATTACATATAACATACATGTAACAAAAGTTGAATCAGGCAGAAAAAAGTTACTTTTAGCTTGTTTTAAAGAGGACCTTTCACCGATTCTTACCCTATGAACTAACTATACAGATATGTAGAGCGGCGCCCGGGGATCTCACTGCACTTACTATTATCCCCGGGCGCCGCTCCGTTCTGCCGCTATGCCCTCCGGTATCTCCGCTCACTAAGTTATAGTAGGCGGAGATACCAGTCCCTAAGTTATGGTAGGCGGAGTCTGCCCTAGCGCTGGCCAATCGCAGCGCAGAGCTCACAGCCTGGGAGGTTATTTTCTCCCAGGCTGTGAGCTCTGCAATGCAATTGGCCAGCGCTAGGGCAGACTCCGCCTTCTATAACTTAGGGAACGGAGATACCGGAGGACATAGCAGGAGAACGGAGCGGCGCCCGGGGATAATAGTAAGTGCAGAGAGATCCCCGGGCGCCGCTCCACATGTATGTATACTTAGTTCATAGGGTAAGAATCAGTGAAAGGTCCTCTTTAATCTATCAATCATATTGTATAGTACACATTCAAACAAAACATATATTGTGTGAATTGATTGCAGGATTAGGAGATCCAGGATAAATTCTGAAGCTACACCCACATATAAGTCTCTAAGGGCTCATGCACACGAATGTGTGCCGGCCGGGCCCGTGCTACGGACCGCAAATTGCAGTCTGCCGTAGGGCTGCCGCATGCGGATTACGGAGCCATTCACTTGAATGGGTCCGCAATCCGGAAGGTCGGTGCAGAATGGAGGAACAGGATTTCTCTCCGTGCCTCCGCACTTTAGTGCATGCGCTACTTTTTTGCAGTGCGGACTGTCAGATGCACTTGAATGGGGTCCGCGATCCACATGCGGTGGCCCCGGTTGGTGCCCGTTGATTGCGGACCGCAATTTGTGGTCCGCAGCACGGGCCCGGCCACCACATGTTTGTGTGCATGAGCCCTAATACTGAGGCCAGATATCAGCATTTAAATGATGCACATTTCATGGTATTTCATCTGCAATACACTAAAATTCTCCACACTTTAACTGTCTAATAGAGAGCCAGCTGTCACAAAGTTCCTCAAGCCCACAGGTAGAAATTAGGTTTGAGCGAATCGACTTCAAATGAAACATCCGAAGTCGATTCGCATAAAACTTCGTTCTAATACTGTACGGAGGAGGAGCTCCGTACAGTATTAGAATATATTGGCTCAGATGAGCCGAAGTTATTGCTTCGTGAAGTCTCGCGAGACTTCGCGCAATAACTTCATAAATAAATTTGTGTTGTAAAAAAGCCTTGGAACCGAACCTGAGTTTGGAAAATGTTTTTTTACTGTATAAATCAATTTCTGAAGTTATTGCGCGAAGTCTCGCCCGACTTCGCGAAGCAATAACTTTGGCTCATCGAAGCCAATACATTATAATACTGTACGGAGCTCCTGCTCCGTACAGTATTAAAACTAAGTTTTATGCGAATCGACTTCGGATGTTTCATCCGAAGTCAATTCGCTCATCCCTAGTAGAAATCATTGGGGAAAATAAATCAAGAAAATGAAGGTTTTAAAGGGGTTGTCTCACTTCAGCTTGCTGGCTTGATTCATTTCTCCATCACATTATACACTGCTCGTATCCAGGGGTTATGGCCACCACTGCAGCAGGGATACGAGGTGGCCGGGACAGGAGCTGCTGTGCATGCATGCTTATGCGTGCTCCCATGGTCCTGGCCACCAGAGAGACCAGCCTTTTTTCTTATAGTGTACAAGCACGACCACTGCTGCTGGATTGCAGGGGGATCGTGACCCCTGGATATGAGCAGTGTATAATGTGATGGAAAAAGGAATGAAGCCAGCAAAGGAAGCAATATGGACAATCACAATACATTAGTAAGTGTCGCATTAGTCTACTTTCACACTAGTGTTTTGGCTATCCGTTTGTGAGATTCGTCCAGGGCTCTCACAAGCGGTCCAAAACGGATCAGTTTTGCCCTTAATGCATTCTGAATGGAAGAGGATCCGCTCAGAATGCATCAGTTTGCCTCCGTTCCACCTTCATTCCACTTTGGAGGCGGACACCAAAACGCTGCTTGCAGCGTTTTGGTGTCCATCTGACGAAACTGAGCCAAACGGATCCGTTCTGACACACAATGTAAGTCAATGGGGACAAATCCGTTTTCACTGACACAATATGGCACAACAAAAAAGGGATCCGTCCCCCATTGACATTCAATTGTGCTCAAGACGGATCAGTTTTGGCTATTTTAAAGATAATACAAATGGATCCGTTCTGAACGGATGCATGCGGTTGTATTATCTGAACGGATGCGCTTGTGCAGATCCATGACGGATCCGCACCAAACGCGAGTGTGAAAGTAGCCTTAACTATGTCTATATGATAAATGCCATTTCCTGAAGTGAGACAGCCCTTTAAATCTTGACTGTTCTTCTTTTATTATAGGTGTAATGTAATGAGGAGATAATATAAAAACATACCCGGCCAGATCTAGAGCTCTGATATTCCTGCTCAGATCTTCTTCACTGCTGGAGTCTGTAGACATATCCCAAAGTTTGTTGCTATTAGAGATTATCTGATTGAAGTGTTCACGGGAGAAGTGAGTTCCCTGGGCACGATGTCTATAGTACTCTGCTTTATCTCGTAGTTCTTTTACCTAGTTACATTGAAAATAGTCTGGATAATATTCTCTCATTACACATAAATAGCTTTAAAAATATCTAGAATTATTAAAAGGGCATTCCCATCTGCGACATTGATGGCATTGGCATATCGTTAAGCTATTCCATCAATGTCAGATAGCTACAAGTCCCACCTCAGGGACCCGCTCCTGTCTCCAGAACAGGGCCCCCAAAGGGAAGGAGAGCACGGTAAGCATGCCAGATTGCTTTACGTTCACCAGTGTGAAAGTTCCAAAAATAGTTGAGCAAGCGTGCCCAGCTGTTTTTGGAAGTCCCATAGCAATGAATGTAGAACAAGCCTCACAAGGATGGCCACCTCTGAATTCACCGCTATGGGACTGCTGGAAATAGCTGAGCCAGAACTTGTATGTAGAGTTAAAGGGTTTATCCCATAAATCAGTTTCATACCAATAATCCTGAAAGGCTAATAATAGCTGTTTTAAAGTAATTTGCAGTGTGCATTAAAATAACTTTTCCATCATTTTTGTTTTCATGCATCCACCTTGGTGCTGCTGCTAATCTGTGCTGCTGGAGACCAGCAGCTGACAATAGGTCCCACAGTAGGTCCCACTATGAGGCCCACAGATACAAGCCTGACTATAAGTAGGCTGCTCTAAGGCCCACTGGAATACTTCTGAATATACAGTTATGCATGCTACCCACTGGAAATACCATTCACCTGTCAGTTTCCCACCGTCCAAAACCCTGTCTACCTGCAGTGGTTAATAGCTGCATGAATTTGAAGGTAACAACTCCGTTAACCCGCAAATTTGGGCACACTCTTTTAATAAGTGAGAAGAAAAAAAAACATGTGCAACAATGCATATGAAATAAAATAAATGCTTCTGGACGGAATACCCCATTAACTCTGTACAGAGATTTGTGAAAAATATAACTCCCATCCCTTTAATGAAATATTATAAAACTAATTAGCACACAATGCTGGACCTATTCTCATTGACAGCCAATTTTTCTATTAAAAGGGGATCTCTTGGAATTGAGAAAATGAAAACACTTAAATATTACTTTATTATAAAGATATTCCCAAATATCTTTCATTAGTTATAATGGCTTGTTTTGTCTGGGGAGCAATCGTTAGGAGAAATAAAATGTCCGCCATCCTATTAGTACACATAAAACCTGTCCTAATCACACATGAGGACAAGTTACTTCACAGCAGTGAGCAAAAGAGCTGCCTCATCCTCCTCTCTGCTCTGCTTGTCATACAGATGATAAGATCTTCAGCTAAATCTCTACGCGAACGGAGTTCATGAAGTACAAAGAGGACAGAGTGTGGTAATGGAGATTGCATACAAGTGCTGCTGTTCATTATCTACACCCTCATTATCCTCTCTGTGGGAATGGGGTTCATGAGAAGACATGAAGTACATAGAGGGCGGACAGGACAGGTACTGTGGAGCTGTGGTATTGGAGTGTCGGGTGGTAGGGATAAGTGCAGCCCTGAGGTCCGCCCACACCGCTATCCCTACCTACTTGCACGATCCGTCCTAACTGACGGTGCACAACTGGATGGCAGTCCCTAGCTTAAGTACGTTCAGGAGCTTAGAGGGAGGGAACAAAGTGGAGAAAACAAGAGACAAAGACAAAATCATAAACTTCCAGGCTGGGTAGAAACCAAACAAGCAATAACACGCCGTAGACAAAAACAGGACAAAATGGAAGCCAAGGTCAAGTACCAGGAGGTCACGTCAGTACACAGGAATAATGCAGAATCGAGGTCAAAATACAAACTGAGGTCCGAAGCCAGGAGATCACGTTAGTACAAAGGGATAAGACAGAATCGAGGTCAAATACAAACTGAGGTCAGAAGCCAAGAGATCACATTGGTACAAAGGGATAACACGAGATCAGGAGTCAAACACAAGCCGAGGTCGAGTTCCACAAACATACATGCAGGAAATACGCTGGTGAGTACTAAGACCAATCACAGGCAACTTGTGGCCAGCAAGTTGCCTGTTAAATAGGCCAGACTGAATGGTCACGTGACATGGCCTGCGTCACATGACCCTGCTTCAGCCCCAGCCACTACTCTGAGCGCCGACTCATCACCATCGGCACTCATTCCTGCCCCTGCTCGGTGCCTAGGGGATGGAGGACGCTGGCCGCGCTGAGGAAGTGCACGCTGCTGGGTCCTCCCCCCTCCCTGGTTGCCAGGGAGACGAGGACTCCTGCCACGTCCGACGCCGGCTCCTCCTCCCTCTCTGTCAGCGGGGTGCCGGCGGTGCTCCAAGGAGGAAGCGCACCGCCAGCTCCCTGTTACATGGAGACTGCATACAAGTGCTGCTGCTCATTACCCACATCCCCACCCTCTTTTCTGTACTTCATGTCTCCTCATGAATCCCATTCCTACAGACATTCAGCTAAAGATCAGCTGTCTTCAGGATCAGAGAGGAGGATGAGACAGCTCTTTAGCTCAGTGTTGTGAAGTAAGTTTTCCTCCTGTGTGATTAGGACAGGTTTTGTGTGTACTAATAGGATGGCGGCCATTTTATTTCTCCTAATGATTGCTTCTTTGACAAAACGAGCCATTATAACTAATGAAAGGTATTTGGGAATATATTTATAATAAAGTAATATTTAAGCATTTTCATTTTCTTAATTCCCAGAGAACCCCTTTAAGAATGCACCCAATATTTTGAAGATTTTTTCTGAATGTATTCTGCCAGTCACAACAGATATTACTTTTTTCTTTATATCACTTTTTCTCCAAAATGTATTGAACTTTATTTTCTTTTGTCCCACTAGATGACTTTCATTAATGTAATTAATAATAATGTATTGGAATGTCATTGCATTCTAATATAGTATTGTCTGTTTAATCCAAGGCCTAATATGAATGTACTAATGGCAGCACTGGGAGTCTTTTATAGGCCCCAGCCTGTCAAAGCAAGCCATTGGCATTGTGGATTGCATTGCAGGGGGGTAGTTGATAAGTTGTCTATAACTGGTCTATACCTGTGATTGATACTGCTATCCTTCCATTACTCCAGGATAATGGATATAATTTGGATAAAATCTAATGGATAAAATCTATAAAATGGATAAAATATATAAAATCTACAATTTGCAACTTACAGGGATATGCCATAAGGCTCCAATAAGCGCGGGTCCCACCACTGGAATGGAAAGCATATTGGCCATGTGCTGTGTCCACTTCATCCACTGCTTTGGGATTTTCAAAAGACTTTTCAGAATGAAGAGGACACAGTGCGTGCACTGCTGGGGACACAGTGCGTGCACTGCCACCCATCCATTCATCACTATGGGCCCTTATAAGTCAGAGAGCAGTAAATGGAGAAAGACACTCATGTGCAATATGCTCACTATTCACTGGACCCCATTCTTGGGGTACATGGTACTGTGAAGATAGTATCTGCAATGGTAAGATACTGCAGCAGTGCACAAGTATTAATGGATTTTTTGGGAACAAAAATCATTTAAAAAGGGGACGCGAAAGCATAATATCCTATACTTTGCCTATACTTTTTACATATCTGCAACAGCCACTGAAAACTGCTGTAAGTATAATTATTAGGCTACTGGCAGTACACAAAATAAAAATAAAAATGGGGAGGTGCTTGACACCAGGATTTTCTTATGGCAGACTGTGAATATGTCATGCACATCCGCTCATGCTTTACACTAGGCATAACACATCATATACTGTTTCCTTGGAGTGTTTCTTTAATTATAAAAGGTATCTTTAAATTGAACCTGTCACCGGGATTTTGGGTATAGAGCTGGGGACATGGGTTGCTAGATGGCCGCTAGCACATCCGCAATACCCAGTCCCCATAGCTCTGTGTGCTTTTATTGTTTAAAAAAAAAAAAAAACTATTTTATACATATGCAAATTAACCTGAGATGAGTCCTGTCCCTGACCCATCTCACGTACAGGACTCATCTCAGGTTAATTTGCATATGTATCAAATCGTTGTTTTTTTTTAAACAATAAAAGCACACAGAGCTATGGGGACTGGGTATTTTGGATGTGCTAGCAGCCATCTAGCAACCCATGTCCTCAGGTCTATACCCAAAATCCAGGTGACAGGTTCCCTTTAATCCTTTAATATAACAGTTATATCACTGTTCATTATTCTATACATGGAGAGCAGAACAATAGCATTGTTTGAAGAACAAACAGAGCGCTTAGGAACCAACCTCAGCAACCCACATGGTGCCTACACTGAGAGAGGAACCCTAAAGGAGGGAACAGAGAACAGTTCAATATACAGCACTGTAACAGAACAAGGAGAAATCAGCTAAACAGTTCATTGCTGCCACCTAGTGGCGAAATGTGATAACAGTGCCTAACACAAACCGTCATTGTCATTTCATTTTGTCATCGAATGTGTCACTGTTTTATTATTTAAAACTTAATATGAGATCTTTGGCTGTCTTAAATATGTTTTTATTCGAACAATAAACATCAAAATAATCATTTATCTTTCTTATTTATTGTCGGTCAACTGTAACATGTAAATGGTTGTAATTAGACTTGTTACTACTTTACTGTACAGCATGAAACAGCTTCAGAATCTGATTTTGATGCCTGTAATTCCAGCTAAAAAATTCATTATACACTGCTCGTTTCCATGGTTACGACCACCCTGTAATCCATCAGCGTGCCTGTGCTTGCATAGAAATAAAAAATAAAATAAAAAATACCAGCCTATATGCACTCCTGTGGTCCCGATCACCAGAGAGGCTGACATTTTTTACTATAGTGTGCAAGCAGAAGCATCACTGATTGCAGGGTGGTTGTAACCATGGAAACGGGCAATGTATAATTTGATTGAAAAATGAATCCAGCAAGCAAAGGAGGCAATATGGACAATCACAATACATTAGTAAGTGCCTTGTATTAACTTTCTCTACATAATAAATGCCACTTGCTGAAGTGAGACAACCCCTTCAAGTTAAATTCTCGTCAAACTATAAAGAGTGCAACTATAATTGATGTTTATGAGTAGAGTTGAGCTAACCCGAACTGTAAAGTTCGGGTTCGTACCGAACTTTAGGTTTTTCGGCACCCGGACCCGAACCCGAACATTTACGTAAAAGTTCGGGTTCGGCGCTTTCTTGGCGCTTTTTAAAAGGCTGCAGCCAATCAACAAGCGTCATACTACTTGCCCCAAAAGGCCATCACAGCCATGCCTACTATTGGCATGGCTGTAATTGGCCAACTGCAGCATGTGACCCAGCCTCTATTTAAGCTGGAGTCATGTAGCGCCGCCCGTCACTCTGCTCGGATTAGTGTAGGGAGAGGCTGCAGCTGCTGTCAGGGAGAGATCAGGGAGCAATCTTATCAAGAACTGGTTTATGTACTCAGCGATCTACAGCAAATGTGTTTTGTGGGTGCAGTGCACAATTTTTTTAAGCCTGCCCTGAGCCAACTACTGCTGAAAACGAACTTTTTTTTCTTCAGTTAGTCAATATCAATACATGATCGGCAGCCATTTTATGCAACGATAGTGCACCAGCACAGGATATCTGCATGTCTGCAAGTCCAGAAATACAGCTTTGGCATACTGGGGTGAAAAAAGCCTCTGATATACTGCACATCTGGGATTAGACAAGCATACGTGACTGTCACATTTAGGAAAGAAATACAGCTTTTTGGTTACTAGGGTGAAAAAAGCCTCTGATATACTGCATATCTGGGATTAGACAAGCATAAGTGACTGTCACATTTAGGCCAGAAATGCGGCTTTTTGGTTACTGGGGTGAAAAAACCCTCTAATATACTGCACATCTGGGATTAGACAAGCATAAGTGACTGTCACATTTAGGACAGAAATACAGCTTTTTGGTTACTGGGGTGAAAAAAGCCTCTGATATACTGCATATCTGGGATTAGACAAGCATAAGTGACTGTCACATTTAGGCCAGAAATATGGATTTTTGGTTAATGGGGTGAAAAAAGCCTCTGATATACTGCACATCTAGGATTAGACGTGCATAAGTGACTGTCATATTTAGGCCAGAAATACGGCTTTTTGGCTACTGGGGTGAAAAAAGCCTCTAATATACTGCACATCTGGGATTAGACAAGCATAAGTGACTGTCACATTTAGGACAGAAATACAGCTTTTTGGTTACTGGGGTGTAAAAAGCCTCTGATATACTGCATATCTGGGATTAGACAAGCATAAGTGACTGTCATATTTAGGCCAGAAATACAACTTTTTGGCTACTGGGGTGAAAAAACCCTCTAATATACTGCACATCTGGGATTACACGTGCATAAGTGACTGTCACATTTAGGCCAGAAATATGGCTTTTTGGCTACTGGGGTGAAAAAACCCTCTAATATACTGCACATCTGGGATTAGACAAGAATAAGTAACTGTCACATTTAGGCCAGAAATACAGCTTTTTGGTTACTGGGGTGAAAAAAGCCTCTGATATACTGCACATCTGGGATAAGACGTGCATAAGTGACTGTCACATTTAGGCCAGAAATACAGCTGTCATATAGAGTTAAAAAAAAAAATATAGAGTGCAATACCCTACATGGCGGTTAATTATTTTTAACATACTTAACCACTTTTTACTTTGCTTTGTAAACCCTAACTATGAGGCAAACATCTAATAAGGTACGCGGTCATGGTCGTGGTGGTGGTGTTGGTGGAGCCTCTGGTGCAGGGAGAGGACGTGGCCGTTCTGCCACAGCTACACGTCCTACTGAACCTACTACCTCAGGTCCCAGTAGCCGCCAGAATCTACAGCGATATTTGGTCGGGCCTAATGCCGTTCTAAGGATGGTAAGGCCTGAGCAAGTAAAGGCGCCAGTCAATTGGGTGGCCGACAGTGGATCCAGGAAGTTCACATTATCTCCCACCCAGTCTTCTGCAGAAAGTGCACAGGTGGCGCCTGAAACCCATGCCCATCAGTCTGTCACATCACTCCCGTGCATATCAGGGAACCTGTCTGAGCCTCAAGTCATGCAGCAGTCTCTTATGCTGTTTGAAGACTCTGCTGGCAGGGTTTCCCAAGGGCATCCACCTAGCCCTTCCCCAGGGGTGGAAGACATAGAATGCACTGACGCACAACCACTTATGTTTCCTGATGAGGACATGGGAATACCACCTCAGCACGTCTCTGATGATGACGAAACACAGGTGCCAACTGCTGCGTCTTTCTGCAGTGTGCAGACCGAAAAGGAGGTCAGGGAGGAAGACTGGGTTCAAGGAGTTCCCTGGCATGGCACTTCTTCACCCAATGTGCTGACGACAAGACCCGAGTGGTTTGCACGCTGTGCCATCAGAGCCTGAAGCGAGGCATTAACGTTCTGAACCTTAGCACAACCTGCATGACCAGGCATCTACATGAGAGACACGGGCTGCAGTGGAGTAAGCACCTTCAAAACCAAGAAAGGGCTCAGGCCCTTCCTGCTCCCGCTTCTGCTGCTGCCTCGGTCTCTTCCTCCGCCTCTGGAGGAACGTTGGCACCTGCCGCCCAGCAAACAGAGGATGTGTCACCAACAACACCACCTCCGTCACCAAGCATCTCCACCATGTCACACGGAAGCGTTCAGCTCTCCATCTCACAAACCTTGGAAAGAAAGCGTAAATTCCCACCTAGCCACCCTCGATCCCTGGCCCTGAATGCCAGCATTTCTAAACTGCTGGCATTTGAAATGCTGTCATTCAGGCTGGTGGAGACGGACAGCTTCAAACAGCTCATGTCGCTTGCTGTCCCACAGTACATCGTTCCCAGCCGCCACTACTTCTCCAGGAGAGCCGTGCCCTCCCTGCACAACCAAGTATCGGATAAAATCAAGTGTGCACTGCACAACGCCATCTGTGGCAAGGTCCACCTAACCACAGATACGTGGACCAGTAAGCACGGCCAGGGACGCTATATATCTCCCTAACTGCACACTGGGTAAATGTAGTGGCGGCTGGGCCGTTTGGCGCACGTCCTACAGCCGCCAAGGATCGCAGGGCATCATTCTTTGCCTCCTGTTGCCTCCTCTTCCTACTCGGCTTCCTCTTCCTCTTCTACCACCTCCTCATCCGGTCAGCCACAGACCTCACCACCAACTTCAGCACAGCCAGGGGTAAACGTCAGCAGGCTATTCTGAAACTGATGTGTTTGGGGGACAGGCCCCACACCGCGCAGGAGTTGTGGCGGGGTATAGAACAACAGACCAACGAGTGGTTGCTGCCAGTGTGCCTCAAGCCCGAAGTGGTGGTGTGCGATAAGTGGCGAAATCTCGTTGCAGCTCTGGGACTAGCCGGTTTGACGCATATCCCTTGCCTGGCGCATGTGCTGAATTTGGTGGTGAAGAAATTCATTCACAACTACCCTGACATGTCAGAGCTGCTGCATAAAGTGCGATCCGTCTGTGCGCGCTTCTGGCGTTCTCATCGTGCCGCCGCTCGTCTGTCTGCGAGACCTGTGTGCCCTTTTGCGCTATTTTGAGTACTCCACCAACATGGCCAGTGGCGATGACGCCGTTATCAGCATTACAATACCACTTCTATGTCTCCTTGAGAAAACACTTAGGGCGATGATGGAAGAGGATGTGGCCCAGGACGAGGAGGAGGAAGAGGGGTCATCTCTAAAACTTTCAGGCCAGTCTTTTAGAAGTGGCTCAGAAAGAGGATTTTTGCTACAGCAGAGGCCAGGTACAAATTTGGCCAGCCAGAGCCCACTACTGGAGGACGAGGAGGATGAGGATGTAGCATGTTCACAGCGGGGTGGTATCCAACACAGCTCGGGCCCATCACTGGTGCGTGGCTGGGGGGGATACGGAGGACGCAGACGATACGCCTCCCACAGAGGACAGCTTGTCCTTACCTCTGTGCAGCCTGGCACACATGAGCGACTACATGCTGCAGTGCCTGCGCAACGACTGCAGAGTTGCCCACATTTTAACGTGTGCTGACTACTGGGTGGCCACCCTGCTGGATCCCCGTTACAAAGACAATGTGCCATCCTTAATTCCCTCACTGGAGCGTGATCGGAAGATGCGCGACTACAGGCGCACACTGGTAGACGCGCTCCTGAGAGCATTCCCGACTGACGCTGGGGGACAAGTGGAAGCACAAGGCGAAGGCAGGGGAGGAGGAAGAGGTCGCCAACGCAGCTTTGTCAGCGCCAGCACCTCAGAAGGCAGGGTTAGCATGGCCGACATGTGGAAAAGCTTTGTCACCTCGCCGCAACAACTGGCCCCAACTGCTGATATGGAGCGGGTTAGCAGGAGGCAGCATTTGAACAACATGGTGGAACAGTACCTGTGCACACGACTACACGTACTGACTGATGGTTCTGCCCCATTCAACTTCTGGGTCTCCAAATTGTCCACATGGCCAGAGCTTGCCCTGTATGCCTTGGAGGTGCTGGCCTGCCCTGCAGCCAGTGTACTCTCTGAACGTGTATTTAGCACGGCAGGAGGCGTCATTACAGACAGACGCAGCCACCTGTCCACAGCCAATGTGGACAAGCTCACGTTCATCAAAATCCTCTGTTCTATTGCTGGGTGACAAGAACCCCCTTTTGCCGTGAATGAACCCCTGCTGTGCCTGGGTGACAGGGGCCTAAATCTCTCAAAATCCTCTGTTGTATTGCTGGGTGACATGAACCCCCTTTTGCCGTGAATGAACCCCTGCTGTGCCTGGGTGACAGGGGCCTAAATCTCTCAAAATGCTCTGTTCTATTGCTGGGTGACATGAACCCCCTTTTGCCGTGAATGAACCCCTGCTGTGCCTGGGTGACAGGGGCCTAAATCTCTCAAAATCCTCTGTTCTATTGCTGGGTGACAAGAACCCCCATTTGCCGTGAATGAACCCCTGCTGTGCCTGGGTGACAGGGGCCTAAATCTCTCAAAATCCTCTGTTCTATTGCTGGGTGACAAGAACCCCCATTTGCCGTGAATGAACCCCTGCTGTTCCTGGGTGACAGGGGCCTAAATCTCTCAAAATCCTCTGTTCTATTGCTGGGTGACAAGAACCCCCATTTGCCGTGAATGAACCCCTGCTGTGTCTGGGTGACAGGGGCCTAAATCTCTCAAAATCCTCTGTTCTATTGCTGGGTGACATGAACCCCCTTTTTCCGTGAATGAACCCCTGCTGTGCCTGGGTGACAGGGGCCTAAATCTCTCAAAATCCTCTGTTGTATTGCTGGGTGACATGAACCCCCGTTTTGCCGTGAATGAACCCCTGCTGTGCCTGGGTGACAGGGGCCTAATTCTCTCAAAATCCTCTGTTCTATTGCTGGGTGACATGAACCCCCTTTTGCCGTGAATGAACCCCTGCTGTGCCTGGGTGACAGGGGCCTAAATCTCTCAAAATCCTCTGTTCTATTGCTGGGTGACATGAACCCCCGTTTTGCCGTGAATGAACCCCTGCTGTGCCTGGGTGACAGGGGCCTAAATCTCTCAAAATGCTCTGTTCTATTGCTGGGTGACATGAACCCCCTTTTGCCGTGAATGAACCCCTGCTGTGCCTGGGTGACAGGGGCCTAAATCTCTCAAAATCCTCTGTTCCATTGCTGGGTGACAAGAACCCCCATTTGCCGTGAATGAACCCCTGCTGTGCCTGGGTGACAGGGGCCTAAATCTCTCAAAATCCTCTGTTCTATTGCTGGGTGACAAGAACCCCCATTTGCCGTGAATGAACCCCTGCTGTTCCTGGGTGACAGGGGCCTAAATCTCTCAAAATCCTCTGTTCTATTGCTGGGTGACAAGAACCCCCATTTGCCGTGAATGAACCCCTGCTGTGCCTGGGTGACAGGGGCCTAAATCTCTCAAAATCCTCTGTTCTATTGCTGGGTGACATGAACCCCTTTTTGCCGTGAATGAACCCCTGCTGTGCCTGGGTGACAGGGGCCTAAATCTCTCAAAATCCTCTGTTCTATTGCTGGGTGACAAGAACCCCCATTTGCCGTGAATGAACCCCTGCTGTGCCTGGGTGACAGGGGCCTAAATCTCTCAAAATCCTCTGTTCTATTGCTGGGTGACAAAAATCCCCTTTTGCCGTGAATGAACCCCTGCTGTGCCTGGGTGACAGGGGCCTAAATCTCTCAAAATCCTCTGTTCTATTGCTGGTTGACATGAACCCCCTTTTGCCGTGAATGAACCCCTGCTGTGCCTGGGTGACAGGGGCCTAAATCTCTCAAAATCCTCTGTTCTATTTCTGGGTGACAAGATCCCCCTTTTGCTGTGAATGAACCCCTGCTCTGCATTGCTGACAGGGGCCTAAATTTAGTGAAAACATCTGTTACTGATCGGAAGATGCGCGACTACAAGCGCACGCTGCTGATGGCATTTCCACCTGACAGCCGGGGCACAGTGGAAGCACAAGGCGAAGGCAGAGGAGGAGGAAGAGGTCGCCATCGCAGCTGGGGCACCGCCAGCACCTGAGAAGGCAGGGTTAGCATGGCCCAAATGTGGAAAAGCTTTGTCAGCCTTGGAGGTGCTGACCTGCCCTGCAGCCAGTGTATAGTGTGAACGTGTGTTTAACACGGCAGAGAGCATTATCACAGGCCGCAGCCAATGTGGACAAGCTTACATTTATTAAAATGAACCAGGCATGGATCCCACAGAACTTGTCCGTACCTTGTTCAGAATAGACATTTATACCAGCCTCAACCATCCATTCTTGTACTCAAGTGCACTTATTCTTTGTTTTATTTTGTTATATGTCCCAATATTTTGGGGGATTCCCCAATTTAAAAATAAAAAATAACACAAATCAGTGTTGGCTACCTATTCATCCTTCACCGCCGCTTCCACCTACACCGCCACGTCAACCTTCACCGCCACATCCACCCATCCACCGCCTCCTCAACCTCCTCCTCCTAGAACCAGATTGTTATTTTTAATTTTTCTGTATTTTATGTTATTTTAAGTCATTTCCCTATCCACATTTGTTTGAAGAACAGTTGCCATGCTCTTAAGCACATTTGGATGCCTTTTGCAGCCCTCTAGCCCGTTCCAGGACTATTTTAGAGCCATTTTAGTGCCCAAAAGTTCGAGTCCCCATTGACTTCAATGGGGTTCGGGTTCGGGGTCAAGTTCGGGTTAAGTTTTTTTTTCAAGTTCGGCCGAACCCGAATATTCAGGTGTCCGCTCAACTCTACCAAAGGTAAGGGACAGATTCAGTGTAGAACAGAGGACAATAGTCTACAGATGCACTGAAAGTTAAAGCTGTAGAGAAAAAACTGTTGACATTTTTTTTTTTTTACAAAGACCAACTGAAAAAAAATTATTTTTTTGATCTTCAGGATAGGTCCTCAATATCAGGCCGGTGCGGGACGGACTTCCGACACCAGCACCATCAACTCAAGTAGGCACGGCATGCGGGAATTAGTTCAGACCTATACATTGTGTAGTAAATGGGAAATGTACTGCAAGCTCAGTCCCATACCCTGATTCACAGCAACCCATGAACTAAAACCTTTTCATTTACATCGCATATAAAAAATGGATTCATAAAAAACGCAATAGCAGGAGTTCCTAGGACCAACTGGTGCCAAGCCCTTTCTTTGAAGTGCCTGATCTGTGCAGCAAATAGTTTGAATGAAGTTTGAAGATATTAACCATTCAGAATTCATCAAAGTCAACTACGATAACTAACCTCAGCTCTTATATACATCACTTACCTGATTGTGAATTTGGTTCTTTATCCTCACCCATGCACCATCCTTATATTTATATTCGGAAGGTGATAAAAAGTTTGAAGAATACTCCGTCTTTGCATTCCTGGGATGCAAAAAATGACATATTATGATCATGGTATTTCTCTTATGAACACAAAAATATTTTTTCAAAAATTCATTTATGGGCAAAAGCAACAAAAAAAGTAACTCACACAGGGACCTTCTTAGCCATGTTGCTGTCTATAAAGCTTTTCCTCTTCATTAGTCTAATGGTTCATTCAGACAGCCGTATGCTGCCCGCAAAAATGTGGATCTCTGCAATGATGTCTGCCAAAAAATGGATTGCATTCCACGTTTTTGCAGAACCATAGACTTCAATGGGGCCACGTCCTGATTTTCACTGACAAGCATAGGACATGTTTTATTTTTTTTGCGGAGCCATAGAACGGAAGAAAAGAGCCCCAAGATCCGCGCAAACGGCCATCTAAATGAGTCCTAATACTTGTGACCATGCTACGTTTTTCATAAATCTATAGAGAGTAGGGTTGCTGCAATACCAAAATTTTGATTTGATTTCGATACCATAAAAAAGTATTGCGATACTCGATACTACGCCAAAAAAATAAAACATCAAAAAAGCTGCGTGCATTCCGCATTTAAAAAAATGGCAAATTGCGCTTTTTTTTTTCTTCTGTTCACCGCATAGGAGATTTTTTAAAATATTTTAATAGTTTGGACTTTTCGGACATGGCGATATGTAATATGTTTATTTATTTATATGTAAAATTGGGAATGGGGTGATTTATACTTAATAATTTTATTTATTTTTTTTACTTTTTATTTAATAACTATTAGCCCCCTTAGGGGCTAGAACCTGGGATCTTTTCATCCCTTGTCCTATTCACCCTGCTAGAGCTCTATTAGGGTCAATAGGACTTCACTTCAGTAGCATCCTGGCTGCCATGGTAACCGATCGGAGCCCCAGGATTACACTGCTGGGGCTCCGATCAGAAGCTGCCACTGCCACCACCAATGAGGAGGAGGTGAGGGGACCCAATGATTTTAATACTGGGGGAGTTGAGGGAAGGGGGTGCACTGCGCCGCCAATGTTTTTAATACTGGGGGGGAGGGGGGGTGCACCTGATCGCTCCCTGTCAGAGGCAGGGTGACGTCTATGTGATTCTGCTGCAGGCACCTGTATTTGTACTAAACGTTAACTTTCATTGGTGGCGGTGCGCCCGCCTCTCCTCTGCCCCTCTCTATTCTTATTGGCTGCAGCGGCACAGGGGGGAGGGAGAGAGTGACTCCTTCTCCCCTGTGCTGCTAAGGGAACATGGCGCGCGCTAACAGCAGCACGCTCCATGTTCTCTGATACTAGGCTGCGCAGTAGGGCAGCCTAGTATTGATAAATGTCAAATCCCAGTATCGTATCGATACCGGGACAAAAGTATCGATTGGGTATCGATATTTCGATACCCACAACAACCGTAATAGAGAGGCCTAAAAAGATTGGCCTGTCACCTCTACTGCATGTCTGCTTCGTAGATAAACAGATTTCTGATAATATCAATTCTGGAGCACCGTTTCCTAAAACTCTGCACAGTGCCGGTTCTCTGTTATTCCGCTTAGAAATGTATGAAAAAACGGATAAATGTGTGCTACCAGTTGCAGGTGTGTCCCTATAAGGTGCGAGACACACACACAGTTGACAAGGAGAATGGTAACACCCAGCTGTCAATTTAGTAGGAATAACAGAGGAACAGCAATACAAGGAGCTCTAAGACAATATGCTCCAGAATTGGGGAATAAACATATTTACCAAATCCTTAGGACAGGAGAGGTGACAGATCCTCTTTGAAGGAGTTTTCTATGAAAGACTTCTGTTTTATAAGATCCTGTCCACAAGGGTTGTGGGTCCCAATTTCAGTGGAGTTAATGGCTACTTTACATTAAAGAGAATGTGACATGTGGAAGCAGCGGGGCAAGGGTCAAATACCCTGGACGTAGAAAGCATCATCACTTTAACATGAGAATGACACATACCTATAATACTTGGGAGTTCTGAGTTGTTGAAGAACTTGTTCTTTAAGAATCTTTCTATTAACTTCTTCTCGCTCTTTTTCAGATGCATCCATGTTAGCAAGGCCATTTTCAACTTTACTAACGTCTTTCTTTTTTTCCTAGACCAAATGATTTGTTTTGTTATGTTTGATGGTAAACATAGCATAGATAATGTTATAAGTTCTGCAGCCTTGTCATAACATACTAAGCACAGCCCCATACATTGCATAGTGGTTGTGCTTGGTATTGCAACTCAATGCCAGTCACTTGAATGGGAATGAGCTGCGGAAAGGCCATGCGACTTATGGACGTTGATGTCACAGTCCAAGGAAGAGGCATGCCGTGACCCCTTCCAACAGTTGATCGGCAGGGGAGTCAAGCATCAGACCCCACCCATGTAACATTGATGACCTATCCCGAGGACAGGTCATCAAAGTTCAAGTCGTAAAATACCCCTTTAAGTACCTTAGGATGCTTATTTCCTTTCTTACCTTCCTCTTAGGAGAATGATATTCTTGTTCACATTGTAAAATAGGTTTGTCCTCCCAGTTTTTTCTTAACTTTGGTCCCTTTGCTGGTGGTGACCCCTGAAACTGACTTTTATACTCTGTGTCTGTCCGGACTTTAATTTCCTTAAATGGTGGGACTGATTGATTCTTATTATGTATGACCTGGTAAAGGAAATAAAAGCATCCATTATGAATAAGAAAACATTTTTAAAGAGGTTCTCTCTAGGATTTACATATTGATGACCTATCCTCAGGATAGGTCATCAATATGAGATTGGTGGGGGTCCGACACCCGGCACCCCCACCGATCTGCTGTATGAGGAGACCACGGCACTCTGTGAGCACTAAGGCCTCTTCCTAGGCCAATGACATCATATTCATCGGCTGCATGTTCTAGGTGCAGCTCAGTCCCATTCAAGTGAATAGAGCTGAGCTGCAAATACCAAGCACAACCACTATACAATGTACAGCACTGTGCTTGGTAAGCTGTGGCACTCACGGGAGTGGTGCGGCCTCCTCAAACAGCTGATCGACCTGGGTTCCAGGAGTCAGATCCTCACCTGTCCCGGGGAACCCCTTTAACAACCACAAATGTATGTAATCTCTGCATCCTTTCCTTTCAGTCTTCTGGAATTTCTGTGTCATCATTATGCCAGTTAATACACTGCATTAACAAACAGTTTAAAGACCATTGGGTGTCCATTGGATGTACTACACCCTATACCATAACTACTTGAAAACCACACTGATACACTGTGACAGCATTGGAAAAATGCAGTGAATTAGGTAAATGGTAGGGTGAGTGCTCTAGATGCCCATTGAACCTACCAAAAAGCACAAAAGACAATCTTGGTATACCGTATCCAACAATTCTGAGCGATGTATATTAAGGTTTTTTTATATATATATATATATATATATATATATATATATCTTAACCCCTTAAGTACCAGGCCCATTTCCCATTTTTGGTTTTGCATTTCCATTTTTTCTTCCCCACGTTCCAATAGCCATAACTTTTTAAATGTTCTGTTCATATAGCCATATGAGGGCTTATTTTTTTCTGGAATAAGTTCTATTTTTTTAAGAGCACCATTTAATTTACCATTTCTGTTACTGAAAAACAGGAAAAAAAAAAATCATTGTGGGGTTAAATAAAAAATAAATAAAAAAACGGTTTTGACGGCGTTCACTGTGTGCTGAAAATGACATGACGTTCTTATTCTGCGTCTTAATATGAATACAGAGATACCAAAAGTGTATCGTTTTTTTTTTTGTTTAACTACGTTGAAAAAACCTTTGAAAAAAATCAAAATTTTCTTTGCATTGACCTTTTGAAAGCCATAACTTTTTATATTTACATCCACAGAGCTGTATGAGGGCTTGTTTTTTGTGAGACAAACTGTTTTTATTGGTACCATTTTTGTGGTACGTACAACTTTTTGATCACTGTTATTCAATTTTTGGGGGTGGGAAAGGTGACTAAGAATTGTGTGTTTTTCACCGCACAAGAATTTAAATGAAATATTTTAATAGTTCAGACGTTTTCGGATGCGGCGATACCTGAAATGTTTATTTTTTTAATTGTTAATATATTTTTATATGTAAAATAGGGAAAGGATTTAAACTTTTAATATTTTACGATTTTTTTTTAACTTCTTTTAATTTAGTAACTATTAGCCCCCTTAGGGGGCTAGAACCTGGGATGTTTTAATCTCTTGTCTTATTCACCCTAATAGAGATCTATTAAGCCTCCTTCACATGTCAGTGTTCCACGGACGTGTGCTATACGTGTTCTCCACGGACAGCACACGTCCCTATTCATTTTAATGTGTGTATTCACACATCAGTGAATATAGGCCATCACTTAATAAAGGTTGTAGAACACCTTTAAACAAATACAGAGACATACCTGTTCAGCAGCCAGCAATGGTGAGTTTTCTGTGGGACTCTTTCTTTCAAACTGCCTTCTGTACTCAGATATCTTCAGCGGATGGTGTGAAGGGGCTACATTCAAACCTGCCTTCTTCTGTAAGACCCTGTGAAACTGTACATATGACATAACTTAATAAGTCTTCGTGCTCTCCATTTCTCATAGTATCTATAAGTAACTCTTCTGTAATCCAAAATATTCTATATGGTCGTGTCCATATAAATCTTAATACAAAACTTTAATACCGCATCACAGATAAGGCGACATCATCAGCATCAAAATATGTGTCCCAAGAGCATTTTAGCTCCTGAGGGTCTGAAAGACATGGAGAATTTTCTTCCCAATACACTCATTGTGAAACAACCTTTGAAGAACAGATTGGGAAATATTTACTATGGCACATGCCTTACACCACATTTAGTTTTAGGATATAAGATGATTTTTCCGCCACGATCCACCCGACAATAAGTTGGATGAAGAGGACGAGGCGCTCATGTGAGCACTGCATCCTCCTCAGTGTTTACCTATATGCCGTCTTCCGCCTAGCAGTGAGCCCGGTCATGTCACCGGCATGTAAAATGGCTAGGGCAGCACTAAAGCCCGCCCATAATAGCCGGTGACATCACTGGGAACAATGCTAGGCGGAAGCCTCTGCCTAGAAGTGAAATAATATAAACAAAAAAGCCCTTGCCCTGCGCAATCCAGCGCAGGGCAAGAGAGAGCATCGGAGCATGAAATATGTCCGGGTTCAGCTCTGAACCAGGACAACCACTTTAGTGGGTGGGGTGCCAGGAGTAGGACCCCCGCCGAACTGATATCGATGACCTATCCTCAGGATAAATACCAATATCCTAACACTGCGCAACCCTTTCAATGTGAAGACATGCTTATTTTCTCTACTCACCCCATTTTTGTCTTTGGCTTGAGTTGCATCACCAGGCGCTTGTGGTCTTTTGCTTTTCTCCATTTCTTTATTGTTAGGTGCACTACCATTTGCAGCCTGTGTCATGGGCACTGCTTTATTTTCGTCAATGGACTGAATTCTAGGAACTGCAAAACTGTCATTGTCAGGCAGCTTTCTAGGTACTGACTGTGATCTGGTCTTTTTTTGCAATCTCGGAGCCTCTGGGGTGCGTATTTTCTCTTCAGCCGTGGAATGCTTGTTAACATCTTGACATAACGTTGTACTTTCTGCAGCTAAACCATCATTTACTTTCCAATGAAATGTTTTTCCAATCTGGGGATTATAATATGGAACTCTTCGTTTTGAAGAAAAGTTGGGCTCTCTAGTAATACCTTAGAAGGAAACAAGTATAATAATAAAGTAGACAAATTATCACCAAAGCACACAAATTGGTTATCAAACATCTGCCATGTTTAGGACTCAACAGTCATTTTATCTAAATAGCAATGATGAATACCACCCTGGGGGCAGCCCACAGGCTGACGAAAAGGTTCCCCAAAGCTGTGTGCAGTGGTATTTGTCCATCCGCCTCTTGGCATATTTGCCGTGCTGTGACCGGTCCTCCGCCGGTCTCCATTATAGTGAATGGGGCCGGACGGATTTCCGGCAGTGCACGGCTGCACATGATAGTTATCGATCCAGCAGGCTGTTCCCCTATGCCGGTGTGAAACATGCCTTAATTGATTAAAAAGAAACTATTAACACTTCTATTTTTGAACGCATTCTTACTTTGCAGCATATTCCACACTACTGCATAATCCTCAGAATAATTGTTGTGTTGCTGAATTCGGTAAGCACTGGCCAATATACAATAACATTTGGGGCCACTAAACACTAGCATGTCATTTAGCTTTCTCAACATGCCCATGTCAAATTGGATTCATCCTGGGCAGGCATGCTCAACCTGCGGCCCTTCCAGCTGTTGCAAAACTACAACTCCCAGCATTCTCGGACAGCCTACAGCTATCAACCTACAGCAGGGCATTGTGGGAGTTGCAGTTTTACAACAGCTGGAGTGCTGCAGGTTGAGCATCCCTGAGCTGCATCTACATAATACCATTCCGGATGTGGTTTAGTGGCCACAAAACCTAGTGACAGGTTCTTTTTAAAGGGGTTCTCCGAGAATTAAGAAAATTAAAAAACTTAAATATTACTTTATTATAAATATATTCCCAAATGCCTTTCATTAGTTAAAATGGCTTGTTTTGTCTAGGAAGCAATCATCAGGGGAAATAAAATGTTTACACCAAACCTGTCCTAATCACACAGCAGGAGGTAAAGAGCTGCCTCCTTCTCCTCTCCGCTCGTCAAGGATTATGATCCTGAATACAGGTGAATGGAGATGATGAGGAGACATGAGAGGAGGGTGAGGTGTGGCTAATGAGCAGCAGCACTTGTATGCAGTCTCCATTACCACATCCACACATTACTATAGTCTGTCTTCTCAGTCCTCTCTGTACTTCATGTCTCCTTATGAACTCCATTCCTACAGAGAGGATACTGGGGGTGTAGATACAGTGGCGGAAATAATTATTTGACCCCTCACTGATTTTGTAAGTTTGTCCAATGACAAAGAAATGAAAAGTCTCAGAACAGTATCATTTCAATGGTAGGTTTATTGTAACAGTGGCAGATAGCACATCAAAAGGAAAATCGAAAAAATAACTTTAAATAAAAGATAGCAACTGATTTGCATTTCATTGAGTGAAATAAGTATTTGAACCCTCTAACAAAAAAAGACTTAATACTTGGTGGAAAAACCCTTGTTTGCAAGCACAGAGGTCAAGCGTTTCTTGTAATTGATGACCAAGTTTGCGCACATTTTAGGAGGAATGTTGGTCCACTCCTCTTTGCAGATCATCTCTAAATCCCTAAGGTTTCGAGGCTGTCTCTGTGCAACTCTGAGCTTGAGCTCCCTCCATAGGTTTTCGATTGGATTAAGGTCCGGAGACTGACTAGGCCACTCCATGACCTTAATGTGCTTCTTCTTGAGCCACTCCTTTGTTGCCTTTGCTGTATGTTTTGGGTCATTGTCGTGCTGGAACACCCATCCACGACCCATTTTCAGTTTCCTGGCAGAGGGAAGGAGGTTGTCGCTCAGGATTTCACGATACATGGCTCCGTCCATTTTCCCGTTTATGCGAATAAGTTGTCCTGTGCCCTTAGCAGAAAAACACCCCCAAAGCAAAATGTTTCCACCCCCATGCTTGACGGTGGGGACGGTGTTTTGGGGGTCATAGGCAGCATTTTTCTTCCTCCAAACACAGCGAGTTGAGTTAATGCCAAAGAGCTCTATTTTGGTCTCATCAGACCACAGCACCTTCTCCCAGTCACTCTCTGAATCATTCAGGTGTTCATTGGCAAACTTCAGACGGGCCTGCACATGTGCCTTCCTGAGCAGGGGGACCTTGCGAGCCCTGCAGGATTTTAATCCATTGCGGTGTAATGTGTTTCCAATGGTTTTCTTGGTGACTGTGGTCCCTGCTAATTTGAGGTCATTAACTAACTCCTCCCGTGTAGTTCTAGGATGCTTTTTCACCTTTCTCAGAACCATTGACACCCCACGAGGTGAGATCTTGCGTGGAGCCCCAGAGCGAGGTCGATTGATGGTCATTTTGTGCTCCTTCCGTTTTCGAACAATCGCACCAACAGTTGTCACCTTCTCTCCCAGCTTCTTGCTAATGGTTTTGTAGCCCATTCCAGCCTTGTGCAGGTCTACAATTTTGTCTCTGACATCCTTGGACAACTCTTTGGTCTTTCCCATGTTGGAGAGTTTGGAGTCTGCTTGATTGATTGATTCTGTGGACAGGTGTCTTTTATACAGGTGACTAGTTAAGACAGGTGTCCTTAATGAGGGTGACTGATTGAGTAGAAGTGTCTAACCACTCTGTGGGAGCCAGAACTCTTAATGGTTGGTAGGGGTTCAAATACTTATTTCACTCAATGAAATGCAAATCAGTTGCTATCTTTTATTTAAAGTTATTTTTTCGATTTTCCTTTTGATGTGCTATCTGCCACTGTTACAATAAACCTACCATTGAAATGATACTGTTCTGAGACTTTTCATTTCTTTGTCATTGGACAAACTTACAAAATCAGTGAGGGGTCAAATAATTATTTCCGCCACTGTAATTAGCAGCAGCACTTGTTTACAGTCTCCATTACCACAGCCCCACATTACCACAGTCTGTCCTGTCCGTCCTCTGTACTTTATGTCTCCGCATGAATTCCCTCCCCACAGAGATTCAGCTGAAGATCTTATCATCTGTATTCAGGATCATCATCCCTGACAAGTAGGGCTAAGAGGACGCTGAGGATGCTTTTTACCTCAGTGTTCTTGTGTGATTAGGACAGGTTTTGTGTGTACTAATAGGACGACCGCCATTTTATTTCTTTTAACAATTGCCCCGTAGACAAAAAGAGCCATTATAATGAAAAGTGTTTGGGAATATATTTATAATAAAGTAATATTAAAGTATTTTAATTTTCTTAATTCCCGAAGAACCCCTTTAATGTTGTTAAAGGGAGTCTGTAGCTGACATATCACTTTATAGCACAGTTGCCCAACATAAAAATAATACCTTTTTTGTGTCTGTCCCACGTCCAGAAGCTGAAAAAAATACTTTACATAGATATGCAAATTAGGTCCCACAAGTGCCCTGGCCCCTCTTCAATGTGCCCACATAACCGCTCCCCTCGCAGTCCTCTGACCCACCCTCCTCCTCTGGCTTGGGGATTTCTCGGGAGCCCCGGTCACCACCAGGCCTGCACCTGCGCACTGCTTTGCCAAGTATAGGCAGAGGCACCGATCTTAACATTTGGGAGGCTGTTCACTGACTACAGTTTCTCACCAAGATCAGCAGAAGGAAGGCCGGCCCATGTAGACATCGGCATCTGATCTGCATCATAGGATCTCCACTTGAAATTCCTGTCATATTCCGATAAACTCTACATTACAACAAAAAAAAAGAAAACTAAGGTTATTAATGAAAGTAAGATCCACTGGTCACATTTTAAAAAACTGAGCATCCAAATCTGTACAGTTCACTTTTTACCTGCGATATGTTAGGATATGTTCACTAGGGATATGAGAAATGGGAGTCAGGTACCCCATTCTCAGGGATGCTCAACCTGCGGCCCTCCAGCTGTTGCAAAACTACAGCTCCCAGCATGCTCTTATAGCTTTAGGCTGTCCAGGCATGCTGGGAGTTGTAGTTTTGCAACAGCTGGAGGCTGCAGGTTGAGCATCCCAATGGATGTACAGTAGATCCCAGAAGTCAGCCATCAACTGTTACCCAAAGAATGTGTCGGCAGAAAAGAACCATTTGGCCCATCTAGTCTGCCCAATATACTGAATACTATGAATAGCCCCTGGCCCTATCTTATATGAAGGATGGCCTTATGCCTATCCTAGTATATTTTTTTTTAACCGCCTCCGGACCGCCTAACGCAGATTCGCGTTCCGGAGGCGGCAGCCCTGCGCAGAGTCACGCATATATGCGTCATCTCGCGCGAGCCGAGATTTCCTGTGAACGCGCGCACACAGGCGCGCGCGCTCACAGGAACGGAAGGTAAGAGAGTGGATCTCCAGCCTGCCAGCGGCGATCGTTCGCTGGCAGGCTGGAGATGTGATTTTTTTAACCCCTAACAGGTATATTAGACGCTGTTTTGATAACAGCGTCTAATATACCTGCTACCTGGTCCTCTGGTGGTCCCCTTTGTTTGGATCGACCACCAGAGGACACAGGTAGCTCAGTAATATGTTGCACCAAGCACCACTACACTACACCCCCCCCCCTGTCACTTATTAACCCCTTATTCACCCTTGATCACCCTTGATCACCCCTGATCACCCCATATAGACTCCCTGATCACCCCCCTGTCATTGATTACCCCCCTGTCATTGATCACCCCCCTGTAAAGCTCCATTCAGATGTCTGCATGATTTTTACGGATCCACTGATAGATGGATCGGATCCGCAAAACGCATACGGACGTCTGAATGGAGCCTTACAGGGGCGTGATCAATGACTGTGGTGATCACCCCATATAGACTCCCTGATCACCCCCCTGTCATTGATTACACCCCTGTCATTGATCACCCCCCTGTAAAGCTCCATTCAGATGTCCGCATGATTTTTACGGATCCACTGATAGATGGATCGGATCCGCAAAACGCATAAGGACGTCTGAATGGAGCCTTACAGGGGCGTGATAAATGACTGTGGTGATCACCCCATATAGACTCCCTGATCACCCCCCTGTCATTGATTACACCCCTGTCATTGATCACCCCCCTGTAAAGCTCCATTCAGATGTCCGCATGATTTTTACGGATCCACTGATAGATGGATCGGATCCGCAAAACGCATACGGACGTCTGAATGGAGCCTTACAGGGGCGTGATCAATGACTGTGGTGATCACCCCATATAGACTCCCTGATCACCCCCCTGTCATTGATTACCCCCCTGTCATTGATCACCCCCCTGTAAAGCTCCATTCAGATGTCCGCATGATTTTTACGGATCCACAAAACGCATACGGACGTCTGAATGGAGCCTTACAGGGGCATGATCAATGACTGTGGTGATCACCCCATATAGACTCCCTGATCACCCCCCTGTCATTGATTACACCCCTGTCATTGATCACCCCCCTGTAAAGCTCCATTCAGATGTCCGCATGATTTTTACGGATCCACTGATAGATGGATCGGATCCGCAAAACGCATACGGACGTCTGAATGGAGCCTTACAGGGGCGTGATCAATGACTGTGGTGATCACCCCATATAGACTCCCTGATCACCCCCCTGTCATTGATTACACCCCTGTCATTGATCACCCCCCTGTAAAGCTCCATTCAGATGTCCGCATGATTTTTACGGATCCACTGATAGATGGATCGGATCCGCAAAACACATACGGACATCTGAATGGAGCCTTATAGGGGGGTGATCAATGACAGGGGGGTGATCACCCCATATAGATTCCCTGATCACCCCCCTGTCATTGATCACCCCCCTGTCATTGATCACCCCCCTGTAAGGCTCCATTCAGACATTTTTTTGGCCCAAGTTAGTGGAAATTATTATTTTTTTCTTACAAAGTCTCATATTCCACTAACTTGTGTCAAAAAATTTAATCTCACATGAACTCACCATACCCCTCACGGAATCCAAATGCGTAAAAATTTTTAGACATTTATATTCCAGACTTCTTCTCACGCTTTAGGGCCCCTAGAATGCCAGGGCAGTATAAATACCCCACATGTGACCACATTTCGGAAAGAAGACACCCCCAGGTATTCCGTGAGAGGCATATTGAGTCCATGAAAGATTGAATTTTTTGTCCCAAGTTAGCGGAAAGGGAGACTTTGTGAGAAAAAAATAAATAAAATCAATTTCCGCTAACTTGTGCCAAAAAATAAAAATTTCTATGAACTCGCCATGCCCCTCATTGAATACCTTGGGGTGTCTTCTTTCCAAAATGGGGTCACATGTGGGGTATTTATACTGCCCTGGCATTTTAGGGGCCCTAAAGCGTGAGAAGAAGTCTGGGATCCAAATGTCTAAAAATGCCCTCATAAAAGGAATGTGGGCCCCTTTGCGCATCTAGGCTGCAAAAAAGTGTCACACATCTGGTATCGCCGTACTCAGGAGAAGTTGGGCAATGTGTTTTGGGGTGTCATTTTACATATACCCATGCTGGGTGAGATAAATATCTTGGTCAAATGCCAACTTTGTATAAAAAAATGGGAAAAGTTGTCTTTTGCCGAGATATTTCTCTCACCCAGCATGAGTATATGTAAAAAGACACCCCAAAACACATTGCCCAACTTCTCCTGAATACGGCGATACCACATGTGTGACACTTTTTTGCAGCCTAGGTGGGCAAAGGGGCCCACATTCCAAAGAGCACCTTTAGGATTTCACAGGTTATTTACCTACTTACCACACATTAGGGCCCCTGGAAAATGCCAGGGCAGTATAACTTCCCCACAAGCGACCCCATTTTGGAAAGAAGACACCCCAAGGTATTCCGTGAGGGGCATGGCGAGTTCCTAGAATTTTATATTTTTTGTCACAAGTTAGTGGAAAATGATGATTTTTTTATTTTTTTTTCCCTTACAAAGTCTCATATTCCACTAACTTGTGACAAAAAATAAAAACTTTCATGAACTCACTATGCCCATCACGAAATACCTTGGGGTGTCTTCTTTCCAAAATGGGGTCACTTGTGGGGTAGTTATACTGCCCTGGCATTCTAGGGGCCCAAATGTGTGGTAAGAAGTTTGAAATCAAAATGTGTAAAAAATGACCGGTGAAATCCGAAAGGTGTTCTTTGGAATATGGGCCCCTTTGCCCACCTAGGCTGCAAAAAAGTGTCACACATCTGGTATCTCCGTATTCAGGAGAAGTTGGGGAATGTGTTTTGGGGTGTCATTTTACATATACCCATGCTGGGTGAGAGAAATATCTTGGCAAAAGACAACTTTTCCCATTTTTTTTATACAAAGTTGTCTTTTGCCAAGATATTTCTCTCACCCAGCATGGGTATATGTAAAATGACACCCCAAAACACATTCCCCAACTTCTCCTGAGTACGGAGATACCAGATGTGTGACACTTTTTTGCAGCCTAGGTGGGCAAAGGGGCCCACATTCCAAAGAGCACCTTTCGAATTTCACCGGCCATTTTTTACAGAATTTGATTTCAAACTCCTTACCACACATTTGGGCCCCTAGAATGCCAGGGCAGTATAACTACCCCACCAGTGACCCCATTTTGGAAAGAAGACACCCCAAGGTATTCGCTGATGGGCATAATTTAAAATCTTTAAATTTCGATTAATAACAAAAAAAGGAAAAATGTCAGCAGCAATGAAATTCCACCAAATGAAAGCTCTATTAGTGAGAAGTAAAGGAGGTAAAATTCATTTGGGTGGTAAGTTGCATGACCGAGCAATAAACGGTGAAAGTAGTGTAGGTCAGAAGTGTAAAAAGTGGCCTGGTCTTTCAGGGTGTTTAAGCTATGGTGGCTGAGGTGGTTAAAGAGGACCGGTCACCTTTCCTGACATTCCTGTGTTAATAGCTTCATGCATTCCCCATGTAATAACAATTCTGGAGCATCTGTTCTTATGTCTCTATGTTGTGCCGTTCCTTTATTATATCTACTAGAAGTTATGAATGAATTGCTAGCAGTCTGCAGTAAGGGTACTAAACAGTTGGTGGTGTTCCCGCACAGTCTGACACTGGCAGCACTAACTGGATATTATTAGACTGTGCAGGGACATGCCCCAACTGGTAACACCGATCTGGACCTTCATGGCAGACTGCTAATAATTCCTTCACAACTTCTAGCAGCAAAAATAAAGGACAGTCATAAGAATAGATGCTGCAGAATTGTTATTACATGGGGAATGCAAGAAGTTACTACAATTAAGATGTTAGGAGAGGGG
The DNA here is from genome assembly GCF_905171765.1 of Bufo bufo. Lineage (NCBI taxonomy): Eukaryota > Metazoa > Chordata > Amphibia > Anura > Bufonidae > Bufo > Bufo bufo. The sequence continues at coordinate 477,990,581 of NC_053389.1, forward strand.
ACAGGTCCTCTGTAAAGGGAACCTGTCACCATGGAAATGCAATGTAAGCTACAGGCAGCAGGTTATAGAGCGGGAGGAGCTGAGCAGACTGGGATAAGAGTCAGTAAGGGCTCTTTCACACTTGCGTTGTCCGGATCCGGCATGTACTCCACTTGCCGGAATTACACGCCGGATCCGGAAAAACGCAAGTGTACTGAAAGCATTTGAAGACGGAACCGTCTTCAAAATGCTTTCAGTGTTACTATGGCACCCAGGACGCTATTAAAGTCCTGGTTGCCATAGTAGGAGCGGGGAGCGGTATACTTACAGTCCGTGCGGCTCCCGGGGCGCTCCAGAATGACGTCAGAGCGCCCCATGCGCATGGATGACGTGTCCAATGCGATCACATGATCCATGCGCTTGGGGCGCCCTGACGTCACTCTGGAGCGCCCGGGGAGCCGCACGGACGGTAAGTATGCTGCTCCCCCGCTCCCCGCTACACTTTACCATGGCTGCCAGGACTTTAGCGTCTCGGCAGCCATGGTAACCATTCAGAAAAAGCTAAATGTCGGCTCCGGCAATGCGCCGAAACGACGTTTAGCTTAAGGCCGGATCCGGATCAATGCCTTTCAATGGGCATTAATTCCGGATCCGGCATTGCGGCAAGTGTTCCAGATTTTTGGCCAGAGCAAAAAGCGCAGCATGCTGCGGTATTTTCTCCGGCCAAAAAACGTTCCGTTCCGGAACTGAAGACATCCTGATGCATCCTGAACGGATTTCACTCCATTCAGAATGCATGGGGATAATCCTGGTCAGGATTCTTCCGGCATAGAGCCCCGACGACGGAACTCTATGCCGGAAGACAAGAACGCAAGTGTGAAAGAGCCCTAAAACGTATAATTTATACATTTCACTCTCTGCTCTTTCAGAGCTTAGGAGTCATGTGGGACGCCTCAACAATGACTGACAGGCTTTTCTCTGTGACTGTGCAAACAGTTGCAGCTGTCAATCACTGATTAGGACCGCCCACATGACTCCTAAGCTCAGAAGGAGAAGAGATTTAAATGACTACACTACAAGTTTTACTGAATCTTTTCCCATAAAATGATATATCAGTCTGCTCAGCTCCTCCTGCTCTATAACATGCTGCAGGCAGATTGCATTGCATTTCGTGGCGACAGGTTCCCTTTAAACATGGGGGGCCTATGCATGACATATGGCATACTGCAGGGCATAGGTCAGAGATTTATGTTTGACGAATAAACTGCCATATTTTTCTTTGTACAAGGCAAACCTAAATGCAAAATGTGCAGTGAGCAGAGCCTTGGACTGGCCTTACATTCTATCATTTTCCTTGATTTCCGACCACATGTAGCAATAATCAAGCAGTAATCACTATACATAAGTTTACCAGTAGAAGCAAAAAGTCACACACCGATGGGGTGGTTCCAAAAACGTAATTGATTTCCTTTACCCATGGAACAAGATCAAAATTGTGATGCGATTTGGCTCGGCTCCTGCCACTGTCTGATGTGCAACCCCAGACCGGAAAAATTCCGGCGAGATTTTCCGTTTCTATGTAAGTTTACGCTAATCACTGCCGCTCTAATTGACATTAACATGACACGTTAGAAGAACTTGTGGTGATCCCGACGCCCCCCCTCAGCCCCAATGATCAGGTAAGATTCTGCACTGGCAATCAGAACAATCAGATTGCATGTCTGATCTTTGCAAGATGCTAAAGTGCACTCTGTGGTCCTAGTTTATATGGCAGGATCTTACAGCAGACATGCATTTCTTCTTTCCACTACGTCCTACAATCAGTCACAAGGTGGACACAGCTCAATACTGTCCAAATAAGACACAAATGAAACGATAGGCAATGCAGAGGTGGCGTCACACACAGCAGCACCTTGAATCTGACCGGCATCTTCCGTCCTTCGTACCCCCGGAGCTTCTTCACCGCTGGAGCTGCGGTCCTCGGTGTCAGTGAGCTGTAAACACTACCCGTTACCTAGGTAAAGCCCAGTCCGCGTCCAGCTGTCTCTGCGCCTGCGCAATGGTAACGGCTCTGGGCGCAGCGGCCAATCAGAATGCGTCTTCCGGCTTCCTCTCAGAGTCTGTTGTCGCAGCTCTCTGAGGGGATTAGTGTGTGGTGACTGAGGCGGGCTGTCCAGTCTCCTGCTGTAAATAATGGCTGGCACAAGCCCGGGGACACGTGTAATCCTCTGTGGTGTAGTCTGCCTCATTACTACTGAGAGAACTGTAGTGCACACCTGGTGTCTGTCTGAGAAGATAGTAACAGGAGACCTATAGGCCATTACATATCTTTCCACAACCATGTAAAGCAGTTATTACATGGTACATGTCAGTGGCACTGGCCGTGTAGATGTTTATGCACGCAGATGTAGCAGAGCTACTTACAGCAAAATGGCTGACTTTGTTGCCAGGCTGTTCGTCTCCATAAGCTGATAAATCGAATGCATCCAGTAATTAGACTTGTCTCTTCCTTTTTTCCCTGAAGACATTGAAATTAAACCTTTTAATGTTAAGACTACATCCTAAGCTGTTAGGGGACGTGTTTCCAGTAACAAGGAACAGAATTGCAAATACAGCTCTAGCAAACCATGTCCATGATAGGACCCATGTCCACCAACCTTTGTCCTATCTTTTTGAATATGTATTTTATTTTAAGAAAACATTAGTATCAGGCGCAGTGAGGAAAGGGTGCTCAGCGGCTGCTGGCTTCCTCACTGCACCTGCGCCGAATACTGAACGGCGCGAGATGGCTGCTTTCACACTTATGTTCGGAGCGGATCCGTCTGGTGTCTGCACAGACGGATCCGCTCCTATAATGCAGACGTTTGGATCTGTTCAGAAGTTAGTCATAACTTTCACACTATATTGTGTCAACTTCAAACGGATCCGTCCCCATTGACTTACATTGTAAGTCTGGACGGATCCGTTTGCCTCCGCACGGCCAGGCGGACACCTGAACGCTGCAAGCTGCGTTCAGGGGTCCGCCTGCTGAGCGAAACGGAGGCCAAGCGGAGCCAGACAGGCATTCTGAGCGGATCCGCATCCACTCAGAATGCATTGGGGCTGTACGGATGCGTTCGGGGCCGCTTGTGAGAGCCTTCAAACGGAGCTCACAAGCGGAACCCCGAACGCAAGTGTGAAAGTAGCCACTGCAGACACGGCCGGCGGGAGGAGAGCAGCGCTGCCCTGGCCCTGTCAATCAAGAGAAGAAGGGCGTGAAAAGAGGTGAGCAAACGCTTCTAGAGGCTAATTAGCATATTATAAAAGTACGTTTTTCTCAATAAAGGCTTCAGGCAGAGAGATGGCAGTAATATAGTTATGTTCAGCTGACATGAGCACATCGCTGTCAGCCAGCTTAATACCCATTTTTAAGGTGACAGAAACCCTTTAACCATGAAGGTATTTCTTCAGCCCTGTTCCAGAAGATTAAATGTTCCAGAAGATTAAGACCAAAATCCTTATTAGGCCGCTTCGTTTTCGATTCTTCTGATCCGATATAAAAAAGAAGATCTTTTATGTAGAGCATCCGTTGTGCTCATTTTGCATTCATTTGTGTCAGATCCATCATTTATGACAGGAAAAAAAACGGATTTCTGAAACCAGTTTCACACATAGGTCTTTAGGGCTCGTTCACATGAACGTATTTTGCGTTCCGCATACAGTTCGTATGCGGAACCATTCATTTCAATAGGTCCGCAAATAGGTTCCGTGGCCCCGCAAAAATTATGATTCCTGTCCTATTGTCCGTTTTGCGCACACAAGAATAGGCATTTCTGTAATGGGCCTCCTGTTCCGTTCGCAAATTGCGGAAGGCACACAGGCGGCATCCGTTATTTGTGGACCGCATGTTGTAGCTCTTGGCATTTTTTCAGATGTTTTCACATAACCTCTATAGAGAAAAACACCATGACAGTGATAATACACACTGGGGGGAATTTATCATGTCCCTTTATGCAAGTTTTCCTGTGTAAAAAAGTCACAAACACCGGGTTTGCTAGCTTTTAAACACCATTGTGCCTAAATCTAGTTGTTTCTACTCATCCTTTTTCACTTTCTGAAAGGTTTTCTGACCAAATTGATGACTGACATGTACGTTGGCTATGAGCTGGCCTAGATTTCGGTTTATGAGATAGAGGATACTGCTCATTCAAGACAAGGAGTTAAACTCCGGTCTTTGATAAATATTCCCCATTATGTGCAAAAAAAAAAAAAAAAATGCCACAAAAACCAAAGCAAAAAAAGTGCCAAAAAAAGAAAACCAAGCACTTAGGCCTCTTTCACACATGCGATACAGATTATCTCAGGATCTGTTTAGGAAAAAAACGATGGTTTCTTGTTAATATCATTGGGAGACACAGCACCATGGGTATATGCCCAGCTACCACTAGGAGGCGACACTAGATTTTAAAAAAGGTTGGCTCTGTCCAGGTGGGCTATACCCTCTTCACAGCCACTAGGCTATTCAGTTTTAGTCTAGTGTCCGTAGGAGGCAGACATGACCTGCTCTTTTTTCGCAGGTCTTGCTGCTTTTTATTATTATTATTTTATTTTTTTCCTTCTTCTGCAGGTCTCAACCTACTGCAGAATGGGGCTCCAACGTGGATTACCACTTTAGTTGTACCCCCTGCTGGTGTGTACTCAGGTACCATCGCCGGTCACCCAGTCCCTCATTATTGCATCCTCAGTGGATTTCCGGCATTCTCACGTAAATGTTGAGTCTGCCGAAGGGGTTACCCTGCGACACCCGAAGACGTCGGATGGTAAGTACTTTCCTCATCCCTGACCAAGGTGTCCCGGGTTAGTTCTCCTCTCGTGGCCAAGGGGTGGGTTCCACTTTAGTCGGGGGTCCTGATGGTCCTTTCCCTCCTTTCTTCCCTCCTAGGGTTCCTTCTCTCCTTCCTGGCCACCCCACTTCCTCCGCGGCCTTCCCCGCTCCCTCCTCGACCTATCCCGCTACTTTAGTCCCCGGCTTCTGCCGGGACTAGGCTGCTCTTTCCCCAGGCCCCAGGTGCTCCGTCTGCCTCGAACTGCCCCTCCCCGGGCGTCGCTTCTCCCCCTCTCCCTCCTTACCTAGTTGGCAGGCTTTCGCGATCTGCCCGCTGTTGGCACTCCATTGCCGACCACCTCATAAATCGAGGCCTGGTAGGCCACGCTCGTCCCGCCCCCTCCTAGGTTTCCCGGGATTTCTCAATGGCCTCTGGCAGGGGCTACCCTATCCTTTTATCCTGGCCAAGCGCTGGCTTTCTTTTGGGGGGGGCGGAACCCCCCTCTGCCTGGAAGAAGAAGATGCCATCTCTCCTGCAACCTTCCTGGTCTCCTCTGCAGCTGCTGCAGCTCCTCTTCGGGACATAGCACCTGAGGTCTGGTAGGACAGCCCCTGGCTGGCGTTGTTTTCCTTTTCCAAGCTCCCCCTCAGCCCTCTGCCTCCCCTTGGGGTCGCCACGTAATTACTTGCGCCCATTGCGCTAAAGGCTTGCCACGCGGTCAGCCTGTCCCTATTTGTGCGAGGCCCTCTCTTGACGCCCTGACTTATCCTCTTGTGTCAGTCTCTCCTGAATGGGCCTCTTCCCTGTCCCAAGCCGTAGAGAATCCTGTCCGACTCTCCCAATCTATGGCAGAGTCGCTGCACCGATTGCCTGCCCACATTGTGGCCACCTCTGCCCTCCCAGGTATAGGTCCCGCTGACGACCTCGGGTTGTCACAACTATCCCCCTCGGGTCACTCCCAAGACAGGTCTGAAGCTGGTGACAAATCCTTCCCTGCCATTCCATCCGCTGCCCAGGGGACACCTCTGCTCCGATTCTCTCTGAAACAGAGCATCAGGCGGTCTTCCACCATACAGATTCTCTCTGGGTGGTTAAAGACAAATGTCCACTGAGGAATCTCTCCTATCCAGGGTTGGTATCTCCTCTAATGGACTTTCGGATGGCACTCCCCTGGCTGCACACAGGTAAGTCAGCCCGCCTTCCCCTTAATGTGGTGGTGGTGGGGGGGGGGGGGGGGGGGGGTACTTGTACCACTGCCAAATGCTGTACCAGCACTGCAGCTATTTCACTGTACCAGGGGCTATATTCAACACACCCTCCTAGTCGGAGAGTGTTCCCGCCAGACGCTGTAGCCAAAACAGCCATTCTGGTGCTGGCGTGCAAAACGCAACCATATATACAGAGGGAGCCCTGGTTCACCAAAGTGAGTGCCTGTTGCCATTACAGTACACTATGCAGCCTTATTCTCCCCCTCCAGGCGAGGTATAGAGGCTGTCTTCAATTGCCGTAGCTATTGCACCTGTTTGGTTCTAGTGTGCATCGAGCAGCCAAATTACTCCCTTCATAGGTAGAGTACCTGTACCATGTCCAGATGCTGTAGTCATTACACCTGTCTGGTTCTATTGTGCTCCATCTCCAGAGGCTGTAGCCATTACACGTGCCTGGTTCTAGTGTGCACCAAGCAGCCACATTGCTCCCTTTAGAGGTAGAGTACCTGTACCATCTCCAGACGCTGTAGCCATTACACCTGTCTGGTTCTATGATGCACCATGCAGCCCTATTTCTCCCTTACCAGGCGAAGTATAGATACCATCTTGTAACGTGGTAGCCATTGCACCTCTCTGGTTCTAGTGCGCACCAATCAGGCATCGCTTCCCTCTTAAGTGGAGTTCCTGTACCATCTCCAGATGATGTACCCATTACACCTATCTGGTTTTAAGTCTGCACTACACAGCCGTATTTCTCCCTTATTGGTAGAGTACCTGTACCGTCTACAAATACTGTAGCATTTCAAGATACTGTAGCTATGTTCCACTCTCATTATACTGAGCACCATACAGCCTCATTACTCCTATGATAGGCGGAGTATTTGTAGTATCTGCAAGAGCCATGCCCTATTGGTACAATCTGTGGCCCCTACGGCTCCTGCATTACTGGGTGTTTCCCTCCTTTCCCTGGCTCTGATCTGTGATAGGCAATCATGTGGCCCCCCTTTCCCACGGAGTGATGTTTCCATCTCCTGATGCTGTACTCATCACTCTTTTCTGCTTCTAGCATGCATATGCATACCTGGTATCCATTTGTTTTCCCCCCTTCCTGGGCGGAGTAGAGTTGCAATTGTTAGATCCAGTATATGGCTGGCCTAGTCAGATCTGACACCAGGTGCAGTTCCTCCTGAACCAGGCCCTCTGAGTTCACTAAGTCTTCTCATTGCCTCTGTACTAGGAATGATTTTTACTTCATTGCCTGACACACTATTTAAAAAGACTTCCCAGTCCTGTTATGCACCAGACAACTACTCCCCCTCCGCCGTGCGCATATTGTTGGCTGGCATGCTAGGTTTGTTCTTTGTTCTACGAAGTACTACTGCATGTTGCGCAACCGCTTTACCCCATTTCATGATGGGGTACTCGCGTTGTTATTACTGCCTCTCTGCTTTCTTTTCACAGAGTTACTTGGCACAGTCCTGGCAGAGTACAGGGATCACCACTGGATGTTCTTTTTACAGGAGTACGAAACATTGTGAGCAGCCGCTACTACAGTTTCAGGTCATCGCTGGATGTCCTCCACCATAGTCCTGGTCAAAGAGAACAGGACTAGCTCTGAGGGAATCTCCTCAGGTTCCTTTTGCCTCATCTGGGGACTCATCTGCACCGATTCTGTCTCGGAGCAGAGCACCACGCTGTCTTCCATCATACAGCAGTATCTGGGTGGTCAGAGACAATTGTCCACTGGGGGACGCCTCCTCCCCGTGATGGGTTCCCCTCTTTAGTGAATCCTTTGTGGAACCCCTCTGGTTGTAAGGGTACTTCCCTTCCTCTGAGGTACGCCAGTTTGCTGACTCTCCAGTGTGTATTGGTGCCCTTGCCAGGCCATTAGCACGCCGGCGCGCCTATGTGGTGCCCCAGGTACGTACGCTTTCCCCCTCAGAGGAAGGCTTTCATACCACTTCCAGATGTTTTCGGCAGACCTTTCTGGTTGCTAGTTTTCCATTTTCAGCCAGGGTGATGGCACTATCACAGGGGCTCCATCTGCAGCTCCCGGCGCCATTCCACCATTCTAGGTCTAGTGTGTACCACATAGCCGTTTTACTCCCTCATCAGGTGAGTTTTTCATACCATCTCCAGCCCTGTGCGGCAAACTGTGGTCTATCGGCCCTTGCACGACTCTTTCTGGGCTTACTGTGGACTGGCGTCGGGCTGCTCATTCTTTAAGGTACCATCCCCAACTGCGGTACTCTCCCATCCTTCCTGGTTCCAGCATGCTCCTGGAAACCTATTTCCACCCCCCTCCAGTGGCGTACTTGTACCGTCTCCGGGTGTTGTATCGGTCAACTATCCCAGTTACGGTATGTACCTGGTACCATTGGTCCCACTCTGATATGGCTGTGACAGGACTAGTGAGCACCACACACCTGCCCGGTGGGTGGAATTTTCCGCTGCTTGCTTTGGTATCGGACATGGTCCCGTAGTTCTTCTATGGTCCGGGTGTTCTTGGTACTCCTTTATGTTCTCTGATTAGTTGTGCTACATGACAGAAGGGCCGTTCCCTGCCCCTGTCAGTTCCTTCCCACCTCCCTGGGGGTTTTATTGTGCTCTGCTGGTAGCTGGTTTGTACATGTCACTGTAGTCTCTCCCAGCTGCCCCTGCCGACTTCTGCATCCTTTCTGACATATGGATGTCTGGCGATTCTTTTACAAAATCCAGGCTGCTGTACTTGCCCCTTCTGGGACAGTGTTATACAGTTTGCTAGCCACTACACTTGGAATGGTTGGTCAACCATGGCCGATGTTGTTTCCTTAATATTCTGGCTATTGTTGCCCTTAGGTGGTCCGGTTCTGTGGACCCTTCTTGAGTTCTGACTGGGTGATCCTGCTTTGAGTCCCTGACCCAATCATTCTTAGACCATCTGGCTGGCTGCTCCCTTCTGGGGAAGCTACCCATGGCATTCTGACCGCACAGGCTCTGTATAACAGCTGCTTCTTTTGGCCCGGTTTGGTCCTTTTCTTTCCTGAGTCCTCATAGGCTTGTTGCCCTCTTGAGTTTCTAACCTCTCTTCCCATCCCCCCTGGTCAAGTACCTGGTACCTTATTGTTTATTGCTGCGGTTTGCAATTTACATTGTATTGGTCACTTTTGGGACAGAGCTTTTCCTCATTTGGAGAACTGTTCCTCCTCTGGCTGTTTTCTCTGGCAGGAAGGGGTTTCCACCTTCTCATAGGTTTCCCTTTCCCACCTTCCTTGCTGTGGAAGGAGGCTATCCCCATTTCACATGTGAGTCTTTGTTATGATTTCTCTCAAGCGTTTAGCTTCCAGTGCTCCCTTGTTTTCTCTCTACCCTGGCCTTTACATGTGTTTGGCCACGAGCAGTCCGTGCTTTTGGTCTGAGACAATCTAGAGCGCTAGGTCGTTACCAACAGAGACGTTGCTGTGCTACTCTCCTGTTTCTTCAGGGGGAGCCCTGGTTCTTCTAGATCCTTCCTCGGGCTCTCTAGTGCTTGGTCAGCTCTTGGTTCTCGTGCAGGACATCTGGCCCTGCTCCTCATCCTCTAGCGCTTCATTTTTCCCACCTTGGGTGGAGCTGGGTGTTTGCCTTTCTTCCTTCTTGCAGGCCTTGTTTCCCAGGCACTTGCCCTTGGGATCCTGCCGGTCTCCCATATTTTATCTTTTTGCTTGAAACAATTTCATGCTAGGGTCTCTCCTGGTCCTGTTGGGTCACATGGTTCTTCTGTACCTGTGCACCCTACTTTTTGCATGAGATTTCTATCCCACCCTCGGGGACTGCTTTGGGACGTCCCATGGTGCTGTGTCCCCAAATGATATTAACAAGAAAATTAGATTTTTGTACTTACCGTAAAATCCCTTTCTCCTTCAATTCATTGGAGGACACAGATCCCACCCTTTGTTTTCATTTCTCTTTCTTTCACCGGGCTGCTGTTTTCGGTTCATTTCCCGGTCCAGGACATGTTGGTTCTTCGCTTTTGTTTCTCTCTCCTACTGTTATTGGTACAAACTGAACAGCTGGAGGAGTGGCTGTGGAGAGGGTATAGCCCACCTGGGCGGAGCCAACCTTTTTTGATATCTAGTGTTGCTTCCTAGTGGTAGCTGGGCATATACCTATGGTGCTGTGTCCCCCAATGAATTGAACGAGAAAGGGATTTTACGGTAAGTGCAAAAATTCTATTTTTGCACATTTATTTTTTTCTGCAATTGCGTTCAGTGTTTCCGCTTTTCCATCAGGATTGTGGATTGCATATGTTTTTCAAGCGGGTGAAGAAAAACTGAATAATAATCTACTAGCAACCATCAGTAAAAAATTCATTGTATCCAGATACCTTCCGCTTTTCACACAAGCCCCATTCACCTCTATAGGTCCAGGGCTGCGTGAAAAACGCACAATTTAGAACATGCTGTGATTTTTCCTGAATGCAAAGATGATGCGTGAAAAAGCGATGCTCATGTACACAGTACCCATTAAAATGAATGGATCAGGATTTAGCGCGGGTGCGATGCGTTCACTACACACACTACACTACCCACATCCAGACAGAAAACTTGCTCATGTGAAAGAGGCCTTATTCTGGCATTTATCCATAAAAATGTAGCGTGATATGTAGCGTGATATGTAGTTAGTTATATGAACAGATTACGCATTTCAACGTTTTCAGAGTTTTAATCATAGCATAACAATATTGAAACATATAAGTATCCCACTGTTTTATATCCCCTTAAAGACCAGGCCTATTTGTATTTTTACATTTTGGATTTTTCCTCCCCACGTTCCACTAGCCATAACTTTTTTATTTTTCTGTTCACATAGTTATGTGAGGACTTTTTGCGGGACAAGAGGCATTTTTTAAGGCTACCATTTAATTTACCTTGTATTACCTGCGTCTTGTATTAGACAACTGGAAAAAAATTCTTTGTGTGGCAAAATTGAAATAAAAAACAGAATTCTGCCAAGGTTTTGGAGGTTTTAACATCACAGCATTGACTATACACTAAAAATGACATGATGTCCTTATTCTGCGGCTCAATACGAATGCGGTGATACCAAACTGAAGTAATTTTTTTTTTGTTTTACTACTTTAAAAAAAATAAAAACCTTTGGATAAATCAAAATTTTCTTTGCATCGCTATATTCTACAGAGCTGTATGAGGGCTTATTTTTTGCGTAACAAACTGTAGTTTTTATTGATACCATTTTTACCATTGATACCATTACTGTATTTTTCGCCCTATAAGACGCACCGGCCCATAAGACGCACCTAGGTTTTTTGGGGGGAGAATAAGAAAAAACATTTTTTAACCAAAAGGTGTGCTTTTGGTGGGTTTGGAACTAATGGTGGTCTGTGGATGGCACTATTACTGGGGATCTGTGGATGGCACTGTTATCAGGGGATCTGTGGATGACGCACTGTTATGGGGGGATCTGTAGATGACGGACACTGTTATGGGGGATCTGTGGATGATGGACACTTATGGGGGGATCTGTGACGGACACTGTTATGGGGGGGATCTGTGGCTTGCACTGTTACAGGGGGATCTGTGGCTGGCACTGTTACAGGGAGGATCTGTGTGCTGGCACTGTTACAGGGGGGATCTGTGGCTGGCACTGTTACAGGGGGGATCTGTGGCTGGCACTGTTACAGGGAATATCTGTGGGTGGCACTGTTATGGGGGATCTGTGGGTGGCACTGTTATATATGTGTGATGGATCCATAAAAAACTATACTTTGAAATTCTTTTTTACACCTTAAAAATGGAAATCATTAAAACATGAGTGTCATACAAACAACACACTAATTTATTGAGTAAATCCAACAAGAAGAAAGGAACTAAAAAAAACTACCACTGCCTCCTGTAATTACATATTATGTACTGCAGATGGCACAATATACCTACTGTATGAAAAGGTAAGGCTATGTTCACATCTCTGTTTGGAGATCGGCAGGCTGTTCTGGCGCAGAGCATCCAGCAGGATCCTCTACTTCACCACCGGATCCTCATTGAATGCAATGGGGGCCGGCAGTGATCTGGCCGATTTTCAGTATAAATACCAGGTTTCAGCCAGACAAAAAAACGTTGCATGCATTAGCGTCGGATCAGGCTGCCAGGTCTCCGAAACAGACATGTGAACGCAGCCTCAACAAACCTGGAAACAAAACTAGAGGCAGAGTCCAAAGGTATCTATTATCAAGTATAATCCTTCTTAGTCTCATTAGTCGTAGGAATCAGGTGATTTTCCTATTTCATGACGTAAAGTCATGATTTTATTAAAGACACGGAGGCGAGTATTGCTATTCTCCTTCTTTACTCTTACCAATAGCAACAAAGAAAATATTGAAACATGTGATCAGCCCCTCCCCATAGTCCCAGTATAACAGGCCACTCCGCCTGCAAAACCTCCTCTTTCTTTGTAAATCGAGTCCGAAAATCCAACAGAACCTGAAACCAAGAGTCCCAGAACATCATGGGAAAACAACCGCCTTCCATCCAGAAGCGAACCGGGAACAACTGGAAACAACACCGAAGGATGCTCCTCGTCCTGTCCACATCAAGCGATCGGCTGGAACCGAACTACCGACGACGTAGACCAATGGATACAGCACACCAGGCTGGTCTCAACCTGAAAAGGTGAAAACAGAGAATGATAGAAACAAATTGGGACATGGTATCCAAAATCAAATGGTTGCGACAAACCTACTCAGGAAAAAACTCATAGAGTTAAGATCAATATGCGTATGACAACAAATCAATATCATCCGTAGTAATAAACATCATCCATAGTTATAAACATATACATAGGGAGGGGAAACATAGGGCGGGCAATACTCACCTCCGTGTCTTTAATAAAATCATGACTTTACATCATGAAATAGGAAAATCACCAGATTTTTTTACAAGACCCGGAGGCTCGTATTGCAAGTTCAAAGTTAAGACAAATTCTCAATGATTGATTTGAAAATATAAGGACCTGGCCTAAAATAAAATTCTCTGAACGTGGAGACTCTGGACCAACTTCAAAATGTCCTCCAGTCTGGCACCAGAAACCGCCAAAGAGGTAGCAGATGCCCCCCTAGCGGAATGTGCCGAGAAAAGGGAAGTGTCCCATGACCCACTTCATCCACCTGGCCAGCGTGGGAGTGGTCACTGGGGCAAAAGGCCGAATGGTAGAAAGGAAGAGCTGAGGAAACTCCCGCGAACGATGAAGAGAAGTGCGAGCTTCATATTCCCTGAGGCACGCCACGGGACAGAGTGAAGGCGAGGCCGGAAAGGCAGGGTAAGTGACCGAACGTATGTGGGTCTTAGTCCTCCTAGAGATGTCAAAGGAGACCCCCCCCCGGGGTGTATGAGCGGGCATCATAATCCAAAGCCTGGACGTCGGACACCCGCTTGCAGGAAATCAAACAGAAAAGGGTAACGAGTTTCGCCGACAGTTGCCTTAGGGAAAGGTCTGCATTCTGAGGCCAAGTGGACAAAAATGAAAGGACACAAGACACATCCCAAGTGGCAGAAAACCTAGGCCTCGGAGGTCGAGACATACGAGAGCCGCGCAAGAGACGGCAGACCAAAGGATGTTGACCCGCAGGAGTGCCGTCAAAACCTTGATGAGAAATGGCCGATCTGAACAGGCTGATCGTGCGATAGGCCTTGCCCTGGTCGAATAGAGAAGACAGGAAATGCAAGATCTCCGTCACAGGTGCCAAAACGGGATCCAAGTCCTTAGCCACGCACCAGCGAGCCCAAGATCCCCAGGCAGATCTGTAGGATCTTCTGGTTCCTGGGGCCCATGCGTTCTCCAAGAGGACTCTAGCTGTTCCCGAAACTCCCGGGACCTCTCGCGAGACGGGGTGAGGCAGGACTTCTCCTGATTGAGGAGGAAACCCAGATCCGACAGAAGATCCATGGTCCAGCGAAGGTGGTTCAGTAACACTGAATGATTCTGGGCCATGATCATAATGTCGTCCAGATAGACGATGAGGCGAACTCCCCGACTGCGCAGCCAGGCCATAGCCGGGCGCATCAGCTTGGTGAAGCACCACGGAGCTGAAGAGAGGCCGAATGGGAGGCACGTAAACCGCCAAATCCTGTCCTTCCAAGAGAAACAGAGAAGGTTCCTGGACGCGTCCTCGACAGGGACAGTAAGATAAGCGTCCTTCAGGTCCAACTTGACCATCCAATCGCCCACCTGCAGAAGGTCCCGAAGGAGATGGATGCCCTCCATCTTGAAGTGGCGGTACCTGACGAACGCTTTGAGGGCCCGTAAATTGATGACGGGCCGCAGCTGGCCCCCTTTTTTCGTCACCAGGAAAATGTTGATTATTATCGCAAAAGGGGATACCGGAGCCGGCTCTATGGCTCCCTTGCGGAAGAAATCTGACAACTCTGAGTCCACCAGTATGTGGCTCTCTTCCGACAGCACTACAGGGTGTGGAGGCGGAATGGATAGTGGGGAAGACGTAAGCTCGATGTGGAAAACCCTGACCGTGGAGAGAACCCATTGGTCCGAGGTGATGCGTGACCAAGCTCGAGAAAAGAGGCGGAGTCTGCCCCCTACACAAACAGTTAAAGAATTGAAATGAGGCAGCAGTCTTACCGTAAGGTCGTCTGGAACCAGGGTTGCCTCTGTAGCCTCTAGACCGCCAGGATCCTCCTTGGGAAGGGAAAAAGGATGGTGCCTCTCGCCTTTGCTCCTGGAATGCAGGTCTCTGAGAGAAGGAGCCTCGGCCCGTACCACGGGATTGAAAATGGGCGCTGCCGGACAGACGGCCCCTGAAACTGCCGGCCCTGGTAGAGACCCTACCGTGAAACACCCGCTTCATAGAACTCTGGGCTTTATCGAGTGCTGTGAAAGCACCGACAAACCGTCCTAGGTCCTTTATAAAGGACTCGCCAAACAACAGGCCCTGGGCCTCCTTACCGGCTTCTGTAAGCGCCAAGTTGGACAGTTTAGACTCAATCTTAAAAAGTATGGCCTTGCGCCGTTCAATAGCCAGGGACGTATTAATGTTTCCCGCTATGCAAATTGCGCGCTGAACTCACTCGCGCAGCTCTAGAGGATCTACCTGCCTATCCTCAGCCTTGGCAGCCTCGGCCAAATCTAATATCTTTGCCAGGGGGCCAAATATGTCGAGGAGCTTGTCCTGACAAGAGCGCAGAGCCGACTCCAGACCCTTTCTCGGATTCCACCCTGATTTGGTGAGGAATTGGGTCATTTTGGGGTCTACTGCCGGAGTCTCGCAAACCCTATTGGGTCACTTACCAGTAGGAGGAGCTCCCGGCCGGACCTGTCACTTACCAGTAGGAGGAGCTCCCGGCCGGACGCAGAGATCACAGCTCGCAGGTAAGTATAATGGTTCTAAAAATTACTAAGTAACCATGGCAACCGGGACTGCAGTAGCGTCCTGGTTGCCATGGTTACCGATCGGAGCCCCAGCGATTAAACTGGGACTCCGATCGGTACACTCCGCTGCCACCAATGATAGGGGGGAGATTTTAATTAGGAGGGGGAGGGAGGGGAGAAGGCCCACTGGCCACCAACGAGTTAACTACAGGGGAGGGAGGGGGGGGCCCACTGGCCACCAACGAGTTAACTACAGGGGAGGGAGGGGGGCCGGCTGCACTGGCCACCAATGAGTTAACTACAGGGGAGGGGGGGGCGGCCGCACTGGCCACCAATGAGTTAACTACAGGGGAGGGAGGGGGGGCCGGCCACACTGGCCACCAATGTGTTAACTACAGCAGGGGGCAGTCATGTACACAGTTCTTTTAGTATATTCTAACCTGAAGCGTCCCCATCACCATGGGAACGCCTCTGTGTTAGAATATACTGTCGGATTTGAGTTTCACGATGTAACTCAAATCCGACAGTATTTTCTAACATAGAGGCGTTCCCATGGTGATGGGGACGCTTCAAGTTAAAATATACCATCGGATTGGAGAAAACTCAGATCCGATGGTATATTAACTCCTGACTTTACATTGAAAGTCAATGGGAGACGGATCCGTTTGAAATTGCACCATATTGTGTCAACGTCAAACGGATCCGTCCCCATTGACTTGCATTGTAATTCAGGACGGATCCGTTTGGCTCCGCACGGCCAGGCGGACACCAAAACGACTTTTTTTTCATGTCCGTGGATCCTCCAAAAATCAAGGAAGACCCGCGGACGAAAAAACGGTCACGGATCACGGGAAAACGGAACCCCGTTTTGCGGACTGCAAAAAAATACGGCCGTGTGCATGAGGCCTAAGGCTACTTTCACACCAGCGTTTTTGCTGGATCCGTCATGATAATACAACCCATAAAAAAGGTGATCACGCTGCCTTTCACGGACTCCAGCCTTAATTAAACAGGGTTTCAAGGTTCAATTAAACAGGGTTTCAGATCAAAGTCCACATTTAAACCGACGGGCTGCATAGAATCCATCCTATATATCCACTCCACTTCCCTTCGGTTTATGTTCACTACCGGGTCACCCCCTCGCCAGTTTGTTGTCACTTTCTCCAAAACAGCAAACCAGAGTGAGTCCCTTTGGGTCCTTTCCGTGACACTTCTTAAAGTGCATTGGAACACTGTGCATTTTCATGCCCTTTTTTTATATTGTTGATATAATCCTGTACTCGTGTTTTTTATTTCCGTAAAGTTCTTCCAACATACATGGAACCACACGGACATCTTAGCAGGTAAATAACCCCCATTTGTTCGCAACTGATTTCTCCTTTAATGTTATATTCTACCCCATTCTTTGCAACAATTTTCTGTATACCTCTCTGTTTATTATCATCTTTGGTGCGGTTCCTGCATGCAATGCAGAAACCGCACCATGTGAACTGATTCTTTTCTTCTCTCTTCTTTTTTATGGGGATATAGCTATGAATAGGGATGAGCGAACCCGAACTGAATTTTGGGGTGTCCGTGACACGGACCCGAACCCGAACATTTTCGTAAAAGTCCGGGTTCGGGTTTGGTGTTCGGCGCTTTCTTGGCGCTTTTTGAAAGGCTGCAAAGCAGCCAATCAACAAGCGTCATACTACTTGCCCCAAGAGGCCATCACAGCCTTGCCTACTATTGGCATGGCTGTGATTGGCCAGTGCAGCATGTGACCCAGCCTCTATATAAGCTTGGGTCACGTTGCGCTGCACGTCACTCTGCTGATTCAAGCATAGGGAGAGGTTGCAGCTGCGACGTTAGGACGAGATTAGGCAGATTAACTCCTCCAAAAGACTTCATTCTGTGATCGATCTGCAGCTGTGGATCATTGAAGTGCTAATATTGACTTGCTCACTTTTTTGAGGCTGCCCAGAGCGTTTTTAGATCACTTTTTTTTCTGGGGTGATCGGCGGCCATTTTGTGACTTGTGGTGCGCCAGCACAAGCTATCAGCAAGTGTATTTAACCATCAATAGTGTGGTTATTTTGTGCTATATCCTACATCAGCTGCAGGCTGAGCCTGTGTCACCGAAGTGCATTTAACCATCAACAGTCTAGTTATTTTTTGGCCATATACTACATCAGCTGCAGGCTGAGCCTGTGTCACCGAAGTGCATTTAACCATCAACAGTCTGGTTATTTTTTGGCCATATACTACATCTGGTGCAGGCTGAGCCTGTGTCACCCAAGTGCATTTAACCATCAACAGTGTGGTTATTTTTTGGCCATATACTACATCAGGGGCAAGTTGAGCCTGTCACCCAGCGCCTAAAAAATAGACCTGACATTTCTATTCAACCAAATCTGTACTGTTTTAGCTGGTCAAGTTATTTGTAGTGACCGTAAAAGCACATTTTTTGTTCTGGGTTGAAAAACTATTCCCAAATTTGCCATTCTCAAAATAACTAGTTTCTGCTATATGAGGCCTACTTAAAATCTATCCCAAAAAGGATATCTTACATTGAAGGTGCTGATAGTGTCTTTTAGAAAAACCTAAGACACACGCTACCGTGCAGATAGAAGTCTGATTCTGTGATTAAACCTATACCTGTCACACAGCGCAAAAATAAACAGGCCTCACATTTCTATTCAACCAAATCTGTACTGTTTTAGCTGGTCAAGTTATTTGTAGTGACCGTAAAAGCACACTTTTTGTTCTGGGTTGAAAAACTATTCCCAAATTTGCCATTCTCAAAATTGTGGTGAACGGGAACAATGAGGAAAACATCTAATAAGGGACGCGGACGCGGACGTGGACATGGTCGTGGTGGTGTTAGTGGACCCTCTGGTGCTGGGAGAGGACGTGGCCGTTCTGCCACAGCCACATGTCCTAGTGAACCAACTACCTCAGGTCCCAGTAGCCAGCAGAATTTACAGCGATATTTTGTGGGGCCCAATGCCGTTCCAAGGATGATAAGGCCTGAGCAGGTACAGGCATTAGTCAATTGGGTGGCCGACAGTGGATCCAGCACGTTCACATTATCTCCCACCCAGTCTTCTGCAGAAAGCGCACAGATGGCGCATGAAAACCAAGCCCATCAGTCTGTCACATCACCCCCATGCATATCAGGGAAACTGTCTGAGCCTCAAGTTATGCAGCAGTCTCTTATGCTGTTTGAAGACTCTGCTGCCAGGGTTTCCCAAGGGCATCCACCTAGCCCTTCCCCAGGGGTGGAAGAGATAGAATGCACTAACGCACAACCACTTATGTTTCCTGATGATGAGGACATGGGAATACCACCTGAGCACATCTCTGATGATGACGAAACACAGGTGCCAACTGCTGCGTCTTTCTGCAGTGTGCAGACTGAACAGGAGGTCAGGGATCAAGACTGGGTGGAAGACGATGCAGGGGACGATGAGGTCCTAGACCCCACATGGAATGAAGGTCGTGCCACTGACTTTCAGAGTTCGGAGGAAGAGGCAGTGGTGAGACCAAGCCAACAGCGTAGCAAAAGAGGGAGCAGTGGGCAAAATCAGAACACCCGCCCCAAGAGACTCCGCCTGCTACTGACCGCCGCCATCTGGGACCGAGCATCCCAAAGGCAGCTTCAAGGAGTTCCCTGGCATGGCACTTCTTCAAACAATGTGCTGACGACAAGACCCGAGTGGTTTGCACTCTGTGCCATCAGAGCCTGAAGCGAGGCATTAACGTTCTGAACCTTAGCACAACCTGCATGACCAGGCACCTGCATGCAAAGCATGAACTGCAGTGGAGTAAACACCTTAAAAACAAGGAAGTCACTCAGGCTCCCCCTGCTACCTCTTCTTCTGCTGCCGCCCCGGCCTCTTCTGCTGCTGCCGCCGCCTCGGCCTCCTCTGCTGCTGCTGCCGCCTTCTCGGCCTCTTCTTCTGCCTCTGGAGGAACGTTGGCACCTGCCGCCCAGCAAACATGGGATGTACCACCAACACCACCACCTGCATCACCAAGCATCTCAACCATGTCACACGGCAGCGTTCAGCTCTCCATCTCACAAACATTTGAGAGAAAGCGTAAATTCCCACCTAGCCACCCTCGATCCCTGGCCCTGAATGCCAGCATTTCTAAACTACTGGCCTATGAAATGCTGTCATTTAGGCTGGTGGACACACACAGCTTCAAACAGCTCATGTCACTTGCTGTCCCACAGTATGTTGTTCCCAGCCGCCACTACTTCTCCAAGAGAGCCGTGCCTTCCCTGCACAAACAAGTGTCCGATAAAATCAAGTGTGCACTGCGCAACGCCATCTGTGGCAAGGTCCACCTAACCACAGATACGTGGACCAGTAAGCACGGCCAGGGACGCTATATCTCCCTAACTGCACACTGGGTAAATGTAGTGGCGGCTGGGCCCCAGGCGGAGAGCTGTTTGGCGCACGTCCTTCCGCCGCCAAGGATCGCAGGGCAACATTCTTTGCCTCCTGTCTCCTCCCCCTCTACTCAGCTTCCTCCTCCTCTTCTTCCACCTGCTCATCCAGTCAGCCACACACCTTCACCACCAACTTCAGCACAGCCCGGGGTAAACGTCAGCAGGCCATTCTGAAACTCATATGTTTGGGGGACAGGCCCCACACCGCACAGGAGTTGTGGCGGGGTATAGAACAACAGACCGACGAGTGGTTGCTGCCGGTGAGCCTCAAGCCCAGCCTGGTGGTGTGCGATAATGGGCGAAATCTCGTTGCAGCTCTGGGACTAGCCGGTTTGACGCACATCCCTTGCCTGGCGCATGTGCTGTATTTGGTGGTGCAGAAGTTCATTCGCAACTACCCCGACATGTCAGAGCTGCTGCATAAAGTGCGTGCCGTCTGTTCGCGCTTCCGGCGTTCACACCCTGCCGCTGCTCGCCTGTCTGCGCTACAGCGTAACTTCGGCCTTCCCGCTCACCGCCTCATATGCGACGTACCCACCAGGTGGAACTCCACCTTGCATATGCTGGACAGACTGTGCGAGCAGCAGCAGGCCATAGTGGAGTTTCAGCTGCAGCACGCACGGGTCAGTCGCACTGCGGATCAGACACACTTCACCACCAATGACTGGGCCTCCATGCGAGACCTGTGTGCCCTGTTGCGTTGTTTCGAGTACTCCACCAACATGGCCAGTGGCGATGACGCCGTTATCAGCGTTACAATACCACTTCTATGTCTCCTTGAGAAAACACTTAGGGCGATGATGGAAGAGGAGGTGGCCCAGGAGGAAGAGGAGGAAGAGGGGTCATTTTTAGCACTTTCAGGCCAGTCTCTTCGAAGTGACTCAGAGGGAGGTTTTTTGCAACACCAGAGGCCAGGTACAAATGTGGCCAGACAGGGCCCACTACTGGAGGACGAGGAGGATGAGGAGGAGGTGGAGGAGGATGAGGATGAAGCATGTTCACAGCGGGGTGGCACCCAAAGCAGCTCGGGCCCATCACTGGTGCGTGGCTGGGGGGAAACACAGGACGATGACGATACGCCTCCCACAGAGGACAGCTTGTCCTTACCTCTGGGCAGCCTGGCACACATGAGCGACTACATGCTGCAGTGCCTGCGCAACGACAGCAGAGTTGCCCACATTTTAACGTGTGAGGACTACTGGGTTGCCACCCTGCTGGATCCCCGGTACAAAGACAATGTGCCCACCTTACTTCCTACACTGGAGCGTGATAGGAAGATGCGCGAGTACAAGCGCACGTTGGTAGACGCGCTACTGAGAGCATTCCCAAATGTCACAGGGGAACCAGTGGAAGCCCAAGGCGAAGGCAGTGGAGGAGCAAGATGTCGCCAACGCAGCTGTGTCACGGCCAGCTCCTCTGAGGGCAGGGTTAGCATGGCAGAGATGTGGAAAAGTTTTGTCACCACGCCACAGCTAACTGCACCACCACCTGATACGGAACGTGTTAGCAGGAGGCAACATTTCAATAACATGGTGGAACAGTACCTGTGCACACCCCTCCACGTACTGACTGATGGTTCGGCCCCATTCAACTTCTGGGTCTCCAAATTGTCCACGTTGGCCAGAGCTAGCCTTTTATGCCTTGGAGGTGCTGGCCTGCCCGGCGGCCAGCGTTTTGTCTGAACGTGTATTTAGCACGGCAGGGGGCGTCATTACAGACAAACACAGCCGCCTGTCTACAGCCAATGTGGACAAGCTGACGTTCATAAAAATGAACCAGGCATGGATCCCACAGGACCTGTCCATCCCTTGTGCAGATTAGATATTAACTACCTCCCCTTAACAATATATTATTCTACTCCAGGGCACTTCCTCATTCAATACTATTTTTAATTTCATTTTACCATTATTTTGCGGGGCAACCCAAAGTTGAATGAACCTCTCCTCTGTCTGGGTGCCGGGGCCTAAATGTGTGACAGTGGCCTGTTCCAGTGGTGGGTGACGTGAAGCCTGATTCTCTGCTATGACATGAAGACAGATTCTGCGCTGACATAAGGCCAGATTCTCTGATACGGGACCTCTCTCCTCTGCCTGGGTGCCTGGGCCTAAATGTTTGACAGTGGCCTGTTCCAGTGGTGGGTGACGTGAAGCCTGATTCTCTGCTATGACATGAAGACAGATTCTGCGCTGACATAAGGCCAGATTCTCTGTTACGGGACCTCTCTCCTCTGCCTGGGTGCCTGGGCCTAAATGTGTGACAGTGGCCTGTTCCAGTGGTGGGTGACGTGAAGCCTGATTCTCTGCTATGACATGAAGACAGATTCTGCGCTGACATAAGGCCAGATTCTCTGTTACGGGACCTCTCTCCTCTGCCTGGGTCTAAATGTGTGACAGTGGCCTGTTCCAGTGGTGGGTGACGTGAAGCCTGATTCTCTGCTATGACATGAAGACAGATTCTGCGCTGACATAAGGCCAGATTCTCTGTTACGGGACCTCTCTCCTCTGCCTGGGTGCCTGGGCCTAAATGTGTGACAGTGGCCTGTTCCAGTGGTGGGTGACGTGAAGCCTGATTCTCTGCTATGACATGAAGACAGATTCTGCGCTGACATAAGGCCAGATTCTCTGTTATGGGACCTCTCTCGTCTGCCTGGGTGCCTGGGCCTAAATGTGTGACAGTGGCCTGTTCCAGTGGTGGGTGACGTGAAGCCTGATTCTCTGCTATGACATGAAGACAGATTCTGTGCTGACATAAGGCCAGATTCTCTGTTACGGGACCTCTCTCCTCTGCCTGGGTGCCTGGGCCTAAATGTGTGACAGTGGCCTGTTCCAGTGGTGGGTGACGTGAAGCCTAATTCTCTGCTATGACATGAAGACAGATTCTGTGCTGACATAAGGCCAGATTCTCTGTTACGGGACCTCTCTCCTCTGCCTGGGTGCCTGGGTCTAAATGTGTGACAGTGGCCTGTTCCAGTGGTGGGTGACGTGAAGCCTGATTCTCTGCTATGACATGAAGACAGATTCTGTGCTGACATAAGGCCAGATTCTCTGTTACGGGACCTCTCTCCTCTGCCTGGGTGCCTGGGCCTAAATGTGTGACAGTGGCCTGTTCCAGTGGTGGGTGACGTGAAGCCTGATTCTCTGCTATAACATGAAGACAGATTCTGCGCTGACATAAGGCCAGATTCTCTGTTACGGGACCGCTCTCCTCTGTCTGGGTGCCTGGGCCTAAATATGTGACAGTGGCCTCTTCCAGTGGTGGGTGACATGAAGCCAGATTCTCTGCTATGGCATGAAGAGACTGATTCTCTGCTGACATGAAGCCAGATTCTTTGCTATGGCATGAAGAGACTGATTCTCTGCTGACGTAAAGCAAGATTCTCTGCTATGGGACCTCTGTCCAATTGATATTGGGTCATTTTTATTTTTTTTATTTTTATTTTAATTCATTTCCCTATCCACATTTGTTTGCAGGGGATTTACCTACATGTTGCTGCCTTTTGCAGCCCTCTAGCTCTTTCCTGGGCTGTTTTACAGCCTTTTTAGTGCCCAAAAGTTCGGGTCCCCATTGACTTCAATGGGGTTCGGGTTCGGGACGAAGTTCGGTTCGGGTTCGGATCCCGAACCAGAACATTTCCGGGAAGTTCGGCCGAACTTCTCGAACCGAACATCCAGGTGTTCGCTCAACTCTAGCTATGAACCAAAGTGTCACGTAAATTTGGGGCTTTTCTGTATAGAATCTCTGGTTTTCCCGGAATAACATCCCCCAAAATAGGATCATTTTGTAACACTGACCAATTTTTTCTTATTATGTTCTTCATAGGACCCGTAACGGCATTAAACTGAGTAAAAAATGTGAATCTAAAATCTTTATCTTCTCCTCTTCTTTTCTTTTTATCCTTATTCTCCCCTCCATTTTCTACCTCTTCATATATTTTTAGTAATTTCTCCTTTTATATCCTTTTTCTTCAAATCGTTCTTTAATAGTCTGACTTTGTTCCTCAAAATCTTTTTTATCTGTGCAGTTTCTATATACCCTTTTTAGCTGTCCTTTTGGTATATTTTCCAACCAGGGTCCATAATGACAGCTGGTTGTGTCTATCTATCCATTCACATCAGTGGGTTTAAAAAACGACTTGGTTCTCAAATTATTCCCATCCACTGATATTGTAAGGTCCAAAAAGTTAATCTCCACAGGGCTAATCTCGCTAGTGAAAGCCAAATTCCAAGTGTTCCTGTTTAACCATCAATTAAATTCCTCAGTCCTTGTTCCTCCCTCTCCCATATCATCAAACAATCATCAATGAACCTTTTCCATAAGGTAAGTTTCCCTCCTTGTTGTTCTTGCTGTAATAAGGGATTTATCCTCTCCTTCTCCCATACGAACATGAAGATATTTGCGAAATTGGGGGCGAATTTCAGTTTGTGTAATTTTTTTCGTATATCTTGAGTGGGTGTAGTTATCCTGTGTTGAAAATGGATGATAATACAACCGTCTGCATCCGTTCTAAACAGATCCAGTTGTATTATCTTTAACCACCTCCGGACCGCTGTACGCACAGACGCGTCCTGGAGGTGGTTGATTTATTCCTCCTGGACGCTCCGGCGCGTCCTCTCGCGAGACGCGAGATTTCCTGTGAACGCGCGCACACAGGCGCGCGCGCTCACAGGAACAGAAGGTAAGAGAGTGGATCTCCAGCCTGCCAGCGGCGATCGTTCGCTGGCAGGCTGAAGATGTGATTTTTTTAACCCCTAACAGGTATATTAGACGCTGTTTTGATAACAGCGTCTAATATACCTGCTACCTGGTCCTCTGGTGGTCCCCTTTGTTTGGACCGACCACCAGAGGACACAGGTAGCTCAGTAATATGTTGCACCACTACACTACACCCCCCCCCTGTCACTTATTAACCCCTTATTCACCCTTGATCACCCCTGATCACCCCATATAGACTCCCTGATTACCCCCCTGTCATTGATTACCCCCCTGTCATTGATTACCCCCCTGTAAAGCTCCATTCAGATGTCCGCATGATTTTTACGGATCCACTGATAGATGGATCGGATCCGCAAAACGCATACGGACGTCTGAATGGAGCCTTACAGGGGCGTGATCAATGACTGTGGTGATCACCCCATATAGACTCCCTGATCACCCCCCTGTCATTGATTACCCCCCTGTAAAGCTCCATTCAGACGTCCGCATGATTTTTACGGATCCACTGATAGATGGATCGGATCCGCAAAACGCATACGGACGTCTGAATAGAGCCTTACAGGGGCGTGATCAATGACTGTGGTGATCACCCCATATAGACTCCCTGATCACCCCCCTGTCATTGATCACCCCCCTGTAAAGCTCCATTCAGATGTCCGCATGATTTTTACGGATCCACTGATAGATGGATCGGAGCCGCAAAACGCATACGGACGTCTGAATGGAGCCTTACAGGGGCGTGATCAATGACTGTGGTGATCACCCCATATAGACTCCCTGATCACCCCCCTGTCATTGATTACCCCCCTGTAAAGCTCCATTCAGACGTCCGGATGATTTTTACGGATCCACTGATAGATGGATGCCCTCATAAAAGGAATGTGGGCCCCTTTGCGCATCTAGGCTGCAAAAAAGTGTCACACATCTGGTATCGCCGGACTCACGAGAAGTTGGGCAATGTGTTTTGGGGTGTCATTTTACATATACCCATGCTGGGTGAGATAAATATCTTGGTCAAATGCCAACTTTGTATAAAAAAATGGGAAAAGTTGTCTTTTGCCGAGATATTTCTCTCACCCAGCATGAGTATATGTAAAAAGACACCCCAAAACACATTGCCCAACTTCTCCTGAATACGGCGATACCACATGTGTGACACTTTTTTGCAGCCTAGGTGGGCAAAGGGGCCCACATTCCAAAGAGCACCTTTCGGATTTCACAGGTCATTTACCTACTTACCACATATTAGGGCCCCTGGAAAATGCCAGGGCAGTATAACTACCCCATAAGTGACCCCATTTTGGAAAGAAGACACCCCAAGGTATTCCGTGAGGGGCATGGCGAGTTCCTAGAATTTTTTATTTTTTGTCACAAGTTAGCGGAAAATGCTGATTATTTTTTTTTTCCTTACAAAGTCTCATATTCCACTAACTTGTGCCCACCTAGGCTGCAAAAAAGAGCATTCCAAAGAGCACCTTTCGGATTTCACAGGGCATTTTTTACAGAATTTGATTTCAAACTCCTTACCACACATTTGGGCCCCTAGAATGCCAGGGCAGTATAACTACCCCACAAGTGACCCCATTTTGGAAAGAAGACACCCCAAGGTATTCGCTGATGGGCATAGTGAGTTCATGGAAGTTTTTATTTTTTGTCACAAGTTAGTGGAATATGAGACTTTGTAAGAAAAAAAAAAAAAAATCATCTTGTGACAAAAAATAAAAAGTTCTATGAACTCACTATGCCCATCAGCGAATACCTTAGGGTGTCTACTTTCCGAAATGGGGTCATTTGTGGGGTGTTTGTACTGTCTGGGCATTGTAGAACCTCAGGAAACATGACAGGTGCTCAGAAAGTCAGAGCTGCTTCAAAAAGCGGAAATTCACATTTTTGTACCATAGTTTGTAAACGCTATAACTTTTACCCAAACCATTTTTTTTTTACCCAAACATTTTTTTTTTATCAAAGACATGTAGAACAATAAATTTAGAGCAAAATTTATATATGGATGTCGTTTTTTTTGCAAAATTTTACAACTGAAAGTGAAAAATGTCATTTTTTTTCAAAAAAATCATTAAATTTCGATTAATAACAAAAAAAGTAAAAATGTCAGCAGCAATGAAATACCACCAAATGAAAGCTCTATTAGTGAGAAGAAAAGGAGGTAAAATTCATTTGGGTGGTAAGTTGCATGACTGAGCAATAAACGGTGAAAGTAGTGTAGGTCAGAAGTGTAAAAAGTGGCCTGGTCTTTCAGGGTGTTTAAGCCATAGGGGCTGAGGTGGTTAAAATAGCCATGACGGCTCCATCATGAAGACCACTAAAAGTCAATGGGGTATGGATCCGTTTTCTATTGTGTACGAGAAAACGGATCCGTCCCTATTGACTTACATTGTGAGTCATGACGGATCCGACTTGCTCCGCACCACATCGCGGACAGAAAAACGCTGCTTGCAGCATTATTCTATCCGGAATGGGGATGCAGCCAAACGGAACGGAATGCATTCTGGTGCACTCCGTTTCGTTCAGTTCAGTTTTGTCCCCATTGACAATGAATGGGGACAAAACAGAAGTGCTTTCCCATGCTATTGAGACCTATGATGGATAGCCTAAATGACAGCCTTAATACCGCTGGACAACTCCTTTACTATGATTACATCTTGCCTGAGCTTCAGCAGTTGCAGTTGCAGTTTTAAGAAATAAAAAAAATGGAATCGCACACCATAGGAGGTAGATAAGGTGCCACCAAAAGGGTTATGAAGATGGAGCAAAGAATGGATGTTTCCTTATTTTGGAGCAAAATGCTAGGCTGGTTTCCACATTTTTGCACAGAAGCTGAGGAAAAACGTATAAAATAAATGAGATTGAGGCCTACAGAAAGCAAGTAATTTCTATGAAGTGTCTGTCTTTATCAGCTCATGAATATGTGCTAGGTCATGGAGAGCTGCAATCTGCTCATATTATGGTTGTGGGAGGAGCCACCTGAGATTATATCACTATTGCTATTATATACAGTCTAGAGCCGCATCATACAAATCCTGGCTAAAGATCTGTGAGCCCATCAAAATAGAGGAAGGAAGAAGAATCATTACCAAGAGAGAGATACAGTCTAAGGGCTCTGTCACACAACCATATGAATGGCTCCGCATTTGTTCCGCAATTTTGCGGAACGGGTGTGGACCCATTCATTTCAATGGGGCCACAAAAGATGCTGTCTGAAACCGTTGTTCCATTTCATGGCCCTTCAAAAATTATAGAGCATGTCCTATTCTTGTCCATAATCGTGAACAAGAATAGGCATTTCTATAATGGGCCGCCTATTCCGTTACACAAAAAGCAGAATGCACACGGGTGGCATCCGTGTTTTGCATATCAGCAATTTGCGGACAACAAAATGCGGCATGGTCTTCTGAATGCACCCTTAGGCCAAGTTCACACGAACGTGTGTGACCCGTGCCCGTGCTGCGGCTCGCAAATTGCGGGCCGCAATGCACGATCGCCTGCCGTAGGTCAGCTGCATCGGATCGCGGACCCATTCACTTTAATGGGTCCGCGATCCACCCGTTCCGCAAAAAGATAGGACATGTTCTATCTTTTTGCGGAACGGAAGTACGGGACGCAACCCCACGGAAGCACTCCGTAGTGCTTCAGAGGGGTCCCGTTCCATGCGGCCGTTCCGCTATTCCGGATTTGCGGACCCATTGTTGTGGGTAAACTGTTTGAAGGTTTTCTAAGAGATGCTATCTTGGAGTACCTCAACGGAAATAAGCAAATAACGCCATATCAGCATGGCTTCATGAGGGATCGGTCATGCCAAACTAATTTAATCAGTTTCTATAAGGAGGTAAGTTCTAGACTTGACAGCGGCGAATCAACGGATGTCGTATATCTGGACTTCTCCAAAGCATTTGACACTGTACCACATAAAAGGTTAGTATATAAAATGAGAATGCTCGGACTGGGAGAAAATGTCTGTATGTGGGTAAGTAACTGGCTGAGTGATAGAAAACAGAGGGTGGTTATTAACGGTACACACTCACATTGGGTCATTGTCACTAGTGGGGTACTTCAGGGGTCAGTATTGGGGCCTATTCTCTACAATATATTTATTAATGATCTTGTAGAAGGCTTGCACAGTAAAATATCAATTTTCGCAGATGACACTAAACGGTGTAAATTAATTAACACTGAAGAGGACAGTATACTACTACAGAAGGATCTGGATAGATTAGAGGCTTGGGCAGATAAGTGGCAGATGAGGTTTAACACTGACAAATGTAAAGTTATGCACATGGGAAGGAATAATGCAAGTCACCCGTACATACTAAATGGTAAAACACTCGGTAACACTGACATGGAAAAGGATCTAGGAATTTTAATAAACAGCAAACTAAGCTGCAAAAACCAGTGTCAGGCAGCTGCTGCCAAGGCCAATAAGATAATGGGTTGCATCAAAAGGGGCATAGATGCCTGTGATGAGAACACAGTGCTACCACTCTACAAATCATTAGTCAGACCACACATGGAATACTGTGTACAGTTCTGGGCTCCTGAGAACAAGGCAGACATAGCAGAGCTGGAGAGGGTCCAGAGGAGGGCAACTAAAGTAATAACTGGAATGGGGAAACTACAGTACCCTGAAAGATTATCAAAATTAGAGTTATTCACTTTAGAAAAAAGACGACTGAGGGAAGATCTAATTACTATGTATAAATATATCAGGGGTCAGTACAGAGATCTATCCCATCATCTATTTATCCCCAGGACTGTGACTGTGACGAGGGGACATCCTCTGCGTCTGGAGGAAAGAAGGTTTGTACACAAACATAGAAGAGGATTCTTTACAGTAAAAGCAGTGAGACTATGGAACTCTCTGCCTGAGGAGGTTGTGATGGTGAGTACAATAAAGGAATTCAAGAGGGGCCTGGACGTATTTCTGGAGCTTAATAATATTACAGGCTATAGTTACTAGAGAGGGGTCGTTGATCCAGGGAGTTATTCTGATTGCCTGATTGGAGTCGGGAAGGAATTTTTTATTCCCCTAAAATGGGGAAAATTGGCTTCTACCTCACAGTTTTTTTTTTTTTGCCTTCATCTGGATCAACTTGCAGGATGACAGGCCGAACTGGATGGACAAATGTCTTTTTTCAGCCTTATGTACTATGTTACTATGATTGCGCCCCCCCCCATCATGGGTAGCGAGGTGGCGCCTTAGGCGGGCACCTACCCTCGCCTACCCCTCATCCCGGACCTGTACGGTGGTGGTTAACTGGACTGCGCCTCCTCTAGCAGATGATATTGACTTAGTGGGTGAATCGGTTCTCTCGCCTACCTCTCTTAAATATTTTATAAGATAAACAAAATTTTCAAAAACCAGATTTTTAGGGACCAGTTCAGGTCTGAAGTCACTTTGCGAGGCTTACATAATAGAAACCACCCAAAAATGACCCCATTCTATAAACTACACCCCTCAAGGTATTCAAAACTGATTTTACAAACTTTGCTAACCCTTTAGGTGTTCCACAAGAATTAATGGAAAATAGAGATACAATTTCAAAATTTCCCTTTTTTCGCAGATTTTCAGTTTTAATAGTTTTTTTCCAGTTACAAAGCAAGGGTTAATAGCCAAACCAAACTCAATTTTTATGGCCCTGATTCTGTAGTTTACAGAAACACCCCATATGTGGTCGTAAAGTACTGTACGGGCACACGGCAGGGCGCAGAAGGAAAGGAATGCCATACGGTTTTTGGAAGGCAGATTTTGCTGTACTGTTTTTTTTTTACATCATGTCCCATTTGAAGCCCCCTGATGCACCCCTAGAGTAGAAACTCCATAAAAGTGACCCCATCTAAGAAACTACACCCCCAAGGTATTCAAAACTGATTTTTCAAACGTCGTTAACCCTTTAGGTGTTCCACAAGAATTAATGGAAAATAGAGATACAATTTCAAAATTTCACTTTTTTGGCAGATTTTCCATTTAAATATTTTTTTGACTTTTACAAAGCAAGGGTTAACAGACAAACAAAACTCAATATTTATGGCCCTGATTCTGTAGTTTACAGAAACACCCCATATGTGGTCGTAAACTACTGTACGGGCACACGGCAGGGCGCAGAAAGAAAGGAATGCCATACTGGTTTGCTGGACTGTTTTTTTTGACACCATGTTCCATTTAAAGCCGCCCTGATGCACCCCTAGAATAGAAACTACATAAAAGTGACCCCATCTAAGAAACTACACCCCTCAGGGTATTCAAAACTGATTTTAAAAACGTTGTTAACCCTTTAGGTGTTCCACAAGAGTTATTGGCAAATGGAGATGAAATTTCAGAATTTTAATTTTTGGGCAAATTTTCCATTTTAATCCATTTTTCCCAGTAACAAAGCAAGGGTTAACAGCCAAACAAAACTCAATATTTATGGCCCTGATTCTGTAGTTTACAGAAACACCCCATATGTGGTTGTAAACAGCTGTACTGGCACATGGCAGGGCGCAGAAGGAAAGGAATGCCATACGGTTTTTGGAAGGCAGATTTTGCTGGACTGGTTTTTTTGACACCATGTCCCATTTGAAGCCCCCCTGATGCACCCCTAGAGTAGAAACTCCAAAAAAGTGGCCCCATTTTAGAAACTACAGGATAGGGTGGCAGTATTGCTGGTACTAGTTTAGGGTACATATGATTTTTGGTTGCTCTATATTATACTTTTTGTGAGGCAAGATAACAAGAAATAGCTGTTTTGGCACCGTTTTTATTTTTTGTTATTTACAACATTTATCTGGCAGGTTAGATCATGTGATATTTTTATAGACCAGGTTGTCACGGATGCGGCGATACCTAATATGTATACATATTTTTTATTTATGTAAGTTTTACACAATGATTTCATTTTTGAAGCAAAACAAATCATGTTTTAGTGTTTCCATAGTCTGAGAGCCATAATTTTTTCCGTTTTTGGGTGATTACGTTGGGTAGGGTATGATTTCTGCGGGATGAGATGACGGTTTTATTGGCACTATTTTGGGGTGCGTGTGACTTTTTGATCGCTTGCTATTACACTTTTTGTGATGTAAGGTGACAAAAAATGGTTTATTTAGCACAGTTTTTATTTTAAATTTTTTACGGTGTTCATCTGAGGGGTTAGGTCATGTGATATTTTTATAGAGCCGGTCGATACGGACGCGGCGATACCAAATATGTATACTTTTTTTTTATTTATGTAAGTTTTACACAATAACAGCTTTTTTAAAACAAAAAAAAATAAAATTATGTTTTAGTGTCTCCATATTCTGAGTATTCATATATTCATAGTTTGTTTTTTTTTTTGGGCGATTGTCTCAGGTAGAGGCTCATTTTTTGCGGGATGAGGTGACGGTTAGATTGGTACTATTTTGGTGAGCAAACGCCTTTTTGATCGCTTGCTGTTGTACTTTTTGTGATGTAAGGTGACAAAAAATTGTTTACTTAGCTTGGTTTTTATTTTTTATGGTGTTCATCTGAGGGGTTAGGTCATGTGATATGTTTATAGAGCCGGTCGATACGGACGCGGCGATACCTAATATGTATACATTTTTGTCCCCCTTTCTTTTACCTATTTATTTTTACTTTATTTGGGGAAATTACGTTGTTTTTTTTTCACTTTATTTTTTGTCCCACTTTGGGACTTGAACTTTTGGGGGTCTAATCCTTTACAATGCATTCCAATACTTCTGTATTGGAATGCATTGGCTGTATGAGTAATACAGTGAGTATTACTCATACAGCTTCCGGCCTGTGAGATTCAGGGGGCTGGATCTCACAGGCTTGTCACCGGAAGGCAGTGCAGATGCCTCAGAAAGGTATCGCGCTGCCTTCCATGCCATCGGGTCCCCGCCCACAGCCCCATGGGGCCCCGATGGCACCACCGCTGCCGCACCAGGTAAAAGCCGCAACAAGCCGCAGGTCTGAATTGACCTGCGGTTTGCGGCGATCGCCGACACGGGGGGGGGTCACGGGACCCCTCCGCGCATTTAGCCGAGGTGCCTGCTCAATGATTTGAGCAGGCACCTTGTTCCGACACATGACGTATCGGTACGTCATGGGTTCTTAAGGACTCGGGAACCATGCCGTACCGATACGTCATGGGTCCCTAAGGGGTTAAAACGCTTTTACTTATCCAGGCCATTCTGAGATTGTTTTCTCATCACATATTGTACTTCATGACAGTGGTAAAATTGAGTAAAAAAATTTCATTTTTATTTATAAAAAAATACAAAATTTACCAAAAATTTTGAAAAATTTGCAAATTTCTATTTCTCTACTTTTATAATAGACAGTAATACCTCAAAAAATAGTTATTACTTTACATTTCCCATATGTCTACTTCATGTTTGGATCATTTTGTGAATGCCATTTTATTTTTTGGGGACGTTAGAAGGCTTAGAAGTTTAGAAGCAAATCTTGAAATTTTTCAGAAAATTTCCAAAACCCACTTCAGGTCTGAAGTCACTTTGTGAGGCTTACATAATAAGTCAAACAGTCTTGAGTGGGACTCGCAGACTCTTCCCTCCTCCCATTGCAAGCATGGTTCATGCTGGAGGTAACTGGTGAGTTGTTTGTGAGTCGGCCTCATGCTCCTGTAATTTGCCCACTGGCTCCAGTTAGGAGAGTGTTAGGTCCCAGGCTACTTGAGAAACCTTGGCGTGGTGCCCGGGCTTAGACATGTTCTACACCGTAGGACATGTTGACTAATCTCTCAACTTTAAAACCAGTTTGAGGGTTTAGTAAGACCGCAGCGTGCACCTGTCTTTGCTATTTTGTTATATTGATCCTAGGTGACCCTGACTCCCTCCGTATTAAGTGTAGGGAGCCGGTGGTCGTGTCCCCTCACTATTATAGGGTGTTCAGGTGTCATACAGTCGAGGCACGAGGGCATGCAATTATCTATCATAGAGATCTTTGCATGGGCTGAGCAGTAAGGGAGAGCTCTAGGGCTTTTACAGGGCTCACCCTAATGTTCCTTAGTTTGGGATCAAGTCAGTCGGATCTTTATCTGTTACTTATTGTTGCCTGCAACACCATCCGTGACATCACCTGAGGGGTTAGATCATGTGATATTTTTATAGAGCTGGTCGATACGAACGCGGCGATATGTAATATGTCTACTTTTCTTTTTGTTCCCTATTTTTGACAATTTTATTTTTTTACTTTATTTTGGAAAAAGGATGATTTTTTTTTTTACTTGAAACGTAAATTTTTTTCTTAGAAAAAAAAACATTTTTTTCACTTTATTTTACTTTTTTTATTTGTCCCACTTTGGGACTTCACCTTTTCAGGGTTTTATCCCTGTTTCAATTCAGTATAATACATTCTGTATTGTACTGAATTGAACTGTCAGCCTCTCACACAATGAGAGGCTGACAGTTGCCTAGGAGACTCAGGCTGGATCTCCTGGGCTTCCGTAGGCTGGCAGCTCCGATGCCTGTGTAAGGCATCGGGGCTGCCATGGCAACCATCAACCCTTTGCCAGCGCAGCGCGGGGGGAGGTGATGGAGTCAGAGGAAGCCCCCTCCCTCTGTATACCCCACACGTGCGGCGGTCATACGTGCGGTGATGCCGGCGGGTTAATCCGCCGGCATCACCGCACACAGCGATGCCGCCGGATGCAGCAGGGGGCCGGCTATCAGTAACAGCCGGGCCCGTGCTGCGGATCGGGCGGGTGCAGCTCCTGCACCCGCCCGATCCCATCATGTACATGCACGTGAGGATGCGGCAGAGAGCCGCATTCACTCACGTACATGTACGTGAGCATGTGGGAAGGGGTTAAATATCCTAGTTCGAGCACTCATGCTCAATAGAAAATGCCAGACAAATGTGCCAAGGGCAAGGGAGAAAATCGTTAATTTCTAAAGATAATTTGTTTTCCCTTAGTCCTAACAGCAGCACAGATGGGGTTAACTACCCCCGTGGACTGGTAGGACCGGCTGAAGTTTATTGAGCCCAAGTACCAATAATAAACTTTACTCCCCTACAAAAGGATGGAACCGCCCCCAGCCCACTGTGTTTATAGTAAGAATAACTTTACTAGGGTGGGATATTTGTGTGCTGCTGTTAGGACTAAGGGAAAACAAACTATCGTTAGAAATTAACGATTCCCTTACATCCTACCTGCAGCACAGATGGGGAGATAGCAAGAAGAATAGTCTGCCAAAAGGCCAAAAATTCAGCTACCCTGGCGTCCAGTCTGTAGTGAGAGATGAAGGTAGATTCAGAGCTCCAGGAGGCAGATTTACAGATTACATCCAGAGGAAGGAGACTTCTTTCAGCAAAAGAAGTAGAGACGGCCCTAGTGGAATGGGCCTTCACAAACTCTGGAGGTTTCAATGCCTGAGAATTGAAGGACTCTCTTATGGCCTCCTTAATCCAGCGACTAATAGAAGTCTTGAACGCCTTACGGCCTTTAGACTTACCGGCAAACAGGATAAAGAGGTTCTCATCTATCCTGAACTCCCTAGATCTATCCACATAGATCTGGAGGCATCTTGAGATATCCAACGGATGTTTGACTGGATCTCTGGAGGAGGTAGAAAGAGAATACAAAACTGCCAATTAAATAACTTGGTTCATGTTTTGAAACGATGGAACCTTGGCCCTGAAGTATGGAAGAAGTCTTAGGAGAACCCGGTTTTGTAGAAAGATGGTATAGGGTTCGTGGGCCGAGAAAGCTTGAAGCTCCGAGACCCTCTTGGCCGAGGTTACCGCCAGTAAGAAGACCAACTGCAACGTCACAATTTTTTTATCTACCTCCTCCAAAGGCTCGAAAGAGGGAGATGCTAACCCCTTGAGTACAACTGATAAAACCCACTGAGGGATGGGCTTCAGTACTGTAGGCTTCAATCTTTCAGCTCCTTTGAGGAAGCGTTTAATGAGTGGGTCCCGAGAATAGGATCTGTTAAGGCAGGCTGAAATGGCAGAAATCTGGACCTTCAGAGTAGATGGAGCAAGGCCTTTGTCAAGGCCGTCCTGCAGGAATTAAAGTATCGCAGAGAGGGGCGGATCAGCAAACGCCACCTGTTTAGAGGCACACCAAGACGAGAAGATCCTCATGATTCTGGAGTAGGCTTTTTTGGTAGAGTCTGCTCTTGAATGTGACAATGTTTTCAGGACCGACTCTGAGAGCCCTTCTATACTGGGAAGGGACTGATCAACCTCCAGGCTATAAGGTTGAATCTGTGCAGATC
Source organism: Bufo bufo (assembly GCF_905171765.1). Classification (NCBI taxonomy): domain Eukaryota; kingdom Metazoa; phylum Chordata; class Amphibia; order Anura; family Bufonidae; genus Bufo; species Bufo bufo. The sequence goes on from NC_053389.1 coordinate 478,026,301, forward strand.
TGGGCAGAGATGAGTGTCCCACGACACCAGAGTCTGCTGAGGGGGGAGCCTCCAATAATGCCCTTGACTCATCTGAATGAGTTAGGTAAACCAGGATCTCTTGGGCTAAAACGGTATGATGGCTATCACCGAGGCCTGATCCTGACGGATTTTCATCAATACCCTCGGTATCATGGAAAACAGAGGGAAGATGTAAGACAGCCTGAACCTCCACGGTATTGACAGAGCATCTATCGCCAGGGGGTTGTCCTCCCTGTAGAGGGAGCAGAACCTCTCCACCTTGGCGTTGAACCTCGCTGCCATGAGATCTACCTCTGACAAACCCCACTTGAGGACTATCTGCCTGAACATCTCCGGATGCAAGGACCACTCCATCGTCGGTAGACCGCGACTCAGGCGATCCGTGATCATATTGAGGGAACCTCGAATGTGGATGGCAGACTCACGTTCGACTTCTGACAGTTGATGATCCACCCTAGGCGGACCAGAAAGGAGATAGCAATATGAAGATGGTGGGAAAGGACTGGAACCGAAGAGGCCTTTAGGAGCCAATCGTCCAGAAAAGGAATTATGGTCAGTCCCTGAAGTCTCAAAGCTGCCACCACCGAAACACTACCTTGGTGAAGGTGAGAGGAGCAGAAGAGATCCCGAAGGGCAAGGCAATGAACTGGAGGTACCTGCGGACCCCCGAGACCTGGACCGCGATCCTGAGATACTTCCTGGAAGCAGGATGGATCTGGATGTGAAGATACGTATCCTTGAGGTCCAGAGTTGCCATCACGTCTCCAGGATTGAGAACGTGAACCACTGACCTGATAGTTTCCATACGAAACTTTGCCTTCTTTATATATTGATTGAAAAATCTGAAATCGATAATCATCCGGAGATCTCCAGATTTTTTGGGGACTAGAAAAATAGGAGAATAACTCCCTAAGCCCCGTTCTCCTGCCGGAACCTCCTCCAGTGCGCCCTTGAGAATGTAGTCCTGAATGTAGGACTCCAGAATTGCCTGCTTGGCAGGTTGTAAGCGCTGGTTGGTGATGAATCTGTCTGGGGGAGGAGATTTTAGACTGATTAGGTAGCCCTCGGATATGACCTTTAGGACCCAAGGGTCCAGAACTTTCTGAGCCCAAATTTCCTTGAAGTGGGCCAGACGCCCTCCGACAGGTACAAGGGGGCAAGGGATCTGAAATACTTCTAGAAGGACGGCAGGAGTAGCGGGGGTTAACCAAGAGCCTCGGGGAGGCCCATAGTCAGGAGGGCTTTGGCTCCTCTGCGAGGGCGCTTTGAATTTCTTCACTGCGCCCCCCAGTCTCTACGCGATCTTGCGTGTTGGCCAGACCTACCGCCACGGTCTTGCCTGCCCCGCCCCCGAAAGAGCTGCTGGAAAAGACTTGCCCTTCTTTTCGGAGAGGCCCTCCATGATTTTATCTAATTCTGAGCCGAACAAGCGGTCCGGCTTAAAGGGGAGACCGCACAGGTTATATTTGGAAGCATTGTCAGCGACCCATGGTTTGAGCCATAATGGCCTGCGGGCTGCTGACACCAGGGCCATGGATTTGGCTGCCAATTTTAATTGTAATTGTGCGGTGTCGCACAGAAAATCCATTGCTAGATTAGCGGTCTTGAAAGCGGCCAAGATGTCGTCACGCGAGATTCTCTGATCGACATCTGTCTGGATCTGGTTTAGGCGGGCCCGGAGAAAGGAAGAAACCTCAGTGGCCACAATAGCGATAGATGCGGAAGCTGCAGCTGCAGAATAGCTTCTTCTTAAAGTGCATTCTGCCCTCCTATCAAGGGGGTCTTGCAGACTAGACCCATCGTCTGCTGGCACCAGAATGCGCCTGGACAATTTGGCAATAGCCATGTCCACCTTGGGAATGGAACCCCACGATTCCATCAAGGATTTCGCCATGGGAAACATGGTCTTGAATTTTTGGGCAAGACCGGACCCTTCTCGGGTCTTTTCCATTCCATCCGCATGACTGAAAGAAGGGTCTCATCCGCCTTAAAGACACGCTGTGCCCGACCGGCAGGATCAGAGGACTCCCCAGCGTCAACATCCTGGTCCCCCGACCTGATGGACTTTAACAACTTCTGTGTTTTTTCTGGGGGGGAAAAAACACGAGGTTAACTCCTCTTCGTCCGAAGAGGAAGAGACCAATGAAATGGCTGCAGGTCTTTCGACGGGCACGGAGGTATCCATAGGTGCCTGGGTGGGCGCAGGAAGCCTTTCGTCCAATAGGTTTACGATGCCCTTAATAGATTCATCCACGTATCCTTTAACCCACGCATACATCTCTTGCATGGTGGGTTCAGTAGATGGTTGGGGTCTATGACAACCTTCGCATCTGGAATAGGGACAATTCTTGTCCAGGAGAGCGCTGCAGTTGAATCAGGCCAGATGTTTCCTCTTCTAAACCGATATCCGGGAATCCGGGTCTCTAGGTGAAGCCATAGCTGTAAAGAATTAAGAATTAGTAAATTCTGCCACCAGTAAAAGAATACCAGAAAAAAACGTAACCAGAGGCCCACCGAGGGAAACGCCAGAAAGCAACCGCTAGTAGCAATGGAATCTGAGTACAATGTACTAAATAGGCTCTGGGAGCTAGCGTGTGCTGCCAGAGGAAGAGCATGAGAACAGAGGCTCCTTAAATAGGCGAGGCTGGAAGGATCTACCCGATCCTTATAAAATAATATTTTAACTACTTAATACAGTAATTCCCCTCCCTCCCCAATCCCCCGGAGTCAGGGGGCCAAGTATGCGGGCGCAGAGGAAGCAAAAGCTTCCCAGAGCGGAGAAACGCCGCTGGCCGAGGACCGGAAGTGACGCCAGAGAGGCCGACGTCACTTCCGGAAGATGGTGGCGCCCACGGAGACACGGCGAAGCGCCGCACCGCCGCACAGACAGAGGAAGGAGGTAACGGAAAAAAACAGCACCGCAAAAAGATAGTCGGGCTTGAGCTAATATAAGAGAAATACTGCCGAAGCCAGCAGTATAAAAGAATACATGCTTCCCCCCAAAAAAAACAACAGTCCGGAGGACAGAAAAAACACAGTTCCCTCTTTTTGTAGGGGAATAAAGTTTATTATTGGTACTTGGGCTCATTAAACTTCCGCCGGTCCTACCAGTCCACGGGGGGTAGTTAACCCCATCTGTGCTGCTGGTAGGACGTAAGGGAACCAACTATTTCCCCACTTCAATTGGCTTAGACTTTATTATCATAAGGTTATACAATATAAATATGATTCAAATTTAATCTATTATGTTTGTGTAATATACAGGTGAAACTCGAAAAATTAGAATATCGTGCGAAAGTCCATTTATTTCAGTAATGCAAATTAAAAGGAATTGCATTAATGCAGCTTAAAATTAGAATTTTGTCAAAAGGTTCAATATTCTAGGCTCAAAGTGTCACACTCTAGTCAGCTAATTAATCCATATCCCCTGAGCAAAGGGTACCTCAAAATTTAGACTTTGGGGTTTCATAAGCTGTAAGCCATAATCATCCAAATTATAACAAATAAAGGCTTGAAATATCTCGCTTTGCATTACTGAAATAAATGAACTTTGCACGATATTCAAATTTTTCGAGTTTCACCTGTTCATACACATCTTTGATGTAAAATAAAAAGCTAATAAGATTAGATTTTTACATGTGTATGATAACTATTACACTGTATGAATTTTTACAAAAAAGTGATTAATGTTTTTTCAACATGTATGACTGATTCAGGTCAGGGACTTCCACGGCAGGGCAGATATGCTTTATGGACGAATATAGTTTACGCTGCACTGAGGGACAGATTGGGACACTGCACCATATGGTGCACCAATGATTACATGATTTCCGCAAATGCCGCCTTGATTTTGCCGCTCCATGGGTAGCGAGGTGGCCCTCTAGGCAGTCGCCTACCCCTCATCCTGGCCCTGTAGGGGGGTGGTTGACTGGACTGCGCCTCCTCTAGCAGATGATATTTACTTGGGGTGAATCTTGTTTCTCTCGCCTACCTCTCTTGATTACATTATAAGATAGACCGAACCTGTCAGCTGATGTCATACATCAGTAATCAGGCAAAGTAGAGAATTCACTGGCCTAAGTGGATGCAAGTATACGTTACCATAAATCCTCAGTACCAGGACCCCTAAAGATAATTAGAGCCGGACATACCAAGTTGCCAAAGGATAGATAGAGTAGTTGTAAAGCAGAAAAAACAAACAGGGGAATGGTGTATTTTCACTAGTGGACATGCTGGAGTGTTAGTGAAATGGGCCCTCTTTTATTGTGCTAACCAGAAGTGTGGTGCATTTCACGGTGGAACGCATCGCATCCTGACTCAGAGATATAATATTTAAAAGTGTCATGCGTGTCATCGTGGAACGCACCACCTTTAGACATCCTCACTAGGATAGAACAAGAATACTATGTAGAATAATGTAGATATGTGGAGTGACCTGTGGAACGCATTGCATCCTGACTCAGAGATATAGTATTTGAAAGTTGCGATGCGTTCCAAAGTGGAACGCATTGCCTCAAGCCAGCCTCTAGTTATCCTGCATTGAATAGAACCAGAATAATATCTAGGGTACTATAAATATATGGAGTACAACATGGCTGTGCTTTCCAACATGGAACGCATCGCTAATACCGGATACACTGTAGGGTCCAGCAATAACATGCATTCCACTGTGTGACGCATTGTTACTAGGTAAGCTGTAGTACAGTGTATGTGGAAAATAACTGCATACTATAATATAAACTACCACATTGTACTTGGGGGTAGAAAATGGAGTAAAATCAATGTGTTTGACAATAACTCGGTGCATTCCACAGTGGAACGCATCATAGATATGAACATGACAATCATAATGACATTATAAATGGGGCTTATCAGTAGTATAAAAGAACATATGGTCTAGAAAAATCATGGGAAGGGTGTATAAATGTGGAAAATAGGATGTATTTTTTGTGGACTTATGTGAGTGATCTGAATAGCGGGATGGGGCACAAAAGAAAAGGCTAAAAAGAAGAGATATAAATTCAAGGAGGCTATGGGATGAATATATCATTGGCATTGGTCCTGATTAATACCTAATTCTAAGTATGAATCTAATAGTGTATAAATAAAAGATAAAAGGACGTGTATAAGTATGAATAAATAGAAATACAAGAAGGACAGAATGAGAGAAGGAGTATGTAAAGGATACAGCAAGATGGGCAACAGTGGTGGGGATCCGGTCCGTATTATTAGCAAGTCTGTGAAATAAAAGTGAAATCGTTAGTAAAAATTGTATCAGGTGGAGGGGTAACAAATATACTATGTCACAGAATTGTTGATTATATTCTATTCGAAATACTAAATAAAAGCTGATAATTCATTCATCTGTTGAGACTCCTAGGTTCAAGACTTTGCAGTTTGTGAATACAAAATGCTTCCCATAATTTCAGGATTTTTTTGTCGATCGCCCCCTCTTCTTGGCGTGGATATTTGTTCAATAACTTGAAATCTTAATTGAGAAATATTGAGTTTGGCTTTGTGAAGGTGATAGGGAACTGAAACTAATAGGTTTTGACAACATATTGTGGATTTATTTTGGCAAACACGATCTCTGATACTTTGTGTGGTTTCTCCTACATATATTAACCCACAGGGACATTTTAGTATGTATTCGACTAAGTTGGAATCGCATGTGAAAAAGCACTTAATCAGAAACTGTTCACCAGTAAGTGGATGTCTAATTTTATCACCTTTTAGTATATTTGAACATTGGGCACAATGGAGGCAGGGGAATGTACCATTAGACTGGAGCCTACGTCGGCTTTAACCAATGGTCACGTACATTTTTCGGACGGCGAGTACAAGAGAGGACCGGGGACTGGAATTCTTCTATAGTTGGATTTGATAACCAAAGCATAATAATATTACACACATATAGTATGAACTCAATCTTTATTGTTTAAAAAGAGAAAATAAATACATAATACAGCAAAAAATGCATATAGTGGTAGCAGTGCAGGAAAATACTGCGACAAGTATAAAACCACCATCCCTCCAACACCAATAACTCCTATAGTTCGTTTTGCACAGTCAATAGAGAGATTGCACACCAAAAACTTCATACAAATATTGTGTAACAATCACATAGAAAAGTATAAATAGTGGACATATCTTATACCTTGACCTCATGCCATAGCAACTAACCATACCCATTAGAGTATCATTGCATATTAATTAGACATGGAGTCTCTAAAGGCATACTCCAAGTGCACCATAAATGTGCTAACCTAGATGCACTGCTACCACTATATGCATTTTTTGCTGTATTATGTATTTAATTTCTCTTTTTAAACAATAAAGATTGAGTTCATACTATATGTGTGTAATATTATTATTCTTTGGTTATCTGTTTAGTGACACACATATTTAACTATTGATATTAACGTACCGGTTGTTATTTGTTATAGTTGGAATTGGTAAGGATGTTGCGGTGTTTTTTTGATAATATTGACTGTTTTATGTGAGTAGGGGTGAAAAGTGTGGACAAAGGGTAATCTTCTCTTAGTCTCCAAAACTGGTTTTGTGGTCGTAAATAGACCCTCATTAATTATCGTTTGAGGATAACCCCTTTCTTGAAATTGTATTGCAATTTCTTGTAGTCTTAATGATGTAGTGTCCTTGGTTGTGACTATTCTCTTAACTCTTTCAAATTGTGATTTGGGAAATGAATGTTTAGTAGATGGAGTGTGACAACTGGTGTAGTGAAGGAGATTGTTGAGGTCTGTCGGTTTCTGGTATAAATCTGTAATGAGAATACCGCTGTTGTCTTTAATGACCTGGGTGTCCAAAAAGCTAATTAAATGGTTGCCATGATAAATGGTAAATTGCAATTCCGTGTATATCAAATTGAGATGTTGGTAAAATGTTCACAGGGAGCCTTCCTGTATGTCAAATATATCATAGATATATCTCTTCCAGATTTTTGCATGTTGTGTAAAAAGTAGATGTGAATATATGTATTCTTGATCTACTCAAGCCATGTAGCCATTGGCGTAAGGGGGTGCTACGTATGAACCCATAGTGGTCCCTTGTGTCTGCAGATAGAAAGTATCCTCAAACATAAAATAGTTCTTATGTAGGACTAATGTCAGGAGATCTAAATACAATTGAGAGGTATCGATGTATCGGCTTCCTGTAGTAAAAGTTTGGTGGCTCGTTTACCTTTATCATGTTGTATAGAGGTGTATAAACTGTTGACATCCCATGTGACTAATCTGGTCTCCTCAGACATAGGCCCTATCTTATAAGTTCTAAAAAGGTGGATGTATCTAGCAAAAATGATGTGGGGTAAAGACTTTTTCCAACAGAGTGGATAAAGGAGACAAAATTGAGTCAGTAGAAGATACTATTGGGCGTCCAGGGGGCTTGTCTAGTGTTTTCTGGACTTTGGGTAAGATATAGAATACAGGAGTGATTGGGTGAGGATTAGTCAAAAAATATATGACTTATTCTTTGATAGTGCCCTGATTTTGATGGTAAGTGAGTACTTTCCTAATTTTATTGGCTATCTGTGTGGTAGGATTGAAAGAAAGTTTAGTATAATGTTAGTATTACTTAGTTGTCTGTATAGTTCTGGCATGTAATCTGTCCGATTCATCACAACAATTGCCCCTCCCTTGTCTGCAGGTTTGATAATCGATTTTTAGTTAATGAAGAGAGGGTTTGCCTATCATTGTTCGTAAGATTAGGTGAGAGTCGGTATTCACTTCCTTTTATTTTCTTCATAAACAGTTCTGAATCTCTGTTAACAAGATTAATGAAAGTCTCTACACCTGGAGTGGTCTTTGGGGCAGGACTGGTGTTGGGGGGGGGAGGGGGCAAACAGGGCAATTGCCCAGGACCCCCTTTCCCTGCTGTTTGATAGTTAAGTGGGCTGATGGTGGGAGTCTTTTTTTTTCATTCAATTGTTTTATCTTCCTCCTCCACCTGTCTTCCTAACATGCTGCAGCAGTCCCTGTAAACACAGTCACCGCTGCTGTCCACCCCGCACATAACGTCTCCCCAGACCTTAGTGACAGTACAGCATTACAATCCTGATGCCACAGACTGATGCCTCCGCCCTCATCCTTTGTATCTTGTGGGCTCTGTGTGACCCCAGTATGAGCTAGGTCTGCAGCACTTTTAGGACACCACCAAACAGCGTGCTTGTGTGTTGCTTGTGACGTGGCAGTGCTGCATTCAGTTACCACATGGCTGTAGTTAAACTAATGTAGACAGCATTGTTTAGGTGGTCTGCATCGTTAACAAGGGGTGTATAGATTAAGAATCTAAAGCCCAAATTAGCAGTTTCTTTTTTCCAGTACTTGGGGGGTGCAGACCTGGGCTGCTAATAAAGGCATCTGTAAAGCTGTGTCACACATTGTGGCAGTATCACAGCCAGATCCCCATAACAGTGTGTCATCCACAGATTCCACTTTCTTAGAGAGAGTGGTCGAGACTTGTTCTTAGAGTTGATTTTAGGCTTCTGGTGTCAGTGTGGTTTTCAATTGTTGTTCAGCTGATTGGATGTGTTCTTTGGTGGAAATGATTGATTTCTGAAGATAGGAAATAGTTAAAGGGGTTTTGCAGTTTTTCTAAACTGATGCTCTATCCTCAGGATGGATCATCAGCATCTGATCGGTGGAGGTCTGACACCCGGGACCCCTGCCGATCAGCCGCGGCCTTCTCGCTGTTTACCACAGGCCCAGTGACGTCACGACTTGTATCCAATGACCTGGGCGGGGCTAAGCTCTGTTCACTTGACTGGAGCTTAGCTTCGCCAAGGCCATTGGATACTAGTCGTGAAATCACTGGGCCTGTGGTAAACAGCGAGAAGGTGTCAGACCCCCGCCTATCAGATGCTGATGATCTATCCAGAGGATAGCGGTAAACAACGAGAGGATTGGCGGTAAACAACGACAAGGCCGCTGCACTACTGCCAGCGCCGCTGACTTCTCAAACAGCTGATCAGCAGGGGTCCCGGGTGTCGGACCCCCTCCAATCAGATGCTGATGATCTATCCAGAGGATAGATCATCAGTTTAAGAAAACTGCAGAACCCCTTTAAGGTCATAAGGTCCAATGAGCATTTGTTTAGAATTTGTTCAAATTGTTCGCAGAATGAGGGATTGTCATTAAAGATGGTTGAGCGTATGGACATACGCAATACCCTGGGTATTCTTTGTACTCTTACATATTCTGCAAGAGTTGCACAATGAAGTTCATAATTAAGCAATTTTCTGTATTCACGTTCAAAATCTCAGCTCTGAACTCGGATGTTGGAGTTTGTAAATACTCGCTTGAAAGAGTCACTTGTGAGAGAATTGATGCAGCTTCTTCCTGATTATAGGAGAAGGTGGAGCTTGACATCATGGACTTGGTGCTCAACGTCAAGGGAAATAATATATTGATCAAGTGGCGTGGCACTCTTGTCCAATTTTTAGGTGCTTTGGTTGTGGGTTCCCAACCCTCAAATACATAGAATAAAACTTCAGCACACCTTCGGATATACTGTAATCAGTGCATTATTTTTATTAGATTTTTCTTGCAAAGCAACTTAGATGCATGTGTGATGTTACGGTCCAAAAGACCGAGTACTGTGGCAAGTACTGTTATGGTGGTGCTGAGGCAGGTAATGTTATGAGCGTACTAAGGTTGGAACCGTTATACATGTGCTGTAGCAATTTTTTTTACTGTCGCAGGTACTATTATGGTGGTTATAGGGCAGGTACAGTTATGACGGTATGCAGCAAATAAGTGTAATAGATTGACACAGCTCATCATCATTTTGTTACCAAGTGGTGAAGTGGTGCATGGATAGATCAACGTCACAGCCTCGGGTTTAGACATCCGACTAAATTACATGTTTAGCCTTCTTCTACAGTAAAAAAACATAGATCTTCCATTCCACCGTGTTAAAATAAAGAGCAAAGTACAGATGGTTAAAAATGAACCCCTACACATTTCAAACGAGCACTATGTGTCCTTTTTCATGGCATGTAAACTCAGGTACCAGTCGAAACTGAAGCCAAGTTCGGATCCAAGTTTTTAAATGTTTTTTCAGTTTAAAAATCAAATACCAAAGTTATTCACCGAAGTCTTCACCCAAGAACACCTGACTTCGCCTCGTCGGAGGCCATACACTTTACTGCTGTACAGAGACGGATTGCTCTGGATAGGTTATCAGTATCTAATTGGTGGGGATCCAACACCTGGGACCCCTGCCGATCAGCTATTTGAGAAGGCAGCAGTGCTCGAAGTAGCGCCACGGCTCTTCCTAGGCCGTGTGATATTATGTTTATCAGTCACATGGCCTAGGAGCAGCCCAGCTCCATTGAAGTGAATGGTGCTGAGCTGCGATACCATGCACAGCCGCTATACAATGTACAAAGCTGTACTTGGTTTGCTGAGAGAAGGCAGCGGTGCCTTCTCAAACAGCTGATCGGCGGGGATCCAGGGGTCCGACCCCCACCATTCAGATACTGGTGATCTATTCATAGGAGAGGTCATCAGTGTAATATTCCTGGCAAACCCCTTTAAAAAAAGAAAAATCAACTATGATGAGAGTGTCCATCAGCAGCCTCAGCAGATTTGACAGAAACAATAGCTCTCTATATGCTGCGATATTGTTTTCATCAAAATGATAGAAACAATGATGGGACCTGGCAAACGTTGTCTTTCAGGGACAAGGGGTCCATCAGGGAGGAAGGTATGAACTTAGAAACAAATATACAATATACCTTGATCTGCCAAATGCCTAACAGGGAGTAGGCCACCCTCACACCACCAAAACAGCTTTGGATAAGACCTTTGACATTGTCCTTTGGTATATGGCATTAAGACGTTAACATAGTACCAAATTCTTTAAGTCCTGTAAGTTGGAAGTCTCCATGGATTGGACTTGTTTTTTCAGTTTATTGATAGATGCTCGATCAGATTCATTTTTGCAGTATGACAGGGTGCGTTATCCTACTGAAAGCAGTCACTGCATTTAAGAAATACTGTTGCCATAAAGGGGTGTACTTGGTCTGAAGCTATCTTTTTTTAGGTGGTGCACATCAAATTAAACATCCACATGAATGCCAGGACCCAAGATTTCAAAACGGAACATTGCTTGGAGCATCACACTGATTGCGCTCAATTTGCATTGTAGGACCGCGCTGCTGTAAAACCTCCAGATGTATTCCCTTTCAAGTCGAGCCGAAAGCACTTTTAGGCATAGGAGAACATCGATACCACGCCAATCACCTTCGCTGTTACTGAGCCTCTCTGCAATTTAACAAGGGTCGCACAAATAGTGAAGCACCACAAATACCGGTCAACTGTAAAGGGTTTAATATACTCTCAAACAACATCCAATAAAAGCTTTTCATAAAACGCTGAAGAGTTCAAATGTGGGCGGGGACATTTGAACTCTTCAGCGTTTTATGAAAAGCTTTTATTGGATGTTGTTTGAGAGTATATTAAACCCTTTACAGTTGACCGGTATTTGTGGTGCTTCAGTATTTGTGCGACCCTTGTTAAATTGCAGAGGGGCTCAGTAAGAGTGAAGGTGATTGGCATGGTAACGATGTTCTCCTATGCCTAAAAATGCTTTCGGCTCGACTTGAAAGGGAATACATCTGGAGGTTTTACAGCAGCGCAGTCCTACAATTCAAATTGACTGACAGTGTGAACTTTGCCCACTTCATTTTGGGACCTGCGGCGCAGAAACAACAGGCAACGTATCTGAGACTTTTATACCTTTTTAGGACACAGATTGTGCTACCTTGTCTTTTTTCCCATAGTCCAGGGGTGGCCAACCTTACAGACCCAAAGAGCCACAATGTATATATACATTTACACAAATATGCGTGCACACGACAGTATTACTGCAATTGAGTTTTCATATTTAAAAGTGTATTTAAACCACCTTTCCTACCTGTAATGTAGACAACTTTAGTGAGACTTCTGGCAATCTTTTTCTTTCACAATGTGTTTCAAATCTGGCTTGTATTCAGTCATTGCTACTCAAAGCAATTCTTTAACATGTGTGTCAGTAAGAACAGAACGATGCTTTGATTTCACATGTTTCAGGGTGGAAAGAACTGATTCACAAACATAGGTTGAGCCAAACATTGACAGAAGCTTCAGTGCAGCTCGTTTTACATTGGGATACTTCTCCATAGGCACGATTGACCTGAGTCGGTCATCTTCCAAATGTTCAATCATCTCAATTTGTGTTGTTGCTTCATCCGTCACCAGCGGGAGTTTCAAACAATCAGAATCGGCAGCAAATGGGTTAACGAGGAATGTAATTTGTGGCCTCTTCAGTTATAGATCCTGGAATCTGTCCTCAAAGGTCTGCTGTAGGTTTTCAAGAAGTTCTGCGTAGTAAGAAGTTTTCCTTTTTAGGATCTTAGCAGCTTGGGCACTTGCATTTGACACAGAGGGGAAATGTGTTAGTTCTCCCTTTCTCAGATTAGTTTTAAAAAGCTTGAGCTTGTTAATAAATGCAAAAACTGTTTGCACTAGATCGGGCAGCATCTTTAATTTCCCTTGGAGGTCAAGGTTGAGTTTATCCAGGTGGTGCAGCATGTCCACCAGAAATGCCAGATCCAAAATCCACTGGGAATCAGAGAGCACAGGATAGTCTTTGTGTTTTTCTTCCAGAAACAACTTTACCTGACTCAAAAGTTCAAAAAAAATGAGATATCACCTTAACTCTTGAAAGCCACCTTACAGAGCAGTGAAGTGGCAAATCACTGGGAAGATTCTCATCAAGGTCTGCAATGAGATTTCTGAACTGTCTGTGATTGAGGCGCATGAGTGCGAATAAAATGGCAAATTTCCAGAACAGGCACCATGACGTGGTCTAAATTTAGCTTTTTAGACACCAGCTGCTCCTGATGAATGATGCAATGAAATGTCCAAAACTGTGGAAATCGGTCATCACATTTACATAGCCCGACAAGGCCATTCACAGATCCTATCATAGACGGTGCTCCATTTGTGGTTATGGCTGTGAGTTTTGATTATGGCTAATTTGCCTTTTCAACTACAGTCATCAGCGTCTCTTTTATATCGATGCCACGAGTTCTGTCTGTTAACGGGACAATATCAAGTAGCTCTTCTTTTATTGTACAGTTGTCTGATACAGACCGTACAAAAATTGCCAACTGAGGCTTGTCTTGTATATCAGTAGACTCATCCAGTGCAATACTGAAATACTGGCATTTCCCAAGGTCAGAGTACAGCTGTGTTTCAACTGCACTGTTAATGTCTGATATTCTGTGTTCGACTGTATGTCGTGACAATTGGAGGTCTGATACCATTCGTTTCAAACGTTCATCTTCTGGAGACAAGATTGCAATGGCTTCACTAAGGCAACTTTTCACAAATTCCCCTTCATTGTATGGTTTTTTGGCGCGAGCAATATTCCATGCCAGTTGATAGGATGCAAGAGTGACAGTTTCTGAATGTTTTGTAAGTTTCTTAAAGAACTGAGTCTGTTGTTCTGAGTGGCGTTTCAATGCATTTAGCTTGTGTTTGCGAAGTTCTGTACCTGCCGGAAAGTAGTGGTCCATTTTAGCATGTTGTGAGGCAAAGTGGCGCTGAAGATTTGAAGCTTTAAAATGTGATATTGATGTCTGGCATATCAGACAGAATGGCTTCCCTTTCCTCTCAATGAAAAAACACAAATCCTCCCACTCCGGTAGAAATGTTCTGTGTTCATCTTCATATTTATGCTTGGCTTTATGTTTCCCAGACACTGCCATGTTTAGTTTGGTGATGTTGCAGCGTTCTCCTTACTGAGGAGTGGAGGCTGACTTTGATTTTGTTTGGATTCCTAGTTTTGTTTGGTTTCCTAGTTTTGTTTGGTTTCCACCAACTATTTTTCGTCCTATGTAAGACACCTAGGTTTTAGAGGAGAAAAATATGAAAAAAATAGAACCAATCCTCATCAGACCTCTAAAATGAGACCCCTAATACTCAGATGAGACATCAGAAATCAGACACCTCCATGGTCTGATCACCCGGTCCCACAATGCTCAGATAACCCCCCTATGCTTAGATGATCTGACATGGAGGGAGTTATGAGCATGGTGGGGTGTTTGATTTGTGGTGTCTTATGTGAGCACTGGGGGGCTTATTTTGTGGGTCTGATGAGGATTTGGGGGTCTTATCTGAGCTCATACTACCCCCATGTCAGATAAGACCCCCATGATCAGTAGTTCAATAAAAACTGAGGGCTCTTCTCCATGTGTAGGAGGCTTATCCTGCCGTACCTCTGCTGCTGCTGCTCTGAGGACCGTGGCGCTCTCTCCACAGTGACCTGACGTTTTGTTTGGATTCCTAGTTTTGTTTGGTTTCCTACAACTATTTTTCGTCCTAAGTAAGACACACCTAGGTTTTAGAGGAGAAAAATATGAAAAAAAATAGAACCAATCCTCATCAGACCTCCAAAATGAGACCCCTAATACTCAGATGAGACATCACAAATCAGACACCTCCATGCTCTGATCACCCACAATGCTCAGACAACCCCCCCATGCTCAGATGATCTGACATGGGGGGAGTTATGAGCATGGTGGGGTGTTTGATTTGTGGTGTCTTATGTGAGCACTGGGGGGCTTATTTTGTGGGTCTGATGAGGATTTGGGGGTCTTATCTGAGCTCATACTACCCCCATGTCAGATAAGACCCCCATGATCAGTAGTTCAATAAAAAACTGAGGGCTCTTCTCCATGTGTAGGAGGCTTATCCTCCGTACCTCTGCTGCTGCTGCTCTGAGGACTGTGGCGCCCTATCCACAGTGACCTGACGTGCACAGGGTCAGGTCAGAACGCGGGCCAGTACGTACTAACTATCATAGCGACACCAAGCTTGTATGTTTTTCTGTTTTAATACTTGAAAAAAATAAAAGCTTTGGAAAAATTTTGTTTTTTCTTTTCATCACTATATTCTGGCCCCATAACTTTTTTTTATAGTTACGTGTGAGGGCTCATTTTTGTGGGGTGAACTGTAACTTTTATTGATTTCAATTTGGTGTGTATCACATTTTTTTTCATGTTTTTTAGGCCTCATGCACACAGCCGTTGTGCGGCCGTTCCGTGCATTAGGGACGGCAATTTTTGGTCCCCACTGCACGGGCAACGTCCGTACGGCGGCCAGGACGTGATCCGTCCACACCACAAAAAAATAAAACAAGTTCTATTTTTTTTGCAGTGCGGAGGCACGGACAGAAACACCACGGAAGCACTCCGTGTTCCGTGCCTCCGTTCAGCACTGCAGCTCCGGATTGAGGACCCATTCAAGCGAATGGGTCCACATCCGTGATGCGGGGAGCACACAGCCGGTGCAATACGGCCACAGCCGGGCAACGGCCATGTGCACGAGGC
Source organism: Bufo bufo (assembly GCF_905171765.1). Lineage (NCBI taxonomy): Eukaryota > Metazoa > Chordata > Amphibia > Anura > Bufonidae > Bufo > Bufo bufo. Next base: position 478,041,719 of record NC_053389.1, read on the forward strand.
TTAGGCAGATGAAGAGATAAAAAAATGGCAAATTGGCCAGTTGCTGTTTTAAAAGACAATATCGTCAACAAGTCATACGGTGGTAGAGTAGTCGTGGATAATTATGCTAATTAAGTTTAACTATTGGGAGGATAATTAAACAGGGGTATATAATACTTCACATAAGTTTTTATTTTATTTTGCAGCATAAAATACGAGTGCAGCAGTGTTATTAACATTTGGAGGCAATTACAGTCATAACCAGGGAATTTTTGTGGCCATTTTGCATTGCAGTCGTTATGGTTATGTAACTGCAGAAATGCAAATATGGCTGACTGTCAAAATGTCCCTCCCAACCACTGTGACTGCCTGTGCACATAGCTTACACTTCAAGCTGATGACATGCAACTAGCTTGTGGTTGCAGAAGTTGCCCAGTGAGAGTACATTACAGTGAGCAATGTGCTCACCCTTATATTCACCTCCCGCCGCCTCGGTCTTCTGTTCTTGCTCCTGTACACAGCAAGGAGGCGGTGCTGATTAAGTCCCGCGCAGAACGTCTTCAAGCGTCAGGACGTTATTACTGTAGGCCTGCTGTTAACACTTTGTGACACCGTGACCAGACCAATGAGGTGCGTTTGGGGCTGCGTTGGACCCCAAAGGCTGCCGACTATTATAATCCGCCACTGATTGGCTGGCACGCTCCCCTGCGAGCCGCATACACTCCCCTGCAAGCCGCATCTGTAGACAGAGCGCTGCAGAGAGGAGGTGCCGCAAATGAAGTTGGAAGGAGCCGCATGCGGCTCACGAGCCGCGGGTTGGCCACCCCTGCCATAGTCCATCCTGAAATCTCTTCTGCAATTCTTTCCTTGGTAAAGAAAAACTCCTTCGCAGCATATAGCCAAGTCAAGAACACTGTATAATAATATTTATGGTTTATCTCAAGATGCAAACCACTGGTAACAGTCAAGAAGAACTAGGCAAAATTATAATTTCTGAAAAAACATGTAAAAAGCCCCCCTCTTCTGAAATAAGATTCTTTCGATAGATGAAACCGATTAAATGGTTTGTCCAAGATAATTAAAAAATCTCAGCATGCATCTAAATGTAAAAAAAAAAATTGTGATATATTTAAAGTGTGTCAAACCTTCAAATATACTTTATTATTTGTAAATGAGTCATCTGACTTCATCCTGATTAAGCTAGTTTTGCATTTAAATGGGGTTATCTATCTTTCTAATATTAATAGCCAATCCTCAGAAGAGGCCATCAATATGACATCGGTAGGGGTTCTACTCTCGACACTCCAATCAATCAGCTGTCTGAAGGAGCCATAGAAAGGATGAATTATGAAAATGATGTCGCTGTCCAGCTGCTTCTGAATCCAACTGTATCCCTTTCCATTGCCCCAGGATTTGGGTTTGATCAGCCAAGCATGTATTTTTTTATTTTAATAAGAGAGGAGGATCATTCACAATAGGACTAATGTTTTTTTTTACCCCAAAACATTCAAATTGCACCCATACATATTAGATTGTTGGCTGACCCTGCCAAATTCAGTGTGATTGACTGAGATTACGTACAGGACCAGCTTTAGGTTTAAACTCTATGACCCGTTAGGCTACTTTCACACTAGCGTTCGGGTGTCCGCTCGTGCGCACCGTTTGAAGGGGCTCACGAGCGGCCCCGAACGCATCCGTCTGGCCCCAATGCATTCTCAGTGGAGGCGGATCCACTGAGAATGCATCCGCCTGCCAGCATTCAGCCTCCGCTCCGCTCAGTGAGCGGACACCTGAACGCTGCTTGCAGCGTTCGGGTGTCCGCCTGGCCGTGCGGAGGCGAGCGGATCCGTCCAGACTTATAATGGAAATCAATGGGGACGGATCCGCTTGAAGATGACACAATATGGCTCAATCTTCAAGCGGATCCGTTCCCCATTGACTTTCAATGTAAAGTCTGAACGGATCCGCTCAGACAACTTTCACACTTAGAAAATTTTCTAAGTTTTAATGCAGACGCATCCGTTCTGAACGGATGCGAACGTCTGCATTATAGGAGCGGATCCGTCTGATGAAACATCAGACGGATTTGCTCCGAACGCTAGTGTGAAAGTAGCCTTAGTAATATTCAATAAAAAAAAATAGATACATTCTGCCTTAAAAATCTAACCTCTCTGCTACATCCTTAAGAAAACCAATGACTTGAGCTGTAAATGTAAAACCATTAGATGTGTCACTGGGTATGCATGTCATTAGAGGTTCTGTAGTCATTATGTAAAATAACAATCTACTTTCATGGCACACTGAAGCAGGTCTGCTCAGAGAGACATCTCTTTGCAGTCATTAGACAGGAAGATTTCTCATATCTTCTTATAAAGAACTAGAGCAATAGTCTTTTTTCTATGAATTGCTAATATAATCGGTAATTACCGTACAGGATCAAAGTGTGAAGAAGTCATCTTTTTTGAAAAATAAGACTTAATGCAAATGATGAGAAACCCCCCTACATAAATCCACTAAGAAGCATAAATTGTATTAACTCTTTGCTGCAGGAGCAGTCATTTTTAATTACCGGTACATTTTTTTTTTACTTTATTTTTTTTCTATTTGGGTAATTGGGCCTGCACACATTCATATCAACATCTAATGGGAGACAAGAAAAAAAATGGTTTGTATTTTGGGTAATTGCCAAAGTAAAAGTATGAACTTTGTGCCAAACATTGCCTGTGGGAGCGGTTCCATGACTGCTGTATGACACTATTTATTTCAAGTCTGTCTTGACTGTGCTGCTTGATGAAAATCTGGATCCTGGATTGTTGGTTAAAAGACATTTACAATGCATTCAGAAAGACCATTTAACTTTTAAAATATGGTGTCCTTTTTTCTGTACAGAGCTGACATGCTCTAGTAGCACCCTTTGGATTTTCTCTCTTTTCCATCAGACCAGGAGCAGACGGACTCCTTATTAGAGATGGCCTTGCGGTTCGCCCGGAAGTCGTTTCGCGGCGAACTTCGCGATTCGCCGAACATGTGAACATATGGTGATATTCGCACGTGCAATATTCTTTCGCATAGCACCGAACTTTGACCCATGACACATCCATTAGGTGGGACAGGACAGTCAATTGAGATGTTTCAGCACATGGACACACCCCCAACCCTATAACAGAACCCGATCTGGCAGCCATTTTACATTGTGTGTTTTGCCAGTATAGGGAGAGGTTGCATTTTGGAGCAGGGACAGTTAGGGACACCAAACACTAACTAATTAGGCCACAAAAGTCCTTTAAAGGACTGGTATAGGTGTGCTATCGATAGGTGTGATATAGAGGGGTGTGATATGCTATTGGAGTAACTAATTGTAACAGGTGTGTTATACCTGTTGCCCCAAAAAAAACTGCTTGAGGGCTTACGATATACCTTCTTCCACAAAATCCTGATTGAGGGGTGCTATATACCAGTTTCCGCCAAATACTGATTGAGGGGTGCTATATCCCTGTTTCTGCCAAATACTGATTAAGGGGTGCCATATACCATTTTCCACAAAATACAGATTGAGCGGTGCTATTGCTATATACCTTCTTCCACCAAATACTGATTGAGGGCTGTGATGCACCTGCTTCCACAAAATACTGATTGAGGGGGGCTATATACCAGTTTCCGCCAAATACAGATTGAGGGGTGCTATATACCTGTTTCTGCCAAATACTGATTGAGGGGTGTTATATACCTTATTCCACAAAATCCTGATTGAGGGGTGCTATATACCTGTTTCCGCCAAATACTGATAGAGGGGTGCTATATACCAGTTTCTGACAAATACTGATTGAGGGGTCCTATACCTGTTGCCCCAAAAAAACCTTCTTGAGGGCTGCAATATACCTTCTTCCACAAAATCCTGATTGAGGAGTGCTATATACCTGTTTCCGCCAAATCCTGATTGAGGGGTGCTATATACCAGTTTCCGCCAAATACTGATTAAGGGGTGCTATATACCTGTTTCCACCAAATACTGATTGAGGGGTGCTATATACCTTCTTCCACAAAATCCTGATTGAGGGGTGCTATATACCTGTTTCCGCCAAATACTGATTAAGGGGTGCTATATACCAGTTTCTGCCAAATACTGATTGAGGGGTGCTATATACCTTCAACAAAATACTAATTGAGGGGTGCTATTGCTATATACCTTCAACAAAATACTGATTGAGGGCTACGATACACCTGCTTTTACAAAATACTGATTGAGGGGTGCCATATACCTGTTTCCGCCAAATACTGATTGAGGGGTGCTATATGCCTGTTTCCAGCCAAATACTGATTGAGGGGTGCCATATACCTTCTTCCACTAAATACTGATTGAGGGGTGCTATTGCTATAACCTTCTTCCACAAAATACTGATCCATTCCCAGATCTTACCGATGCACAGCCATTCTTGGCATCGGATGAGGAAGAGGAGGTAGCAACGGCCGCCACCCAGCGGTCTGACGACAGTACCCAGATCGGCCCAAGGAGGGTGGTCCCCGCTGTTGCTGCCTACTCCGAGATCTCTAATGTCAGTGGTGGTGAAGGTGACGATGATGACGTGTCGATGGACGTCACGTGGGTGCCCACAAGAGAGGAAGAGGAGGGGAGTTCAGAGGCAGAGACGGAGCAGCAGATAGGGAGGAGAAGCAGACAGAACTCACAGTGCACAGGAGGCAAAAAGGAGACTGCAAATGTATCTGGAGCAAGCCATCCACCATGCACGGTCACATCTTGTGCTCCCAGGACGCCGACACATGGCTCCGAAGTGTGGGCTTTTTTTAACGTGTCAGCTGCTGATAATAGTGTTGCCATCTGCAGCCTGTGCTGTCAACGCATAAGTCGCGGTAAGCCCAACACCCACCTAGGGACTACCGCCTTAAGAAGGCACCTGGCCTCCCATCACTGAGCCCAGTGGGAGCAATGCCGTCAGAACCCACATAGCCACACTCCCGGCGCTCCACGTCCTGCCTCTCTTCTCCCTTCTCCTCCCATTTGTCCTCTACTCCACCTTCCACCATGCCGTCGTCGCCTTCATCTGGCACAAGGCAGGCTTCTGTGGCCCAAATGTTGGAATTTAAAAAAATGATGACGCTGGATAATCCTCTTGCCCAACGGCTGACCGCTGGCTTGTCAGAACTGCTAGCCTGCCAACTACTTCCATATAAATTGGTGGACTCGGAGGCCTTTAGAAAATTTGTGGCCATTGACACACCACAATGGAAGGTCCCCGGAAGGAAATATTTCTCCCAGAAGGGCATCCCAGAGCTATATGGCCACGTTCAGCGGCAAGTTAATATATATCTGGCACACAGTGTCGGTGCCAAGATACATCTGACCACAGACACATGGTCTAGCAAACACGGGCAGGGAAGGTGCATAACTTTTACTTCCCACTGGGTAAACCTTCTGACGGCCATCAAGCATGTAACCCGTGGCACCTGTGTGGATTTGGTGTTACCGCCATGGATTGCATGCAGGCCTGCCTCTTCTTCTCCTCCTCCTACTCCGTCCTTCATCTCTTCCTCGGCTGACTCCTCCTTTTCCACTGCTACCGCCTCTTCCGCTGCACCCCCCAAGCTCCCCAGAACCTATTCGACGTGCCAGGTGAGACGTTGCCATGCTGTTGTGCCTGGTAGCCAAGAGCCACATCGGTCCTGCACTCCTTTCAGCTCTGCGGTCACAGGTCGATCAGTGGCTAACCTCTCTCAATTTGACAGTTGATAAAGTGGTGTGCAGCAACGGCAAAATGACACACGTGCTGTGCATGGCACACATCCTGAACTTAGTCGTGCAGCGATTTGTTGCCAAATACCCTGGGGTCCAAGACGTCTTGGGGCAGGCCAGGAAAATCTCTGGCTATTTTAGAAGATCTTACACGGCCATGGCTCGCCTTGCTGACGTTCAGTGGCGACACCACTTGCCCGTCAGACGCCTGATTTGTGACTGCCCGACGTGCTGGAACTCCACCTTGTATATGCTTCATAGGCTGCTCCAGCAAAAACGTGCTGTTAACGACTACCTGTACGAACTCTGCAGCAGGACAGGTTCTGAGGAGATTGCTTTTTTTTCACCGTGCCAGTAGCTGCTCATGCGTGACGCATGCAGACTTCTGCAGCCATTTGATGAGATTACCAAACTGGTCAGTCGCAGCCAGGGCACCATCAGTGACATTGTACCTTACGCCTTCTTTTTGGAGCATACATTGCACAGTGTCATTGATCAAGCCATCGAGGAGCAGGAGCTGGAATATGAGGAAGTCGCAATGCTGAATGAATTCCCAGGGGAGGCTACTCGATCTGAGACAAGTCAGCAGGAGTCTGAAGAGGAGTCAGAGGAGGATGGTGGCTGGGGGAGGAGGAAAAGGAGGAGGAGCAAGAAGAGCAGGCTTTAAACTTTTCTGGGATCCCTGGTGTTGTCCGTGGCTGGGAAAAGGAGACCGAGGACGACATTCTCCTAGGCAAAGAGCAGGAGCCAGGGCGCTCCACTGCTTCCAATTTAGTGCAAATGGGGGCCTTAATGCTCCAGTGTTTGAAGAGGGACCCCCGTATAAAAAGCATAAAGGTCAAGGACCTGTACTGGGTGGCAGCGTACTTAAACCCCGTAAAAAAGCGGCGGCGGCCCCGCCTAAGGCTTCTTAGTAACCGCCGTAAAAACATGTGGTCAGTGGGGTTAAACATTTTCAACTGTTTCTGTTCTACAGACTTCACTTTCATTGTATTTGCAGACTATTTTGCTTCCTGTTTTACAGAGAATTCAGAGCATTAAGGAGTCAGAAGAGATTACTGTAGGCCAAACAGGCATTCTGCCGGCATCTTTCTTTAGAGTATGGCCAGGCTAAGAGCAAATAAATCTATGTAACTCCATGTTGCCTAGGTGCAGTAAAGAAACCTCCCTCTATTGTAGTCTGACAGTGATGATTCAGTCAACGTAAATGCAAACATCCATCAGGGGAAATAATTTAGCATTTTCAGAGAATGACAGCAAAAATTTCAGATTACAAGGGTGACATGATAATGAATTCATAGGGTTTGGGAGAACAAATTCACCCCCTTATTTCCCATTTACCGTTTTCAGTGCATGCATATACATTACAGTTCATGATATCTCCTCAGCTTTTGGACCCCTGGAGAGAGGTTATGTAAATAGAGACCACCAAATAGGGAGGATTTACTTCTACACGCATATCCAACCCAATTATAACAGTAGTACATGAGAAATCAATACCCATTAACTGAATCTATCATAAAACATACATGTAGAAATTGAAGTAGATACTGTCACATCACATGAGCCTGCATAAACCCAAGAGGAAAAAGACACATGTAACATGAAATCAAACAGAGCACCGTCTCATGCAGATTGTCTGATGCTGATTCATTTTAATAAGTATGGGAGGGATCTGTGGCTGTGCGAGAGTCAATGTAGTTAACCTATGCGGCATCATTTTTATTAGTTCCCTAGAGGCTTAGACATTTTATTTCTCTTCCATTTGCTGCAGTGACTGGAGCAGTTTCGCCCACTATGATGCATGAAGGATTTAGCTCTGGGTTTCAAGATACTACCTCCTCTGAAGTAAAAATATGGCATTTAACTATGCTGCCCTAACATAGGAGAATCAATGTGGTGTTAATTGATTGGGAGTAATTCATAAATCATCCAGCGACACTAAATAATTTATTAAACCCTGACAGGTGGTGGAAACAAATAGCAAATAACTTAGAAGCTGGAAATACACACACGTGTTATCCTAGAACACATATTGAAGAACAATTATCAAGACTGGTGTTCTCACTCTCGATCCTGGAGTGAGATACCCCTAGTTTATGCCTCCTAATAAATTTGTCATATCTTTGGCAGTCCGGGCGCCAGAAACTGCAGTCTGTGGCAGCTAGCGGTTGGTAGAGATGTCGCGAACATAAAATTTTCAGTTCGCGAACGGCGAACGCGAATTTCCGCAAATGTTCGTTAACCGCCATAGACTTCAATAGGCAGGCGAATTTTAAAACCCACAGGGACTCTTTCTGGCCACAATAGTGATGGAAAAGTTGTTTCAAGGGGACTAACACCTGGACTGTGGCATGCCGGAGGGGGATCCATGGCAAAACTCCCATGGAAAATTACGTAGTTGACGCAGAGTCGGGTTTTAATCCATAAAGGGCATAAATCACCTAACATTCCTAAATTGCTTGGAATAACGTGCTTTAAAACATCCAGTGTGTGTATACGATCAGGTATGATGTTGTATCGATCAGGTAGTGTAAGGGTTACGCCCGCTTCACAGTGACAGACCAAACTCCCCGTTTAACGCACCGCAAACAACCGCAAACAGTCCATTTGCACAACCGCAAACTCCCCATTTGCACAAGGTTGGGACGCCTGCTGTGGTTGGTCTTCCACCTCCTCAAAGCCACCTTCCTCCTCTGACTCCTCTTCTTCAGACTCCTCTCTCTGCGTTGCCGCAGGTCCAGCAATCGACGACGACAAGGCTGCTTCTGGTGGTGATGGTGACCACAACTCTTCCTCTTCATGCTCATCTACGGCCTGATCCAGCACTCTTCGCAGGGCACGCTCCAGAAAAAACGCATATGGGATGAGGTCGATGATGTTGCCTTGGGTTTGACTGACCAGGTTTGTCACCTCCGCAAAAGGACGCATGAGCCTACAGCCATTGTGCATGAGCGTTCAGTAACGCGGCCAAAAAATACCCAGCTCCACAGAGGCTGTCCTCTTTTTTTTTAATTAAAAAAATCTGTTGTTACCAGTTTAATCTCTGTTTTGTCCCCTATCAGGGGCCGGTGTATGGAATAGATTTTAGGAACCGGGAGATGGAAAAAGATGGTTGGTCGGTCCTCTTACTTCCAATTTGGGGCACTGCGCGTGCGCCGTGCAATGTACTGTGCCACCCTATATGAGTGGTGGGCACTGGCAGTGGGCACAGTACAGTCAGTGGGCCTGACACACACTGTCAGGCAACTGCAATTATATTACAGAGAAAAAATTAAATGACTTTTTTATCTGCAAGGTACTGTGCCACCCGATATGAGTGATGGGCAGTGGGCACAGTACAGTCTGTGGGCCTGACACTCAATGGCAGGCAACTGCAATTATATTACAGAGAAAAAATGTAATTACTTTTTTTTATCTGCAAGGTACTGTGCCACCCGATATGAGTGGTGGGCACTGGCAGTGGGCACAGTACAGTCTGTGGGCCTGACACACACTGGCAGGCAACTGCAATTATATTACAGAGAAAAAATTAAATGACTTTTTTATCTGCAAGGTACTGTGCCACCCGATATGAGTGGTGGGCACTGGCAGTGGGCACAGTACAGTCAGTGGGCCTGACACACACTGGCAGGCAACTGCAATTATATTACAGAGAAAAAATTTAATGACTTTTTTATCTGCAAGGTACTGTGCCACCCGATATGAGTGGTGGGCACAGGCAGTGGGCACAGTACAGTCAGTGGGCCTGACACACACTGGCAGGTAACTGCAATTATATTAAAGGGTAAAAATGTAATGACTTTTTTATCTGCAAGGTACTTGTGCCACCCGATATGAGTGGTGGGCACTGGCAGTGGGCACAGTACAGTCTGTGGGCCTAACACACACTGGCAGGCAACTGCAATTATATTAAAGGGTAAAAATTTAATGATTTTTTTATCTGCAAGGTACTGTGCCTCCCGATATGAGTGGTGGGCAGTGGGCACAGTACAGTCTGTGGGCCTGACACTCACTGGCAGGCAACTGCAATTATATTACAGAGAAAAAATTAAATGACTTTTTTATCTGCAAGGTACTGTGCCACCCGATATGAGTGGTGGGCAGTGGGCACAGTACAGTCTGTGGGCCTGACACTCACTGGCAGGCAACTGCAATTATATTACAGAGAAAAAATTAAATGACTTTTTTATCTGCAAGGTACTGTGCCACCCGATATGAGTGGTGGGCAGTGGGCACAGTACAGTCTGTGGGCCTGACACTCACTGGCAGACAACTGCAATTATATTACAGAGGAAAAATGAAATGACTTTTTTTATCTGCAAGGTACTGTGCCACCCGATATGAGTGGTGGGCACTGGCAGTGGGCACTGTACAGTCAGTGGGCCTGACACACACTGGCAGGCAACTGCAATTATATTACAGAGAAAAAATTAAATGACTTTTTTATCTGCAAGGTACTGTGCCACCCAATATGAGTGGTGTGCACACAGTACAGTCTGTGGGCCTTGTGGCCTCTCACACACGGGCAGGCAACTGCAATATATATATATATATATATATATATAAATAAAAAATAAAGCAGACTGATGTACCAGCCCTAAAAAGGGCTTTTTGGGGTGTTGTCAGGACGCTGTCCTTACAGCAGATGAGTCTTTGAGGACTGGAGTGGACACAGAACACTGGCCTAGCTAACGATTTCCCTATTAATTCAGCAGCAGCAGCAGCACTCTCCCTGCTCTAACACTGCAGCTTCAGAATGAATCTAAGATGGATGCTGTCCTTGCTTTTTGATAGGAGGTGGGAGGGTCTGCAGATTGGCCGGAATGTGTCTGCTGACTGTGAGGTAGGGGGCAGACCGAACATCGCATATGTTCGCCCGCCGCGGCGAACGCGAACAAGCGATGTTTGCCGGGAACTGTTTGCCGGCGAATAGTTCGGGACATCTCTAGCGGTTGGCATAGACTTCAGCTATAACTTACATCAGTTTCTGGTGTAAGTTGCAGTAAATCTGGCGGGCCACACAAAGCCTCCCCCCCCCCCAATTAGCCACTCCCCTTTGCTCGCTACTTATAGAAAAGTGTTGAGAAGCTCAAAAAGTCACAAGTCATGTTGCTAATATGGCGTGTGCTTTAATTTGTTACTTTTATATGCTTATTGGTGTAAACACTTTAGTACATGCTCCTCATCAGTTATACATATTCATTACGTACACGCATTGAACCACATTTACTAATCCTAAAGATGGCGTAAGCTTAAACAAGCTGGATGATACATGTAGGGCAGGGATAGACACTTTTATCTGACTCTATACAAACTATTGGTTGGCTTACTTTGAGACAGGTTTATATGCCAGAATAGTAGTTCAATCTTGGTGCAAAATGGCTCATCTTAGGCCCTTCCCCTTTCTCTTAAAGCTCCACTTCCTTCTGCTAAGCCCCACCCCTTGTGGAGCACGTTGTAAAAAAAAAAGTTTACAAATTTGCCACTTTAGACAGATTTTTGGTGCAGACACACCCAGATAGAAATGTCGGATATGTTTCAGGCATAAAAGTGCTTCACCGCTTCTCTATAAAAAGGCTCTCAGAGGCTACTTTTTGGTAGTGTACCTACCTCTTGGTGAGAGATCATTGACTGCTCGACATACCTTTATGACAAAGACATTTTGCCCATTTGACAGACTTTGAGAGGGAATACATCAATGGACTGAGAGAAGCAGGATATTTGGTTTGATGAAATGTGCGCCATTTAGGCTGTTGTGACCTAGCGTTAGATAGTGTTGGGAGCAGTGGTTACATGAGAGCAGGCTCTGGATGGTCCAGACAGTAGAGAGGATCATTTGATCCGATGACAAGCACGAGCAGTTCCCAGTTTTGTTGGACCATTTCCAGGTACTTAGAAGAAGAAAATTTGGTGTCATTGTGCCCATTACGTGTCCTGCTATTAACAGCCAGCCACCGTACCTTTCATTTGCAGTGGTGTCATGAACGAGAAACCTGGACTGCTACTGACTGGAACCATATCGTCTTCAGTGACAAATCTAAGTTCGGTTTGGGATCCCACGACATTCGGGTTTAAAGGGAACCTGTCACCAGTTTTATGGTGTCCTAACTAAGGGCAACATAAATAAGTGACTGATTCTCTTAGCACAATGCTGGGTCACTTTCTTTAATTGACCCAGTCAATCTGCCAACATCTTGTATTGAAAAGCTCCAGCTGATAATGATGAGTCATGAATATTCATGAGCTCCTGACTCTCCCCGCCTACCTGCTGCTGATTGACAGTTATTTTCCATATGAATCAGCAGCAGGTGGGCAGGGGAGTGGCTATAGCTCTGAATTAAATATACGCTGGACTCCATGACATCACGCTGGACTCAAATCAGCTCATTAGCATGCGGCATCTTTGTATGTATATTATGAGATAACCATCTGTCACACCAGTAAGTGAATACATCTAAGGTACTTTTTAGTAGTTAATGATTGTATATAATTAGTTAGATTATAATCAAATATCCACATGACAGGTTTCCTTTAAGTATGGAGGCCTTGTGGTGAGCACTTCAATTTTGCCATTGCTCTGGAGTGACACACTGCCCCACCTGTGTGTGATGTTGATATGGAAGCCATCGCAGATGTCAGTCAGTCACCCCTAGTACTGAAATAAGGTTAATGCTCGCCCAAAGGGTGGGACCACGTGGGATGCCAGCTTCGGCAACCTGCGAGTGTATAGGGTACGGGGCCCCAAGTCTCGTGATCCTGTGGACAAGAGATAACTTGTTAGAAATTGAATTCCCTTTTAAGGACAGGTACAACCTTTCCTCTTTTTTGAATCCATGTCTGATTTTGGCTTCATAAAATGTATTAAAAAAATTGGAACCTGTGGCTGTACCCTAACAGGCAGTTGGATAGTTAGTACTCCTCATTTGTGAATCCACACCTGGTTTTAGCTTTGAAACTGTATCAGAAAACCTGAACAAAGCCTTCTCAAACCCTGAACGTGTACAGGCATGCTTACAGATCTTACACAGTTATCATTACTGTTAAATAAACTAGCATTGAAGTCAATTTACAGATCTTTAATTAGTGAGTCCCATGAATGATCTTATACTATCAAGAGCTAGTAAAAATGAATACATTAATGCAGTTTTGTTTGTTGGCAATATGATTTAGAAATTGCTTTACCAAAGCTTAATTAGAAAGATGTTTAATGTTTTACTGGTTTTACAATTGCTTATATTACTAAATGTGTCTGTGGCCGCTATATTTCTGAAAAAAAAATAAACCACTCATTGATATATGTTACAGTGGTCCCCTTCATAAATTAACAAATATATATACACAGCTCGGGGGACATGTCCTTTCTGCTGCAGCTGTAACTGCCACAGTGTCTATCAGTAGATACACCTGGTGACAGTAGGATGGAACTGAGCATGTGCATCCACATATTACTGAGACAGACAAATAAGGAAAAGAAAAAACAGCAGGTGGAGCTATACCAATTAATTTTTAGTGAATAATTCAGTGGCTAAGTATTCAGATCCAGGTGCTACTTTGAAAAAAATGAAGAATATTTTTCCTGGGACAACCCCTTTATGACCAGGAAATTTTCAAATTTTTAATTTTCATTTTTTACTCCCAGCCATCCCAAAGCCATAACGTTTCTTATTTTTCCATTCACATAGTCGTATGAGGACAAGTTGTACTTTCTATTGGTGCCATTTACTTTTGCATACAATGTAGTGGGAAGCAGAAAATAATTCCAAATTGGATTTTGTTTAAACAGTGTTTCCTATGTGGTAAAACTGACCAGTTATTTTCATTCTCTGTGTCAGTATGATTACACATGTATAGTTTTTCTTGTGTTTTAATACCCAAAAAAATAAAAACTGGAAAAAAATCTTTTTTTCTTTGCATCACCATCTCCATACACCCATAACTTGTTTACTTTTAATTGTACAATGCTGTGTGAGGGCTTATTTTTTGCAGGGCAATCTGTACTTTTTATTAATACAGTGTTGGGGTGTGTATGACTTTTTGATCACTTTTTATTAAATTTTCCGTTTTTTTTCTGTTCTGCCATTTTCCGTATGGAATAAATATTTGTATATGGGCATTTTCGCATGCAGCAATGCACATGATGTTTATTTTTTGTTTATGTACTTTTATTTTAATTTTGGGGAAAGAAAGGTGATTTTAACCCCTTAAGGACCGGGCTCATTTTCACCTTAAGGACCAGGCCATTTTTTGGAAATCTGACCAGTGTCACTTTAAGTGCTCATAACTTTAAAACGCTTTGACTTATCCAGGCCATTCTGAGATTGTTTTTTCGTCACATATTGTACTTCATGACACTGGTAAAATGAAGTCAAAAAAATTATTTTTTTTGCACAAAAAAAATACCTAATTTACCAAAAATTTGAAAAAAATTAGCAAATTTCAAAGTTTCAGTTTCTCTACTTCTGTAATACATAGTAATACCCCAAAAAATTGTGATGACTTTACATTCCCCATATGTCTACTTCATGTTTGAATTGTTTTGGGAATGATATTTTATTTTTTGGGGATGTTATAAGGCTTAGAAGTTTAGAAGCAAATCTTGAAATTTTTCAGAAATTTACAAAAACTCAATTTTTAGCGACCAGTTCAGGTCTGAAGTCACTTTGCGAGGCTTACATAATAGAAACCACCCAAAAATGACCCCATCTAAGAAACTAAACCCCTCAAGGTATTTAAAACTGATTTTGCATACATTGTTAACCCTTTAGGTGTTGCACAAGAGTTATTGGCAAATGGGGAGGAAATTTGAGAATTTCATATTTTTGTCAAATTTTTCATTTTAACCCATTTTTTCCACTAACAAAGCAAGGGTTAACAGCCAAACAAGATTGTATCTTTATTGCCCTGACTCTGCCGTTTACAGAAACACCCAATATGTGGCCGTAAACTACTGTACGGCCACACAGCGGGGCGTAGAGTGAAAGGTGCGCCGTTTGGTTTTTGGAAGGCTGATTTTTATGGACTGGTTTTTTGACACCATGTCGCATTTGAAGCCCCCTGATGCACCCCTAGAGGAGAAACTCCCTAAAAGGGACCCCATCTAAGAAACTACACCCCTCACGGTATTCAAAACTGATTTTACATACGTCGTTAACCCTTTAGGTGTTGCACAAGAGTTATTGGCAAATGGGGATGAAATTTGAGAATTTTATTTTTTTGCCTAATTTTCAATTTTAACCCATTTTTTCCACTAACAAAGCAAGGGTTAACAGCCAAACAAGATTGTATCTTTATTGCCCTGACTCTGCCGTTTACAGAAACACCCCATATGTGGCCGTAAACTACTGTACGGGCACACAGTAGGGCGTAGAGTGAAAGGTGCGTGGTTTGGTTTTTGGAAGCCAGATTTTGCTGGACTGGTTTTTTGACACCATGTCCCATTTGAAGCCCCCCTGATGCACCCCTAGATTAGAAATTCCATAAAAGTGACCCCATCTAAGAAACTACACCCCTCAAGCTATTCAAAACTGATTTTACAAACTTTGTTAACCCTTTAGGTGTTGCACAAGATTTAATGGAAAATAGAGACACAATTTCAAAATTTCATATTTTTGGCAGATTTTCCATTTTAATATTTTTTTTCCAGTTACAAAGCAAGGGTTAACAGCCAAACAAAACTCAATATTTATGGCCCTTATTCTGTAGTTTACAGAAACACCCCATATGTGGTTGTAAACCGCTGTACGGGCACACGGCAGAGCGCAGAAGGAAAGGAATTCCATACGGTTTTTGGAAGGCAGGTTTTGCTGGACTGTTTTTTTTTACACTATGTCCCATTTGAAGCCCCCCTGATGCACCCCAAGAGTAGAAACTCCAAAAAAGTGACTCCATTTTAGAAACTACGGGATAGGGTGGCAGTTTTGTTGGTACTAGTTTAGGGTACATATGATTTTTGGTTGCTCTATATTACACTTTTTGTGCAGCAAGGTAACAAGAAATAGCTTTTTTTTTTTTTTTTTTTTTTTTTTTTTTTTTTTTTTTTTTTTTTTTTGTTTGAAATCTCTTTTTTATTAGATAAGCAAATAAAATAAACAATCATCATGTCGCATGTAGCGCAGTACAGCGTATGTCACATCACATCAAGTCTAGTCATAGATCGTCAAAGGCAATGCCTAACAATACAGGTTAGGGTGTGACAACCACTTTCCTAGGGCTAAGGGCCCTTAAAATGATTGATCTTACAATGCGTCTGGGTAACGTTCATCACATAACACAACAGTAAGAGGGAGGGGAAGAAGGGAAATAACAGACCCAACAGTGTGTCGACCCAAAGCGGCATTTACATTCTGCTCGGGAATAGCTATAAAGGCAATATTGTTTACAATGCCAAAGGCATGGTATAGCATATCCGAACCCAATCGCCAGCAATGATCAGATTGAATGACGAATGGAAAACGAATGGAAAGAGAAGGGGGGAGGTGGAAGGAGTATTGTCTAGCTATTGTAAGGGGTGGCCATCTACCTGCATTTCTAATCAGATTCCCACAGTTGGGAATTGAGAAGGTTTGATCTATAATCTAGCCATGGTTGCCAAACCTGCAGAAATCTATTTCTGCTATGGTAAGTCCAGCCTATCAGCTCCTCCATCTGACATATTTGATGAACCCTGTTGCGCCACATCTTCAGTGTTGGTGGATCAACTGCTCTCCATTTAACTGGAATTAAAAGCTTTGCAGCCATAAGTAAGTGAGTAGCCAGATTATTTTTCCCGGGGCGAAAGTTGGGGGTTGGCATCCAGAGTAGTACTAACTGAGCTGAAAGCTTTAGGGTCAATGTACAGATCCTGTTAATGGCAGATTCTACATCTGCCCAGAAGGATTTGATGGCATGGCAAGACCACCAGATATGGGATATGGAACCTGTGGCAGCCGAACATCTCCAACAGAGATCCGTGGATAGCAGATGTATTTTAAAGAGGTACTCAGGGGTTCTATACCATCGCATCGCTGTTTTAACAGAATTTTCCTGGATTTTAATGCACTTGGAAAAACCGTGCGAGGATTTTTGAATCCAATTACTTTCAGCATTATTAAATTCAAGTTGGAGCTCTCTTCCCCACTCAGCGACCCATGGTGGTATGCTAGAGTCTCTCGCTTTTAGAATCTGTCTATAAATGAGGGTGGTACATTTATGGGGTAGGTGTGGGAGTAATACATAGTTCTCTAACCATGACGGGTCAGGCAATGGAATATACTTAGATGACATAAATTGTTTACAGGTATTCTCAAAGTCATTAATTTGGATAAAGTCTTTACCAAGAGCAGGTTCACCCGAGAGGGCAGAATAGAAGTTGGATGAGGGCTGTATCCCCTTCATGTCTCCTAATCTGTGATGTGACATTGATAACCAGATGTCTGATGGAGATTTAATTCGTGGAAATAATAATGTGGGGATGACTGAGATAGGGGCTAGTGGGGAAATCTTATCTTGAGTAGAAGTTGACCCCAAGAATTTATGGCAGATATGAAGCATTGCTTTGGTAAGCTCACTTACAATTTTGACTTCTTCTCCTGCTCTCTCGGGTGTCCACAGCCTATGAAATAGCTCCCTACCCAACAAGGCTAATTCAAGGTCTATATGCATACAGTGTATTTCTTTTCTGGCAAGTTTAAGCCATCTTTCCAAGCTAATGGCCTGTATGTAAGTCAATAGGTCAGGGAGGGAAATACCCCCACATTTTTTCCTTCGGGAAAGGAGGCGAAAGGACATTCTGGGGCGCTTCTTGTCCCATAAGTACCTGCTCATGATAGATTGTAGTTTATTGATAAAACTAATAGGTATCGAGATGGGTAAGGCTCTCAAAGTGTAGAGTATCAACGGCAGGATGTAGGTGGTGAGCACATTTTTCCTGCCTAGCCAGGTCAGGAATGGAGAACTGCTTCTGGAAAGGATTGAGGTAACTTTGGAGAGCAGTGGGGGAAAATTAAGACTGAACAGCAGCTTGGGATTCGTCGGAATCATCACTCCCAGATATTTTATCGCTTGCGCTGGCCACTTAAAGGGTGTGAGGGCTTTGACTTTAGTGCGCAGGGCAGTAGAAAGGGAGATTCCAAGGGCCTCCGACTTATCAAAGTTTATCTTAAAATTTGAGATGACCCCAAAAGACTCAAAAACCTGCATAACCTCCGGCAACGCCTCTACAGGATTAGATAGTAGGAGCAGCAAATCATCCGCAAAAGCGGCCATCTTGTGGACGAAATTTCCTAGCTTCACCCCTTGGATCACAGAGGATTGGCGGAATTTAAGCAGAAGTGTCTCTAGGGTGAGGACAAATAAGGTGGGAGATAATGGACATCCCTGACGGGTACCATTTCTAATTTGGAAGGCGTTCGACAGGGTGCCGTTGACTAATATTCTCGCTGATGGTGCAGAATAAAGTGTAAAAATAGCTCTGATAAAGTCCTCTGGGAAACCAAAGGCTTGTAATACTTTACCCATATAGGCCCAGCTGACCCTGTCGAACGCCTTTTCCGCATCAGTACCTAAAAGCACAAGGGGAGAATTGGATTTAATGGAGTGGGTAATCGTATGTATAACTCTACTGATGTTATGCCTGCCCTCTCTTCCTGCAACGAATCCTACCTGTTCTTCTCCCACAAGCCCAGGAAGCAACGCCGACATCCTACTGTTAAGCAATTTAGCCCACCATTTCAGGTCGGTATTCAACAGCGATATTGGCCTGTAACTTCCACAAGCCTCTTTATCCTTCCCTTCTTTATGGATAATCGTAATATGTGCTTCCTGAGCCTGTGGGGTCAGAGAGCCACCCCCAAGGAGGAGATTACAAGCTGAAGCAAAGTGTGGGATTAATATGTCTTTATACTTTTTATAATAAGAAATAGGAAACCCGTCAGGCCCCGGGCTCCTGCCTGAAGGGATGGACATAAGAACCTTTTCCACTTCTTCTATTGTGAATGGCTGAAGTAGCCGATGTATATTATCCGCAGTTAACCTTGGGATGTTGATGGAGCTGAGGAACTCAGATGAACGAGTCTCGATCTGCTGGCTAGTGAGGGGTACCGGGAGGTTATACAAGTTCGAATAAAAGGAGCAAAACTCCTGGGCTATCGCCGGGGTGTTGATGAGTCGGAGGCCCGAGGCGGATTTAATGGCTTGAATAAAGGATTTGTTCCTTTGGTTCTTAATAAGGTTGGAGACTAGTTTAGAACCTCTATTACCATGAAGATATTGTTTGAAGCGCAACCTCTTCAAGGCCCCAGCTGCCCTAATGTTCAAAAGGTCAATGACCTTATGCCTTAAACACTTAAGTGATACTAGGTCCTCCTCTGTTTTTGTTTTCTTGTGGAGAATTTCAAGTGTGGAGATTTGCTGAAGGAGGGAGTCTAATTGTTTCTGTCTCCGTTTCTTTGCATTAGAGCCTAGACTAATGAGTTCCCCTCTGATTACAACCTTATGAGCCTCCCATAGTAACGTCTCCTTAGTAAGGTCACTAGTGTTCTCTAGGAAGTAGTTTTTGAGGCACTGTTCAATGGCTTTTTTATGGGATTCCTCCTCTAGGAGCGTCTCATTCAACCTCCAGACCCAGGATCTCGGAGGCAGCTCATTGATTCTCACCCTCACACTCACCGGCGCATGGTCGGAAATGGTTATGTTACCGATCTTAGCCTCAGTGACTGAGGACAATAGGTGGTTTGCAAAGAAAATGTAGTCTAAGCGCTGATATGAATTGTGCGTCAGTGAGTGGAAAGTGTAATCCTTTCCCTCAGGATGGAGAATGCGCCAGACGTCCGAGACCCCTAAGTCCCTTAGAGTAATAAGTAATTTCCTCAGCTGTCTTCTTGAGGTAGGGCGACCTGTAGAGGTCGAGTCTATAGAAGGATCGAGTGTGAGGTTAAGATCCCCTCCCAGAATGAGGAATCCCTCTTTAAATGTTTTTAGGGCCTCCAGGGTGTGGAGCAACCAGGTGACCTGCTTGCTGTTTGGGGCATACAGGTTGGCTATAGTAAACATGGTGTTTGCAACTTTGCCTTTTAAGAAAAGAAAACGGCCATCAGGATCCGCTAGTTTGGCCCCTAGAGCAAAGGGAAAGCTCTGTCCTAGGGCTATAGAGGCGCCTCTGGCAGCCGAGGAATAAGAGGCATGATACCAAATAGGAAAATGTTTATTTTCTGTTTTGGGTATATGTAGGTGTCTAAAATGGGTCTCCTGCAACAGGACTAAGTCAGCTCCTTCTTTTCGGAGTGTATGGTATATTTGGCTCCTTTTCTGTGGTGTGTTCATGCCATTCACATTGAGGGATAGCACCTTTATGTCAGTCATGGTGAGAGTGAGCGGGCCTAAGCAGTAAAGCTAAGTGACCAAATGAGGGCGACACAGGGTAACAGTAGAACAATGAATATAAACATAACATTTAGAGAAGGGATTAAAGGTAAGTACTATACAGGTAACAATTACCTAGAGGGTCAGGGACCCCGGCGGGGGAAAACTAGTGTGTAAACACCCCAGAGCCAGAGCCCACACCCCAAACCCAACGTATTGAAATAAACAGTGGATTTGCATAGACCCTAAGGAAAGCATAATCAGCAGATTCTATATCATAAAAAACAACCAGACGGTGGCTTATAGACAAGGTGAGGGTAAGGGAAGAAAGCAAAAGGAGGAAAGGGAAGAGGCAAGACAAATAAGTAATGTAAAGTATACTAATGGCCCTTATGCCAGGTTAAGCAAGTTGAAGAGACAGTTATTAGATGCATTGGCACAATAATATAATAATCAGGTAGAGGGCATAAAACCTGAGTCCTGTATAACTGGAACACAGCAACAGTGGAGACCCAAAACAAAGGGCTCCGGTGATCCGGAACAATGTGAAATCCCAGGAAATGTCTCACAGGAGCAGGTTAGGGGATTCTTTTCTTTGGAGACTTCTTCTTTTGCGCCAAGCGCCAGCCCTCTGACTGCGGCAGATTTGGAAGCTCTGAAGTTGGATCGCAGGGGAGCCATGATTGTATATCAAGAGCTTCTGTACCTAGGGCCTCCCAAATAGGTGGCAGATCTTCAGGGAGTCTGACGGTGAATTGTTTACCTCCTATGGCGGTGCTGAGGCCGAAAGGGAACAGCCATCTGACAGGTAGCTTCTTTTCTCTGAGCATTGTGGTCAGTGGGCGCAGGTTTCTGCGCTTAGCTAACGTGCTAGCCGCCAGGTCTTGAAATAAAAGCACTTTATGGCCGTCTAAGGAGGCATCCCCCTTCTCCCTTGCTGCTCTCAAGACAGCAGCGGTATCTAGAAAGTTCATGAGGGCGCAAACCACATCTCTAGGCGGCTCACCTGCGGGCGGTTTTGGCCTGAGCGCTCTATGCGCTCTTTCTATAACAATGGCGGCGGCCTGTTCTTCTCCTATGAGGGAGGCAAATATACCGCGAACGGTGTCTGTCAGGTCCTCTGCTTGAACCATCTCAGGTATGCCTCTCAGACGGACGTTTTTCCTCCGACCCCTATTTTCCTGGTCTTCCAGGTTCAGGAAGGCTGTGTTAATCATTTTGGATACCATCTTCAGATGGTCTTGAACACCTGCTTCCCGCTGGATCATTTGATCATGGCTATCCTCCAGGCTTTCCACTCGATGGCCAAGTTGTAGAAACTCGGCCTTAATGTCCGATAGTTCCCTCATGACCGGAGTGAGGGCCTGAGTCAGAGATTTCTGGAGAAAGCTACGGGTGAGAGGTAGGGAGTCCGACTCACTTTTGCTGTATGTTTCGGCATCAGAGCTGTCTGCGTCCGAATCGGCTCCTTCCCGCTCAGAGAGGTTACGCGCCTCACGCGCCATCTTGCCACCATCGGGGTGCGACGTAGATCTCCTGTTAAGGAACTTATTCAAGTCCCCCTGGGTTTTCTTCGTCTTCAAAGTGGCCCCGGAGGCATTGTCTTTGTCTCTGAGAGTTTTCCCCATTTTGGGATCAGTTTCCACTGAATAAAGCTGAAGTAGCTGGGCTAGTGGTGTGGAGCTCAGGTGAAGACGTCCTACACCATGGCTTGCTGGCTCCGCCCCCTCGAAATAGCTTTTTTGCCACGTTTTTTTTTTTGTTATTTACAACATTCATCTGACAGGTTTTATCATGTGGTAATTTTATAGAGCAGGTTGTTACGGACGCGGCGATACCTAATATGTATACAATTTTTTTTATTTATGTAAGTTTTATACAATAACTTCATTTTTAAAACCAAAAAAATGTTTTAGTGTCTCCATAGTCTAAGAGCCATAGTTTTTTCAGTTTGTGGGCGATTATCTTGAGTAGGGTCTCATTTTTTGTGGGAGGAGATGACGGTTTGATTGGCACTATTTTGGGGTGCATATAACTTTTTGATCGCTCGCTATTACACTTTTTGTGACGTAAGATGGCAAAAAATGGCTTTTTTTACACCGTTTTTGTTTTTATTTTTTTACGGTGGTCACCTGATGGGTTAGGTCATGTTATATTTTTATAGAGCCGGTCAATACGGACGCGGCGATACCTAATATGTATACTTTTTATTTTATTTATGTAAGTTTTACACAATGATTTCATTTTTGAAACAAAAAAAATCATGTTTTAGTGTTTCCATAGTCTAAGAGCCATAGTTTTTTCAGTTTTTGGGTGATTATCTTGAGTAGGGTATGATTTTTTGCGGGATGAGATGACGGTTTGATTGGTACTATTTTGGCGTACATGCAACTTTTTTGATCACTTTTATTACCTTTTTTGGGAAGTAAGGTGGGCAAAATTTCAATTTTCTCATAGTTTTTATTTTTTTTATTTTTATGGCGTTCACCGTGCGAGGAAAGTAACATGACCGTTTTATAGATCAGGTCGTTACGGATGCGGCGATACCTAATATGTGTAGTGTATTTTATTTTTTTAATTTTTATTCAGTGATAAATGTTTTTTTTTTATCTTAACTTTTTTCACTTTTTTTTTACATTTTTGTGACCCAGACCCACTTGGTTCTTGAAGATCCAGTGGGTCTGATGTCTGTATAATACAGTACAGTACAATATATATTGTTCTGTACTGTATTTTACTTACACTGAACAGATCTATGCTTTTAGCACAGATCTGTTCAGCACCATGGACAGCAGGACGCCTGAGGCGTCCTGTTGCCATGGGAACCTTCCCCGTCTGCTCAGAACTTCGCAGACGGGGAAGGGTAAGCACGGGGCTGAGGGGGGCTCTCTGGGGGCTCTCTCCCTCTCCATCGGGGGGCTGCAAAGGCACAGCAGCCCCCCGATGGAGAGGGAGGGAGCTCCCTGACCGATGACAGTTAACTTTTTCCATACAGCGGTCCGTACGGACCGCGGTATGGAAAGGGTTAAACGGCTGACATCTTCACAGATGTCAGCCGTTTATACCAGGGTGCCAGCAATGTGCTGGCACCCTGGTATAACCACTAGAAGCCAACGATCATTCATGGGGAGGCGGGCGGGGGATCGCGATCCCGCCTGCCGCACCGCCCGCCTCCCGCAACGCCCCCACCGCATGCGACACCCCCCCCCGCACCACCCTCCGGCATAAAATCGTGCAGGGGTGCAGGGGGGGGGTGAAAAATATTTATTTTAGCCACTCTAAAGTTTCTGATCCCCGCGGTCAGGGACCGCGGCGATCAGAAACTGCAAAAAGCGCAGCAAACCGCAGGTCTGAATTGACCTGCGGTTTGCTGCGATCGCCGATACGGGGGGGTCAAATGACCCCCCCCTGCATTGTTACGGGATGCCGGCTGAATGATTTCAGCCGAAATCCCGTTCCAATTAACCCCTGGGGCGCCGGAATACAGATTTTAAGTCAGGACGTACCGGTACGTCCTGGGTCCTTAAGGACTCGGGAAATAGGGCGTACCGGTACGTCCTGGGTCCTTAAGGGGTTAATTTAAATATTTTTTTGTTTTTATTTTTAACCCCTTCCCGATTTTCCTACAATTTGACGTAATAGTACGAAGCGGTGAACGCGCGATCACTGCAGGGGCCCGGCAGTCCGTAGTAGCCGGGCCCCTGCTATATAAGCCGGCATCGCTGTAAAAGCCGGCTAAATTTTAGCATATAATTCATTCGTCCGTAGGACCTGCAGTACTTGTCTGACATGCACCTCATGTGTTCTCAGATCAGACGAATAAATTAAAATATCATCTAGGTATATTACCACAAACTTGCCGATTAGATGACTAAAAATGTCATTAACGAAATGTTGAAAGACGGCAGGAGCATTGGTCAGACCGAAAGGCATAACTAGATTTTCATAATGCCCCTCAGGGGTGTTAAAAGCTGTCTTCCACTCATCCCCCTCCTTGATACGAATCAGATTGTAGGCCCCCCTAAGATCGAGTTTGGAGAACCACCTAGCACCCGCAATCTGGTTAAACAGGTCAGGAATGAGAGGAAGAGGGTATGGGTCTCGGATGGTTATCCGATTTAATTCGTGAAAATCTAGGCAAGGACGCAGGCCCCATCTTTCTTTTTAACGAAGAAAAACCCTGCAGCCACGGGTGAAGAAGAGGGTCTGATGTGTCCTTTAGCCAAGCTCTCGGAGATATAATCCTTCATGGCTTGTCTCTCTGGACCCGAAAGATTATATAACCTGGTCTTGGGTAATTTTGCGCCGGGAATAAGGTTAACCGGGCAATCATAAGGACGGTGAGGTGGTAACTTCTGACAACCCTTTTCAGAAAAAACTTCCTCAAAGTCCGAAATAAATGTAGGTAGGGTAGTTATGGAGGCGACTAAGCAATTGCTATTTAAGCAATTTTCTCTGCAATGCTCACTCCATTCCGATATCTCCCTGGCCTGCCAATCCACCACTGGATTGTGCGCTACCAACCAGGGAAGGCCCAGCACTACCGGAGTGGGAAGCCCCTCCAGAACATAACATGAAAGCATCTCGTTATGGTGGTCCCCTACCCGAAGGTGTAAATTATGAACAATGTGGGTGAGGTTTCTCTGAGACAGAGGAGCAGAATCAATAGTGAATATGGGAATAGGTCTCTGTAGCGTACAGAGAGACCAAACCCATAGTGCGGGCAAAATGGGCATCTATCAAATTTACCCCTGCTCCACTGTCTAGAAAGAAAGAAATAGTCTCCGTCTTAACACCAAAAACAATAACTGCTGGCAACACAAATTGCGATGTACGTATGGAGGAAACATATACCCCCTGGCTGACATCCTCCACACAGCCTGGGGTTAGTAGTTTTCCGACGGTCTTTTGTTTCTGAGGAAAGAAGGACAGACATTAATGAAATGACCCCTCTCCCCACAAAAAAAACAAACCCCACGCCTACGGCGAGCCTCAGGAGGACGGACCTGACGAGTAGTTCCTCCTAGCTGCATAGGCTCATCTAAGTCTGTACAGACTAACTGCTGCTTGGAAGGGGTTACCAATTGCTCCGGTTTTTTCAACCTGTCCCTAAGGCGTCTGTCTATCTATTCGGATAGAAAGGGACATAACCGCATCAAGGGAAAAGGGGGTCTCATATAATGCAAGCGCATCCTTAACCCTTTCGGATAACCCAGAGCAGAACTGACTCCTGAGAGCCGGGTCGTTCCATTGGGTATCCGTAGCCCACCTACGGAAGTCAGAGCAATACTCCTCTACCGGCCGCTCTCCTTGTAGGAGTCTCCGTAAACTTGATTCAGCCAGTGCGACTCGGTCAGGGTCGTCATATATGAGACCCAAGGCCCCGAAAAACTCATCCACTGACCGAAGAGCCTGGGAATCAGAGGGTAAAGAGAATGACCAGGACTGCGGGTCCCCCTGCAGCAGGGAAATAACAACCCCCACCCGCTGTTCTTCATTACCAGAGGAGTAAGTGCGCAGTTTAAAATATAATTTACAGGCCTCACGGAATGTCAAAAACTTGTCCCTTCCCCCAGAAAATCTGTCAGGGAGAGGGACCTTGGGTTCCGCAACAACCTGGTTACCAGTAGCAACCGCTGGGCTTGCAGTCAGTTGTAATTGCTGCTGTTGCTGGAGGACCGACGCCTTCAATCCTGCCACCTCCAAAGACAGGCCATGAAAGTGTTTGGACAGAGCAGCAATTGGATCCATACTGGATTCTAAGTAGGTAAAAATTTTATTAGTTTTTTTACCTACACAAAATAAAGGTGGTGACCCCTGACTCAAATTGCGGCTGGCACCTGACTGCCCTGACGTCCCGAGACGGGTTCCTTACCCGTGCGGCGATCACGTGCCTAAACCCTGGCTTTCCCTAGAATGAGCCCTAGATAGTGAACGGGCCGGTGGGATCGCTAGTCCGCACCACTGACTCTAAGAGGGAAACACCAGGGAGAGGACAGACAATACAGACAAACACATACACCCAGGTGGGCAACCACAGCAGACCACAAAGGTCCAACAGGGATCCGGAGGGTAACGTTCTGGACCAACTACCAGAGAACGCAGCAACACAGCTCCAGAGGGTCAGTATAGAGTCCAGGCAGGAAGCTCTATATCTGGCAACCAGAGAAGTGTGAGAGGGGAATATAAGGAGGTTGGGAGTGCTGGACAAGGAACAGCTGAGGAGAAGGAGCTACGGATCCCTGAGTGAGCCAAAAAGGGTTGCAAAGCAAACCCAGAAAGCTACCATAAGGAAACAGCCCTATCTTACATAGAGCGCGCAGCCAACCGCCTTGACTTCCTGACCCCGGGTATAACGGAGTCAGGCGTGGGTCTTGACACCCTCGTGACAGCACGGCATCAGGAACTGCCTTCTACGGGAGCCGAGGAGATCCAGCCTCAGGCTGGGTCTCCTAGGCAACCTGTTAGTGTATGACTCAGTGTCATACACTAACAGGCAATGCATTACATTACAGATGTATTGTAATGCATTGCAGAGGGGATCAGACCCCCAAAAGTGAATGTCATAAATAAAGTAAAGTAAAAAAAAGTAAAGTGGTTTTAATCAAATTAATAAAGTAATAAAATTAATAAAGTAAAAAAGAAAAAAAGCCCCTTTCCCCTTATTTTATAATTAAAAACTGAAAAAAAAACTAAAAAAACACACATATTAGGTATTGCTGCGTCCGTAATGACCGGCTCTATAAATATATCACATCAGCCACCCTGTACAATAAACACCATAAAAAAGTAAAATAAAAAGAGTGTAAAAAAAAGCCATTTTTGTCACCTTACATCACAAAAAGTGCAACACCAAGCGATCAAAAAGGCGTATGCCCCCCAAAATGGTATCAATAAAACCGTCACCTCATCCCGCCACAAATGAGCCCCTACCTAAGACAATCGCCCAAAAAATAAAAAAACTATAGCTCTCAGAACATGGAGACACTAAAACATCATTTTTTTTGTCTCAAAACTGTGTGCTAAAGTGAAAAAAATAAAAAAAAGTATACATATTAGGTATCGCCACGTCCGTAACAAACAGCTCTATAAAAATATCACATGACCTAACCACTCAGGTGAATACCGTAAAAAAAAAATGTGTAAAAAAAAAGGCGTATGCCCACCAAACTAGTACCAATCAGACCGTCACCTCATCCTGCAAAAAATGAGACCCTACCTGAGAGAATTGGTCAAAAAATAAAAAAGCTATGGCTCTCAAACTATGAGACACTAAAATATTATTATTTCGGTTTCAAAAAAAGTATTGTGTAAAACTTAAATAAATAAGAAAAATTAGACATATTAGGTATTGCCACATGCGTAACGATCTGCTCTATAAAAGTCACATGACCTAATCCCTCGGTTAAACGCTGTAAAAATTTAAAAATTAAAACTGTGCCAAAACATCCATTTTTTTTGTTACCTTGCCTCACAAAAAACGTAATATAGAGCAATAAAAAATCATATGTACCCCAAAATAGTACCAATAAAACTGGCACGTTATCCCGTAGTTTCCAAAATGTGGTCACTTTTTTGAGTTTCTACTGTAGGGGTGCATCAGGGGAGCTTCAAATGGGACATGGCATCTAAAAACCAGTTCAGCTAAATTTGCCTTCCAAAAAACATATGGCGTTCCTTTCCTTCTGCGCCCTGCCGTGTGCCCGTACAGCAGTTTACGATCACATGTGGGGTGTTTTCTGTAAACCGCAGAATCAGGGTAATAAATATTGAGTTTTATTTGGTTGTTAACCCTTACTTTGCTACTGGAAAAAATGGATTAAAATGTAAAATCTGCCAAAAAAGTGAAATTCTTAAATTTCATCTCCATTTTCCATCAATTCTTGTGGAACACCTAAAAGGTTTAGAAAGTTTTGTATACCTTGAGGGGTGTAGTTTCTAAAATGGGGTCATTTTTGGGTGGTTTCTATTATATAAGCCTCACAAAGTGACTTCAGATCTGAACTGGTCCTTAAAAAGTGGGTTTTGGAAATTTTCCTAAAAATTTCAGGATTTGCTTCTATACTTCTAAGCCATCTAAATAAAATGTCATTTTAAAAATGATCCAAACATGAAGTAGACATATGGGGAATGTAAAGTAATTACTATTTTTGAAGGTATTACTATCTATTATAAAAGTAGAGAAATAGAAATTTGCAAATTTGCAAATTTTTCAAAATTTGGTAAATTTGGTATTTTATGAATACAAATGTTTTTTTTTTAACTTATTTTTACCACTGTCATGAAGTACAATATGTGACGAGAAAACAATCTTAGAATGACCTGTATAAGTAAAAGGGTTTTAAAGTTATCACCACATAAAGTGACACATGTCAGATTTGCAAACAATGGCCTGGGCAGGAAGGTGAAAACAGGCCCGGGGTTGAAGGGGTTAAAAACCATTTTTGTTTGTTTTTTACAGTTTTCCTAGGGAGCTATAGCAAGCAATCAGATTGCATTTCTCATCACCGGATCTGCAGAAAAAGCTGAAGCATGAAATGTTCAGATGCTCAACTCAGAGGGGCTGCCTTTAAGCTGTATAACCAAATAGAGTGGGTTGCACAGACTGGTACAGTGGTCATAAGGGGATATTCGAACTTCCCAGATATTGACTGGGGTCATGGTTCTGCCTCAACTGCAAAGGGGAGTACTGTGCAATCTGTGGAACATTTCCAAAAGCTACAAGCTGACTTGGACACTCTGAGTGTTTGGGCATCAACTTGGCAAATTAGGTTCAATGTGGATAAGTGTAAAGGTATGCTTTTGGGTACTAATAATCTCCATGCATCATATTTCCTAGGGGATGTAACACTGGGGGAGTCACTTGTAGAAAAGGATTTAGGTGTCCTTATAGATTATAGATAAATAACAGCATACAATGTCAATCAGCTAGTTCTATAGCTACCAGGATACTGTCGTACGTTAAACGAGCATGGATTCGTGGGGCAGGGATGTAATACTACCACTTTACAAAGCGTTGGTGTGGCCTCATCTGGAATATACAGTTCAGTTCTGGGCACCAGTCCATAAAATGCATGCCCCAGAGCTGGAAAAAGTACAAAGGAGAGCAACTAAACTGATAAGGGGCATGGAGGGTCTTAGTTATGAGGAAAGATTCAAATAATTAAATTTATGTAGTCTTGAGAAGAGACATCTAAGGGAGCACATGATTGACCTATCCACATATATAAATGGGTCAAACAAAAAATATGGCGCAAAGCGGTTCCATGTAAAATCCCCTCAATAGACAAGGGGGCACTGCTTCCATCTGGAGAAGAAAAAGTTCAGTCTCCAGAAGTCAAAGCTTCTTTATTGTAAGAACTGTAAATCTGTGGTATAGTCTACCTCAGCACGTGGTCACAGCTGGAGCGGAGGACAGTTTTAGATGAATTCTTAAAAGTAAATGACATTAATGCTTATAAAAATGTGTAGAAATCTGGGTCTTTTTTTCAACCGTATTAACTATAACATAGCAAGATATCATCGGTTTTGATTGTGGGGGGTCTGAATGCTAAGACCCACCTATCGCTAGAATGAGGAGAGAGAACCGCTCACATAGGGTGTTGTCTCTTCTTG
Source organism: Bufo bufo (assembly GCF_905171765.1). Classification (NCBI taxonomy): domain Eukaryota; kingdom Metazoa; phylum Chordata; class Amphibia; order Anura; family Bufonidae; genus Bufo; species Bufo bufo. Next base: position 478,071,402 of record NC_053389.1, read on the forward strand.
CTGCAGGAGACAGAATCTAGATGGACCTATAGACTTTTTATAAAGCCCATCTCCTGCAGCGAGGAGAAACAATGCACTATGTGAGCACCTCTCTTCAGTCTAGCGATCGGAAGAGGTATCAGCGCTCAGACCCCCATCGATCAAAACCTTTTATATTTTGCTGATTTATCAAAAGTTTTTTCAAAGTGCATAGACACTTTAAGGATGCAGTTTTGTTGTTTTTTCATCTCCATTTCAAAAGCCCAAATTGTTTTTATTTTAACAGCCATATAAGCACTTGTTTTTCTTGCGGGATGAGTTGTATTTTTAATGGCACTGTTATGGGGCACCTCTTTGTATTGTATAAAAAAAAATTAAATTGGGGGGTGATGGTTTGAAAAAACACAATGCAGCCATTGTTTTTAGGGTTTTGTTTTTATGGTGTTCACTGCGCAGTATAAAAGGGATTATCTAATCTCAGACATTACTAGCATATGCCACCAATGTCAGATAGGTGCGAGTCTCATCTCTGGTACCCACTCCTATCTCCAGACTGGAACCCCTAAAGTGAAGGAGAGCACTCCACACAAGTAGGAGTTCTATAAATAGCAGAGTACCTGCTCAGCTATTTCCGGCAGTTCCATAGCAGTGAATGGAGAGGTGGCTGTGCATGCCTGGTGGGCTCTCCATTCACTTCTATGGGACTTCCAAAAATAGCTGAGTGAGCTTGCTCAACTGTTTTCAGAATTCACTTTAGAAGTTAATGGAGAGCATGCGCAGTGCGCTCTCATTCAATTCAGGGTCCCCATTCTGGAGGTGGAACCCGCACCTGACATTGGTGGTATATCCTAGCAATATGCCACCAATATCTGAGATGAGACAAGCCTTTTAACTTTATTCTACACGTCAGTGTTATTATGGAGATGCCAAGTTCATATGTTTTTTTTTTCTCATGCTTTATGCTTTTAAAATAAATTTGCCATCACTATATTCTGACAGCCATAACATAATAATAGTTTACTGCCAACAGAGCTTCTGTATGAGGGCTAGGATTTGGAGATACACGACTCACAAATAGTAAGGGATATTTGGCTTGAGGGTGAAATTTCATAATGAACCTAAAATGCACTCTAACCTTTATAGGTCATAGTATTGTGACCTTCTCTAAACCTTTGAATGCACATGTCCAACTGTTCGATGTTTCAGTACTTTTTGCACAACTTGCTGTTCTCTAACAAGGAGCTTAACGGCAAAATTGATAACAGGTGTTTGATCCATGAATTGCCCAATACATTTCCTAGTTCAATTAGAATTGGTATTTAAACTGTCCTCCTCATCATGCTGTTCACATTTTGACATCATGAGACCAAGACAACACCTAACAAATGATCAACAGTACCTCACCATTGTGAGGCATTAAGCAGGATGTTCTCAGACGAAAGTGGCCACTGAGCTTAGTGTGTCATCAGCAGGTTGCAACAGAGAAACAGAGACTGGAAGAGTCACAGAAATGCATCCTTTGGTCAAATCCCACAGTGATGACCTCTTCATTGTGAACAATGTCCTGCGGAACCAGATAATGAATGCCATACAACTCCAAGCACATTTAAGGGAGGCGAGAGGTAATGTCAGACCATTCCAAACTGTTTACATCAGAGTGCTCTGTGTGCTAGATGACCTGCAAGGGTACCTGACAACACCACCAGGCACAGGCGTCATGGTCTTGCATGGGACAGGGAGCATTCACGCTGGACGAAGGACCAGTGGGCCTCAGTGATGTTCACAGATGAAAGTCGATTCATGCTGAGCAGAAATTTTTATTGTTTGAGACATCATGAGGATGCATCAGCCACAGACGAGCCTTTGGTGGTGGTGTTACAGTGTGAACAGGTGTGTCTAGTCAATACAGAACTGCCCTACACTTTGTGAATGGTACAGTGACAAGCCAATACTACTTGAATAACATCATTAATCCAGTCATTGTGGAATGTGTCATCTTCATGGATGACAATGATCCAGCTCATCAAGGTCACATCATTAGGGAACCATTGCTGGAGACTGGGGTACCTCAAATGGAGTGGCCTGCACTTTCTCCAGACCCGAATCCCATTGAAAACCTATGGAATCAGCTGAGTCGCTGTGTAGAGGCTCGTAACTCTGTACCCCAGAACCTCAATGACCTGAGGGCCGCCCTTCAAGAAGAGTGGGATGCTATGCCTCAGCAAACAATAGGTCAACTTCTGAACAGCATGAGAGGTCGTTGTCAAGATGTAATTGATGCTCAAGGCCACAGGTCAAGATATTGAGACATTGACATTTTTTGTGGAGGTATACCCACCACTGTTGTTGGCTTTTGTTTCAATAAATTGTTTGAGATAAGGAAGTCACCATTGCATGCTTCTACCTAAATGTCCAACTTTCATGATATAATATCACTTTAGCAGGAAATTTTTACGTTTTCCATAAATTTCACCTGAAAGCTTTTTGGGAGGCGTGACCTCAAAACAACAAATCTGGCATTGAGGGTTCTTTTTTTATATGGCATTTACCATGTGACATAAATAACATGATGTTTTAATAATGTAGACATTTAAAAATGTGGAAATATGTTGAGGAAGGGTTGAGACATAGGCATATATATATATATATATATATATATATATATACAGTACAGACCAAAAGTTTGGACACACCTTCTCATTCAAAGAGTTTTCTTTATTTTCATGACTATGAAGGCATCAAAACTATGACTTAACACATGTGGAATTATATACATAACAAACAAGTGTGAAACAACTGAAAATATGTCATATTCTAGGTTCTTCAAAGTAGCCACCTTTTGCTTTGATTACTGCTTTGCACACTCTTGGCATTCTCTTGATGAGCTTCAAGAGGTAGTCCCCTGAAATGGTTTTCACTTCACAGGTGTGCCCTGTCAGGTTTAATAAGTGGGATTTCTTGCCTTATAAATGGGGTTGGGACTATCAGTTGCGTTGAGGAGAAGTCAGGTCCTACTGAATAGACTGTTAGAATTTGTATTATGGCAAGAAAAATGCAGCTAAGTAAGGAAAAACGAGTGGCCATCATTACTTTAAGAAATGAAGGTCAGTCAGTCAGCTGAAAAATTAGGAAAACTTTGAAAGTAAGGGCTATTTGACCATGAAGGAGAGTGATGGGGTGCTGTGCCAGATGACCTGGCCTCCACAGTCACCGGACCTGAACCCAATCGAGATGGTTTGGGTTGAGCTGGACCGCAGAGTGAAGGCAAAAGGGCCAACAAGTGCTAAGCATCTCTGGGAACTCCTTCAAGACTGTTGGAAGACCATTTCAGGGGACTACCTCTTGAAGCTCATCAAGAGAATGCCAAGAGTGTGCAAAGCAGTAATCAAAGCAAAAGGTGGCTACTTTGAAGAACCTAGAATATGACATATTTTCAGTTGTTTCACACTTGTTTGTTATGTATATAATTCCACATGTGATAATTCATAGTTTTGATGCCTTCATAGTCATGAAAATAAAGAAAACTCTTTGAATGAGAAGGTGTGTCCAAACTTTTGGTCTCTACTGTATATATACATTCAAAACACGTGCATGCATGTATAATATATATATGCATGCATTAACAGGCACATTATAGGATGATGTGCGCAGATGTGCTAAGCATCTGCGCACATCTGCACTTAGTAGTCCACAGGGGCTCATTGTGGCCCCTGTGGGGTATATGTGCCCCCTAATATGTATATATGTGCACCCATATGTGTCCCCTTATACTATATGTCCCCTTATAATCATTATCTCCTCATCAATAGGCCCCATTGATGGTAAATATGTCACCTAAAACCAGAGGTATCAGTGTGAATGTGACCCAAGCATTCACACTGATGCTGTCACAGCTGAGGATGGGGAAAACCCTCAGCCGTGTGATGGAAGAAGATGATGGTCGCTACTAGGCCAGGACAGGAATGTCACTTCCTATTACGTCCATAATTCTGACCCTGACTCCTAGCTGTATGAGCCGACCCTGATGGTAGGAGCGCTCATACTCCGGAACCTTGGGGTCCCTACTAGCCCTCAGGGTGGCCCTGAACTAGGAGCTGGGTAAGACGACCTATTCCTCCTGGAACCCATGTACAAGTGCTGCTGTCCACAACAATACAAACGGACACAGCACACAACACACATCACACAGGAACCCAAGAAACCATAGCTGCAATAAACAAAGAGACCAGAGAAACATCTTCAATACATCATAAATAACATAAACTTATGACCACAAGGGTGGCCCTCACTGGCAGATGGTATATACCTAGGAGGATGACTCCAGCTAACCATGGCTGAAGTACCCCTCAGAGTCTGGCATCCAACCGGAGCTAAATAGCCCCAAGTGGCCACACCAACACACAGACACACCCAGTGTGCACACACTAAGAAGGGAGTTAACCCTTCCTACACCAGGCCGGGTAGTGAAGCCACTTAAAGGGAAAAGCACATAAACAACACACTCACCTGTTACCGCCGGCAACGGCATGCGTGGCAACCATGTCCTGGGGAACAGCCAGCAGGCAGAGATACTACCACCACATGCACACAACACCACACGTTGCCGCGGACAACTGCAAGTAAAGGGAGGTGTCACAATGCATACAAACATAACCTCGTGCACAACAAACCCGGAAAATGCACACATACCGAGAGAGGTTGCCAGGTGAAACCGCATGCACTTGACAGCAAGCTGCCTAGCAACAGCTCAGGCTGCTATGCTGCCAAATACAAACATGTTGCCAGCGGCAACCACACATGAGGCAACATACAAGCAGCCCTCACCATGTGGTTGACAACAAAACCAAAACCGCAGGCAACTGCATGCGGATAAGGAGTCACAACCATAACCATGGTCGTGACAGATGCCATCTGGTTAATTGCATCAGAATGACCGGACAAGAGTCCGGTCATCCTGCATGCTTCAGCGCCGCTGGAGATAATTATGCATAATAGGAAGAGGGGAGAAACCTCCCCTCCTTCTATTATGTGCATTCCGGCAGCGCGATTACTATCGCACTGTCCGGAATGCAAAGTGTTACAGGCGGGAGATAAAAGGCTTCTCCCGCCTGTCAGGAAGTGGCGCGGCCCCAACGCGCTCGTGCAGGGGTGCGGGGGCTGGCGCAGTGACGTCATCTCACTGCACCGGCCCACGTGTCCCAGATGGTCCCAGACATAAATATCCGGCGGCCCCTGCACTGGGAAGAAGAGCCGAGCCCCCCCCCCCCCCCCCCGAAGAGGATCCCCCCTTGGACAACGAGCAATTCTCTGGATGGGCTGAGTATCCACTACCCCACCAACGATTAACCCCTACTACTTCCCCATATTACCCTATATACCTGTAGCCCCTACGGACCCCTATATTACCTGATTCATTAACCCTCCCTATACCCTATACCACCAACGATTTAACCCTCCCTATACCATACCCCTACCCCACCAACATACCCCTATAATCATCCCTCCATCACTCCCTGCTACACCCCTATCTATTAACCCCTACAATACTCCATTACTCCCTGCTACACCCCTATCCCACCGACGTACCCCTACAACCCCTATATCCTACCCTAACCCTGTAGGAGCATCCCTGCTCCCTATTCTGTACCCCAGTACCCTGTGTCTGTGGCCTGCATTTACCCTTGCAGTGCCACCGTTAACCCTTCATTTCCCTGTAGGGATAGTTTTTAGTCCAGGTTGGGTGGGCTGCTAATGTATGTGTGTGTGTACTGTATAGTTAGTTTGTGGGTGGAACTTAGGATTGAATAGTGTATTTAGTGCTGTATTTATGGTGCTGTATTGTGTGTATTGTGTACTGTAGGTTGCTAATAAATACTGTGTGTTATTTGTACTTACTGTGTAACGTGTGTTTACTAGCGGTAGTTAGTTCAGTAAGGTGCATGCAGATAGTTTAGTGATTAGCGTAAGGCAAGGTGAAAGTGTTATTCTTTACTTAAGGTATAAATAGGCGGAGTCATCACTAGACGATTCCTCCTATTTATGAATATTAATTATTGATATTTGCATAAATATTGGTAATTAATATTCTCCCTTTACATTGTCGAGCCAGGCCCACTGCTTAGATTTTGAAATCTGTATTTGGTCTTGAGGCTAGAGATCGCTTATACTGTGAATTGTCAGGCAAGAGAGACGCGGTCTACGGTCTGAGCGTCTCGGACCTGATAATTCGGACAGGTAACGCGATTCTTCCTTATAGTACCAAACGCAGATCAAAATCTCTAGCAGAGAATCTATAATCTATCTGTGTACTAATATTTTGCTGTTTGCTTTACACGGTCACTGCACCGCTCGAGTGTTGCAAGGGAGAAGAGGACACGTCACTGGAGGAGATCCATCTTCGTTGGAGCAGCGTACAAGTCCGGCTGGTCGGGAAGAATCGATCCGGGAGAAAAAGGACTTCTTCCAAGCAGCTGCGTAGGACGAAAAGGTACGGCATCAATGAGAAGATGGACGCTCAGCAAAAAGTGAGTATGGACTTCTCCACACTGCAACACTTGAGCAGACACAGCACTTTCAATCCCATCCTCCCCACCACATACAAGTCAGCAGAAATGCTGTGGTCCGATTTGTAGCTATGACAAGCTATGTGTTAACAAACGGACGGTGTTAAATAAATCCACAAAGCGACTTCAGATGCTAGCCAAACTGGTTCATACGTTTGAGGCTAGCATCTGCAAGCCAAAGTTAGTTGCGCTGGTGTCTCAGTCAACTGAGACAATTCCTCCGACCATTCACTGCCAGTGCTGTGCCAGTAATTCGAACCAGGTTTCGGCATTGCGGGCACAACTGGCAGAGAATGTACAGTCTACCGTTGACCAAGATGCGCAGGTGGCTAGGTTCGAGTCACAGTTAGTAGAGCTGCAGAGGCAGAAGGAGGAAATTGAGGCTAAATTGACTAAGTCTTATAGTGAGGTCAAGGCCTTCAAGGAGCGGACTGCCTCTACTGATGTGACGGTAGCCAAATTGAAAGCTCAGGTTGCTGTAAGCTCCCAGATAATGACTGGCATTCAACAGGTCATCACCAATTTGGTGCCGGCCCTTTCTTTTTCCGTAAAGTCAGGGCCGGAATCTCCCAAAACTTTGCCCTGTCTAGGGCAAAAAGAGGGGAGAGTAGTCTGTGACAGGCCAAATCACCAGACCAAGCCTGTCCAGACTAACAGAGATTTTTCCCTGACTTTAGGAAAAAGAAATATTGTGAAAAGTGCCTCCCTGAGGATGGAACAAATCAGGGAGCGCGGTTGCAGTGTGGACGGACCTAAGCCATGCCGAGCAAACATCAGATGCTTTGCATGTGGTGGCTTGGGTCATATAGCGAAGTACTGCAAAACAGGTAAGGAAAAAACACGAAGGATAGGAAGCCAGGTCAGGTGCTTCAGGTGTGGGAACAAGGGACACATTGCAAAGAACTGCCCTTGTGCAAGTAATTGCAATGTGTCCGATAGTGTTTGCCAGGTAACAAATCGTGCAGTGGGGTCTAGTCAGATTGGCCATAAAGGGGTTACCTCTCAGCGACACATGCCTCACCAGGCGCTGAGGGGTCAGAATGGCCAATCTAGGCTGGGCAACATTTGAAACCCCTGTACTATCTGTTACACCGTTTGTTCCCCGTGTATGTCCATGTTGTGTGTTTGTTACCTGTTTCTATGTTTTTTATGTGTACGGCAGAGGTCCTTGTCTATGAATGTGTCTCACCCTGCTGATTATTGTAGTTTACATTCCCCGCTGTGGGTCCGGTCGCTGCTGTTTTGTTTAATTCTTGTGTCCCCTTGGAGTGGGACAGTGTTATACTGTGGATCGGGAACATATAGGTTCGCGAGCAGATAATTTCACATGGGAATTCCTGCTGGTCGGGAGAAGGCGTTCCGGATTAAAGGACCTTCTCCATGCAGCACACAAAGGATGGTGTGATATTATTCTGGGCAACCAGGGTCTCAGATCGATACAGATAACACTGTTGTGCTCAAGGTTTTCGGTGGGGCTGTGCTATACTGGGGACTAGGGCGGACAGGCAACATTGGTGTAATGTTGCGCTGCGCACTTAATTCTGGTCCGATCAGGTGGCACAGCTCTGATTGGGATTGGGCGCAGGGTGATTGGCAGCGGAGTGTGGACTGTGTTCTTGTGTTGTGGAGTCCTGAAGAGTCTAGGCAGGACTTATGCCATGGATTCTGCTGGCCTCCACAAAACAGGATGACAGGGGGAAATCAGCTTGAGTACACATGAGTGGACAGGGATACAGGGCCATCAATTACTAGATGGTGCTTCATCCGCAGCTCCCCTCAGATGTCCTAACTTAGTAAGGTACCCATCCTGATCTGTTGGTGCAGAGGGATAGGGAGGTGCGGTAGGGTGTTCTCACACCAGTGTTAGGATAACGAGGGGTCCTGGGAGATGGAGGTCAGCCCAATGCCTTTCTCTTCTTGGGTCAAAGGTTTAGGGGCTGGGGTAGTGCAACTAACTGCACCGGAGGGGAGAAATCCCCCAAGAGCGCCTGGTATTTTCTTCTGTCATAGGTATATTTACTATGGAGCAGAGGAAAAACCCAGATGCCACAGAAGATACAGTCATCCGCCCCGACACTTGTGAGGTTCCTGAGGTAGAGGTGTTCGGGTGGAAGAACCTGCCCGGATCCACATGTTAATACTTAGAGGGGTTCGGGTGGAAGAACCGGTCCGGATCCACATTAGGTGTTCGGGTGGAAGAACCTGTCCGGATCCATCTCCGGGTTCTGGTCATCGTTATCCACATGGGACTATGCACCGGAGGGTCTAGAGACTGGTTGACCAACTGAACCAGACGGCACCTTACGAACTCAACCGCCGGAGGCTCAGGACTTAAACTCACCAAAGTCCTGAAGCCTAAGATCCAAGGGACATGTCAGTTCGTGTGGGAGTTCAGGATGAAAAATCAAATTATCCTGAGACCCCATGAAATGGATATTGAACTGGTTCATATGAGGTTTTGGGAGGTACATCCTATGCCTTCCTGAGACCTCATACTATTGTGTCATAAATGTTCTCGTGTTTAGGTGGGTTGGGGGAGGGGAACTGTGTAAATAGGATGTATTTTGTGTGAAAGGGGATAAGATTAGGGCACGATAGGGACAGGCCCCCTCTGTTTGCCATTTGCCACCTTGAACGGTGAAGTTCATAAGGGAAGGGCTGGATGAGTAGTGTGGCGGAAGTGTTCCCGCAGTTAGAATTTAGGTACCATGACATCACCACGCTTAAGGAAAAATCTGACCTGCCTTGTAAAGACCTATTCATCTGTCCATGGGAGAACCGTACTCACCCTTCAATCAAGTCGGAACAAGAGATGTCGGACGAAAGTCTTGCTTAAAGAAAGGTGGCACAGATGGAAAATTGAGACTGCGAGGGTGAACCCGTTCCAGGTTCCTTGGGGGTGGACGACACCTGAAGATCGGCATTAATACCGAGAGACTGTGGGGGTGGCCGACACCGGAAGATGGTTCCCTGAAAGAAAGGCCTGTCCTGTGAGGGTCAAGGCGCTCCAGAAGTCAGGAAACGACAGTAGGAGGGGCTGATACCGAAAGATGGAAGCAAAACATGTCAAGAAAGTTCCCGCGAGAAGAAGACTGTGTATCCTGTGGATGGAGGAGTGGGTTACGATGAAGGGCAGGTTGGAGGAAGCTGGATGGGGATGTCTAGGTACCTAAAGATCAGTGTGCACTACAGTTCTTCCTGAACTTCCACCAAGGATGGGGTTGAGGGGGACAAATATGTCTCAACCTTTTCCCCCAAAATATTGTCGTGTTTCCGACAACAGGGAGATTGTAGAGGAAGGGTTGATATATATATATATATATATATATATATATATATACACATACATGCATGCATGTATAATATATATGCATGCATTAACAGGCACATTATAGGATGTGCGCAGATGTGCCTAGCATCTGCCCTTAGTAGTCCACAGAGGCTCATTGTGGCCCCTTATAGTATATGTCCCCTTATAATCATTATCCCCCTCATCCATAGGCCCCATTGATGGGAAATGTCACCTAAAACCAGAGGTATCAGTGTGAATGTGCCCCAAGCATTCACACTGATGCCATCTGGTTAATTGTATCAGAATGACCGGTCATCCTGCATGCTTCAAAGAATTACGATTCAATAGAATCAGAGTCCTTTGTATTAATTATCTCCAGCGCCGCTGGAGATAATTAAGAGGGGAGAAACCTCCCCTCCTTCTATTATGTGCATTTCGGCAGCGCGATTACTATCGCACTGTCCGGAATGCAAAGTGTCACATGCGGGAGATCAAAGGCTTCTCCCGCCTGTCAGGAAGTGGCGCGGGCTGGCGCAGTGACGTCATCTCACTGCGCCGGCTCGCGCGCCACAGTGTGGGCGGTGCGGGCTGCCGGACATAAATATCCGACGGCCCCTGCACTGGGAAGAGCCGAGCCGAGCCGCCCCCTCCCCCCGAAGAGGATCCCCCCTTGGACAACGAGCAATTCCCTGGATGGGCTGAGTATTCACTACCCCACCAACGATTAACCCCTACTACTTCCCCATATTACCCTACATACCTGTAGCCCCTACGGACCCCTATATTACCTCTGATTCATTAAACCTCCCTTTACCATACCCCTACAATCATCCCACCATCACTCCCTGCTACACCCCTATCTATTATTAACCCCTACAATACTCCATCACTCCCTGCTACACCCCTATACCCTACCCTAACCCTGTAGGAGCATCCCTGCTCCCTATTCTGTACCCCAGTACCCTGTGGCCTGCATTTATCCTTACAGCGCCACCGTTAACCCTTCATTTCCCTGTAGGGATAGTTTTTAGTCCAGGTTGGGTGGGCTGCTAATGTATGTGTGTGTGTGTGTGTGTGTGTACTGTATAGTTAGTTTGTGGGTGGAACTTGGGATTGAATAGTGTATTTAGTGCTGTATTTATGGTGCTGTATTGTGTACTGTAGGTTGCTAATAAATACTGTGTTATTTGTACCTACTGTGTAACGTGTGGTTACTAGCGGTAGTTAGTTCAGTAAGGCGCATGCAGCTAGTTTAGTGATTAGCGTAAGGCAAGGTGAAAGTGTTATTCTTTACTTAAGGTATAAATAGGCAAAGTCATCACTAGACGATTCCTCCTATTTATGAATATTAATTATTGCTATTTGCATAAATATTGAAAATATTCCCACTTTACACAATACCAATTATTGTTTGCTTTTTTTATATCTATGAGTAATGAGGAAAGTGTTAAGAAGTTTTAATTTTCAAAAACTTTATTCAACTATTTATCTTTTTTTTTTTTAAGTCCATTCTGGAGACTTGTAATCATTTTATCTCCTGTACTATGCACTGCAATACCTCTGAATAGTTATTACTAGCAGCACATACAGGTGAAACTTGAAAAATGTGAATATCGTGCAAAAGTTCATTTATTTCAGTAATGAAACTTAAAAGGAGTTACATTAATGCAACTCAATATTAGAATATTGTGAAAAGGTTCAATATTCTAGCCTCAAAGTGTGACACTCTAGTCAGCTAATTAATCCATATCCCCTGAGCAAAGGGTACCTGAGATTGTGACTCTGGAGTTTGCATAAACTGTAAGCCATAATCATCCAAATTATAACAAATAAAGGCTTGAAATATCTTGCTTTGCATGTAATGAGTCTATCTCATATTAGTTTCACCTTTTAAGTTGCATTACTGAAATAAATGAACTTTGCATGATATTCAAATTTTTGGAGTTTCACCTGTACATACTAACATGGCATGTACACCTTGCTGCTCTGTTCATTTCTCACACCACCACCACATGGGCAACATTTGATGGAGGCTGGGTTGAAGACAAATCTGTGTCACTCTTCCTGATCTTGACACCACTCAGATGCATTATTATAAAGCTTTATCAGAATTAGCATACAGGGACATGTTTAGGAACTTTATGACTTAAAGGGTAACGTCACGTTTTCACCAAAAAATCTATTTTAGCAGATGTTACTGCTGCAGCAGCATTATGAATAAAACAATCTTTGGTTTCTTCACATATCCACTGTTTTCCTTGAGTTTTTCCCTTAGTTACGGCTTTTTAAACATTTACAATATGAGGACCTTCTCAAGATGGCTCCTCTGCCAGTTCTCTGAGGCCAAAACTGCTTCCCCTCACTTCCCATACACACTTGCTGTAGCCAGCAGCTCCCTGCCAGCCAATCAGATTGGATTACTGAGAGACACGCCTCCTCACTCTGAAGCCAAATGCAGGTATGCAGTGTGAAGGACTGTCCCTCAGTCTTCCTAGGCTAGTTTCACACTAGTTGCAAGGAACTCCGGCAGGCTGTTCTGGCATGTCGTACTTTTATTCCGGCCGCCTCTCGGCATGTTTGCCGTGCTACCGCCGGAACTCCGGCCCGCCCCCATTATAGTCAATGGGGCTGGAGCGGTAGTCCGGGGGCACGCGTGCACTAGCGGCAGCACGGATCCGACAGGCTGTTCACCTGCCAGAGTTCCTTGCCGCTAGTGTGAAAGTACCCTTAGCCAGAGACAGACAAGCCATAGCAACTGTCTTTTAAGGGAGCATTGGAAAGAGACAGAGAACATTAATGAAAGCCGTTATTACCGTATAAGGTAATTACAGATCTTTTGACAATCGTTGATAGACTAACTCAGGTATACATGCCTAGCTCTAATAAATGATCAAAAAAAAAAAATGACAGTTACACTTTAATGTAAAAGGGTATGGTGGGAGTTTAGGGGCAAAAGCAAAGCCGACAGTTTCCCTTTAATGTTCACGCAGATTTTATGCAGTGATAAAGTCACTACTATAACAGATTTCTGACAGCTCTGCAATGTGACTGGGTACAGTATGTTCATGTGTTTTTTGTACAATGCTAATTTTACACAAAGCACAATTAAAAGCACAAAAATCTAAACTGGAAAAAGACTACGGGCGAACATGCCCTGAAACCTCATGCAAGCATCTATATTAGGCTCCATCCACGCGTCAGTGGTGTGTTGCGAATCCGCAACACACCCGCCCGGCACCCCTATAGAAATGCCTATTCTTGTCCGCAAACTGCGGACAAGAATAGGACATGTTCTATCTTTTGCGGAGCTGCGGACCTGAAGATCGGGGCCGCACTCCGCAAATGCTGACACCACACTCTGTGCTGTCCGCATGCATTTCGTCCTCATAGAAAATGAATGGCTCTGCATCCGTTCCGCAAAATTGCGGAACGGATGCGGACCCATTTGCGGACGTGTGTATGGAGCCTTACAGTTCCCTTTTGTGTTGAGCCATAATAGGGCTTCCATAGAGGTGCATAATCCTTGGCAGTACCTTCTTAGGACTCCATTTTTTATGGAGTCACATGGAAGTTTCTTCTCTTAGATTCTGTGTAAATCTGACAAACAAATTGGACTCTGTCTCCATCCATGTGCACTCTATGCCGACAGAACCTGCATGACAGTGCATGGAAGCTCTACCACTCTGTACTAAAGGAGCTGTGCTTCGAGTGTACATGAACCCTTACAAAGAGTATTAGGTTATACTTGCCATTTTTTAGGAAAGACCATCAGGAAGATTCTGAAGCGGGGCATACAAAGCAGCGAGCTACTTCTGTCGCAACAAATTTTTGGCCTCATGTCCCCACCCATTTATATAGGATACATCTCCAACCTACAGCATTTGAATCACAAATAGTACATATGATTCTTTACATTAATGTTGCCCAAACTTTCTCTCTAGCTGATGCAAAATTAGAGCGGCAATCATGCCCTGACAGCTGACAACAGAACATAATGGAAGTTCTAGTTTTGCAACCGCTGGAAATCCACAAGTTGGAGATCTCTGCCTTACATCATACCTTAAAATGAATACAGTCAACACCTACTAAACAAATACAAACCTCACAAATACAGAACCCCATTTCAGACCTCACTTAAAGGGATTGTCTCACTTCAGCAAATAGCATTTATCATGTAGAGAAAGTTAATACAAGGCACTTACTAAATGTATGGTGATTGTCCATATTGCTTTCATTGCTGGCTTGATTAATTTTCCCATCAGATTATACACTGCTCATTCCAGGGGTTATGACCACCACTGCAGAGCAGATACGAGGTGGCCGGGACAGCAGTTGCTGCGCATACGTGCCCATGCTCGCTACAATGCTCCTGGCCTGTAGTGTACAAGCACGGCCACTGCTCCTGGATTGCAGGGTGATCGTAATCCCCGGATATGATCAGTGTATAATGTGATGGAAAAATGGATCAAGCCAGCAAAGGAGGCAATATGGACAATATATCAGTAAGTGTATTATGTGAAAGGGCATTTAGGCAGTTATTTTCTACACCGTTGTTTCTAAGTTCCAGTCCTCAGGCCCACCTGCCGATCATTATTTGAGAGTATCCCACAGAATGAATACCTGTGGTAAGTCCTGCTGCATTGACAATAACAATGTTACCTGCTCGATACTAAGGAAATCCTGAAAACATGACATGCTGGGGGGTCATGAGGACTGGGGTTGAGAAACACTGCTCTATACCATCTGAAAAATTCACCATCTAATCAGCTATTTTTTCCTCTTTCTATAAGGTATAAGCTCAAATGAGCAAAAAAAAAAAAAAAACTCCATTACTTCAAACGGCAGGAATTTACCTGGCTAGAAAGGAAATATTGCCACAAAACAGGACCACACAAGGCCGGCGATGCACAGAAAACGCCTATGGTCTATTTTTTTTTATTTTTTATGAATGTGTCTACACCCGATGCCGATTTGCGACTTTTTAAATGGCACTTTTGCAAAAATTGTGTGATCTTAAAAAAAAAAAAAAAGGCATAGTGAGGCGCGCCTGGTTAATATAGACCGGCGTACACCACCGAGTTATGATAAATCTGCCCCCTTGTCTGCAATGAAGGATTTAGAAATCTACATTTATGGTGATATTATACCACTATTTTTTATAGCAATTAAACCGATTGTGAAACCTATTTTTTTGCTGTTATTTGTACATGATTATGGAGGCTGCCAACGGTAGATGCAACAGACTGGAGAGGAATCATTGAGTACTGGATAGTTTTCTAGATACACTCTGTGACCTATGCAGAGGTCAATGTGCAGGGAGGGGGAGTAGATGATGAATGCTGACCATCATCTATTATGAATGGTGGATCCTGAAGTTATCTACACAGAGGTTTTATCAGTCACTGTAATCCTGCCTGTGATTTATTTTTATATTTTTTTTTTTAAGTGATCTTAAAACTACCCATGTGATCACTATACATTGTTCATGTTCAGGGGTTCATGTAGAGATTATAGACTGATATTTCCACCGATCCTGGTGTATCATAAATAAATTGCACATTAAATCCAAATGCATTTTATTT
This sequence comes from Bufo bufo, assembly GCF_905171765.1. NCBI lineage: Eukaryota > Metazoa > Chordata > Amphibia > Anura > Bufonidae > Bufo > Bufo bufo. Next base: position 478,086,818 of record NC_053389.1, read on the forward strand.
TGGTAGACAAGAGACTCTTTGCTTAGATGCTACAGATTTAGACATATGTTGTGGCTAGTTATCAGCAGATCTCAGAGGATAATGAAACAGATTTGCATACAAGAAAGTACAGCATTTTATTTCTGCCTGTGTATATTCAGAGTTCAATTCGCAAGGGGGGGGGGGGGGGGGGGGGAGAATAAACACAATCTGTAAGCAATGGGAAAAAAGGCGTTTGAGAACAGACTGCCACTGTGGCAAAGCAAATACAAGTCACATGAAATGGCGTTTGTCCTCAGCTGACTATAGCCTTCAGTTTGCTGCCTGAACAAAATAAGCAGAAGGAAAAGGATGAGATAATTAACCTTTAATGCACAATGTGAACAAAAACACCTGTAAGTAAACTCAAGAAAGTCATTTAACGGTTTATGCTTTCATTGCTATTTGTGATGGATTTCATACTGCTGTACGCATCTTCCAGAGCAAAGAATTAAATTGACTTTCACAAAATGTTCATGTATCATTCTGTAGAACCGGCCGTGACGCTCGAGGGCCCTATACGAAGTGTCTCCTAATTGGCACATAAGAGGGGAAGGCTGCAGGGTGTTTATGCAGTGATGCCGGAGCTAACAAGTGCTTTTAGTAGAAAGCACTAAAGTGGCAGATACTCATAACGAGAGCCCTTGCATGGCAATGCAAATTTATTGAATTGATGCTAAATTATACAAAATTGCACCACTTTATTTAAGGCTTTTAAGTTTTACATTTGGCCACCATAAAGCAGTTGTAGCATTAGGTTGGTCAATTGAATTACTGTGGTTCCCTGCTGGATATATACACAATTTGTACACCCTAACGTTAATGCATACAAAGCAACAAGGCATTGATAAATAAACCGGCAAAAAAAAAAAAAAAAAGATAATTACTGCAACGCAGGGCTTGTGACTGATAACACAGGATTTCAAATTACGTCCAACATTCACATCCACTGGACTCTTCCACCATTTAACAACGCAACCAAAACAATACACATGGGAAACAACCACTGACAGGAAAAAAGGGACTAAATCGGGATTATTTGGTATTGCAAATACACAAATGCATGAGCAAGCAAGGGGAAAGACAAGGGCTCACAGTGAGATTCTACAGTAGCAGAAGCCTGGAAATGATTTACAAAATATTGATAAATCATTAAAAAAAAAGAAAAAAAAAAGAAGAACTCTTAAAATATACACTTCTCATTGTAGACCCCCACTGTATACACATCTATAAACATTTGTCCCTATGTAAACGGACTGGGGAAATGGAAATACTTGACAACTCAGGAACGTCCCTTGAAAATGACATCAAAGGCAGACTGGTCAACCAAGACAGACTATAAGAAATAAATTTATTGTAATGACTCCTTTGCCTCCAGAAGGGTGCAATACAAGTCTCCACAGGATTCCCTAAAAATGAAGGAAGGAAGGAAGAAAGGCAAAAATCAGTTGTGAGAAGCACTTTGTACAACGCAATAGATGTTGCTCTTGTATTTCTTTTAAAGGAAGGGGAAAAAAATAGTTACAAGAAGCTACAAATACCAAAGATGCAAGGTCATCGGGAGTAGTCTATAGAGGAGCTCTTTGGACTTTCTCGTTTAGTAAGCTAAAATAGTGGTGCTATTCATTGTACACTCCGATAGAAGGGAAGGGCTTGTGAAAGAATACAGTACACGTTTTTTGGACGCATGAAAACATTGCTGAGTGAACAATGTCTCTGTTAGCAGTAATACTGGATGTGGGCTCTGTTCCCAGTTGCATACGTGAAGGACTTCTCAAAGCAGGAGTCTTTCTTGTGACTTTAGGAGGGGATCTGATGGTGCACAATCTGAGTTTGCAACTTCCATCCATATTGTAACGGGTACCACCACAGGAAAGTCCATTGGAGTTGTTGACGGGATAATTGGAGTTGGAATGCTGGCACTGTTGTTAAACAGTTCTTCAGACCTGCATTAAGGAACAGAACGACTGTTACTCTGAGATCTGTAACTGGTTATGCAGATTCTTTGCTATTACAGTCTAAGTTATTTATAATCTGAAAAAAGCAGAACACAAATTGGCTTCTTATACAAAACTATAGCATCCGTTCTAACCTGCACTGAACATATTTACATCTGGACTGCTTGGTTGTCATAACTAGGGATGAGCGAATAGACTTCAGATGCTTCATCCGAAGTCGATTCGCATCAAACTTCGTTGTAATACTGTACAGAGCGGGAACTCCGTACAGTGTTAAAATGTATTAGCTCCCATGAGCCAAAGTTGAGACTTTGTGTAATAACTTTGTGAATTAATTATTACTGTAAAAAAAAAACTTTATACCGAACCACCAGCTTTACTGCCCCCAGCTTTAATAATGCCCCTATGTAGGCCCACAGCTAAAATAATGTCCCCCACAGTGTAGGATTTTTTTTTTTGCTGCCCCCAGCTTTAATAATGCCCCAATGTAGAGCCCCATCTTAAATAATGTCCCCCATAGTGTGTTTTATTTAAAAAAAAAATTTTTTAGGGCCCCCATAGGTCCCACAGCCAAAAAAAAATGCTCACCTTATCCACTTGCTCGCGCTGCAGCAGTCTCTTCACAGAACGGGACCTGCCGAAGGTGCGCAATGACGTCACTGCGCGCTCCCACGTGGTTACGTCACCACGCAGATTGCAGGTCCCGCTCAATGAAAAGAGAAGAGACTGCTGCTCCGCAAGTGGATGAGGGGAGTTTATTTTTTTTAACCCCTAAATGGCCTGTGTACCCGTTTCTAACGGCCGTTAGACGGGTGCACTCCTGTCAATGGGCCGTTAAAAACGGTCCCATTGATTTCAATTGGGTCCGTCCGGCCGTGAAAACGGCCAAAGATAGGACATGTCCTATTTTTGGGCGGACACTATTCACCGGCTGTTAAAAAGAACGGCCATGTGAATAGCCCCACAGACTTTCACTGGTGCTAAAAAATAGCCGTGTGACGGTCGTTACTTAGACAGCTGTCACACGGCGATTTTTTTCCACTGTCGTGTGCATGTAGCCTTAAAGAGGACCTTTAACAGCTCCTGACATGCCTGTTTTAATAGCTTCATGCATTCCCGATGTTGGGGGGTGTACCTGCACAGACTCACTCTAGCCAAACAGTGCTGCCATTGTCAGACTGGGCAGGGACACACCTCCATCTGGTTACCACCCCTCGGCACCCTTACTGCTGACTGCTAGCAGTTCATTCATAACTTTTTATAGAAATAATAAATGAATGGCACAAGAGTCATAGAAATAGATGCTCCAGACTTGTTAGTACGTCGGGAATGCATGTAGATATTAAAACAGGCATGTGAGGAGTGGTGAGAGGTCCTTTTTAATGCTATTAAAGGGTTTCTGTCACCTGAAAAATGGGTATTAAGCTGGCTGACATTAGTGATGTGCTGATGTCAGCTGAACATAACTATATTAGTGCCATCTCACTGCCTGAAGCCTTTATTGTGAAAAAAAAAATTATATAATATGCTAATTAGCCTCTAGGAGCGGGGGGGAAGGCATTGCACCTGCTCCTGGAGGCTCTGTTTGCCCACCTCTTTTCACGCCCTTCTTCTCTTGATTGACAGGGCAGCGCTGCTCTTCTCCCACCGGCCATGTCTACTGCGAAAATCTCGCCTTCCCGTTCAGTATTTGGCGCAGTGAGGGCAGGACGCTCGGCGGCTGCTGGCTTCCACACTGCGCCGGTGCTGAATACGTCACAATGAGGAAGCCGGCTGCTGGAGAACTTCCTTCCCTCACTGCGCCAAATACTGAACGGGACAGCGCAGGTGCGAGATTTTCTTAATAGACAAGGCCGGCGGGAGGAGAGCAGCGCTGCCCTGTCAATCAAGAGAAGAAGAGCGTGAAAAGAGGTGGGCAAACGGAGCCTCTAGAAGCAGGTGCAACGCCCCCCTTCTCCCAGAGGCTAATTATCATATTATACATATTATCATATTATTTCTACAAAAGGAAGCAAATTACTGTGAAGTCAAATTTGGCAGGCATAGCTATGTAAATGGCTGAAATTGGTGGTGGTATATAGACTCATCAAATATCATGCTTGTTACCTGGCTCAGAGCTACAGCACATCTGTGTATTAAAGCAGCTGACATGTTGACTTTTTACGTGCCTTGCCCGGTACAGGAGTTTTTCTGTTTATTTGTCGCACAAGATCATAAAAAATCTGCAAATTAAAACATTCTAAATGTAAGGAAAATATAAACACATTGATAGGAAAAGATTGGATTGCGTTTACAATACGCCTATCTGGTTTAAAAGGAATCTAAAACTATAAAGATCACCAAAGGCTGGAAAACGTGGACCAAGCAGGTTTATTACAAAAATAATTTAAGATAATGGGGGGACATTTATCATTGTTTCTACGCCACAATTGTGGCGTAAAAAGGGCACAAATTAAGGTACACGGCATTCGTGCACCATAATTTGCGACTTTTTGAGGTTCTCTGCACTTTTCCGAAGCCCGCCGCATTTACTATAACTTTTACCAGAAAGTGGCGGAAGTCATAGCTGAAGTCTACACCAGCCTGTGGCTGGCGCAGACTTCAGTTTTTGGCGCACAGCAGGGCAGAAGTGCGCCTGATTTGTTAAGAGGCTTCTGCACATCTCACGCCAGTGCAGGGAGATCAAGGCTGACGGATGGATCTGCCAGCCTTGATACATCTTCCCCTACAGTGTGTAATGCTAGTGGATATATTGAAATGTAACACATAGACTGGAATACAAGCACGTTTGGTAAGTTTATTTTACATGTGAACAGAAGCCAACCATTATAAGTGGTGGCCTAACTGGAAGCTTATCAGATGAGTTCATACATTAACTGACCCTGTTCTCTTATAAACAGATTCTGGTCCTGGGTCACCCTGGACCCCCGCCAATCAGCAGTTAGAAGAGGCTGGGCTCTTCATCAGCGCGAAGGCCTCTTCCTAGGCCATGTGACATCACAATACATCAGTCACATAGCCTAGTTGCAGCCCAGCCCTATTCACTTCAATGGGCTGAGCTGCCATACCATACTGTATATACCATAATATACGATATATGGTACTGTGCTTGGTGAGGTGCCGGGAGCCTGCTGCAATCACCAGCGCTCCGGTAAGTACGTCGGCTCTCTGGTACAGCTGATTAGTGGGGGTGCCGGGACTCGGACCCCCGCCGATGTGATAATCATGATCTATCCTGACGATAGGTCATCATTATCAATTCCTGGAGGCCCCTATGCCAACAGCACTCCTCCTAAACATCCACCTGCCCCAAATGCCGAAGATCAATCAACAACTGATCCTTATGGACGAACTCCAGATCCTCTACCAAGTTCACTGCTTTGCACATGAAAACATCTCCATCTAATTTGAAACAATAGATGTCTGTCATCCCACCATTCCCTTCCCCTCTGTCTCCCTACCCTCTACCTCCACATACTTTATCTTCAGGTTCATTTTATTAATCCGTAACATATCCACAGTGCATATTCTTTAAAATGCTTGCAAAACCTTAACAATAAACATGGCCGACCAAAGCTAAATTGGTCATTTGATTCCTGTAATCATAGTAATTTTGTTCTTACGATCGTATAAACATTTTTTAATAAAAAGAAAATAGGTGAAAAAAAGAAAAATTTAAAAATAGTGATTTAATCCTTACCTCGTTGACATTAATCTTGGACTTGGCAGAAGACTCCAGGAATGCACAATTGTTCCACTGTCTTGCTAGATTCTGCCCCTGTTCCTTGCCAACAACCCTTTCGTCTTCCAAGTCACATTTGTTCCCAACCAATATCATTGGCACCTAGATATCAGAATTCAGGTTAGAAATTCCACCTCATACGTTTACAGCATCATGACAATAAAAACTGATCTTTATGCATTCCTAAGAAAGGGATGCAGAAGTGCTAAAACATGTCTAGCTGCTTTTTGTTGGTTAGATGCACGTCACATACACAGGCTCAAGGTTCAGTCCATACAGCTAATATGAGAACGGTATGGACGTGGTTTGAGAGGAGAATTGTGTCTTGATCTACATCAGTGCACGTTGAGGACCTTGACTTTGCTTTCTTTACTGCCCATTGCAAATAGAAAAAGCATCAGAACGCTGAAAGGTGTTCTTCTGCAGCTGGGCTAAATTCCTAGCATATGGTCATAGCAGGGAATCTCTACTTCCATGCAAAGTACAACGGCCTACATACAAGAGGAGGTGTAAAGTGCAACGCCAGGCAGTTACACGCTAACTAAGCTATTGAACGTCGCTGCTCTGTACAAGGAAAGACTTGTACTGCACATAGGCAGCCAAATTAAAAGATGGATGACCAACCCCTGCTCACCAGCCCATCATTCCCAGTTATCGTGGTGGATCTACAGGCACCATGAAATGCACTAGGCGTAGGTTATTTCCTGTCCCTGTGGTTGCTCTTTTACATGAAAGGAAATGACATAAGGGATAGAATTTTGCCAAAAGGTACACGTGTCCAGTATTGCTGATAGCTCATATACACGCCACTGATTATCTCATTATGCAAAGTGACTCAATATGTATATTTAACAATACCAGGAAATGAAACAGCATTACCAAGAAGAGTGCTCTGTGCATTCACTGTGCGTATGAAAGGATGTGGTGACACTAGCTGGAGGAAACGGTCTTATATGAGTATCACAAAACAAATATTTCTCTGCATTTTCAATGTAATGCAAACCTACCTGCAAATCTCTAATCATTAAATCTAATGATAATAACGTAAAAAAACAAACAAAAAAAAAAAAAAACACCCACAAAAGTGATCAGACCATGCCAACCCCCTGGAACACTCTGGAAACAAAGCCAAGGACCAGTTCCACGTGTCTAACCACGGATGAATACACGCTGCAGCAACGTCTACGGAAAGGGCACAGGTGCAATATGGCGTGAAGTGTGATGTGAAACAGAGCAGCCGCCTATTTACTCTAAACAGAATTATTAACGTTGTGCGTTCCTGTATGGCTGCACTCAAATAATCAAGTGGGGTTTGTGGGAGAATTAATTCTATCAGACATGTTGAGAACATAATTCTTGTGAGCAAAGCTGATGGGAGCAGCCAAGTGGAAAACACTTAAGTGCTTTACTGTACTAAATAAAGCTAGAGTACAAATGCTGAAAAGTAAATCTCATCACTGTGGAGAAAATTATGAAAAAAAAAAAAGTTCCTCCCACACAGCGCTTAGGTGCATTTGATATCTGCAGTTGGCTGCGGACTATGAAGAATAATATGCTGGGCAGTGATGAACTGATCCGTCAAGCCGATCTTTTGTCAAATAGGTCAGACCAAAAGTCCTTGCTGAATATTAAAAACAGATAATGTGACATCTGCAAACTTTTCATCTGATGAAAGAAAAACTGCCAAAATGACACTACAGGCTGATATGGATATGGACACAGCAAGAACTACAAGAGTGCAACATAAATGAAGGCATATTCACATCTGTACAACCGTATCTAGATCTATTGTATTCAACCAATACGTGCTATATCACGCATGTTCACATGGCCATTTTAGCACGTATTCTGCGCCAAAACCCAGACAGTCCCTGAAAGAGGCTAAAGCTGCAAGCAGATTTATGGCACACAAACTACAAAAATACTGAAGAATTGCCAGTGTCAGCCTCGGATTTCTACAATGCTTTAACAGCACATACACATTTGGTGAGATTTATCAAAACTGTTGTAAAGGGAAACTGGCTTGGGCCTCTTGCACACAACTGTGTGCCCCCCGTGGCAGTATTGCGGCCCACATACGGCGGGTTCGCAATACACAGGGCACTGGCCGTGTGCATTCCGCATCACAGATGCGGACCTATTCACTTGAATGGGTCTGCAAATCCGGATATGCGGAACGGAACCCTACGGAAGCACTACGGAGTGCTTTCGTGGGGTTCAGTGCTTCCTTACCGCAACTTGTCCTATGCTTTTGTGGGACGGACGGATCCACATGCGGCATACCCATGGTCGGTGCCCGTGCATTGAAGACCGCAATTTTGTGTGCAAGAGGACTTAGGGGGGGGGTTTACACTAGCGTCAACAGGAGTTTTTTTTCCCGTCCTGCATAACGGAAACCAGACGGATCCGTTATGCTTGCCCATAGACTTCTATTAGGACGGAGCAAAACGGAATACCTCTTAAAGGCTTCTGTTTTGCATTCCGTCTGGCCATTCAGTTATAAACGGAACCTATAACGGAATGGCTTAACTCTAGTGTAAACCCACCGTTAGTTGCCCATAGAAACCAATCACATCCCAACTTTCATTTTCCAAATTGGAATGGATTCTTTGGACATGTAGGTATTCTTTTTGTGAAAATCATTATGGTGCAGCGTCTACTCTATATTGGGTTCTTTCTCCACAATTTCAAGTCATTATATTAGCTGCTGGCTGTTTTATGCCAACTCCATGCCCGTGTAAACTCACCAGGTTTGCTGGAAAAGAAAACCTATGGTTTCACAAAATAGATCTAATGTCACATGAGATTTTCTGGGAGGTCTTAGGCTCTGGAGAAGGCCCTAATAAATCTACAAGTATTTCATTGCAGTTACCGGTTTAACATGTACATAAAAGGCCTAATATGCTTTATCATATAGTCTAAAAACCTGGTGTATAATATTTTTTATAATTATGTTGTAGTCAGTTTGAACTAAATGTGTTTTAAATATAAGCTGGCAATCAGTTGGCCGCTTCAGATTGGCTACTAAAAGCTCCGATGCTCAGTTGTAAGTGGCCAAAGAGGGAAAATGGTAATTGAATTGAAACGAGACATGTTCTTTGCTAACGGGTCTCTATGCTCTGGCTTCCAAAAAGGGGGACTAACCCCTCAGACATTCCTGGTAGTGCATATGGAAAATGGACTACAAAACCAACCCTAAAATCTGAGTGCCCACTAGAGGGAGTCAATTCTTTAACTTGTACCCCAATACCTACCAATTATTCTTCCTAGAGGGAGGGTACACCTTTTTAAAGCCGATATGTCACAAAAATAACCCCTATTAGGACACATGGATTTAATTGAGGGCCCCATTGTATGCCAAACCATACAGTATGAGCTTCATTTGAATGGCTAGCTTCCCCTCAAGGGTCAGAGAAGATGATGATCAGCTGACCTCTGCATCGCCTTAAGGAGTTTTCTTCATGAGACTTGGCATTTTGAGGTCCGTATGTAACAAATATAGCTCAAATTTGCAAAGAAAATATTTAGTTTCATGACCCAGTTATTAGAAGAAAAAAAATGTACATAGTTCCTGGAAGAGACCACAGGCAGCAGAAAGTCTGCAAAGAACCTAGAGAGATTGCTACAGGATGCCAATGGGTGATCGGCTAGGGCTACACAGCAACTCCAGGCACGACACGCGTCAGCAACCGAAGACCATAGTGTAGTGCTGTCTGCATCGCAACTAATGAAAGTAAATGAGGTTGCACTGAAACCCTTACGCTGGGTTCACACCAGAGCGTACTGAACGTACGCTCTGTATGCGCGATTGTACGGGCGTTTACAATCGCGCCGCGGAGACAAGCGAACGCCCATTGTCGCGCGTTCCCGGAAGTCTATGTACGGGAACGCGTGACACTACGCCCCAAAGAAGCTCCTGAACTTCTTGGGGCGTCGGGCGTTTTACAGTGCGATCGTACGTGCTGGAAAACGCCCAGGTGAGAACCATGCCGATAGGGAAGCATTGGTCTGTCCTTGTTGAGCGTTTTACAGCGCGTAGGAACGCGCTGTAAAACGCTCAGGTGTGAACCGGCTGTTAAGTAGCAGTACAACACCAAACCATACCCGCTGGATTTCTTGTGACCATTGTGTCTAAGTCACAGCCCCTTGCTGATCACAACACAACCCCATTCACTTTCATTAGTTGCAATACAGGTATGGCTACACAGGTGTATCCTACCTATTTTATTTTGGATGCTGAATAAAAGTTACTGTAAGCTGTATGTGAAACTGTATGTGACTCTCAATGACACAGGTACTTCTGAAATATGCTAGAAAGAGCTTTGAGGCTAATATGTCCCCAAGTGTCAACAGAACAGCACTTACATCATCAGTGTCTTTGACTCGGAGGATCTGTTCTCTGAGGTCCTGTAAATCATTAAATGTAGACTGTGCAGTTATGGAGTACACTAATGCAAAGCCTTGCCCATTCTTCATATAAAGATCACGCATTGCTGTGAATTGTTCCTGTAGAAAAGCAAAAATAAAAAAATTTGTATGCCGCCTCACTATATTTAATCTTCTATGATGCCAGACTGACTATGCATATAATACAAAGCATCCCGTTTAACAAGTTCAGGCTGCCAGACCACTAGCCTTTGTCACTGTCAAACACGAGAGGACTGGAGCTCGACCACAAATATGTCAATGACCAATAAGGTATCCCATAAGTAAACTTTTCATGGTGACATTGGCTTGTTTGGATTAAGAATAGGATTGTGACATTGTGTAAATGACTGTACACATTAGATATAACATACCGTTCCTGCCGTGTCTAAAATTTCGAGCATACATTGTTGGCCGTCAACTTCAACTTGCTGTAAAAAGAAAAAAGGTAAAAATATTAATGACAACCAATCAGACGTAAAATACAAAAAGTCTCTATGGATGAGTATGTGTAGACAGCAATGCTTGAGAAATTACCGATAAGACGACACATCTTACTATTGTGTCCAAAGTAATTCCACCCAGGGAACACAGGGACGTCATCCATGCGTTTTGAAGGTTGTACGCTTTGCAGCCTCTTCCTTATTTACATCAGTCCCTTAACCGTCCAACGTAAAATTTACGTAGGCGAGTGGGCGGCACCCGGGACTACTGTATGTGATCAACGATAACGTCAATCACAAACATTTAACTCCTCAGATGCATCTGGGAAGTTAAAGACCGGGAGTGCGCCCTCCCGGCCGTGAGAGGATGGGGGGAGCCGGAAGTAACGTACAGGAGCCCCTGTACTCAAGAGAGATACAAGGCTGATGCACACTAGTTCCTATGAACAGCCTGTCTGTAGCAGGGCTCCAAAAGAGCTAAGGGTACTTTCACACTAGCGTCGCTGGATTCCGGCAGGCAGTTCAGTCGTTGCAATCTCCGGTTGTCATCTGGAAAAACGGATCCGGTATTTATCTTTTTCACATTTATAAAGGTCTGCACATCTGTTTTTTCCGAAACACTTAGGGCCGGATCCGGCATTAATGCATTTCAATGTAAAATAATGCCGGATCCGTCAATCCGACAAGTGTTCCGGAATTTTGGACGGAGAAAATACTGCAGCAGGCTGCAGTATTTTCTCCATCCAAAAACCGTACAGTGACTGAACTGAAGACATACTGATGCATACTGAACGGATTGTTCTCCATTCAGAATGCATTAGGATAAAACTGATCAGTTTTTTTCCAGTATTGAGCCCCTAGGATAGAACTCAATACCATAAAAGAAAAAGTACCCTTAGTATAATTCTTGGGTCACTTCACATGCCATAAAAAATTTAATAAAAAAAGCGATGAATGGTATCAATGAGGCCTTAGTCCACAGTTTCCAGTGCCGTAGCAAACTGCTGGCTTGGTGGGGGTGCAGGGGGTCTGATCTGATCCTGATCACTTATCCTGAGGACAGGTCATCAATATCTAAAAAGGTGGAAAACTCCTTTATTCTTATGTGTATGATAAGGGTACGTTCACACTAGCGTTTTTCTTTTCCAGCATAGAGTTCCATCCTAGGGGCTCAATACCGGAAAAGAACTGATCAGTTTTATCCTAATGCATTCTGAATGGAGAGCAATCCGTTCAGGATGCATCAGGATGTCTTCAGTTCAGTCTTTTTGACTGATCAGGCAAAAAATAAAACCGCAGCATGCTACGGTTTTATCTCAGTCGGAAAAAACTGAAGACTTGCCTGAATGTTGGATCCGGCATTTTTTCCCATAGGAATGTATTAGTGCCGGCATTCAAAATACCGGACTCATCCGCAGACCGAAAAAAAAAAGGTGAAAAAAAATAAATGCCGGATCCGTTTTGCCGGATGCGGCATTTCAAAGCATTTTTCTGACTGATCAGGCATTTTTTAAGACTGATCAGGATCCTGCCGCAAGTGTGAAACTAGCCTAACCTTTAGAACAAATAGGAAGTGTCAGCTTAGGGTAAATATACATATTAACATGAAAGATATATAAATAAATTAAAGGGAACCTGTCACCTGGATTTTGTGTAGAGAGATGAGGACATGGGTTGCTAGAAGGCCACTAGCACATCCGCAATACCCAGTCCCCATAGCTCTGTGTGCTTTTATTGTGAACGATTTAATACATATGCAAATTAACCTGAGATGAGTCCTGTCCCTCACTAATCTCACGTACAGGACTCATCTCAGGTTAATTTGCATATGTATAAAATCAGTTTTTTTTTTACACAATAAAAGCACACAGAGCTATGGGGACTGGGTATTGCGGATGTGCTAGCGGCCATCTAGCAACCGATGTCCTCATCTCTATACCCAAAATCCTGGTGACAGGTTCCCTTTAAACATAAAACCTTGATTCAAACTATAAGTCATAGCTTTTCCTCCTTTATAACAGCAGCAGTGTGATCATGGAGTCAGACGAGTGTATAAAACCACGGCTCTAGGGACTTTTAGCCCCGACCATTTAATTTTTTTTTTTTTTGTACAGCCTTGCAGAAAATAGGATTTTCAGGACATGAAGATGGCTGGATTTGTATTACAAATCTGAACAATAAAAGATTATTTGATGAACATCTACTAAGCCGTTAGACGCGAGTTTCCATTTAATACTGCCGTTTTGTAGATAAGTTTTGAGAACACTAAAATGGTACAAAAAGTGCATTTTATTTAAAAAACAACAACGGTTATTTATTAGGGGAAACTCCGCTATGAGCTAGGACTCCCGATTACCTGATTTTTGAAGTCTATCACCTGATTGAATATCCCTATTCACACCCAAAGGACTGATGCTTTAGAAGCCAATAATTACAGCCATCACACGGTCAGAACATTTTTTTTCTTTAGATACGGTTTGTTCTTACATAAGCCAACGTCAGTCTAGCGGATGTCCAGCAACAGCACATGACACTTCTATTGAGGAAGAATAAAATGTCACTTGCAGTCAGGCTGCCGGCTATGGAAGGCCAACGCAATACTGTGCAGGAACTGCTGACAGTATCCAATGCTGACTGACTGTGTGCTTGTGCAGTGGAGCTTGAATGGAAACTAAACAAAACGATTACTCTTCATTACATCTATATATACACTAAAATATTACACTAAATCTACGTGTTGAATTTATTGGGTGCTTTTCTGCAAAATGGAGCTGTAAGTCTAGGGCTACAAAGAAAGTTGAACGAGTCACATGACATGGAAACCTGCACTACCATATCACATCAGTTCACTGCGTAGATCAAACAAGCCCAATATTTGAAGTCAGTTTTGCATTAGTCTGCATTGGAGTACTTTATGCCACAGGTTGTTTGATAAATGTGTCTCATCCTTAAAGGGGTTGTCTCATCTCAGACAATGGGGCATATCACTAGGATATACCCCATTGTCTGATAGGTGCAGGTCCTGCACCTATATCGCGAACAGAGCCCCAAAAGTGGTAGAGCATGCGCAGCCGCCCTCCAATCATTTCTATGGGGCGCTGGCTAAGCTATTTCCGTCAGGCCCATAGAAGAGAATGGGAGCGGTGGCCAGTCATGCGCTGTGCGCTCCCATTCACTTCTATGGGGAGAGCACTTGGTGGTGGACGGACCAGAGTCCTCCAGTCACCATTTTGCTGGGCTCCATTTAGGAGATAGGTGCAGGTCCCACCGCTGGGATCCGCACCTATCAGACAATGGGGGCAGATCCTAGCGATATGCCCCCATTGTCTGAGATGAGACAACCCCTTTAAACCTAACACTTGTCTAGGAAAGCTACTCCAGTTTTTCTACCCCATATCCCTACTGGAGTGAGATTGCGATAAATCTGGAGTCAGACTAATTTACATAGCTAAACACACCCACTTTCCCACCTAAACTTCAAAACTGGGTTAATCAGTGTAAAAATGCAAAAAGTCACAAAATTTTCTCACAAGTCAGTCCAAAAAGTCACAAAAGGCCCATTTTGTGACTTTTTAAAGACAGAATTCTGGAGTAAAGGCATAATAAATCAGGGCTAAAGTACTTTAGCAAATGCTTCCTATTGTACTTTGGGTCACACACACTCAAAGGCATTTACTAAAGTGTTTACGCCACTATTACGGTGTAAAAATGTGGATCACACCATATTTGCTACATAAATGGCAACTTTTTGAGCTTTAGAAAAGTGCTGAGAAAAGGGGTGGGGCTTAGCAGAACCCACCAGATTCACTAACTTTATTATACCCCTGGTTGGCATAGACTTCAACTTCTGGTGACTAATTTATTACGTGGCAGTCTCTTACTGTATTGAGACATATGAGTAATGTGCTCTAGCTATTTATTATTCATTTCTCTTGCTTATATAGCGCTGACATATTCCGCAACGCTTTACAGACATTAGCATCCAACTGTCCCCAATGGGGCTCACAATCTAAGGTCCCTATCAGTATGTCTTTGTAGTGTTGGAGGAAACCGGAGTACACGGAGGAAACCCACACAAACATGTGAAGAACTTACAAACTCCACGCAGATGTTGTCCTTGGTCAGATTCGAACCTAGGACCTCAGCAGGTGTGAAGAGGCCCAACTGTGTGGTGGTACAATTGTCAAAGAACATGGAGGTCCAGTAAGAGCTCATACATGGATGCTGTATTGATTTAGTAAAACACAGATGTTGAACAGAGCCATAGGGCAGCAGTATGAATGAGACCTTGGGAATGGACATTAAGTAAAACATAGCTGATCAGGGAACTGTGGCCCACTGTTCTGAATTATGTGCAATTTTCTAAATGATAAAGTATCTCCTCCCATACTACCTGTTTCTAAAGCAGCCCCATCGATCTAGGGATCGGTGGTCCTAGAATTCGAACCCCACCAATAAGACAATGATGACATATCTTACCAACATGCCATGATTGTCTATGATGGACAAACACTTTAACCTTTATTTAAATAAACCTGGAAATTCCCAAGAAAGCTGCTGTGCCATGGCATAATGTATATAAATATATAAACAGCTCCTCATCACACCCCATGGACACTGGCCCTGGTCACCAATTTGGACATCAGGAACACATTTCCTGGTAATAGCAGACAACTGGTATGGTTATGTGATCAGTCCACTGTAGTGGACATTTGTACCAGGCTGACCGCCACTTTACAGGATGCCCAAAGATGCCACCACAGTTCCTCTGTAAAAGCACTCTTTTCTGTGCTGCAAATACAAAGAATCTCTATTATGTACACCATCGGACACGCTCATCATGCATACCAACCTTTCTGTAAGAGTCTTCTATTGTGGGGTCATATTTTTCGACAAAAATTCCTTGGACAAACTGGACAGTCTGTAAAAGAACACAGAAGAATGGCTATCAATGGCATTTATGAAATGTCAAGGGTTAAGAGGAGCAAACCACATAAGAGAGACAAAAAAAAGCATCAGAACTGGCATTATATATTTTGAGCGCGAGATCTTTCCAGTTTTGTCCATGGGCTGTATCTGTATCTTGCAGATGAACTCTACTGAAGTCATAGAGGATTAGCTGCAATACCACACACAACCTGTGGACAGGCATGGCACTGGTTTTAAAGAAAAGTAGCTTTTCTTTATAATCCCTTTTAGGGGAATCTGTCACCAGCGGCCTACCTATCCAACTGTTAGGCTACTTTCACACTAGCGTTTTTGCTGGATCCGGCAGGGTTAAGGAAAAACACTTCTGTTACTGATAATACAACCATCTGCATCCGTTATGAACGGATCCGGTTATATTATCTCTAACATAGCCAAGACGGATCCGTCATGAACTCCACTGAAAGTCAATGGGGGATGGATCAGTTTTCTATTATGGCAGAGAAATCGGATCTGTCCCCATTGACTTGCATTGGGGGTCATGCCGGATCAGTCTTGCTCCGCATCCCAGGACAGAAAGCAAACTACAGCATGTTGCGGTTTGCTCTCCGGTCTGGGAACGCAACTAAACGGAACGGAATGCATTTTGGAGCATACCGTTCTGTTCAGTTCAGTTTTGTCCCTATTGACAATGAATGGGGACAAAACTGAAGTGTTTTTTTCCGGTATTCAGCCCCTATGACGGATCTCAATACCAGAAAACTAAAACACTAGTGTGAAAGTAGCCTTACAAAGTTATGGTTCACCTGATTAAACCGCTGCTTTTCTTTTGTTGATCTGAGGCTTCATTCCTGAATTATACTTTTTCTTCACATGCAAATTAGGCCTCATCATTGCTCTTGCTGCACCAAAACTCTGCTCCTTTCTGTGGCCAGCCCCTTCCCGGCTGTTTTGCAACAGCTATGTGCCTATGTAAACAATTGTATAGGGAGGTCCCTGGTGACAGATTTCTTTAACCTCCAAACGGTCACGCTAAAATTGAAAAAAAACTTCCAAAAAATGTCACTTTTTTATTGTAGATTTTCAATGCGTGGTAAATATGGTTAGCGCACAACTCAGGGGACACTATTGCATTTTTAACCCCTTAGTGACATAATTTTAGCCTTGAGGACCAATAATGTTTTTCCTCTTTGTGTTATAGCAGTCATAACTTTTTTTTTTTTTTTTGGCGGAACTAGTTGTAGTTTTTTTTAGGAATCATTTTGGGGTATATATAGTGTATTAAATAACTTATTGTATTTTTAGGGGGAAAGATGAAAAAGAGCAATTTTTACTTTACCTGGTAAAAATAATTTGATTACGTGGGTCAATATGTTGATCAGAGGTCGCGCTACATTTTTTCTGGAAGAGTAAAAATACTCCTCTTACCATTTTTGAGGAGTATTTTCGGCCGATGAGTACGAAAGTTACAGTAATTCAGATAGTTAATACGAAGGCCTTAACTAGGGGTTTCTATTTATGCAGGGAAACCATTACTAGTACTCTAGAACTGTCTTCCATGCATAAATAGCAAATTTAGACAATTTTTTATTTAGCTGAGGTCACTGTTGCTCTGGAGGGTCGGTACCACTGAGGACACTGTTGCGCTGAAGGGTCTGCACCATTGAGGTCACTGTTGCAGTGATTTTATGAGGTTTAATGGGTTTGTCCTAAGATCGCTATTTATCACATGTCGTTAAAGAGGACCCCTCACCTCTCCTGACTTGTCTGTTTTGGTAACAACTTGCACCACTCCATGTAATAACAATCCTGGAGGATCTATTCTTATGACCTTATGTTGCACCATTCCTCTGTTATTCCTGTTATTAGTTATGAATGACTTGCTAGCAGTTTGCAGTGAATGTCCAGATGGGGGTGTCCCTGTATAGCTTGACATTATTCAATCAGTGCTGTCAACCGGTAACATCCAGCTGGACCCTTATTGCAGACTACTAGCAACTCGTTCATAAGTTCTAGTAGGAATAATAAAGGAATGGTACAATATAGAGTCACAAGAATTGATTCCCCAGAATTGTTATTGCATGGGAAATGCAAGTCGTTACTAAAACAGACATGTCCCCTTCAAGTACATGATCGCTGGGGGTCCCACCATCGGGTCTTACCATGTTCTAGTGTTCTCTGGTTCAAGTATGGACAGGTAAATAGTGTTGATCTTGGGACAATCACTTTAAATTTTTGCTGCTGTTTCTGTGCCGCTGGTCACGTGGCCATTGCTGCCCAGTGCCCACCAAAGTTACGTCCTTGTAGATGAGCTCTCAGGTGGGTATGTTGTTGCCACCGGGGCTGTTGGTAGACTCTGAAGAGACCTGAGGCACTGGCGGAGCAGGACACAGGCACAATGGATGGTGGTGCATGCTGGTGCCAAGGACACAAGCGAAAGACCCGGGCACATACCTTGCAGGGCCACAGTCACATGTTGTGGATCTGGATGATGACATCACGCAGTGATAACCACTGATCTAGGGAGCAGCAACCTTTGGCACTCCAGCACTGCTGTGAAACTACAACTCCCAGCATGCACACTTGCTCAGCTGTTCTTGTAACTCCCAAAGAAGTGAAAGGAGGATACTGGGAGTTGTAGTTTCAGAAAAGCTGGAGTGCCAGAGGTTGCTGATCCCTGATCTAGAGGCTGTCATTTTGTCTTATGCTTGATCTCGCTATAAAGGGGAGTTTGTCTTCCATGGCCAGGTTGCCCTATCTCATTCCACAAAAGTGCCACCACCGCTGTGGTTATTGCATTATACAGTCTTACAGCAAAGACTTCATGCGCTTGGCATGTCCTGGAGGCTGCAAATGGCCACATGCAGTCCTTGTAGCACCATGTGCCGCCGCATTACAGAAGAAATCCTTATAGCAGCGTCTGGTGGAACATGCTGCAATAAATCCTTGATAGATTCATAAGAAAGTTGACAGGTCTCTTGTTGACGTGTCCAGCGCTAGGACCCCCGCTGACTTCTATTAGCAGGAGTCTAAAGCGCTCAGCCACTTGTCCAGGTTTGTCCTCACTGCTGAGCGCGGTAGTGAAGACGGTCCCGTAGACCTTCTATTGAGGCCGTCTTCAGTACTGCGCTCAGCATGGAGGAGAGACCGCGCTCGGCTGAGCGCTTCAGAATGATCATTCTAGGGGAAAAACAAGGCGCTCAGATCCCCACAAAATCTCACAGACCACCACTAACCCCACCAGTGAGGATCGCGCGCGTCCTTCCTCCCTTCAGAGCGGTCTGCCATAAGCTCCGGCAGCCGCTCAACCTGACCAATCACAAAGCTCCTCACTGTAAGGAGCCTTGTTATTGGTTGTTTCAGGCAGCAGCCACATCGCTGCGCTGCCTGCGCCGTTCACAGCATTCACTGCGCTGTTGAATAGCAGGGAAAAGTCTAAGGCGTATCGGTACGCATTAGACTTTTTCCAGGGAGTAAAATGGCCTGAACAGGCGTCTATGACGCTTGTACAGGCGTTATTGCGACCACTGATGTTGATGATAATACCACATTTCTATATATTTTTTTTTTACTATTTTTCTGCAACTGCACACCCTCCTCCAGACTGGTTGGGTACCAGGTAGAGATATGGGCTTTGTCTTGTTTGAAAGCTGACATTCCAAGCTTTCAAACAGTACCGCAATGACAGCAATAGGTACATGGGAAGATATCACTGTTAGAAATCAGGATGCAGTGAATGCAGCTGAAAGTGACAGTCAAAGCAGGTTTCACCTGCGATTATTCCCGAGTCGATTTCTAACAGTGATACCTGCTGTTGGACTAATGCTATCATTTTGATCATCTAGCCGCTACCATTCAGGAGATAGCAGCAGCTAAAGCAGCCCTCCCCCTTCACTTCTGCCCGAGCTCATCTTGGGCACAACAGTTGTTAAAGGTGGTTAAAGGGGTTGTCCCAGGAGGACAACCTGTCCCCCCAGCACAGGGAGACCGTTCTGAAAGGCGTGGCGGATTCAACTGCCCATTCAAGTGCGGAGCACGAGCGCCTGTTCTTGTGATCGGCAGGGCCCCACTGGTCAGACACATCCCCTACCATGAGGATAGGAGATGAGCTGTCTTCATGGGAAACCTCTTTAAAGAGCATCTGTCAGCAGATTTGTACCTATGAAACTGGCTGACCTGTTACATGTGCACTTGGCAGCTGAAGGCACCTGTGTTGATTCCATGTTCATATATGCCCACATTGCCGAGAAAAATCATGTTTTAAAATATGCAAATAAGCCTCTAGGAGCAACGGGGCATTGCCGTTACACCTAGAGCCTCAGCAACTCCCTCTGCAGTTTGATTGACAGGGCCAGGCAGACATGATCACATGTACACTGCCTGGCCCCGTTAAGGTGCAGAGCGAGCAGTGGCAGAGCGAGCAGAGCCTCTAGGTGTAGTGGCAACACCCCCGCACAAATTTGCTGACAGATGCCCTTTAAATGACCACTTATAGAGGACAAACATTTGCAGTCAGCGACGCGACACAAGTACATACGACTTTAGCAGTGCAGAAACCAATGTATCCTAATGATTTTCAGGCAGAATAACATTATATGCCATTTCACAAAGCATGTAAACTACCAAGGATTCTTCACACATGGTCTCGTGGGGCATGTTGCACACTTGGAAAGGAAGGTATAAAAATGCTATATGAACCTGTATGCCTCATTCGGTAACACAACAGCAGACTACCGTGCTGCATGAGGCAAGTGATAAATAGCTCATGTGCCACTTTCCCCATTATAAAGAGTCACAGTCTGGGGTTATCCAATAGTCTGCCTTTCCTGTCCATTGAACGCCCACCAGGAAGCCTTGGAGACTAGTACAAACAGATAAAGTACATTAATGGTGTCACATACTGTTCTATGCTTATCTAAATGTCTCTGGAAAAAGCAGTGCAACATCTGCCTATCCCCATTAGCAGTGCAGCCGTAATAGGCAATATAATGGTATTGATCCATGTAGTCAGAATCAGTCGGTCAGAAACACACACACAGTGGTTGTAATTCATTTCATATAGATACACAGGTCACTATTCAGATAGTTACTGTATATATAATGACCTTTGGTTCACCAGAGCAGTTCTTGGTCATATACGTGGATATGCAACAACGCAAGGGAGACAGGAGAAAAGGAAAAAGGGATATGCTGCAGTATAATTTCTGCTCCATGGCCACACCATGATCTATACAGTTAAAGGGAACCTGTCATCAACTTTATGCTGTCCATACTAACAACAACATAAAGTAGAGACAGGTGAGTTGATTTCAGCGGTCTGTCATTTATAAGTTAAGTTAAAAGTAAGTGGTTGCCAAGAACCAACATCACAACCATTGCAGACTGGGCCTGGAAAAGAGTCCCGGCCACCTGAGAAGAGTCCTGGTTATTCATGAAATCCTGCTCTCCCTGCCCACCTGCTGATGACTGACAGTCTTCTACCTAGTTTTCTCTCTTTCTATCTAGGAGAGAACTGCCAATCATCAGCAGATGGGTGGGGAGGGCAGGAGATCATCAATAACCAGGACTCTTCTCAGGTAGATCTGACTCTTCTCAAAGCCTGGGCTGCAATGATTATGATGCTGGTTCTCGGCAACCACTTACATTTAGCTCATGAGTGGCACACCGCTGACATCAGCATTTCTGTCACTAATTTATGCTGCCCTCAGTGAGATCAGCATAAAGTTAATGACAGGTTCCCTTTAAAGCAGGGGTGCACAACCCACGGGCCACAGAGCCAAGGTTTGGAGCCATTGTTCTGCTGGACAGAAACACAGTGCAGCACAGCGCTTCATACGTTGCGAATTTTGTTGCAGAAATTTACACAACTGAAAATCAGCTCCACTCACCTGCTGGGTGTCGCTGGAGCAGAACTGAGCTGAAGGGTCTGAATAGACCCTGATCAGCTCTGCCTTGTATAAAGCACCCACAGGAGGCTGGTTTCATCTGTAACTGGGGCTCCTTGGATGCCCCAGTTCCAGTGGTAATAGTGCAAAATAAAAAACTAAAAGTCTCAGTGTCCCCCGAAGGTCTTTCAGTGACCTCTGGGGGGGCAAATTATGTGGCTAAAAAAATACAAATTATATAACAAAATGACCAACACAAAATAGAGAACTTATTCTGCATATTTAAAGAGTAAGGTATAGTTTGAAAAAAATAAAAAATAAATATATATTTTGCAGTTCCCCTAAATAAAAAAATTAAAAAATTCTATTTAAAAGACCTATGTATCAAGTATCAAGTAAAAAAATGTTACAAAAATCATATTGGTAGTCCAACAAAAAAGTTACAACCATTTAAACCACTACGTGCAGTACGGTAAATCACAAAAAGGTGTCTGGTCATTCTGGCCTTTACAGGCCTCATCATTAAAGGGGTTGTCCGGGATTAGGGACCATTGTTTAATAAAATTGCACATGCACACACTTTACATACACCCATGTCCTACCTTTTCAGCATGTTTCTAAAGTACCCTTTTTACCAAAAACCTTTATGGCAGGAAGTAACAGATTTCTTTCAGTCAGTGACCTACCGGGTCCCTTGCAGAGGAGGAAAGCTTCCTCTTCCGCTGCTCCGGGAGCCCGGTGACGTCACTGACAGCCTCATTAATTATTCAAAAGTCTAGGAGGGGCAGTAACTCTCCTGGCCAAGATTGCGCTAAGCTCCGCCCCTCCAGTCCGGTGCCGATATTGATGGCAGCGGCTCAGGAACGGAGCCGCTGCCATCAGCAGAGAGCGTTAGCTGTAACTGTAACAGCTAACACCCGCGGCATCCAGATCTATGTGGTTGAGAAGGAGGGAGCTCCCTCTCTCTACCATCGCGCCCCTGCTGCTGCTATTGCAATGACGCCTAACAAAGGCGTCCTGGTTGCTATGGACCTAAGTCTCTCTCTCCCTCTGTGCTGCTGCCCTCGCCGCTGCCAATAAGAAGAGACGGGAGGGGAGGGGGGGGGGGGGGGGCTGTGACCACTGCGCCACCAATGAAGAAAAATGACCTGTAATACAAATACAGGAGGCGGGTGCCGGAATCAAATAGCCGGCACCCGACCTCTGTGACAGGGAGCTGCGATCAGCTGCAGTTGAGTTAACCCTTCAGGTGCGGTACCTGAGGGGTTAATTGTAGCTGATCGCAGCTCCCTGTCATAGAGGTCGGGTGCCGGCTATTTGATTCTGGCACCCGCCTCCTGTATTTGTATAAGAAACATTGGTGGCACAGTGCGCCGCCCCCCCCCCCCCAGTATAATAAACGTTAGTGGCACAGTGCGCCCCCCCCCCAGTGTAATAAACGTTGGTGGCACAGTGCGCGCCCCCTCCCCAGTATAATAAACGTTGGTGGCACAGTGCGCCCCCCCAGTATAATAAACGTTGGTGGCACAGTGCGCCCCCCCCCCCAGTATAATAAACGTTGGTGGCACAGTGCGCCCCCCCCCCCAGTATAATAAACGTTGGTGGCACAGTGCGCCCCCCCCCCAGTGTAATAAACGTTGGTGGCACAGTGGGAAGTGCCAATGAGGGTTAAAAAAAAATTAACTCACCTCCTCCAGTTGATCGCGTAGCTGCCGATCTCCTGTTTTTTTCTTCAGGACCTGTGGTGACGTCATTGACCTCATCACATGGTCCATTACCATGGTGATGGATCATGTGATGAGCACAGTGATGTCACCACAGGTCCTTTGACAGGTTCTAGAGAAAGACCAGGAGACGATCAATTGGAGGAGGTGAGTGAATTATTTTTTTATTTTTTAACCCTCATTGGCACTGCCCACTGCGCCACCAATGTTTATTCTATTGAGGGGGGGCGCACTGCGCCACCAATGTTTATTCTATTGAGGGGGGGCGCACTGCGCCACCAATGTTTATTCTATTGAGGGGGGGCGCACTGCGCCACCAATGTTTATTCTATTGAGGGGGGGCGCACTGCGCCACCAATGTTTATTCTATTGAGGGGGGCGCACTGCGCCACCAATGTTTATTCTATTGAGGGGGGGCGCACTGCGCCACCAATGTTTATTCTATTGAGGGGGGGCGCACTGCGCCACCAATGTTTATTCTATTGAGGGGGGGCGCACTGCGCCACCAATGTTTATTCTATTGAGGGGGGGGCGCACTGCGCCACCAATGTTTATTCTATTGAGGGGGGGGGCGCACTGCGCCACCAATGTTTATTCTATTGAGGGGGGGCGCACTGCACCACCAATGTTTATTCTATTGAGGGGGGGCGCACTGCACCACCAATGTTTATTCTATTGAGGGGGGGCGCACTGCGCCACCAATGTTTATTCTATTGAGGGGGGGGCGCACTGCGCCACCAATGTTTATTCTATTGAGGGGGGGGCGCACTGCGCCACCAATGTTTATTATATTGAGGGGGGGGGCGCACTGCGCCACCAATGTTTATTCTATTGAGGGGGGGCGCACTGCGCCACCAATGTTTATTCTATTGAGGGGGGGTGCACTGCGCCACCAATGTTTATTATATTGAGGGGGGGGCGCACTGCGCCACCAATGTTTATTATATTGAGGGGGGGGCGCACTGCGCCACCAATGTTTATTATATTGAGGGGGGGGCGCACTGCGCCACCAATGTTTATTATATTGAGGGGGGGTGCACTGAGCCACCAATGTTTATCATACTGGGTTGTTGGGGGGGGCGCACTGCGCCACCAATGTTTATTATATTGAGGGGGGGTGCACTGAGCCACCAATGTTTATTATATTGAGGGGGGGCGCACTGCGCCACCAATGTTTATTATATTGAGGGGGGGGGGGCGCACTGAGCCACCAATGTTTATTATATTGAGGGGGGGTGCACTGCGCCACCAATGTTTATTATATTGAGGGGGGGCGCACTGAGCCACCAATGTTTATTATATTGAGGGGGGGCGCACTGCGCCACCAATGTTTATTATATAGAGGGGGGGTGCACTGAGCCACCAATGTTTATCATACTGGGTTGTTGGGGGGGGGCGCACTGCGCCACCAATGTTTATTATATTGAGGGGGGGTGCACTGAGCCACCAATGTTTATTATATTGAGGGGGGGCGCACTGCGCCACCAATGTTTATTATATGTACTGTTTTTTTAGACAAATTTATGACAGCACACAGGCAGCATTCGTGTTTTTTAACTGCCGCAAAAGGGCTTATTCACGTGCCCGTGCTGTTGACCGCAAATTGAGGTCCACAATGCACGTGCACCGACCGTGGGCCAGCCACATACAGATCATGGACCCATTCACTTGAATGGGTCCAAGATTCATCCGTTCAGCAAAAAGATAGAGCAAGTTCTATCCTTTTTCTGTGCAGAGGAATCGAATGGAACCCCAGGAAACACTCCGTAGTGCCCCATTCCAAATCTCATGATTTGCGGATTGGGTCTGCATCGGTGAATCATAATGCAAATGGAACAGTGCACATATATTGCGGATCCACCAATGCGATCCTCAATAAGGCTACTTTCACACCTGCGTTCAGGTGTCCACTCGTGAGCTCCGTTTGAAGGGGCTCACAAGCGGCCCCGAACGCAGCCGTCCGGCCCTAATGCATTCTCAGTGGAGGCGGATCCGCTCAGAATGCATCAGTCTGCCAGCGTTCAGCCTCCGCTCCGCTCAGCAAGTGGACACCTGAACGCTGCTTGCAGCGTTCGGGTGTCCGCCTGGCCGTGCGGAGGCGAGCGGATCCGTCCAGACTTACAATGGAAGTCAATGGGGACGGATCCGTTTGAAGATGACACTATATGGCTCAATCTTCAAGCGGATCCGTCCCCATTGACTTTCAATGTAAAGTCTGGACGGATCCGCTCAGGCTACTTTCACACTTAGAAATTTTTCTAAGTTATAATGCAGACGGATCTGTTCTGAACGGATGCAAACGTCTGCATTATCGGAGCGGATCCGTCTGAGCAGACATCAGACGGACCCGCTCCGAACGCTAGTGTGAAAGTAGCCTAAGACTTCTTTCAGACAGGAGATTTAGATCTCACAAGAGGTCTCCAAAACAGATCAGTTTTGCCCTACTGCATTCTGAATTGATCTGCTCAGAATGCATCAGTTTGGCTCCGTTCTGCCTCCATTTCACATTAGAGGCAGACAACAAAACGCTGCTGGCCGTGTTTTGGTGTCCGCATAACCAAACTGAGCCAGACGGATCCGTCCTGACACACAATGTTAGGCCTTCCTCACATCACTTTTCTCAGCAATGCGGGCACATATGAACATGGGACCAACAGAGATGTCTACAGCTGCCAAGTGCTCAAGTCAATGGGGACAGATCTGTTTTTTATGACACAATCTGGCACAATAGAAAATGGATCCATCTCCCAATGACTTTTAATGGTGTTCAAGATGGATCCATATTGGCTAAGGTAAAGATAATACAAACTGATCCATTCTGAGCAGATGCAGAAATTTGTATTATCAGTGCGGATCCATCCATGATGGATCCACACCAAACGTGAGTGTGAAAATAGCCTTACTGTGTAGCAGAGCAAAACTAGGGAAATTGTAAAACATTAGCAATGCTAAGATATATTACTAATAATTGGTTATTGTAATGATGAATGTACACATAAAACTAAAAATGAGATACCATTGTGGAAAGATGGAGCTGCTCCCTGTGTGTTCGTTCACTGTCTGCAAACACTGAGCACATGACATGTGCAAGAGACAGAGGGGGGAGGAGATTATGGGGGAGGAATATGTAAGAGGGGGGCGGATCTATGGAGGAGTGAATAATGTACAGGAGGCTGAATATGTATGAGGGGGGCGGATCTATGGAGGAGTGAATAAGGTGCAGGAGGCTGAATATGTAAGAGGGGGGCGGATCTATGGAGGAGTGAATAATGTACAGGAGGCTGAATATGTATGAGGGGGCGGATCTATGGAGGAGTGAATAAGGTGCAGGAGGCTGAATATGTATGAGGGGGGCAGGTCTATGGAGGAGTGTATAATGTGCAGGAGGCTGAATATGTATGAGGGGGCGGATCTATGGAGGAGTGAATAAGGTGCAGGAGGCTGAATATGTATGAGGGGGGCAGGTCAATGGAGGAGTGAATAATGTGCAGGAGGCTGAATATGTAAGAGGGGGCGGATCTATGGAGGAGTGAATAAGGTGCAGGAGGCTGAATATGTAAGAGGGGGCGGATCTATGGAGGAGTGAATAAGGTGCAGGAGGCTGAATATGTAAGAGGGGGCGGATCTATGGAGGAGTGAATAAGGTGCAGGAGGCTGAATATGTATGAGGGGGCGGATCTATGGAGGAGTGAATAATGTGCAGGAGGCTGAATATGTAAGAGGGGGAGGATATATGGAGGAGTGAATAAGGTGCAGGAGGCTGAATATGTATGAGGGGGCGGATCTATGGAGGAGTGAATAATGTGCAGGAGGCTGAAAATGTAAGAGGGGGCGGATCTATGGAGGATTGAATAAGGTGCAGGAGGCTGAATATGTATGAGGGGGCGGATCTATGGAGGAGTGAATAATGTGCAGGAGGCTGAATATATAAGAGGTGGGCGGATCTATGGAGGAGTGAATAATGTGCAGGAGGCTGAATATGTATGAGGGGGCGGATCTATGGAGGAGTGAATAATGTGCAGGAGGCTGAATATGTAAGAGGGGGCGGATCTATGGAGGAGTGAATAATGTGCAGGAGGCTGAATATGTAAGAGTGGGGCGGATCTATGGAGGAGTGAATAATGTGCAGGAGGCTGAATATGTAAGAGGGGGCAGATCTATGGAGGAGTGAATAAGGTGCAGGAGGCTGAATATGTATGAGGGGGGCGGATCTATGGAGGAGTGAATAATGTGCAGGAGGCTGAATATGTAAGAGGGGGCAGATCTATGGAGGAGTGAATAAGGTGCAGGAGGCTGAATATGTAAGAGGGGGCGGATCTATGGAGGAGTGAATAAGGTGCAGGAGGCTGAATATGTAAGAGGGGGCGGATCTATGGAGGAGTGAATAAGGTGCAGGAGGCTGAATATGTATGAGGGGGGCGGATCTATGGAGGAGTGAATAATGTGCAGGAGGCTGAATATGTATGAGGGGGCGGATCTATGGAGGAGTGAATAATGTGCAGGAGGCTGAATATGTAAGAGGGGGGCGGATCTATGGAGGAGTGAATAATGTGCAGGAGGCTGAATATGTAAGAGGGGGCGGATCTATGGAGGAGTGAATAAGGTGCAGGAGGCTGAATATGTATGAGGGGGCGGATCTATGGAGGAGTGAATAATGTGCAGGAGGCTGAATATGTAAGAGGGGGGCGGATCTATGGAGGAGTGAATAAGGTGCAGGAGGCTGAATATGTAAGAGGGGGGCGGATCTATGGAGGAGTGAATAAGGTGCAGGAGGCTGAATATGTAAGAGGGGGCAGGTCTATGGAGGAGTGAATAAGGTGCAGGAGGCTGAATATGTAAGAGGGGGCGGATCTATGGAGGAGTGAATAAGGTGCAGGAGGCTGAATATGTAAGAGGGGGGCGGATCTATGGAGGAGTGAATAAGGTGCAGGAGGCTGAATATGTAAGAGGGGGCGGATCTATGGAGGAGTGAATAATGTGCAGGAGGCTGAATATGTAAGAGGGGGGCGGATCTATGGAGGAGTGAATAATGTGCAGGAGGCTGAATATGTATGAGGGGGCAGATCTATGGAGGAGTGAATAATGTGCAGGAGGCTGAATATGTATGAGGGGGGCGGATCTATGGAGGAGTGAATAATGTGCAGGAGGCTGAATATGTATGAGGGGGCGGATGCAGGGAGGTGATCTTACACTGTAGAAACCACCTGCTGCTGAGCTGCACTGGGACACACAATGCTTTGCAGCAGGAAGTGATGGCATACATAAACAGATATGTAAACAGTCTGTTGGGGACTGTAGGAGCAATGCAGCAGTGTCAAAGCTACCTAAAAACATCTTAGGAAGATAGATTTGGCTACTAACAGTGAGTAAGCAGTTTTAAAAAAAAAATGTTTGATCCCGGACAACCCCTTTAAAAGGGTTCTAAAGGAGGTGGTAAAAACCAGTGAACGGCATCCTCTGCAGTGAAGGAAAGCACTCATTTATGAATAGGAGGCAGGATGGAAGGAAATTTCACCACTTTAAGGGGTTTTCCAGTAAAAAGTATTTTTTAACAAGTTCCTGCATCATTGCCCCTACTGCCCTGCTCCATAACACGCCTGCTGTCTCCATGCTGGTCCCGGTGTAGTTTACACTCTGCTGGCTTTACACCACTTCATTCAACGATTGGCTTCAGCGTTGACATGCTGCTTGTGACCACATCACCGCTGAAGCCAGTCACTGGCTGGAGAAGTGCATGGGGACAGGAAGATGGAGAGAGCGGGGGCAATGGGGAGCAGGTAAGTATGAATCTTCTGTTTCAGGGGCCTTGCTGCAGGAACTTTAATCCCCTATTACACTGCATGATATTCGGGTCAATTAGGCTACTTTCACACTAGCGTTAATATTTTCCGATATTGAGATCCGTCATATGGTCTCAATACTGGAAAAAAACGCTTCCGTTTCGTCTCCAATCATTGTGAATGAGGACAAAATGTAATTGAACAAAACGGAATGCTCCAAAATGCATTCCGTTCCGTTCTCATACTGGAGAACAAACCGCAGCATGCTGCGGTTTGTTCTCAGTCCTGGGATGTGGAGCAAGACGTCAAGACCCCCAATGTAAGTCAATGGGGACGGATCCGTTTTCTATGACACAATCTGCCACAATAGAAAACGGATCCGTCCTCCATTGACTTTCAATTGAGCTCATGACGGAGAACTGCCAATCATGAGGCTATATTCAGTGTTATGAAATCCGGAAGGCTGTTCCGGCTATGCCAGATATGGTAAACTCCGGCAGGCTGTTCCTCTGCTACATTTCATAATGCTGATGGGAACGCAGCGACAGACGGTAGGTAGGGAGAGAAGGAAATCCAGGGAGTAAGCCAGGCTCTTTGGCAAACTATGACTGACTCTTATTGGGCATGCTCTTCCAGCATTAGGCTGCATTCACACGTCCGTGGTGTGTTGCAGACCCGCGAATTGCAGGTCCGCAACACACCAGCCCGTCACCCCCCAAGCTGCGGACAAGAATAGGACATGCTCTATCTTTTTGCGGAGTTGCGGACCTAAAGATCGGGGCCGCGCACTGCAAATGCGGATGCTGACAGCACACTGTGTGCTGTCCGCATCCATTCCGTCCCCATAGAGAATGAATGGGTCCGCAGCTGTTCCGCAAAATTGCGGAACGGATGCGGACCCATTTTGCGGACGTGTGAATGGAGCCTTAAAAAGGGTGTTACGAGACTTTTTAACTGATGAGCTATCCTCTGGATAGGTCATCCGTATTTGATCGGTGGGGGTCCGTCAACCGAACCACATTGAACAGCTGTTTGAGAAGGCAATGTGTGTGCTGCGGCTTTCTCGCTGCTTGCCAAGCAAAGCACCATACATTGTACAGAGGCTGTGCTTGTTATCACAGCTCAGCCCCATTCATTTGAATGAGACTAAACTGCACCTAGGCAGAGTGAGAACAGGTGCCTTTCAAATTATTGATCAGCAAGGGGTCTTGGGTGTCGGACCCTCACTGATCAGATACTGATTACCTATCCAGAGGATAGGTCATCCAGAACCCATAGGTCAAATAAAACTAGAGAGAGTCTTTATTCAAAGTCTATTAAAACCATAATGTGCACAACTCCCAGAATCCACTTACGCATTTCGAAACTTGGCAACAACCTGATTAAGGACTCACACGGCCATATGAACGGATCCGCACCCATTCTGCAATTTCGCAGAAGGTCTGCAGATCCATTCATTTCTATGGGCCCTCAAAAGATGTGGACAGCGGACCGTGTGCTGTCCACATCCGTTATTGCGTACCGCGGCTCCGCAGAAAAGAATAGGCATTTTCTTTTATGGTTGCGGCCATGTGCTTTAAACTATGCAAATCAGACACAAGGTGCCTAAACCTCAGGAGTGTTCCTCCCCTCTCACTTGGCATTACTGTTGTGCTCTGTGCATGAGCAGTAGAAACTGTGAGGCCAATATAAAGGTTTGTTGGCACAGTATACTACAGTGCATTGCCGGTAGCATAAAATGTTTAGTGTAGGTGATAAACTTCCTTTAATCTCCATATACTACTCCTTTTCCTCCATGTTCTAGTCAGAAACAGGAAGCTGAGATACAGAGAAACATTTGGCAGGGTCCTAACACTGGAGCATCTAGCAAAATTAAAGTATCAATTCACGTGCAATATAAAAACTCAGGTTCAGCTAAAAAAAAAACTACTTCCATGTAACACAGTGACCTAGGATGGTCAGATAAAGGGAGGTGTTTGGGAAAGAGGAAGCAAAGAGTCAAGGCTGCATCAGTAGCAGGCTAAGCACAGTTGAGAGGCTGTCACATGAGGAATATATTAGCATCGGCAGAAGAAGACAGCAGTAGAATGATGAAGGTGTGCTAGTATATGAGTGTTAGTGAAGGCAGCAGCATCCTGGACACACACATCACACATCCAACATGTATTGCTGAGAGGGACATGACCACAAGTAGACTAGGAGTAAGTTGCCAACTACGTATCAAGGAGTCCGAACATGAATGAGGAAATAAAGACTGCATCGTAAAGCTAAGGCTACTTTCACATTATCTTCAAAAAACGCTTCTGTTACTATAATACAACCGCATGCATCAGTCATGAACGGATCCGGTTGTATTATGTTTTCTAGAGCCGTGACTGATCCATTTTGCATTTTGGTGCATTCCGCTACGTTCAGTTCAGTCCCCATTGACAATGGATGGGGACAAAACTGAAGCGTTTTCTTCCGCTATTGAGATCTCATAAGAGGATCTCAATAGCAGAATTGAAAACGCAGACGTGAAAGTAGCCTTAGTAAAACTTTAAAGCAAAGTAACCACTAACATATGTCCATAGTCATTACAATTTGACAGTGTAAGGGTACTTTCCCACTTGCGGCAGAGGATTCCGGCAAACGACGCACACGGGTGGCATTTGTCAGACGGATCCGGATCCGTCTGACAAATGCATTAAAATACCGGATCCGTCTCTCCGGTGTCATCCGGAAAAACTGATCCGGTATTTATTTATTTTTTCACAGACTTAAAGGTCTGCGCATGCGCGGACTGGAAGAACGGATCCGTCAATGCGGCAAATTTTTATACATTTCAATGGAAATTAATGCCGGCATTCTGGAAAGTGTTCAGGATTTTTGGCCGGAGAGAAAAATAAGAACTGTATACTGAACGGAATGCTCTCCTTTTAGAATGCATTAATGCATAAAAATTATCATTTTTTTTTCCGGTATTGAGCTCCTAGGACGGAACTCAATACCGGAAAAGAAAAACGCTAGTGTGAAAGTACCCTTAGTATACATATAAGTAGCATCACATTCTTCCACATTAATCGAATTCAAAGAAAGCTAATTTCAGGTCAGAAGAAAGCAAAACAGAATCTGAAATATAAACCAAATGTTACGTTTCAGTGGAAGTGGCAATACTTGTAGGTATTAGGGATCGACCGATTATCGGTTTTGCCGATATTCAGGATTTTGAACGTTATCGGCATCTATTTTGCCGATATACCGATAACATATTGGGAACACAGAACGCGCTGCTCTCAGCGCTCTCCGTGTTCCCTCTGCAGCACAGGGGAGAAGGAAGCAGTGTCTCCCTCCCCCTTTGCTGCCGCTGCCGCCAATTAGAGGAGAGAAGACAAGAGAAGGGGAGGGGCTGTGGCCATCGCTCCACCAATGAAGATAAGTCTTTCATTAATTCATATACAGGAGGCAGGAGCTGGCTGCAGAATCACATAGCCGGCTCCCGACCTCTATGAGCGGTAGCTGCGGTCCGCGGTAGTTAACCCCTTAGGTGCCGCGGATCGCAGCTACCGCTCATAGAGGTCGGGAGCCGGCTATGTGATTCTGCAGCCAGCTCCCGCCTCCTGTATATGAATTAATGAAAGACTTATCTTCATTGGTGGCGCAGTGCTCCCCCCACCCCCATCCCAGTATTAAAAACGTTGGTGGCACAGTGCGCCCCCCCCCCCCCCCCCCCCCCCCCCCCCCCCCAGTATTAATCATTGGTGGCAGTGGCCAAAGGATCCCCTCTCTCCTGCTCCTCCGATCGGAGCCCCAGCAGTGTAAGCCTGGGGTTCCGATCGGTTACCACGGCAGCCAGGACGCTATTGAAGCCCTGGCTGCCATGATAAGCTCCATGCTGCTGTGTGCACAAAGCACAGAGCAGCAGGGACAGTGTGAGGTCCTATTCACCCTGATAGAGCTCTATCAGGGTGAATAGGACAAGGGTTCTAGTCCCTAAGGGGGCTAAAAGTTAGTAAAAAAAATATATAAATATTAAGTATAAATGAAAAAAAGATTTACAAAAAAAAAAAAAAAAATACACGTTAACAATAAACATTAATTTTCAGCAAATTTGTGTAGGAAATATTTTTTTTTTTAAAAATGAAAATTCCCAGAATATCGGTATAAATTATCAGCTATCGGCCTGAAAGTTCACAAATTATCGGCCCTAAAAAAAAATCAATATCGGTCGATCCCTAGTAGGTATGAAATAAAATTCAGTTTTAGAACATAGGTTTACAGTTGACCAAAAAGCCAGTTAGCTGAACTTTCCCATCCCTTAGCAGTAGTAACAGCCACTCCCATCAGCATTCAGCTCACCATGCTAGCCTAAAAACTAATAAATCAGAGTGCCAGAACAAACAGACAAGAGGCATCTGACACAGGAAAGAACAGGGAACAGAGCTGACTACAGGAAACAAGTGACACCATTCTCTCTAAACGTCACTATTATAATACTATTCTCTATCGGTTTCACAAAAGGTTTCAGCACTTTTTTTTTATACTCCTGTCCTAGTTTAGCTGCTCAATTTGAGCCGTTTTGCTAAGCGGATAAAAGCAAAATCAGTACAGAGAATAAAAATGTAAATCTAGTAAGTAAAAGTTCAAACTGCAGTCAACCCTTCTTACAATCTATGCTTTTCAGAGATCCGTTACCATATCATACTTTTTTTTAAATGATGAACTGTTTCACAAACAGTGGGGTCCCAGAGCATGACGCCCCCCACCGATAATTAGAACAGTGGGGCAGTGTGTTTAGCTGAAAGCTCAGACTTTTTTTTAGCTTACATTGGAATCTGTCATCTCTCCAAACACTTCTGCCTGGACCAACGTTTATGACATGTTTGCTGACAGTTTTATTATGGATTTCAATACGTAAACCATAAGCAGTAAGCTCCTCCTAATGGCGCAGCAGGTAGCAGGATTTTATTATTTCAATCTATGACTAAGAAGACAACCTTCAAAAAGGACCTGTCAGCACTCCAGACCTGTCTGTTTTAGTACAGATTTAGCAGGTTTTTAAGTAATTCCTGGCGCATTAACACACAAGCTTAATTTGGCTTAAATTTAACAACGTGCAATGCTTCTAAAGCTTAAAGGGGGACTGTACCTTTTGATTACTGATAATCAACATCTGATTGGCAGGGGTCCAATGCCCAGAATTCCCGCCAATCAGCTATTTGAGAAAGCAGTGGCGCACACAGTAGCGCCACAGCCTTCTCGCCGTTTCCCGCAGGCCCAGTGACATCACGACTATGATGACAGGCCTGGGTGCAGCTCAGCCCCATTGAAGTGAACGGGGTTGAGTCGTGCCCAGCCAAGTGATCATAGTCGTGACATCACTGGGCCTGCGGGAAACAGTGAGAAGACTGTGGTGCTATCTTCTCAAACAACTGATTGGCGGGGGTCCCGGGTGTCGGACCGCCACGATCAGATGCTGATGATCTATCCAAAGGTGTAGAACCCTTTTAAAGTTGGTATAGACTTACACTGTTGGGATAATTGCCGATTGCTACATCTATAAATTATGGTCATATGGACCATGGCAGCCATTCACTAGCATCAGGTTGACATGTCCCTGAGCTGCAAGTGACCACTCAGCCTCGGAGCGTGTTTGAACAGGTGAGTGGCTCTCTCTCCCTCTCACACTTTCTAGTCTTAGATTAGTCAGACAACCCTTTTAAGTCTACTTTCACATTCGTGTTTTGGCTTTCCATTTGTGAGATCCATTCAGGGCTCTCACAAGCGGTCCAAACGGATCAGTTTGCATTCTAATGCATTCTGAATGGAAAAGGATCCGCTCAGAATGCATCTTTGCCTCTGATCAGTCTCCATTCCGCGCTGGAGGCCAACACCAAAACACTGCTTGCAGCGTTTTGGTGCCTGCTTTACGAAACTGAGCCAAACGGATCGGTCCTGGCATATAATGTAAGTCAATGGGGATGGATCCTTTTTCTCTGACACAATCTGCCACAATAGAAAACGGATCTGTCTCCCATTGACTTTCAATGGAGTTCATGACTGATCCGTCTTGGCTATGTTACAGATAATACAAACTGATCCGTTCATGACAGATGCATGCGGTTGTATTATTGTAATGGATCAGTTTTTGAAGATCCATGACGGATGCGCCGAAAACACGAGTGTGAAAGTAGCCTTAGTCATTCATTTCCAGAGTTCTAAGAAAAGTTATTTCATGGGAAAACAAGTGGGTAAAGGGGTTATCCAGGAAAATATATTTTGGACTTATCCTCAGGAAAAGTAGTCAGTATTGGATCTCCAGGGGTGCAACACCCAGGTCTCCAGTCTCTTCCTAGACCAGTGACATCACTGTACATTGGAAACAGTTCAGGCTATTCACTAGCTGCTACAAATTCCAAAATAATATATCATTAGAATACGTAAATCGACCACCACTGTACTTTTGATGGTGGCCCTTTCAGTCAGACGATCCACAAGGGTGCTGGGAGTCCGATCCCCACAATATAAGGATAGCATTTCAATATGGTAGCCTTGGAAAACCCTGATAACAGCAAGATCAGATCATACACAGAAAGAAAAAACAAAAACTACTTACCAGCGCTGACTTCCCGACACCACCTGAGCCCAGGACAACTAGTTTGTATTCACGCATGATGCAGGCTTTGACTTAACTCCACAGCTAAAAAAAATAATAATTACAAATTAAAAAAAAAAACAAAAAAAACACCATATTAAATAAGTTTCAATTCTGTAACCGTTCAACAAACATAATAGCAACTGTGGCATACCTCATACAAAGGACAAGAAATGAAAGCTGCTGTAGATTGCTTCTGCATGTAAAGTGATTGATTCTGATATTATATTAGGTCACTGCTAATAAACCAGTTCCCTAATACAATCTCTAAAGTGTCTCCAAGGATTTTTTTTCAGTACGAGCACATGCAACAAGACAACACAGTCTGTTAGAGTCACTCTTAGAATTAAAGGGGATGTCCATCTTTGAAGTGATGGCGTATCCTCAGGATAGGCCATCACTAGCTGATTGAAAGGGGATCCAACACTCCGCTGAACAGCTGTTCGTCAATAGCTCCGGCACTGGAAGCAGAGAGCTCCTACTTTCTAATGGAATGAGCTCAACACTGCAGCACTGCTCCCACTACCTTCATTGGGAGAAATGCTGCAGTGACAAGGTCATTCAACTAAAACGTAGACCATGCTGTCCACTTCCAGTGCCACGGGCAAATTGTTGGGGGTGCAGGTTGTCGGGCAACGTCTTTAAATGCTTTAAAGGCTATGTACACCTTTGAGGGCAGCTTTTTTTTATTATTGCATTGTACTCATTTTGAGATAAAATAATTTAATTGGCTAAAAATGTCTGTTTTCTGTACAGAGCTGAGATACTCTATTAGCAGCTTCTGATTTTCTCTCTTTTCCGTCATTTGGGGAGTCGAAGGGCTCCTCATCTCTGCTCTCTGACATTATAAACACTCATTATAGCTCAGTTCTTATCTTGCTGATAAGAATGTGGCTTAAATAAGTGTTTATGACCTCTTAGTAGTTTAGAGATGAGGTTTATTAGATGACAGGCACAAAGTGAAAGTACCAATCACATAGAAAAACAGTTAACCCTTTGTAACAGAAAGGCTCAATATTTTTAATAAAAGCCAATCGAAAATATGATTTTTAGCCAAAAATGAATAAAATGCAGTGATTAAAAAAAATTGCCTCCAAAAGGTGTACATAGCCTTTAAGAAACCTGAAAGGGTTAATATAGATACTATAGTAAGTAGCTCACCGGTATCCTACAGCTTAAAGCAATTCTAGAATTACCCTACAATAAGTTCTTTTAACTACACCCGACATAATCAGCCTTATTTTTTTTAAACTAAGAGCCAGGTACAAATCCATTATAACTACTGCTAAGAAGAAACAAACAGTATGACACTTGCACAGCTTGCATAAGCAACTGGGCTAAAAAAAAAAAAAAAAAAAAAAAAATCATAAGAAGCTTAAAAGGAACAAAGAAAGTTTCCTACAATAAAAGGCTTTCTTAAGTCGGGGAAAAAAAAAAAAAAAAAAAAAAAGGAGTAGTGCCGCATCGTGAACTATTAAATTATATTAGGTAACCATCAAGGTGAATGCCATAAAAATGTTTATTGTACCTCCCCAAAAAAAGCTAAACAAACATCATAAGGCTAGTTTCACACTTGCGGCAGGACGGATCCGACATGCTGTTTACCATGTCGGATCCGTCCTGTGGCTGTTCGCCGTGCCCCCGCTCCGTCCCCATTGACTATAATGGGGATGGGGGCGGAGCTCCGGCGCAGCACGGCGGTGCACGGAGAAAGCCGCCGGACTAAAAAACCTGACATGCAGTAATTTTAGTCCGGCGGCCTTAAGCCGTGCACCGCCGAGCTGCGCGGGAGCTCCACCCCCATCCCCATTATAGTCAATGGGGACGGAGCGGCGGCCCGGGGGCACGGCGAAACAGCCGCAGGACGGATCCGACATGGTGAACAGCCTGTCGGATCCGTCCTGCCGCAAGTGTGAAAATACCCTAAGTCATGTGTACCCTAAAACATTAAAGATAAAAATATCAAATCATCCTGCAAAAAAAAACAAAAAACCTTCACACACAGTTACATTGATGGAAAAAGAAAAAGGGTATGGTGCTCAGAAATATGGCGACACAAACATATACTATAGTAGCATTTCTCAGGCTTTAAGATGACTCTGCTTAGTTGGACAATGTTTGTCGATTCAGAAATAGAAATTTGAAAGATCTGAAAAATGAAGCTGTGTGCTCCCGATCAATGCTGCTCCGGGACATATGACCTGCTTATGGGCCGTATGTCTTGGACGGTATAGGGTCGTGTGCAAGGGACCTAATTCAGTGAAATTCACCTGTATAGTGCACATGCTCAGTTCCATCCTTCAACTTTCAGCAGCTGCAGCAGAAAAGACCCTCTCCCGAGCTACCAGCTAGATATAAATCTAACACAACCATTGGAGCAATGTATGTGGAGATCTGTGGATCCATCCACGTGAGGTACAGGCCTGGTTTTAGCTTTGTCATGTACTAGATTACGTATAATTTTCATTTTTACATTATTTATAGGATAATGCCTTTAAAAAAAAAGGGAAGATACAGAAACAGCCACACTAGCTCACCAGTATAGCACAGGAAATTAGGTCTGATGCAAATACTGGCCGCGATAGTTGAGGGTCTCAAATCAGCCATAACTGGGGATATAAAAAAAGGCTTCCCATTTTAAGATCATAAAGTGTTACCCCAATAAATGAAACATTTTATTCAAATCATCAGCAGATAAAATAAAAACCAATATAATAAAATACAGTGAGTGAATTTAGTACAAGGTCACAAACAGTGTTAGATCGTGGTAATATATGATGCTTTTAACTGGAATTTACCGCTTGTGGTACAGCGGATTAAAAACTTCACTAAATGAGCAGGGAAACGCTGCGCACAGGCACTCACAGATACATGCAGTACAATACCAGAAGGTCGATGTACATCAGTCTGTTATAGAAACCAGTGGCATCAGGTTTTATTCTTTGTATCATCCTATTCATTACACTACACTACTCAGATCCACCCTGTATGTCAATGACATTTATTAAAACGCTTCCAAGCCTATCAAAATCTCTTACTGTCCATGTACAAAATGACACAGAAAAGCATTGTATGAGTACAGCTCTTGTAAAAAAAAAAAAAAAGCTGGATGGGGCTACCTATAAATATATTTTATCAGAACTGGCTTAACTTTCGTATTGGGATCACTCTAAAATTATAATTACTTCCCAAGTATGCAGCTCAGGATACTTTTTACAATCTATACCTTTGCATGGAATAGTGTAGTCTATTACACTATTCTATAGCACAGAAAAAAGGTATACCGGGCCGACAGAGAACAAAGGGACACTCTTTTGGCCTCCATCAAGTGAATGGAGTCCTAGGGATACATTTGGCATTTCCCAGTGTAGTATATGCCAAATGCAGGCCAAACTAGTATTTGGCTCTGCAGAACTGGACGATTCATACCGAAACTTAGAGGTTGTGCAGTGCTAGGATACTGAAGGCCTATTGTAAGGATAAGTTCTGAATATCAGATCGGCAGCTGGTTGAAGATAAGGCAGTGCATGTACGATTGCTGCCTTCTCTTCTCTGTTACCTGCTCGCCTTCGCAGTAGCAGCAGTGAGCAGGTGCAATTACATCTCTGCCGTCCGATTCACTTCAACAGGACGGCTCCGTTCTATACGCTTGACTAGGAGGACATTGAAGAGAATGGGACGACTTGTAATTACACCTGCTCACTGCTGCTACTGCGAAGGCGAGCAGGTAAACAAAGAGAAGGCAGCACTGGCACGGCGCATGGCTTTCTCTTCAACCCGATGATCGGCGGGGGTACCGGGTGTCAGACCCCTGACGATCTGATATTGATGACTTATACTGAGGAGAGGTCATCAATATAGCAAAAGTGAACAACCCCTTTAAATAACTAGCTGGCTGTGTGGAAAAGGAACAGCATGGAGACCAAAATGTACTCAATGTGCCTCAATGATTATTAAATAGAGGAGGCTCCAAAAAAACAACTCCTACACTTGTTGATAGGTATTGGTTGCTCTTCTAACCTTTTGTTCCAAATAATAAAAGTAATTTGCTTCAAAAACATGGCTGGAAAAACCTCCCTCTCCATGGAGATTATGAAATCTCAGGCCTCCTACAAAAAGCAGAGTGCAAGGAGTCCATGCGTTCTACAGAGCCACCTCCATACTGCCATCTTTTTGCTCAGTTCAGATCTTTTTCACAGGGAAACAATTTACCACTGCAGTATAAAATCATGTAGTTTAATAACATTTTATTAAGAAAAAAAACATGAGAAAGTTTGATTGACCAGGGAAAAATCTTCTCATCTACTGAACATACCAGCTCGGGTATGTGTGAATGTCTTCCCTGCAGACAGCCCTGGGAAAACAGTGCAGGCGCTATACAAAGTGAACTACTGCACCAAACAGAAGTCGGTTTATTTTAAGGTCATCTTAGAAGCCTTTGACAGATTATTACTGAAGATCTTTAGATAAGACTTGGCTTCCAGTGAGAAGATGTTACAAATGAATTCTGCGTGCAGCCAACACCCAGTGTTTCAGGAAATCGCCCTGTAGATTAAGAAATAAATTGCTATATTTAAATGTGTGTACAGTTTTCCGGTTTCAGACTGGTTAAAATGATTGTTAGAAAACAGCGCTTATTACAGAGAGTAGGCGCTAACAGCTCATTTCCAACTAATATCAGAAAACGGGTCAATGCGTCGCCCTCTTGTGTGAAGCAGCTACAATGACTATTCAGGTGTTTTTAAGCTGGCCATACATTAACCTCTTCAGGACACATGACGTACCGGTACGTCACGTAGGGTGGTGATCGGAACCCGGTGCCTGCTCAAATCATTGAGCAGGCACCTTGGCTAGATGCGTCCTGTGAGTTTTGTTTAGCTGTTAACCCTTGCTTTGTAACTGGAAAAAATTATTAAAATGGAAAATCTGCCAAAAAAGTGAAATTTTGAAATTGTATCTCTATTTTCCATTAAATCTTGTGGAACACCTAAAGGGTTAACAAAGTTTCTAAAACCAGTTTTGAATACCTTGAGGGGTGTAGTTTATAGAATGGGGTCACTTTTATGGAGTTTCCACTCTAGGGGTGTATCAGGAAGGCTTCAAATGGGACATGGTGTAAAAAAAAACAAAAAAAAAAAAAAAACAGTTTAGCAAAATCTGCCTTCCAAAAACCATACGGCGCACCTTTCCCTCTACGCCCTACTGTGTGCCCGTACAGTAGTTTACGGCCACATATGGGGCATTTCTGCAAACTAAAGAATCGGGGCAATAAATATAGCATTTTGTTTGGCTGTTAACCCTTGCTTTGTTACTGGAAAAAATTGATTAAAATGGAAAATGTGCCAAAAAATCTAAATTCTGAAATATTATCACCATTTGCCATTAACTTCTGTGGAATACCTAAAGGGTTAATGACGTTTGTAAAATCAGTTTTGAATACCTTGAGGGGTGCCGTTTCTAGAATGGGGTCATTTTTGGGTGGT
This sequence comes from Bufo bufo, assembly GCF_905171765.1. Taxonomy (NCBI): domain Eukaryota; kingdom Metazoa; phylum Chordata; class Amphibia; order Anura; family Bufonidae; genus Bufo; species Bufo bufo. Next base: position 478,127,836 of record NC_053389.1, read on the forward strand.
TTCTATTATGTAAGCCTCACAAAGTGACTTCAGACCTGAACTGGTCCCTAAAAAGTGGGTTTCTTGAAGTGGGTTCAAGATTTGCCTCTAAACTTCTAAGCCTTGTAACGTCCCCCAAAAATAAAATATCAATCCCAAATTGATCCAAACATGAAGTAGACATATAGGGAATGTAAAGTAATAACTATTTTTGTAGGTATTACTATGTATTATAGAAGTAGAGAAATTTGTATAGATGGCCTGCAATTTCGCGGATCCGCAAAACACATACGGACGTGTGAATGGACCCATAAGCTGACACTGCCTTTTTTCTCCAGCTCACTTATTAGCTTTGCTGTATAGATTGGGAGAGGATGAGCATTTGTTATTTTCCCATAAAAGGGTTCCCCAGTTTCATAATGACAGTTTTTTAATCTGGCCAGAGAACTTCTTCAAACACTTCATATTTTTGGCCCATATAAATGTAGTTCATGCTAGCACTTTCCTTTACCTTTCCTCAGCAACACTGCATTCTGGCAGGATGTTTACATGCAGAACTGACTGTTTTCTAACAAAACCCAAAATTCTCTGCTCTGCAATGTTTCACAGGGATTGTCCCACCTAACTAACACCGAGAGGAGGTGTAGGGGGCATGACTACTGCAGAAAGATCAGTATGGCAGGTGGAACAAGGCCTGTAAAAGCATGCTGAGCTTGGTTACAAAACCCACCAGGAAGCTCTGAATGTAAATATCCTGCCAGGATGCACTCATGCTGAGTGAAAACCGGGTATATGGGGTAAAATAAGCAGAACCCTGTTATAGAGTGATATTTAATGATAGCTCTATCATACTATGCGAGGCCAAGACAAGGAAGGAGAGTAACACCACACACACACACAGTTGAAGGGGTTTTCCGGGTTCAGAGCTGAACCCGGACATACCCTTATTTCCACCCAGGCAGCCCCCCTGAGGCTAGCATCAGAGCATCTCATGCTCCGATGCACTCCCTTGCCCTGCACTAGATCGTGCAGGGCACAAGCTCTTTTGTTTATCATAACACACTTCCGGGCAGAAACTTCCGCCCGGTAGTGTGTTCGGTGACGTCACCGGCTCTGATGGGCGGGCTTTAGTGCTGCACTAGCCGTTTTACTGGCTAGGGCAGTGCTTAATCCCACCCATCAGTGCCGGTGACATCACCGGGCTTCCTGGCAGCCCCATGGAGAGCCGCGATACGTCACCAGATCTCCAAAAAATGCCTTTGCCCTGCGCGATGTAGCGCAGGGCAAAGGAGAGCATCGGAGCATGAACTGCTCCAATGCTCAAGTCAGGGGGGCTGCCGGGGTGAAAATGGAGGTATGTCCGGGTTCAGCTCTGAACCCGGACAACCCCTTTAAGGCTATGTATGCAGCTGCCCTGTCACTCCCTTTATAGAGACTTCATGCAAAATCTATGATACTCCTCTGTCACCTGCCATAAAGCACACACACACAAGTATACAGACAACACAGGCAGGAAGGAACATCTGAAGAGGACCTGTCATAGTCTGAAAGAACTGAAACTGGCGGCACAATTTTACAGCAGTCTCTTCACTAGTTCTGCCAGCATTTGCCTGAAAATTGGTGCTGTTAGTTTTGGCCGTCAGGTGGGTGGTCTCTACTATTCGTTGTCAATGGTTGAGGTAACAGTCCAAAGACACTGAGCGGTAGAGATCACCCACCCGACAATTAACAAATTAAAGGTGCTGATTGCAGGAAAAATCAGTGAAGAGACAGTTAAACAGATATGCTGCCATTTTGACTGCTGTGAAAAAATATACAGTACAGACCAAAAGTTTGGACACACCTTCTCATTCAAAGAGTTTTCTTTATTTTCATGGCTATGAAAATTGTAGAGTCACACTGAAGGCATTAAAACTATGAATTAACACATGTGGAATTATATACATAACAAGCAAGTGAGAAACAACAGAAAATGTGTCATATTCTAGGTTCTTCAAAGTAGCCACCTTTTGCTTTGATTACTGCCTTGCACACTCTTGGAATTCTCTTGATGAGCTTCAAGAGGTTGTCCCCTGAAATGGTCTTCCAACAGTCTTGAAGGAGTTCCCAGAGATGCTTAACACTTGTTGGCCCTTTTGCCTTCACTCTGCGGTCCAGCTCACCCCAAACCATCTCGATTGGGTTCAGGTCCGGTGACTGTGGAGGCCAGGTCATCTGGCACAGCACCCCATCACTCTCCTTCATGGTCAAATAGCCCTTACTTTCAAAGTTTTCCCAATTTTTCGGCTGACTGACTGACCTTCATTTCTTAAAGTAATGATGGCCACTCGTTTTTCTTTACTTAGCTGCTTTTTTCTTGCCATATTACAAATTCTAACAGTCTATTCAGTAGGACTATAAGCTGTGTATCCACCTGACTTCTCCTCAACGCAACTGATGGTCCCAACCCCATTTATAAGGCAAGAAATCCCACTTATTAAACCTGACAGGGCACACCTGTGAAGTGAAAACCATTTCAGGGGACTACCTCTTGAAGCTCATCAAGAGAATGCCAAGAGTGTGCAAAGCAGTAATCAAAGCAAAAGGTGGCTACCTTGAAGAACCTAGAATATGACATATTTTCAGTTGTTTCACACTTGTTTGTTATGTATATAATTCCACATGTGTAAATTCATAGTTTTGATGCCTTCAGTGTGAATCTACAATTTTCATAGTCATGAAAATAAAGAAAACTCTTTGAATGAGAAGGTGTGTCCAAACTTTTGGTCTGTACTGTACATGACTTAAGCAACTACAAGAGCATGTCTGTTAAAAACCATAGTAATCCCGGAAAACCCCCTTCAAACCAAATTAAGAAAACTACAATTAAAGGGGTTCTGCACTTTCATTTAACTGATGATCTATCCTCTGGATAGATCATCAGCTTCTGATCGGCGGGGGTCCGACACCCGGGACCCCCGCCGATCAGCTGTTTCAGAAGGCAGCGGCGCTCCAGCAGCGCCGCGGCCCTCTCACTGTTTACCGCCGGGCCACTGACGTCACGACTAGTATCAACTAGTGTGGGCGCGGCTAAGCTACATTCAAGTGAACAGAGCTTAGCCGCACCCACGCTAGTTGATACTAGTCGTGACGTCAGTTGGCCGGCGGCAAACAGTGAGAAGGCCGCGCCGCTGCTGGAGTGCCGCTGCCTTCTCAAACAGCTGATCGGCGGGGGTCCCGGGTGTCGGACCCCCGCCGATCAGAAGCTGATGATCTATCCAGAGGATAGATCATCAGTTAAATGAAAGTGCAGAACCCCTTTAAATAAATATGTTCCCTTGAAGAAGATTCAGCTCACTATATAAATGCTTTGACAGCCAAAAAGCAGCTGACACACAATTTCTTGCTTGTGCCGTTCCAGCCAGGTAGTATCTGCAATGATGACAGTCAAAGCTCAGAGTCAGTCACTTCCCAGACCCTCCAGCCGATTGCATAGTACCTCATTAACCTTCTATATATAGAAGCACTTACTCAGGACTGGGAATAAATGAACCCATCCATTGCTCCGAGGGCATGTTAACTATTCCTCTGGATGCAGATGTGGCTCAGGAATTACAGCCTTGCAAATCTTCCCATTAAAAAATGTAATCAGAGCATCATTAAAAGGAAAAGCAGTCCTTCCGATTTTCTGGACAGTGCCATACCCATTCTGAATCACTGGGACCATTCATTACCATCCCAGCAGACAAGTACAACTTATGTCAACGCTGGGAATTGCTTCAGGAAGTAAAACCCCCCCTTGTGACCTTCATTCTGTACGATTAATTTTCTAAGAACATACTAGCCCGTCATTTAACCACCAATTGGAGAACAGAATATAGTGTACATGAGGTCTAATGGAAACATGCTCAGAAATGCAAGCCCTGCTTCTAGGACCACAAATGGCACTAGGGCTGCAACGATTAATCGACGTTATCGATAATATTCGATAACGGGATTCGTTGTCAACGAATAATCGGCCGATTCGTTGCTATGCGGGCGGTCAGGCACTATGCCTGCGGGTCCTTGAACTTTAGATCACCGCATCTTTATTACCTTACAATGAAGCTCCAGTAACAGGCAGAGCGGGCGGCGGCGTAACGTCACTTACTCACGTGACGCGCATGCTCCGTCTGCTTCATTCATAAAGTAGGTGGAGCAGGCGCATCACGTGAGTGACGTTACGCCGCCGCCCGCTCTGCCTGTTACTGGAGCTTCATTGTAAGGTAAAAGAAGATGCGCTGATTTAAAGTAAAAGTTACTGCCGGTTAATGAATACTGCTGTGAGCGGCGGGGCCAGGGCTGTTATGGGGAGGGGGATCTGTGTATGACACATAGCATAAGATGCTATATAGTGCCATCCACAGATCCCCCCCCATAACAGTGCCATCCACAGATCCCCCCCCCATAACAGTGCCATCCACAGATCCCCCCCCCATAACAGTGCCATCCACAGATCCCCCCCCATAACAGTGCCATCCACAGATCCCCCCCCCATAACAGTGCCATCCACAGATCCCCCCCCCATAACAGTGCCATCCACAGATCCCCCCCCCATAACAGTGCCATCCACAGATCCCCCCCATAACAGTGCCATCCACAGATCCCCCCCATAACAGTGCCATCCACAGATCCCCCCCATAACAGTGCCATCCACAGATCCCCCCCCATAACAGTGCCATCCACAGATCCCCCCCCATAACAGTGCCATCCACAGATCCCCCCCATAACAGTGCCATCCACAGATCCCCCCCATAACAGTGCCATCCACAGATCCCCCCCATAACAGTGCCATCCACAGATCCCCCCCATAACAGTGCCATCCACAGATCCCCCCCATAACAGTGCCATCCACAGATCCCCCCCATAACAGTGCCATCCACAGATCCCCCTCATAACAGTGCCATCCACAGATCCCCCCCATAACAGTGCCATCCACAGATCCCCCCCATAACAGTGCCATCCACAGATCCCCCCCATAACAGTGCCATCCACAGATCCCCCCCATAACAGTGCCATCCACAGATCCCCCCATAACAGTGCCATTCACAATTTGTTTTAATATGGCCTTTGAACATAATTTTTCAAGTAAAATCATATAAACCCCTTTTTTTGTCATTTTGGTGTTTTTTCCCCGATTAATCGATGAAATTATCGACAACTAATTGATTATTTAAATAATCGTTAGCTGCAGCCCTAAATTGCACGAAAACACTGCAGACTCTGTGTACCATATCCCCCCTATCAAACATTGGGCCATAGTAGTGGAAAGAGCACGTAAAAAGCTGTAGAAAGCAAAGCGAAATTACTAATGTCTGAAAATCCGCAGCCGTACCAGCTACAAAATCTCATGTACACGCTTTGAAACGTTTACGCACGAAAATTGACCTGTGGTGTGGATTTTGAAATCCAATCTTGTATGCACCATTTATCACATGCCCCGGATGCATAGTCACCATTTATCACATAACCCAGACATATGAGCACTGTTTATCACAGAACCAAGAGGCACATACCTGTATGCACTATCACATACCCAAGATGCACGTACACCCATCATGTATGCACTATTCATTACATGCAACAGATGCATAGCCACCATATATCACATATCCCTGTCATATATACACCTATATATTAATGCCAAGAATGGCCTAGACCTATCTTGACCCAGGTATAAAGTGTGTATTAAAACTTCACTTTTAATTCGACATAATGATAAAACGGCTTTGAGCCATAAACAATTAAAACACTTTGTTTACACCCCAAGGAGTTGACGACTTAGGCTACTTTCACACTTGCGTTCAGGGTTCCGCTTGTGAGCTCCGTTTGAAGGCTCTCACAAGCGGCCCCGAACGCATCCGTCCAGCCCTAATGCATTCTGAGTGGATGCGGATCCGCTCAGAATGCCTCAGTCTGGCTCCGCTTGGCCTCCGTTTCGCTCAGCAGGCGGACCCCTGAACGCAGCTTGCAGCGTTCGGGTGTCCGCCTGGCAGTGCGGAGCCAAACGGATCCGTCCAGACTTACAATGTAAGTCAATGGGGACGGATCCGTTTGAAGTTGACACAATATGGTGCAATTTCAAACGGATCCGTCCCCCATTGACTTTCAATGCAAAGTCTGGACGGATCCGTCTGACTAACTTTCACACTTAGATTTTTTTGGGGAAATATAATGCAGAGTAGACGGATCCGTTCTGAACGGATACCATCGTTTGCATTACAGGAGCGGATCCGTCTGTGCAGACACCAGACGGATCCGCTCCAAACGCAAGTGTGAAAGTAGCCTTAGGCTACTTTCACACTACCGTTCAGAGCGGGTCCGTCTGATGTCTGCACAGACGGATCCGCTCCTATAATGCAGATGTTTGGATCCGTTCAGAACGGATCCGTCTGCATTATAGTTGAAAAAAATTTCTAAGTGTGAAAGTAGCCTGAACGGATCCGTCCAGACTTTACATTGAAAGTCAATGGGGGACGGATCCGTTTGAAGATTGAGCCATATGGTGTCATCTTCAAGCGGATCCGTCCCCATTGACTTACATTGTAAGTCTGGATGGATCCGCTTGCCTCCGCACGGCCAGGCGGACACCCGAACGCTGCAAGCAGCGTTCAGGTGTCCGCCTGCTGAGCGGAGCGGAGGCTGAACGCTGCCAGACTGATGCATTCTCAGCGGATCCGCGTCCACTGAGAATGCATTGGGGCTGTACGGATGCGTTGGGGGCCGCTTGTGAGAGCCTTCAAACAGAACTCACAAGCGGACACCCGAACGCAGGTGTGAAAGTAGCCTTAGTTGCTGCCAAGGTGAGAGAGATGTGCACTATCTCCGATTCATCCACAACTATATCTGCAGGGCTTGAACATAGGGGGGAAATGTGTGGATAGACTAATGTAAGCAAACTACCTGTAGTTGCCTGCAAAAACTGATTAACTGGAATAGGTGACTGTGCTCCTACACACAAACCTTCACAGCACACTTGTCTGACACTACGTCAGTAGCTGTCAAGACGCATTCACACACTGCACACACGCTGCTAAGCGCTCTACCTAGCCCTAATGCATTCTGAATGGATAAGGATCAGCTCAGAATGCATCAGTTTGCCTCCGTTCCGTCTCCATTCCGCTTTGGAGGCAGACACCAAAACACTGCTTGCAGAGTTTTGGTGTCCATCTGATGAAACTGAGCCAAACGGATCCGTTCTGGCACACAAGGTAAGTCAATGGGGACGAATCAGTTTTCACTGACACAATCTGGCACAATAGAAAACGGATCCGTCCTATATTGACTTTCAATGGTGTTAAAGACGGATCCGTCTTGGCTATGTTAAAGATAATACAAACGGATCCGTTCTGAACGGATGCAGACGGTCGTATTATCTGAACGGATCAGTCTGTGCAGATCCATGAAGGATCCGCACCAAACGAGAGTGTGAAAGTAGCCTTAGGTCCCCTCCCCCTTTTTTGTGAACGATGTATACACCTATGCACCATTTATCACATAACCAGGAAGCATAGTCACCATATATCACATATCCCAGTCATGTATGCACCATTTATCACACACCTAAGATGCAGACACCCTATATCACATACCCCAGGCATGTGTGCACCATTTATTATTTTCCCCCAGGGCAGGCTCCACATTTTCATTGGCGACAGTGGCCGCTGATGAGAACATGGCGTGTTCTCCAATCAGAATTTCTACTAACGTGCACAATACCACAACTTGGTATCGAAAAAAATGACAGTTTTAAACTGAACAAGGCATTAAAATATTGAAAAAGTATCGACGCTTCGATAACCGATGCGTCCCTAGTGAGATCTGGGGCAAATCCTCAATGCTTTCTTTTGTCTGTATGTTCAATTGTTGCCGAGATATCTACGTTTTATTTATATGCAAATAAGAAAGTTTGGGCACTAAGAAACTGGCTGGAGTCCTTGGAGAACCATTTTTGTAATGCCCCTTGTGATCTGCACACTCCCCCCCCCCCCTCCTTGACTGAAGCAACATGTCATTGGTTGCAGAGGAGCATGTGACCATGCCCATGCTGCCACAGAAGAAAAAGATGGCAGCGACTGGAGCGGTGAGGAGCAGTAAGTATGAATCCTTGGCTAAGTGGTACAGGCTGCTGGCACTTGATAAAATGTCATTATTACTGGGGAACCCCTTTAAGGCAACTGGTAACCATCTAATCAAAATGTGTAACCTAAAGTTCTTGATCTGGCATGAAAAAGAATCCTGTAAATTTAAACACGTTAATAAAAAAAAGCAGCAGTTTATTACACTGCATACTGCTGCATACTTCAAAGGAGCTACCGCGATATAGCTGCTAAGTGCCCTTCTCACATAAGGCTGCAGGAGCTTTACAGATTAGTTATGGCGGCTGAATAAAGAAGTTATGGGAAGTTCGGGTCTGACGATTCTGATTTATTTGTCCGCTCTGGCCGCACTGACACATAGCCCTTAGCGGCGTGTTTCACGGCCTTTTTGTTTTCTAGGTTTGTTTTTTGGCCGAAAGTCTATAGCAACCGTTGAAAAGTTGACACATACAGCATTTTTGTCTTTTGGCGTTTGTGTGGTTTCTGAAGTTTTAAGTGCTTTTTTTTTCAAAGCATGATTTATGCATGCCATTTTTTGTCAGAAGGCTTCTTTATAGGACTCGAAAAATGCTGGAAAAACTCATGTTTCTATTGTAAAGATAAGATAAAAAGATCACAAAAACGACTTTGAAAAACACGGAAAAAAAAAAAGCACAAAATTCATAGTATTTTCTTAGAAGTGCTGAAAATATAGTGTATGTGAAAATTTCCACGTTCTCGTTTTATAGTCATATATAGGGTAAAATAAATTATGCAGGGTCATAACATAAGTAAAGATGTGTTCAATTTATGAGGAAAATGAACACTTTTCTTATAAAAACTCATCCTCAGAGCATACACCGAGCAGATGACTAGCTGGGACACTGCGCAGGCTGCCTGAGCTCTTACTATGGACCCTGCCTTATATGGTCATGTACAGCCAAATCCTGAATTCCTCTTCTGTGGAGGGCTCGCTAACCACTCACCCCAAGCGCGTGCACATTTCTTCAATGTCATGCTCACTTCCCAGAAATTCTAAGCATTTTCCTACGTCTGGAGAATAGAAAGACATATGTTGACCACTGGCCATTTAAATAGAATCTCAAACTAAAAAAGCATGAGAAAATACTGGTCCAGTACAACGTACCACCAAGGCTGAAAACGCTTCATGCATGGCTGCCCTAACATACAGAGCTGGTGGTGTGACTTCTGGTCCCTGATGTCAGGAAGGAAGATGGAGGGAGGTCTATGGTCACGCCCTAAGATCTCCATCACACTTTTTTTTTTTTGCATATTCAAAATGCATTTAAACAGTGCAGTTGTTAAAACTGAGGTCTGAGGGTAGAGAAAAGCCACGAATGTAAAGAATGTAGAGAAATAGGGAAGTGTGCAGAATCCCTACCCTTGGGGTATATGAAAATGGAACAGATTACAAAGAGTTTCAGACAAAATATCCACAGAGTAAAAGCTCATGCACACTAGGGATCGACCGATTATCGGTTTTTCCGATATTATCGGCCGATAGTCAGGATTTTGAACGTTATCGGCATCTATTTTGCCGATATACCGATAACATATCGGGAACAAGGATCACGCTGCTGACAGCGCTCTCCGTGTTCCCTCAGCAGCACAGGGGAGAAGGAAGCAGCATCTCCCTCCCCCTGTGCTGCTGCCAATGACAGGAGAGGGCACAAGAGGGGCGGGGCTGTGGCCACTGCGTCACCAATGAAGATAACTCATGAATTCATATACAGGAGGCGGGAGCTGGCTGCAGAATCACATAGCCGGCTCCCGACCTCTATGACAAGTAGCTGCGATCCGCGGTAGTTAACCCCACGCAGCTACTGCTCATAGAGGCCGGGAGCCGGCTATGTGATTCTGCAGCCAGCTCCCGCCTCCTGTATATGAATTAATGAGAGTTATCTTCATTGGTGGCGCAGTGCGCCCCCCAACCCCAGTATGAATCATTGGTGGTGCAGTGCGCCCCCCCCCAACCCCAGTATTAAAGACATTGGTGGTGCAGTGCGCCCACCCACCCAAGCCCCCCAGTATTAATCATTGGTGGCAGTGGCAATGTGGTCCCCTCTCCCCTCCTCCTCAGTGGAAGTTCTGATCGGAGCCCCAGCAGTGTAATCCTGGGGCGCCGATCGGTTACCATGGCAGCCAGGACGCTATTGAATCCCAGGCTGCCATAGTTAGCTCCCTGCTGCTGTGTGCACAAAGCACAGGGCAGCAGGGAGAGTGTGAGGTCCTATTCACCCCGATAGAGCTCCTTTTTTTTTCTCCAAAAATGAAAATTCACACAATATCGGTATAAATTATCGGCTATCGGCCTGATAGTTCACAGATTATCGGTATCGGCCCTAAAAAAAAATCTATATTGGTCGATCCTTAATGCACACGACCCTATCTGTTTTGTGGTCTGCAAATTGCGGGTCCTGGCCATGTGCATGCTGCCATTTTTTTACTTCAACAGAAATGTCTGCAAAACAGACAAGAATAGGGCAGGTGCTATCTTTTTTGCATGGCTGCGGAACAGACGTGCGGATGCCCCATTGAAATGAATAGGTTCGCATTCAATCAGTAATTGGATACGGAACAAACATATGGTCATGTGCACGAGCCCTAAACAGTACAAGCTAAATCAGCGAGATTTACAAAATCACATAAATGGTGTGGAAAAAACCTGAGGTGCAGATTTCCAGTGCAGATTTCACTTTTTGCAGTGCAAAAGTTAAGATCTGGGGCAAATCCACAAACAAAATCCAGAAATACTACATGCCGATTTTGGCTTGGATTTGGTGTGGAAAAGCAGCGAAAAACCTTGTGGAAAATCTGCATAAACTACACTGTGCATATACCCTTAAAGGGGTTGTCTCTCACTTCAGCAAACAGCAATTATTATGTAGAGAAAGTTAACACAAGGCACTTACTAATGTATTGTGATTGTACATATTGCCTCCCTTTGCTGGCTGGATTCATTTTTCTCATCACATTATACACAGCTCGTTTCCATGGTTACGACCACCCTGCAATCCAGTAGGAAATATGGACAATCGCTTTACATGTATGGCAGCATCAGGCGGGCCCCGTGTATGGCAGCGGCAGGCGGGCCCCGTTATCTTATGTTTAGTGTTTGATGTTGGATAAATGTAAAATTGTCTATTTATTTCTGCATTGGAGACTAGCAATGGTTTCCCTGCAGAAATATCAGCCTCATAACGTTATGTGGGCCTATGCATTATATATATGAATTACCGCAAAATTCCTACTCCTCCTCGGCTAAAAATACTCCTCAAAATTGTTAAGAGGGGTATTTTTATACTTCTGGAAAAAATGTAGTGCGACCTGTGGCCATAGTTTGGTGGCTTGTAAGAAACACCATGAATTTTATGCATTTTTTACAAATAGTTTTTGGGTGCTCTTTTTCAGTCATTATTCAAAGTCCTATACAAAGCATTAAAGGTAACTTCTGAAAAAAGGTATACCTAAAGCAGGCATGCTCAACCTGCGGCCCTCCAGCTGTTGCAAAACTACAACTCCCAGCATGCCCGGACAGCTTACAGCTATCGGCCTACAGCAGGGCATGCTGGGAGTTGCAGTTTTGCAACAGCTGGAGGGCCACAGGTTGAGCCTCCCTGAGGTCCTAGAGCATGCTGCATCTTGAAAAAAAAAAAAAGAAAAAAAAGAAAGCGAAGAAATCACAAATAGCGCATTTTATATGTTACTAGTAGCTTTCAGCAAAGCTGGGAAAATGCTGCGTGTGAAATGTATACATGTAGCAGATATTCTGAGGATAGTATTATGTACAGAGAATCTGAGGTGTATTACAGTATCAGCAAATCTCTCCCATACACTGAGATAAAGATCTGCAGTAGAAAATCGACCTGCATTGCAGACTTTAAATTCACAGCATTTCAATTTATGCTTCGGATTCCTACCAGGGCATATGGTGAAACCTGCGCCACATCCTCTGCAAAATCAGGGCAAAATTTGTGGTGGCAATTCTTCCCCATGTCGGGACAGGTGGGTGAAGTAAATTAGGACGCTTAGAACTTATAAGTATTATAATGTATTACTGAAGTATGTTCAACCCCAGTTGCAAACTTCTACAACATTCACTTAACGCTGATCCATTCTCTCCTAAATTTCAATTAAGCAATTCCCGCAGCATCATTACTGGGGACATGCACTAGTGATGCACAGATAAAAGGCATTACATTGTGTGCCGGGGGGCTGACTGTACGCTGGAAGTGTTGGATATCTCATCACTGAAATGATGCTGCATTAGAAAAACTTGCATATTACACTAACAAACGTCCAAATAATACATTAGGTAGCACTTAAGAACTATTTAGAACCATCTTATTTCCATTAATAACACTATATGAGATGTTACAATACACAATCTGAATTCACCCTAGACTGGACTGATCGGCGGCAGCATTCACCCTAGACACTGGACTGATCGGCGGCAGCATTCACCCTAGACACTGGACTGATCGGCGGCAGCATTCACCCTAGACACTGGACTGATCGGCGCCTGCATTCACCCTAGACTGGACTGATCGGTGGCAGCATTCACCCTAGACACTGGACTGATCGGCGGCAGCATTCACCCTAGACACTGGACTGATCGGCGCCTGCATTCACCCTAGACTGAACTGATCGGCGGCAGCATTCACCCTAGACACTGGACTGATCGGCGGCAGCATTCACCCTAGACACTGGACTGATCGGCGGCAGCATTCACCCTAGACACTGGACTGATCGGCGGCAGCATTCACCCTAGACACTGGACTGATCGGCGCCTGCATTCACCCTAGACTGGACTGATCGGTGGCAGCATTCACCCTAGACACTGGACTGATCGGCGGCAGCATTCACCCTAGACACTGGACTGATCGGCGCCTGCATTCACCCTAGACTGAACTGATCGGCGGCAGCATTCACCCTAGACACTGGACTGATCGGCGGCAGCATTCACCCTAGACACTGGACTGATCGGCGCCTGCATTCACCCTAGACTGGACTGATCGGCGGCAGCATTCACCCTAGACACTGGACTGATCGGCGGCAGCATTCACCCTAGACACTGGACTGATCGGCGGCAGCATTCACCCTAGACTGGACTGATCGGCGGCAGCATTCACCCTAGACACTGGACTGATCGGCGGCAGCATTCACCCTAGACACTGGACTGATCGGCGCCTGCATTCACCCTAGACACTGGACTGATCGGCGGCAGCATTCACCCTAGACTGGACTGATCGGCGGCAGCATTCACCCTAGACACTGGACTGATCGGCGGCAGCATTCACCCTAGACACTGGACTGATCGGCGGCAGCATTCACCCTAGACTGGACTGATCGGCGGCAGCATTCACCCTAGACTGGACTGATCGGCGGCAGCATTCACCCTAGACTGGACTGATCGGCGGCAGCATTCACCCTAGACTGGACTGATCGGCGGCAGCATTCACCCTAGACTGGACTGATCGGTGGCAGCATTCACCCTAGACACTGGACTGATCGGCGGCAGCATTCACCCTAGACACTGGACTGATCGGCGGCAGCATTCACCCTAGACTGGACTGATCGGCGGCAGCATTCACCCTAGACTGGACTGATCGGCGGCAGCATTCACCCTAGACACTGGACTGATCGGCGGCAGCATTCACCCTAGACTGGACTGATCGGCGGCAGCATTCACCCTAGACTGGACTGATCGGCGGCAGCATTCACCCTAGACACTGGACTGATCGGCGCCTGCATTCACCCTAGACTGGACTGATCGGCGGCAGCATTCACCCTAGACTGGACTGATCGGCGGCAGCATTCACCCTAGACTGGACTGATCGGCGGCAGCATTCACCCTAGACTGGACTGATCGGCGGCAGCATTCACCCTAGACTGGACTGATCGGCGGCAGCATTCACCCTAGACTGAACTGATCGGCGGCAGCATTCACCCTAGACACTGGAGGGATCAGCGGCAGCATTCACCCTAGACACTGGACTGATCGGCGGCAGCATTCACCCTAGACTGGACTGATCAGCGGCAGCATTCACCCTAGACTGGACTGATCGGCGGCAACATTCACCCTAGACTGGACTGATCGGCGGCAGCATTCACCCTAGACTGAACTGATTGGTGTAAATTCTACACTCACAAAACCGCCTCAGCAGCAAATAACAAACAGGGAAGTATACGTTAGTAGTAAACAAAAACTCCTTCCCATAAATCTAAAATATACCTTTTATTAATCATTTAAAAATAACCTCAAACCGGGCTGAGATCTCCAGGATCAAGATAACAAATATATATATATATATACACACAATATACTATGTATGCTATTTGACTCAGTATACAAGATACTCCATGGTTACTCACGGTTAGCTGAAATCACACCAAATCCGAGACACCTGACATTTTAAGCCTGTATCCTGTATTTTTTCTCCTAGAGCAGTGGTGGCGAACCTATGGCACGGGTGCCAGAGGTGGCACTCAGAGCCCTCTCTGTGGGCACCCACACCCTATGGTGTACCAATATGCCTTAGACTTCTCCTGCCATTTATCAGCACAGGGCGCACTATGAACGGCACAGGCAGCGCACTGAATGTAGGCAGGATATTATAGCTAAGTGATAAAGTACATGGAAGATATACTATACTGGTATTCACTTTAAATCGCCGTGTTGGCACTTTGCGATAAATAAGTGGGTTTTGTGTTGCAGTTTGGGCACTGGATCTCTAAAAGGTTCACCATCACTGTCCTAGAGGGTCTCGATTGAGGGGCACTGAATGATAGTCTCCACCGTGAGACTCTTGGTTTAAGTATATTTTTTCTCCCCTGACGAACCAGTTGTGATCTATACCAACTGGGGAAACGTAAGGAATTTATGTTGTTTGTCCGTTTCATGTATGTCTATGTACTCAGCTTGTCCTTTTCCACAGTATAGGGAATTATAGGGGATATTAGATTAGGTACGAGGACAGGGAACCCCTACCTTCAAGGGGTGTCCCTGGGCTTAGACAAGTAAGGGACATATAGGGAATTTGTAGGTTGTTGTCATCTAACACATAACTTGTGGTTTTTCCACCATTTTTAAACCACCTGCAAACTCCTGGACATTATCCAAGTTCCTGAACAAGATCTCTGAATTGATCCCCATCCTACCTGTTGAGAAAGGATTTGGTGTGATTTCAGCTAACCGTGAGTAACCATGGAGTATCTTGTATACTGAGTCAAATAGCATACATGTTATATTGTATATATATATATATATATATATATATATATATATATATATACACATACATACACACACACACACACACACTCACCTAAAGAATTATTAGGAACACCATACTAATAAGGTGTTAGACCCCCTTTTGCCTTCAGAACTGCCTTAATTCTACGTGGCATTGATTCAACAAGTTGCTGATAGCATTCTTTAGAAATGTTGGCCCATATTGATAGGATAGCATCTTGCAGTTGATGGAAATTTGAGGGATGCACATCCAGGGCACGAAGCTCCCGTTCCACCACATCCCAAAGATGCTCTATTGGGTTGAGATCTGGTGACTGTGGGGGCCATTTTAGTACAGTGAACTCCAATGAAATTATTTGAGCTTTGTGACATGGTGCATTATCCTGCTGGAAGTAGCCATCAGAGGATGGATACATGTTCTCATTCTGTTTACGCCAAATTCGGACTCTACCATTTGAATGTCTCAACAGAAATCGAGACTCATCAGACCAGGCAACATTTTTCCAGTCTTCAACAGTCCAATTTTGGTGAGCTTGTGCAAATTGTCGCCTCTTTTTCCTATTTGTAGTGGAGATGAGTGGTACCCGGTGGGGTCTTCTGCTGTTGTAGCCCATCCGCCTCAAGGTTGTGCGTGTTGTGGCTTCACAAATGCTTTGCTGCATACCTCGGTTGTAACGAGTGGTTATTTCAGTCAACGTTGCTCTTCTATCAGCTTGAATCAGTCGGCCCATTCTCCTCTGACCTCTAGCATCCACAAGGCATTTTCGCCCACAGGACTGCCGCATACTGGATGTTTTTCCCTTTTCACACCATTCTTTGTAAACCCTAGAAATGGTTGTGAGTGAAAATCCCAGTAACTGAGCAGATGTGAAATACTCAGACCGGCCCATCTGGCACCAACAACCATGCCACGCTCAAAATGGCTTAAATCACCTTTCTTTCCCATTCTGACATTCAGTTTGGAGTTCAGGAGATTGTCTTGACCAGGAGCACCCTCCTAAATGCATTGAAGCAACTGCCATGTGATTGGTTGACTAGATAATTGCATTAATGAGAAATAGAACAGGTGTTCCTAATAATTCTTTAGGCGAGTGTATATTTGTTATCTTGATCCTGGAGATCTCAGCCCGGTTTGAGGTTATTTTTAAATGATTAATAAAAGGTATGGCTTCTGGGACGAATGCACAGGAGACAGTCTTGTACACAATATATCGGACTGTTACACAGTATAGTGTACCCTATAGTCCTCTCTGTGATCTGTGGGCAGTGCGCTCCATACAAAAACCATACAGCAAAATAGACCTCTGGTCCAGGGTAATTACATAGAAAAACTAATAGTCAAGAGGCTAAAGAAAACCCCGTTTCTGAGCCTTATGTTAAAACATAACTTTCATTTGATTGCTCTAATACCTAAACACCTACAGGAAAAAAAGAATTTGAAAAACCTGCTGTTTCTCTAGATGACCTTATGTTGATAGTAGTGTTAATAGAGTAGGTACCCTACTTTTATAGGCCTTTGAGACTCTATTAACACCACTATCAACATAAGGTCACAATCTAGAGAAACAGCAGCAGATAGAAGCCTGCAGGGATTGCTGGGACTTCTGGTGCGACATCACCTGGGCACATGGTCTTTGCTCAGCAGAGGCTCCGTTTCTGCCATGCTTTCCCTTCATCAGTAGTACTTCATCCGCAGCCCGCAATGGAGCAGGGATGGCGCCCTCTCCCCATTTTCATAATAACTGAAAAGGAAGCTGCTGTTGTGTTTAGCGTGCGGGTGAATGGGGGTGTAAGAGGAGCAGACAATGGCAAATCAGCAGCCTCCTTCCTAATAACAAAGCTCTGTACTGTACGGAGCTCTGCTATTGGAGCTTTCAGGTAACAGCTGTATTGTATTGTTGTGCTGCCTGCGCCGTTCACAGCGCTCACGAATGGCAGTGAAATCATTGTGTGTACTCATACGCATTAGACATTTTTTAGGGAGTAAAACTGCCTGTACAGGCATCTATGACGCTTGTACAGGCATTATTGCGTACTCTGCACACCAGACTGTGGACTGATCAGTGGCAGCATTTACCCTGGACTGATCAGTGAAAGTGTTCACCTAAGGCCTCATGCACACGACCGTGGTGTGTTTTGCGGTCCGCAAATCGCGGATCCGCAAAACACGGATGGCGTCCGTGAGCGTTCCGTAATTTGCCGAAGGGCACAAACCGCCTTCAAAATAAATGCCTATTCTTGTCCGCAAAGTGCGGACAAGAATAGGACAGGTTATATATTTTTTTTTTGCAGACTACGGAACGGATGCGGACCAAAACAACGGCCTGTGGACTGATCAGTGGCAGCATTTACAGTGAAAAAGTATTCATATCCCTTGAACCTTTCCACATTTTTTCACGTTACACCCACAAACAAAATGTATTTTATTGGGATTTTAGGTGATAGACCAACACAAAATAACACGTGTGTGTGAAGTGAAACTACTACATTTGTACTCGTCCCTCCTGAGTCAGTACTTTGTAGGACCACCTTTCACTGCAATTACAGCTGCAAGTCTTTGCACATCTAGAGGCTGAAAGTTTTGCCCATTCTTTGCAAAATAGCTTAAGCTCAGCCAGATTGGGTGGAGAGCATCGGTCAACAGCAATTATCCAGTCTGGCCACAGATTCTCAATGGGATTTAGGTCTGGACTTTGACTGGGCCATTCTAACACATGACTATGCTTTGATCTAAACCGTTCCATTGTAGCTCCTGCTGTATGTTTAGGGTCCTCATCAACATCAGATTGGCGGTTGTCCATCACCCGGCCGATCAGCTGTTTATAGAGGAGGTGCTCCATGTGAGCGCTGCTTCCTGTTCATTACACTGCCTGCCGTCTCGGAAGCGAGTGTAGTCCACTTGAATGGAGCGAGCACTTGTAATTTACATTACACCACAGCATTTCTTGCTGGTTACTAATTAAACTACAGTCAAACAAACAACTGCACAACCCTTTCCATCATGGCAGAGATTTTACAATGTACCGTTTTTGATCCTAACCATCTCAATGTCAACTTTGCGTGTGGATTCACTGCAGAATCCACACCAAGAATGAACATGTCACTTCTTTACTCCAAGCAGTTTTCCCATTACTATCAGTAGGAGGTGGATCTGCACCAAAATCTACGTTGGAACTACGTGAACCCACCCTAATTAGGGCCCATTTACATGGCGGATTCTGACAGCGTCAAAATCTGTATACAGTGGCAAAAACTACAACCACTTAATTTGCGGTTGTTCACTTTGAATTCCGCTGAACAGCTTCATTGAATAGAGCTAAATCACAAGCAGAGACCAGATGTGGCTGTCCAAACACCAGGGAAAGAAGGGATGGCGTTAAACCACCGTGCCGCAAACTGTAGCGTTGACTTCCATTGAAAACAATGAGGGGCAGATACTACAGGGATCTTGCAGCAATCTGCAAAATATGGATGATGTCCGTGTTTCATCCTTTTTTTGCAAACCCATTGTAACAATGCCTATTCTTGTCCGCAAAATGGACAAGAATAGGACATGTTCTGTCTTTTTTGCGGGGCTGCGGAATGGACATATGGATGTGGACAGTGCTCTCCGCACTTTTTGCAGCATTCAAATTAATGGGTCCGCATCCGATCTGACGCACAAAAAAGGCAGATTGGATGCAGACCAAAAGAACAGTTGTTTGAATAGGGCCTGTAACTGTCACTTCAAAAAGATTTGACGTCAAGAAGAATGTACGTTTGTTCCTAAAAACTTTTGCACTGGTCCAATCCTTGGCCAAAGGGCACCAATAAAAAGCTTCATTAGCTTGCTAACCTGCTGCAGAGTAAGAGACCGTATGTCTTTTTCAGTGTTTTGCGGGTGTTTTTCCTGGATTTTTTTATTGCAGAAAAGCTGTTTGACACAGATTTTCCTCTTTGTATTACTATGGATGAAATCTGCAGCATAAATTGACAGGCTGCATATTTCAAATCTACATCACAGGTGAATTTCCTCTGTGGATTTTTCCAGCAGTGTGTGGATGAGAATTGTTAAAACCTCATTCACTTTGCTGGTACTATACATAATCTGCCACACAACGGCAAATCCACAGCACTGCAGTCTCATGTGGACCTACCCTAAGGCAATGTCCACAAGGGCCTAAAAGTACAGCAGAAAAGTCAGAAGCAATTTGTGCATTTTAATTTTTTCATTGCAAAGGGCGAAATCCGCAGGGGAGATCCATATTACAAATTGGCATACTACAGATTTCAAATCCGTACAGCGAGTCAATATTCTAAATGCCAGGAAGAGGGTACACAAATGAGCACCTAGTAAGCTCTGCCGCTAATGCCACCAGATGTAAGGCAGCTATCGTATAAGTCAATGTTCAAGCTTTTAAAGGGCCTTTAGACATGACTTAGCCGTTTCGGGTTGATTGCGCCTCATCAGTGCAGAGTAGGGTTGTCACGATACCAACATTTTGATTTGACACCCGAGGGGTTAATTGCCAGGGATCGCAGCGCCATGTCATAGAAGGTGGGTGCCGGGTATGTGATACCTCTGCCGGCACCCGCTGCCTACACTTAAATTAATGTGTTAATTATATTCATTGGTGGCGCAGTGGCCACAGCCCATCTCTCTTATTTGCAGCAGCCCACTACCTCAGCGCAATAACGGCCAGGCCATACACAGCGCCTCTTCGGAGGACAGTGTGGGGGATGTGGATGGTAACCTGCACAAGCCACCCCAGGGTGAAGCTGCTGCTCCGGCCACCCAGGACCCCTATGACTGGAGGGCATATATGCGCTTGCTTCCTACAAAGCATGAAATGGAGAAATATGTGGAAAGTTTGGAAGCTACATATAAGAAAGAAATAAGCACACTACAAGCCGAGGTATCCACTCTGGGCAACAAGGTGGTTGAGGTGGAGAGGAAACAAGACGCTGCTTCAGTGAAGTTAGATGCGTGAATTTGCAACTTAATGACCACGAGCACCATATTAAGCAGCTTTACCATTTACATGACACTGAACAGAAATCATCGAAATGACATTCCGTGTGCTGTCCGCATCCCTGGCTCCGTTCCGCTGCCCCGCTAAAAAAAATATAACATGTCCTATTCTTGTCCGTGCTTTGCGGACAAGAATAGACATTTATATTGCTGGCGCCGGTTCCATTCCGCAAATTGCGGAAGGCAACACGGGTGGCTTCCGCAGTTTGCGGACCGCAAAAAACGGCACAGTCGTGTGCATGAGGCTTTAAGCAGAGATCATGAAGAAGTCAAGAAATGTGGCTCATTGGGACTTCAATGGAGCCCAAGTGCAAATTCTGCAACATCTTTCCCGCTCTACACTAACCCAACGCAAAACTTTGTGGCCTCTCCTAGACATTTTAAGGAAACAAGGCACCCCTTATACTTAGGGTTTTCCCTTCCACCTTGTGGTCCGTAAAGATGCGAAGAGATATGTACTACGAGATCAAGAGGACCTCCCGAACTTCCTATCTAGCCTTGCTCTTCCCTCTGTTTTTTTACTGGACTCGAACCCCATTCCTCTAATCGCGCCACGGTCGAGCCCTTGGGGTCCCAGGAGAGGACAAACCTCCGATGCCGAGAGCCGATGGACCAGGATACCCGAAACACCCGAGAGGGACTCTTGGAACTCTGTAGCTGTAGCTAGTTCTTCTACACCAGCCACGTGCTGTTTGAAAAATGCAGGCCCTGGTTAACAGGGACCCCTTTAAGCCCCTCTCCCCTATATAGCTCCCTTCTACATACTATAAGGCTTTATTGTTGCATTTTTTATTTCTGATTTATTTTTGCTCTGTTCTTATTTGCCACTTTATTATTCTCTCGAATGCTGTCATCGTCCGTCATCCTCTAGTTAGTTCGGCGTCTAGTGACGTTGAGTTTTGCCATATAGGGGATACCTTACTGTAGGGATCAGCTCCCTGACAGCAGTGGGGGGGGGGGGGGGGCTGCATTAGTTCCCCCATAACATAGATCTCTGCACAACACTTAGTCTTGTTATTTGATCACTCACTGCAGGCTTTTTACCCTGCTATGTGATCTTTATTGACCTTTCTTTTCTCTACTTCTTTCTGTACCCTACACTTTTCTCTTTTTCCTTTCTCCCCCCCCCCCCCTTTTCTTTTTTTTTTGATAACATGTCTGGATCCACAATCAAACTGGCATCGCTCAACGTGCGGGGCTTCAATGTGCCTGAAAAGAGATCACAAATCACCTACGCCATGCATAGAGAGAGGGTACAGATGTTACTCTTACAGGAAAAGAACATAAGAGTTGCAACTGAAAGGCGTGGTTGTTTTTTTCTTTTTCTTCCCCTTTTCTCTCCTCCTTCATCCCCACTCTGTACTATTCTCTGTATCCCTTTCCATTTCTCATACCTATACATTATGAACTGTTCACTTTGTTCATACTCCTTCTCCGAGACCCCCTCCTGTCCTAATTCTCCAATCTAAAGTAGATAACAGATGTATTATATACCAAACTTAGACGGGAGACTGTCCCCATTCTATGCAAATGGGCTAGATTTTGTGACAACCAGACCGTCCATACAGTTTTCAGATACAGTAGTTTGGTCAACATAGGGTTGATAACCCGCACTGTTTAGTTTAATATGTCCATTGAGATGCTCAGAAATAGATGTACTAGGATTTAAGTACTATACTATATAATGTTATTCTTTGCCTGATTGTACTTGAACGACATTGTGAATCCTCTGGATAGATCATCAGAATCTGATCGGTGGGGGTCAGACACCCGGGACCCCTGCCGATCAGCTGTTTGAGAAGGCAGCGACGCTGGCAGTAGTGCCTCGGCCTTCTCGCTGTTTACCACAGGCCCAGTGACGTCACGACTAGTATCAATGGCCTGGGTGGGACTAAGCTCCACTGGGGAACACAGAACCCCTTTAACATGGCCACACACATCACATTGCTATCAGTCAACAACTCTCTAGACTTCCCCATAAATATGCAGAGTTGGATCGGCTATGCATACATTATTACTTCCATAGATGGATGGCAGCCAAACCTACCAATTCGGTAAAGATCAGCCAACAATCTAATGTATATGAGGGGTTTCCTGACTCTCACACGGGCGAGTATTCCGCGCGGATGCGATGAGTGAGGGGAACGCATTGCACCCGCACTGAATACCGACCTATTCATTTTTATGGGGCTGTTCAGATGAGCGGTGATTTTCACGCATCACTTATGCGTTGCGTGAAAATCGCAGCATGCTCTATATTCTGCGTTTTTCACGCAACGCAGGCTCCATAGAAGTGAATGGGGCTGCGTGAAAATCGCAAGCATCCGCAAGCAAATGCGGTGCAATTTTCACGCACGGTTGCTAGGAGACGTTCGGGATGGAGAGCCGATCATTATTATTTTCCCCTTATAACATGGTTATAAGGGAAAATAATAGCATTCTGAATACAGAATGCTAAGTAAAATAGGGCTGGAGGGGTTAAAAAAACAAACAAACTCACCTTAGTCCACTTGATCGCGTAGCCGGCATCTCCTTGTGTCTCCTTTGTTGAATAGGACCTGTGGTGAGCATTAAATACAGTTACAGGACCTTTGATGACGTCACTTCGGTCATCACATGATCTTTTACCATGGTGATGGATCATGTGATGACCGGAGTGACGTCATCAAAGGTCCTGTAACTGTATTTAATGCTCACCACAGGTCCTATTCAACAAAGGAGACAGAAGTAGATGCCGGGCCGCGATCACGTGGACTAAGGTGAATTAAATTATTTTTTTATTTTTTTTAACCCCTCCAGCGCTGTTTTACTTTGCATTCTGTATTCAGAATGCTATTATTTTCGCTTATAACCACGTTATAAGGGAAAATAATACAATCTACAGAACACCGATCCCAAGCCTGAACTTCTGTGAAGAAGTTCGGGTACCAAACATGCGCGATTTTTCTCACGCGCGTGCAAAACGCATTACAATGTTTTGCACTCGCGCGGAAAAATCGCGGGTGTTCCCGCAACGCCCGTGTGAAACCAGCCTAACAGAGAGGAAAAATGGTAAGGCGGTTGGAGTTCAACACGCCCGATCCCTTTGTTCTCAAGGGAGATGATAAAAGGAGAACACATGCACGCTCAGCCAAGCTGACATACACGTGTTGGGGGAGCAGAAAGAATGGCTGTCGGCTGAAAAAGCACTTTGCCAACAGCAATCACATCTGCTTTACTGTTTCCATCCTTCTGTTCAACAGTGCGCAGTAGACCTCTCTGACTATAATGGACTCCATCAGGTTTCCGTCAGGGAGTCTTGCACTTTCTAAAACAAAATAATTAAGCTTTCAGAACAGAAGTGCAATAGTCTCCTACACATAGGAAGTCCAAGGTGTCTGACCACCTATATTTCACAGCAGAACCAAGGATCGAGCATACTGAAATCCTCCACACACGTTAGGGGCCCTTTACATGGGCCAAGGATGAACGTTTGGAGAAACACTCGTTCCCGATACATGCCAAGTGTAAATGAGCTGCCAATCTCCCGATCAGTGATCAAATGCTGGTTCAACAGGTAATCACACCTTTTATGCAGCACAGAAAATCCTCGTTTGCTGGCAGCAGACCGTCCTGTGTAATGTGGGACCTGCTGACCAGAAACACGGATTATGTAAAAGGTATGAGCGATCGCAGTAGACATCACTCATCCCAATAGGGCGGAGGTGATTGCTGCATATAGCAATCACCACCGCCAAAGATCACGTAATTACCAGGAACCTTCTGTTCCTAACTTATAATTGCCTGGGCATCAGCCCATATAAAAGGGCCTTAAAGGGAGTGTTTTACGCAGAATTACCCTATTAACCTAATAACAGTTATGTCCACGGCATCCCCCCTATTAAAACTGTGCTTACCGTTAGTTCCTTGCTAGCATCGTTGTGCAGAAAAACACTTTTAATCCGTATGCAAATGAGGCTGTGAAGGTGCGAACGGGTCATTTTCATACGAAGCCACTGCCCCTCCACCACGTCGGTCCGCCCTTAGTCTCTGCTCTAACCTCCCTCCGCCCGTAATCCCGCGCATGCGCCGATGAACGCGATAACGCACGGTAAACTGCGATGCCCCGGCCCGACTGTGCTCGTTCATCGGCGCATGCACGGGATTACGGACGGGAGGAGGGAGGTTAGAGCAGAGACTAAGGGCGGGCAGACGCGGTGGAGGGGGAGTGGCTTCATATGAAAATGACCCAGGGGCGTGGGCACCGGCCGTTGTAACGCCGCCCCTCGGCACCTTCACAGCCTCATTTGCATACGGATTAAAAGTGTTTTTCTGCACAACGATGCTAGCAAGGAACGGTAAGCACCGTTTTAATAGGGGGGATGCCGTGGACTTAACACTGTTATTAGGTTAATAGGGTGAATCTGCGTAAAAGACTCCCTTTAAGAACTGCTAAATCTAGTCAGTTTGCGGTTCTTAAAAGGGGTTTTCAGACTTTTAACCGATGACCTACCCTGGATAGGTCATTCACAAAGGTGCTGAGCTGTGGCTAGGCCACTTGGCCGATGAAGGTGACATCACTGGCCTAGGAAAAGCTGTTAGAAAGCTGCAGCGCTCCTGTGAAAGTCTTGGCCTTCTCAAACAGCTGATCGGCGGAG
Organism: Bufo bufo; assembly: GCF_905171765.1. NCBI lineage: Eukaryota > Metazoa > Chordata > Amphibia > Anura > Bufonidae > Bufo > Bufo bufo. Next base: position 478,152,835 of record NC_053389.1, read on the forward strand.
GTCCCTGATGTCGGACCAGACCGTTCAGATACTGATGACCTATCCAGAGGATAGGTTATCAGTTTAAAAAAAAATTGGGAAACCGCTCTAAGTTGTTTTTTTTTCTAAAAAAAATGGCATAAAAAAAATAAAACAAGTGCTACTCACCTCACTGATCCCCCACCACTCCCATTCCAACAATCCCCTGCCTGTCCCTTCATCCTGGTCTCTGGACACACAGGAAGTGCTGGTAAGTGGTGACCGCTCAGTGATTTGCTAAGCTGCCATTTCCTGTGTGCGGAGACGTACCAGGAAGTGGAGACCTGAAAGAACTTGGTATGGTGGGTGGAGGGGGCGAAGTAATGTACAATTTTTTTATATTCTCATGCCATTCTGACCCTATAAAAAATGATATATTATCACCCAGACAACCTATTTAACAGCCACTGTATTCTCCGATTGATAGCCTTTGGGGACAGGGAAGTGGCACTTCTGGACAGTGCCTGGAACATCTAGAACTGAGGACACTTGTTTGTACTGACATATACATGAAAAAGAAAAAAACAGCGAGCTACAATAAAAAGGATCACATCTCGGTAATAAAATCAGCTATATTCTCCTACAAGGACACATTCATGGCTCCATAATGCTACATTCACAGTAGCGTTATAAAATCAGGCAGAGGAACGGCCTACTGGAGTTCATTGTATCCGATATAGCCAGAAAATGCCGGTTTCCCTCTGACTACAATGTCAGGGATCAATCCCACCAAAGGGCTTTGTGGTGCTTCTGATCCATGCCTCCGCTCCTTGAGGATTGTGGACCCATTCAAGTCAATAGGTCCGCATCCGTGATACGGAGTGCACATGGCCGCCGCTCGTATACTGCGGACCTGCTGTTTGCGGTCCACAATACGGGCACAGGCCACACACATGAGCCCTTATCCGATGGGGATCCAACCACTTTCTGGCTTTCAGCCAGACAATCAGTCATGCATTCATGACTTTTTTTTTTTTACGGCTGAAAGTCAGCATTCATGTATGCTGGAAAGTGGCCGGATCCCCGTTGGATCCCATTGTAGTCAGAGGGGATTCGGCGATTCCCGGCATTATCTGGCTATACCGGATATGGTGAACTCCAGCATGCTTTTCCCCTGCCTGATTTCATAACGCTACTGTGAACATAGCCTCGCCCAAATGCACAAGTAAAATACAAGGGGTATTCTCCGGTTATGTAAGTTATCCCATATCCACAAGTCCCCCACAATCAGAAGAACAGAGACTCTGTACCCCGTGCATCCCCGTGAAATAAACGGAGCGGTTGGCTGGGCATGCATGCAGCTGTTCCTTTCAATGGGAGATCCAGAGATACTGTTACCAGTCGCTGTACTGAGCTATCTCCAAAACTCCTATAGAAATGAATAGGGAGGCTGCACCCATGCCTGACCGGCAGCTCCATTTTGGGGGGCTCCAAGTGGTCCCTGTTCTTGAGATCATGGGGGTCCCAGCAGTAGGACCCCACTGATCCTCATCTTTTGGATAGGGAATAACTTTACATAGCCGGAATACCCTTGTAAAGAGGACCAGTCACGGGGGCCGCTGCAATTGGACCGCGCTGCAGCCAGGGAGAAGGAAACGCCCACCGAGAAACGTGGCCGTCTCCTCCCCCCTGTACCTTTGCTCAGCATTAACATACTGGGCACCAAAACTTTGGGGGATCACAGCGAGGAAAATGTGAGGTCTTTCAAAAAAATATAAATTCGGGCAGCATCAGCGGAAAGTACTCTCCATGTACAGGTACGGACTGGAGTATAAAAAAAACAAAACTGTGAAAGGTCCTCCTTAAGGGCTCATTCACAGCTCAGAATTTGATCAGCATCAGTGGATTTAAAGGAGCTGTCGGGTGTCAGATGGAAACCGGAAAACACAAGGCACACATGACCGCTGCAGCCAATCACTGGCCTCTTTGGTGAATATGTTGCTGATGAGTCGTCACCACTGCAGCCAGGTAAACAGAACCGAGCCAGGAGAACAGGTGTGGTGGCATGGGATCTGCCAAGTAAAGCCTCATGCAGACGTCCGTGGAACACGGTCCGTGAGATATCGGACTGGCATTGCAGGAGCGCACGGAGTCATTGGTTGCTATGACGCCGTGCGCTCCTGCAATGCCAGTCCGGTATCTCACGGACCGTGTTCCACGGACGCCTGCATGAGGCTTAAGTAACGATAAGATCTTTTTTTGCAGGCGGATCACTTGTGCTGTTTAGTTTCCTCCTGAAACCGGACAACCAATTTAATCCATGTAAATCTGCCGCTCATCGTATTCTACAGGAAAACACGCCACAGTCTACACAACACTCATTTTTCAGAATGCAGTTTAGGCTACTTTCCCACCTGCGTTAGGTGCGGATCCGTCTGGTATCTGCACAGACGGATCCGCACCGATAATGCAAACACCAGTGTGAAAGTAGCCTTATATAATCACATCGCAAGAAAGAAAAAGTGACAACTCTTCCATGCGCAGCTTCTGCATGCAGATTAGCCAGGCTGAATGGGGCTAATCTACGGTATGACAATCTCCAAATCCACAGCGGAAACCTGAGGTTCAGCCTTGGATTTCTGACACAAATACATGTCGGATTAAAACTTTCATTACTGTGTCAGGCAACCTGCATTTCCATTAGGTTTGTCTTGCTCTCCTTGTCACCTATAGAGAACTACAGGCAGTTTTAGCGGCAAAAAAACCCAAAAAACTGCCTTTAAAGGGTTAATTCCATCTTGCCGTTTATGGCAAATGTTGGGTCCTAGAGGGCCGTGTGTCTTACTGCCACTGTTAATGCAGAGGTCTGTGTAAAAAGGAATGTGTTACAAAAAAAAGACAAATGTATGGGGAATCGGGGATGAACAATCGTAGTAGTGATCATCCTTCATCGCGATACAGAAGGGAAGATTGCTGCATGTAAATGCAACTCTACTGCTGCTGAACGATCAGGCAATGATCGGGAGTGAACGGTTTGTTCCTGATCATTACCCTGTGTATCGACCCAAGTAAATGGGCGCTAACGCAGTAAAAATGTCAACTGTATTGTAGATTCCCCATCCTAAAGGGCACGCACTTTACTAGGCTTCCCGCCATGATTACCAGGCCTCTGTTAATTTAATTAGTCCTACGAGTTATGAATATCCCTCAGCTATATCTAGTAGGATGATGTCAAACTCATCTGGAACAAGCATGGTAGATCTTGACATACCATACTAGATACACCAAGATGACCTATATAGCAGGGATGGCCAACCTGCGGCTCTCCAGCTGTTGTAAAACTACGATTCCCACCATGCCCTGCTGTAGGCTGATAGTTGTAGGCAGTCTAGGTATGCTGGGAGTTGTAGTTTTGTACCAGCTGGAGAGCCGCAGGTTGGTATATATAGACATCCCACAGCCATGAACGTGCATTACTTGGTCGTATAAATTTACAAATGTAAGGGGGAAATATATATATATATATATATATATATATATATATATATATAATTATTTTTTTGCCTGGCTCCTTTTTTTTCCCAAGAAAAAAAATATGTTGTTTTTTCTTTTCATGAAGAACATAATGATCTAAGGAATGACACAAGCTCCATCGGAGGAGAAGACATGGCAAGTGACACACATCATCTAATACAATCTGGCATTAATCAGCCCCCTTCCCTCCCTTGCTTTCTACAAGCTAGCCCCACTGAGCCATCCCCTGCCAGTGTCACAATTCCTTCACTAGCCTAAACCAAAGACATGGACCATACCAAGTGAGATTTACTCCACCCCGATCACAGCTGAAATATAGGGACATCCATTTATTACTGAATAGCAGCAGGAGCTGACATTCTTTCCAAGACACTGGCAGGCCAAAAAGGGGAGGAGACCCTCCGCTCAGTAACCTCTTTCCGTTCATGGTTTAGGTGGGGCTCAGTTCTCTCGCTCAATGTTATATGTCCATACGGCGCCTATTGTAGCGCTGCTCGCCATAGGTCCCCTGGCACGTCTCACTAATGAGTCCCTAGTACCTGACCTGGGCTGCCCTGCATGAAGTGGTTAATAAGTGATAATGGCAGACACCGCTGCCTGCCGCATGAGACATTTTACAATACAGGAACTTTCAGAGGGCAGCCCCAAGCAAAGCGCCAGTGACAGCAGCTGCCCCCTGAAACACTGCTACCCACCTAAGTACCTGGTACTCATGCAAGCCAGGGAGACAAGAGAATAGAAAAAGCCCCCATGACACAAAGCCTGCCCAAGGTGTGCACCCAGGGAGGACAGCTGGCACTGTGCATGCTCACATAAAGGAGTGCCATGGCAAACATTACAAGTATGCAGAAAATGGCAAGCATTGCTAGAGTGGGCAGCCCCTGCATAGCCACATCTCCTGTCACGTCAAGCTATTGTCTGACCACGGAGATGCGCTGCCCACACCCATGGTCACAAAGAGTTACCCTTTAAGTCCCCGATTCCGGCATCACAGCTGGATACTGCAGGCAGCCCCTGTAACACAATTCCTGGGCCCTGCCTTCACTCCACCACCCCATCCTGAAGCCCAAAAGGGCGGCCCCTTTCCCCCGGCCCATGTGAAAGCGAAGCCTGAGACACTTACCCCGCTGTCCTCCCTCTCCTGGATGGGCCCGGGCGCTGCCTGGGATCCCCGCCGCCTCCCGCTTGTCCTCCTCCGCTCGGGACACACAGCGCCACCAACCCAGCCTGGGTGAGGCTCCCAGCTCTCCCCCCCTCCCGTGACGTCACCGCGCCAGTCTCCCTCAGCCCGTGCGCGCTCCCGAGCATCAGCTTGCGATAGGAGACCAGCGGCCACTGTCTGCGCGCGTCCGCGGCGCACGCCACCGGCTCTGAGGAGGGAGAGTGCTGCGCGCGAGTCCCACAAGTGTTACCAGTTCACTGCAAGGGGTGGGGCACATTGCAGCCCTTATTCTGCCGGTGTACAGTGTGAAAATCCCCGGTACATTCCCGCATATGAGCCGTGTCAACGTAAAAGAACATTCACAATTCTTTTCCTCCCGTGTGTGCCTATTAGAAGAGAAGCCCCTACAGGGATACATAAAGTCGCACCACGTGTCACAACTGCAGACTGAAACTTTAGGAATGGATTCCATTCCAGTCTGCAACCAGAAAAATGCAATGGTGACTTAGCCCTGGCCATACCCTTTACATCAGGGATTAGAAACCTCCAGCACTCTGTTCTGAGACTACAACTCCCAGAATCCTACTTTCACTGCTATGGGAGTTACTGGAACAGCCTTGCAAGTGTGCATGCTGGGAGTTGTAGTTTCACATCCCTTCTGCAGATGTATATGTATGTGGTCGTTTTGACTCTTCTATGATGGCAGATGTAGGGGAAAAACGGTTCGCGGACCCATTCAAGTCAATGGGACCGCCAAAAATGCGGATGCACAACCGTCTGTCGTCCACATCCATTTTTGTAGAATCAGTATCCTGGGTGGGGATATTAAAATTACACTTTTTTTTGGCGGTCCACCCAAAAAAAAACGGAAGACACACAGAAACACAACGGGGAAAAAAAACAGCAACGAACAACGGATCCCCAATTTGCGGAACGGAAAACAACGGTCGTGTGCATGAGGCCTTAGGAGGATAAGCGTTCTCTCCTGTCCCATTCACAACACATGCATGCACTTGTATAGAGGGCTCTGGAGAGATAGCTCTCAGTCACATAGGCCTTCGGCCAACAGTTAGGCCTCATGTACACGACCATAGTTTCGGTCCGCATCTGATCCGCATTTTTAGCGGAAAGGATGGGCATCTATTCATTTTAATTGGGCCGCAAAAGATGTGGACAGTACACCGTGTGCTGTCCGTTCCGTGGCCCCGCAAAAAAGATAGAACATGTTCTATTCTTGTCAGTTTTGCGGACAAGGAGAGGACATTTCTATTGAAGTGAAACAAAAAAATGTTTTGAGGATCTGCCATTTGCTAGTTTATTAGCGCTAGGCATGTATACCTGAGTTAGTCTGTCAAAGATTATCAATTCATATTTGTCTGTTTCAGACTTGCTTTAGGCAAATATAAAGGGGTTGAACAGTCTACAGATTTATTTATTTTACTCACATAGCGCTGACATATTCCGCAGCGCTTTACAGATATTATCATCACTCACCGTCCCCACTGGGGCTCACAATCTCAGGTCCCTATCAGTATGTCTTTGTAGTGTTGGAGGAAGCGGGAGTACCCGGAGGATACCCACACAAACATGTGAAGAACTTACAAACTCCATGCGGATGGTGACCTTGGTTGGATTCAAGCGTTGGACCCCAGCGCTGCAAGTCCCTCTGTCCCTCTTTGCTCCATAAATATTCCTCTTGGATCTGAGGTAAAGATTTTCATTACTGCATTTACAATATTGATCCAGAAAGTGTTTGGTTTCTTTCTGTATATTAGAGACCACTTTGTATATTATTTCATTAGTTGATGCAATTTTGATTTTAGAAATTTCTATATTCTGATCATTTTTGCCCTATTGTGTAAAAGAAAACTATTGAAGTGTATGAACATGCAGGAAAAATGGATCTTTCACGCAATCAACCATAAGTGTCCCCCTCTGAACGTCCAAAAAGTTGATATGTCTGCGCTGAGCATCTCCATTCCACCTTGTATTCTAAAGACTGATCAATCTGTGTATTAGGCGAAACAATTCAGTCATCTCTACTTGCAACTGTAAGGCCACTTTCACAGGTCAGTATTTGGCTTCAGACGGCCACGATCCATGTGACGGTGACATTTCCAGGACGCCTGTGCATCTTCTGACTCCATCTCATAGCGATACATGATGCGGTGAGCTCCAGCCTGCCTGTACTGACAGCATCATTTCAGGACAGGAGACCTGTGGTTGGGCTGAACAGTTAATGGGGTTGTCCACGTGTTTAATATTGATATCCTATCCTCAGGATAGGTCATCAATATCATATCAGTGGGGTTCTCAAAGGTAGATACGGCGCAGCACTTGGTCCTAACTCCACTGCTACAAAGGCAAAGGCTAGGACGGGCCGAAACGCGTCCTGTTTGTATGTTTTTTGAAGAATGAAATAAAAACCATTGAAGAATCCAAGAAACACTGCTATCAGTGGGGTTCTGACACCCAGGACTCCCTCTGTTTAGCTGTTTGAAGCGGCCACAGCGCTCCAGTGAGCGCCAAAAGCCTTTTCCTAGACCAGTGACATCATGTTCATAGGTCACATGGCCTAGGCGCAGCCAGCCCCATTCATGTGACCAAAACAGTGCATGCTGTGAATAGACTGATGATCTGTGAAGAAAACAGGACATGTGAATTGATCCACTTTAACGTGTCAGTGTTCAGTCTGTGTACTGACCCTCCAGCCAACGCTTATTCGGATCATCTATTACCTCAGCAAAAGCCGATGTTTGACCTGTTGCTTAGCAACACAATCAGCCATGCACAGGTGACACATAAACTTCTCCATGCTCTTGTGAGGAGAAGACTGTCGCCCACAGTTTAGAGCGGGTTGGGAATATATATATTGATACGTACCAGCAGCGCTTCGGCTTCAGTGCCTCAATATGACAGAGTTGGATACTAATTTAGTCTAAGTACATAAACCATGGGTAATAAGAAATTGCTATAATTTGTTTGCTTTGCTTTTGACCTGAACAAATGTGATATTTTACATTAAAGGGAATCTGTCACCTGGTTTGAGCATATTAAAGTGTTACTACTGCCATGTACAATAAAATACCTTATTTCTTGCTGTAGTCTTCTTTTTTTTGTTTCACGGCTTCATTAGCGATAAAATCCACTTTTTCTGTTATGCAAATGAGTGTCCAAGGTGCCCAGAGGGGCGTTATTATCCTTCTCTGGAGCCCAGTAACTCCCCCCTACAGTGCCCAGCCCGCCTTCCTGTAGAGCCCAAGCACGCCTCTTCCAGCATAAGTAACTGCCCACACCCGAACTCTTTGCCGCCGCCCCCCTCCGATATGTGAAATCTCACGCAGGCGCAGTACCGCAGACTGCCTGCGCGATGTAGAAGCTCCTGAGGGCAACAGCTTCAAATGTGTCACAGGGGCCCAGTGACACATTTGAAGCTGTTGCCCTCAGGAGCTTCTAAATCGCGTAGGCAGTCCACGGAACTGCGCCTGCGTGAGATTTTACCGAGCAGACGCAAGGAATCTATGGGCGTAGTTACATCCAAATAATCACATAGCGGAGGGGGGGCGTCTGCAAAGAATTCGGGTGTGGGCAGTTACTTATGCTGGAAGAGGCGTGCTTGGGCTCTAAGGCCTCTTTCACACAGGCGAGATTTCCGCGCGGGTGCAATGCGTGAGGTGAACGCATTGCACCCGCACTGAATCCGGACCCATTCATTTCTATGGGGCTGTGCACATGAGCGGTGATTTTCACGCAATGCAGACCCCATAGAAGTGAATGGGGCTGCGTGAAAATCGCAAGCAAGTGCGGATGCGGTGCGATTTTCACGCATGGTTGCTAGGATGAAAGTCTATTCACTGCATTCTGAGCGGATCCTTTTCCAATCAGAATGCATTAGGGCAAAACTGATCCTTTTTGGACTGCTTGTGAGAGCCCATGACGGATCTCACAAACGGAAAGCCAAAACGCGAGTGTGAAAGTAGACTTAGACGATTGTTTTCTGTCTGGCCTGGTCACTGACTCCTGCACCATATGCTGGCCATTGCACCCTACACCCCCTGCTTTACACCCGCCTCAAACCTAAAATATCAAGGGCACCCCAACTACCATCAAGCCGGAGCCCCAACATCAGGGTGTGCCCCAAGTAATGAAGGGTGCACCCTACTTTTACTGCTCTAGACCAAACAAACATCGGTGTAAGGATTGCCACTGCGATTGACTGTTACAGACAAAGCTACTACCTCTCCCATCTCCCTCTATGCTCCTCCTACGCCGCTTGGCTTATCCTACAATATGCCTTCATTGTCCCAGATGGACCAACCACTTAGGCTGCGTTCACACGGGCGAGTATTCCGCGCGGGTGCAATGCGGTAGGTGAACGTATTGCACCCGCACTGAATCCCGACCCATTCATTTCTATGGGGCTGTTCAGATGAGCGGTGATTTTCACGCATCACTTGTGCGTTGCGTGAAAATCGCAGCATGCTCTATATTCTGCGTTTTTCACGCAACGCAGGCCCCTTAGAAGTGAATGGGGTTGCGTGAAAATCGCAAGCAAGTGCGGATGCGGTGCGATTTTCACGCATGGTTGCTAGGTGACAGTCTATTCACTGTATTATTTTCCCTTATAACATGGTTATAAGGGAAAATAATAGCATTCTGAATACAGAATGCATAGTAGGTGGTCAATTGAGGGTTAAAAAAAATTAAAAAAAATAAACTCACCTTCTCCTCTTGTTCGCGTAGTTCCCGGTCTCTTCTTTACTTCTTAAAAGATGAACTACCGGCTAGGACCTGTGGTGACGTCAGATCACATGGTCCATTACCACGGTGAAGTACCATGTGATTGGAGCATGTGATCTGACGTCACCAAAGGTCCTTTAGCCCACAGCTCATCATTAAAGAAGTAAAGAAGAGACCAGGAACTACGCGAACAAGAGGAGAAGGTGAGTTAATTTTTTTTATTTTTTTCAACCCTCAATTGATCACCTACGAAGAATTCTGTATTCAGAATGCTATTATTTTCCCTTATAACCATGTTATAAGGGGAAATAATACAATCTACAGAAGACCTAACCCAAACCCAACCCGAACTTCTGTGAAGAAGTTCGGGTCTGGGTACCACAGTCGGTTTTTTATCACGCGCGTGCAAAACACATTGCACCCGCGTGATAAAAACTGAACATCGGAACGCAATCGCAGTCAAAACTGACTGCAATTGCGTTCCTACTCGCGCGGGTTTGCCGCAATACACCGGGACGCATCCGAACCTAATCCAGACACGCTCGTGTGAACCCAGCCTTACACTTCTGTTCTGAGAAATGCCTGGCTAGTTGTAGATTCCTTTGGCCAAATCAGCTGTTTGGTGCTGAGAGCAGGACCTGGAGCAAATAGATGATCATCTAGATGGCCTCATTTTGAAAGGGTCAACCCTTAGGTTGAGTTCACACGGGCGAGTATTCCGCGCGGATGCGATGCGTGAGTTGAACGCATTGTACCCGCACTGAATCCGGACCCATTCATTTCTATGGGGCTGTTCACATGAGCGGTGATTTTTACGCATCACTTGTGCGTTGCGTGAAAATCGCAGCATGCTCTATATTCTGCGTTTTTCACGCAACGCAGGGCCCATAGAAGTGAATGGGGTTGCGTGAAAATCGCAAGCATCCGCAAGCAAGTACGGATGCGGTGCGATTTTAACGCACGGTTGCTAGGAGACGATCAGGATGGAGACCCAATCATTATTATTTTCCCTTATAACATGGTTAGAAAGGAAAATAATAGCATTCTGAATACAGCCCGGCATTGCTTCTGTCTTCATCTTAGCTGTGTGGAGGAACAGGACCTGTGGTGACGTCACTCCGGTCATCACATGATCTTTTACCATGGAGTGACGTCACCACAGGTCCTGTTCCTCCACACAGCTAAGATGAAGACAGAAGGAGATGCCGGTCTGCGCGAGCAAGTGGATTAAGGTGAGTTACATTTTTTTTTTTAACCCCTCCAGCGCTATTTTACTATGCATTCTGTATTCAGAATGCTATTATTTTCCCTTATAACCATGTTATAAGGGAAAATAATACAATCTACAAAACACCGATCCCAAGCCCGAACTTCTGTGAAGAAGTTCGGGTTTGGGTACCAAACATGCACGATTTTTCTCACGAGCGTGCAAAACGCATTACAATGTTTTGCACTCGCGCGGAAAAATTGTGCGTGTTCCCGCAACGCACCCGCACCTTTTCCCGCAACGCCCGTGTGAACTCAGACTCAGGCCTCATGCACACGACCGTTGTGTGCATCCGCAGCCGTTGTTCCGTTTTCCGTTTTTATTTTGCGGACCCATTGACTTTCAATGGGTCCATGGAAAAATCGGAAAATGCACCGTTTTGCAGCCGCATCCGTGATCCGTGTTTCCTGTCCGTTAAAAAAATAGGACCTGTCCTATTTTTTTGACGGACAACGGTTCACGGACCCATTCAAGTCAATGGGTCCGTGAAAAAACACGGATGCACACAAGATTGCCATCCGCGTCCGTCATCCTTGTCCGTAGGCTACTTTCACACAGACGGATCCGCTGATCCGTCTGCATAAAGCTTTTTAGATCTGATTTTTCACTTTGTGAAAACTCAGATCCGACAGTACACTGCGTGCAGAATTATTAGGCAAATGAGTATTTTGACCACATCATCCTCTTTATGCATGTTGTCTTACTCCAAGCTGTATAGGCTCGAAAGCCTACTACCAATTAAGAATATTAAGTGATGTGCATCTCTGTAATGAGAAGGGGTGTGGTCTAATGACATCAACACCCTATATTAGGTGTGCATAATTATTAGGCAACTTCCTTTCCTTTGGCAAAATGGGTCAAAAGAAGGACTTGACAGGCTCAGAAAAGTCAAAAATAGTGAGATATCTTGCAGAGGGATGCAGCACTCTTAAAATTGCAAAGCTTCTGAAGCGTGATCATCGAACAATCAAGCGTTTCATTCAAAATAGTCAACAGGGTCGCAAGAAGCGTGTGGAAAAACCAAGGCGCAAAATAACTGCCCATGAACTGAGAAAAGTCAAGCGTGCAGCTGCCAAGATGCCACTTGCCACCAGTTTGGCCATATTTCAGAGCTGCAACATCACTGGTGTGCCCAAAAGCACAAGGTGTGCAATACTCAGAGACATGGCCAAGGTAAGAAAGGCTGAAAGACGACCACCACTGAACAAGACGCACAAGCTGAAACGTCAAGACTGATTTTTCTAAGGTTTTATGGACTGATGAAATGAGAGTGAGTCTTGATGGGCCAGATGGATGGGCCCGTGGCTGGATTGGTAAAGGGCAGAGAGCTCCAGTCCGACTCAGACGCCAGCAAGGTGGAGGTGGAGTACTGGTTTGGGCTGCTATCATCAAAGATGAGCTTGTGGGGCCTTTTCGGGTTGAGGATGGAGTCAAGCTCAACTCCCAGTCCTACTGCCAGTTTCTGGAAGACACCTTCTTCAAGCAGTGGTACAGGAAGAAGTCTGCATCCTTCAAGAAAAACATGATTTTCATGCAGGACAATGCTCCATCACACGCGTCCAAGTACTCCACAGCGTGGCTGGCAAGAAAGGGTATAAAAGAAGAAAATCTAATGACATGGCCTCCTTGTTCACCTGATCTGAACCCCATTGAGAACCTGTGGTCCATCATCAAATGTGAGATTTACAAGGAGGGAAAACAGTACACCTCTCTGAACAGTGTCTGGGAGGTAGTGGTTGCTGCTGCACGCAATGTTGATGGTGAACAGATCAAAACACTGACAGAATCCATGGATGGCAGGCTTTTGAGTGTCCTTGCAAAGAAAGGTGGCTATATTGGTCACTGATTTGTTTTTGTTTTGTTTTTGAATGTCAGAAATGTATATTTGTTAATGTTGAGATGTTATATTGGTTTCACTGGTAAAAATAAATAATTGAAATGGGTATATATTTGTTTTTTGTTAAGTTGCCTAATAATTATGCACAGTAATAGTCACCTGCACACACAGATATCCCCCTAAAATAGCTAAAACTAAAAACAAACTAAAAACTACTTCCAAAAATATTCAGCTTTGATATTAATGAGTTTTTTGGGTTCATTGAGAACATGAATGTTGTTCAATAATAAAATTAATCCTCAAAAATACAACTTGCCTAATAATTCTGCACTCCCTGTATATTCTAACACAGAGGCGTTCCCATGGTGATGGGGACGCTTCAGGTTAGAATATACTAAAAGAACTGTGTACATGACTGCCCCCTGCTGCCTGGCAGGTGCTGCCAGGCAGCAGGGGTCAGACCCCCCCTCCCTCCCCCCCTGTATTTAACTCATTGGTGGACAGTGCAGCCCCTCCTCCCTCCCCTGTATTTAACTCATTGGTGGCCAGTGCGGCCGCCCCCCCCTCCCTTGTATTTACACATTGGTGGCCAGTGCGGCCGGCAACCCCTCCCTCCATTGTATTTAACACATTGGTAGCGAGTGCGGCCGGCCCTCCTCCCTCCCTTGTATTTAACACATTGGTGGCCAGTGTGGCCGCCCCCCCCCCTCCCTCCCCCCCCTAATTAAAATGACAGACCCCCCATCATTGGTGGCAGCGGAGATGTCACGGCTGTATGTGAGCAACAATAGTATACACAGTTAAAAGAGCTACTGACCGGACCCAAACTAGGGAGGATAAAGGGTGACCCCTGTCAGACCCTCAGAGCTCTCCCTATTCTGCTAAAGCACATGCCCGGATCCAAATGGCGGAACGAGGCATGCCCACGTGCCTAAGACTAATGACCACTGTAGCCCCTACAATAGTGGAAGGGGCACGGCCACTGGTGCCCTACTCAGTATATGGAGGGAACCGTGGCCACCTCAGATCCAGTCAGAAAATAATAAGGTACACAACAAAGTCTGTACACTTAGCTGAAGGTGTTGCAGCCGCAGAGAAGACGGATCCAAGGACAGCTGGCAATATCCGGAGTGCTTGCTGCAGCAGAACACAGGTCCAGTGAACTGATAGCTACAAGTGAAGATACTAAAGCAAGAGCTACAACTGAAATGATAACTATAATCCATGCCCTACAATAGGAGGAGGGGTGATATAAAGAGAGGGAAATCAAACGCATGAGGAACAGCTGGGAGGAAGGAAACCAAAAGTAAACAGAGCAGTGAGAACTCCTCCCAGCTCTAGTAGTGACATCATCACAGGGGTGGAGAAACAGAGCTGTGAGAACGTCCCAAAGCTCTGGTAGTGACAGTACCCCCCCCCCCCCTCTACGGGTGGACTCCGGACACCCAGGACTCACCTTCTCAGGATGAGCCCTATGAAATGCCCTGATGAGGCGAGTGGCTTTAATGTCCGACACCGGAACCCACATCCTCTCCTCAGGACCATAACCCTTCCAATGAACGAGGTACTGAAGAGAACCGCGGACAATGCGAGAGTCCACAATTCTGGAAACCTCAAACTCCAGATTGCCATCAACCAAAATCGGAGGAGGAGGCAAAGAGGAGGGTACCGTGGGCTGGACATATGGTTTTAAGAGAGATCTGTGAAATACATTATGTATCTTCCAAACCCGTGGAAGATCAAGACGGAAGGCAACAGGATTGATGACTGACAAGATTTTATAAGGCCCAATAAACTTGGGACCCAATTTCCAGGAGGGAACCTTCAGTTTAATATTTCTTGTAGACAACCACACCAGATCACCCACATTCAGGTCCGGACCAGGCACACGTCTCTTATCAGCCACACGCCTATACCTCTAACTCATCTTTTTAAGATTACTCTGAATCTTTTGCCAAATGGTAGACAAAGACGAGGAAAATCTCTCCTCCTCAGGTAAACCAGAAAGAGCCCCTCCCGAGAATGTCCCAAACTGCGGATGGAACCCATATGCACCAAAGAATGGTGACTTATCAGAAGATTCCTGACGACGGTTGTTCAGAGCAAACTCAGCAAGAGGGAGAAATGAACACCAATCCTCCTGGTTCTCTGCCACAAAACAGCGCAAATATGTCTCCAGATTCTGATTGAGGCGCTCAGTCTGACCATTCGACTGCGGGTGAAAAGCAGAAGAGAAGGACAGCCGAACCCCCAGGCGAGAACAGAAAGCCTTCCAGAACCTGGACACAAACTGCGTGCCTCTATCGGAAACAATATCAGAGGGAATGCCGTGCAATTTAACAATATGGTCGACAAAAGCTTGCGCCAACATTTTAGCATTGGGTAAACCAGGGAAAGGTACGAAATGAGCCATCTTGCTAAAACGGTCCACCACCACCAGGATCACCGACTTCCCCGAGGAACGAGGAAGATCCGTGATAAAGTCCATGGACAGGTGTGTCCAAGGACGGGAAGGTATAGGTAACGGGAGAAGGGAACCTGAAGGCCGTGAACGAGGGACCTTAGCGCGAGTGCACGTCTCACAAGCAGCCACAAAACCCTCCACCGACTTACGAAGAGCCGGTTACCAAAATCTCCGAGCAATGAGATCTACCGTGGCTCTACTCCCGGGGTGACCAGCAAGAACCGTATCATGATGCTCCTTAAAGAGTTTGTGACGTAGCTCAGGAGGCACGAACAACTTCCCAGAAGGACAACGGGCAGGTGCCTCAGTCTGGGCAGCCTGGACCTCGGCCTCCAAATCGGAATATAGAGCAGAAACAACTACCCCCTCCGCCAAAATGGGACCCGGGTCCTCGGAGTTTCCTCCTCCCGGAAAACAGCGAGAGAGAGCATCAGCCTTCACATTTTTTATCCCAGGTCGGAATGTAACAACAAAATTGAATCTGGAGAAGAACAGAGACCATCTGGCCTGTCTCGGATTCATACGCCTGGCCGACTCCAAGTATGCCAGATTCTTATGGTCGGTAAAAACGGTGATAGGGTGCCTGGCCCCCTCCAACCAATGGCGCCATTCCTCGAAAGCCAACTTGATGGCCAACAACTCCCTATCTCCCACATCATAGTTTCTCTCTGCCGGGGAGAGTTTTCTAGAGAAAAAGGCACAGGGTCGCCATTTGGCAGGAGAAGGGCCCTGGGACAAAACCGCACCCACACCCACCTCGGAAGCATCCACCTCAACAATAAAAGGTAAGGAAACATCGGGATGCACCAAGACGGGAGCAGACGCAAAACTCTCTTTAATCTTAGAAAAGGCTGCAAGCGCCTCCTCCGACCAAGAGGAAAAATCCGCCCCCTTTTTTGTCATGTCAGTAAGGGGTTTGACAACAGAGGAATAATTCAAAATGAACTTTCTGTAATAGTTCGCAAAACCCAGAAAGCGCATCAATGCCTTCTGATTCTCAGGAAGCTCCCACTCAAGTACAGCACGGACCTTCTCCGGATCCATGCGAAAACCAGAAGCAGAGAGGAGAAAACCCAGAAATTGAATCTCCGATACCATAAAAAGACATTTCTCCAGCTTGGCGTACAATTTATTTTCCCGCAGAATCTGCAGAACCTGAAAAAGATGATCCTGATGGGTCTGAACATCAGGGGAAAAAATCAAAATATCATCAAGATACACCAATACAAATTTCCCCATTAAATGGTAGAAAATACTATTAACAAAATGCTGAAAGACTGCCGGAGCATTCATCAGGCCGAAAGGCATAACGAGATTCTCGAAATGCCCGTTAGGGGTATTAAAGGCCGTTTTCCATTCATCCCCCTCTCTGACCCTGACCAGGTTGTACGCGCCTCTCAAATCCAATTTGGAAAACACCTTGGCCCCAACAATTTGGTTGAACAGGTCCGGGATCAGAGGAAGGGAATAGGGATCGCGAATCGTGATACGGTTCAGCTCCCTAAAATCTAGGCAAGGTCTCAGAGAGCCATCTTTTTTTTTAACAAAAAAAAAAACTCGCGGCCACAGGTGACTTTGAGGGACGAATATGCCCCTTCTCGAGACTCTCGGAGATATAAGTTCGCATTGCGATTCTTTCCGGTTGTGAGAGATTGTAGAGGCGTGCTTTTGGCAGCTTGGCGCTGGGAATGAGGTTAATGGGACAGTCAAACTCCCGGTGAGGAGGTAGCTCCAGAACACCGCTCTCGGAAAACACGTCCGAGAAATCAGAGAGAAATGATGGCACAGTTTTAGTAGACACCTCTGCAAAAGTCGCTGTAAGACAATTCTCTCTACAAAAGTCACTCCACTCATTTATTTGCCTTCCTTGCCAATCAATAGTGGGGTTATGTCTAGTGAGCCAGGGTAACCCCAAAACTAGAGGAGAAGGCAATCCGTTAAGGACAAAACAAGATATATCCTCCACATAAGTGTCACCTGCAGCTAGCCGGATATTGTGAACAATGCCCTTCAGAGATCTCTGTGAGAGTGGAGCAGAGTCAATAGCAAAAACAGGTATATCCTTTTCTAATGTGCAAACCTGAAAACCATGCATGGCTACAAATTGAGTGTCAATAAGATTGACGGCCGCTCCACTATGGACAAAAATCTCACAAGAAATGACTTTGCTCTCTAGCGCCACCCTGGCAGACAGGAGAAAATGGGAACTGCAGGTCAGAGGAAAAGCATCAATTCCTACATCAACTTTGCCCAAAGTAGCAGATGAAGCAGAATTTGATGATTTACCTTTTGAGGTTTTTCTCTTATTATCACTCTTAGTACAGTTCAAGAATCTCCTAGAGGGACAAACATTTGCCAAATGACCTATGCCCCCACAACAAAAACACACCATACTCTGAGGACTAAATCCTCTTTTATCAGGGGCAAGTCGACCTAGCTGCATGGGCTCCTCCTCAGAGGGGAGCGAGACAGGATGAGGCCCCTGCACACTGAATGAGTCCGCACCACTGCCCCTAGACTGACAATGGCTGGACAGAGAGGTCTCGTTTCTTTCTCTTAGACGCCTGTCAAGGCGTACCGCCAATGACATGGCAGACTCTAAGGACGTTGGTCTCTCATGGAAAGCAAACGCATCTTTCAATCTCCCTGAGAGACCATGACAGAACTGACTCCGGAGTGCAGCATCATTCCAACCCGAATCAGCTGCCCATCTCCGAAATTCAGAACAATAAAGCTCCGCAGACAGTTTGTTCTGGCATAAAACACGTAAGTTAGATTCGGCCAGAGCAACACGATCCGGGTCATCATAAATCTGCCCCAGGGCCACAAAAAATCTTTCCACGGATCGAAGGGAGGGATCCCCTGATGGCAGCGAAAAAGCCCAAGTCTGAGCATTACCCCTGAGCAGGGAGATGACAATCCTCACCCTCTGCTCCTCCTTATCAGAGGAGTGGGGACACAAGCAAAAATGGAGTTTGCATGCCTCTCTGAAGCGAAGAAAATTCTCACTGCCCCCGGAGAACGTTTCCGAAAGTGAGACCTTTGGCTCGCAACAGACTCCATGAGCCGGAGCAGAGCCCTATGCTTAAAGCTGAGTCATAGATTGACGGAGATCCGCTACTTCCAAAGAAAGACCCTGCATGCGGTCAACCAGGACAGAAAGCGGATCCATGTCAAAAAAGGACGGTTTTGGTGGATTATAATGTCACGGCTGTATGTGAGCAACAATAGTATACACAGTTAAAAGAGCTACTGACCGGACCCAAACTAGGGAGGATAAAGGGTGACCCCTGTCAGACCCTCAGAGCTCTCCCTATTCTGCTAAAGCACATGCCCGGATCCAAATGGCGGAACGAGGCATGCCCACGTGCCTAAGACTGATGACCACTGTAACCCCTACAATAGTGGAAGGGGCACGGCCACCGGTGCCCTACTCAGTATATGGAGGGAACCGTGGCCACCTCAGATCCAGTCAGAAAATAATAAGGTACACAACAAAGTCTGTACACTTAGCTGAAGGTGTTGCAGCCGCAGAGAAGACGGATCCAAGGACAGCTGGCAATATCCGGAGTGCTTGCTGCAGCAGAACACAGGTCCAGTGAACTGATAGCTACAAGTGAAGATACTAAAGCAAGAGCTACAACTGAAATGATAACTATAATCCACGCCCTACAATAGGAGGAGGGGTGATATAAAGAGAGGGAAATCAAACGCATGAGGAACAGCTGGGAGGAAGGAAACCAAAAGTAAACAGAGCAGTGAGAACTCCTCCCAGCTCTAGTAGTGACATCATCACAGGGGTGGAGAAACAGAGCTGTGAGAACGTCCCAAAGCTCTGGTAGTGACAGGAGAGTTCCGATCGGAGTCCCAGTTTAATCGCTGGGGCTCCGTTCGGTTACCATGGCAGCCAAGACGCTACTGCAGTCCTGGCTGCCATGGTTACTTAGCAATTTTAGAAGCATTATACTTAGCTGCGATGTCTGTGACCGGCCGGGCGCCCCTCCTACTGGTAAGTGAAAGGTCTGTGCGGCGCATTGCTTATAGCACAGACCTGTCACTTACCAGTAGGAGGAGCGCCCGGCCGGTCACAGACATCGCAGGCAAGTATAATGCTTCTAAAATTGCTAAGTAACCATGGCAGCCAAGACTGCAGTAGCGTCCTGGTTGCCATGGTTACCAATCGGAGTCCCAGAGATTAAACTGGGACTCCGATCGGAACTCTCCGCTGCCACCAATGATGGGGGGTCGGCCATTTTAATTAGGGGGGGGCGGCCGCACTGGCCACCAATGTGTTAAATACAAGGGAGGGGGGCCGGCCGCACTGGCCACCAATGTGTTAAATACAAGGGAGGGAGGGAGGGGGGCCGGCCGCACTGGCCACTAATGAGTTAAATACAGGGGAGGGAGGGGGGGCCACACTGGCCACCAATGAGTTAAATACAGGGGAGGGAGGGGGGGGGGGTCTGCCCCCTGCTGCCTGGCAGCACCTGCTAGGCAGCAGGGGGCAGTCATGTACACAGTTCTTTTAGTATATTCTAACCTGAAGCGTCCCCATCACCATGGGAACGCCTCTGTGTTAGAATATACCGTCGGATCTGAGTTTCACGATGTAACTCAAATCCGATGGTATATTCTAACATAGAGGCGTTCCCATGGTGATGGGGATGCTTCAAGTTAAAATATACCATCGGATTGGAGAAAACTCCGATCCGATGGTATAAAAGGGACTCCTGACTTTACATTGAAAGTCAATGGGGGACGGATCCGTTTGCAATTGCACCATATTGTGTCAACGTCAAATGGATCCGTCCCTATTGACTTGCATTGTCCGTGGATCCTCCAAAAATCAAGGAAGACCCACGGAAGAAAAAACGGTCACGGAACAACGGAAATCCGTTTTGCGGACCGCAAAAAAAACCGGTTGTGTGCATGAGGCCTTACTCACAGATTCCCTTTTCAGTCTCCCTCCTTTGGATCAGAACTCAGCTTTGGTTTCCGAGGTACTACTGTGAACCGAAGCTGAGTTTGGATCCAAGTTTTAAAGTGGTTTTCCACTTTAAAAAATCAAGTACTGAAGTCATTCACCGAAGTCTTGCGATCCTTCTCAAATAATTGACTTTGCCTCATCGGAGGCCATCCATTTTAATGCTGTATGGAGACAGATCTTCGTACAGCATTAACCCAAAGTTTTGAGTTAAGCAACTTCGGATCTAGGATCTAAAGCTTGCTTCGCTCATCACTAATTGTGAGCCAAAACAAGGATTGAAGCTTCCACAGAGAGAAAGTATATGGGAAAGATCTGCACCTGTTCTGTGTTTAAAGCCACTCCTAGTTTTGTCTCAAAGTCACTTATGGTAATCACTGACCAGGGGCGCAACTACCATAGTGGCAGACCATGCGACTGCTATGGGGCCCAGGGCAAAAGGGGGCCCAGCTGGGATCATCTCCTCTTCTACTGGGGGTAAAAACTTGATTAGGACTCTACCCTCTAAAGAAACAACTTTTAGCAAATGAGGCAGTGGAAAAATAGCCCATGGGTCACTGAAAGGGATTTAGGCAGAAACCCTTCTGTCCTGTGTGGGGGGCCTGGTTTGATCCTTGCTATGGGGCCCTTACTTCTCTATGTACGCCACTGTCACTAACCCAAACACTGATGTGTGAATGAGGCATTATTCTGGTACACACAGTTCCTGCAAGCGTCCCAAGGGCGAGCACTTCAGCATGAGGGAATGTTTTCAGGACCCTTGCAGTGTTGGAATAAAATTCTGTTGCACAGTGCCGCTTCTAATAAAAGTATCTATAAAGGTAAGCTTAACCAGCTATCCACGGCCCCTCCCTAGCATTGTCAGGAGTTTTTCCAGGGTCAAAACTGCTGACAGACTCCCTTTAAGGGCTGTTTCACACGAGCGGATGCCGTGCCTGGCATCCGCTCCGTGAAAGAGTGCCAAGACCCGATGCAGACTGCAGAGGCACGGAGCATTAACATGACTGATAATGCTCTTTGCCTCTCTGTGATCTCTTTACTACGAAATCACAGTGACAACTTTATCTCACTGTTATTTCGTAGTAAAGAGATCACAGAGAGGCACGGAGCATTATCAGTCATGTTAATGCTCCGTGCCTCTGCAGTCTGCATCGGGTCTTGGCACTCTTTCCCGGAGCGGATGCCACGCACAGCATCCGCTCGTGTGAAACAGCTCTAAGACCCAGAAAAAGGGTATTATCAACTGTGTTAGCAAGGGTTAGTCTTACGTTAATTTTAAACCCTTCGTGACCTCCTCTGTATATGCACGGCGGAAGTCGTGTCTTTAAACGTGGCGCCTGCTCGCGCATGCAGCGGGCGGCATAGCTGCGGGGTTTCTGCTGTGTCAAACAGAAGAGACCTGCAGCACATACATTCAATCAGCCATAAGACCTCAGATGCTGTGGTCAAACGTGACCATGGCATCTGAGCAGTCCGGAAGCGGGAGCCGCATGCTTCTGCTCCGGTAACTGCGTTTCCCGGATAAGATCAGGGAACCTGTTACACTGCTCTAAAAGTAAAGGCACAGACACTTCCAAATGGTATAATAAAAAATTACAGAACTTCCACGCAAAAAATTAGCCTTCACACAGCTTCGTATGCATAACTACAAAAAAGTTATAGGGGTCAGAATATTTTTTTCAAGGTTTTTAATATTTTTTCAGTATTAAAACACAAGAAAAACTATACAAGTGTGGTATCATTGCAATCGTACTAAACTGGAGGTGAATGAAGGTTAATGGTCAATTTTACCACATAATGAATACTGTAAAAAAATAAATAAATGGCAGAATTGCCTTTTTTTTTTCTGTTTAGACAGCACAATCTGCTGCCAGCAAAAGACAATTTAGGTGACTGCATGAATGATGTGATTACCAGTTCATTGGGTAATCGGCGGCACCTCCAGATAATCGCTAACAAACATTCCTATGAGGGCCCTTAAACTTACTGCTGGGGCTGTGTCAGAGTTAATTAACTCTATCATTTCCATATATAACCATACTGGGACTATACATGACATAACATTAAATAACCATGCAATTTTGCAAGTACCCTGTTCTGGGGTACTGCACCATCAATGTCAAATAGGTGCAAGTCCCACCTGTAGTGGGGCTATGGTCATTCCGAAAAAAGCTGAGTGGTTTCACTGCTATTCACTGCTAGCAGTGAATGGAGAGCGTGCCTGCCTCCCCATTCATCCAGTCATGGGGCTGCTGCTTGGCTATTTTAGAACTCCCTCAATAGTGAACGGAGGATGGCCGCCTATGCGTGGCTGCTCCCTGTTCGCTTCGCAGGCCCTGTTCAGGAGATAAGAGCGGGTCTCAGATGTGGCACCTATCTGACATTGATGGTATATCCTAGCAATATGACTTCAATAGCCAAGATGGGCCAACCCCTTTGAGGCTCATAGAAGGGGGTTCTATTCAGGATCCTCTCTAAGATTTCTATATGCCCTAATAGGACATATGGACAGGGGCTGTCTAAATTAGAACGTGCCTTTAAAGGGGTTGTCTGGTTCAGGAGGAAACTGTACAACACTCATGGTGTGCTTACAATAAAGAATAGAACATTAGTTGTCTAGCAGATCCCATGTCAACACATGATGTCACCGCTGCAGCCAATCCCTGGCCTCAGCAGTGCACTGCTTGAGGTCAGTGATTGACTACAGCAGTCACATGTTTTTGACATGTCAGGATCTGCTAGGTAAGTAATGGTCTATTCTTTATTGCAAGAAAACCATGAGTGTTGTGCAGTTTTCTCCTGAAACCAGACAACCCCTTTAAATGGGTTTTCCAGGATTTTGATACTGGTGACCTATCCTCAGGATAGGCGATCAGTATCTGATCGGTGGGGGCCGACACCCGGGACCCTGCCGACCAGCTGTTTGAGAAAGGATCGTCGCTCCTGTGAGCAGCGCTGCCTTCTCGCAGCTTACCAAGCACAGCTCCATACATTGTATAGCGACTGTGCTTGGTATCGCGCTCAGCCCCATTGAAGTGAATGAGGCTGAGCGCGATACCAAGCACATCCGCTATACAATGTACAGCACTGTGCTCAGTAAGCACAGAGAAAGCCGTAGCACTCACAGGAGCTCCAATGGTTTCTCAAACAGCTGGGCGGCAGGGGTCCAAATTGTTGGACCCCCACCGATCATATACTGATCACCTATCCTGAGGATAGGTCACCAGTATCAAAATCCCGGAAAACCCATTTAAACTACTATTTTTTCCACAGTTAGATAACAACAGAAAACTCTGCTACTAAAAATCAGTTCCATTCACCTTAATGGGGCCTGCAGAAATCCATTTGTTTGCTCCCCCATTCAAATGAAAGGAACTAATTTAAAGTTGCAGAATTTTCTGCCACAAAATCTGCCGTGTGTGAAGGCACCCTAAATGTCTATACAAAGCTTACAGCTAACATAAAGGAAATACAAGCAAATGGGATTAACTGGTTTACAAACATTATTAAGAAAAGTGCTTAGCTTCCAACAAAAGCCGTCATTAACCAGGCAGCCATTAACTAAACAGGATAATGAAAAAAGATTTGTTACAAATCGTAGACATCACTAAATAATCAAAAAGAGGAAAAGCCTGAAAGGTTGGTCATGTTTGTCAAGCCCAATTAACTAATGATATACTCACATGAAGCAATACACAATTGGCTCTACAGAGGTCAAGCTCATGGCATACAATCTGTTTTGTGTACATTGTACTGCTGTTTTCATGGCTAAAGCAGTATGCAATCATGAATTGCTATAACATTTTGTCATTTACCATCAATAAGTAGGACTTTAGGACATAGGGGCTAATGTATTAATGTATGACAGTTTTCTGGCATCAAAAATTTGCAAATTTTGGCATAGGCCTCACTTAGGACCCTTTCACACGAGCGAGTTTTCAATGCGGGTGCAATGCGTGATGCGAACGCATAGCACCCGTACTGAATTCTGACCCATTCATTTCAATGGGGCTGTGTACATGAGCGCTTTTTTTCACGCATCAGTTCTGCGTTGCATGAAAATCGCAGCAGGTTCTATATTCTGTGTTTTTCATGCAGCCCTGGCCCCATAGAAGTGAATGGGGCTGCATGAAAAACACATTGCATCCGGAAGCAAGTGCGGGTACAATGCGTTTTTCACTGATGGTTGCTAAGAGATGTTTGTAAACCTTAAGTTTTTTATCACACGCGTGGAAAACACATCAAAACGCATTGCACCCGCGCAGAAAAAACTGAACAACGGAACGCAATCGCAGACAAAACTGACTGAACTTGCTTGCAAAATGGTGCGAGTTTCACTGAACGCATCTGGACCTAATCCATCACGCTCGTGTGAAAGGGGCCTAAGCCTTCAGTTTTTTATCACGCACGTGAAAAACGCATCAAAAACTGAACAACTGAACGCAATTGCAGACAAACACGGTGCCTAAGGCCCCTTTCACATGGGCGAGAATTCCTCGCGGGTGCAATGCATGAGGCGAACGCATTGCACCCGCACTGAATCCGGACCCATTCACTTCTATGGGGCTGTGCAGATGAGTGGTGATTTTCACGCATCACTTGTGCGTTGCGTGAAAATCGCAGCATGCTCTATATTCTGCGTTTTTCACGCAACGCAGGCCCCATAGAAATGAATGGGGCTGCGTGAAAATCGGAAGCAAGTGCGGATGCGGTGCGATTTTCACACATGGTTGCTATTAGATGATAGGAATGAGTAACCCTATTAAAGTCTAATCACTGTATTATTTTCCCTTATAACATGGTTATAAGGGAAAATAATAGCATTCTTAATACAGAATACTTACTAAAATGTGGCTTGAGGGGTTAAACAATAAAAATTAAAAAAAACTCACCTCATCCACTTGTTCGCACAGCCGGCATCGTCTTCTTTCTTCTTCTTTCAGGACCTGCAAAAGGGCCTTTGATGACGTAATCCGGCTCACCACGTGGTGAGCGTGGAGACATCAGCGCAGGTCCTGCTGAATGAAGATAGTAAGCATTCTGTATTAAGAATGCTATTATTTTCCTTTATAACCATGTTATAAGGGAAAATAATAAAATGAATAGAACACCTAACCCAAACCCGAACTTCAGTGAAGAATTTCGGGTTCGGGTCTGGGTACCACATTCAGTTTTTTCTCACGCGCGTGCAAATACATTGCACTCACGTGGAAAAGACTGAACATCGGAACGCAATCGCAGTCAAAACTGGCTGCAATTGCGTGCCTACTCGGGTGGGTTTCCCGCAATGCACACGCAACCCATCCGGAGTAAATCCGGGACGCCCGTGTGCAAGAGGCCTAACACTGCATTTTAAAAATAAAAAGTCAGTAGGGCCTTGAGTAGATGACATGGGGGAGAACCAAGGTGGCATGGCACATTTATTATAATTTATGGCAAAAGAAATTATACCTATGGTGGCATAACTATGGTTAGTCAACATCACTATTTAAGAAGAGGCTGCTCCGTCCGTTTCCAACAGTGACTCTGTATATAAGGCTTCATGCACACGAACGTTCCGTTTTTTGCGGTCCGCAAACAGCGGATCTGCAAAAAACGGAAGCCGCCCGTGTGCCAATTTGCAGAACGGAACGGACGGCTGTCAATATAAATGCCTATTCTTGTCCGCATAGCACGGACAAGAATAGGACATGTTATATTTTTTTAGCGGGGCAGCGGAACGGAGCAACGGATGCAGACAGCACACGGAGTGCTGTCCACATATTTTGCGGCCCCATTGAAGTGAATGGGTCCGCATCCGAGCCAAAACGGACCCAAACAACGACCGTGTGCATGAGGCCTAAATTCATTGTATAATACTGATAATAAAATCTTTTAGTCCTCCTCTTGGATGGGCCCCTTTTGAGTTCAGGCTCCAAAGCAGCCGCTTCCCTTGCTTGGCCTATAGTACGTCCCTGTATACCTGCAATCTAGATTTAACCCCTTCAGGGCCAAGCCATTTTTCACCTTAACCATTTCACATCTGCCTATAGGATATAAATGTCCTCTGGGTGAATGTTTATCTCTGAATGGACGTTCTGGAATGTCCATTCAGAGATGGCAGCTGCACGCGGGGGGCCCTATCAACGAGCGCTGTGTATACAGATCAGGAAGCACTATGCTCTTCCTGTCCCGGCCGGGTAGTCATGTGACCGCAGAGGCTGGGAGAGTGCAGGAGCTGTCGGGTCTTTCACAGACCTCGATCAGCACTGCACTGAGGCTGTACAGCGTTGTATTCTGCTGTACAGCCTCTCTGGGGGGTATATTTCCCTTGTAACTGGGGCTACTATGTCAGCCCCAGTTACAGGAGAAATCAATGGTGAAAAAAAAAGTGAAGTTAAATGTCCCCCAGAGGTCCTGTATGACCTTATGGGGGACGCAAAGTGTAGAATAAAAAATAAAACAATAAACAGTTTTTAAAAAAAAAAGAAAAAAAAACTGGTTTCACATGTAAAAAAAAAAAATCCCCAATTAAGTAATAAAAAAAATAGGTTAAAAATAGAAATAAATAAATAAAATAGGCATATTTTGTATTGCCGTGTCCATAACGACCCGCTCTGTAAATATATCACATGAACCACCCCGTCCGATAAACACCCTAAAAAAAAAAGACTGTGTAAAAAAAGCTATTTTTGTCACCTTACATCACAAAAAGTGCAACTCCAAGTGATTTAAAAGGCATATTTCCCACAAAATGGTACCAATAAAACCGTCACCTCATCCCACAAAAAATGAGCCCCTACATAAGAAAATCGCTCCAAAAAAACTACAGCTTTCAGAACATGGAGACGTTAAAACATAATTTTTTTGTTTAAAAAATGCTATTATTGTGTTAAAGTGAAATAAAAAAAAAAAGTAGACATATTAGGTATCGCCGCATCCGTAAAAAACAGCTCTATAAAAATATCACATGACCTAACCCCTCAGGTGCACACTGTAAAAAAATACAAATAAAAACTGTGTCAAAAATAATTTTTTTTGGTTACCTTGCCTCACAAAAAATGTAATATACAGCAATTAAAAATTATATTTACCCCAAAATAGTACCAATAAAACTGGCACCTTAACCCCTAGTTTCCAAAAATGGGGTCACTTTTTGGGTGTTTCTACTGTAAGGTTGCATCAGGGGGGCTTCAAATGGGACATGGCATCTAAAAACCAGTTCAGGTAAATCTGCCTTCCAAAAACTATACGGCGCTCCTTTTCTTCTGCGCCCTGCCGTGTGCCCTTACATCAGTTTACGACCACATGTGAGGTGTTTCTGTAAACCGCAGAACCAGGGTAAAATATTGTGTCACAGGAAGGGGGTGGGGAAAGGTGCAAAACTGAATCCACCCACACCTCTGTCCCTGCCTACTTGCACTTACCCATCCTAGGTAACGGAGCGCAACTGGGAGGTGATCCCTAACCTGAGTGAGTGCGGGATAGACAAACAAGACAGACAAACACAGAGTAGTCTTGAGTATGACGCCTGTTAGTGAAGGTGACAGTTAGTTTCCAATGCAAGGTAGTTGAGGGTGATTTAGCATATTAGCTACAGTGTTGAGGCTTTATTTCATTTATTAGCCTCATTGTAGCTGGTGCGCTGTGTGCTGTTAATAGGGGCTTTTTGCTTACTTGCTTCAGCCCCATTTTTTAAACCCAGCGGCACACTTTTTTTCACCCCATCTGGTTGGTGTCCTATTATCTATGCTGTGAATATAGGGGTTGTAATCACATCTCTCAGGTATTTCACTGGTTTAAGCCTTTTTGGATGATAGGTACACACCAGTGTATGTTTGCACCCTCTGGGGAGCAGTAACCTGAGAGTCAATCTATTACATCTGCGGTCTCAGGTGTCTACTCAAGATATATTTGGTTATTATTCTCTGGGCAGATCATCTCTCCCTCCGGTGGCTACAATTTTATATTTAACCTTTTGTCTGCAGATTAGTGACCCTTTCCCCAAGTACTGTTTTTAGATTTTCATAATAAAGTTATTTTTAGTGTTTCTCTCACCTCTGTGATCTATATTCAATTTTCCTGTAAAAAAATATATTTTTATAAAACATTTTTTTTATTTTTTTACTTTTTTTACTTTTTTTTTTTGTCCTAGTACAGGGACTTTAACATTTCAGGGTCTGATTCCTGTATTAATGTGGTACACTCAAATCCGCACGCAATCCTGATCGTGTGCATTTACCCTTAAGCACCATTCCAAGTCACACACCCAAGGACTGTACTCAAACGCCAACTGGTTGAGATGTTTTTGTAACGTTATAAGCCAGCACCCCAAGGAATAGACTCAAACCTTGTGACCTCATGTATGATTGTGGGACTCTAGGCTGTTAGAGCTGCAAGTTGGGGCTCTCTCATTGCACTTGTTTTTTGAAACGTTTACAAGCACCTTACCCTCTGCCATGGACTCTAATGGATCTGAATTGGAAAAAAATTGTGATGGCACACTCGCATTTGGTTTAAATTAAGAGATATTTAAAGTTATTTAAAATAAAATATTCGATTATGGATGATATTTGTTTAAGTCTAGAAAAAAATATATAAGAAGAAAGTTGATAAAGAATAAAATAAATGAATAAAAAAATGATGAGATAAAAATATATAAAAATATATGATAAGGTAGAGTGACTACTCAAGGTGTTATTTGATATAAAGTCTATTGGACAAAGGTGTATATTCCAATGGGTAATGTTGGACGGGATCTAGGTTTCCCTAGGATTGGAGCTGGTGTCCAAATGTTCAAAGAGTTCTTTCAAAAGGTCCTGGAATCAGTAAGTATACAGTCCAATAAGCTGAACAGTATATGTTGATTCATTTCTGTGAAGTAGTGCTGTTCTTGAAAGGTGTGCAGTATATTCGCATAAAAGATCCAATAAGATATAGGACAAAATGCTGTGCAAAAAAAAATAGGAAAAAGTGCTCAGTTGAGTAAAATACGTTGTGCACAACAAAAAATATACATTTTTTAGCATACAAGTGTTCTTAAAAACGTGTTCTTAAAAACGTGAATCATACACCATATAGCTGCTGATGTGGATACAACAGTATTAAGTCCTGTATTCACCGGTTTCTCAAGTGTTAGAGTGTCCGCCCTTTAAAGAGAGAGCGACTCTCCTGGCAGATTTCTAATTCACTTGAATTTAGATGTAAATTCTCCCGATATTCTTATTACATATAGCCGTTATTGTTGGCAAAGTACATATGTTATAATACGGAGGAACAGTAAAAGGTGTAATTTACTTTACCCCTCTTCAATCTGTTACGGTGTCTTCCGTTCTGTAAGGACCTGCGTGGCGTCCCACGTGATCACTTGCCTTACCATGTGATGCTGCACGTGATGGTGATGCAGCCTGACGTCACACGGTAGTTGGTTCCTGATTGGCCAATCTTCTTAGCTGTGGAAAATTTGAAAGAATATCGCGGTGGCGAATATTTTTATCCGATGATTTTCAGTTCAATATAGTTGCTTTCCTTATGGTCCTCACTGCTTCCTCAGATCAGACGCGTTTCGGGACACTTTCTGGTCCCTTCCTCAGTGGTCAAGTAATGTGATTGAGCACCTCTATCCATACTGACCGACTGGTGAGCCCCAGAGACACTTTTATTTATATCTAATGGATCTGAGCCACAGTGTGGCCTGGCTTTGTGTTTCTGGGACTATTGTATCAATTTAGCCACAAGTCCAGGACTTACTTGTGTTTGCACTTTAAGTGGACTTACATCCATTTTAGTCTAGGATAGTTAGCACCCCTCCTTGGCATCATCAACTTATCCTTGGGACTCTAGCCTTTTATGTCCCCCCTGGTAGTCAGGATTGTTAGCCTAGGCCAGTGGTGGCAAACCTATGGCACGGGTGCCAGAGGCGGCACTCAGGGCCCTCTCTATGAGCACCTGCACCCTGGGAAAAGTCTAAGGCATACCAATATGCCTTAGACTTTTCCTGCCATTCATCAGTGCAGGGCGCACTATGAACTGCACAGGCAGCACATTAAATGTAGGCAGGCTATTATAGCTAAATGATAAAGCACATGGAAGATATACTATATTGGACTGTAGTATTCAGGTTAAATTTCCATGTAGGCACGTTTCGAAAAATACGTGGATTTTGGGTTGCAGTTTGGTCACTCGGTCTGTAAAAGGTTCGCCATCACTGGCCTAGGCAATGTACACTGCTCAAAAAAATAAAGGGAACACAAAAATAACACATCCTAGATCTGAATTAATTAAATATTCTTCTGAAATACTTTGTTCTTTACATAGTTGAATGTGCTGACAACAAAATCACACAAAAAGAAAAAAAATGGAAAGTCACACTCAAAATTAAAGTGGAGAAACACACTACAGGCTGATCCAACTTTGATGTTATTTCCTTAAAACAAGTCAAAATGAGGCTCAGTAGTGTGTGTGGCCTCCACGTGCCTGTATGACCTCCCTACAATGCCTGTGCATGCTCCTGATGAGGTGGCGGACGGTCTCCTGAGGGATCTCCTCCCAGACCTGGACTAAAGCATCTGCCAACTCCTGGACAGTCTGTGCTGCAACGTGACGTTGGTGGATAGAGCGAGACGTGATGTCCCAGATGTGCTCAATTGGATTCAGGTCTGGGAAACGGGCGGGCCAGTCCATAGCATCAATGCCTTCGTCTTGCAGGAACTGCTGACACACTCCAGCCACATGAGGTCTAGCATTGTCTTGCATTATGAGGAACCCAAGGCCAACCGCACCAGCATATGGTCTCACAAGGGGTCTGAGGATCTCAGACGGGCTCACATTTGCAAGCCCGTGTGTGTCAGGCCCACACAGACTGTGTTGTGACCACTGGCTAGTGACTAGGCCTCCACTCATACCGTTACAGGGTGTCACTCACTCACAAATACCTCGCAGATAAATAAAAATTCTATTTAATATTTTTCTGTGATATAATCACATTTGCAAGCCCGTGTGTGTCAGGCCCACACAGACTCTATTGTGGCCACTGGCTAGGCCTCCACTCATACCGTTACAGGGTGTCACTCACCTTTCAGATAAAAAAAAATTATATTTAATCTTTTTCTGTGATATAATCACAGTTGCAAGCCAGTGTGCGTCAGGCCCACACAGACTGTACTGTGCTCACTGCCCACCACTTATATAGGGTGGCACAGTACCTTGCACGCATAGTAACACTTATCTAATATAAAATGACAGGCAGAGGCAGGCCACGCCGCAGGGGCCGTCGTGGTCGTAGTGCTGCGATTTCCACTGGCCCTGGAATAATGCCCAGTGTTCAGATTTGTGCCAAAAGAAACTGAGTTGTGGGAAATCCAACACCCACCTAGGTACAACTGCTTTGCGAAGGCACATGATCGCACATCACAAACGCCTATGGGATCAACACATGATGACGAATAGAAGCAGCACACAAGCTCAAAGCCACCATCCTCCTCCTGGTCCAGCATCTTCAGCCACGTCAACCACTGCTGTCCTCCTTGCCCCCTCTCAACCACCCGCCACTCCGCCTCTCACCTTCAGCAGTTCCATCTCATCTGCCCACAGTCAGGTGTCTGTAAAGGAAATGTTTGAGCGTAGGAAGCCAATGTCACAGAGTCACCCCCTTGCCCGGCGTCTGACAGCTGGCTTGATGGAACACTTAGCCCGCCAGCTTTTACCATACCAGCTGGTGGAGTCTGAGGCCTTCAAAAAATTTGTCGCTATTGGGACACCACAGTGAAAGGTACCCAGATGAAAAGGCAATCCCAAACCTCTACTCAGTGATTGAAAAGGAAGTCATGGCATCTCAGCCATACAGTGTTGGGTCAAGGGTCCATCTGACCACTGATACCTGGTCTGTAAAGCACGGTCAGGGCAGGTATATCACCTACACTGCGCATTGGGTCAACCTGCTGACAGCTGCCAAGCATGGAATGCGTGGCTCTGCAGCGGAGTTGGTGACTCCGCCACGACTTGCAGGCAGGCCTACTGCCACCTCCTCTACTCCTCCTACTCCATCCTCTTCCATAACCTCCTCGGCTGAGTCCTCTTCTGCTACGGCGTCTGGCTGCACATCAACTGAATCCCC
Source organism: Bufo bufo (assembly GCF_905171765.1). Taxonomy (NCBI): domain Eukaryota; kingdom Metazoa; phylum Chordata; class Amphibia; order Anura; family Bufonidae; genus Bufo; species Bufo bufo. Next base: position 478,184,875 of record NC_053389.1, read on the forward strand.
CCAGCTCCCCAGGGGCTATTCCACATCCCGGATACGAGCGTGTCACGCTGTCTTCTGGTTGACTTGCCTGAAAGCAGAGAGCCACACCGGACCAGCACTCCTGTCCGCCCTGAATGCACAGGTGGATCAGTGGCTGACCCCGCACCAACTGGAGAACGGCAAAGTGGTGTGTGACAACGGAAGCAATTTGTTGGCGGCATTGAATTTGGGCAAGTTGTCACATGTGCCATGCATGGCACATGTGTTGAATCTCATCGTACAACGCTTTGTGTCTAAGTACCCAGGCTTACAGGACGTCCTCAAGCAGGCCAGGAAGGTGTGTGGCCATTTCAGGCGTTCCTACACGGCCATGGCGCACTTTTCAGACATTCAGCGCCGAAACAACATGCCAGTGAGGCGCTTGATTTGCGACAGCACGACACGTTGGAATTCAACACTCCTAATGTTCGACCGCCTGTTCCAACAAGAAAAAGCCGTCAACGAGTATTTGTATGACCAGGGTGCTAGGACAGCCTCTGCGGAGCTGGGAATTTTTTTGCCACGTTACTGGACACTCATGCGCAATGCCTGTAGGCTCATGCGTCCTTTTGAGGAGGTGACAAACCTAGTCAGTCGCACCGAAGGCACCATCAGCGACCTCATCCCATTTGTTTTCTTCCTGGAGCGTGCCCTGCGAAGAGTGCTGGATCAGGCTGTAGATGAGCGTGAAGAGGAAGAAGAAGAGTTGTGGTCACCATCACCCCCAGAAACAGCCTTGTCATCATCGCTTGCCGGACCTGCGGCAACGCTGCAAGAGGAGTATGAGGAAGAGGAGTCAGAGGAGGAATGTGGCTTTGAGGAGGAGGAAGACCAACCACAGCAGGCATCCCAGGGTGCTCGTTGTTGTCACCTATCTGGGACCCGTGGTGTTGTACGTGGCTGGGGTGAAGAACAGACCGTCAATGACATCAGTGAGGACGAGGAACGGGAAATGAGTAGCTCGGCATCCAACCTTGTGCAAATGGGGTCTTTCATGCTGTCATGTCTGTTGAGGGACCCTCGTATAAAAAGGATGAAGGAGAACGACCTGTACTGGGTGGCCATGCTACTAGACCCCCGGTATAAGCAGAAAGTGGCGGAAATGTTACCAAATTACCGAAAGTCAGAAAGGATGCAGAAGTTCAAAACAAAACTAAAAAATATGCTTTACACAGCTTATAAGGGGGATGTCACAGCACAACGGGAATCTAACAGGGGAAGAGGTGAAAGTAATCCTCCTCCTACCACGACCATGGCGGCAAGGACAGGACGCTTTACAGATGTGTTGTTGATGGAGGACATGCAGAGCTTTTTCAGTCCTACACATCGCCACAGCCCTTCGGGATCCAGCCCTTAGAGAACGACTCGACCGACAGGTAGCAGACTACCTCGCCTTAACTGCAGATAGCGACACTCTGAGGAGCGATGAACCCCTTGACTACTGGGTGTGCAGGCTTGACCTGTGGCCTGAGCTATCCCAGTTTGCGATAGAACTTCTGGCCTGCCCCGCTTCAAGTGTCCTGTCAGAAAGGACCTTCAGTGCAGCAGGAGGCATTGTCACTGACAAAAGAAGTCACCTCGCTCAAAAAAGTGTTGATTACCTCACCTTCATTAAGATGAATGAGGCATAGATTCCGAAGGGACTGACAGTGGGCGATACGTTTGACTAACAAAAGGCCTGATGACATGCCTTGGCCTCAAAATGGTCCCCACGCTGCTGTATTTAATATCTGCATACCGGATGACTTTCGTGAATTCTCCGCCACCCACTAGGGTTCAAGCCGCAATGTTTTAGTCACCTTTCTGCCTTGAAAACATCAATTTTTCCGGCCTCTGCTACAACAGCGGCTGCAACAATAACATTATTTTTCAGGCATGTGTACATGCCTAATTTTTCTGGCCTCTGGTGCTGCAAAACAAAAAAAAAAGGCACATACAAGTGTCAATTCCCCTTCGTGATCGTTACCTTGTTGTGGTGAAGGGGCTTGCGTATCACAATGAAGCGATCATCACCTCTATGAGTGTGTTGGCAATGTTGCCACACCCCAGATGATAAGGCTGTTGCTTCATTATGATCAGACCAAAAGCGATCGGCTGGATAATTTTTCATAGAAAAAACCTACATTTTTTATTATTTTTTTTAAGTTGTATGGGTGGGTTTTTAATACATAAAATAAAAAAATCATAATAAAGTCTCTTAATAGTTTATTAGAAATAATGCAGACAATTTAAAAAATCCCATTAATTCCAATACAAAGCAAGTACAAAGCTCAGAACTAAATTATTCCAGGATGTCGTAATGGTTCGTTAATTCGACAATGGTTAATCAATTCGACACACGTCCCCGGATAGGGGACGTAACAGGGATTAAACTGATAGGAATAGTGCTAGTTAAGACACCACTCATATAGGGTGTCACAGCACATTGCTCCGTGCAACTTGGGAGTAAGAGGACCGACCAAGCTGCTTTTTCCATCTCCCGGTTCCTAAAATCAATTCAGTTTGGTGTATCAGAGTTTGGTCTGTCACTGTGAAGGCAGTCGAAGGTACCCGGCCTAAATTTTTTTTCACAAAAGGCAATCCCATTCTGATATGGGACGTAACAGGGATTAAACTGATGAGAATAGTACTACAGAAAATACCACTTATATCGGGTGTGACAGTAAATTGCACGGCGCAGACGCAGTGACCGTGGCGTGGATTCAAACAAAGGGGAGGGAGCCAGCGTTTTTTTAACCACCCCCCCCTGTTCGAAAAATCAATTTAATAAATGGACCCCAGATTGGGGACGTAACAGGGATTAAACTGATGAGAAGAGAGAAGAGAGAACTACAGAAAATACCACTCATATCGGGTGTGAGAGTAAATTGCACGGTGCAGACGCAGTGACCGTGGCGTGGATTCAAACAAAGGGGAGGGAGCCAGCGTTTTTTTAACCATCTCCCCGTTCGAAAAATCTATTTAATAAATGGATCCCAGATTGGGGACCATACAGGGATTAAACTGATGAGAATAGTACTACAGAAAATACCACTCACGGGTGTGACAGTAAATTGCACGGTGCAGACGCAGTGACCGTGGCGTGGATTCAAACAAAAGGGAGGGAGCCAGCGTTTTTTAACCATCTCGAAAAAATCAATTCAATTCACCTTTCGGGGACCCTTGGTGCTGTACGTGGCTGGGTGGAGGAAGAAACCTTCAATGACATTGACGGGACATGGCTAGCTTGATATCCAACCTTGTGCAAATGGGAAGTTTGCGGTTGGGCAAATGGACTGTTTGCGGTTGTTTGCGGTGCATTAAAAGGGGAATTTGGTCTGTCAATGTCTGTGAAGCGGGCGTAACCCTTACACTACCTGATCGATACAACATCATACCTGATCGTATAGACACTGGATGTTTTAAACCACGTTGTTCAAAAAAAAATTGAATTGTTAGGTGATTTATGCCCTTTATGGATTAAAATCCAACTCTGCGTCAACTATGTAATTTTCCATGGGAGTTTTGCCATGGATCCCCCTCCGGCATGCCACAGTCCAGGTGTTAGTCCCCTTGAAACAACTTTTACATCACTACTGTGGCTAGAAAGAGTCCCTGTGGGTTTTAAAGTTCGCCTGCCTATTAAAATCTATGGCGGTTCGCCCGTTTGCGAACATTTGCAGAAAATGGCGTTCGCCGTCCGCAAACGGAAAATTTTATGTTCGCGACATCTCTACATGGGAATGTGTAGTACTCTAAACCTCGGGATACTCCAAATTGATTATTTTTATGCATTGCATTTTACTGTTTGATTCCTGGCTATTACTTCTAGCAAGGAAGGTAAGGCAAAGCTTGTCAGGAAAAGGATTAACCACCCTGAACCCCCCTCTTGATAGGAGTGGGCTGGTCCTGCTTCCTGCCAGGAGGAGGAGTAGTTCCTATCTAGAGACAGAGGGAGAAGGACACAGACTGCCGGGCTCCTTCTGAAAAAAATCACAGAAAACAGATGCACTAACACAATACATGTTTTGATCAAAATACTGTATATTGGCTGAGAGTCTCGGATTTTATCATATCAGAGTGAGGGCTTAGTCCATATATAATGCTTGCATCTATTGTGTTAGTGCATTATTATCTGTTTTCTGTGATTTTTTTCCTCATAAATGTAGCCATGAGCATCCACATATTTATTTATCATATCGTGCAGGATATTTTTATCTTTGCTTTTTATCTTTTCTCTTCTATTTCTTTTCACTTGAGGGAGTGGCACCTTCAAGTGTGAATGCGCTTCTATTTTATCCTGGGAGTAGCATTCTTGTGCACTTTTGCCCCTCCTATCAAACAGGCCGCCTTGATTAGGTGGTACATATAGGTGTGCTTGCTCCTCCGCTCATTGGTTGCTGGATGCACCTATAGGTGACTAGGAGCAGCACACTATATGTGCAGGGTCTGCTCTCCTGAACATAGATGCCCAATGGCATAGGTAGGTTTAGAGTAGGACTTGCCTGACTGAGACCACCTTAGCGCGGGTGGCCGGGCACAGATGTGTTTTCATCAAAATATATTGGCTGAGAGTCTCAGATTTTTTCATATCAGAGTGAGGGCTTAGTCCATATATAATGCGTGCATCTATTGTGTTAGTGCATTATCATTTGTTTTTTGTGATTTTCCTCATAAATGTAGCCATGGACATCCGCATATTTATCATATCGTGCAGGATGTTTTTATCTTTGTTTTTTATCTTTTCTCTGTAATTTTTGCAGTTCTCCAGAGACAACATTACTAAATTGCCTCAAGTAAAGCCTTGAGAAGAGGTGACTGCTATATTCAGCTTCTTCTGACACTGCTATGAAGTGAGGGAATACGGCTAAAGACACCCTCATCACCAAACAACCACTAGGCTAGTATCATCTAAGTACTGAATTGCCACCAACCAACCTGCCTCAATATCCTTGCTGGTGCTAGAGAAGAATTGCACTAAAGCTTGCTGCTACTGTATGTATTTTCAAGTTCTATTTTGCACTTAGTAAAACTTTATGTTCAACTCTGGTCTCATTCTTCAGTGCTACAACTTTCACTGCAACAAACCCCAGGGAGGGTAGGACACCATGACATAACTACACTACATTAGGGCCACTACCACTCCCGTCCTCTATACTGGCTTCCATGGGGGGGCTCACTGCATTAGAATTAATTCCTTCACTAGCATAGACCACCTCAGATGTTGGTATTAACTTCTTCACTTCAATACTAGGACCAACCATAATCAGCTTTTATCTGCTGTTCTACACAAAAAGTGACTGCTTTGTAAGCCACTGCTGAAGTTAGTCTAGGTAACTAGTAAGAAACCACAAAGAAGTGGGCACCACAAAGTGTAAAGAAGAAGGTGCTACCTATGTTGAAGACCAACAGTTAATTATACATGAAAATACACATGTAAAGAAATAGAGCACATCTACAATATACAAAATAATGACATGATTTTATTGATATCCACAACCTGGTCACCAAGGATTAAAACAATTAAAAACAAATTTCATAAGAAGTTTGATTAATAATACATAGACTCCCACTCCAAAACACTAGCCCATGATAAGGCCCCAATTCATGTGTGAGATCTCATACCTCCAAAAATAAGTGTCCATAAAAAATTGTCTAGTGCATAAAGTGCTAAAGAAATGCCCAAGGACAATGCTCAATGCAACATTAAAGGGGTTCTGCTCTAAACCCAGACATACCCATATTTTCACCTAGGCAGCCCCCCTGATGTTAGCATCGGAGCATCTCATGCTCCGATGCGCTCCCTTGCCCTGTGCTAGATCGCGCAGGGCAAGGCTCTTTTGTTTACAATAACACACCACCCGGCAGTGTGTTCGGTGACGTCACCGGCTCTGATGGGCGTGCATTAGCACTCCCTAGCCGTTTTACTCGCTAGAGCAGTGCTAAAGCCCGCCCATCAATGCCAGTGACATCACCAGGCTTCTTGGCAGCCCCATGAAGAGCCCGGTTAGTCACCAGAACTCCTGAAAATGCCTCTGCCCTGCGCGATTTAGCGCAGGGCAAAGGAGAGCATCGGAGCATGAACTGCTCCGATGCTAAAGTCAGGGGGGACTGCCTGGGTGAAAATGGAGGTATGTCCGGGTTCAGCTCTGAACCCGGACAATACCTTTAAATATCAGAAAAATGAATAACTACAACAATGAGAAATGCACCTATAAAAGAAAAGATTAAATCAAATGTTAATTAAGATTATGAAAATCTGTGGACCCATAGAAAGCGGTGAAAAGATCTCACATACAAAGTGTTGTGGGAGCAAAGCCCAGGGCTCGAGTCCTGCAGGAACGTGTGGGAACGGCATTCCTGCACTTTTTTCATAGCAGGAATGCCGTTCCCTTTCAGGGCCGCCCGTCTTTAACGCTGGGCAAAGGGACCAGGAAGCGGTGAAGGCTTTGTACTCACCGCTTCCTGGTTCTTGGCTGTCGGCTTTGCAGGGCTACGCACAGCCTTCACAGCACAGCTGACAGCAGGATCATCCGTAGGAGGAGAGGAGCAGCGGCGTCCAGGAGCAGGAGAGGGTAAGTGTTTTTTTTATTTTATGAGGCTGATGGAGAGGCACGGACTGGGGGCTGATGGAGAGGCACTGACTGGGGGCCGATGGAGAGGCACTGGTGGGCCGCTGGTGAGAGACACTGGGGGGCCGCTGGTGAGAGGCACTGGGGGGGCGCTGGTGAGAGGCACTGGGGGGCCGCTGGTGAGAGGCACTGGGGGGCCGCTGGTGAGAGGCACTGGGGGGCCGCTGGTGAGAGGCACTGGGGGGCCGCTGGCGAGAGGCACTGGGGGGCCGCTGGTGAGAGGCACTGGGGGGCCGCTGGAGAGAGGCACTGGGGGGCCGCTGGCGAGAGGCACTGGGGGGCCGCTGGGGAGAGGCACTGGGGGGCTGCTGGGGAGAGGCACTGGGGGCTGATGGAGAGGCACTGGGGGCTGGTGAGGGGCACTGGGGGCTGGTGAGAGGCACTGGGGGCTGATGAAGAGGCTACTGGGGGCTGATATAAGGCTACTGGGGGCTGCTATGAGGCATGATGCTCTTATCTGAGGTGTGATTGGGTGTCATTCATATTGGGATCTGAGGTGTGATCTGAGGTCTTATTGGGGTCTTATTAACATTGGGGATCTTATTGGGGCTGTTAGCTGACATCTGATTAACATTGGGGGTCTGATTGGTGGTCTGACCTGAGGTGTAATGAAAAATATTTTTTTTCCGGAGCAGCTTGGAGAAAAAAGGCCTCACAGTCTCCCACACTCCTTCTGCCTGGCCAAGCCTGCCAGCACCCCTGAGGCCAAGCCTGCTAGCACCCCTGAGGCTAAGCCAGCCAGCACCCCTGAGTCTTCAGAACTGTAAGTAAATTATATATAAGGGGAGCTTATAATATGAAAGAGACGAATTACGCCTGAACAGACATATAGCGCAAATTCCAGTTTTTGTTTACGTTTTGTTTTTTTGTTGGGGTGGTCGGGGTGGCAGTGGATCTTGGGTGAGTTCCCAAACTTTTTTTCGCCAGGACTTGACCCCTGGCAAAGCCCCATGTGTATCGTCGCCCCTGCAGGTTCTGCATTGGAACATGACAAAACACAAAAGATCTCAAAGAACTTTGAAAGCCATATTCGTTCATCCTGGTCCGGATTTTGGCATGGTGTAGAACATTTACTAGCAATGTGCTATTTCGTTGTTGTTTTTTTTTTCTTTTTTGCTAAAACTTGTAAAATTGATCCAAGAGGTAGGTTGCTGGATCTGTTTTTAGTTTTGACGAGACATATCCAAGACATCCAAACTATGCCAATATCGAGAAGTGGGAACCCAGGGTTCACATTTCTTCAGATTGCAATGCATAAACATAAAATAAGAAAAAAAATCTAGTATAGTAGTAAACTATACCCAATAGGCCTCATTCACCCTAGCATTTTGGATATTTTCTCTCACACTCATCATTACTCATTAAACAGCTGGAATGGTTCTCAACACAAAGAAAAAAATCCTAAAATAGTTGCATCAAAACTGTCAATCTAACAATTACTTTACACATTTATAAACTTGTTTCATGGGGTGCAGTTCCTCCACTTTCTGAAATTTAGAACTATAAGGCTAATTACACTATGCGGTGCTGGGTATCGGCCGAACGAAAACCGATGTGCGCATATTTTCTGCCAGGTTGCAGCCGGATCTCAGCTGGACCCCATGATAGTTAATGGGGCTGGCGGGCATTCTAGTAGCATCTGGCAATGCCAGATTTTGAGAACTCCGGCAAGCTGTTCTCTGCCGGAACACCCTGCTGCAATTATCTGCTGCAAATGTGAAAGTAGCCTAAATTCAGCCCAAATGTGCAATTTTCCAGGCTACCAGGATGCTTGACTATGTGGAGAATATGGACCAGTATCATAATGCATATGCTAAAAATGAACCCATAAATTCTGATGTCAAAATGTGAGCATCCAGTGGCATTTCCTCCTGCACAAATGGACTATAGTCATCTTTCATTTGTAGATTCAAGCTGTAAAGAGGCCACAGAGCAGTTGTCAATAGGGTTAAAGCAGTTATAATAGACATGGTCAGCTTCTGGAAGAAATATACTAGTGGATCATTTGTTGAAACAACTGCTTAGGTCTGGCACCCATATGTGCAAAGAATGCGAAAGAAGTAGAGTACCATAAAAATCTGTATCAAGAATGCCATGCATATTATGGCATATTACATAGTTACATAGTTAATACAGTTGAAAAAAGTTCAACTAAGGGATAGGTGGGGATGCAAATCCCCAAAGGAAGTGAGACTCAGATTTCTACACATTTTCATAAGCATTAATGTAATTTACTTTTAAGAATTCATCTAAACCCTTTCTAAAACTGTCCACTGTTCCTGCTGTGACCATGTCCTGAGGAAGTCTATTCCACAGATTCACAGTTCTTACAGTAAAGAAGCTTTGATGCTTCTGGAGACTGAACTTTTTCTTCTCCAGTTGGAGGCAGTGCCCCCTTGTCTTTTAACAGCATTTTACAGGGAACATTTTTTCACCGTATTTTTTAGTATGGCCGATTTATATATTGGTATAGGTTAATCAATGTCCCCCCTTAGACGTCTCTTCTCAAGACTAAATAAATTTAATTATTTTAATCTTTCTTCATAACTAAGACCCTCCATGCCCCTGATCAGTTTAGTCGCTCTCCTCTGTACTTTTTCCAGCTGCAGTGCTTTCTTTCTATGGTCTGGAACTGAGCCCAGAACTGAACTGCATATTCCAGATGAGACCGCACCAGCGCTTTGTAAAGTGGTAGTATTACATCCCTGCCCCGCGAGTCCATGCCTCGTTTAATGCATGACAATATCCCGGTGGCCTTAGTAGCAGCTGATTGACATTGTATGCTGTTATTTTATCTACCATCTACAAGGACACCCAAATCCTTCTCTATAAGTAACTCCCCCAGTGTTACATCACCTAGGACATATGAAGCACAGAGATTATTACTACCAAGATGCATAACTTTACATTTATCCACATTGAACCTCATTTGCCAGTCAGTTTGTAGTTTATGAACATCTTCCATATATTGCACAGTACTACACAGCTTAGTGTCATCTGCAAAAATAGAAATGGTGCTATTAATCCTGTCCTCGATATCATTAATAAATAAATTAAATAATAGAGGACCCAGCACTGAACCTTGGGGTACACCACTTATAACCCGGGACCATTCTGAATAGGAATCATTGACGACAACTCTCTGGACACGGTCCTTCAGCCAGTTTATTAATCCAATTACAAACTATACTTTACAAGCCTATAAACCTTACTTTACCTTTTAAACATCTATGAGGGACAGTATCAAAAGCCTTTGCAAAATCCAGAAACACTACATCCACAGCCGCCGCTCTGTCCAGGCTTCTACTCATCTCCCCATAAAAACAAATCAGGTTAGTCTGACAACTTCTGTCCTTGGTAAACCCATGTTGGTTATCACTTATAATATTATTTAGTCACATACTCCTGTATATAGTCCCTTAAGAGTCCTTCAAACATTTTTCCCACAACAGAAGTTAAACTAACTGGTCTATAATTACCTGTGAAGGACCTAGTTCCTTTTTTAAAATATGGGCACCACATTTGCTTTGCGCCAATCACTTGGTACTGTACCAGTACCTATAGAATCTTTAAAAGTTATAAACAGGGGCACATCAATGATTGAACTGAGCTCTTTAAGAACTCTTGGGTGTAATCCACCTGGACCCGGAGCCTTGTTCACATTTGCCTTATTTAACTTATCTTGGACCATATCTACAGTTAGCCAATTGAGTATATTACTGGATGTACTAATAGCCCCAAGCACCACAGATATCAGCTCCCTTCTCTTCATTTGTATATACAGAGGTAAAAAAACCATTTAGTAACTCTGCCTTTTCCTTATCTTCAGTGACTAACCCCCTTTACCATTATTTAGGGGACCTACCTGCTCAGACCTTGTTTGTTTTAGCATTTATAAACACTGCTCAAAAAAATAAAGGGAACACAAAAATAACACACCCTAGATCTGAGTTAATTAAATATTCTTCTGAAATACTTTGTTCTTTACATAGTTGAATGTGCTGACAACAAAATCACACAAAAATGAAAAAATGGATATCAAATTTTTCAACCCATGGAGGTCTGGATTTGGAGTCACACTCAAAATTAAAGTGGAAAAACACACTACAGGCTGATCCAACTTTGATGTAATGTCCTTAAAACAAGTCAAAATGAGGCTCAGTAGTGTGTGTGGCCTCCACGTGCCTGTATGACCTCCCTACAACGCCTGTGCATGCTCCTGATGAGGTGGCGGACGGTCTCCTGAGGGATCTCCTCCCAGACCTGGACTAAAGCATCTGCCAACTCCTGGATAGTCTGTGGTGCAACGTGACGTTGGCGGATAGAGCGAGACATGATGTCCCAGATGTGCTCAATTGGATTCAGGTCTGGGGAACGGGCGGGCCAGTCCATAGCATCAATGCCTTCGTCTTGCAAGAACTACTGACACACTCCAGCCACATGAGGTCTAGCATTGTCTTGCATTAGGAGGAACCCAGGGCCAACCGCACCAGCATATGGTCTCACAAGGGGTCTGAGGATCTTATCTCGGTACCTAATGGCAGTCAGGCTACCTCTGGCGAGCACATGGAGGGCTGTGCGGCCCTCCAAAGAAATGCCACCCCACACCATTACTGACCCAAGACTGCCCGATCCCCTGAAGACGCCATGTATATGGCGAAACATGTCAGGGGGCAGCGTTTAGTATTTTAGGCTACAGCAGACCCAGTACCAGTGTGCAAGCTACCAAGTAGCTAGTAGGTAGTACAGTTAGCGATTGCGCCGCCATCAGAATTGAAGCACATCAATTGAATGAGCGAAAGCAGACAGTCAGAAGGCAGCAAGTGTAGCAACTGTATGGCTACCAATAACAGTCACAAATAAGGGCAACAATGTTATACCAATGTGTCAGAAGTAATAGACACTGAATAGCTAGTAGGCAGTATAGATAGTAACAGCGCCGCTACTGGAATCACAGCAGATACAATGCGTATATAGAAGCAGATAGCGAAAAAGACAGCCAGTCTAATAACACGCTGCTACTGCAATATTAGCTACTACAAGAGAAAAATAAATGCAAGCATATAGCACACAAAGGGTCTACTGTAGAGAGTTTTAATTTAGTAGGCTAGATATAAGTGTCCACAATTTATTAAATAAAGAAATAATAAAAGCTAATTTTTAATCAACAAATACCAAAAAACCAAACATGCACATGTCAAGAGTAGGCAACTAGTAGTCTTAGACTAAATGTAAATACAAAAACATCAGCAAAAAGACACACCTTACCATCGAGGCCTTCTGCAATTTCGCTGATAAAGATATTAAACAATATGGGTCCCAGAACAGATCCCTGAGGTACCCCACTGGTAACAAGACCTTGGTCTGAATATACTCCATTGACTACAACCCTCTGTTGCCTGTCCCTCAGCCTAATCCATTCAACAATATGGGAGTCCAAGCCCAAAGACTGCAATTCAATGATAAGCCTTCTATGTGGGCCAGTATCAAAAGCCTTACTAAAGTCTAGATAAGCGATGTCTACTGCACCTCCTCCATCTATTATTTTAGTCACCCAATCAAAAAAATCAATAAGATTAGTTTGACATGATCTCCCTGAAGTAAACCCATGCTGTTTTTCATCTTTCAATCCATGGGATTTTAGATGTTCCACAATCCTCTCCTTAAGTATGGTTTCCATTAACTTCCCCACTATTGATGTCAGGCTTACTGGCCTATAGTTGCCCGATTCCTCCCTACTACCTTTCTTGTGAATGGGCACAACATTTGCTAATTTCCAATCTTCTGGGACGACTCCTGTTGCCAGTGATTGGTTAAATAAATCTGTTAATGGTTTTGCTAGTTCACCGCTGAGCTCTTTTAATAGCTTTGGGTGTATTCCATCAGGCCCCTGTGACTTATTTGTATTAATTTTAGACAGCTGACTTAGAACCTCTTCCTCTGTAAGGACACATGCATCAAAAGATTCATTAGTCTTCTTTCCTAACTGAGGTCCTTTTCCTTCATTTTCTTTTGTAAAAACTGAACAGAAGTATTCATTGAGGCAGTCAGCTAGTTCTTTATCTTCTTCCATATACCTTCCTTCTTTTGTTTTTAATTTGGTAATTCCTTGTTTTAGTTTACTTTTTTCATTTATGTATCTGAAGAATGCCTTATCGCCTTTTTTCCCTGACTGAGCTAATTTCTCTTCTGCCTGTGCTTTAGAAGCTCTTATAACTTGTTTGGCCTCTTTTTTTTTATAATTCCTAAATGCGATCTTTTTGTTTTTAATGATTTTGGCCACTTCTGCTGAGTACCACAGTGGTCTCTTCCTTTTTTTGGCTTTTACTGACAAGCCTAATGCAATTTTCTGTTGCCTTCAATAGTGCCACTTTTAAGTAGTCCCATTTCTCCTGGACTCCAATGAAACTGTTCCAATCTGATAGGGACTCGTATACCACTAATCTAATTTTAGAAAAGTTATCTAAATCTTTTGTTTTTGTGTGGTGTGACTCAGTCACTGTACTTACAGTAAACCAAACTGACTGGTGATCACTAGATCCCAAGCTTTCCCCTACAGTAATATCAGAAACCAAATTCCCATTTGTGAATACTAAATCTAAAATGGCCTCCTTCCGGGTTGGCTCCTCAACTACTTGCTGCAGAGATAATCCCAGTAGGGAATTTAGAATATCTGTACTCCTGGCAGAACTAGCTATTTTGGTTTTCCAGTTTACATCAGGAAGATTGAAGTCTCCATAATGATAACTTCCCCCTTCAATGTCATTTTAGCTATTTCTTCAACGAGTAGATCATCTAATTCTTTGACTTGGCTAGGTGGTCTATATATCACACCTACACAAGTTACCTCATGATTATCAAGCTGCAAGGTAACCCAAACTGACTCTAAATTGTTCTCGCTAACTTGTATTAAATTAGATTTTATGCTATCTTTCACATACAGGGCCACCCCTCCCCCTTCTTGCCTTCTCTGTCTTTCCTGTATAGAGAGAACCCTGGTATTGTTATATCCCAGTCATTACTCCCCTTGAACCACGTCTCAGTAACAGCCACTACATCTATATTCTCAGATGCCATTATAGCCTCAAGTTCATTGATCTTATTCCCTAAACTGCGAGCATTTGTAGACAAGAATCTGAGCTTTTCATTTCTTAACCTTTGTGCTATTGGCATTTTCTGGCATTGTTCCGGGGGGCAGTTGGACTGCTGGATTATCACTCTTTTGCCCCCCTTTCCTAGTTTAAATGCTCCTTAGCAAATACTTGGAACTGTTCACCGAGGACATTCGTTCCCTTGAGAGAAAGATGCAAACCATCTTTCTTGTACAGTTCTTTTCCATTCCAACAAGAGCTAACATGAGACACAAAGCCAAACCCTTGGTTCAGACACAATTCACCAAGCCATACATTGAATTCCTTAATGCGCATCTTCCTTTCATGCTGAAGGTTATGCACAGGCAAAACTGCAGAGAATGAAACAGTTGATGCAACCTCCCGTATATCCTTTCCAAGTGTGTGAAAAGCTTCTTTCACCTTTGAAACCTCATTGCAAGCCAGATTGTTTGTCCCAAGATGGATAATAACATCCACTTCCCTTTCCTGCTTTGCTTGGCTAACAATATTAAGGATCCGTCGTCTATCCCTGCTAGCGGTAGCACCAGTAAGACATCTCACAACACCATTCTCCTCAAACTTCACACCTCTTATGATGGAATCGCCCCCACAAACAGCTGCTTACTATCAATCCTCACCTTGTCCTTTTTGTCTTTGGCTGCAGTCTTGCATACTTTAGGCATGGGAGATGATTGTTTCTCACCCACTGTGCTTGAGCCATCCTCCATGTTGCTCTTGCACTCTGAAAGTGCTGCAAATGAATTATGGAGAGCCACAGACTGTGGGACATGTCTTCTATCCACAACTCTCAGTCTACCAGGACCTACAGTAACCAATCTTCCATTTCTAGGGGGCCTCTGTGGCAGTGGCATTGCAATGTTCTCAGCCTGAGTTTGTTTAATGGTTAATTTACAAATCTCATATTTCAAAAAGGTAATTTCCTGCTGCATTATGGAGAGCTGTCTACAGATCAGACAGTATCCAAACCTCTCAAGAGTGGAACCTGAAATAAAAGCACAACAATTCCTGCACAGAACCAGGTGTGCCATTTCAAAGAGGGGAAAGATTTTAAACAAACAAATCTTACTTGTTTAGATTGTATCCACCTTCAGATTACCTCCTGAGCATCTCCGGAATATCTCCAATGCACTTGTAAATCAGCACTTGGAATAGCAGCCTCTTTTGAAACACAGTGTCTGAATATCCACCAGAAACACCACTTAAGTTCTGCTACAGTGGAAAAACTCTGAGTTAGACTAAGTTAGTCTCCTGAATATCTCCAATGCACTTGTAAATCAGCACTTGGAATAGCAGCAAGCTATATAATGATATATGTAATATTGTGGTCACTATTACCTAGTGTTTCTCGAACAGTAACATTTCCAACAAGCTCTGCATCATTAGAAATTGCCAGATCCAACAGAGCATTGCTCCTAGAGTGAGCTTCTATAATCTGGCCCATAAAGTTGTCCTGCAGCAAGTTGAGGAATTTTCTTCCCTTTGCGGTTGAGGCAGAACCATGACCCCAGTCAATGTCTGGGAAGTTAAAATCTCCCATTATGTGTTATCTGCACTTTATTCCTCTCTCCACATAGTGTTAGTAATGAACAAGGTTAATGTAAAGCAGAAATAAAATGAATTTTAGCAGGAAAATGTTCTTGTAGCTTTTACTCACTGACATTCTGTAGAGGGAAGTCAGGTGGGCGTATGTATATGGATATATATATGTATCTGCCCCTTCTTTGATGTGTGTATATATGTATGTATATGGGCCCCCTTATATGGCCAATAGGGATATATATTCCCTGTATGGCCGTGTATATATTCCCTTTTATGTAGATGTATATATGAGGATGTGTGTATGCAGTGCATACATCTGTATATGTGTATCTGCCATGGCTCTCCCCCAGGTATATGTATATATATATATATATATATATATATATATACACCGTCAGGTCCATAAATATTGGGACATCGACACAATTCTAACATTTTTGGCTCTATACACCACCACAATGGATTTGAAATGAAACAAACAAGATGTGCTTTAACTGCAGACTGTCAGCTTTAATTTTAGGGTATTTTCATCCAAATAAGGTGAACGGTGTAGGAATTACAACAGTTTGCATATGTGCCTCCCACTTATTAAGGAACCAAAAGTAATGGGACAATTGGCTTCTCAGCTGTTCCATGGCCAGGTGTGTGTTATTCCTTCATTATCCCAATTACAATGAGCAGATAAAAGGTCCAGATTTAATTTCAAGTGTGCTATTTGCATTTGGAATCTGTTGCTGTCAACTCTCAAGATGAGATCCAAAGAGCTGTCACTATCAGTGAAGCAAGACTTCATTAAGCTGAAAAAACAAAACAAACCCATCAGAGATAGCAAAAACATTAGGCGTGGCCAAAACAACTGTTTGGAACATTCTTAAAAAGAAGGAACGCACCGGTGAGCTCAGCAACACCAAAAGACCCGGAAGACCATGGAAAACAACTGTGGTGGATGACCGAAGAATTCTTTCCCTGGTAAAGAAAACACCATTCACAACAGTTGGCCAGATCAAGAACACTCTCCAGGAGGTAGGTATATGTGTGTCAAAGTCAACAATCAAGAGAAGACTTCACCAGAGTGAATACAGAGGGTTCACCACAAGATGTAAACCATTGGTGAGTCTCAAAAACAGGAAGGCCAGATTAGCGTTTGCCAAACGACATCTAAAAAAGCCTTCACAGTTCTGGAACAACATCCTATGGACAGAGGAGACCAAGATCAACTTGTACCAGAGTGATGTGAAGACAAGAGTATGGAGAAGGAAAGGAACTGCTCATGATCCTAAGCATACCACCTCATCAGTGAAGCATGGTGGTGGTAGTGTCATGGCGTTTAGAGCCAGGTTGGGTGGGCTGCTAATGAATGTATGTGTGTGTGTACTGTATTAGATAGTTTTGTGGGTGGAATTTGGGAACTGTGTAGTGTAGTGAGTATTGTATTTATGGTGCTGTATTATGTGTATTGTGCATTGTAGATTGATAATAAATATATTGTATTATTTGTATTATACCTACTGTGTAACGTGTTGTTATTAGCGGTAGCTAGCTCAGTTAGGCGCTTGCAGCTAGTTTAGTGATTAGCGTAAGGCAAAGTGAAAGTGTTATTAATATAAAGGTATAAATAGGCGGAGTCATCGGTAGACGGCTCCTCCTATTTATGAATATTAATTATTGATATTTGCATAAATATTGGTAATTAATATTCCCCCCTTACACATCCAGTAGTTGTATCGAGGCAGTATCTTTTTCATAGTTTTGTACTATTAACTGTAAACGTCTAATACATCCAGTAATTACATTATTTATTAGTTTCTGATGGGATTATTATTTAAAGGGGTAATCCAGGAATTTGATATTGATGGCCTATCCTTGAGAAAGGCCATCAATATCAGCACAGCAGGGTTTCGGCACCACAGCCAATAAGCTGTTTGAAGAGGCTGCTGAACTCACCGGAACTCCAATGAGTGCTGCAGTTTCTTCACATCTTACCAAGCAAAGCGCCGTACATTGCATAGTGGTTGTGTCTGATATTGCAGCTAATCCCCATTCACCTAAATGGGACTGAGCTGTGTCTAAGCCATATGACCGATGTACAATGATGTCACTGGCCTAAGAAGAGGCCTAAGCTCTCACAGAGCGCTGCAGCCACTTCAAACAGCTAATCAGCAGGGGTCCCTGGAGTCGGACCCCTGCTGCTCTGATATTGATGACCTATTCTTTGTGCCGCTGATGGTGGTTAGTCTCCACCCAAAAAATAGCAATAGTGGCTTAGTCGCCTATATACTGGAAGTTGACCATTTCATAAATTTTTACAAACGTGTATTACAGGGACAGTGTATGTTTTTGTAAACTTCTTTTTAATTGCACAATTCACGGTACAAAATCAGATCAATTGTGAGAATAAACATAAAGAATACAACCTGAGTCCTTCGTTTTATTCGAAATCCTTGTCAGGATAGATGCGTTATCATACATTCATGCCCATGTGCACTCGGCCAGCATTCCTTCACAGATCGTAGTTCACAAGTGTAGGAGCAGCAAACCGCACCTTGCCACTTGAAATGTTGATATGACTTTATACCATGATTGGTGAAATTAAAGAGACGTTTACAAAAGTATACACTTTCCTTGTAAGGCCTCATGCACACGACAGTTATTTTTCTCGGCCTCCGTTCTGGTTTTTTTGCGGATAGGATGGGGACTCATTCATTTCAAGGGTCAGCAAAAAAATGCTGATAGTTCATCCGTTTATGTTCTGCATCCGTTGTCCATGTTTCCCTTCAGCAAAAAAATAGTGCATGTCCTACTTTTTTCACATTTGCGGACAAGGACGCAAAAAACAACTGTCGTGTGCATGAGGCCTAAGACTGAGTTTACGCTTCAGTTATTTGATCAGTTATTTCCATCAGTTATTGTGAGCCAAAACCCATAGTGAAGCCTACACAGATATTAGGTATAATGGAAAGATCTGCACCTGTTCTGTGTTTTTGACCCACACCTGGTTTTGGCCAAAAAAAAACTGATGGAAATAACTGACCAAATAATTGAAGTGTGAACTTGGCCTTATACACATTTGTGAAAATTTAAAAGCTAGTCTCCACCCACCCTGTCTGGGAGAACTGCAAACGAGACATTGATCATGCACAGGGGAAAACTGCTAAAAAAAAATGACAGATACAAGTGATATAATGGCCAGAAATATTCATCATGTACACACACTGTACTATTTATTTATTCTATTGCAAAACTTTAGTACGTACTGGGGATGTGTATAAATTCACATATTGTAACACATTATGCTTGATAAAGACTCAGTGGAGTCAAAATGTTGCATGCTGGGTTAACAATAAACACCGAAATTCTTTGAGAAGTTGGAGTGCTGCGTTTTTTTCCTGTATCTCTGAGCCTATTAGCTACACAGTTATTCTCTATAATTAAGGCAAAGAACTTCATAAGAACTAAGCCCAATGACTGCATTAGGCTACTTTCACACTCGCGTTTTGTGCGGATCCGTCACGGATCCGTTTTCTGTTGTGCCAGATTGTGTCATTAAAAACAGATCCGTCCCCATTGACTTACATTGTGAGCCAGGACTTACACTGAGCCAGGACAGATCCGTTTGGCTCAGTTTCATCAGACGGACACCAAAACGCTGCAAGCAGCGTTTTGGTGTCCGTCTCTAAAGCGGAATAGTGACTGAACTGATGCATTCTGAGCGGATGCTTTTCCATTCAGAATGCATTAGAATGCAAACTGATCCGATTTGGACCGCTTGTGAGAGCCCTGAACAGATCTCACAATCGGAAAGCCAAAACGCGAGTGTGAAAGTAGACTTAGTCTGCTGTTCCACAGTCTTTGTTTGGTCAGTGCTTGATCAGTGATTTCCACCAGTGACTGTGAGTCAACATCACGAGTGGAGGCTACACAGAAGTAAGGTATAATGGAAAGACCTGTTCTGTTTTTTTAATCCAAAGCTGGTTTTGGCTCACAATCACTAATGGAAATCACTGATCAAACACATCAAAAGCAACCTTATTCTGAACTTGTTGACTTCCAGACCCCTGATAAAGTTTCACCTCACCCTCCTCTCTTGGGTGGCTTTCTATGTGAATCATAAATGCAAAATACGTCTTAGAAAATATAGTTATGGGGAACCTGTCAGGGCGATCATGGTGTTTGAGCTACAGGCGCCATGTTGTTATGAACCAACTATATTGCAACTTATGAGCCTGGCGCAGCTTCGATCGCTCTACTCCAGTCACCAGAGGATTAGCAACATTCTATCCTGAGCCCATAGTGATCACTAGTAATAGAAATATAACTGATACTGCGCTGGTCTTAAA
This sequence comes from Bufo bufo, assembly GCF_905171765.1. Lineage (NCBI taxonomy): Eukaryota > Metazoa > Chordata > Amphibia > Anura > Bufonidae > Bufo > Bufo bufo. Next base: position 478,204,513 of record NC_053389.1, read on the forward strand.
CTGACTATATGGTAATAACCCGGCACTACAAAATACCATAAAGATCAAATGTGCCACCTGAACAGTGTTAATTAACATGGAAACTTATTGACAAAAGATGCCACTGTACACCTATACAATAGCTTCTATGAGCAGTATACGTCAATAAATCCTGCTGACGTATACTTCTGAAGGACACTACATGGCACCCTAAGCTTGGCAGATTCATAGGATTACCAGTCATCTACTTTGGTCTTTTGAGACAGCTATCTAATTTTGAACAGAGCCAACACCTTAATAGAAACATAGAAACATAGAAACATAGAATGTGTCGGCAGATAAGAACCATTTGGCCCATCCAGTCTGCCCAATATACTAAATACTATGGATAGCCCCTGGCCCTATCTTATATGAAGGATGGCCTTATGCCTATCCCATGCATGCTTAAACTCCTCCACTGTATTTGCAGCTACCACTTCTGCAGGAAGGCTATTCCATGCATCCACTACTCTCTCAGTAAAGTAATACTTCCTGATATTACTTTTAAACCTTTGCCCCTCTAATTTAAAACTATGTCCTCTTGTAGCAGTTTTTCTTCTTTTAAATATTCTCTCCTCTTTTACTTTGTTGATTCCCTTTATGTATTTAGCAGTTTCTCTCATCTCCCCTCTGTCTCGTCTTTCTTCCAAGCTACACATGTTAAGGTCCTTTAATCTTTCCTGGTAAGTTTTATCCTGCAATCCATGTACCAGTTTAGTAGCTCTTCTCTGAACTCTCTCCAAAGTATCAATATCCTTCTGGAGATATGGTCTCCAGTACTGAGCACAATACTCCAAATGAGGTCTCACTAGTGCTCTGTAGAGCGGCATGAGCACCTCCCTCTTTCTACTAGTAATGCCTCTCCCTATACACCCAAGCATTCTGCTAGCATTTCCTGCTGCTCTATGACATTGTCTGCCTGCCTTTAAGTCTTCTGAAATAATGACCCCTAAATCCCTTTCCTCAGATACTGAGGTTAGGACTGTATCACTGATTTTATATTCTGCTCTTGGGTTTTTACGGCCCAGGTGCATTATCTTGCACTTATCAACATTAAATTTTAGTTGCCATATTTTTGACCATTCCTCTAGTTTTCCTAAGTGCTTTTCCATTTGGTGTATCCCTCCAGGAACATCAACCCTGTTACAAATCTTTGTGTCATCAGCAAAAAGACACACCTTACCATCGAGGCCTTCTGCAATTTCGCTGATAAAGATATTAAACAATATGGGTCCCAGAACAGATCCCTGAGGTACCCCACTGGTAACAAGACCTTGGTCTGAATATACTCCATTGACTACAACCCTCTGTTGCCTGTCCCTCAGCCACTGCCTAATCCATTCAACAATATGGGAGTCCAAGCCCAAAGACTGCACTTTATTGATAAGCTTTCTATGTGGGCCAGTATCAAAAGCCTTACTAAAGTCTAGATAAGCGATGTCTACTGCACCTCCTCCATCTATTATTTTAGTCACCCAATCAAAAAAATCAATAAGATTAGTTTGACATGATCTCCCTGAAGTAAACCCATGCTGTTTTTCATCTTTCAATCCATGGGATTTTAGATGTTCCACAATCCTCTCCTTAAGTATGGTTTCCATTAATTTCCCCACTATTGATGTCAGGCTTACTGGCCTATAGTTGCCCGATTCCTCCCTACTACCTTTCTTATGAATGGGCACAACATTTGCTAATTTCCAATCTTCTGGGACGACTCCTGTTGCCAGCGATTGGTTAAATAAATCTGTTAATGGTTTTGCTAGTTCAACGCTGAGCTCTTTTAATAGCTTTGGGTGTATCCCATCAGGCCCCTGTGACTTATTTGTATTAATTTTAGACAGCTGACTTAGAACCTCTTCCTCTGTAAAGACACATGCATCAAAAGATTCATTAGTCTTCTTTCCTAACTGAGGTCCTTCTCCTTCATTTTCCTTTGTAAAAACTGAACAGAAATATTCATTGAGGCAGTCAGCTAGTTCTTTATCTTCTTCTATATACATTCCTTCTTTTGTTTTTAATTTGGTAATTCCTTGTTTTAGTTTCCTTTTTTCATTTATGTATCTGAAGAATGCCTTCTGGCCTTTTTTTCCTGACTGAGCTAATTTCTCTTCTGCCTGTGCTTTGGAAGCTCTTATAACTTGTTTGGCCTCTCTCTGCCTAATCTTATAAATTTGTCTGTCATCCTCGTTTTGTTTTTTTTTATAATTCCTAAATGCTATCTTTTTGTTTTTAATGATTTTGGCCACTTCTGCTGAGTACCACAGTGGTCTCTTCCTTTTTTTGCTTTTACTGACAAGCCTAGTGCAATTTTCTGTTGCCTTCAATAGTGCCACTTTTAAGTAGTCCCATTTCTCCTGGACTCCAATGAAACTGTTCCAGTCTGATAGGGACTTGTATACCACTAATCTAATTTTAGAAAAGTCTGTTTTTCTAAAATCTAAAACTTTTGTTTTTGTGTGGTGTGACTCAGTCACTGTACTTATAGTAAACCACACTGACTGGTGATCACTAGATCCCAAGCTTTCCCCTACAGTAATATCAGATACCAAATTCCCATTTGTGAATACTAAATCTAAAATGGCCTCCTTCCGGGTTGGCTCCTCCACTACTTGCTGTAGAGATAATCCCAGTAGGGATTTTAGAATATCTGTACTCCTGGCAGAACTAGCTATTTTGGTTTTCCAGTTTACATCTGGAAGATTGAAGTCTCCCATAATGATAACTTCCCCCTTCAATGTCATTTTAGCTATTTCCTCAACTAGTAGATCATCTAATTCTTTGACTTGGCTAGGTGGTCTATATATCACACCTACACGAGTTGCCTTATGATTATCAAGCTGCACGGTAACCCAAACTGACTCTAAATTGTTCTCACTAACTTGTATCAAATTAGATTTTAGGTTATCTTTCACATACAGGGCCACCCCTCCCCCCTTCTTGCCTTCTCTGTCTTTCCTGTATAGAGAGAACCCTGGTATTGATATATCCCAGTCATTACTCCCCTTGAACCACGTCTCAGTAACAGCCACTACATCTATATTCTCAGATGCCATTATAGCCTCAAGTTCATTGATCTTATTTCCTAGACTGCGAGCATTTGTAGACAAGACTCTGAGCTTGTCATTTCTTAACCTTTGTGCTACTGCCCTTTTCTGGCATTGTTTCGGGGGGCAGTTGGACTGCTGGATTATCACTCTTTTGCCCCCCTTTCCTAGTTTAAATGCTTCTTAGCAAATACCTGGAACTGTTCACCGAGGACATTCGTTCCTTTGAGAGAAAGGTGCAAACCATCTTTCTTGTACAGTTCTTTTCCATTCCAACAAGAGCTAACATGAGACACAAAGCCAAACCCTTGGTTCAGACACCATTCACCAAGCCATACATTGAATTCCTTAATGCGCATCTTCCTGTCATGCTGAAGGTTATGCACAGGCAAAACTTCAGAGAATGAAACAGTTGATGCAACCTCCTGTATATCCTTTCCAAGTGTGTGAAAAGCTTCTTTCACCTTTGAAACCTCATTGCAAGCCAGATCGTTTGTCCCAAGATGGAGAATAACATCCACTTCCCTTTCCTGCTTTGCTTGCCTAACAATATTAACGATCCGTCGTCTATCCCTGCTAGCGGTAGCACCAGGGAGACATCTCACAACACCATTCTCCTCAAACTTCACACTGCTGCCGGAAATCTAAGATGTCAACCTGTTTATATTTTTTTATGTGGCAAATTGGGTAGGAGGACAGCATTCTGGCTCACATGTACCAGAATTTCTACAGATTTTTCTTCTGGATTTGTGTATAGTGAATAAAATTTGTACAAATCTCATCCATGCTCTGCATTAAATTTTCCTTGCATAAAATGACCTGCTGTGTGGACTTTTATACTGTATCTGTATGTCAGTTCCTGACTTGGATTTGTTGTGGATTTTTGGAGTTTAATGAGGAAGTCAAAATTTGTAACAAACCCCAGTTGTGTACTTTGCTGCTGATTACCCACAGATCTGCAGCAAAATCTGCAAATACTAAGCAAAAAAAAATACACTTCTTTAAAATAAAAAACACTATACTCACCTTCTCTGGCACATGTTTGGCTCCCCTGTCTTGCCGTATACCCATCTTTGTACAGTCCTGCCTCCTAAAAGAACATCTCATCACATGTCACTGCTGCCGGAAATCAGGGCTCACCCTGCGGCTCAGGGCTTAAAGCTGGATCATATTGCAGATATTAAAAGTAGGGCAGCAGCTAACGATTATTTGAATAATCGATTAGTTGTCGATAATTTCATCGATTAATCGGGAAAAAACACCAAAATGACAAAACAAGGGGTTTATATGATTGTACTTGAAAAATTATGTTCAAAGGCCACATTAAAACAAATTGTGGATGACACTGTTATGGGGGATCTGTGGATGACACTGTTATGGGGGATCTGTGGATGACACTGTTATGGGGGATCTGTGGATGACACTATTATGGGGGATCTGTAGATGGCGCTGTTAAGGTGGATCTGTGGATGTCACACTGTTATAGGGGATCTGTATATGACACACTGTTATGAACGTAACATGCCTGCTCCGCCCACTTTATGAATGAAGCAGGCGGAGCAGGCGCGTCACGTGAGTAAGTGACGTGACGCCGCCGCCCGCTCTGCCTGTTACCGGAGCTTCATTGTAAGGTAATAAAGATGCGCTGATTTAAAGTTCAAGTAAAAGTTACTGCCGGTTAAGGACCCGCAGGCATAGCGCCGCATAGCAACGAATTGGCCGATTATTCGATAACGGAATTCGTCGACAATGAATCCCGTTATCGAATATTATCGATAACTTCGATTGATCATTGCAGCCCTAATTTCAGAGAATCTTTACTTGTTAGAAGATTCTTTTGACAATAAGTTGATCACAAAGTGTTTTCCGTTTAGGACCTTTAATGGTCAGCTGTTCCATGTACAAAAACCTGGCAACAAGTTTTCAATATCCACTACAGGTGATCAACTTGCAGGATGACAGGCCGAACTGGATGGACAAATGTCTTTTTTCGGCCTCATGTACTATGTTACTATGATACAGAGGAAATTAAAGGGGTATGTCTGCACCTATTGGACATTTTTCATCTCATTGCTGTCAAGGTCCACATACCTATGGCATAAGTCTTCCACTCGATCTCACTCTGGATTTCTAAGGAGACATAAAGTACATGAGTATCTGACATCCTCCGTACAAGACACATATTACAAGTTCCACAAAACATGGTTCTATTGGAGGGAATTTGAACACTCCGCTATATACTGTGACTGCCTCTGACACTTAGCATCACAGGATCGTCTGAGACGCCATGTCCTTCCAATATCAAAGAGCAACTTGACATTCACTTTCTAGTTGCTGTAGTCCTTTGTGTTTTTGATGTCTCGATTTCATGGTATTTAAGATGCAAGGGGCTTGCTCCTGCTTTGCCATTGTGTCTCTGTTTATGAATGTAGGGATTAAAAAAAAAAAAATCTATGGTACGCCCTAAAACGCATGTAAAAATACTACAAAAAGGATTTTGAAATGCATTAAAAATCCTTTCCTGAAGGAGGCCTATCTGATGGGAACGAAATTTTCATTTAAGATAGAGAACAAAGAGACATTTTTGGGTATTTTCTGCATAAATGTAAATATGATAGAATGAACGGAAAACGTACTGTATTTAGAAATGTATGTATAAGTGTTTGCTGTCAAATTGTTTATGGGAAGTGGATTCTGATATTTTCAAGCAAATGCATAATTAAAGCACAGCTGTAATTAAAAATTCTAGCAACTCCTACACAACCATCTATAAATAACACTTCCCCTGCAAACATACTAAAAGGCTTTTACCTATATACTTTTCTGGCAACATGTCAATAGCGTCATAAATTAGTCAAAATGACTACTAGTTGTCCATACTTAATAGTTACAAGATGCTGTTGAAAAGTTTGAAACTTATTTTATACATAAATAACATTGCCATTTCTTACAATATCTTGAGCTTTCATTCATTGAAGGATAAATCTTGTAGTGCTGTGCAGCCTGTCTACTTGAAAATTATAATCTAGCTATGGGATGTTGCCTGCAGAAATTACACTTATGTTTGATGGCAGGAAGCTGCAGTGCAGTCAAATTACTTACTACCTAGCCACAGCTTTGACAGGGGAGTATCCCTCCAAATGGAAAATAACACGTGTATTTTCTACCAAACACTCATGACTTTCAGTAGGTCTAGGAGCTAATATACAGACAAGGCTTGGCTCATCATACTCCCACAAAGCATTCATCCCCGCTGCTATTCTCTCATTAACTCAGTCCTCAACTCCCGCCCCTACAGTTATTGAGGTCGGATTTTTTTTTACAAACTAGTATTGTAACTCAACATAACTTTGCCTCCTTGCATTGCGATGGGCGATCAGGGTACTATATGCAATATATATCTGGATGTTGTATTGCAACGTCAGGCCCGGTATGAGAAGGCACTGGGTGGAAAGCATAGTATCATGTATGCCATGCCTGGTCCAGACCTGATGGTGATGACCAAGCTAAGTGTGACAGTATTACCTGTCCCTAACAAGGAGATGGTAGTGCACAGCACTAGATTTACCAAGGATCTGAAGATCCTAGGGCCTGGATAATTCGATGGATCTTTGGCCCAAACTCCCGGCTGGGAGAAGGTCAGTATCTTAATTCCTCACGGTCATGATAAAGGCTGTGGGCCTGTGTGGCCTCTGGGGCAACTTCAGGCCATTGTTCTCGAGACCGGGTAGGCGCAATGGGCTTTAACAGATGGGAGGCCTACGGCGAACCTCCCATGGGGTCTCTTTATTGGAGTGTATATCATCTGAATCCAGAGGAAAAAAAGCAGGCTGGTTTGAGAGCTGCATTTATACAAGCAGGCAAATAACGCGAGTTTGTGAGCGTTCGCGTGTTTGTTTCAAGTGTGTGTTTGTATTAAGTGTGTGACTTTAGATTACGTGACTTGAGATTCAGGGACTTTAGGAGGGGACTACAGTAAGTTAGATTCTTATCACTGCACTATATTGTATTTTTCTCTTTTCTTGCGTAATCCCCACTTAGTATCTGTTCCATTATTGACAGCGCAGTCCAGTGCACATCTTGTCTAATGTATGCAGTCCTGGAACAGCAATTTAAGGATACATATATTTAGATCAAAAGCTTAGGGCAAGGACGACCTCAAAGGTATTATTTTCCAAAATACTATCGGTACCATGAGCCACACAAGAAAGGCAGCAGGAGATTAGGGAGGTTAACAAGTGGCTCAAGAACTGGTGTAGGAAGGAGACGTTTGCGTTCCTGGAGAACTGGGCTGGCTTCTCTGTCGGCTACAGGCTCTATCGTAGGGATGGGCTGCACCTCAATGGGGAAGGGGCAGCTGTGTTGGGGGAGAAGATGGCTAAAAGGTTGGAGCAGTGTTTAAACTAGGGACTGGGGGGAGGGTAATTACATTATAGGATGGGAAGATAGTGCAGATAGAGACTGGGGGCAAGGTAATAGGACTGGGGGAGGAATGGATGGAGGGACTAGAACAGCTCAGAAGAAAAAGTATAGGGTAAAAAATATACATAAACCTCTTAAATGCATGTATACTAATGCCAGAAGCCTCACTAATAAAACTGGGGAACTGGAATTAGTGATGTGTGAGGAGGACTATGACATAGTGGGAATAACTGAGACATGGCTGGATGATAGCTATGACTGGGCGGTTAATGTACAGGGTTACAGTCTGTTTATAAAGGATTGCCAAAACCAGAGAGGGGGAGGGGTCTGCCTTTATGTAAAGTCCTGTCTAAAGCCCACACTCCGGGAAGATACGAGGGACATGAACATGTGGAGTCACTGTGGGTAGAAATACATGGAGGCAAAAATAATAATAAATTACTAATAGGAGTTTATTATAAACCACCTAATATACCAGAGTCCACAGAAAATCTACTACTACACGAGATAGACAAGGCGGCAAATCATAATGAGGTGGTTATTATGGGGGACTTCAACTACCCCGATATAGACTGCGAAACCGAAACTTGTATATCTCATAAAGGAAACAGGTTCTTGGCAATAACCAAAGACAATTACCTTTCCCAACTGGTTCAGGACCCGACTAGAGGGACGGCCATACTGGACTTCGATTGATCATTGCAGCCCTAATTTCAGAGAATCTTTACTTGTTAGAAGATTCTTTTGACAATAAGTTGATCACAAAGTGTTTTCCGTTTAGGACCTTTAATGGTCAGCTGTTCCATGTACAAAAACCTGGCAACAAGTTTTCAATATCCACTACAGGTGATCAACTTGCAGGATGACAGGCCGAACCAATAGACCTGACAGAACAACAGATGTGCAGGTTGGGGGACACCTGGGAAATAGTGACCATAAAGTAATAACCTTCCAATTATCATTCAAAAGAGTGTTTCTTCAGGGAGGAGCAAAAATACCAAACTTCAAAAAAGCTCAATTTAGCCAGCTAAGAGAGGCCATAGGCCTAACTAACTGGGACAAAGTCCTCAAAAATAAAAATACAGCCACAAAATGGGATATTTTTTAAAAGCATTCTAAAATCTAATTGTGAGAGGTACATACCTTATGGGAATAAAAGGTTAAGGAACAACCAAAAACCAATGTGTATAAATAGAACTGTAAAGAAAGCAATAAATGAAAAAAAGAAAGCATTTAAATCACTAAAAACAGGAGGGTAGCGAGGAAGCACTGAAAAACGAAGGAAAAAAATAGAATATGTAAAAAACAAATAAAAGCCGCCAAATTTGAAGGTGTCGGTCCTCTACAGAGTAATGAGGGGGGAGTTGCAGAGAGCGTTGAGGAGAAAGCAAAGCTATAAAATATTTTTTTCTCCACTGTATTCACTGAAGAAAATAAACTGTCAGATGAAATGCAGAATGTAAAAGTTAATTCCCCATTAAAAGTGCCCTGTCTGACCCAGGAAGAAGTACAGCGGCATCTTAAAAATATTAAAATAGACAAATCGCCAGGACCAGAGGGCATACACCCCCGTATCCTAGGAGAATTAAGTAATGTCATAGCCAGACCCTTATTTCTGATATTTAAGGACTCTATACTGACAGGGAGTGTTCCACAGGATTGGCGCATAGCAAATGTGGCAATATTCAAAAAGGGTACAAAAACAGAGCCTGGAAACTATAGGCCAGTAAGTTTAACATCTGTCATGGGTAAACAAAAGGTTTTCTAACAGATGCTATCTTGGAGTACCTCAATGAAAATAAGCAAATAACGCCATATCAGCATGGCTTCATGAGGGATCAGTCATGTAAAACTAATTTAATCAGTTTCTATGAGGAGGTAAGTTCTAGACTTGACAGCGGCGAATCAATGATGTCGTATATCTGGACTTTTCCAAAGCATTTGACACTGTACCGCATAAAAGGTTAGTATATAAAGTGAGAATGTTTGGACTGGGAGAAAATGTCTGTATGTGGGTAAGTAACTGCCTCAGTAATAGAAAACAGAGGGTGGTTATTAACGGTACACACTCAGATTGGGTCACTGTCACTAGTGGAGTACCTCAGGGGTCAGTATTGGGCCCTATTCTCTTTAATATATTTATTAATGCTCTTGTAGAAGGCTTGCACAGTAAAATATACATTTTTACAGATGACACTAAACTGTGTAAAGTAATTGACATGGAAGAGGACAGTATACTGTTACAGATGAATCTGGATAGATTGGAGGCTCGGGCAGATAAGTGGCAGATGAGGTTTAACACTGACAAATGTAAGGTTATGCACATGGGAAGGAATAATGCAAGTCACCTGTACATACTAAATGGTAAAACACTGGTTAACACTGACATGGAAAAGGACCTAGGAATTTTAGTGAACGGCAAACTAAGCTGTAAAAACCAGTGTCAGGCAACTGCTGCCAAGGCCAATAAGATAATGGGTTGCATAAAAAGGGGCATAGATGTTCGTGATGAGAACATAGTCCTACCACTTTACAAATCACTAGTCAGACCACACATGGAGTACTGTGTACAGTTCTGGGCTCCTGTGAACAAGGCAGACATAGCAGATCTGGAGAGGGTACAGAGGAGGGCAACTAAAGTAATAACTAGAATGGGGGACTACAGTATCCTGAAAGATTATCAACATTAGGGTTATTAACTTTAGAAAAAAAGACGACTGAGGGGAGCTCTAATTACTTTGTATAAATATATCAGGAGTCAGTACAGAGATCTCTCCCATCATCTATTTATCCCCAGGACTGTGACTGTGATGAGGGGACATCCTCTGCGTCTGGAGGAAAGAAGGTTTGTGCACAAACATAGAAGAGAATTCTTTATGGTAGAGCAGTAAAACTATGGAACTCTCTGCCTGAGGAGGTGGTGATGGTGATTTCACTAAAAGAGTTCAAGAGGGGCCTGGATGTATTTCTGCAGTGTAATAATATTACAGGCTATAGTTACTCGGGATGGGTTGTTGATCCAGGGAGTTATTCTGATTGCTTGATTGGAATAAGTGGGGAAAATTGGCTTCTACCTCACAGGTTTTTTTTTTTGCCTTCCTCTGGATCAACTTGCAGGATAACAGGCCGAACTGGATGGACAAATGTTTTTTTTTCTGGCCTTATATACTATGTTACTATGTTACTATCTCTCCTGGGTGAAGGATTGTATAGATGCTCCAGAAGATAATTACTCTTAATGGAGCAGTGGCTGGCAAAGAGCTCCTCGGTGCTGATGTCATCTCGTATAAACCCAAAGGCCCTTTAAACAGAGAACCAGAAGACAATTCCCTTGCAGAATTCAAAATCATACGATACTCCAGCAAGTCAAGCACCCTCCAATTCATGTGAGGCCTGCAACCTCGGTCTCCGTGGGTGAGAAAGTGGCAGATAATGACAATCTGTAATTTACATACATGTCTGTATATATACTTATATATGCCCCCAGGTTGTACGTGTGTATATATAGATATGTATTCAAGACCAAGAAAAATCCAGCTTCCAAGATGCAAAAGGTGGAATCTTTATTGTGCGTTTAAAATCCAATGCAAGACATCACAGGTTACAGTAACGCGTTTCAGACCGCAAGTAAATCAGGGTCCTTCATCATGACAAAAAACTTGTGTACAAAACTCAGTTTAAAAAGGCTAATCGACACCTGACACCCCAATCATTGAGTCACATGTCCTGATTAAACTGACTCAGAGCATGTGTCAACCATGAAGGGAGGGGAGGGAGGAAAAGACACACTTGAAATACACATGAAAAAATACACATGAAATATATATAAAAACATAATAGCAATGTTTAAAATTGGCAATGTGTAAAAAACATCAATGGCAGGCAAACATGAAATGAATATTGTAATATGAGATCATGTCTCTTGTTCAGACCTTCAGGATATCGCGTGGCGAGTAAAAACATCCAATAAGCCTCTCTATTAAGCAGCTTTCTCCTCAGGTCGCCACCTCTGGCTGGAATAAAGACCCTTTCTATACCTTGGGCTCTCAGATGGGTCACTTCACCACCATGTATAACTGCAAAATGTTCACTAACTGCAGATACGTTGCGATTTCTGTAATGCGGAATATCCGATATATGCTTGCAGATTTTATTTGGTTGGAAGTGCAACCTACATATTGCAACTTGCACATTTGGCAGGTCACTAAGTAGATAGCATTTTTTGTGTTGCAATTCAAGTAGCTATTAATGCTAAATTTTTTGGCATTAGCCATAGAATGGAAGAACTGGCTTACTTGAAAATAATCACAACAAATGCACCTACTGTGCCCGCACTTATAGCTCCCCTTCGTTGAAAGCCAGGTCGGTGTCACATTGCTTTTCTCTTTGTATAAACTGGGACTGATGAGACTGCCTAATGTGGGAGCTTTTTTTGCAGCACATCTAATACCTCCCGCTATTATTTCTGACCACTTTTCATCAAAGCTGAGGACTGGTAGATGTTTTTTAATAATTTTGCATATTTCCCTGTATTCGCCACTGTACTGAGTGACAAACGTAATGGGAGTGTGGCTATTCACTTTGCTGTTGCCCGCTGTATCCGTGGGGTTTGTATCAGGAAAGATCAAAGATTTGCGGTCCAAACTCTGAACTGTTTTTTTGCTATTTAGCATATGATTTAGTGAATAGGCTCTAAGAGCCAATCTATTCACAATCTTATTACTTTCCTGTTCAAAGGACGAAATGTCCGAACAGTTACGCCTGGTATGGATCAGCTCGCCTTTTGGAATGTTGTATATTACGCGTGGCGGGTGACATGATGATGCATGCAAAATAGTATTGCCCGCGAGCTCTTTCCTAAAAGTGGAGGTGTTCACACTAGAACTAGCAGAATCACCGCTCAATTTTAGATCCAAAAAGGAAACTGACCTGGTGTCAAAATGCAACGTGAAAGAAATAGAGGGTACACATGAATCCATGTATTCGCCAAATAGTGGTATGGACGCCACATCCCCAGACCATACAAACAGCAGGTCATCGATGAAGCGCCCATACCACTGCAAGCGATCGTAGAAAGGGTGGACGTCGATGAGGAGGAAGCTCCTCTCCCACCATGCCATAAATATATTAGCAATGGAGGGAGTGAACTTAGCCCCATCGACACCCCAGATACCTGCAAATAATAACATCCATTGAACATAAAGAAATTATGTTTCAAGAGAAAGCTGACCGACATCTCCAAAAATTCTTGCAATTCACAGGTATAGTTGCTACAGGTATTAAGGAACCAACACAGAGATCGCAGCGCCAATGCATGTGGTATATTCGTATAAAGTGACACCACGTCTGCAGCAATCCAAACATAATCCTCTCTCCATTGGAAAGACGACATGGCCTGCAACACAGATCCAGTGTCTTTTATGAAACCAGGGATGAGGGGAATGAGAGGTTGCAATAGCGAATCTACCCATTCAGACAAACGTTCTGAAAAGCTACCTATACCCGCCACAATGGGCCGCATTGGTGGAGGAAACACATCTTTGTGGATTTTTGTCAGGGCATGAAAAATAGGGATGACCGGGCAGGTAACATAAATGTAATCCTTTTCTTTTTGCAATAAACAGCCAGAATTAAGGCCAATGGATAATAAATCTGCAAGTTTTTTCTGAAAAGAGGGGAGCGGGTTGTCCTGGAGTGCCCTATATACATCCGGATCACTTTTTACACATTGCCAATTTTAAACATTGCCATTATGTTTTTCTATATATTTCATGTGTATTTCAAGTGTCTTTTCCTCCCTCCCCTCCCTTCATGGTTGACACATGTTCTGAGTCAGTTTAATCAGGACATGTGACTCAATGATTGGGGTGTTAGGTGTGGATTAGCCTTTTTAAACTGAGTTTTGTACACAAGTTTTTTGTCATGATGAAGGACCCTGATTTACTTGCGGTCTGAAACGCGTTACTGTAATCTGTGATGTCTTGCATTGGATTTTAAACGCACAATAAAGATTCCACCTTTTGCATCTTGGAAGCTGGATTTTTCTTGGTCTTGAATATTTCACAGCAATCAAGTCCGGAGGTTGCCATCCGTGCTCCAGGCAGGTGGCCGGTGGGTGAGAGCTGCTTTACTTTCCCTGTTTCATATTGTTGCTTCGGACAGCGTGCACTCCCCATCTATTCACATATACAGTGCGATTTCTCCAGTGTTCCGTGAACCATGGCACATGCTTCTCTACGCCCTATGGGTGAGAATGCCGCACGTATGCTCAAAATGAATGCAATTTTTGAGGTTCCGGATCCAAACATGCAAGACAGCTTCAATCTCAGGGGACTTATGTCTACACTTGAAAAGCTTTTAGTGAAGGAGTTACGCACCTGGTGGGACCTAACCTCGCTACAAAAGTATATTGATAAAAATATGATTCCGCGGGGTTTGAGACTCAAAAAGAAACCCACTACAGTTTATTCAGAATCCTTCACTTTACAATGGCAGGCAATTTTATCAGATTGTTCCACTAAACTGATGCAGTTGATTGCGCAACATGAGCAAACAGCTCTTGCTGACCTGAGAGATGAAATTCAGATTACTCAGGACAATTTTACAGTTTATGTGGATAATCCGGTATTTGCTGATCTGGATCTCAAACTGACAGTAAATATAAACAAGCTTGAGGATGAGCTGATACAATTCAGGCAAAAGAAATAGAACCGGGACTTACTGGACTATAAAAATGATGCAGTTTATACCTGGGCAGATAATAGAGCATCTACTCCACGATTGAGGAGATCTCGCTCTAGGAGAAAATCCTCCCAGAGAGTTTCTTTCAGTTCTGCTGATCTGGATTCACTGGACTCATCATCTGGGGACAATGACACACATGCACCCAAAGTAGAGATGTCTGCTAAGGATCCCTCCAAGCATAAGAGGAATGCAAAAAAACGACGCGCCGGAAGAAAGCATAAGAGAAAAATCTCATCGATATCCATCACGGCACAGGAGAAAGTAGAGGACTTACAAGTGGTGAATCTATCTGCTCCTATTCTTTCAGAGAACCAAATTAATGTTCTGAAAAAAGGTTTATCTTTTTCCCCCTCCTATTATTTTGATTTATACAAAACCATATTAGATGTGAATAGATTGGCTCGCATTCTCACCCTTAGAAAGCACTTCCATTCAAGTGCATTAGAACAAGAAGCAAATACCAATAGGGTTGATCCTGCTGTCCCACTCAATGATTGTTCTGTCTTGCGTGTTTCACCTGCTGTTTCCTTTGGGGAATTAACCCATCTAGTGTCACTGCAGGAAATGCACGCTAGACATGATGATCTTTGTTTGGTGAATAACTGTCACATTTAAAGTCAATAATAGAGATTTTTATCCATTGCAGTCTCGCTCACCTGCTTTGGATAGGTATCAAGAAATGGTAGAGAGGGACTTATGTGCATTGCATAATGATATTAAACTACACCGTAGTGAGAATACAATGCATGATGGTCTGCACATTGGTTATTTTTCTAATCTCCAGAAAGGAGAGATGGCGGCTTTACGAGATAGGGATGACCTGGTAATCAAGCAGGCTGATAAGGGGGAAGCAGTTGTCATTTTGGATAGTGGCGTTTATAAGTCCCAAATATTGCTAATGCTGAGTGATCCGGATGTATATAGGGCACTCCAGGACAACCCGCTCCCCTCTTTTCAGAAGAAACTTGCAGATTTATTATCCATTGGCCTTAATTCTGGCTGTTTATTGCAAAAAGAAAAGGATTACATTTATGTTACCTGCCCGGTCATCCCTATTTTTCATGCTCTGCCAAAAATCCACAAAGATGTGTTTCCTCCACCAATGCGGCCCATTGTGGCGGGTATAGGTAGCTTTTCAGAACGTTTGTCTGAATGGGTAGATTCGCTATTGCAAACTCTCATTCCCCTCATCCCTGGTTTCATAAAAGACACTGGATCTGTGTTACAGGCCATGTCGTCTTTCCAATGGAGAGAGGATTATGTTTGGATTGCTGCAGACGTGGTGTCACTTTATACGAATATACCACATGCATTGGCGCTGCGATCTCTGTGTTGGTTCCTTAATACCTATAGCAACTATACCTGTGAATTGCAAGAATTTTTGGAGATGTCGGTCAGCTTTCTCTTGAAACATAATTTCTTTATGTTCAATGGATGTTATTATTTGCAGGTATCTGGGGTGTCGATGGGGCTAAGTTCACTCCCTCCATTGCTAATATATTTATGGCATGGTGGGAGAGCAGCTTCCTCCTCCTCGACGTCCACCCTTTCTGCGATCGCTTGCAGTGGTATGGGCGCTTCATCGATGACCTGCTGTTTGTATGGTCTGGGGATGTGGCGTCCATACCACTGTTTGGCGAATACATGGATTCATGTGTACCCTCTATTTCTTTCACGTTGCATTTTGACACCAGGTCAGTTTCCTTTTTGGATCTAAAATTGAGCGGTGATTCTGCTAGTTCTAGTGTGAACACCTCCACTTTTAGGAAAGAGCTCGCGGGCAATACTATTTTGCATGCATCATCATGTCACCCACCACGCGTAATATACAACATTCCAAAAGGCGAGCTGATCCATACCAGGCGTAACTGTTCGGACATTTCGTCCTTTGAACAGGAAAGTAATAAGATTGTGAATAGATTGGCTCTTAGAGCCTATTAACGGAATCATATGCTAAATAGCAAAAAAACGGTTCAGAGTTTGGACCGCAAATCTTTGACATGATCTCATATTACAATATTAATTTCATGTTTGCCTGCCATTGATGTTTTTTACACATTGCCAATTTTAAACATTGCCATTATGTTTTTCTATATATTTCATGTGTATTTTTTCATGTGTATTTCAAGTGTCTTTTCCTCCCTCCCCTCCCTTCATGGTTGACACATGTTCTGAGTCAGTTTAATCAGGACATGTGACTCAATGATTGGGGTGTTAGGTGTGGATTAGCCTTTTTAAACTGAGTTTTGTACACAAGTTTTTTGTCATGATGAAGGACCCTGATTTACTTGCGGTCTGAAACGTGTTACTGTAACCTGTGATGTCTTGCATTGGATTTTAAACGCACAATAAAGATTCCACCTTTTGCATCTTGGAAGCTGGATTTTTCTTGGTCTTGACTATTTCACAGCAATCAAGTCCGCCATCCGTGCTCCAGGCAGGTGGACGATGGGTGAGAGCTGCTTTACTTTCCCTGTTTCATATAGATATGTATGTATGCCCCTATATTTACATACAGTACAGACCAAATGTTTGGACACACCTTCTCATTCAAAGAGTTTTCTATGAAGGCATCAAAACTATGAATTAACACATGTGGAATTATATACATAACAAACAAGTGCGAAACAACTGAAAATATGTCATATTCTAGGTTCTTCAAAGTAGCCACCTTTTGCTTTGATTACTGCTTTGCACACTCTTGGCATTCTCTTGATGAGCTTCAAGAGGTAGTCCCCTGATGATATTGATGACCTATCCTTAACTCCCAGCACCCTGCCGATCAGCTATTTAAAGGGTCTTTGGCGCTTGTGTGAGCTGCTGCATGCATGTGTTTTTTCCCCGGCAGAATGCCAGCATTTATGCCAGAAACCCGCTGGATCCCCATCGGATCCAGTTATAGTGAATGGAGATCTGGCAGTACCCAGCAGTGTCTGGCTATGCTCCTCTTCCGAAACATACTGCTAGAGTTACCTACCGCAGATGTTAACCTAGCATTAGATACACTCTTTGTAAAAAAATAAATAAAATCTATTTAATAACTTAAAATTGTATTCAAGCCTTAGCGTATTTAAAATCAAGTCTGTAGGAAAACTAGACTATTCTCTCTGCAGATGTACATCCCTCACATTTTTGTAAATATTTTGTTATATCTTTTCATTGTACAACACTGAAGATATGACACTTTGATACAATGTAAAGTAGTCAGTGTACGGCTTGTATAACAGTGTAAATTTGGTGTGCCTTCAAAATTACTCAACACGCAGCCATTAATGTCTAAACCGCTGGCAACAAAAGTGAGTACACTCCTAAGTGAAAATGGCCAAATTGTGCCCAAAGTGTCAATATTTTCTGTGGCCACTATTATTGGGGTTCACAAGAGCTTCACAGGTTGCCCTTGGTTCATGATTCCCTCAATGAACTGTAGCTCCCCTCAGTGTCAGGTACTGCTTGTATTAAGCTGTTTGATTAGAGCTGCTCAGCTAAACAGGGGAAGAGGATTAGATAAGTATTATTTTTTTAATTATTTTTGGAGTTGAGGGACACAAGGGGGCCCAATAATGTAACATTATTATAGTGAAGGCTAAAGGGAAGTGTAATTAATTTGGAGGCACATGGGGGTAATATAACTTTGTGTGGGGACACAGATGGATTATTACTGTAGGGGCACAAAGTGGTCAATTATTACAGTGCAGCGTAATGGGGAATTATTACTTTGTGGAGGACATAAAAAGGGAATGTGTAACGGTCACGTACACACACAAACAGGGGGGAGGATAGTGACCACTGCTCTCCGCCCTCACCCCTGGCCCTGCCTACTTGCCTCACAAGTCCTGATGACAGGGGACAACTGGACGGCAGTCCCTAACTTAGGATACGTGCGGGAAGGACAGACAAGTCAAATAACGGATAGTGAACGGACTGGGTCAAAACCAAGAGGACAACGCAGTACAGAGGGATAAGCAAAGAATGGTCAGGAGAAGCCGGGGTCATAAATACCAGGAGAGTCGAGAAGTACCAAAGGAGTCAGCAAAGAATAGTCAGGTGGAAGCCGAGGTCAAAATACCAGGAGGGATGCGCAGTACAGGAGGAGCAGGCAAAGGATCGTCAGGGAACAGGATCAGGTAAGTATACAGGTATCCAACAAACGCCAGGAACCTATATTAACAGGCAACCTGTGGCCAGCAGGCTGCCTGTATTTATAGTGGGGAGTGAGGGTCATGTGATGTGGTGATCAGCTAGGCGCTCAAGGCAAACCTAGGAGCAGGGAGCCTCCCAGCTAGCAAAGCCGCCCTGGGAACGAGGTCAAACACAGATCCTTGCTCCCAAAGCTAAGCAGCAGGTCTGCGGCTGATGGGAGACCGAGTGCGCCTCCGGCACTCCGTTACAGAATGTTTACAGTGTGGGAGCACAAAGGAGGGCATACTTTGGGAAACAAAGGGGGCATTACTCTTTGGTGCGGGCACAAAGGAGGTATTACTACATGGGTACGCAATCAAGGGCACTATTATTGTAGTGGAAAGGTGGATTATTACCTTAACCACCTCCGGACCGCCTAACGCAGGATCGCGTTCCGGAGGTGGCAGCGCTGCGCAGAGTCACGCATATACGCGTCATCTCGCGAGACGCGAGATTTCGCTCAAAGCCGGCTCGCGCATGCGCATCGCGGGCCGGCAAATGTTAAAGAAGAAGTTCGTCGCAAGCCTGCCAGCAACGATCATTGGCTGGCAGGCTGGCGATTTTCAAAAAATCCAATCACAAGCCATATAACAGATCATATTAGTAAATATGATCTGTTATATGGCTTCTCTGCTCCTCTGCTGGTCCTTTTCGTCGGTTGGATCCAGCAGAGGAGCAGACTGAACTGTGAGTACACCAAACACTTCACTGTAGCCCCAGATCACCCCCCTGCACCCCAATTAACCCTTTGATCACCCCTTTGATCGCCCCTGTCAATCACTAGTGAAAGACAAAAAGTGATCAGTGTAAACTGTCACTTTTTTTTTTCACTAGTATTGGCTGTTAGGTTTTAGGGATAGTTTAGGCCCCTTGGTTAGGTAGTTAGCGTCAGTTAGCGCCCACCCCACCACACCGCAGTCACTTTTATTCGCTGATTAGCGTATCGCTAATCAGCATTTGTACTTTTATAGTATCTGTAAGTGATCAAAACTGATCACGGTCAGATCTATAATAGTATTAGTGTCACCTTAGCTCGCCCTCCACTCAAAACGCAGTGTTTGCCCGATCAGGCCTGATCGGTCGCCCACACGTGCGTTCACCCACGCCCGCCGCCACCGCAGTGACAAAAAATTATTTTTTTTTGATCACTGCACATTCACTTTACACGCACTGCGGCGATAAAAAAATCAGTTTTGATATTTTTTATCAACCGCAGCGGCCTCCGGTACTTCGCTAGCCTCCCCTTTGTAAGACAGGCTTGCTTTTTTTCTTGGGTAGTCTCAGGAAATACCCCTAAATTTAGTAGTCCAAAATGTCAAACAGGGGGTATTCTTCTGAAGAGGCCTACAGGATTCTGACCCAGTCGGATGAGGAGTGGGAACCCTCATCTGACGAATCTAGCGGGTCAGAATATGAACCTGTGGAAAGCAGTGGCTCTCTGACCCAAAGTTCGGACGAGGAGGTGGAGGTCCCTGGCAGCACCAGGCGTACCCGGCCCCATGTCGCTAGACCACAGGTTGCGCAGGATCCGCTTCAAGAGCAGCAGAGTGGGGCTGTTGCTGCCGGATCACGTGGTGAGGCATACACCAGCAGCGCAGCCCTTCCTGGACCTAGTACCAGCACTGCCGTACAACATGGTGAAGTAGCGAGCACCAGAAGGGCAGTTGAAGCTGGTACGGTGGCACGTGCAATAGTTACCCCGTCGCAGCCACCGCACAGACAGGCCCGTAGAGCCCCTAGAATCCCTGAGGTGCTGGCAAACCCTGATTGGCAGTCACCAACTTCAGCCGCACCAGTAGTTCCCCCTTTCACCGCCCAGTCTGGAGTTCGGGTTGAGACGGCTCAAATCGGTTCGGCCCTGGGATTTTTTGAGCTGTTCTTGACTGCGGAGCTCTTGGACTTAGTCGTGGCAGAGACAAACCGGTATGCCACACAATTTATAACCGCAAACCCGGGAAGCTATTATGCCCAGCCTTTCCGGTGGAAACCAGTCCAAGTTTCCGAACTTAAAATTTTTCTGGGCCTTCTCCTCAACATGGGCCTGACAAAAAAGCATGAATTGCGGTCATATTGGTCCACGCACCCGATTCATCACATGCCCATGTTCTCTGCTGCTATGTCCAGGACACGATTTGAGACCATCCTGCGTTTTCTGCATTTTAGCGACAACACCACCTCCCGTCCCAGAGGCCACCCTGCTTTTGACCAGCTCCACAAAATTCGGCCCCTCATAGACCATTTCAACCAGAAATTTGCAGATTTGTATACCCCTGAGCAAAACATCTGCGTAGACGAGTCCCTAATACATTTTACCGGGCGCCTTGGCTTCAAACAATACATCCCAAGCAAGCGTGCCCGGTATGGGGTCAAATTGTATAAGCTCTGTGAAAGGGCCACAGGCTATACCCACAAATTTCGGATCTATGAGGGAAAAGATCAGACCCTGGAGCCGGTCGGTTGCTCTGACTACCTGGGGAGCAGTGGGAAGACAGTCTGGGACTTGGTGTCACCCTTATTCGGCAAGGGGTACCATCTTTATGTGGACAATTTCTACACAAGTGTGGCCGCCTCTTTAGGCATTTGTTTCTAGAACGGATTTGCGCCTGTGGCACCGCGCGAACTAGTCGCGTGGGCTTCCCCCAACGGCTTGTAACCACCCGTCTTGCAAGGGGGGAGAGGGCTGCCTTGTGTAACGAAGAACTGCTCGCGGTGAAATGGAGAGACAAGCGTGACGTTTACATGCTCTCCTCCATTCACGCAGACACGACAATCCAAATTGAGCGAGCAACCCGTGTCATTGAAAAGCCCCTCTCAGTCCACGACTATAATGCGCTCATGGGAGGGGTGGACTTCAATGACCAGATGTTGTCTCCGTATTTAGTTTCCCGCAGAACCAGACGCTGGTATAAGAAGGTGTCTGTATATTTAATTCAATTGGCGCTGTATAATAGTTTTGTTCTCTACAGTAAGGCTGGGAGAACACGATCTTTCCTCAAATTCCAGGAAGAGATCATCGAGAACCTCCTTTACCCAGGAGGTTCCGTGGCCCCATCCACCAGTGTAGTTAGCCGTCTACACGAGCGACATTTCCCCAGTGTCGTTCCTGGTACCTCAACCCAACCGTCACCCCGAAAAAGATGTTGTGTCTGTAGCAGGAGTGGAATAAGGCGTGACACCCGCTATTTCTGTCCTGACTGTGCTGAACAGCCTGCCCTATGCTATGGAGAGTGTTTCCGGAAGTACCACACACAGGTACACTTAGCATAGGGATTGCATCTCACAGGACAGGCACACAGGGCTATTAGGGCCCTTTTACTCACAGCTGCTGCAAACCTCTCCTTTCACCTGGGATAAAGTGCATAACGTACTTTGCCACATCTTTGGGCGCTTTGCGCTTTGCACATTGTCCCATGGGGAAGGAGAGGTTTGTTCTATAAAGGTAAAAAAAACTAAACAAAAAAAAAATTACCGGTAAGTAAAAAAGTTAAAAAAGTTAAAAAAAAGTTAATATGTTCTGTTCTAAAGTTAATAAAGTTATTGCTTTGCGGCCTGGTTTTTTCTTTTTTGTTTTGTTTTTTTTACCTTCCAGGTGGACCAACCGATCGACTAGCTGCAGCACTGATGTGCATTCGGACAGAAGCATTGCGCTGCTGTCAGATTACACGCAAGTCGGTGTATGCGGCGCTGCAAGACGAGATTTCTCCTCTGCAGTAAAAGATACGTTTGCCGAGGCATATGAGCTGAGGAGGTGGCGGTGTTCATATACTTTGGCAAACACTTTGTATATATAAAAAAAAAAATCCCGGCAATGATTTATTCATCCACATCGATTGATGTGAATGGAGAAATCGGGTTTGCCAGGGCATACGAGCTAAGTGGGTATGGATGTTGGGCGGAGCTCCTATGTCCTGGCAGACGCCTTTCCCCTCCTTTTTCTTTTTTTGGCAGAGATTTTTTCATCCACATTGATCGATGCGAATGAAGAAATCTGTGCCGTTCATTTTTTTCTTTCAGCCCAGAGGCTGAACGAAAAAAAAAAATCTCATTACCTGTATGCTCAATATAAGGAGAATAGCAGAAACTCCTAATGCTGGGCATACATGTAATGATTGCGGAGACCCTCAAATGCCAGGGCAGTACAAACACCCCACAAATGACCCCATTTTGGAAAGAAGACACCCCAAGGTATTCGCTGAGGGGCATATTGAGTCCATGAAAGATTTAAATTTTTGTCCCAAGTTAGCGGAAAGGGAGAATTTGTGAGAACAAAATTAAAAAAATCAATTTCCGCTAACTTGTGCCAAATTTTTTTTTTTCTATGAACTCGCCATGCCCCTCACTGAATACCTTGGGGTGTCTTCTTTCCAAAATGGGGTCACATGTGGGGTATTTATACTGCCCTGGCATTTTAGGGGCCCCAAAGCGTGAGAAGAAGTCTGGTATCCAAATGTCTAAAAATGCCCTCCTAAAAGGAATTTGGGCACCTTTGCCCACCTAGGCTGCAAAAAAGTGTCACATATGTGGTATCTCCGTATTCAGGAGAAGTTGGGGAATGTGTTTTGGGGTGTCATTTTACATATACCCATGCTGGGTGAGATAAATATCTTGGTCAAATGCCAACTTTGTATAAAAAAATGGGAAAAGTTGTCTTTTGCCAAGATATTTTTCTCACCCAGCATGGGTATATGTAAAATGACACCACAAAACACATTCCCCAACTTCTCCTGAATACGGCGATACCACATGTGTGACACTTTTTTGCAGCCTAGGTGGGCAAAGGGGCCCACATTCCAAAGAGCACCTTTCGGATTTCACAGGTCATTTACCTACTTACCACACATTAGGGCCCCTGGAAAATGCCAGGGCAGTATAACTACCCCACAAGTGACCCCATTTTGGAAAGAAGACATCCCAAGGTATTCCGTGAGGGGCATGGCAAGTTCCTAGAATTTTTTATTTTTTGTCACAAGTTAGTGGAAAATGATGATTTATTTTTTTTTCATACAAAGTCTCATATTCCACTAACTTGTGACAAAAAATAAAAACTTCCATGAACTCACTATGCCCATCAGCAAATACCTTGGGGTCTCTTCTTTCCAAAATGGGGTCACTTGTGGGGTAGTTATACTGCCCTGGCATTCTAGGGGCCCAAATGTGTGGTAAGGAGTTTGAAATCAAATTCTGTAAAAAATGACTGGTGAAATCCGAAAGGTGCTCTTTGGAATGTGGGCCCCTTTGCCCACCTAGGCTGCAAAAAAGTGTCACACATCTGGTATCTCTGTATTCAGGAGAAGTTGAGGAATGTGTTTTGGGGTGTCTTTTTACATATACCCATTCTGGGTGAGATAAATATCTTGGTCAAATGCCAACTTTGTATAAAAAAATGGGAAAAGTTGTCTTTTGCCAAGATATTTCTCTCACCCAGCATGGGTATATGTAAAATGACACCCCAAAACACATTCCCCAACTTCTCCTGAGTACGGAGATACCAGATGTGTGACACTTTTTTGCAGCCTAGGTGGGCAAAGGGGCCCATATTTAAAAGAGCACCTTTCGGATTTCACAGGTCATTTTTTACAGAATTTGATTTCAAACTCCTTACCACACATTTGGGCCCCTAGAATGCCAGGGCAGTATAACTACCCCACAAGTGACCCCATTTTGGAAAGAAGACACCCCAAGGTATTCGCTGATGGGCATAGTGAGTTCATGGAAATTTTTATTTTTTGTCACAAGTTAGTGGAATATGAGACTTTGTATGAAAAAAAAAAAAAATCATCATTTTCCACTAACTTGTGACAAAAAATAAAAAATTCTAGGAACTTGCCATGCCCCTCACGGAATACCTTGGGGTGTCTTCTTTCCAAAATGGGGTCACTTGTGTGGTAGTTATACTGCCCTGGCATTCTAGGGGCCCTTATGTGTGGTAAGGAGTTTGAAATCAAATTCTGTAAAAAATGACCTGTGAAATCCGAAAGGTGCTCTTTGGAATATGGGCCCCTTTGCCCACCTAGGCTGCAAAAAAGTGTCACACATCTGGTATATCCGTACTCAGGAGAAGTTGAGGAATGTGTTTTGTGGTGTCATTTTACATATACCCATGCTGGGTGAGAGAAATATCTTGGCAAAAGACAACTTTTCCCATTTTTTTATACAAAGTTGGCATTTGACCAAGATATTTATCTTACTCAGCATGGGTATATGTAAAAAGACACCCCAAAACACATTCCTCAACTTCTCCTGAATACAGAGATACCAGATGTGTGACACTTTTTTGCAGCCTAGGTGGGCAAAGGGGCCCATATTCCAAAGAGCACCTTTCGGATTTCACTGGTCATTTTTTACAGAATTTGATTTCAAACTCCTTACCACATATTTGGGCCCCTAGAATGCCAGGGCAGTATAACTACCCCACAAGTGACACCATTTTGGAAAGAAGAGACCCCAAGGTATTCGCTGATGGGCATAGTGAGTTCATGGAAGTTTTTATTTTTTGTCACAAGTTAGTGGAATATGAGACTTTGTATGAAAAAAAAAAAAAATCATCATTTTCCACTAACTTGTGACAAAAAATAAAAAATTCTAGGAACTTTCCATGCCCCTCACGGAATACCTTGGGGTGTCTTCTTTCCAAAATGGGGTCACTTGTGGGGTAGTTATACTGCCCTGGCATTCTAGGGGCCCAAATGTGTGGTAAGGAGTTTTAAATCAAATTCTGTAAAAAATGACCTGTGAAATCCGAAAGGTGCTCTTTAGAATATGGGCCCCTTTGCCCACCTAGGCTGCAAAAAAGTGTCACACATCTGGTATCTCCGTACTCAGGAGAAGTTGGGGAATGTGTTTTGGGGTGTCATTTTACATATACCCATGCTAGGTGAGAGAAATATCTTGGCAAAAGACAACTTTTCCCATTTTTTTATACAAAGTTGGCATTTGACCAAGATATTTATCTCACCCAGCATGGGTATATGTAAAAAGACACCCCAAAACACATTCCTCAACTTCTCCTGAATACAGAGATACCAGATGTGTGACACTTTTTTGCAGCCTCGGTGGGCAAAGGGGCCCATATTCCAAAGAGCACCTTTCGGATTTCACAGGTCATTTTTTACAGAATTTGATTTCAAACTCCTTACCACACATTTGGGCCCCTAGAATGCCAGGGCAGTATAACTACCCCACAAGTGACCCCATTTTGGAAATAAGAGACCCCAAGGTATTCGCTGATGGGCATAGTGAGTTCATGGAAGTTTTTATTTTTTGTCATAAGTTAGTGGAATATGAGACTTTGTATGAAAAAAAAAATCGAAAAAAAAATCATCATTTTCCACTAACTTGTGACAAAAAATAAAAAATTCTAGGAACTTGCCATGCCCCTCACGGAATACCTTGGGGTGTCTTCTTTCCAAAATGGGGTCACTTGTGTGGTAGTTATACTGCCCTGGCATTCTAGGGGCCCTTATGTGTGGTAAGGAGTTTTAAATCAAATTCTGTAAAAAATGACCTGTGAAATCCGAAAGGTGCTCTTTGGAATATGGGCCCCTTTGCCCACCTAGGCTGCAAAAAAGTGTCACACATCTGGTATCTCCGTACTCAGGAGAAGTTGGGGAATGTGTTTTGGGGTGTCATTTTACATATACCCATGCTGGGTGAGAGAAATATCTTGGCAAAAGACAATTTTTCCTATTTTTTTATACAAAGTTGGCATTTGACCAAGATATTTATCTCACCCAGCATGGGTATATGTAAAAAGACACCCCAAAACACATTCCTCAACTTCTCCTGAATACAGAGATACCAGATGTGTGACACTTTTTTGCAGCCTAGGTGGGCAAAGGGGCCCATATTCCAAAGAGCACCTTTCGGATTTCACAGGTCATGAAACATGACAGGTGCTCAGAAAGTCAGAGCTGCTTCAAAAAGCGGAAATTCACATTTTTGTACCATAGTTTGTAAACGCTATAACTTTTACCCAAACCATTTTTTTTTTACCCAAACATTTTTTTTTAGCAAAGACATGTAGAACAATAAATTTAGAGCAAAATTTATATATGGATCTCGTTTTTTTTGCAAAATTTTACAACTGAAAGTGAAAAATGTCATTTTTTTGCAAAGAAATCGTTAAATTTCGATTAATAACAAAAAAAGTAAAAATGTCAGCAGCAATGAAATACCACCAAATGAAAGCTCTATTAGTGAGAAGAAAAGGAGGTAAAATTTATTTGGGTGGTAAGTTGCATGACCGAGCAATAAACGGTGAAAGTAGTGTAGGTCAGAAGTGTAAAAAGTGGCCTGGTCTTTCAGGGTGTTTAAGCACTGGGGGCTGAGGTGGTTAAAGATGGAATTATTATTGCGTGGCTTCAATATTACTTTGTGGGGCACCAAAAAGAACACTACTACTGTGCAGGACACAAAGAGGGCACTATTACTGTGTGGGGAAGACTGGGAGGGGCACTGGGGCTAGTAGCAGGATGAGGAGTTAATTGACAAAAGTCTTCATGGTGGTCTGGACCAGTGCAAAGAAGAAAAGGTAAAATGGGAGACAACTATCACCTGTGATTCACTGGATGTAACTGCACTGAAATAACCTTTCAATGTGTAGAACCTGGTGTCTGACCATTATTTAGTTACTTAATTATTTAGAGATATACTATCAAACACAGAACTTAGGCTCCGTATCTAAACCTGCCAACATATATAAACAGACATGTTGGGTAGGGGGCTTAAAGGGGGTAAAACGTATATTTTGGTGCTTGTGCCCCTAAGTCCCTAGAAATGCTTCAGAAGGAAAGTCCCTTACTTCTCCTCTATTGATATATTCAAAGTTTTGGTTACAAACGCGAATCAAAAGTGCATTGTGTGAACAAGGCGTTAAGAAAAAAAAATGCAAAATAAAAATACAGTACAGTGTAATTTTATTTGTAATTTGTACAAATATATGAAATAATACTTAAAGCAATGTAATCAGTGAGTATTATAGCATAGAAGTAGTTTTACCACTAATTAAGTAAATTAATCAAAGGCAGATAAGAGAAGATGCAGTAAATTTGGTCCATTATTCCCACCATCAATTTACTTGAATATGCATTATCAACAAAAGTCCTACAGAATCAAACTACTCATGGCTAATTAAATCTTTAGCCCAGGGGCATAACTATAACCATAGCACTGTATGAAATAACAATATAGTGGCTTTTTGGTATAATGTGGGTTTTCTGATATATGGTGCTATTATACATACTTTAATTATTGCTACTTATGCTGCTGTTTTAATTTTCTTCCACTAGGTGTAGGGGCCCCCATCTTTTTTTAATAAGTTTATTGATTTTCCATTTATATTGACAAAATGAAGAACAACATCAGGCTATGCAGACCCTTAACAATGACACAAACAATATCAGAAAATCTAGGCCTATAAATAATAGACATGATAATATAGACATTTTCCAGACACACATCAGTGGAGAAAGATAAACAACAATCATCTGATGTCGAAGGGTATTAGTGCCTTCAGGTCTCCCCCAAAGGCCCACTATCCTGACTGCCAAAAAGAAGCAGTCTACCCAATCTCTCGTACGACTGACATAAAGACAGTATAATATGAAAAGGGCTTAGAGAATATTTAGTAATTAAGTCTTCTCTAGAAACCTATTGGAATCATGTAGGAGGTGTTTAACCATAAAGATACACTTGGATTTCCACTCCCCAAACAATCTATTAGTGCATCCCTGAAGGAATTTCAGATAAGGTGTTTTGAGACCCTATAGGATAATTAATACATTCCTTGAAGGATTTTCCATGCTGCTATAGTATCCTGTATAAGGACCAATTGTTTTATCCAAGGAGGGATGTATTGTAACCTTGTGTGCAGAAACACTACTAGGGACCAGGGAGCGCAAAAAACAGACTCCAGAGACAATGCTGAATAATGGTCAGTTCCATTAACCTAACAATACATGCCAGATAATACCCTGTGATGTCAGGGAAAGCTATACTATAGTGTTCACTAGAGGTCATCAGCTTTGCCATGTTGATTCAAGGGCATTTTCCATTTTTGATCAATGTTAAATAGAATGGCCAGCGAAGATGGAAGAATACAAACCAGTGAGAACTGTTATGATCTGTTCACCTGTAGCTTTATAAAAATCATTGTTATAGCAATCCAGACCTGGGGATTTTCCTGAATGCAAGGATCTAATGGTGGCCCATATCTCTGCTGCTGTCAGCGGTGCATTTAAAGAAGCCCTTTGTTCTTCAGTAACCTGCGGCGGTGGGAAACTGTCTATAAAGGCTCTCCCTCGACCACCATCCTCCCTGTTATCTGAGTAAAACTGGGCCAAATAGTCTCTCAAGATTTGGTTAATGAGTTTAGGATTGTGTTCCCTGGTCCCTTCACACACCCTCAAGCATTGAATATGATTAATCAAGCACCTCCCTTTAGCAAGAGAAGCCAACAGCCTCCCTCATTTATGTCCAAACCTATGTAAATCAGCTTTAAAACGTGATCTAACAAAGCTCTCTAGTCTATTTGCCCACAGATCAAGCCGAGACCCATTTCTCCTTATTCTGTGGGGCCTAGGCCAAGAGGAAGTTCGTATAAGCAGCCCTCAGGTTACCACTGGCCTTCTTAAACTGCACCCAAGTAAGTCTTTTCAAAGAAAGTATGTGCACTTTAAGGACCCCTCTCAAGACAGCCTTTGATGTCTCCCAAAACAATGTGACAAAAACAAGTAGTCTATTCGGGACCAAGTGTCATGGGGATAGGAATAATGCGTGTATTCTTGGTAATCTAGCGCAGGGCAAGGGAGCACATCAGAGCATGAGATGCGCTGATGCTAGCCTCAGGGATGCTGCCGGGGTGAAAATAAGGGTATGTCCGGGTTCAGCTCTGAACCTGGACAACCCCTTTAATGATATTTCCTGTTTGTGAAATAATAATTACATTACAGTTTATAAAGCAAAACAATTAAAAATGCATGTGCGTGTATTTAATATGTGTGGGGTAGAATAATTTCCTCCTGTAGACCCATGGAACCTCATTCTTACAGTGTCCAGAGGTCCTTTCAGCTGCCTCCCCATTTCCTGTGGCTGCTTGCACCCTTCTTCAGCTAATTGTTGCACCCCTTTAGCTGCTCGCCTCTTCTTGGAAACTCAGTCTTTCCGAGGATCAGCCGGGGGGAGTGATATTCCATTGCAAAGTTAGAATTGCAGCACCAGGACCTTTGCCAGTCATAATGTCAGACGTCATAATTATGCCATATTGATGTTGTCTGACAGTAGATTCACACTTTAAAAGGTTTGAATGGCCTAGGAGTCAAAAACTCCAATGAATAGAACTAGTGTCCAGTTAAACAAAACACTCACCTCAGGCCAGCGATTGGCTGCAGTGCTAACGGGACCAAGCCACTTCTAGTCCGGAGAGGATTGGAAGCAGCTAGGAACAGGGCTACAGCATGGGAATAGTGGGGCTGCAGTTAGATCTTCTTTTTTTTCTTGTAATCGGGTACCGGTTTTGTCCGTTGGGGTTGTTGGCTCCTAGGACAGAAAACCCCTTTACGCCATCACCTTTTGACGTAACTGCAGGAATGTGTATATTCATGCATACTGGTGTGCTAGCAAATCAGATATCACTTTTAAAATAGTGTATGTATAATGTTGTTGAAACCTCATTATTGTGAATCTGGTCTCCTACATATTTCACACCCATTGACAAACATCTACATGTTGGATTCTATGCCTTTTTAGGCCACTGCTAATCCTAGGTGACTACAGTGAATTAACATACCCTCATGATAGACCTCCTTTATACAGTATATTAATTTAATGATGGAGTATTTGTTTAGAGGGATGTTTTATAGGACCATGATTTTATATACATTCACCTAAAGAATTATTAGGAACACCTGTTCTATTTCTCATTAATGCAATTATCTAGTCAACCAATCACATTGCAGTTGCTTCTATGCATTTAGGGGGGTGGTCCTGGTCCAGACAATCTCCTGAACTCCAAACTGAATGTCAGAATGGGAAAGAAAGGTGATTTAAGCAATTTTGAGCGTGGCATGGTTGTTGGTGCCAGACGGGCCGGTCTGAGTATTTCACAATCTGCTCAGTTACTGGGATTTTTACGCACAACCATTTCTAGGGTTTACAAAGAATGGTGTGAAAAGGGAAAAACATCCTGTATGCGGCAGTCCTGTGGGCAAAAATGCCTTGTGGATGCTAGAGGTCAGAGGAGAATGGGCCGACTGATTCAAGCTGATAGAAGAGCAACGTTAACTGAAATAACCACTCGTTACAACCGAGGTATGCAGCAAAGCATTTGTGAAGCCACAACACACACAACCTTGAGGCGGATGGACTACAACAGCAGAAGACCCCACCGGGTACCACTCATCTCCACTACAAATAGGAAAAAGAGGCTACAATTTGCACAAGCTCACCAAAATTGGACTGTTGAAGACTGGAAAAATTTTGCGTGGTCTGATGAATCTCGATTTCTGTTGAGACATTCAAATGGTAGAGTCCGAATTTTGCGTAAACAGAATGAGAACATGTATCCATCATGCCTTGTTACCACTGTGCAGGCTGGTGGTGGTGGTATAATGGTGTGGGGGATATTTTCTGGGCACACTTTAGGCCCCTTAGTGCCAATTGGGCATCGTTTAAATGCCACGGGCTACCTGAGCATTGTTTCTGACCATGTCCATCCCTTCATGACCACCATGTACCCATCCTCTGATGGCTACTTCCAGCAGGATAATGCACCATGTCACAAAGCTCGAATCATTTCAAATTGGTTTCTTGAACATGACAATGAGTTCACTGTACTAAAATGGCCCCCACAGTCACCAGATCTCAACCCAATAGAGCATCTTTGGGATGTGGTGGAACGGGAGCTTCGTGCCCTGGATGTGCATCCCTCAAATCTCCATCAACTGCAAGATGCTATCCTATCAATATGGGCCAACATTTCTAAAGAATGCTATCAGCACCTTGTTGAATCAATGCCACGTAGAATTAAGGCAGTTCTGAAGGCAAAAGGGGGTCCAACACCGTATTAGTATGGTGTTCCTAATAATTCTTTAGGTGAATGTATATATAGATTTAAAAAAAGGTATTGGCTTCCTACTAAGGGGACTTTCACACTAGCGTTTTTCTTTTCCGGCATATAGTTCCGTCCTAGGGGCTCAATACCGGAAAAGAACTGATCAGTTTTATCCCCATGCATTCTAAAAGGAGAGCAATCCATTCAGGATGCATCAGGATGTCTTCAGTTCAGTCTTTTTGACTGTTTAGGACGGAGATAATACAGCAGCATGCTGCGGTTTTTTCTCCGGGCCAAAAAAAAACGATCACTTGCCTGAATGCCGGATGCAGCATTTTTTTTCTATAGGAATGTATTAGTGCCGAATCCGGCATTAAAAATAACGCAATGCCAGGTCCGTCCTTCTGGTCTGCGCATTTAAAATAAATAGAAACTGATCCGTTTGTCTGTATGACAAACGGACAGATAGATCCGTTCTTGCAATGCATTTGCGAGATGGATCCGGCATCCGGATCCGTCTACAAATGCTGTCCATTGCATGCAGATTGCCGGATCCGGCAGGCTTTTCCGGCGACGGAACTGCTTGCCGGATCACTCTGCCGCAAGTGTGAAAGTACCCTAAAAAAATTTAAATATAAATCATTCATCATTCAAAATGATAAGTTAACACAAAACGAATCCTCCAAAATAACACTTGTGTGTGTGGCAACTGAGTGCTGTCCTTTCCAGAAGTACTGTATTTGCTTATAAAAGATTGGAATAATATCAACATTAGATCTGTAGCTTGGCATGAAAATAACTATTTTTTTCAGTACACACTAGGCGAGCCTTTAATTGCTTTGAGACAGTAAGGCTTAGAGCCAAAAATAGTGGATTGTAAATCAGCAATGTTGGACCTAAAAATAAGTAGCACAGTAGAAAGAGCATCCAATGGGGAATTTGCTTTGTGTTTTGATATGAAAACTTACTAAAGAAATAGATAAAATGTTGCATGAATGAGTTTAACCCATTTGACCAGCCTGTTTTGGACTTTAGTAACCAAGCAATATGTTTCATTGCATTCCGAGAGCTACAGTCCTGATCAAAAGTTTAAGACCACTTGAAAAATGGCAAAAAATCATATTTAGCATGGCTGGATCTTAACAAGGTTCCAAGTAGAGCTTCAACATGGAACAAGAAGAAATGGGAGTGAGACAAAACATTTTTTGAGCATTCAATTTAATGAAAACAACGAATAAACTGAAACAGGCTGTTTTTCAGCTGATCAAAAGTTTAGGACCACACCTCCAAAAAAAAACGAAACCCCCCCCAAAACAGAAATCTAACATCCAAACATGAACTCAGTAATGAATAGCTCCGCCGTTATTGTTTATCACTTCAAAAATTAGTTTCGGCATGCTTGATGCAAGCGTTTCCATGAGGTGAGTGGGAACATTTCT
Source organism: Bufo bufo (assembly GCF_905171765.1). Taxonomy (NCBI): domain Eukaryota; kingdom Metazoa; phylum Chordata; class Amphibia; order Anura; family Bufonidae; genus Bufo; species Bufo bufo. The sequence goes on from NC_053389.1 coordinate 478,237,407, forward strand.
CCAAGTGGTGAAGACAGCCACACGAAGGCCATCTACTGTCTGGAACTGTTGTCCATTTTTGTAAACTTCCCTTGCCATCCATCCCCAAATGTTCTCAATTGGATTTAGATCAGGGGAACACGCAGGATGGGCCAAAAGAGTGATGTTATTCTCCTGGAAGAAGTCTCTTGTCCTGCGGGCATTGTGTACTGTAGCGTTGTCCTTTTGAAAAACCCAGTCGTTACCACACAGACGAGGGCCCTCAGTTATGAGGAATGCTCTCTGCAACATCTGGACATAGCCAGCGGCCGTTTGACACCCCTGCACTTCCTGAAGCTCCATTGTTCCACTGAAGGAAATAGCACCCTAGACCATTATGGCGCTCCCTCCACTGTGTCGCGTAGAAAACATTTCAGGTGGGATCTGCTTGTCATGCCAGTAACGTTGGAAACCATCAGGACCATCAAGGTTAAATGTTTTCTCATCAGAGAATAAAACTTTCTTCCACCTTTAAATGTCCCATGTTTGGTGCTCTCTTGCAATGTCCAAACGAGCAGTTCTGTGGCGTTCAAGGAGACAAGGTCTTTGAAGACTTTTTTTGTTTTTGAAGCCCTTCAGTCTCAGATGCCGTCTGATGGTTATGGGGCTGCAGTCAGCACCAGCAAGGGCCTTAATTTGGGTCGAGGATCATCCAGTGTCTTGACGGACAGCCAATTAGATCCTCCGGCTCAGTGCTGATGACATTTTTTTGGGTCTTCCACTTGACTTTTTTGTTCCATAACCCTCAGGATCATTTAAGAAATTTTAAATGACTGTCTTACTGCGTCCCACCTCAGCAGAGATGGCGCGCTGTGAGAGACCCTGCTTATGCAGTTCAACAACCCGACCACGTTCAAAAAGGGAGAGGTTTTTTGCCTTTGCCATCACAATGTGTGACTACCTGACAGAAAATGACAATGAATCCACATCTTTGCACAGATTTGGCCTTTTAAAGGCATGTGGTCCTAAACTTTGGATCAGCTGAAAAACAGCCTGTTTCAGTTTAATCATTATTTTCAATTAATTGAATGCTCAAAAAATGTTTTGTCTCACTCTCATTTCTTCTTGTTGCATGTTGAAGCTCTACTTGGAACCTTGTTAAGATCCAACAATGTAAAATATGATTTTTTGTCATTTTTCAAGTGGTCTTAAACTTTTGATCAGGACTGTATATCTGCTGATTGTAATTGTATTAAGGCTTGTTTTTGGTGGGACAAATTATAATTTTTAATGGCACCATTTCGGCATTACCTTTTTAATTTTTATTAACACTTTTTAGGGGATGGGGAAAAAAAGCAATACCCTAACTGAATTTTTATGTTATAAATTATGTTCATTTTTGGGCATAAATAACATGATACCTTTATTTCTCTGGGTTAGTACGATTATAGCTATACCAAATAAAAATATATATACTTTTTCATGTTTTACTACTTTTGAACACTAAAACAAGTTTGTAAAAAAATATATATGTTTTTGCATTGACGCATCTGAAGACCCATAACTTATTTTTCATTCTAAGGGCTTGCTTTTTGCAGGAGTAATTTTTATTCGTCACAGCGTATCGACGCTTTTTAAGAAAATGCATGGTAAAGACCCGAGAGGTTTGTGGTTTGCAGGAGTGGAAAAGGTGAAGTTGGATTGGAGAGTAGGTGACCCCGTGAGACAGATATATTGACGAAAGGTGGAATGGATATTCAGAATGAAGACATTACAACCCTGTGGTTTAAACATTGATTTTGATTTGAAGCCCTGCCTGGTGGAATAGTGAGAGATCTCTGCCTATTGGTCGAGTAGAAAGTAGGTGTGTGCTGGGAGATGGTTTACTATTGAGTATAGTGGGGCCGACACCCCAGGAGTAATAATAAAAGAAGGATGTTATAAATGTGTCCTGCTCTTGTAGGGTTTGGGAGGGGGGTGTTGGTTTGGGTGAATTTGTTTATAAAAGACACTTATTTTCACATTGGAAATGTCTTTGATACTTGAATTTGTATGTAGATTCATGTCATGTCCTTTATAGATATGTGCTTCATAATATGTATATTATATTTTATATATGACTGATAATGTACATGTCTACAAAAAAAGAAAAAGATTGTAATGTTAATGTTATAAACAATGACTGAAAATTGTTAATAAAGAAACATCTGATTTAAAAAAGAAAGTAGGTGTGTAGTAGGTGTAGTCGTTAGTGGTTAGCTATTGGTGGAATGACATCATGTGATTAGGGAAACGGTTATGAATGAATTTAAAATAATATAGGAGGGATATTGGATATGATCTGTTCTGATGTTCTTATTTATGTATGTTTTATAATTATTTATGGTCCTAAGAAAGAATATGTAACATGTGCTATGATACATGTACCAAAAGTTTTAAAGAATATAATTTATAGGGTGGGTGTTGCCTGCAAAGGAAGGGGAGGGGATGAAGATTAACCCTATATAAAGCAGTGTGCAGAGAAGGGTGGCATGATCGCCCCTGAGGAAGCCTTATCAGCGAAACCTAGGTCGGGCATTGGATTTGATGGACCTGATTTTATGATTTTATAAGGCGTGTTAATCACAATTTTATTGTGAGTATAATAAAAAAAGTTCCATTTACTCAACTGTGCGGCCCTTCACTATGTACCCAAAACTTTGATTCCATAGGAAGGTTGCTTTGAGGAAAGGATATTACCCACGGGACTCAGGTGTGCTGGCTGTGTCAAAGAAGATTGCCGCTTCTCTTGAGCTTGTGAACTGGGACGTATACAAGACTGATTCATTGTGATTTTACCTGCATCACACGGAGGTGGGATCCAAGACTTTGCTCTCTGCTGCAAGGGAGACCAGAAGTCCTCTATTTTTTACACTTTGCCACCAGCTCCAACGCTGACAAAAATAACTGTAGTAAAATGGTGACACCGGGCTTTTCATCAGCATTATCTTACTAATTGAGCTGCTTAAATAGAACATAAAATAGATTTATTGGAATACAATTTTGTGAACAAAAACTTTTCTAAATTATAGATATTCTTCCAGTGGTGATCATCCTCTTCAGAGGAGAAACTTCACTACTGAGCATGTACAGCACAGATTCATTTTAACTAGGGTCCATGAAGCAGCAGCAAGATACTTAACCACCTCAGCCCCCAGTGCTTAAACACCCTGAAAGACCAGGCCACTTTTTACACTTCTGACCTACACTACTTTCACCGTTTATTGCTCGGTCATGCAACTTACCACCCAAATGAATTTTACCTCCTTTTCTTCTCACTAATAGAGCTTTCATTTGGTGGTATTTCATTGCTGCTGACATTTTTACTTTTTTTGTTATTAATCAAAATTTAACGATTTTTTTGCAAAAAAATGACATTTTTCACTTTCAGTTGTAAAATTTTGCAAAAAAAACGACATCCATATATAAATTTTGCTCTAAATTTATTGTTCTACATGTCTTTGATAAAAAAAAAATGTTTGGGTAAAAAAAAAATGGTTTGGGTAAAAGTTATAGCGTTTACAAACTATGGTACAAAAATGTGAATTTCCGCTTTTTGAAGCAGCTCTAACTTTCTGAGCACCTGTCATGTTTCCTGAGGTTCTACAATGGCCAGACAGTACAAACACCCCACAAATGACCCCATTTCGGAAAGTACACACCCTAAGGTATTCGCTGATGGGCATAGTGAGTTCATAGAACTTTTTATTTTTTGTCACAAGTTAGCGGAAAATGATGATTTTTTTCTTTTCTTTTTTTTTTCTTACAAAGTCTCATATTCCACTAACTTGTGACAAAAAATAAAAACTTCCATGAACTCACTATGCCCATCACGAAATACCTTGGGGTCTCTTCTTTCCAAAATGGGGTCACTTGTGGGGTAGTTATACTGCCCTGGCATTCTAGGGGCCCAAATGTGTGGTAAGGAGTTTGAAATCAAATTCTGTAAAAAATGACCTGTGAAATCCAAAAGGTGCTCTTTGGAATATGGGCCCCTTTGCCCACCTAGGCTGCAAAAAAGTGTCACACATCTGGTATCTCCGTACTCAGGAGAAGGTGGGGAATGTGTTTTGGGGTGTTATTTTACATATACCCATGCTGGGTGAGAGTAATATCTTGGCAAAAGACAACTTTTCCCATTTTTTTATACAAAGTTGGCATTTGACCAAGATATTTATCTCACCCAGCATGGGTATATGTAAAAAGACACCCCAAAACACATTCCTCAACTTCTCCTGAATACAGAGATACCAGATGTGTGACACTTTTTTGCAGCCTAGGTGGGCAAAGGGGCCCATATTCCAAACAGCACCTTTCGGATTTCACAGGTCATTTTTTACAGAATTTGATTTCAAACTCCTTACCACACATTTGGGCCCCTAGAATGCCAGGGCAGTATAACTACCCCACAAGTGACCCCATTTTGGAAAGAAGACACCCCAAGGTATTCCGTGAGGGGCATGGCGAGTTCCTAGAATTTTTTATTTTTTGTCGCAAGTTAGTGGAAAATGCTGATTTTTATTTTTTATTTTTTTTTCATACAAAGTCTCATATTCCACTAACTTGTGACAAAAAATAAAAACTTCCATGAACTCACTATGCCCATCAGCGAATACCTTGGGGTCTCTTCTTTCCAAAATGGGGTCACTTGTGGGGTAGTTATACTGCCCTGGTATTCTAGGGGCCCAAATGTGTGGTAAGGAGTTTGAAATCAAATTCTGTAAAAAATGACGAGTGAAATCCGAAAGGTGCTCTTTGGAATGTGGGCCCCTTTGCCCACCTAGGCTGCAAAAAAGTGTCACACATCTGGTATCTCCGTATTCAGTAGAAGTTGAGGAATGTGTTTTGGGGTGTCTTTTTACATATACCCATGCTAGGTGAGATAAATATCTTGGTCAAATGCCAACTTTGTATAAAAAAATGGGAAAAGTTGTCTTTTGCCAAGATATTTCTCTCACCCAGCATGGGTATATGTAAAATGACACCCCAAAACACATTCCCCACCTTCTCCTGAGTACGGAGATACCAGATGTGTGACACTTTTTTGCAGCCTAGGTGGGCAAAGGGGCCCATATTCCAAAGAGCACCTTTCGGATTTCACTCGTCATTTTTTACAGAATTTGATTTCAAACTCCTTACCACACATTTGGGCCCCTAGAATGCCAGGGCAGTATAACTACCCCACAAGTGACCCCATTTTGGAAAGAAGAGACCCCAAGGTATTCGCTGATGGGCATAGTGAGTTCATGGAAGTTTTTATTTTTTGTCACAAGTTAGTGGAATATGAGACTTTGTATGAAAAAAATATATATAAAAAAAAAAAATCATCATTTTCCACTAACTTGTGACAAAAAATAAAAAATTCTAGGAACTCGCCATGCCCCTCACGGAATACCTTGGGATGTCTTCTTTCCAAAATGGGGTCACTTGTGGGGTAGTTATACTGCCCTGGCATTTTCCAGGGGCCCTAATGTGTGGTAAGTAGGTAAATGACCAGTGAAATCCGAAAGGTGCTCTTTGGAATGTGGGCCCCTTTGCACACCTAGGCTGCAAAAAAGTGTCACACATCTGGTATCGCCGTACTCGGGAGAAGTTGGGCAATGTGTTTTGGGGTGTCATTTTACATATACCCATGCTGGGTGAGAGAAATATCTTGGCAAAAGACAACTTTTTCCATTTTTTTTATACAAAGTTGGCATTTGACCAAGATATTTATCTCACCCAGCATGGGTATATGTAAAATGACACCCCAAAACACATTGCCCAACTTCTCCTGAGTACGGCGATACCAGATGTGTGACACTTTTTTGCAGCCTAGATGCGCAAAGGTGCCCAAATTCCTTTTAGGAGGGCATTTTTAGACATTTGGATACCAGACTTCTTCTCACGCTTTGGGGCCCCTAGAATGCCAGGGCAGTATAAATACCCCACATGTGACCCCATTTTGGAAAGAAGACACCCCAAGGTATTCAATGAGGGGCATGGCGAGTTCATAGAAATTTTTTTTTTTTGGCACAAGTTAGCGGAAATTGATATTTTTTATTTTTTTCTCACAAAGTCTCCCGTTCCGCTAACTTGGGACAAAAATTTCAATCTTTCATGGACTCAATATGCCCCTCACGGAATACCTGGGGGTGTCTTCTTTCCGAAATGGGGTCACATGTGGGGTATTTATACTGCCCTGGCATTCTAGGGGCCCTAAAGCGTGAGAAGAAGTCTGGAATATAAATGTCTAAAAAAATTTACGCATTTGGATTCCGTGAGGGGTATGGTGAGTTCATGTGAGATTTAATTTTTTGTCACAAGTTAGTGGAATATGAGACTTTGTAAGAAAAAAAAAAAAATTCCGCTAACTTGGGCCAAAAAAATGACTGAATGCAGCCTTACAGGGGGGGGGGAATCAATGACAGGGGGGTGATCAATGACAGGGGGGTGATCAGGGAGTCTATATGGGGTGATCACCCAACTGTCATTGATCACCCCCCTGTAAGGCTGCATTCAGACGTCCGTATGATTTTTACGGATCCGATCAGTCTATCAGTGGATCCGTAAAAATCATGCGGACATCTGAATGGAGCTTTACAGGGGGGTGATCAATGACAGAGGGGTAAACAATGACAGGGGGGTGATCAGGGAGTCTATATGGGGTGATCACCACAGTCATTGATCACTCCCCTGTAAGGCTGCATTCAGACGTCCGTAAGATTTTTACTGATCCGATCAGTCTATCAGTGGATCCGTAAAAATCATGCGGACATCTGAATGGAGCTTTACAGGGGGGTGATCAATGACAGAGGGGTAATCAATGACAGGGGGGTGATCAGGGAGTCTATATGGGGTGATCACCTCCGTCATTGATCACTCCCCTGTAAGGCTGCATTCAGACGTCCGTATGATTTTTACGGATCCGATCAGTCTATCAGTGGATCCGTAAAAATCATGCGGACATCTGAATGGAGCTTTACAGGGGGGTGATCAATGACAGGGGGGTGATCAGGGAGTCTATATGGGGTGATCACCACAGTCATTGATCACTCCCCTGTAAGGCTGCATTCAGACGTCCGTATGATTTTTACGGATCCGATCAGTCTATCAGTGGATCCGTAAAAATCATGCGGACATCTGAATGGAGCTTTACAGGGGGGTGATCAATGACAGAGGGGTAATCAATGACAGGGGGGTGATCAGGGAGTCTATATGGGGTGATCACCTCCGTCATTGATCACTCCCCTGTAAGGCTGCATTCAGACGTCCGTATGATTTTTACGGATCCGATCAGTCTATCAGTGGATCCGTAAAAATCATGCGGACATCTGAATGGAGCTTTACAGGGGGGTGATCAATGACAGGGGGGTGATCAGGGAGTCTATATAGGGTGATCAGGGGTGATCAAGGGTGAATAAGGGGTTAATAAGTGACAGGGGGGGGGGGGGTGTAGTGTAGTGGTGCTTGGTGCAACATATTACTGAGCTGCCTGTGTCCTCTGGTGGTCGATCCAAACAAAGGGGACCACCAGAGGACCAGGTAGCAGGTATATTAGACGCTGTTATCAAAACAGCGTCTAATATACCTGTTAGGGGTTAAAAAAATCACATCTCCAGCCTGCCAGCGAACGATCGCCGCTGGCAGGCTGGAGATCCACTCGCTTACCTTCCGATCCTGTGAACGCGCGCGCCTGTGTGCGCGCGTTCACAGGAAATCTCGCGTCTCGCGAGAGGACGCACCGGCGCGTCCACCCAGAACAACAGGACCGCCGCAAAGACGCAATCCTGCGTACGGCGGTCCTGAGGAAGTTAAAGAGGACCTGTCACTTCTGCTAACATGTCCATTTTAGTAACTACTTGCATTCCCCATGTAATAACAATTCTTGAGCATATATTTTTATGATTCTATGTTGTGCCATTCCTATGTTATTCCTGCTAAAAGTCTACAAATAAATTGCCAGCAGTCTGCAGTAAAGGTACTGCTGGGTGTTACCAGTAGCGGGCGTGTCTGACTGTCCAATCAGTGCTGCTCCAACTGGTAACACCCATCTGTACCTTTATTGCAAGCTGCTGACAATTCACTTATAAACTTCTAGTAGAAATAATGGAATGGAACATCATAGATCATAAGAATAGATGCTCCATAAGAATTGTTATTACATGGTGAATGAAAGTAGTTACTAAAACAGACATGTCTGCAGACATGACAGATACTATTTACCCCTTAACCACCTCCGGACCGCTGTACGCACAGACGCGTCCTGGAGGTGGTTGTTTCATTCCACCTGGACGCGCCGGCGCGTCCTCTCGCGAGACGCGAGATTTCGGTCACAGCCGGCCCGCGCATGCGCATCGCGGGCCGGCAAAAGTTAAAGGACTATTGCATCAGCAACCTGCCAGCCAATGATCGTCGCTGGCAGGTTGCTGATTTTTAAAAAATCGAATCACAAGCCAGATAACAGATCATATTAGTAAATATGATCTGTTATATGGCTTCTCTGCTCCTCTGCTGGTCCTTTTCGTCGGTTGGATCCAGCAGAGGAGCAGACTGAACTGTGAGTACACACCAAACACTACCCTTAGCCCCTGATCACCTTCCATCACCCCCATCATCCAAATTAACCCCTTGATCGCCCCCTGTCAATCACTTAGTGAAAGACAAAAAGTGATCAGTGTAAACTGACACTTTTTTTTTCCACTAGTATTGGCTGTTAGGTTTTAGGATTAGTTTAGGCCCCTTGGTTAGGTAGTGTAGGGATCAGTTAGCGCCCAGCCCACCGCACCGCAGTCACTTATTCGCTGTTTAGCGTATCGCTAATCAGCATTTGTACTTTTATAGTATCTGTAAGTGATCAAAACTGATCACGGTCAGATCTATAATTGTATTAGTGTCACCTTAGCTCGCCCTCCACCCAAAACGCAGTGTTTGCCCAATCAGGCCTGATCGGTCGCCCACACGTGCGTTCACCCACGCCCGCCCCACCGCAGTGACAAAATTTTTATTTTTTTTGATCACTGCACATTCACTTTACACGCACTGCGGCGATAAAAAAATCAGTTTTGATATTTTTTATCAACCGCAGCGGCCTCCGGTACTTCGCTAGCCTCCCCTTTGTAAGACAGGCTTGCTTTTTTTCTTGGGTAGTCTCAGGGAATACCCCTAAATTTAGTAGTCCAAAATGTCAAACAGGGGGTATTCTTCTGAAGAGGCCTACAGGATTCTGACCCAGTCGGATGAGGAATGGGAACCCTCATCTGACGAATCTAGCGGGTCAGAATATGAACCTGTAGAAAGCAGTGGCTCTCTGACCCAAAGTTCGGACGAGGAGGTTGAGGTCCCTGGCAGCACCAGGCGTACCCGGCCCCGTGTCGCTAGACCACAGGTTACGCAGGATCCGCTTCAAGAGCAGCAGAGTGGGGCTGTCGCTGCCGGATCACGTGGTGAGGCATACACCAGCAGCGCAGCCCTCCCTGGACCTAGTACCAGCACTGCCGTACAACATGGTGAAGTAGCGAGCACCAGAAGGGCAGTTGAAGCTGGTACGGTGGCACGTGCAGTAGTTACCCCGTCGCAGCCACCGCACAGACAGGCCCGTAGAGCCCCTAGAATCCCTGAGGTGCTGGCAAACCCTGATTGGCAGTCACCAACTTCAGCCGCACCTGTAGTTCCCCCTTTCACCGCCCAGTCTGGAGTTCGGGTTGAGACAGCTCAGATCAGTACGGCCCTGGGATTTTTTGAGCTGTTCTTGACTGCGGAGCTCTTGGACTTAGTCGTGGCAGAGACAAACCGGTATGCCACACAATTTATAACCGCAAACCCGGGAAGCTATTATGCCCAGCCTTTCCGGTGGAAACCAGTCCAAGTTTCCGAACTTAAAATTTTTCTGGGCCTTCTCCTCAACATGGGTCTAACCAAAAAGCATGAATTGCTGTCATATTGGTCCACGAACCCAATTCATCACATGCCCATGTTCTCTGCTGCTATGTCCAGGGCACGTTTTGAGACCATCCTGCGTTTCCTGCACTTTAGCGACAACACCACCTCCCGTCCCAGAGGCCACCCAGCTTTTGACCGGCTCCACAAAATTCGGCCCCTTATAGACCATTTTAACCAGAAATTTGCAGATTTGTATACCCCTGAGCAAAACATCTGTGTAGACGAGTCCCTAATACATTTTACCGGGCGCCTTGGCTTCAAACAATACATCCCAAGCAAGCGTGCCCGGTATGGGGTCAAATTGTATAAGCTCTGTGAAAGGGCCACAGGCTATACCCACAAATTTCGGAACTATGAGGGAAAAGATCAGACCCTGGAGCCGGTCGGTTGCCCTGACTACCTGGGGAGCAGTGGGAAGACAGTCTGGGACTTGGTGTCACCCTTATTCGGCAAGGGGTACCATCTTTATGTGGACAATTTTTACACAAGTGTGGCCCTCTTTAGGCATTTGTTTATAGAACGGATTTGCGCCTGTGGCACCGCGCGAACTAGTCGCCTGGGCTTCCCCCAACGGCTTGTAACCACCCGTCTTGCAAGGGGGGAGAGGGCTGCCTTGTGTAACGAAGAACTGCTCGCGGTGAAATGGAGAGACAAGCGTGACGTTTACATGCTCTCCTCCATTCACGCAGACACGACAATCCAAATTGAAAGGGCAACCCGTGTCATTGAAAAGCCCCTCTCAGTCCACGACTATAATGCGCTCATGGGAGGGGTGGACTTCAATGACCAGATGTTGGCTCCCTATTTAGTTTCCCGCAGAACCAGACGCTGGTATAAGAAGGTGTCTGTATATTTAATTCAATTGGCGCTGTATAATAGTTTTGTTCTCTACAGTAAGGCTGGGAGAACACGATCCTTCCTCAAATTCCAGGAAGAGATCATCGAGAACCTCCTTTATCCAGGAGGTTCCGTGGCCCCATCCACCAGTGTAGTTAGCCGTCTACACGAGCGACATTTCCCCAGTGTCGTTGCTGGTACCTCAACCCAACCGCCACCCCGAAAAAAATGTCGTGTCTGTAGCAGGAGTGGAATAAGGCGTGACACCCGCTATTTCTGTCCTGACTGTCCTGACCACCGTGCCCTATGCTTAGGAGAGTGTTTCCGGAAGTACCACACACAGGTACACCTAGCATAGGGATCAAATCTTTTTTTTTTTTTTTTACCTTCCAGGTGGACCAACCGATCGACTAGCAGCAGCACTGATGTGCATTCTGACAGAAGCATTGCGCTGCTGTCAGATTACACGCAAGTCGGTGTATGCGGCGCTGCAAGACGAGATTTCTCCTCTGCAGTAAAAGATACGTTTGCCGAGGCATATGAGCTGAGGAGGTGGCGGTGTTCATATACTTTGGAAAACACTTTGTATATATAAAAAAAAAAATCCCGGCAAGGATTTATTCATCCACATCGATTGATGTGAATGGAGAAATCTGGTTTGCCAGGGCATACGAGCTAAGTGGGTATGGATGTTGGGCGGAGCTCCTATGTCCTGGCAGACGCCTTTCCCCTCCTTTTTCTTTTTGGCAGAGATTTTTTCATCCACATTCGATCGATGCGAATGAAGAAATCTGTGCCGTTCATTTTTTTCTTTCAGCCCAGAGGCTGAACGGGAAAAAAAAATCTCATTACCCGTATGCTCAATATAAGGAGAATAGCAGAAACTCCTAATGCTGGGCATACATGTAATGATTGCGGAGACCCTCAAATGCCAGGGCAGTACAAACACCCCACAAATTACACCATTTTGGAAAGAAGACACCCCAAGGTATTCGCTGAGGGGCATATTGAGTCCATGAAAGATTGAAATTTTTGTCCCAAGTTAGCGGAAAGGGAGACTTTGTGAGAAAAAAATCAAAAAAATCAATTTCCGCTAACTTGTGCCAAATTTTTTTTTTTCTATGAACTCGCCATGCCCCTCATTGAATACCTTGGGGTGTCTTCTTTCCAAAATGGGGTCACATGTGGGGTATTTATACTGCCCTGGCATTTTAGGGGCCCCAAAGCGTGAGAAGAAGTCTGGTATCCAAATGTCTAAAAATGCCCTCCTAAAAGGAATTTGGGCCCCTTTGCCCACCTAGGCTGCAAAAAAGTGTCACACATGTGGTATCTCCGTATTCAGGAGAAGTTGGGGAATGTGTTTTGGGGTGTCATTTTGCATATACCCATGCTGGGTGAGATAAATATCTTGGTCAAATGCCAACTTTGTATAAAAAAATGGGAAAAGTTGTCTTTTGCCAAGATATTTCTCTCACCCAGCATGGGTATATGTAAAATGACACCCCAAAACACATTCCCCAACTTCTCCTGAATACGGCGATACCACATGTGTGACACTTTTTTGCAGCCTAGGTGGGCAAAGGGGCCCACATTCCAAAGAGCACCTTTCGGATTTCACAGGTCATTTACCTACTTACCACACATTTGGGCCCCTGGAAAATGCCAGGGCAGTATAACTACCCCACAAGTGACCCCATTTTGGAAAGAAGACACCCCAAGGTATTCGCTGATGGGCATAGCGAGTTCCTAGAATTTTTTATTTTTTGTCACACGTTAGTTGAAAAAATGATGATTTTTTATTTTTATTTTTTTCTTACAAAGTCTCATATTCCACTAACTTGTGACAAAAAATAAAAACTTCCATGAACTCACTATGCCCATCAGCGAATACCTTGGGGTGTCTTCTTTCCAAAATGGGGTCACTTGTGGGGTAGTTATACTGCCCTGGCATTCTAGGGGCCCAAATGTGTGGTAAGGAGTTTGAAATCAAATTCTGTAAAAAATGACTGGTGAAATCCGAAAGGTGCTCTTTGGAATGTGGGCCCCTTTGCCCACCTAGGCTGCAAAAAAGGGTCACACATGTGGTATCTCCGTATTCAGGAGAAGTTGGGGAATGTGTTTTGGGGTATCATTTTACATATACCCATGCTGGGTGAGATATATATCTTGGCAAAAGACAACTTTTCCCATTTTTTTATACAAAGTTGGCATTTGACCAAGATATTTCTCTCACCCAGCATGGGTATATGTAAAATGACACCCCAAAACACATTCCCCAACTTCTCCTGAATACGGAGATACCACATGTGTGACACTTTTTTGCAGCCTAGGTGGGCAAAGGGGCCCACATTCCAAAGAGCACCTTTCGGATTTCACCAGTCATTTTTTACAGAATTTGATTTCAAACTCCTTACCACACATTTGGGCCCCTAGAATGCCAGGGCAGTATAACTACCCCACAAGTGACCCCATTTTGGAAAGAAGACACCCCAAGGTATTCGCTGATGGGCATAGTGAGTTCATGGAAGTTTTTATTTTTTGTCACAAGTTAGTGGAATATGAGACTTTGTAAGAAAAAAAAAAAAAAAAGCATCATTTTCCACTAACTTGTGACAAAAAATTTAAAATTCTAGGAACTCGCCATGCCCCTCACGGAATACCTTGGGGTGTCTTCTTTCCAAAATGGGGTCACTTGTGGGGTAGTTATACTGCCCTGGCATTCTAGGGGCCCAAATGTGTGGTAAGGAGTTTGAAATCAAATTCTGTAAAAAATGACTGGTGAAATCCGAAAGGTGCTCTTTGGAATGTGGGCCCCTTTGCCCACCTAGGCTGCAAAAAAGTGTCACACATGTGGTATCGCCGTACTCAGGAGAAGTTGGGGAATGTGTTTTGGGGTGTCATTTTACATATACCCATGCTGGGTGAGAGATATATCTTGGCAAAAGACAACTTTTCCCATTTTTTTATACAAAGTTGGCATTTGACCAAGATATTTATCTCACCCAGCATGGGTATATGTAAAATGACACCCCAAAACACATTCCCCAACTTCTCCTGAATACGGAGATACCACATGTGTGACACTTTTTTGCAGGCTAGGTGGGCAAAGGGGCCCACATTCCAAAGAGCACCTTTCGGATTTCACCAGTCATTTTTTACAGAATTTGATTTCAAACTCCTTACCACACATTTGGGCCCCTAGAATGCCAGGGCAGTATAACTACCCCACAAGTGACCCCATTTTGGAAAGAAGACACCCCAAGGTATTCGCTGATGGGCATAGTGAGTTCATGGAAGTTTTTATTTTTTGTCACAAGTTAGTGGAAGATGAGACTTTGTAAGAAAAAAAAAAAAAAAAAAATCATCATTTTCCACTAACTTGTGACAAAAAATAAAAAGTTCTATGAACTCACTATGCCCATCAGCGAATACCTTAGGGTGTCTACTTTCCGAAATGGGGTCATTTGTGGGGTGTTTGTACTGTCTGGGCATTGTAGAACCTCAGGAAACATGACAGGTGCTCAGAAAGTCAGAGCTGCTTCAAAAAGCGGAAATTCACATTTTTGTACCATAGTTTGTAAACGCTATAACTTTTACCCAAACCATTTTTTTTTTTACCCAAACATTTTTTTTTTATCAAAGACATGTAGAACAATAAATTTAGAGCAAAATTTATATATGGATGTCGTTTTTTTTGCAAAATTTTACAACGGAAAGTGAAAAATGTCATTTTTTTGCAAAAAAATCGTTAAATTTTGATTAATAACAAAAAAAGTAAAAATGTCAGCAGCAATGAAATACCACCAAATGAAAGCTCTATTAGTGAGAAGAAAAGGAGGTAAAATTCATTTGGGTGGTAAGTTGCATGACCGAGCAATAAATGGTGAAAGTAGTGTAGGTCAGAAGTGTAAAAAGTGGCCTGGTCTTTCAGGGTGTTTAAGCATTGGGGGCTGAGGTGGTTAAGGACCCGCGCCGTACATGTATGGCGCTGGTGGACGTGACTTAAGGACCAGCGCCGTACATGCACCATGCACCCATCCGATCAGCGGCACGGACCCAGCAGTCACTGACAGCCGGGCCCCTGCTGCAGATGCCAGCATAGGTGAAAACACAGATGTCAGCGTATTAACCCCTTGTAAGCAGCGGTCAAAGCTGACCGCAGCATGCAGAGGGTTTGCGGAGGGTATGCGTGCCCTCCGCATCTCCATCGAGTCCCTGCGCTGCAGTGGCAGGGACCCGAGGGCAGAGATGGCAAGCTTGATGCCTTCTACGGAAGCCTGTGAGATCCAGCCCTAAGGCTGGGTCTCACAGGCAGGCTGTCAGCATAAAAGCTGACAGTCAATGCATTACAATACAGGTTGTATTGTAATGCATTGTAGAGGGGATCAGACCCGAGAAGTTGAAGTCCCAGAGTGGGACAAAAATAAAAAGTAAAAAAAAGTGTTTTTCATAATGAAAAAATATATATTTGGTTTCAAGTAAAAAAAAAGCCCCTTACCCAAAATAAAACACTTAAAATTGTAAAAAAAAATTGAAAAAAAGGAAAAAACAGACATATTGGGTATTTCCGCATCCGTAACGACCAGCTCTATAAGACCATGACATGATTTACCCCCTCACCTGAACGCCAAAGAAAAAAAAGAAAAAAAACTGTGCTAAAACAAAACATTTTTTGGCACCTTACATCACAAAAAGTGAAACACCAAGCGATCAAAAAGGTTAAAAAAATTCACATGAACCTAACCCCTCAGGTGAACACCGTAAAAAAAGAAAAAACTGTCAAAAAATGTAATACCAAGCACTCAAAAAGTCATATGCACCCCAAAATAAAACTGTCATCTCATACTGAAAAAAATGAGACCCTACCTTAGAGAGTCGCCCAAAATATAAAAAAAAAGTATGGCTTTCAGAATATGGAGACACTAGAAAATAATTTTTTTCAAAAATGCTTTATTATGTAAAACTGAAACAAACAACCCAAAAATATTTGGTATTGTCACGTCCATAACAATCTGCTCTATAAAAATATCACATAATCTAACCTGTCAGATGAATACTGTAAAAAACAAAAAATAAAAACTGTGCCAAAACAGCTATTTTTTTGTTACCTTGCTTCACAAAAAGTGTAATATAGAGCAACTAAAAATCATATGTACCCTAAAATAGTACCAACAAAACTTCCACCTTATCCCGTAGTTTCCAAAATGGGGTCACTTTTTTGGGGGGAGTTTCTACTCTAGGGGTGCATCAGGGGGTCTTCAAATGTGACAAGGCAACTTAAAATTATCCCAGTGAAATCTGCCCTCCAAAAATCATATGGCGTTCCTTTCCTTCTGCGCCCTGTCGTGTGTCTGTACAGCAGTTCACGACCATATATGGGGTGTTTCTGTAAGCTACAGAATCA
This sequence comes from Bufo bufo, assembly GCF_905171765.1. Classification (NCBI taxonomy): domain Eukaryota; kingdom Metazoa; phylum Chordata; class Amphibia; order Anura; family Bufonidae; genus Bufo; species Bufo bufo. The sequence continues at coordinate 478,253,566 of NC_053389.1, forward strand.
GGGCAATACATATTGAGTTTTGTTTGACTGTTAACCCTTGCTTTGTTAGTGGAAAAAAAATGGATTAAAATGGAAAATCTGCCAAAAAAGGTAAATGTCATCTACATTTTCCATTAATTCTTGTGGAACACCTAAAGGGTTAACAACGTTTGTAAAATCCTTGAGGGGTGTAGTTTCTAAAATGGGGCCATTTATGAGTGGTTTCTATTATGTAAGCACCACAAAGTGACTTCAGACCTGAACTGGTCCTTAAAAATTGGGTTTTTGGTAATTTTCATAAAAATTTTAAGAAAAACTTCTAAGCCTTCTAACGTCCCAAAAAAAGAAAATGTAATTTACAAAATGATCCAAACATGAAGTAGACATATGGGAAATGTAAAGTAATAACTTTTTTAGGAGGTATCACTATCTGTTTTAAAAGCAGAGAAATAGAAATTTAGAAAATTGAGAATTTTTCCAAATATAAATAAAATATTTTGACTCAAATTTACCACTGTCATGAAGTACAATATGTGACAAAAAAAAATAAAAAAATCTCAGAATGGCTTGGATAAGTAAAAGCGTTTTAAAGTTATCACCACATAAAGTGACACGTCAGATTTGCAAATAATGGTCTGGTCCTTAAAGTGAAAAATGGCAGGGTCCTGAAGGGGTTAAACTGACCAAGCTAGAGTCAATACCTCAAACATAAAAGCAAAAATACTCCAAACAGGTCAAGTACCCATGGACTATAGTGGTGCTATAATGAATGTGATTCCGATCATGGGCACCAAGATTTTGAAAATGTGAAGCAACATTTTGGGATATGCTTCATTGGTAGGTATGATTATATGTGATTCTTTAAAATGTGAGGTAGACAATTTAAATCTGAGACTGGAGATTTGTGGGACTTTGCAGTGTGAGTTGAAAAGTGACAGGTCATGTCTACCTCTAGCTAAATACAGAGCATGGCGTATTGTCGCAAACTACAATTTGTATGGGAGTGTGTATGACCCAAATAAATAAAAGACCAGATAAAAGCAGTACAACCAGCTAGACTAGTCATATCGATACAGGCAAACTGTGCTATTAATAGTTAATTAAAATGATGAGCGATATTGTAACATAGGCTAATTCAGGTGAAGGCAAATCAGATATTTTAGCTTAGTGCCCCTCACGCAGTCACTGTCATGGTGCCCCCCTAGTTACCCAATCAGTAATGGTGCCCCCTTAGTGCCATACAAATTAGTATCTCCCACAAAGGAACAGTGGTCTAATAAATAATAAAAGTGATACTCACCTAGCACTGTTCACATGGAGCTGCTTAGTCCAAAGAGCTGCTTAGACTTCTTGATAATACATTAACATCATTGCGCCTGCTTGCGTGGAGCTTACATCATTACCATAGTAATCAACTGTATTTGTGTCCTGAGGAGGCAGACACAGTTGAAAGTGGTGGTAGTCCGCAATCTTGTGCACTGGGCCAAAAATGTAGGGCTTGCACACTGGATGGCTGGTGCTAGCGGTCCCCCTGAATAATAATGTGTCTTTATTAACATAACGAAAATTATCTGTAAATAGAATATAATGATTAGTGTAAAAAAATACATATATTGCAGCATTAAAAGTATAAAAACCCAAGTAAGGCCTCATGCACACGACAGTATTTTTTCACGGTCCGCAAAACGGGGTTCCGTTGGTCCGTTATCCGTGACCGTTTTTTCGTCCGTGGGTCTTCCTTGATTTTTGGAGGATTCACGGACATGAAAAAAAGGTAGTTTTGGTGTCCGCCTGGCCGTGCGGACCCAAACGGATCCGTCCTGACTTACAATGCAAGTCAATGGGGACGGATCCGTTTGACGTTGACACAATATGGTGCAATTGCAAACGGATCCGTCCCCCATTGAGTTTTCTCCAATCCGATGGTATATTTTAACTTGAAGCGTCCCCATCACCATGGGAATGCCTCTGTGTTAGAATATACTGTCGGATATGAGTTAGATCGTGAAACTCAGATCCGACAGTATATTCTAACACAGAGGCGTTCCCATAGTGATGGGGACGCTTCTAGTTAGAATATACTATGAACTGTGTACATGACTGCCCCCTGCTGCCTGGCAGCACCCGATCTCTTACAGGGGGCTGTGATCCGCACAATTAACCCCTCAGGTGCTGCACCTAAAGGGTTAATTGTGCTTCATACTTACCTGCTGCGCTGTCTGTGACCGGCCGGGAGCTCCTCCTACTGGTAAGTGACAGGTCTGTGCGGCGCATTGCTTAAAGATCTGTCACTTACCAGTAGGAGGAGCTCCCAACTGGTCACAGACAGCGCAGCAGGTAAGTATGATGCTTCTAATATTGCTAAGTAACCATGGCAACCATGAAGTAGCGTCCTGGTTGCCATGGTTACCGATCGGAGCCCCAGCGATTAAACTGGGACTCCGATCAGAACTCTCCGCTGCCACCAATGATCTGATCGGGGGGGGGGGGGGGGGAAGAGGGGAGGCCGCACACTGTGCCACCAATGAAAATAATACAATAGAGGGAGGGAGGGGGGGCCGCACACTGGCCACCAATGAAATTAATGCAATAGAGGGAGGGAGGGGGGGCCGGGGGGGGCGCACACTGTGCCACCAATGAAAATAATACAATAGAGGGAGGGACGGGGGGCCGCACTGGCCACCAATGAAATTAAAACTGGGGGGGGAGGGGGGTCTGCCCCCTGCTGCCTGGCAGCCCCTGATCTCTTATAGGGGGCTATGATATGCACAATTAACCCTTTAGGTGCAGCACCTGAGGGGTTAATTGTGCGGATCACAGCCCCCTGTAAGAGATCGGGTGCTGCCAGGCAGCAGGGGGCAGTCATGTACACAGTTCGTAGTATATTCTAACTAGAAGCGTCCCCATCACTATGGGAACGCCTCTGTGCTAGAATATACTGTCGGATATGAACATATCTGAAAAAGCTTTTATGCAGACGGATCTGTGATCCGTCTGTGTGAAAGTTGCCAATGGCCACGGATCACGGACGCGGATGCCAATCTTGTGTGCATCTGTGTTTTTTCACGGACTCATTGACTTGAATGGGTCAGTGAACCGTTGTCCGTCAAAAAAATAGGACAGGTCATATTTTTTGGACGGACAGGAAACACGGATCACGGATGCAGCTGCAAAATGGTGCATTTTCCGATTTTTCCACGGACCCATTGAAAGTCAATGGGTCCGCGAAAAAAAAACTGAAAACGGCACAACGGCCACGGATGCACACAACGGTCATGTGCATGAGGCCTAAGACATAGGCCTTTTCAGCTTTATGCACTAAGTCCACAGTTGTAGAAAAGCTCTATGCAATAGACGAAATAGCTGGCGCTCTAGTAGGGTATTTTATAGAAAGTGACATAAAAGACAAAAGGTGGGGATACAACAGTAGCATTGTGAAATGGGATTTTACAAAGATAAATAACATAAAGGAGCCTTGCTGCTCAGCTAGCTTATAAAATAGAGAGATATATAATTAAACGCTTCTGATACTACGGAAGACAATGACATCTTGGGTGATGTTGCATGAAAGGAGGAAACTACTGTATTAAGTCTTTGGTGTCTCTGCAGGAGAGGATGGACTGTACAGTATATGATATAACCGTCTCCAAAGCTGCAAGGTTGCCACTACCTATAAATAACACTAAAATACCGTTCCAGCAAAGAAAAAAATAATAACCTGATGCAGAAGGAAATCAGCTCTCGCTGAGTCTGTCTGAAGGCGTTTCAGGTTTTTTTCACTGGTGAATAAAATGCCATCCATTATACTGTTCTGAGCATTTTTTTGTAGTGTTATTTTTTTGTCACATTTTATGTGTTATTCCTGTATAAGGCTACTTTCACACTTGCGGCAGTGCTACGGTTTTATCTTTTGCCTGATCAGTCAAAACATAATATAAGTTAAGGCTGAGCACTCATCATCTGTAGGACAATATAGCAGAACAAACACCTGTGTGATTCAAACACCTCAGTAATTTATTATTAAAAAATATATATAGACATAGATGACATATAAGACCAATAAAATAAATAATAAAAAATGAATGTTCATGAATAGCGATGCAGAGTAAAATTTCATGTAGCGACAATGAACAAAATAAAGTGCGATTGTGCTGGATCACTGGCTCAATTTATAGAGCAATAGTATAGTGTCCAATGTTGGTTGTAAGATCCTGGGACAGAGAGGCTGGATTGTTTCTACAATAGTGGTTAATGAATGTCACATAACAATCACTGTTGTATCTTTTCCCATATATTAAAAGCAATTATATTGCATCAAGGAATAGATGTAAATAATGCTGACCTTGATATTATAGTTGCACTCAACGGAAGGGGCCAGGTATAGACCCCGAAACGCGTATGGTTAATAGGAGACCCGCAGATCAGCTGATGGACATATATCCCTGCATCGACTTCATCTTTGGATATATTTGCATGCAAGGTCAAATACAATAAAGACAAGCCTTACCTCCCATCCGACAAACAAGGAATGCTGTGATCTGACTCTCCATCTTTGCAAGCCATTCAGAGTCACCATACAATTATTGGTTGGCGACTTTTTACAAAGTGAAAGCGGGATAACGAAACTCAAGTCCGCCCAGTCAAGAGACCACTCGTTCCAGCAGCTCCAGCTGACAACTCACAGTAAGATATTGCTGGTTTAGATACTGCAGCCACGTGGGACGCCACTGTGAGCGCAGTCCGCACAGCACATTACTTTTTCTAATATACGCTGGTGTCATAGTACACCGTTGAGTGCAACTATAATATCAAGGTCAGCATTATTTACATCTATTCCATGATGCAATGTGATACAACAGTGATTGTTATGTGACATTCATTAACCACTATTGTAGATACAATCCAGCCTCTCTGTCCCAGGATCTGACAACCAACATTGGACACTATACTATTGCTCTATAAATTGAGCCAGTGATCCAGCACAATCGCACTTTATTTTGTTCATTGTTGCTACATATAATTTTACTCAGCATCGCTATTCATGAACATTCATTTTTTATTATTTATTTTATTGGTCTTATACACTCACCTAAAGAATTATTAGGAACACCATACTAATACAGTGTTGGACCCCCTTTTTCCTTCAGAACTGCCTTAATTCTATGTGGCATTGATTCAACAAGGTGCTCATAGCATTCTTTAGAAATGTTGGCCCATATTGATAGGATAGCATCTTGCAGTTTGTGGAGTTTTGAGGGATGCACATCCAGGGAACGAAGCTCCCGTTCCACCACATCCTAAAGATGCTCTATTGGGTTGAGATCTGGTGACTGTGGGGGCCATTTTAGTACAGTGAACTCATTGTCATGTTCAAGAAACCAATTTGAAATGATTCAAGCTTTGTGACATGGTGCATTATCCTGCTGGAAGTAGCCATCAGAGGATGGATACAAGTTCTCATTCTGTTTACGCCAAATTCGGACTCTACCATGTGAGTGTCTCAACAGAAATCGAGACTCATCAGACCAGGCAACATTTTTCCAGTCTTCAACAGTCCAATTTTGGTGAGCTCGTGCAAATTGTAGCCTCTTTTTCCTATTTGTAGTGGAGATGAGTGGTACCCGGTGGGGTCTTCTGCTGTTGTAGCCCATCCGCCTCAAGGTTGTGCGTGTTGTGGCTTCACAAATGCTTTGCTGCATACCTCGGTTGTAACGAGTGGTTATTTCAGTCAATGTTGCTCTTCTATCAGCTTGAATCAGTCGGCCCATTCTCCTCTGACCTCTAGCATCCACAAGGCATTTTTGCCCACAGGACTGCCGCATACTGGATGTTTTTTCCCTTCTCACACCATTCTTTGTAAACCCTAGAAATGGTTGTGTGTGAAAATCCCAGTAACTGAGCAGATTGTGAAATACTCAGACTGGCCCGTCTGGCACCAACAACCATGCCACGCTCAAAATTGCTTAAATCACCTTTCTTTCCCATTCTGACATTCAGTTTGGAGTTCAGAAGATTGTCTTGACCAGGACCACCCCCCTAAATGCATTGAAGCAACTGCCATGTGATTGGTTGACTAGATAATTGCATTAATGAGAAATAGAACAGGTGTTCCTAATAATTCTTTAGGTGAGTGTATGTCATCTATGTCTATATATATTTTTCAATAATAAATTACTGAGGTGTTTGAATCACACAGGTGTTTGTTCTGCTATATTGTACTACAGATGATTAGTGCTCAGCCTTAACTTATATTATATTTTACTACTACTTTTTGACCGGGTGAGTCAATAGGGCTTTGCAGTACAGTGTTCATTTTAGGACATGGTCAGATATCATAGTCAAGTATCAAAATAATGCCAATGTGACACCTGACACCTGAGTTTGACTTATGCTCTTCATAGGTCAGGGTCAAAGTTAGAGTGAGTTATAGATATACTATGTATTTGTATGCTAAATCACACAACCAAAGTACGTCTATTGCTGAGCTTATAGCTCTGTGCCTAAAATGCACATTATTTTGATACTTGACTATGATATCTGACCATGTCCTAAAATGAACACTGTAGGTGGGATCCCCAAGCATTATCAGTAAGCTTGGGGACACCCAATGTATTTAGGTCTAATTTAGCCTCTATTTCTGAAATGTTTCTGCCAGGATTTGAACTCACAACCTTCTACAATAGAGGCAAGAACCTTAACCACTGAGCTATGAAGCTCAATGCTAAACTGGTTCTCATGTATTAGGTATTCATATACAGCAGAAGTATAATTTTATATATTTTTTAGTAATTGTAAAAAAATGTATGGCACTAAATAAATGTGTAATTAAATATATAAAATCATACTTCTGATATATATGAATGCATAATATGTGGGAAACTACTACTGAGGTTTAGCCATAATACATGTTCAGCAGGTTAACATGAATCTCTGTAGCCCAGTGGTTAAGGTTCTTGACTTTAATGTAGAAGGCTGTGAGTTTGAATCCCAACATAATCATTTCAAAAATAGACACACCAACCTTTTTAATTTGTGTAACTATTATTTTTTGTTGGGAAAGGTGGCAACCCTAACAGAACCCCTGCTCCCCGGTGACCCCCATAACTTTTTTTTATAGTTATGTCTACAGAGATGTGTGGGGGCTCATTTGAGGGAAATCTGTCTTTTTTTTACAATACCATTTTGGGGTGTGTATGACTTTTTATTCAATTTTCTTGGGAGATAAAGGGATGAAAAAATGGCAAATCAGCCTTTTTTTTCCTGTTACATCCTTCACAATATGGGCTAACTTTTTTTTATATTTTAATAGTATGGGTGTTTTCACATGAAACAATGCCCATAATTTTATTGTTTTTTGTTCATTTTTGGGGAAAGTGGGGTGATTTTATGTTTTAAGTTTTTAAAATATTTTCCAAACTTTTTTTTTTTTACTTTTTTTAAATGACTTTTCATCAGATTGCACTCATGCAGAATAATGGAAATTGCTCTATTATTCTCTATAGAAATCACTATATCATAGTTTAGGGTTGCCACCTAGTGGCCTGAACTGGGATATACTAACAATGAGCCTGGGAGCCTAGTACAGGCTGTGGCTCATTTTTAGAACAGGGTGCTTTCCCTAAACTCCTCTGGGCGAAGGCACGTCTGAGCAGGAAGCCCGCACTTCCGTTTTTTAACACTCTCAGATGCCGTGGTGACATTTGACAAATGCCACAAGGGGGCCCACTGAGATTTATCGCACAAGGGCCCACATGAACCTGGATCCAGCCCAAGAATAGGGCATGTTTGACACCCAACTCGATTGAAATTAATGGCCCCATTTGCAACAGCGGTTTAGACAGAAGTGCACCTGTCTAATGGACATTAAAAATTGGTACACTATGAAAAAAAAAAAAAAATAAAAAAAATACTCCCCATTTCCACAGGCACGCATTGGAACATTTGCTCTGCGCTGTAGGCAGCAGGACCTGATGCTATCAGTGTAATCACGTCACAATGCTGGGAACATCATGGTCCAGCTGCCTGCAGTGCGAAGCAAGTGTTCCCACGTGTGCCTGTGGTAAGGGGAGTATTTTTTTTTTTTGTTGGCACTACTGAGGGTAGGGAGTGCATTTTATTTACTTAGGGCACTAGGGGGCATTATATCTACAGAGGGCATGGTGGGGGGGGGGGCATTATATATATATACACTCACCTAAAGAATTATTAGGAACACCTGTTCTATTTCTCATTAATGCAATTATCTAGTCAACCAATCACATGGCAGTTGCTTCAATGCATTTAGGGGGGTGGTCCTGGTCAAGACAATCTCCTGAACTCCAAACTGAATGTCAGAATGGGAAAGAAAGGTGATTTAAGCAATTTTAAGCGTGGCATGGTTGTTGGTGCCAGACGGGCCGGTCTGAGTATTTCACAATCTGCTCAGTTACTGGGATTTTCACGCACAACAATTTCTAGGGTTTACAAAGAATGGTGTGAAAAGGGAAAAACATCCAGTATGCGGCAGTCCTGTGGGCAAAAATGCCTTGTGGATGCTAGAGGTCAGAGGAGAATGGGCCGACTGATTCAAGCTGATAGAAGAGCAACATTGACTGAAATAACCACTCGTTACAACCGAGGTATGCAGCAAAGCATTTGTGAAGCCACAACACGCACAACCTTGAGGCGGATGGGCTACAACAGCAGAAGACCCCACCAGGTACCACTCATCTCCACTACAAATAGGAAAAAGAGGCTACAATTTGCACGAGCTCACCAAAATTGGACTGTTGAAGACTGAAAAAATGTTGCCTGGTCTGATGAGTCTCGATTTCTGTTGAGACACTCAAATGGTAGAGTCCGAATTTGGCGTAAACAGAATGAGAACATGTATCCATCCTCTGATGGCTACATCCAGCAGGATAATGCACCATGTCACAAAGCTCGAATCATTTCAAATTGGTTTCTTGAACATGACAATGAGTTCACTGTACTAAAATGGCCCCCACAGTCACCAGATCTCAACCCAATAGAGCATCTTTGGGATGTGGTGGAACGGGAGCTTCATGCCCTGGATGTGCATCCCTCAAATCTCCATCAACTGCAAGATGCTATCCTATCAATATGGGCCAATATTTCTAAAGAATGCTATGAGCACCTTGTTGAATCAATGCCACGTAGAATTAAGGCAGTTCTGAAGGCAAAAGGGGGTCCAACACCGTATTAGTATGGTGTTCCTAATAATTCTTTAGGTGAATGTATATACTAGGCACGCTATGGAGCCATGTTATATACTAGTGTATTGTGGGGATTTTTATATATACTTGGGACCATTATTAGAGATGAGCGAATTTCCTCGTGCTTCGTGGTAACGAATCGCATTTTTCCTAAAAAGGTGTCTACATGTGTGAGGACTGAGGACATGGGGCAAGGAACTCTGTGAAGACAGGATCACCATGATTGACATGCCTGCATGCAGCCAATCAGCAGCCAGCGAGCCCTGTGATGTCACAGCCCTATAAATACGGCAGCCATTTTAGATTCTGCCATTTTCCAGCGTTCAGAGTGCAGGGATAGACGTGTGAAGTCGCTTGGGACAGCTATTGTAAAAACGATTGTGGAAAAAATTTAAGAAAAGTGCAGGGTAAGGATAGGGAGGAATCATTTCACAGCATCTTAGTGCAGGGAGATACCTCAGAAGGCGCTAGGGACATTGATAGGAAAGTTATTTACAAGTGCAGGGAATGATTATTTGGGGATCCAAATAGTTATTAGACAGCTCTGTCATTCAAGCTTTTTGTTATTGGGCTGCAAGTCTTATGTTGAAAAGCCTTTAGAGGCTTATGTCTTCGTATCTTATTCAGTCCTACAAGAAAAATATATACGCATTTCACTTCTGTTATTTCTAGTGAAAGCGTATAGGGGCGTATTACAGTAAAATAAGAAAAATATATACGCACTGCACTGTTGCAGTTATTTCTCGTGAAAGCGCATAGTGGCGTATTTCAGTAAAATAAGAAAAATATATACGCACTGCACTGTTGCAGTTATTTCTCGTGAAAGCACATAGTGGCGTATTTCAGTAAAATAAGAAAAATATATACGCACTGCACTGTTGCAGTTATTTCTGGTGAAAGCGTATAGGGGCGTATTACAGTAAAAAAAATAAAAATATATTCTCAGTGCATTTCTGCAGGTAATTCTGATGAAAGCGTATAGGGGCGTATTTCAGTAAAATAAGAAAAATATATACGCACTGCACTGTTGCAGTTATTTCTGGTGAAAGCGTATGGGGCGTATTTCTGTAAAATAAGAAAAATATATACGCACTGCACTGTTGTAATTATTTCTGGTGAAAGTGTACAGGGGCGTATTACAGTAAAAAAAGAAAAATATATTCTCAGTGCATTTCTGCAGTTAATTCTGGTGAAAGTGTATAGTGGCCTATTTCAGTCCAACAAGAAAAAGATATGCTCAGTTCTCTTCTGCAGTTATTTCTGTTGAAAGCGTATAGGGGCGTATTACAGTAAAAAAAAGAAAAATATATACGCATTTCACTGGTGCCCTTATTTGTGGCAAAAGCGTTCAGTGGCCTATTTCAGTACAGAAAGAAAAATATATACACATTTCACTGGTGCATTTATTTCTGCTGAAAGCGTTTACTGGCCTATTTCAGTACAAAAAGAAAAATATATTCTCAGTTCACGTCGGCGGTTATAGGTGTTGAAAGCATGGCTGGGAGTCAGCAGGATAGCAGCAGTGGTAGGTCCGGAGCCAAACGTGCCCAGGGTAGTGCACCTGCTTCGCAGCAGCCTACCTGCCTGGGAAGTAGTGGTGCAGAGGTTCACGGAAGTAGCGGCTGTAGCAGTCAGTCAGTGCGGCGGTTATTTGTTTTATTTTGTATTTCAGTACAAAAAGAAAAATACATTCTCAGTTCACGTCAGCGGCGGTTAGATGTGTTGAAAGCGTTTAATGGCCTATTTCAGTACAAACAGAAAAATGCATTCTCAGTTCACGTCGGCGGCGGTTATATGTGTTGAAGGCATTTAGTGGCCTATTTCAGTACAAACAGAAAAATACATTCTCAGTTCACGTTGGCGGTTATATGTGTTGAAAGCATGGCTGGGATTCAGCAGGGTGGCAGCAGTGGCAGGTCGGGAGCCAAATGTGCCCGGGGTAGAGCACCTGTTTCACAGCAGTCTACCTACCCGGGAAGTAGCAGGAGTTCACGGAAGTAGCGGCGGTAGCAGTCAGTCAGTGCGGCGGTTATATGTTGTCATGGGTGGGCTGGGCCGGGGGGCAGGGAGGCAATTGCCCCCAGGGCACCCGAAAAAAACGGCCGCTGGGCCACCCGTCTTTAACAAAAAAATTTACATTTTTTATTCTTCAGGGCCGCAACGCCGATCACCACAGGCGGCGCGGCCCTGGATGTAATTGCGGCGGCGGTGGTGGCGGCTGTGTGCTGTGGGGCAGGGGAGGGAGAGGCGTGTCCCTCCCCTGTTCTTCTGATAGGCCGCAGGCACAAATGCCTGCAGCCTATCAGAGGCCGGCTCAGGCAGCGCGATGACGTCATTATCATCGCGCCGCCTGAGCCGGGCAGCACACAGCAGGGACACAGGCCGGAAGAGGCCTGCATCGCTGCTGATGGAGGTAAGTATTAGTGTTTTTTTTTCTTTGCGGGCTGCGGGGGGCTGGCACTATGGCTATGGGGGAGCTGGCACTATGGGGGGGATCTGGCACTATGGGGGGCTTGCACTATAGGGGGGCTGGCACTATGGGGGAGCTGGCACTATAGGGGGAGCTGGCCCTATGGGGGAGCTAGCACTATGGGGGGGCTGGCACTATAAGGGGGCTGGCACTATGGGGGGCTTGCACTATAGGGGGAGCTGGCACTATGGGGGAGCTAGCACTATGGGGGAGCTAGCACTATGGGGGGGCTGGCACTATAAGGGGGCTTTCACTATGGGGGGGCTGATACTATGGGTGAGCTGGCACTATAAGGGGGCTGGCACTACAAGGGGGCTGGCACTATGGGGGAGCTGGCACTATGGAGGGGGGGCTGGCACTATAAGGGGGCTGGCACTATGGGGGCTTGCACTATGGGGGGGCTGACACTATGGGGGGCTGGCACTATGGGGGGGAGCTTGCACTATGGGGGGGCACTATGGGGGCATTTCTTACTGGCACATTATGGGGGGGCACCATGGGGGAGACTAGCACTATGGGGGTATCTAGGGGCTCTAAAGGGGCTTTTTTTTATTATTGGCACATTCTGGGGGGCACTATAGGGGAGAGCAGCACTATGGGGCAGCTGGTGTTACTATAGGGGCATTATTTGGGGGCACTATGGGGAAGTGGGGGCTCTAAAGGGGCCTTTTGTATTGAAAAATTATGGGGGGGCCTATGCATTTGGTGGCACTAAGGGGGCATTTTTTACTGGCACATTATGGGAGGCACTATAGGGGAGAGCGGCACTATGGGGCATTATTTGGGGGCACTATGGGGGAGTGGAGCACTATTGGGGCATATGGTGGCACTAAGAAGGGGCATTTCTTTACTGGCACATTGTGGGGGAGAGGAGCACTATAGGGGCATCTGCTGGGGGCACTAAGAAGGGGCATTTTTTTACTGGCATATTATGGGGGACACTATGGGGAAGGGGGAGAGGAGCACTATGAGGGCATTTACTGGGGCACTATATAGGGGTATTTTATACTGGCATACATTATGGGGACATTAGCTCAACTGCGGGCACTAAGCGGGGGTATTTCATGTACTGTCATATTATAGGGAGAATTAGTACTACTAGGGGGTATTATGGGGAGCTTTACTACTACTGGGGGGCTATGAGGAACATGATTACTAGTATGGGCACTATAGGGGAATTATTACTACAAAGTGTGCTCTGGCAGAGAATTATTTATATTGGTGGGATTTTGGGGAGCACTGTTACTTTGGGGGCACCCTGGCACAGTATCAGCTTAGCACAATTATTTTTGGGGGACATTATCTTTATACTATTAGTGTCTGGGCGCAGTTATTTTTTAGAGCACTGTGTGCAAATAATTGTTTAAGGGGGCACTATCTGTGTGGTAGTAGTATTCCCAGGGGTACTGTTTCTGCAGTATAGTATTAGGGGCATAGCGGGCACAGTATTGGGGCACTATCTGTGTGGTAGTAGTATTCCCAGGGGTACTGTTTCTGCAGTATAGTATTGAAGGCATAGCGGGCACAGTATTGGGGCACTATCTCTGTGGTAGCAGTATTTCCAGGGGGACTGTTTCTGCAGTATAGTATTGGGGGTGGCAGGAAAGGGTGTTCAGAAGATGTGAAGATGAAGGAAATATGGGAAACTAATGTCTGTTTCTCAATCTCTGCAGAGACGGGAGATGGCTGAAAAATCATCATGGCGGTCTGGTCTGAATGGAGAAGATAAAGAAAGAGAACATCTACTACAAAGGTGACATCACAGGATGTAAGAGGTATGTGGTGCTATGTAGGAGAGGAGATGCTCCGGCTCCTCCTCCTGCCATTTGCAGAAGGAAGATTCAGAGCTGGGTGAGGACGACGAAAGGGGGAAGCAGGGTGGCAGATGGTGGGGGGGAACCACAAGCCTTGAGCAGGATCTGGGGAGGGAGGAGAGCGGAGGAGCTTCCTGGCTGTAGCCTGCTGTTCATTGTATAATGTGAAGCAGGCAGTGCAGCCAGGACAGACCCTCCCCTCTCTGTATGATGTGTAGAGACAGGCCTCAACAATAGAATTTTCGCTGTACATTGTTTGTTGGGAGTGGCCTATTATATGTAGGAGGGGCTTTTAATAATGGGCGGGGCTAAAATGGGCCACTTGACTGGATTTGCCCCCCAGGACTAAGGCTGCCAGCCCTCCCCTGTATGTTGTAAAATCTTTATTGAAGTATTTTGGTCGAAAAACTAAATTTATTCAGCGGTCTGCGCTGCAGTTATATGCGGTTAAATCTCTATGATGTCTCCATGATAAATCCGCAGCGTGGGGGCCCCGTGTGGCTTCTACACACTTTCAAAATATTCCTTCAGCAGATAGATGCGAATAGATGCCGGGACGCTCCATAACCTTCCCAGGAGGTGCTGTCGGGAGCAGCGGTTCATTTCTGAGACGTCCGTATAGTGTGGGGGGAATCCGAAGACCCTTTCCATCTCTGTGCTCCGTTATATGCGGTAAAATCTTTATTGAAGTATTTTGGTCGAAAAACTAAATTTATTCAGCGTTCAGCGCTGCACTTATATGCGTTAAAATCTTTTGTGAATTATTTCGGTGGAAAAACAAATTTCATGTTTAACTATTGTATAACTTTTATTATGACATTAAAATTTGGGCAATTCTCAGACCTAGTGCTGAATGTCATAATAAAAGTTATATTTTTGCGACAGTCATTTCAATAGTTAAACTTAAATCTCCCATTGTCGCCCAGTCTGGATACAATTGATATAGTGAACTGAAAAACAAATTTCATTCAGCGTGCAGCGCTGCAGTTATATGGTAAAATCTTTTGTGAATAATTTCAGTGGAATTTTTTTTTTACACCTCCTCCAGTAAACTTCCTCCTCTCTTCATTCCTCAATACACACACGACATGACACCCCCCCCCCCCAGCTATATATAACTGGTGCCAGCACCACCTAGGGGCGAATAAAGGTAAATGACACTGCCAGCCTATTAATGGGAATTACAGCATGATGCCACAATACATTTGATATGACATTTAGCAACAGTTTAAAGTGCACCCATTTAGCACATAGTTAGACACTGCATCAAGATTAATCAGATGTGGATCAACCAGGATTTCCACACACCAATGCCTGATGCATCAGACTATATCATCCATGGTGCCACACCAACAATTTGACAAAAGAGACCGGTTTCTTCTGTCTACCTGCCTCAGCTACTATTCTGATGCTGCAACTCTCCTGATGCCACACATCTGATGCTAAGTGCTCCTTCTTGCACCCACGTTTGTCAGCGGGTACTGGTTTTGCCAGCCAGCCACCACCCCACTCTGTTACCGGGTCACTTTGTGGTCTCCTGATGCAGCTGTTGCTGCCATCTCCAAACTATGTCACCTTGCCACTCTGTGGCCTCCTCATGCTGCTGCCATATCCACACTATGTCACCTTGCCACTCTGTGGTATCCTCATGCTGCTGCTGCCATCTCCACACTATGTCACGTTGCCACTCTGTGGCCTCCTTATGCTGCCGCCACCTCCAAACTATTTCACCTTGCCACTCTGTGGCCTCCTGATGCTGCCGCCACCTCAAAACTGTCACCTTGCCACTCTGTGGTCTGCTCATGCTGCTGCCATCTCCACACTATGTCACCTTGCCACTCTGTGGTATCCTGCTGCTGCCATATCCACACTATGTCACCTTGCCACTATGTGGTCGCCTGATGCTGCTGCTGCTACCGCCATCTCCAAACTATGTCACCTTGCCACTCTGTTCGCTCCTCATGCTGCTGCCATATCCACACTATGTCATCTTGCCACTCTGTGGTATCCTCATGCTGCTGCTGCCATCTCCACACTATGTCACCTTGCCACTCTGTGGTATCCTCATGCTGCTGCTGCCATCTCCACACTATGTCACCTTGCCACTCTGTGGTATCCTGCTGCTGCCATATCCACACTATGTCACCTTGCCACTATGTGGTCTCCTGATGCTGCTGCTGCTACCGCCATCTCCAAACTATGTCACCTTGCCACTCTGTTCGCTCCTCATGCTGCTGCCATATCCACACTATGTCACCTTGCCACTCTGTGGTATCCTCATGCTGCTGCTGCCATCTCCACACTATGTCACCTTGCCACTCTGTGGTATCCTCATGCTGCTGCTGCCATCTCCACACTATGTCACCTTGCCACTCTGTGGTCTCCTGATGCTGCTGCTACTGCCATCTCCACATTATGTCACCTTGCCACTCTGTGGTATCCTGATGCTGCTGATATATCCACACTATGTCACCTTGGCACTCTGTGGCCTCCTGATGCTGCCGCTATCGCCACACTATGTCACCTTGCCACTCTATGGCCTCCACATGATGACGCCACCTCCAAACTATGTCACCTTGCCACTCTGTGGTCTCCTCATAATTCTGCCATCTCCACACTATGTGACCTTGCCACTCTGTGGTATCCTGCTGCTGCCATATTCCCACTATGTCACCTTGCCACTCTGTGGCCTCCTGATGCTGCTGCTGCCACTGCCATCTCCACACTGTCACCTTGCCACTCTGTGGCCTCCACATGCTGACGCCACCTCCAAACTATGTCACCTTGCCACTCTGTGGCCTCCTGATGCTGCCGCCACCTCCAAACTATGTCTCTTTGCCACTCTGTGATCTCCTCATGCTGCTGCCATCTCCACACTATGTCACCTTGCCACTCTGTGGTATGCTGCTGCTGCTGCCATATCCACACTATGTCACATTGCCACTATGTGGTCTCCTGATGCTGCTGCTGCTACTGCCATCTCCAAACTATGTCACCTTGCCACTCTGTAGCCTCCTCATGCTGCTGCCATCTCCACACTATGTCACCTTGCCACTCTGTGGCCTCCACATGCTGACGCCACCTCCAAACTATGTCACCTTGCCACTCTGTGGTCTCCTCATAATTCTGCCATCTCCACACTATGTGACCTTGCCACTCTGTGGTATCCTGCTGCTGCCATATTCCCACTATGTCACCTTGCCACTCTGTGGCCTCCTGATGCTGCTGCTGCCATCTCCACACTATGTCACCTTGTAACTCTGTGGCCTCCACATGCTGACGCCACCTCCAAACTATGTCACCTTGCCACTCTGTGGCCTCCTGATGCTGCCGCCACCTCCAAACTATGTCTCTTTGCCACTCTGTGATCTCCTCATGCTGCTGCCATCTCCACACTATGTCACCTTGCCACTCTGTGGTATGCTGCTGCCATATCCACACTATGTCACCTTGCCACTCTGTGGCCTCCTCATGCTGCTGCCATCTCCAAACTATGTCACCTTGCCACTCTGTGGCCTCCACATGCTGACGCCACCTCCAAACTATGTCACCTTGCCACTCTGTGGTCTCCTCATAATTCTGCCATCTCCACACTATGTGACTTTGCCACTCTGTGGTATCCTGCTGCTGCCATATTCCCACTATGTCACCTTGCCACTCTGTGGCCTCCTGATGCTGCTGCTGCCATCTCCACACTATGTCACCTTGTAACTCTGTGGCCTCCACATGCTGATGCCACCTCCAAACTATGTCACCTTGCCACTCTGTGGCCTCCTGATGCTGCCGCCACCTCCAAACTATGTCTCTTTGCCACTCTGTGATCCCCTCATGCTGCTGCCATCTCCACACTATGTCACCTTGCTACTCTGTGGTATGCTGCTGCCATATCCACACTTTGTCACATTGCCACTATGTGGTCTCCTGATGCTGCTGCTGCTACTGCCATCTGCAAACTATGTCACCTTGCCACTCTGTGGCCTCCTCATGCTGCTGCCATCTCCACACTATGTCACCTTGCCACTCTGTGGCCTCCACATGCTGACGCCACCTCCAAACTATGTCACCTTGCCACTCTGTGGTCTCCTCATAATTCTGCCATCTCCACACTATGTGACCTTGCCACTCTGTGGTATCCTGCTGCTGCCATATTCCCACTATGTCACCTTGCCACTCTGTGGCCTCCTGATGCTGCTGCTACTGCCATCTCCACACTATGTCACCTTGCCACTCTGTGGCCTCCACATGCTGACGCCACCTCCAAACTATGTCCCCTTGCCACTCTGTGGCCTCCTGATGCTGCCGCCACCTCCAAACTATGTCTCTTTGCCACTCTGTGATCTCCTCATGCTGCTGCCATCTCCACACTATGTCACCTTGCCACTCTGTGGTATGCTGCTGCCATATCCACACTATGTCACATTGCCACTATGTGGTCTCCTGATGCTGCTGCTGCTACTGCCATCTGCAAACTATGTCACCTTGCCACTCTGTGGCCTCCTCATGCTGCTGCCATCTCCACACTATGTCACCTTGCCACTCTGTGGCCTCCACATGCTGACGCCACCTCCAAACTGTCACCTTGCCACTCTGTGGCCTCCTGATGCTGCCGCCACCTCCAAACTAGGTCTCCTTGCCACTCTGTGATCTCCTCATGCTGCTGTGATCTCCACACTATGTCACCTTGCCACTCTGTGGTTTGCTGCTGCTGCCATATCCACACTATGTCACCTTGCCACTCTGTGGCCTCCTGATGCTGCTGCCATATCCACACTATGTCACCTTGCCACTATGTGGTCTCCTGATGCTGCTGCTGCTACTGCCATCTCCAAACTATGTCACCTTGCCACTATGTGGCCTCCTCTCCTCTTGCTGCTGCCATATCCACACTATGTCACCTTGCCACTCTGTGGTATCCTCATGCTGCTGCTGCCATCTCTACACTATGTCACCTTGCCACTCTGCAGTCTCCTGATGCTGCTACCATCTCCACACTATGTCACCTTGCCACTCTGTGGTCTCCTGATGCTGCTGCTGCTACTGCCATCTGCACATTATGTCACCTTGCCACTCTGTGGTTTCCTGATGCTGCTGACATATCCACACTATGGCACCTTGCAACTCTGTGGCCTCCGGATGCTGCCGCCACCTCAAAACTATGTCACCTTGCCACTCTGTAGTCTCCTCATGCTGCTGCCATCTCCACACTATGTCACCTTGTCATTCTGTGGTCTCCTGATGCTGCTACTGCCATCTCCAAACTATGTCACTTTGCCACTCTGTGGTCTCCTGATGCTGCTGTTACTGCTACTGCCATCTCCACACTATGTCACCTTGCCAGCCACTCTGTGGTCTCCTCATGCTGCTGTCATCTCCACATTATGTAAGCTTTGCCACTCTGTGGTATCCTGCGTAGCTAGAAATGACTGGGCCCCACAGCAAATTTTTGAATGGGGCCCCCCTCCCCCAGTAATTTTTCCACAACCCCTTCCTTTCATGCCTCCCCCATTCCTGTGGCTAGTAAAGATTGCTCTCTCAGACCAGGCCCAGCAGCTGTTATGTCCATTTTCTACACTGTCTATACTGTCACTGTATATCATTTCATTGTGTAATACTGTTAAGGGGGCCCTGACAAAACATTTTAGTCCTCCTTCTCCTGGATGGGCCCCCTTCTGGGTCAGGGCCCCAAAGCAGCCGCTTCCCCTGCTTCCCCTATAGTTACGCCCCTGTCCCAAACCACAGAGACTCCACAGATATTCACTGTGAAATGGAGGATAATCCACACCCAGCTGAGACTGCTGTCTGGGTTTTATATCCCTAGCCAAAACCCGGCCTGGAAAGTGGGGAACAGCCACCCACCCTGCACTTTGGCTGCTCCCAATAAGAGCTGGCCCGGATCAGCTTTACAGCCACACTAAATAACCAATAGTGTCAGTCAGCACTAGCTGCTGCTGACACTTAAAATTACCGACTCTTACCTCACCGAGGCCAGAAACCTCGGTGACATATCTTCCGTCAATGACGGCCCCTTGCGCTTTCCTACAGCGTTTAATAGAACATGTTCTGATAACATCTATGTGGAATCAGCTGGTGACGGTGTAAAAGGAGCGCGCTTCTTCTTGGCACTAACATCGACCTGTAAGGCTGAGTTCATACTTGAGTTATTTGGTCAGTTTTGGTTCTGTGACTGCCCTAATAAGTGAAGTGTGCAGTGATTCTAAGAGAGGTGCCTGTCATCTGCATGTCATATGGACTCACAGTATTATTTCACTACCAAAGCAGACTCCCTAAGCATGTAACTACAAGGCACAGTGTTCTACACCACTATAAAGGCTCTCAACAGCCAGGAAATAGCCGCAAATAAATTTGTATCGAAGCAAATTTTTCCGAAAAATTCGGCAAACCGGCCGAATTAAATTTTAAAAAAAATTCACTCATCTCTAACCATTATATATACTAGCCATTAAAAATGGATTCAAAACAGATGACAAACGGATGTTAACCCCTTCACGACTCCTATACGGCTATATACATCCTATCTGCACATACCCTGTGCAGCTAGCACGTTTATAAACTACAGTGAAGAAGTTCGGATTCGGGTCTGCGTACCACATTCAGTTTTTTATCACACGCGTGCAAAATGCATTGCACTCGCGTGGAAAAACAGAACGTAACGCAGACAAAACTGACTGAAATTGAGTGCCTACTCGTGCGGATTTGCCGCAATGCACACTGAATGCATCTGGCCCTCAACCACGACGCCCGTGTGAAAGGGTCCTAAAACTTAAATAAATAAGAAAAAGTGTACATATTAGGTATTGCCACGTCCGTAACGATTTGCGCTATAAAAATGTCACATGACCTAACCCCTCATATGAACGCTGTAAAAATAAATAGATAAAAACTGTTCCAAAACAACCAATTTTTTGGTCACCTTGCCCCATAAAGTGTAATAATGAATGATCAAAAAATCATATGCACCCAAAAATGGTACCAATAAAAATGTCAACTATTCCTACAAAAAACTAGCCCCTGCAGAAGAAAATTAAAAAAAATAAGGGGTTCAGAAAATAGAGACACAAAAACATAATTTTTTTTTCAGAAATGCTTGATTATGTAAAACTGAAACAAAAAAAAAAGTAGACGTATTTGATATCATTGCGTCCGTAACAACCTGCTCTATAAAAATAGCACATTATCTACCCTGTCAGATGAATCTTATAAAAAATAAAACCGGTGCCAAAACAGCAATTTTTTGGTTACCTTGCCTCACAAAAACTTAATATAGAGCAATTAAAAATATGTACCCCAAAATAGAACAAATAAAACTGGCACCTTATACCCTAGTTTCCAAAATGGGGTCACTTTTTGGGACTTTCTACTGTAAAGGTGCATCAGGGGGGCTTCAAATGGGACATGGCATCTAAAAACCAGTCCAGCAAAATCTACCTTCCAAAAACCATACAGCGCTCCTTTTCTTCTGCGCCCTGCCGTGTGCCCTTACATCAGTTTCCGACCACATGTGGGGTACACCACAGAATCAGGGTAATAAATATTGAGTTTTGTTTGGCTATTAACCCTCGATGTGTTAAAGAGAAAAATAGATTAAATTGGAAAATCTGCCAAAAAAGTGAAATTTTGAAATATCATCTCCATTTTCCTTTAATTCTTGTGGAACACCTAAAGGGTTAACAAAGTTTGTAAAATCAGTTTTGAGTAACCTGAGGGGTGTAGTTAATACAATGGGGTCATTTATTTGGGGTTTCCACTATGTAAGCCCTACAAAGTGACTTCAGACCTGAACTGGTCCTTAAAAAGTGGTTTTTGGAAATTCTTAAAATTATAAACCTTCTAACGTCCTAAAAAAATAATATGACATTTAGAAAATGATGCCAATATAAAATTAGACATATGGGGAATGTTAAATAATAAATATTTTATTAGGTATCACTCTGGTTTAAAAGCAGAGAAATTGAAATTTTTAAAACTGCAAATTTAAATTTTTTTTGGTTAAATTGGGATTTCATAAATAAAAGGTGAAATATATTGACTCAAATTTATGACTATCATGAAGTACAATGTGTCACTGCCACAGAGGCCCCCTAGAAATGGAAGATGGGTTACTGTAGGTTCAGGTAGACTGAGAGTTGTGGATAGAAGGCATGTCCCACAGTCTGTGGCTCTCCATAATTCATTTGCAGCACTTTCAGAGTGCAAGAGCAACATGGAGGATGGCTCAAGCACAGTGGGTGAGAAACAATCATCTCCCATGCCTAAAGTATGTAAGACTGCAGCCAAAGACAAAAAGGAGAAGGTGAGGATTGATAGTAAGCAGCTGTTGGTGGGCGATTCCATCATAAGAGGTGTGAAGTTTGAGAAGAATGGTGTTGTGAGATGTCTTACTGGTGCTACCGCTAGCAGGGATAGACAACGGATCCTAAATATTGTTAGGCAAGCAAAGCAGGAAAGGGAAGTGGATATTATTCTCCATCTTGGGACAAACGATCTGGCTTGCAATGAGGTTTCAAAGGTGAAAGAAGCTTTTCATACACTTGGAAAGGATATACGGGAGGTTGCATCAACTGTTTCATTCTCTGCAGTTTTGCCTGTGCATAACCTTCAGCATGACAGGAAGATGCGCATTAAGGAATTCAATGTATGGCTTGGTGAATGGTGCCAAGGGTTTGGCTTTGTGTCTCATGATAGCTCTTGTTGGAATGGAAAAGAACTGTACAAGAAAGATGGTTTGCATCTTTCTCTCAAGGGAACGAATGTCCTCGGTGAACAGTTCCAAGTATTTGCTAAGAAGCATTTAAACTAGGAAAGGGGGGCAAAAGAGTGATAATCCAGCAGTCCAGACAATGCCAGAAGAGGCCAGTAGCACAAAGGTTAAGAAATGACAAGCTCAGAGTCTTGTCTACAAATGCTCGCAGTCTAGGGAATAAGATCAATGAGCTTGAGGCTATAATGGCATCTGAGAATATAGATGTAGTGGCTGTTACTGAGACGTGGTTCAAGGGGAGTAATGACTGGGATATATCAATACCAGGGTTCTCTCTATACAGGAAAGACAGAGAAGGCAAGAAGGGGGAGGGGTGGCCCTGTATATAAAAGATAGCATAAAATCTAATTTGATACAAGTTAGCGAGAACAATTTAGAGTCAGTTTGGGTTACCTTGCAGCTTGATAATCATAAGGTAACTCGTGTAGGTGTTATATATAGACCACCTACCCAAGTCAAAAAATTAGATGATCTACTAGTTGAGGAAATAGCTAAAATGACATTGAAGGGGGAAGTTATCATTATGGGAGACTTCAATCTTCCAGATGTAAACTGGAAAACCAAAATAGCTAGTTCTGCCAAGAGTACAGATATTCTAAATTCCCTACTGGGATTATCTCTGCAGCAAGTAGTGGAGGAGCCAACCCGGAAGGAGGCCATTTTAGATTTAGTATTAACAAATGGGAATTTGGTATCTGATATTACTGTAGGGGAAAGCTTGGGATCTAGTGATCACCAGTCAGTGTGGTTTACTATAAGTACAGTGACTGAGTCACACCACACAAAAACAAAAGTTTTAGATTTTAGAAAAACTGACTTTTCTAAAATTAGATTAGTGATATACGAGTCCCTATCAGACTGGAACAGTTTCATTAGAGTCCAGGAGAAATGGGACTACCTAAAAGTGGCACTAATGAAGGCAACAGAAGATTGCATTAGGCTTGTCAGTAAAAGAAAAAAAAGGAAGAGACCACTGTGGTACTCAGCAGAAGTGGCCAAAATCATTAAAAACAAAAAGATAGCATTTAGGAATTATAAAAAAAAAAAAACGAGGATGACAGACAAATTTATAAGATTAGGCAGAGAGAGGCCAAACAAGTTATAAGAGCTTCTAAAGCACAGGCAGAAGAGAAATTAGCTCAGTCAGGGAAAAAAGGCGATAAGGCATTCTTCAGATACATAAATGAAAAAAGGAAACTAAAACAAGGAATTACCAAATTAAAAACTAAAGAAGGAAGGTATATGGAAGAAGATAAAGAACTAGCTGACTGCCTCAATGAATACTTCTGTTCAGTTTTTACAAAGGAAAATGAAGGAGAAGGACCTCAGTTGGGAAAGAAGACTAATGAATCTTTTGACGCATGTGTCTTTACAGAGGAAGAGGTTCTAAGTCAACTGTCTAAAATTAATACAAATAAGTCACAGGGGCCTGATGGGATACACCCAAAGCTATTAAAAGAGCTCAGCGGTGAACTAGCAAAACCATTAACAGATTTATTTAACCAATCACTGGCAACAGGAGTCATCCCAGAAGATTGGAAATTAGCAAATGTTGTGCCCATTCACAAGAAAGGTAGTAGGGAGGAATCGGAAAACTATAGGCCAGAAAGCCTGACATCAATAGTGGGGAAATTAATGGAAACCATACTTAAGGAGAGGATTGTGGACCATCTAAAATCCCATGGATTGAAAGATGAAAAACAGCATGGGTTTACTTCAGGGAGATCATGTCAAACTAATCTTATTGATTTTTTTGATTGATTGACTAAAATAATAGATGGAGGAGGTGCAGTAGACATCGCTTATCTAGACTTTAGTAAGGCTTTTGATACTGTCCCACATAGAAGGCTTATCAATAAAGTGCAGTCATTGGGCTTGGACTCCCATATTGTTGAATGGATTAGGCAGTGGCTGAGGGACAGGCAACAGAGGGTTGTAGTCAATGGAGTATATTCAGACCAAGGTCTTGTTACCAGTGGGGTAACTCAGGGATCTGTTCTGGGACCCATATTGTTTAATATCTTTATCAGCGAAATTGCAGAAGGCCTCAATGGTAAGGTGTGTCTTTTTGTTGATGACACAAAGATTTGTAACAGGGTTGATGTTCCTGGAGGAATACACCAAATGGAAAAGGACTTAGGAAAACTAGAGGAATGGTCAAAAATCTGGCAACTAAAATTTAATGTTGATAAGTGCAAGATAATGCACCTGGGACATAAAAACCCAAGAGCAGAATATAAAATCAGTGATACAGTCCTAACCTCAGTATCTGAGGAAAGGGATTTAGGGATCATTATTTCAGAAGACTTAAAGGTAGGCAGACAATGTCACAGAGCAGCAGGAAATGCTAGCAGAATGCTTGGGTGTATAGCAAGAGGAATTACCAGTAGAAAGAGGGAGGTGCTCATGCCGCTCTACAGAGCACTAGTGAGACCTCATTTGGAGTATTGTGCTCAGTACTGGAGACCATATCTCCAGAAGGATATTGATACTTTGGAGAGAGTTCAGAGAAGAGCTACTAAACTGGTACATGGATTGCAGGATAAAACTTACCAGGAAAGATTAAAGGACCTTAACATGTATAGCTTGGAAGAAAGACGAGACAGAGGGGATATGATAGAAACTTTTAAATACATAAAGGGAATCAACAAGGTAAAAGAGGAAAGAATATTTAAAAGAAGAAAAACTGCTACAAGAGGACATAGTTTTAATTTAGAGGGGCAAAGGTTTAAAAGTAATATCAGGAAGTATTACTTTACTGAGAGAGTAGTGGATGCATGGAATAGCCTTCCTGCAGAAGTGGCAGCTGCAAATACAGTGGAGGAGTTGAAGCATGCATGGGATAGGCATAAGGCCATCCTTCATATAAGATAGGGCCAGGGGCTATCCATAGTATTTAGTATATTGGGCAGACTAGATGGAACAAATGGTTCTTATCTGCCGACACATTCTATGTTTCTATGTTTCTATGAGAAAATCTCAGAATCGCTTGGATAAGTAAAAGCGTTCGAAAGTTATTAGCACATAAAGTGACACATGTCAGATTTGCAAAATTAGACATGGTCACGGGGGCATCAATGACCCTTGGTCATGAAAGGGTTGAAAATAGTTAGACAGCCAGTAAATGGATGTACACACGGATGCAAAATGTCCATGAAAAACTGACAGTTTATCCGTTTTTAATGTGTGTTTTTTTTACCATTCTGTGAAAGTACCCTAAGGGTACACTCACACTACAGTAAAAATACGCCATGTGACTGCAGTTTTCTGACCCATGGTTCCATAACCTCAAAGACATTACCTTTACCATTACAAGCCTTCACTTCTGATTACTAGTTATAGGAGAGCCTGACCATATCATTCACCACCAATTACATAACACTTCCTGTAGCGTAACAGTCTTTATTTAAATATACTCCATTGAATTTAATTTCAACCTGGAGTTGACAAACTAATCACATTCTTATGCCTATTTGTAACTTGTGCTCTTATATAAGTGTATTATGTTTGCTTTTTTTTTCTACCCTTTTGACACATGTCCCTGCTTTATATCATGTACTAGAGAACATCATATTAAAGAAATCATATTTATGTTGCAATAAATCTAATAAAATAATTATTTATGAACATAACAGATATTGAGAGCAGAAAATGGTAAAAACAAGACTTGCCACCTCATAGAGTTGGGCTGCAATACCACACGCAGCATGTTTACAGATGTCCGGGCTTTTTAATATGGATGACCTATCCCCTTTAACCCCTTCAGGACCCTGCCATTTTTCACCTTAAGGACCAGGCCATTTTTTGCAAAGCTGACATGTGTCACTTTATGTGGTGATAACTTGAAAACGCTTTTACTTATCCAGGCCATTCTGAGATTGTTTTCTCGTCACATATTGTACTTCATGACAGTAGTAAAATGGAGTTCAATTATTTTTTTTTCCAAATTTCTATTTCTCAACTTTTATAATAGATAGTAATACCTCCAAAAATAGTTATTACTTTACATTCCCCATATGTCTACTTCATGTTTGGATCATTTTGTGAATGACATTTTATTTTTTGGGGACGTTAGAAGGCTTAGAAGTTTAGAAGCAAATCTTGAAATTTTTCTGAAAACTTCCAAAACCCACTTTTTAAGGACCAGTTCAGGTCTGAAGTCACTTTGTGAGGCTTACATAATAGAAACCACCCAAAAATGACCCCATTTTAGAAACTACACCCCTTTAGGTGTTCCACAAGAATTAATGGAAAATAGAGCTAAAATTTCCAAATTTCACTTTTTTGGCAGATTTTCCATTTGAATCAATTTTTTCTAGTTACAAAGCAAGGGTTAACAGCCAAACAAAACTCAATATTTATGGCCCTGATTTTGTAGTTTATAGAAACACCCCATATGTGATCATAAATTGCTGTACGGGCACATGGTATTGCGCAGAAGGAAAGGAATGCCATATGGTTTTTGAAAAGCAGATTTCACTGGGATAATTTTAGCCTGCCATGTCTCATTTGAAGATCCCTGATGCTCCCCTAGAGTGGAAACTCCAAAAAAGTGACCCCATTTTAGAGACTACACCCTTAAAAAAGGTATACAAAACAGATTTTACAAACTTTGTTAACCCTTTAGGTGTTCCACAAGAATTAATGGAAAATAGAGATGAAATTTCAGAATTTCACTTTTTTGGCAGATTTTCCATTTTAATCAATTTTTTTCCACTAACAAAGCAAGGATTAACAGACAAACAAAACTCAATATTTATGGCCCTAATTCTGTAGTTTACAGAAACACAGTATTGCACAGAAGGAAAAGAATGCCATATGGTTTTAAAAAAACGGATTTCACTGGGATAATTTTAAGCTGCCATATCACATTTGAAGACCCCCTGATGCACCCCTAGAGTGGAAACTCCAAAAAAAGTTACCCCATTTTAGAAACTACAAGATAAGTTGGCAGTTTTGTTGGTACTATACTAGGGTACATATGATTTTGGTTGCTCTCTATTACACTTTTTGTGATGCAAGGTAACAAGAAATAGCTGTTTTGGCACAGTTTTTATTTTTTGTTATTTACAACATTCATCTGACAGGTTAGATCATGTGGTATTTTTATAGAGCAGGTTGTTACAGAAGCGAAAATACCAAATATGACTACTTTTTTTGGTTGTTTGTTTCAGTTTTACATAAAGCATTTTTGAACAAAATTTTTTTTTTTGTGTCGCCACATTCTGAAAGCCGGTGGGATGGGATGACGGTTTGATTGGTACTATTATAGGGTGCGTATGACTTTTTGATCACTTGCTATTACACTTTTGTGATGTAAGGTGACAAAAAATGGCTTTTGTTACACCATTTTTATTTTTTTACGGTATTCACCTGAGGGGTAAGGTCATGTGATATTTTTATAGAGCAGGT
Organism: Bufo bufo; assembly: GCF_905171765.1. Lineage (NCBI taxonomy): Eukaryota > Metazoa > Chordata > Amphibia > Anura > Bufonidae > Bufo > Bufo bufo. The sequence continues at coordinate 478,281,235 of NC_053389.1, forward strand.
TATTACGGATGCAGCGATACCTAATATGTCAACTTTTTTTTATTTATGTAAGTTTTACACAATGATTTCATTTTTTTAGACAAAAAAATTTCATATTTTAGTGTCTCCATAGTCTGAGAGCCATAGTTTTTTCAGTTTTTGGCCGATTGTCTTAGATAGGGTATGATTTTTGCGAGATGAGATGATTTTGGGGTGCGTATGACTTTTTGATTGCTTTTACACTTTTTGTAATGTAAGGTGACAAAAAATGACAGTCTTCATCTGAGGGGTTAGGTTATGTGTTAGTTTTATAGAGCCAGTTGATACGGACGTGGCGATATATAATGTGTACTTTTCTTTTTTCCCCTATTTAAAAAAATAATAATTTCCCTTTATTTTGGCAAAAGGATATTATTATTTTTTTACTTGAAACTTTAAAATTTTTGAGGGAAAACTTTATTTTTTTTTAAAAAATTTTGAACTTTTTTTTGTCCCAGTCTGGGACTTCAACCTTTACGGGTCTGATCTCCTTTACAATGCATGACAATACTTCTGTATTGTTATGCATTGGCTGTAAGTGTATTACACAGTGTAATACACTTACAGCTTCCTGCCTGCGAGATCCAGGGGGCTGGATCTCACAGGCTCTCCCGGAAGGCAACCACGATGCCATCGGGTCCCCGTCACAGCAGCACGGCGACCTGATGGCAGCTTTGATACCCGTGAGGACATCGCATGTGCCGCGGTCAGCACATCAAGGGTTAATACACCAGCATCTGTGATTTCACCGATGCCGGCGCATGCAGCAGGGGTCTGGCTATCAGTGTCTGCCAGACCCCTGCCACGGATCGGGCGGGCGCATCTCCTGCACCCGCCTGATCACAGCACCGTACATGTACTGCTCTGGTCCTCTACGGGTAAGTTATGTAAGGCTATGTTCACACCATGTTTGGTCTATACACAAATAAGGTATATCTCTGATGTACTGTATAGTGTAATACTGCATACTTTATTTTATTGTTCTTTTTGTAGATACTGACTGTATAGGAACATGCAATCTGCTCTTTTGGCCTCTATTGGGTGAATGAAGGCCTATGGCTATGTTTGGGGTCTCCACTAGTAGCTTTCGCAGTGCATATGTGTTCACCAAACACAGTATGAACATAGCCTTAATTGAGACTCCACATTTTTGAGTCATGCAAATCAGGCTCCATTTCCCACAACTACAGCTTCCACTGGTTACATCCCGTCAATTGTACAAACAATAGCTAAGGTGTAGTTGTTTTAAGGATCTAGTCAAAATAGTGTTTTCTTGTGGGCACTGGGAGCACTGTTCACCCAAATTCTGCCTTTTTGTCATCAATCTACAGGGGAAGGTTAGCGGATAACTTAAGTGAATGGGAAAAAGGTGTAATTACCCTGCACCTCTGCTAATATGTAGACAATGTGCAGGTAAATACTGAAGAAGCTGCAGTGCTTGCATGACCCCTTCAAACAGCTGGTCAGTCTAGAGTTGGCCCCCCACCAATCTGATATCAATGAGGATAAGCCACCGATATTCTGAAGCCGGCATACCCCTTTAAAAGTTAGCAGTTTTCAAATCAAATTTTATTTGGCTGGACAATCTCTTTAAATAGAGGTCACTTTTTATCAATGTTCCTTACAGCAAGATAGAAAGAAGGATATTGCTTTAATTTAAAAAAAAACTTTTATAAAAGTATCTGCTGTATCTGCTGAATATAGAACCATTTCGGTAACTTGTATAGCAGAAATTTATTGAAGCATTCTGATGATAAAAGCTATAATTTTAACCTGTCAGCAATAAGTGATTGCAGCTTCAAGATTCTGACTTTGAATAACTTGTTTCTACCAAATTAATTCTCATGTAAAGAAATCATACTGTATACAGTACAGCGTGCAGTACCAATGTATCAAGGCAAGCATCAATGCGGCACACTCATATTTTATTTAAAAATGTTTACATAATAACTTTAGTAAATAACTATATGTCTTTTTTGCTTCAAATGTGGAATTGATGCAGGTTAAGAATTGAAAATACTGTAGCATGACTTTCTGTCAATGTCCCAGTGGTAATAAAGATATATATGCATTGCACACTTCTTTTATGTCACTATAATTCATTTTCCCTACACATTATAATATTAATTATTAAAGTAATATCTGTTAATATTAAGACCTGAATGTGATATCATAAAAATTTTACTACTAATTTTTATAGGGCCACAGCCCAATACATTTACTTGAATTTGTTTTTTTAAATTCCACTAAATAAAGGCAATATTATATGCAAACATTTCATTATATTCTTTTGCATCTAGACAATAAGTTCAAGGGGTTTTCTGACCAAAGACTTTTGTGACATGTGAAAAAGATGTAGCAAAAGTACGATCAGTGGGATCCTCTAAACAAGGCTGCATGGTGACAGTGTCACCCACAAATTGGGGTAAAAGTTGCAAGGGACTTCTGGACCATTGCATAAATTGTGACCGACCATAACTCACACCTTTATTTTTCCATAGGGAAGCATTGACATTGTATCGCAATTAGAGTTTGTTCACTTCTGTGTTGGAGGCTCAGTTCGGGGTCTCCATCTCAGATTCCATAAAAAAATTAAAAAAACAGACAAAAAATTTCTGTAAAAAAAATGGTTCCCAAACAGAAATTTAACAGGTTCATTGTAGTCAAATCTGAAACCTTTAAAGGGCATCTGTCAGCATATTTGTACCTTTGACCTGTTGCATATGTGCTTGGCAGCTGAAGGCATCTGTGTTGGTTCCATGTTCATATGTGCCTGTATTATTGAGAAAAATGAAGTTTTAATATATGCAAATGAGCCTCTAGGAGCAACAAGGGCATTGTCATTACTCTTAGGGGCTCCGCTCTCTCTGCTACTGCCACACGCTCTGCACTTTGACAGGGCCAAGCAGTGAAAACGTCATAAATAAGCAGAGCCCCTAGGAGTAACGGCAGCACCCCTGTTGCTCCTAGAGTCTCATTTGCATATAATAAAACATCATGTTTCTTAGCAATGTGGGCACATATGAACATGAGACCAATACAGATGCCTTCAGCTGCCAAGCGCATATGTAACAGGTCAGCCAATTTAATAGGTACAAATCTGCTGACAGATGTCCTTTTAATGGAGCAGAACCACAGAAATTATTAGGGGTGACGTGAACTCACCCATAGCAGTAAAGTTTAGAATTTACCACTATTTATGAGCAAAATTTTATCGCTAAATGGAGAGGTGACCACACATACTAAGTCAGTCCTAATAAAATGAATTGCAGTTACAAAGATCAAAAAATGCACTAGTTTTTCATAACTCCCATATACTGATGGAGAGTAAGCACACACGCAGCAACCTCTTTGTTGACTGGTACTTTCTTCTGAAAACTCTTTTAAGTATGCATACAAAGTATTTAATTTGGCCTAAAAAGAACGGAGACCAAAGGACCACAGAGTTATATAATAATATGAAGTATGACGGCACTCAGGTTATATTGCAATTAGAAATGTATCCCATCCATCCAGAAGTATTTAACAAAACATGGGCAATGTTTTGGTCCACCCTGGACATTGTTCACAGCCTACAAATATAAGGATATATATTTAAAAAATACATCATATTGACAAAAAGCATTTTAACATAAAAGCATTCCGTTTTGAATTCCGTCCTTGTATTGCATTATGTTTTGTGGTAACGGAATCCATAATGCAATTCAGCGTAAACCCGAACTTCAAAAACTGAAGTTCGCTCATCCCTAGTGGCAGACTTATCTCCAGTAGAACAACAGCATTGGGCGGCTTGGTAAATTCAACAGCCCAATCTCTTTATCACCAGACATCTGCTGTTGTTTGCGGAAAGTCACACTCACCCCAAAACATATTACATGGATAGACAGTGTATATTTGCAGCCATCTCGATTTGCCCATTGTCTGCTTGTTTTTGTTCTTATCTTTGTCAGCAGAGATAGTACAGCACCTGCTAAAGAATTTAGCTAAAATGCTAGAATGTAAAATTAAAGACTGTTCTTGACAACCAAAGTATATACTACATGCAATTGCTTCCAAGAAAATTATAGGACATAATGTCCTTGTTTGGTGCTTCTTCTATTCAAATATTTAATTTAGTTGCAGCCCATGCCAGCCAGTTCCTCTTTAATTAGGTTGGCTTAATTATCTTATGTGTTGTTTCAGTGATGGTACCATAAAAATTGATTGCCATAGCAAAAATAAACACTCATTTGTTGGCTTTTTTTTGTGTATTTTTTTGAAGAACAGGGTTCCTCATTTATGTAATGACACCCATTTAGAGACATTCAAATGGTGAAAATGGGTTACAAAATATAAATGAACTTTATACATTCAGTACCTCTCAGAATTTCTATATGGAACCAATTATTCTAATTTTGTATTACAAAACTGCTGAGTGTAGATTTTTATTTGCCAACAATGTACATACTGTATATTCTATTATTTAAAAGGCAAAGTAAAGTAATACACCGAATATGATATTAATTTATGCAGTGCAAGTTTCCGCTGCTGCTCATGGATCTCCTTCACCTTCTTTGCCAGCTGCTGCTGCTGCTCCTCGATCTCCTGCATGTTTTTTTTCTTTTCCTGCTGCATCTTGTTCAGGAGTGTTTTAAATTTACTGAGTACTGTTTTGTTAGGAAAAATATGAAAATTACTTGCAATTCAGATTAAGAGGCAATTAGTGCACTGTGTGTAGCATTTGTTTAAGCACTGCCGATTTACATCTCAATTCAATAGTTAATGATATTTATGCTAATTATATAGTTGGTTAGTTAGTGATAGTTAAGTAGAGTATAATGTTATTTATTTGGTTAGTTAATGGTTTTTATGTAGATTACAGAGTTAGTGTCCAGTGTTGTTTTCTATTACTGTACTTTGTGTTGTCCTCTCATTGTTGGCCGTTTTAACCCCTTCCTGACCAGCGCTATAATAGTACAGAGCAGCAGGACGTGACTTGCCACCCAGCGACGTACTATTACGGCGCAATGAACACTCGGTCACCAGGCATAATCGTTCGGGAACCGGGGTGAAAAGGCTGCTCTGCCGAGCAGGCAACCATGTTAACTAAGGGCTGCGGGAGGTTGCTTGCAGCCCTGATCGCTGCTATTGGCCGGATTCTTTATACATGCCCATCTCAGCTGCGGAGCTGCAGTGGGTGTCATGTGGCGGTGACTGACAATGAAAAAGTCATCACCTGTCTAATCTGAGGTGAGGCAGGGGACATGTCACGGGGTTCCGAAGGTGCACTCGGTCCCCCATTGCCCGCAGAACTGTTGCTTAGCTTTTGGAGTGAGGTTCTGTGTTTGACCTCATTCCCAGGGCGGCTTTACTAGCTGGGTGGCTCCCTGCTCCTAGTCTGCCTTGAGTGCCGAGCTGATCACTCGGTGCTCGACTGGTTGGTCTGTCGGTCATAAATACAGGCAGCCTGCTGGCTACAGGTTGCCTGTTAATTTCTAGGTTCCTGGCTATTTGTTGGACTGCTGAATACTTACCTGATCCTGTTCCCTGACCATCCTTTTGCCTGCTCCTGTACTGCGCTTCCGTCCTGGTATTGTGACCTCGGCTCCCACCTGACTACTCTCTTAGGACTCCTCTGGTACTTCTCTGCTCTCCTGGTATTTATGACCCCGGCTTCTCCTGACAATTCTCTGCTTGCTCCATTTGTACTTTGCAGCTTTCCTGGTATTGACTCGGTCCGTTCACGTCCTGTTGTTTGTCTGTCTGTCATCCCTGCACTTACTCCAAGTTAGGGATTGCCGTCCAGTTGTCCCCTGTCATTAGGACTCACGAGGCAAGTAGGCAGGGCCAGGGGTAAGGGTGGAGCGCAGTGGTCACTTCCCTCCCCCCTGTGTATGTGTGTACGCGACCGTTACAGGACATCAGTGTTTTGGGTTGCCTGCCAGTGCTGCTATTGGCTGGAACAATGCTCCAGCTGTACAGGAAGAGGCAGAACTTCCCTACATGCAGCCATTCTAGCTGGTGACTGCATGCAGAGAGGTTATGTACCTTTCTGTGCTGTTTGTGGCTTGCTGGGACTTGTGGTGCACACTACTGCGATTTAACCCCCTTCATTCTGAAAAGAAAAAATAAGAAAAGAAGAAGAAAGCAGAACATCTCAAATTGCTGCACAGATTTTTCTTCATTTGCAGCTGTTCCAGATCATTCCCTGCTAAAGTCCCCCAGACAGCAAGAAAGGTAAGGACCCAAAAAAGATGCAGATTGTGTTCAAAAAGGGGTATTAGGAAGGAGACCATTTACCACTGCGAAACCTGCCATGAAAAACCTGGCCTGTGCATGAAGTAGTGTTTTAAAATCTACCAAATAAATTTAATTTCATCCTTTATGCTCCCTTTAATATTTCCACTTTATATCTCTGATTTAGTCCACCTACCTTGCATATCCACTTTCCAACAACCAATACATAATTTTTCATGTAAGACAACTGTTAGGTAGAGTTGAGCGGACACCTGGATGTTTGGGTTCGGCCGAACTTCACAAAAAAGTTCGAGTTCGGGACCCGAACTTGACCCAAACTTGACCTCGAACCCGAACCCCATTGAAGTCAATGGGGACCCGAACTTTTGAGCACTAAAATGGCTGTAAAAATGTAATGGAAAGGGCTAGAGGGCTGCAAATGCCAGCAAAATGTGGCTAAGAGCATGACAAGTGCTCTGCAAACAAAAGTGGATAGGGAAATTACTTTAAATAACATAAAATACGTAAAAATAAAAAATAATAATCGTGACCTAGGAGGACGAGGTTCATATGGAGTAGTTGGTTGAGGAGGCGGTGGATGTGGCAGTGTAGGTGGAAGCGGCGGTGGAGGAGGAGGAGGTGGCCTACACAGTTTTTTGGTTTTAAATTTAATTTTTAGTTTTTTAAATTAGGGTACACCCCAAAACATTGGGAAATATAACCTGTGATAACCCCCTCTAGTCGTGCTAAACACACGTTCAGACAATACACTGGCTGCAGGGCAGGCCAGCACCTCCAAGGCGTAAAGGGCAAGCTCAGGCCATGTGCCCAATTTGGAGAACCAGAAGATGCAGGGGGCAGAACCATCAGTCAGTTCGTGTACGAGTGTGCAAACATACTGCCCCACCATGTCGCACGTCCCCGTGATGTTCACGATCCAATTGGATTTCTGCTCTATCAACTTTCGATGTTCTTTTCTGCGCCTACCATGGTTATCACGGTTATCGGCGAATCAGGGTTCCACCCCGGAGAGGGAGCATGAGAAAGGGAGAGCTCATCCACGGGAGGTCAATGGCTGCAATGGGATGAAGCGGAAATGTGGGAGAAGCTATTAAAACTGAAGAATTTTGAGGAAAAAGGGGGCGCGCGGCAATTACCCAATCCCGACTCCAGAGGTAGTGACGATAAATAACAATACAGGACTCTTAAGAAGCCCTGTTATTGGAATGATTAATAAAAAAAATATAGGGAATGTCACTGTGGTATTTTTGATTTGTAAACGTTAGCCAGGAGAGGCCCTGCTGCCGCTTTGTTGACTCTAGCTTACTTCTGCCTGATCGCACGTCCCTGTGACGTCCACTATCCATTTGGATATCTTCTCTATCAACTTTCCATGTTCTTTTCTGAGCCTACCATATTGATCACGGTTATCGGCGAATCAGGGTTCCACGCCGGAGAGGGAGCGTGAGAAAGAGACCACATCCAAGGGAGATAAATGTATTAAATTTTTTTGGGATCGAGCGGAAATATGGGAAAAGTTATTGAGGCGCAAATGTGGGACAAGTTACTGAAGCGCAAATTGTGGGAAAAGTTTTTGAGGCGCAAATGTGGGACAACTTGTTAAAGTTTAAGCATTGAATGAAAGGAGGTGGCGCGCATCAATTAAAGAAGAATTTCTGAAATTTTATTCCTTGTCACCTATTCAGAGCAGGGGTTTATTCACGTCCAAAATAGTAAAATGTCAACCCAAGAATGTAACAGAAAAATTACAGTAATTTATTAACCTGTCTACTTGGTGGAGCAGGGGTCTATGACAGAAAAAAATTGTTTATTGTCACCCCAAAAAAGTAAAAGAAAAATGATTGAAATTTATTAAGGTAGAGGATGGGTATATTACACCAAAAAATGTGTGAATTTTAACTGAAAATGTAACAGACAAATTTGTGAAATGACAAAATAAAATACGAGGTGGAGTTCAATATGGAGTAGGAGTTTGAGGAGGCGGTGGACGTAGCGGTGTAGATGGAAGCGGCGGTGGAGGAGGACGAGGTAGCCAACACTGTTTTTTGGTTTTAATTTTAATTTTTTTTTTAAATTAGGGTACACTCCAAAAGAGTGTGAAATATCCAAAATACAAGAATAAGCAATTGTGCTGCAGTAAAACAATGGCTGGTAAAGGCTGGCATACATGTCTATTCTGCACAAGGTACGGACAAGTCCTGTGGGATCCATGCCTGGTTCATTTTAATGAATGTGATCTTGTCCACATTGGCTGTGGACAGGCGGCTGCGCTGGGGTCACCGCCAGTTCTGTGAGAAGGTCTGTTAGACGTTCTTCTCTACCTCTTGCATGAGGTTCTTTGTTTTGGTTTCACTTTGTCATCTCCTTTCCTTCTCCCAGCTGTCACCTATTTACACTAATTGTCTCCCTTTATATTCCCTCCCATACTGCCTCACTTTGCGGTTTATACTTCTTCCTGGATGAGTTGTTCACTGCTGGAGGCTGCTACTGCTGATTCCTCAGATAAGTCCTTTTCCTTTATTTGTGTTTCCTTGCTGGCTTGATTCTAGGTGACCCTGACTCCGTCCGTATTAAGTGCAGGGAGCCGGTGGTCGTGTCCCCTCACTATTATAGGGTTTTCAGGTGTCACACAGTATAAGGTACGTGGGCATGCAATCGTCTACCATAAAGACCTTTGCATGGGCATAGCAGTCAGGGAGAGCTCTAGGGGTTTTATAGGGCTCACCCATATGCTCCTTAGTTTGTGATCAAGCCAGTCGGATGTTTATTTATAAGTTCCAGCTTTCTGAAACACCATCCGTGACAGCTGGTTTGTGATTACGCCCCCTGCCGTGCTAAACACACGTTCAGATAATACACTGGCTGCTGGCCCGCACTTTATGCAGCAGCTCTGACATATCAGGGTAATTTTTAAGGAATCTCTGCACCACCAAATTCTGCACATGCGCCAGGCAAGGGATGTGAGTCAAACCGGCTAGTCCCAGGGCTGCTACGAGATTTAGCCCATTATTGCACACCACCAGGCCGGGCTTGAGGCTCACTGGCACAAACCACTCATGCCTGCTGTCGTTTACCCCTGGCTGTGCTGAACTTGGTGGTGAAGGTGTTACACTGACCGGATGAGGAGCCGGTAGAGGATGAGGAAGCAGAGTAGGAGGAGGAAGCAACAGGAGGCAAACTGAAGCGCCCTGCAATCCTCGGTGGTGGAAGGACATGCGCCAAACTGCTATCCGCCTCAGACCCAGCCGCCACTGCATTCACCCAGTGTGCTGTTAGGGAGATATAAAGTCCCTGACCGTGCTTACTGGTGCACGTATCCATAGTGAGGTGCACCTTGCCACAGATGGCGTTGCGCAGTGCACACCTGATTTTGTCCCCTACTTGGTTGTGAAGGGAAGGGATGGCTCGCCTTGAAAAGTAGTGGCGGCTGGGCACGACGTACTGTGGGACAGCCACCGCCATAAGGCTTTTAAAACTCTCTGTCTCCACCAGACGGAATGACAGCATTTCAAAGACCAGTAATTTAGAAATGCTGGCATTCAGGGCTAGGGATCGCAGGTGGGTAGGGGGTTACTTCCACTTCCTCTCCAGTGTTTGGGAGATTGAGAGCTGAACGCTTCCGTGGGACATTGTGGAGATGCTTGGTGACCCAGGTGGTGGTGTTGCTGGCAAATCCTCTGTTTGCGGGGTGGCAGGTGGCACTGTCAGTCCAGAGGTGGATGAGGAGGCCGAGACTGCAGCAGAAGAGGAAGCAGGAGGAGCCAGAGACCTTTCTTGGTTTTTGAGGTGTCTACTCCACTGCAGCTCGTGCTTTGCACTTAAATGCCTGGTCATGCAGGTTGTGCTCAGGTTGAGAACGTTTAAGCCTCGCTCCAGGCTCTGATTGCACAGCGTGCAAACCACTCGTGTCTTGTCGTCAGCAAATTGTCTGAAGAATTGCCACACCAGGGAACTCCTTGGAACTGGCTTTGGTGTGCTCGGTCCCTTTCTGCAGTGGGCAGTAGCAGGCGTACTGTCTAGGGGACGGCCGATTTGCTTTTGCACCTTGCTCCCTCTTCTGCTGTGCTGGTGGCTCTGTGCGACCACCACCTCTTTCTCCGAACTACATAGGTCACTCGCATGACCTTGATTCCATGTGGGGTCGAGGACCTAATCGTCCTCGACATCATCTTCCACCCAGTCTTCACCCCTGCCCTCCTTGTCGGTCTGCACACTTTCGAAAGCCCCAGCAGTTGGCACCTGTGTTTCATAATCATCCGAGACGTGCTGCGATGGTCCTCCCATGTACTCATCTTGAAACATAAGTGGTTGGGCATCAGTGCACTCAATCTCTTGCACTTCTGGGGCAGGGTTAGGTGGATGGCCTTGGGAAACCCTGCTAGCAGAGTCATCAAAAAGCAGAAGAGACTGCTGCATGACTTGGGGCTGATTTGCAAGGGGGTGAGGTGAAAGACTGATGGACATTGGCTGCAGGTGCCAACTGTGGTCTTTCAGCAGGAGACTGGGTGGGAGACCATGTGAAGGAACTGGAGCAACTGTCAGCAACCCAATCTACTATCGCCTGTGTTCAGGCCTCACCATTCGTAGAGCCGCATTAGGCCCAACCAAATACTGCTGCAGGTTCTGTCGCCTACTCGCACCTGAGGAAGGGGTTTCACTTGTGCGTGTAGCTGGCACACGACCACGTCCTCTCCCTGCAACAGGAGCTCCACTAGCAGCACCACGACCTGGGCCACGTCCTCATATTTAGGATCTTGCCCTAAATGGGTGTTTAAATAATAGCAGAATAGAACCACACTATGTAAAGGCTGTATCTCACAATGACATATGCAGCAAAGGCTGCAAAATAAACTTTTTTTCCCCCAAACGGGTGTTTGTTTAATAACTGAATATGACAGCAGTATATAACCCTGGAATTTCAAACGTCTTGATGCTGCAAGGCCTGAAAAATTGTGTATTTTGCACAAAAAGGGTGTTTTAAAAACCCAGAAAATTATGACTGTATTTCTAGCCTACATTAAATTGCACACAGACTAATCCAGATGTTGGATATTGCCAAAAAAGTGTGTTTTTTACTAACAGAATATGAAAGCTGTATATAACGTTTGCATTTCACACGTCCAGATGCAGCTAGGGATGTAAAATAGTGTATTTTGCACAAAAAGGGTGTTTTAAAAAACCCAGAAAATTATGGCTGTATTTTTAGCTTAAATTGCACACTGACTAATCCAGATGTTGTATATTGCCAAAAAAGTGTGTTCTTTTTTGTAACAGAATATGAAAGCTGTATATATTAAACTTTAATTTCACACATGTAGATCTGTAAAATAGTGGATTTTGGCAAAAATAAGGGTGTTTTAAAAAACCCAGAAAATTATGGCTGTATTTCTAGCCTAAATTGCACACCGACTAATCCAGATGTTGTATATTGCCAAAAAAGTGTGTTTTTTTACTAACAGAATAAAAAAGCTGTATATAACATTTGAATTTCACACGTCCAGATGCAGCTAGGGATGTAAAATAGTGCATTTTGCACAAAAAGGGTGTTTTAAAAACCCCAGAAAATTATGGCTGTATTTCTAGCTTAAATTGCACACTGACTAATCCTGGAAACGCACCAGATGTTGTATATAGGCAAAAAAGGGTGATTTTTTTTAAAACCAGTGCAGTTTTTCAAGCTTGGATTTCAATGTCACAAAAGCTCAGATGCAGTGCTGGTGCACTGAGCTTGCATAAAATGGCAGCCGCCCACCTAACAGACGGATAAAAGTTTTTTTTTCAGTCACTGGGCTCAGGGCAGGGTAAAAGGATTGTGCCCTGCACCCACACAACAAGATGTATGTAGATCGCTGAGTTAGAGTCAAGTTCTGAACAAAGATTCTCTCCTATTCTCTCCCTGAAATCACCAGCAGCATCCTCTCCCTACACTAGTAACAGCAGAGTGACGTGCAGCGCTACGTGACTCCAGCTTATAAAGAGGTTGGGTCACATGCTGCACTGGCCAATCACAGCCATGCCATTAGTAGACATGGCTGTGATGGCTTCTAAGGTCAGACAGTTAAACACTTGTTGATTGGCTGCCCTGCAGCCTTTCAAAAAGTGCCAAAAAAGTGCCGAACACCGAACTTTTACTAAAATGTTCGGGTTTAGGGTCCAAAAATCCTAAAGTTCGGTATGAACCCGAACTTTACAGTTCGGGTTCGCTCAACCCTACTGTTAAGTCAAAAGTGCCCTTTACACCCCTTAAAATGTTCATACGGGGGTGCTCTTTCCGAAATGGGGTCACTTGTTAGGGTTTTTCATTTCTGGGGACCTCAGGAATTTATTTAATGCCACATGGCACCTAAAATACATGTCTGCCAATTCAGACCTGTCATCAAAATTAATTTACTCTAGAGCCCATATATCACTTTTTGAGCACATATGGGGTGTTGGCGTATTCGGGGGGAAATGGGGAACTAAATGTGAGGTGCATTTTGCCAGGTAACCCTTTGTGAAAGTGAAAAATGTGGGTGTAAAGCAACTTTTTCTGGAAAACATTTAATTTTAAATTTTTCACAGCCAAGCGTTTCCTAATTCTGTGAAATGCCTGATGGGTCAAAGTGCTCAGTATATTTCTTGAGGGGTATAGTTTCCGGAATGGAGTAACTTTTTGGGGTTTGCCACTGTAGGGCCACATCAGGGTGTCTTCACATGCAACATAGCTCCCAATTACCATTCAAGCTAAATCCTTCCACTCTGAAGCCTGCTGTGCGGCCATACATCTGTTTTTGAGCTTACATGGGGTGTTTTTGTAAACTCCAGATTCAGGGTAATAGATTTTAAGTTTTATTTGGCTGTTAACCCTTGATGTGTTTCAGAAAAATCGATTAAAATTTTAAATCTGCTAAAAAGTATTTATAATCAGTTTTGATTAGCTTGAAGGGGTGTAGTTTCTAAAATGGGGTGATTTATGGGTGGTTTCCACAATGTAAGCCCCAGAATGTGACTTCATAACTGAACTGGTCCGGAAAAAATTGGGGTTTGGAACAGTTCTTAAAAATTTTAAGATTTGATTCTAAACTTCTAAGCCTTCTAAGCATCCCAAAAAAAAAAGTTTTTTCAAAAAGATCCAAACATGAAGTAGGCATATGGGGAATGTAAAGTAATAACTATTTATTGGAGGTATTACTATCTATTATAAAACAAGAGAAATTGATCATTGGAAATTTGCAAATTTTTCCCAATTCATGGTAAATTAGGTATTTTTTTAGGAATAATTTTTTTTTTTTTAAATCAATTTTACCACTATCATGAAGTACAATATGTGACGAGAAAATCTGACAATGGCCTGCATAAGTAAAAGCTTTTTAAAGTTATTACCACATAAAGTGACATGTCAGATTTGCAAAAAATGGCCTGAGCAGTAAGTTGAAAACTGGCCTGGGGTAGAAAGGGCTAATGTTTCTGAATATGTTATGTATACAGAATAATATTGCTGTGTGCACATATTTACCCTCCTGGCGGGGGCTGGTGACATCTTCCTCATCATGAGCTTGGGGGAGAGGATCCGGCTGATGGGAGTGTCCGACCTCTTCCGCCGCCACCTCCACCACTTCGCCAACATCAGGTGGAGGAGGGGCATCCACATTCTGGGAAGGTCCCGCCTGCTCTCCCTCCTCCTTTTCCTCCTCTACGGAGACCTTCACCACCTCCAAATCCTCCGTGTAACGCCTGCGGGGGACTGAGAGAACGGGAACCCCTGTAATCACACAATATTCATCATTTTTAAAAACAACTCAGAACTCATAACAAATGCAAATTAAGTCGGGGATGTATCTAATGTAATGATGGGCCTTTTACTGGAATACAGAATTATGATTGCAGTTTATGTGTATATATATATATATATATATATATATATATACACTGCTCAAAAAAATAAAGGGAACACTTAAACAACACAATGTAACTCCAAGTCATTCACACTTCTGTGAAATCCAACTGTCCACTTAGGAAGCAACACTGAGTGACAATCAATTTCACATGCTGTTGTGCAAATGGGATAGACAACAGGTGGAAATTATAGGCAATTAGCAAGACACCCCCAATAAAGGAGTGGTTCTGCAGGTGGTGACAACAGACCACTTCTCAGTTCCTATGCTTCCTGGCTGATGTTTTGGTCACTTTTGAATGCTGGCGGTGCTTTCACTCTAGTGGTAGCATGAGACGGAGTCTACAACCCACACAAGTGGCTCAGGTAGTGCAGCTTATCCAGGATGGCACATCAATGCGAGCTGTGGCAAGAAGGTTTGCTGTGTCTGTCAGCGTAGTGTCCAGAGCATTCAGGCGCTACTAGGAGACAGGCCAGTACATCAGGAGACGTGGAGGAGGCCGTAGGAGGGCAACAACCCAGCAGCAGGACCGCTACCTCCGCCTTTGTGCAAGGAGGAACAGGAGGAGCACTGCCAGAGCCCTGCAAAATGACCTCCAGCAGGCCACAAATGTGCATGTGTCTGCTCAAACGGTCAGAAACAGACTCCATGAGGGTGATATGAGGGCCCGACGTCCACAGGTGGGGGTTGTGCTTACAGCCCAACACCGTGCAGGACATTTGGCATTTGCCAGAGAACACCAAGATTGGCAAATTCGTCACTGGTGCCCTGTGCTCTTCACAGATGAAAGCAGGTTCACACTGAGCACATGTGACAGACATGACAGAGTCTGAAGACGCCATGGAGAACGTTCTGCTGCCTGCAACGTCCTCCAGCATGACCGGTTTGGCATTGGGTCAGTAATGGTGTGGGGTGGCATTTCTTTGGAGGGCCACACAGCCCTCCATGTGCTTGCCAGAGGTAGCCTGACTGCCATTAGGTACCGAGATGAGATCCTCAGACCCCTTGTGAGACCATATGCTGGTGCGGTTGGCCCTGGGTTCCTCCTAATGCAAGACAATGCTAGACCTCATGTGGCTGGAGTGTGTCAGCAGTTCCTGCAAGATGAAGGCATTGATGCTATGGACTGGCCCGCCCGTTCCCCAGACCTGAATCCAATTGAGCACATCTGGGACATCATGTCTCGCTCTATCCACCAACGTCACGTTGCACCACAGACTGTCCAGGAGTTGGCAGATGCTTTAGTCCAGGTCTGGGAGGAGATCCCTCAGGAGCCCTTCCGCCACCTCATCAGGAGCATGCACAGGCGTTGTAGGGAGGTCATACAGGCACGTGGAGGCCACAACACACTACTGAGCCTCATTTTGACTTGTTTTAAGGACATTACATCAAAGTTGGATCAGCCTGTAGTGTGTTCTTCCACTTTAGTTTTGAGTGAGACTCCAAATCAAGACCTCCATAGGTTGAAAAATTTGAATTCCATTTTTTAATTTTTGTGTGATTTTGTTGTCAGCACATTTAACTATGTAAAGAACAAAGTATTTCAGAAGAATATTTAATTAACTCAGATCTAGGATGTGTTATTTTTGTGTTCCCTTTATTTTTTTGAGCAGTGTACATACATACAGTACAGACCAAAAGTTTGGACACACCTTCTCATTCAAAGAGTTTTCTTTATTTTCATGACTATGAAGGCATCAAAACTATGAATTAACACATGTGGAATTATATACATAACAAACAAGTGTGAAACAACTGAAAATATGTCATATTCTAGGTTCAGCCGGTTACATCATACATGTCTACCTCGTGTGTGTGTATATATATATATAGTCGGAAAAATGAGCGGCACTCCAAGGATAAAAGCAGTGAACCCTTTATTCACACCGGTGGTGCAACGTTTCGGCTCTAGTCACGAGCCTTCCTCAAGCTTGAGGAAGGCTCGTGACTAGAGCCGAAACGTTGCACCACCGGTGTGAATAAAGGGTTCACTGCTTTTATCCTTGGAGTGCCGCTCATTTTTCCGACTATATTCATCAGGGAAACCAGTCCATTCCCTTTGGGACGCGCACCCGCCTTCTCCCTCTGGAGCCAGTGCCGCCATTTTTCTTTCTATATATATATATATATATGAGTATTACACTCACCGGTAATCTGGTTTCCTGGAAGTCTCCATGACAGCACAACCTGAGATTGACTTCCTCTGATAGGACAGGAAAAAACACAGAGCGGTTAAGAACCCCACTCCTCCCCCTCATCACCAGTGTATTTTTAACAGAACCAGGAAAGGGTAAAGGAACTTTTAAAGGAATCTGAAACCAATAAAGAAAAAAAAAAAAAAAGAAAAAAGGGTGGGATATATGTGTGCTGTCATGGAGACTTCCAGGAAACCGGATTACCGGTGAGTGTAATACTCATTTCCCCAGTTGTCTCCATGACAGCACAACCTGAGAACTAACAAAGTAACTCTATTTGGGGGGGACAACAGCACCCAGGACCTTGCGTCCAAAGGTCATGTCCTCATTAACAAAAACATATACTCTAATGTTTAGTAAAGGTATGAGCCCTCTTCCACGTGGCTGCTCTGCAAATCTGCTCTAGTGATGCAGAGGCCCTCTCAGCCCAAGAGGTGGAAACAGATCTTACAGAATGGGCTTTGAGAGACTGAGGAGGCTCCCTGCCGGAAGCTATGTAGGCCTCAGAGATGGCACACCTGATCCAACGGGATATAGAGCTCCTTGCTGCCTTTTTTCCCTTATTGGGGCCACAGAACTGCACAAATAAATTCTTATCAATTCGCCAACTTTTTGTGACCTCCATGTAATGAAGAACACATCTTCTAACATCTAGGTTATGATACCTTGCTTCCTGATCATTCCTAGGATTGGGAAAAAAGGAGGGAATAACAATATCCTGGGGCCTGTGGAAGGTGGACACCACCTTGGGGAGGAACCCAGGGTCTAATTTAAAGATGAGTTTGTCCCCAAAAATGGAAAGAAAGGGTTCTTGAATCGACAGGGCCTGAAGCTCACATACTCTTCTTGCAGAAGAAATGGCCACTAGAAAAATAGTCTTGAGTGTGAGCCATTTAGGCGCCAAAGGCTCAAAGGGAGTATCTGATAGTATGGTATTCAGGTTCCAGGGAGCGACCAGGTTTTTAACTGTGGGTCTCAACCTATCAGCTGCCTTTAAAAATCTAGACACCCAGGCATTCTCATAAAGACTGGTGTTGTAAAGGGCTCCTATGGCAGAAACCTGTACTTTAAGAGTATTAGAGGAGAGGCCTATATCCAACCCATCCTGGAGGAACTCCAAAATGAGAGGGATGTCTGGTGAGGATTGTTTAAACCTTGAATTCGCCTAGGTAGCGAACTTCTTCCAGACTTTAAGGTAGGACCTACAGGTATTTGTTTTCCTACTAAGTAGGAGAGTATCCACTACCCTTTGAGAGAGGCCTCGGCCTAATAGCATGGATTTCTCAGTAACCAAGCTGATAGACTGAGGAGTCTGAGATTTGGGTGAGGGATTGGACCCTGCATCAGAAGATTTTTCTCCAGGGGAAATAGGATTGGGTCCTCCTGACTGAGGGATCTCAGGAGACCGAACCAGCCTCTTCTGGGCCAGAAGGGAACAACTAGGATCAGGACACATCTCTCTACTTGGAATTTTTGGAGGACTTTTGGGATCATCGGAATTGGGGGGGGAAGGCATACACCAGCCCTGACATCCAGTCCTGGGTGAAGGCATCCACTGCCACACACGGATCCCTTGGGTTTAGAGAGAAGTAATGTGGTACTTTGTGATTTCTTTTTGAGGCAAATAGGTCTAGAGATGGAATGCCCCACTGATCTTGTATATTCTGGAAGGCTGTTTGTGACAGAGACCATTCGCCTGGATCCAGCCTCTGTCGGCTTAGAAAATCTGCTTGAGTATTGAGTGAGCCTTTCAGATGTACCGCCCCTAATGATTTCACATTCTTTTCTGCCCAGAGGAATATGTGTCTTGCGAGGTTCTGAAGATGCCCGTGCCTCATCCCTCCTTGATATTGTATGAACGCTACCGCTGTGGAGTTGTCTGAATGTATTAGAACACAACGGGTTTTGGCCTGAATCTGGATTGCTTTGAGACCTTCCCATATGGCATAGAGCTCCCTGTAGTTGGATGACATTCTCTTCTGAGTTTCTGACCAGGCACCCTGAAAGGAAACAGTGGTAGCAAGGGCACCCCAACCCCAGGAACTGGCATCCGTCGTTAGGGATAGTACATTTTCTTGGCTCCAGGGAACCCCCGACTTCAGGTTCCTGTATGAGAGCCACTATATCAAGGAGGCCTTCATGTCTCTGGTTACTGGCATCCTCTCTTCTAGGGTCAACTGGGATCTGGTCCACCTTTTTAGGACAAGGCTCTGCAGAGTCCTCATGTGAAATTGGGCCCAGGCAACGGCTGGGATGCAGGAGGATAGAAGACCTAGAACCCTCATGGCCTGTCGGATAGAACAAGAACGCATCTTTAGGAATTGTTGGGTTCTTATTTTTAGATCCTGGATCTTTGCAGGAGGAAGAAAGGATCTTTGGAGTGTCGAATCCAGTAGAATGCCCAAGAACACTCTCCTGTGACTTGGAGTCAGATTGGACTTTTCCCTGTTGATGATCCACCCCAGGTTCTGAAGGTGAGAGAGGACCACCTGTAGATGTATTAGGAGGAGATCTGACGTATCTTCCACTACCAGCAAGTCGTCGAGATAAGGGACCACTAAAATCCCCCTGCGGTTTAGAGAAGCCACGACTTCTGCCATAACCTTGGTGAAGATACGAGGAGCTGAGGCAATTCCGAAAGGTAGACAGGTGAACTGATAGTGGCGGATCTTTCCCTACATCTTCACTGCAAACCTCAGGTACCTTCTGGAAAGGTGATGTATTGGAATGTGGAAATAAGCATCTTTGAGATCTATTGTAATCATTTGAGCTCCTTTCTTGATAAGTTTTACTGCCGTCCTGACAGTTTCCATTTTGAAACTTTTCCATTTTGAAGCTTTTCCCCTTATTCCCCCTTGTATAATTCCGTCCTCCCAACCTTCCACGGTCAGTTCTGGAATCCTGCTGCTGTTTGCGAAAAAACTGTTTTCTATTCCCAGATTTATCTTCGGGAAAGCCTCTTTTACGGTCAGTAGCCTGCTCTAAGATTTTGTCCAAATCAGGGCCAAACACATATTGTCCATGGAATGGTAAAGATATCAGCTTATTTTTAGAGGCCATGTCTCCTGACCAAGCTTTTAACTACAGGACTCCCCTGATGGTATTGGAGAATACTGCAGTGCGAGCCGACAGTCTGACCGACTCAGCGGAAGCATCCGCTAGGAAATTTGTGGCCTTCCTGAGTAAGGGGAGACTAACTAGGATTTGCTCCAACTGTTCTAACCATATGGCTAAGGTGCGGACTACACAGGTCACAGCAACCCCTGGTTTTAATAGGGCTGCAGTGGCTTCCCAGGTCTTTTTGAGTAAGCTCTCTGCCTTTCTGTCCATGGGATCTTTTAATTGTGCTGCATCCTCAAAGGGCAGGACCGTACGTTTAGCAACTTTGGCCACTGGAGCATCGACTTTGGGAATGGACTCCCAATCCGTCTCTTAAAAGGGGTACCGTCTCTTTATGCCACGAGGAATGAATGAACCTTTTTCAGGTTTATCCCATTCTGCCTTTGAGTTTCTGTATATTATCTGGAACAGGAAAAACAGATCTCTGCCTCTCCCCCAGCACCCCCAAAAATTTCTTCTTGGACAGACCTAGGAATTTCCATCCTGATCGTGGCTCTTATGGCTTTAATTAGATCATGAATATCTTCAGAATTGAAGAGAAACTTTTTGTATTCATTATCTTCATCAGACTCTTGAAATTTTTCCAACATCTCAGAGTCTGAGAATTCCAGATTAAGAGATTCGGAATCACTACCAACATTCATAATATCCTTAGAAGAACATGGTCTATGTGGGGGTGGGGTGGGGGGGGGTGGGCTCCCGGGCAGACATGGCAGACTGGACTTCCACTCTAACTATGGATTTTATTTCCTCAAGCAAACTGGAAGACTCCGACTTGACTACTGAGGAGGTAAACTCTTTACATAGAAGTTTAGACCCAGAGGAAGGTAAGCGCTTAGCACAGAGGCCACACTTCCTGGGTTTAACTTTAGTGGAAGAGGAGGACTCCTTTTCTACCTGCAATACAAGGGAGAGAAGGGTCAACCACTACAGGGCAAACAAACATACAAGGGCGCCTGAACCAGGCTACTCACAGAACCCAAGGTAGTGGGGGGCTCCAATCCAGAGCCGGCAGTGGTAGGGGCACTTATCGTTGGTCCCGTCCACAGCAGGCAGGTGAGGAGACGCTGGGCGCACTCTGAAGGCCTCCATGGCAATTTTTAAATCTACCGCCAGGCTCCCGGCCGTGCGCCGCGTGACGTCAAGACGCTAAGCCACGCCCCCTCAGCGTCTGACGTCATCACCCGACGGCCGGAGGGAAAAAGCGTCCTAGCCTCGCTCTGGCCGCATATCCACTCCGCATAAAGCCCCACTGGACCGCCGCAGGAGGGAGTTTCGCCGGGGCCACCAAACACAGAGGGGCCCAGGCACAGGCCGCATACAGAGGAGGGAAGAGCCGGACCTCCAGAACCGACTTCAGGCCTGGCAACAATCCGATAGGAGAACCAAACAAAAAAGAGAAAAAACTTGGAGTGTTAAGCTAAGGAACCCAGACGAGCTCCCAGCACACCTCTCTGGTATTCCTTCCTTGATAGGACAGGAAAATACACTGGTGATGAGGGGAAGGGGTGGGGTTCTTAACCTCAGTTTTTTCCTGTCCTATCAGAGGAAGTAAATTTCAGGTTGTGCTGTCATGGAGACGACTGGGGAAATATATATATATATATATATATATAGATATGAAAGTTCAGGGCAGCACTCCTGGTGGTAAGTATTTTGGGTGCCAGCGATGAAAACACCTTACCAAGGTGTATGATATAAAATGAAGAAATGACACCGCGGCACATCCGTTTGGTGAAGAAAAAGTGGAATCCTTTATTCACCTGTGCGAATCCTTTATTCACCTTTATTCAAAGTGGAATCCTTTATTCACCTGTGCGACGTTTCGGTCCGCTTACTTGCTTGAGAATGGTCCCAGTAAGCGGACCGAAACGTCGCACAGGTGAATAAAGGATTCCACTTTTTCTTCACCAAACGGATGTGCCGCGGTGTCATTTCTTCATTTTATATATATATATATATATATATATATATACACACACACACACACACACAGAGTTGCAAGAAAAAGTATGTGAACCCTTTGGAATTATATGGATTTCTGCACAAATTGGTCATAAAATGTGATCTGATCTTCATCTAAGTCACAACAATAGACAATCACAGTCTGCTTAAACTAATAACACACAAAGAATGAAATAACAGGTAGGTACTAGTGTTAGGGACCACTCATAGAGGCGACCTTGACGTGGTGAGTGGCTTATTACGCTTTGGCCAAAATGTACACCAATGCCTCATTCAACATCCAGCATAGAGGCAGGGCAGAGTGCTGGTTGCAGAGTATAATAGATACAGTGTGTACAGATATGTAGTCAAGGCTGAAGCTCAGCCTGGGTTTGTGGGAGGGGCGAAGGAGGCCTATATAGCGCCGCCTCGATCCCCCATCATGGACGCCGCGCTCTACCGTGACGTCTCATCACTTCCGGGTTAGGTCTGCTCGCCGCCACTCCAGCCTCGTTGCCGCTCCGTTTCGGGCCTGCCGCTCCGAAGTCATACCCGCACCCAGCCGGTCCACTCACCTCCGGTAAGCCAAGCGGCGCCTTGAGCTGCTCCCCGTCCTGGGAGCCTCCGCACCGTTTCTTTCTTCCATCCAGTTACATTCAGCTCGCCGCTCGTGTTCCCGCGAGACTGGGCCCCGACTCTCTGCACCAGTCTCCTAGGCAACGCCAGACGCTCAGGTCGCCGCTTGCTACAGGCGATCGGCGTTTCATACACTTTCTGCTCCAACAGTGCACATACTTTTCGATAACCATCAGTGCAGCTTGAATAAATCTTTTGACATGTTCGGCGTCTGTCATATAATAGCCTCATACTGTGACATCATGAGGCCGGTCATCCCTCTGGGAGTCGGTTTCAGTATTCACTTACCTTCTAAATGCACAGAACATATCAGGCACTCGTGCCTGTATCAGGTCACCCAAGTGAAAAGGTCAGGTCCCTCAGAAGTCCCTCATTATGTTTCTCAGGGATTGTCCCATGGTTGGCACAGGCAGCGACCGGATATATCATATTCGCCGATTTCTTTCTAGCGGCCTTGAAGCCGGCCATGCTCCTCACATGGGATCCGGCGACTCCCCATTCATTCGGTGTAAAAAATATATATATATATATATATATTTTATACGGGCATTTGTCTGCCACGCAGCAGGTTTATGTCATTCTATTTTCCTGACACGCAACAGGTTTTATCCGGTCATTTGTCCGCCACGCAGCAGGTTTATGTCATTATATTTTCCTGACACGCATCAAGTTTTATCCGGTCATTTGTCTGCCACGCAGCAGGTTTATGTCATTCTATTTTCCTGACACGCATCAGGTTTTATCCGGTCATTTGTCTGCCACGCAGCAGGTTTATGTCATTTTATTGTCCTGACACGCATCAGGTTTTATCCGGTCATTTGTCTGCCACGCAGCAGGTTTATGTCATTTTTTTGTCCTGACACACATCAGGTTTTATCCGGTCATTGTATGCCACACAGCAGATTCATGTCCTTTCATTGTCCTGACACACATCGGTTTATCCGGTCATTGTATGCCACGCAGCAGATTCATGTCATTTCATTGTCCTGACACGCATCAGGCTTGTCCGGTCATTTGTATGCCACACAGCAGATTCATGCCATTTTATTTTATTTTTTCCTGACACGCATCAGGTTCATTCGATCTTTTGTCTAGCACGCAGCAGTTCATGTGTTATTTTCCAGGTTCATTCACCGCCCTGACACGCATCAGGGACATGTTTTTCTTTTCTGTCATTTTCTATTTCCTGACATGCATCAGGTGCTTTTTCACAGTCCTGCGACGCAGCAGGTACATCGGTCGCCTGACACGCATCAGGCCGTTTCAACCTGGTTGGATCCTGATGCGCCTCAGGGGCATTTTCCACTAGCCACGCAGGTAGTTCACGGGTTCCTGGCCGCCTGATACGCATCAGGTCATTCGTTTCGCGCTTTTGCCTCACATGTATCAGGCACGGTTAAGTTCCTTGACATTGCGGGCTTCCGCTCCCTGATCCATGTCGGGTTCTACTTTATCTCCAGCATCTCTCAAGCCTCACCCCATGTTTTCCAGGGTCATCCCAGAGGTCTGTCTGGTTCGAATTTCGTTTAGGTGATTTCCTCCAGGTACCAGTCTTAGGTCCCTTTCCATCCAGGTCATTCCAGTTCCACGGTATCATACGCCAAGTCCAGGTAAGTTCGGTTTTCACTACTTCGTCCTTCAGGATCTGTCTAGAATCATGTATGTCGCCTTTCTTTCAGGTAATCTAGGCCAGCTCGTCAGGTGGGTCAGTCCTCTTACCCCTCTTCTTGGTGACGGTTTTTGTCACACTTCGGTGTTTACTTTCAGAGGGTTCCGCAGGTTCACTCGATGGTGTCAGGTGGCTCTACCACCCTCCTTACTTTCCGTCATTTATTTCACAGCACGATGTCCCATGCCTCCGATATCGCCGAGACTCACTCCATTCCGGAATCACCCAGCTCAGCCTAAGGAAGCGATCTTTCGTTCAGGCAGTGGACCATTCCAAAGCTAATGACCGAACTAACCAGGAGAGGCATTCGCTATCCTGCCTTGGCTCGCAAATCAGAGTTGTACAGACTGCTAACTGCTGAGCCTATCTTAGCTGCGGAAGAACAAGTGTCCCTGTCCACGATCCAGACAGCGCTGGCCCAGCTTCACTCAACCATCAACACTCTTGCCAGTTCAGTGTCTGACATCCAGACCAGGTTGCTGGTTGTGGAGACCAGGCCGTCAATTCCGAACATTCCTACCTCTCCGGTTCCAGGCCCCTCCGCCACTCATGCCCTAACCCCAGGCAGGGCTCCCAGCTCCTTTTCCATTGCCCCATCACACTTCGTTCCTGACAACATCCGGAAGGACATTTTGGCAGGTAAAGACATAAACCTGGCTTCCATACTCATTTCCACCCACGATTCCAACGAAAACAAGACCATTGCATGTGGAGACGTGTCAGTGGTTCTTAAATCCAAAGATGCCCGGTTGCACAAAAAACTCTCCATTCCGGAGTTTGTGCTGGCTTTCAGCCTATTCCGGGATATCCTATGCTCTGCCCAACCGCACCATAGGGAGGAACTCGACACCTACCTATACAGGGTCACTGATTTGGGACACAAGTATGGAGGTCATGCTTTTTATGACTACCATCGCTCGTTCTCTGCCAAAGCCGCTGCTGCTCTGTCCCAATTCCAGCACATCACGGATTGGCCCACACTAGACATGGAGCTCTTCTGCAGGCATTTTGCGGGTCTAAAAGCGCCCACCTGTGCAACTTATCAATCCATCTCGCATTCCTCCGACTGGTGTCCCAATTCAGGATCTCTGGCTCAAGGTAGACCCTCTGCCATCCCTTCCGGTTCTTCAAGTTCAGGGCAGAACATCGACAAATGGGGCAGGCCCATAGTGTTTTTGGGCAGAAGTCAGGTCTGCAATAATTTCAATTGGTCTGACTGTTATTTTGCAAACTGGGTTTTCACAGGGGTTCCACACAGGGCTAGTTTCCTCCCCGCAGACAACATGGGAAGGCTCCAATCTCCGTTCCGCCTTGGCAGATCCAGAATCAGTGGACTCCCTCATCCAGTCCGAGATCAGCAAGGGTTTTCTCCTGGGTCCATTTGCAGTTCCCCCCTTTGACATCTGGAGGGTCAACTCCATTGGTCTGGTCACGACCTTTCTGCTCCTCATGCTTCCAGCACACCTAGATTAAATTCGCTCATTCCTTCTGAGGACTTCTCCATGCAGTACTCTTCCTTGGATGAAGCCATTCGGTTGATTCTCCAGCTGGGATCAGGCGCTTGGCTTTCCAAGGCAGACATTGCCGACGCCTTTAAGCTTCTTCCAGACTCACCTCAATTATGGAAGCTCTATGGCATCAAGTGGAGGGAACTGTACTATTTTGCAGACAGATTGACGTTCGGATCAAAGAGCAGCCCCTGGCTGTTTGATCAATTCGCCATAGCTCTCCACTGGGTCTTGGTCAATCACGGCGGATGCTCCAGGGTCATCCACTACCTTGATGACTTCCTGTTGATTGAGACCTCAGATCAAGCACCCAATCAGCTCCAGGTTCTTCTCGACATATTTTCGAAACTAAACGTCCCGGTTGCCCCAGCAAAAGTTGAAGGTCCATCTTCAGTAATAACCTTCCTGGGGATCATCTTAGACACTGGTAAGATGGAAGCCAGATTGCCCGACGACAAACTCAAGAAAATCCAAGATTCCATCAGGAAATCGGTCACGGCCAGGACCCTCGCCAAGGTCGAACTCCAGTCACTTCTGGGAATGTTAAATTTCGCCTCTAAGATCATGCCTCAGGGGCGGGCCTTCATTTCCAGATTGCTGCAACTATTAACTGCGCCTCGGATCAGGACGCTTTGATCCATCTCGATGCCGCCGCAACGGCCGATCTACACATGTGGCACAATTTCCTTTCAAACTGGAAATGCATCTCCCTCTTCGTCCCTTCGTGGGACCACAATTCACCCACAGTCTTTTCCGACGCAGCAGCTTCAAAAGGGTTTGCAGCCATATTCAACACCCACTGGTTCGCGGGTCCTTGGCCGCCTCAGATTTCTTCCGTTCAGAGTGCCATCAAATCCTCTCCACTTCTAGAAATCTATCCCATCGTCGCAGCTGCCCAGATCTGGGGGGAGATTTGGAGGAATAAGCTAGTCATCTTCGTCACAGACAATAAGGCAGTCGTAGAAATCCTCAGCAAAGGTCGTTCCTCTTCTCCACAAATCATGCCTTTTGTCCGCAGACTAGTCTGTCTTGCGTTACAGTATAATTTTCATTTCTCATGTAGGTTCATTCAGGGTTCAGCAAACACGGCGGCCGATGCCCTCTCTCGTTTCAACTTCCTTGTTTTCTTTCAGGTAATGCCAGACGCAGATCCATCAGGGGTCCCTCCACCCACCCTCGAGACACTGACGATGGATTAAGCAAGCATATCAGAATGGCTAAGTCACTCATCCATAACTCCTTATCCCTCAATACAGCCAGGAACTACAAGACAGGGTGGGAAACCTTCATACAATTCTCCCTCAGACATCCAAAGGAACAACTGGACCGAACAACCTATGTCATGGCATTCCTGGCTTATTGTCACACAGACCTTCACCTATCATTCAATACCATCAAATTATACCTAGCAGGGGTACAACATTTTTTCACTTTAGATCACCCAGCCAGCCAGTCCATATTTTCGTCTCAAGCCATAAAATCCACCCTGAGAGGGATTCAAAAGAAGAGCAGCAAGCCAGAGTCCCGCAGAAAACCAGTCACCGGGGCAATGTTCAGGGCCTTTACCACCTCCCTAGAAAATGATCCTTTTGGGCCATATAAAAGCATAGTGATCAAAGCAGCCATGTACCTCTGTTTTTACGGGTTCTTACGGCCCGGGGAATTCACCAGCTCTCCTGGACACGCAGGCCCCACATTAGATCAATTAGCCTGGCAGCAGACGCATTGCACCCTATCACTCCACTCCACCAAAACCTCTCAAGTGGGACCGCCAGTCAAAATTCGCTATTACCAGACCTTCAATGACTGGTGCCTGGTTGCCGTGTTCAAAAAGCTATTCGCCACCTCAAAAGATCCCACGCCGGGCAGCCCTCTTTTCCCCTTCAACTCCAAACATCTCACGGCATCACAGTTCGTTCACCACATCAGAATCTTGGCTTCCGGACTAGGGTTCGATGCCAAGGCCATTTCGGGACATTCGTTTCGCATAGGGGCGGCATCCGCAGCGTCAAGTCATGGGGTCCCAGCGCACGTCATCCAGAAAATGGGCAGATGGCAATCTTCCTGTTTCACGCACTACGTTCCGAACCCGCGGGTCGAGATTGCCAAAGCCTTCACCAGCTTAGCTCTATGAGTTCCGCATTAACCTTTCCTACCCGATTTATTTTTGCCCCTCATTTAGCTCGCACACGGCCATGGCTTCTGGCACACCTCAGCCATTTATAGTTGACAGTCAAGTCACTCCTCCCCAACTTGGTTCATCCACTCTGTTCCCACCTTAGCCAGGACCACAGGTAGTCAAGGCTGAAGCTCAGCCTGTGTTTGTGGGAGGGGCGAAGGAGGCCTATATAGCGCCGCCTCGCTCTCCCATCATGGACGCCGCGCTCTACCCCTCCCACCCTTCCCCTTTCTTCACCTCTCTCACCATCAGGCATGCCCCTCATTTAGCTCGCACACGGCCATGGCTTCCGGCACACCTCAGCTATTTATAGTTGACAGTCAAGTCACTCCTCCCCAACTTGGTTCATCCACTCTGTTCCCACCGTAGCCAGGACCACAAATATATTATATGCAGCATATATATGAGTGAGATATAAGTAAAAATAGGGAATGGGGTGCAAATGAAGAGAAAGTGGAGAGCTCATCCTGCAGTTCTTTTCCATGCTGTTGGGGGTTGAAGGGCCAGTGATGATTCTCTGTGTAGTTCCTTTACTACACAGAGGACCCGACTAGAGGGATGGCCCAACTAGAGGGACGAGGCCATACTGGACTTAGTATTAATCAATAGGCCTGACAGAACAACAGACGTGCAGGTTGGGGGACACCTGGGAAATAGTGACCATAAAGTAATAACCTTCCAATTATCATTCAAAAGAGCGTTTCTACAGGGAGGAACAAAAATACAAAACTTCAAAAAAGCTAAATTTAGCCAACTAAGAGAGGCCATAGGCCTAACTAACTGGGAAAAAGTCCTCAAAAATAAAAATACAGCCACAAAATGGAATATCTTCAAAAGCATCCTAAAATCCCATTGTGAGAGGTACATACCGTATGGGAATAAAAGGTTAAGGAACAAGAATAAACCAATGTTGATAAATAGAACTGTAAAGAAAGCAATAAATGACAAAAAGAAAGCATATAAATCACTAAAACAGGAGGGTGGCATGGAAGCACTGAAAAACTATAAGGAAAAAAATAGAGAGATTAATTGCCAAAGAGTAAAACTAACCCTAAAATGTTCTTCAATTATATAAATGTTAAAAAGTATAAATCTGAAAGTGTCGGCCCTTTAACCACCTCCGGACCGCCTAACGCAGGATCGCGTTCCGGAGGTGGCAGCCCTGCGCACAGTCACGCATATATGCGTCATCTCGCGATGGGCGAGATTTCCTGTGAACGCGCGCACACAGGCGCGCGCGCTCACAGGAACGGAAGGTAAGAGAGTTGATCTCCAGCCTGCCAGCGGCGATCGTTCGCTGGCAGGCTGGAGATGTGTTTTTTTTAACCCCTAACAGGTATATTAGACGCTGTTTTGATAACAGCGTCTAATATACCTGCTACCTGGTCCTCTGGTGGTCCCATTTGTTTGGATCGACCACCAGAGGACACAGGTAGCTCAGTAAAGTCCCACCAAGCACCACTACACTACACTACACCCCCCCCCCGTCACTTATTAACCCCTTATTAGCCCCTGATCACCCCTGATCACCCCATATAGACTCCCTGATCACCCCCCTGTCATTGTTCACCCCCCTGTCATTGATTACCCCCCTGTAAAGCTCCATTCAGATGTCCGCATGATTTTTACGGATCCACTGATAGATGGATCGGATCCGCAAAACGCATCCGGACGTCTGAATGAAGCCTTACAGGGGCGTGATCAATGACTGTGGTGATCACCCCATATAGACTCCCTGATCACCCCCCCTGTCATTGATTACACCCCTGTCATTGATCAACCCCCTGTAAAGCTCCATTCAGACGTCCGCATGATTTTTACGGATCCACTGATAGATAGATCGGATCCGCAAAACGCATCCGGACGTCTGAATGAAGCCTTACAGGGGCGTGATCAATGACTGTGGTGATCACCCCTATAGACTCCCTGATCACCCCCCTGTAAAGCTCCATTCAGATGTCCGCATGATTTTTACGGATGCACTGATAGATGGATCCGATCCGCAAAACGCATCCGGACGTCTGAATGAAGCCTTACAGGGGCATGATCAATGACTGTGGTGATCACCCCATATAGACTCCCTGATCACCCCCCTGTAAAGCTCCATTCAGATGTCCGCATGATTTTTACGGATGCACTGATAGATGGATCCGATCCGCAAAACGCATCCGGACGTCTGAATGAAGCCTTACAGGGGCGTGATCAATGACTGTGGTGATCACCCCATATAGACTCCCTGATCACCCCCCTGTCATTGATCACCCCCCTGTAAAGCTCCATTCAGATGTCCGCATGATTTTTACGGATGCACTGATAGATGGATCCGATCCGCAAAACGCATCCGGACGTCTGAATGAAGCCTTACAGGGGCATGATCAATGACTGTGGTGATCACCCCATATAGACTCCCTGATCACCCCCCTGTAAAGCTCCATTCAGATGTCCGCATGATTTTTACGGATGCACTGATAGATGGATCCGATCCGCAAAACGCATCCGGACGTCTGAATGAAGCCTTACAGGGGCGTGATCAATGACTGTGGTGATCACCCCATATAGACTCCCTGATCACCCCCCTGTCATTGATCACCCCCCTGTAAAGCTCCATTCAGATGTCCGCATGATTTTTACGGATCCACTGATAGATGGATCGGATCCGCAAAACGCATCCGGACGTCTGAATGAAGCCTTACAGGGGAGTGATCAATGACTGTGGTGATCACCCCATATAGACTCCCTGATCACCCCCCTGTCATTGATTACCCCCCTGTAAAGCTCCATTCAGATGTCCGCATGATTTTTACGGATGCACTGATAGATGGATCGGATCCGCAAAACGCATCCGGACGTCTGAATGAAGCCTTACAGGGGCGTGATCAATGACTGTGGTGATCACCCCATATAGACTCCCTGATCAACCCCCCTGTCATTGATCAACCCCCCTGTCATTGATCAACCCCCCTGTCATTGATCAACCCCCCTGTCATTGATCAACCCCCCTGTCATTGATCAACCCCCCTGTCATTGATCACCCCTCTGTAAGGCTCCATTCAGATATTTTTTTGGCCCAAGTTAGCAGAATTTTTTTTTTTTTTTCTTACAAAGTCTCATATTCCACTAACTTGTGTCAAAAAATAAAATCTCACATGAACTCACCCTACCCCTCACGGAATTCAAATGCGTAAAATTTTTTAGACATTTATATTCCAGACTTCTTCTCACGCTTTAGGGCCCCTAGAATGCCAGGGCAGTATAAATACCCCACATGTGACCCCATTTCGGAAAGAAGACACCCCCAGGTATTCCGTGAGGGGCATATTGAGTCCATGAAAGATTGAAATTTTTGTCCCAAGTTAGCGGAACGGGAGACTTTGTGAGAAAAAAATTAAAAATATCAATTTCCGCTAACTTGTGCCAAAAAAAAAAAAATTCTATGAACTCGCCATGCCCCTCATTGAATACCTTGGGGTGTCTTCTTTCCAAAATGGGGTCACATGTGGGGTATTTATACTGCTCTGGCATTCTAGGGGCCCCAAAGCGTGAGAAGAAGTCTGGTATCCAAATGTCTAAAAATGCCCTCCTAAAAGGAATTTGGGCACCTTTGCGCATCTAGGCTGCAAAAAAGTGTCACACATCTGGTATCGCCGTACTCAGGAGAAGTTGG
Organism: Bufo bufo; assembly: GCF_905171765.1. NCBI lineage: Eukaryota > Metazoa > Chordata > Amphibia > Anura > Bufonidae > Bufo > Bufo bufo. Next base: position 478,312,279 of record NC_053389.1, read on the forward strand.
GGAATGTGTTTTGGGGTGTCATTTTACATATACCCATGCTGGGTGAGAGAAATATCTTGGTCAAATGCCAACTTTGTATAAAAAAATGGGAAAAGTTGTCTTTTGCCAAGATATTTCTCTCACCCAGCATGGGTATATGTAAAATGACACCCCAAAACACATTCCCCAACTTCTCCTGAATACGGCGATACCACATGTGTGACACTTTTTTGCAGCCTAGGTGGGCAAAGGGGCCCATATTCCAAAGAGCACCTTTAGGATTTCACAGGTCATTTACCTACTTACCACACATTAGGGCCCCTGGAAAATGCCAGGGCAGTATAACTACCCCACAAGTGACCCCATTTTGGAAAGAAGACACCCCAAGGTATTCCGTGAGGGGCATGGCGAGTTCCTAGAATTTTTTAATTTTTTGTCACAAGTTAGTGGAAAATGATGATTTTTTTTTTTATTTTTTTTTTCATACAAAGTCTCATATTCCACTAACTTGTGACAAAAAATAAAAAGTTCCATGAACTCACTATGCCCATCAGCGAATACCTTGGGGTCTCTTCTTTCCAAAATGGGGTCACTTGTGGGGTAGTTATACTGCCCTGGCATTCTAGGGGCCCAAATGTGTGGTAAGGAGTTTGAAATCAAATTCTGTAAAAAATGACCTGTGAAATCCGAAAGGTGCTCTTTTGAATATGGGCCCCTTTGCCCACCTAGGCTGCAAAAAAGTGTCACACATCTGGTATCTCCGTAATCGGGAGAAGTTGGGGAATGTGTTTTGGGGTGTCATTTTACATATACCCATGCTGGGTGAGAGAAATATCTTGGCAAAAGACAACTTTTCCCATTTTTTTATACAAAGTTGGCATTTGACCAAGATATTTATCTCACCCAGCATGGGTATATGTAAAAAGACACCCCAAAACACATTCCTCAACTTCTCCTGAATACAGAGATACCAGATGTGTGACACTTTTTTGCAGCCTAGGTGGGCAAAGGGGCCCACATTCCAAAGAGCACCTTTCGGATTTCACAGGTCATTTACCTACTTACCACACATTTGGGCCCCTAGAATGCCAGGGCAGTATAACTACCCCACAAGTGACCCCATTTTGGAAAGAAGAGACCCCAAGGTATTCGCTGATGGGCATAGTGAGTTCATGGAAGTTTTTATTTTTTGTCACAAGTTTGTGGAATATGAGACTTTGTATGAAAAAAAAAAAAAAATCATCATTTTCCACTAACTTGTGACAAAAAATAAAAAATTCTAGGAACTCGCCATGCCCCTCACGGAATACCTTGGGGTGTCTTCTTTCCAAAATGGGGTCACTTGTGGGGTAGTTATACTGCCCTGGTATTCTAGGGGCCCAAATGTGTGGTAAGGAGTTTGAAATCAAATTCAGGAAAAAATGAGGAGTGAAATCCGAAAGGTGCTCTTTGGAATATGGGCCCCTTTGCCCACCTAGGATGCAAAAAAGTGTCACACATCTGGTATCCCCGTACTCAGGAGAAGTTGAGGAATGTGTTTTGGGGTGTCTTTTTACATATACCCATGCTGGGTGAGATAAATATCTTGGTCAAATGACAACTTTGTATAAAAAAATGGGAAAAGTTGTCTTTTGCCAAGATATTTCTCTCACCCAGCATGGGTATATATAAAATGACACCCCAAAACACATTCCCCACCTTCTCCTGAGTACGGAGATACCAGATGTGTGACACTTTTTTGCAGCCTAGGTGGGCAAAGGGGCCCATATTCCAAAGAGCACCTTTCGGATTTCACTGGTCTTTTTTTACAGAATTTGATTTCAAACTCCTTACCACACATTTGGGCCCCTAGAATGCCAGGGCAGTATAACTTCCCCACAAGTGACCCCATTTTGGAAAGAAGAGACCCCAAGGTATTCGCTGATGGGCATAGTGAGTTCATAGAACTTTTTATTTTTTGTCACAAGTTAGTGGAATATGAGACTTTGTAAGAAAAAAAAAAAAAAAAAAAAAAATCATAATTTTCCGCTAACTTGTGACAAAAAATAAAAAGTTCTATGAACTCACTATGCCCATCAGCGAATACCTTAGGGTGTGTACTTTCAGAAATGGGGTCATTTGTGGGGTGTTTGTACTGTTTGGCCATTGTAGAACCTCAGGAAACATGACAGGTGCTCAGAAAGTCAGAGCTGCTTCAAAAAGCGGAAATTCACATTTTTGTACCATAGTTTGTAAACGCTATAACTTTTACCCAAACCATTTTTTTTTTACCCAAACATTTTTTTTTTATCAAAGACATGTAGAACTATAAATTTAGAGCAAAATTTCTATATGGATGTCGTTTTTTTTGCAAAATTTTACAACTGAAAGTGAAAAATGTCATTTTTTTGCAAAAAAATCGTTAAATTTCGATTAATAACAAAAAAAGTAAAAATGTCAGCAGCAATGAAATACCACCAAATGAAAGCTCTATTAGTGAGAAGAAAAGGAGGTAAAATTCATTTGGGTGGTAAGTTGCATGACCGAGCAATAAACGGTGAAAGTAGTGTAGGTCAGAAGTGTAAAAAGTGGCCTGGTCTTTCAGGGTGTTTAAGCACTGGGGGCTGAGGTGGTTAAAGAGTAATGAGGGGGGAGTCGCAGAGAGCGACGAGGAGAAAGCAAAGCTGTTAAATATTTTTTTCTCCAATGTATTCACTGAGGAATATAAGGCGATGAGGTGAGGTGAGGTAGGTGGCTCTATTGAAAGGGAGGGCGGCGATTTCTAGTCGGAAGGCTGCTGCAGCCGGGCAGCCTGCATGATGATACGTCCCCTTGGACACATTTGGTACGTTCGTGACAGGTTATAAAAACCTGTTTTATATGCTAATAGAGCCACAGGCACATTTAATAAGGTCAGTTTCGGATTCAGGGTATTAGTAGGGACCTGGCCATATGTTTAGGTTATAGGCCTCAAATCTCATGACAGAATCCCTTTAACATCTGTTGTGGGTAAACTGAAGGTTTTCTAAGAGATGCTATCTTAGAGCATCTCAACGGAAATAAGCAAATAACACCATATTAGCATGGCTTCATGAGGGATCGGTCATGCCAAACTAATTTAATCAGTTTCTATGAGGCGAATCAATGAATGTCGTATATCTGGACTTCTCCAAAGCATTTGACACTGTACCACATAAAAGGTTAGTATATAAAATGAGAATGCTCGGACTGGGAGAAAACGTCTGTATGTGGGTAAGAAACTGGCTCAATAATAGAAAACAGAGGGTGGGTATTAACGGTACACACTCAGATTGTGTCACTGTCACTAGTGGGGTACCTCAGGGGTCAGTATTGGGCCCTATTCTCTTCAATATATTTATTAATAATCTTGTAGAAGGCTTGCATAGTAAAGTATCAATTTTCGCAGATGACACTAAACTGTGTAAAGTAATTAACACTGAAGAGGACAGTGTACTACTACAGAGGGATCTGGATAGATTGGAGGCTTGGGCAGATAAGTGGCAGATGAGGTTTAACACTGACAAATGTAAAGTTATGCACATGGGAAGGAATAATGCAAGTCACCCGTACATACATAATGGTAAAACACTCGGTAACACTGACATGGAAAAGGATCTAGGAATTTTAATAAACAGCAAACTAAGCTGCAAAAACCAGTGTCAGACAGCTGCTGCCAAGGCCAATAAGATAATGGGTTGCATCAAAAGGGGCATAGAGGCCCGTGATAAGAACATAGTCCTACCACTTTACAAATCGCTAGTCAGACCACACATGGAGTACTGTGTACAGTTCTGGGCTCCTGTAAATAAGACAGACATAGCAGAGCTGGAGAAGGTCCAGAGGAGGGCAACTAAACTAATAACTGGAATGGGGAAACTACAGTACCCTGAAAGATTATCAACATTAGGGTTATTCTCATTAGAAAAAAGACGACTGAGGGGAGATCTAATTACTATGTATAAATATATCAAGGGTCAGTACAGAGATCTATCCCATCATCTATTTATCCCCAGGACTGTGACTGATGAGGGGACATCTTCTGCGTCTGGAGGAAAGAAGGTTTGTACACAAACATAGAAGAGGATTCTTTACGGTAAGAGCAGTGAGACTATGGAACTCTCTGCCTGAGGAGGTGGTGATGGTGAGTACAATAGAGGAATTCAAGAGGGGCCTGGATGTATTTCTGGAGCGTAATAATATTACAGGCTATAGCTACTAGAGAGGGGTCATTGATCCAGGGAGTTATTCTGATTGCCTGATTGGAGTCGGGAAGGAATGTTTTATTCCCCTAAAGTGGGGAAAATTGGCTTCTACCTCAGTTTTTTTTTTGCCTTCCTCTGGATCAACTTGCAGGATGACAGGCCGAACTGGATGGACAAATGTATTTTTTCGGCCTTATGTACTGTGTTACTGTGTAGATTGTCGGGTACATAAAGCAAATGCTTTATATAAAGAAAAAAAAAAATTTGCGGATCAAAAGAAAAATTATGCAAACGATATTGATCCGTGAGATGGACATAATCATCTCAAGACGAGTTCGATCAAGAACCTGATTATTTTGTGCAATCAGTAAAACAGGGTACAAGCGTCTATGCAAAAATATAAATGGTTTATTGTACAATAGTTTAATATACAATCAGAAATGAATCAACATAAATTTCAATAATATACAATGATATGCAGTACCCAGAATTCACCACTATATGATGCCAACAAAACAATACTCAACCAACACAAGAATATTATGCAATACAGCTTTAAATTTGTGAGAGAGATACAATCATTGGATTATGCGGAAAACTCAATCAAGAAGATGACAGATACGAGCCCTTGCTCCACCAAAAAAATGATGACCAATCTCAGATATGGGGTAGTATTGCAACAAAACTTATAAATTATTGGCTTGATGTCAAACTAGGGAATACTAAGATTCCCAACAGAGAGTTTCTCCAATATTATCCCCTTTATTCAGTTATATGCATTGTAACTGAAATCAGAGAAAATACTGATGTAGCAACTAACGTTACACGTCCGCAAATGAGCGGGTATCTGACTAAGTATCAAGCCAATTAATTTAGATCAATACTACATAAAACAAAATATACATTACCCAAGGGTCAAGTGATGTGCAGAGTCTTGGGGCAGCCAGCTCTCAAGAGTTTTTCCCGATAATCCAAATGATTCTCCAGAGATCTATAATCCAAATGTTTCTTTGTGTTTTTTTTTTTTTCTCCTTTTCCTCTTTTCCTTCTGGTAACTGGTTTCTTAACCCAAAACTTATCAGATGAACACGCCCTCCGAGTTTGGAACTTTCCAATCATTGTTGGGCGGGCGTGGGCATTGATAAGGAGCATGACGTCATAATACTACCCAGAATGCACTTTTGCTACTGATGTAGTATTAACTGCTCATATCTAGGTGGCACTGTTGTGTAAGCAATAGGCATCATACCATTAAGGGTTAACTCATACATGCCTGATATTTTCACTACTACACCTCTGACGTCTAGAGGCCTTGTCTCAGGGCCGAGGGACAAACTTGGATACATGAATGTATACTTTGAGGAACATCTAGACAATTCTCACACTGTGAAATTCATGTTCAGATATGAAAAACAATGAAGCCTCAGAATCTGCAGGTGCGGTGTATCTTCTAACTTTCTAAATGTATAATATATTGTTACTATAACACTAGCTTTTGAACAGCACAGTAATCTTCTCATGGACTTACTTTGGCCTACATGAAAATCCATACAAAACAGTGAATATAAATCAACATTGCTCTTAAAGGCAATGAATACCCATTATAACTAAAATAAGTAGATATAACTGTTTACACTTATGAAAAAGCACAACAAATCCCCCTTCATTACAATATAATCCAATAGAGAAGTTGGACTACATTGGAATGTCACAAAAAGCTTTTCATTCGGATTCCTCAAGAACCCGGGTGCGCAGATCCGGTTTGTAATGTTCCAACCAAATCTTTGCTAAAGTTTTTCTGAAGAACTTAATCCAACGTACCACTTGGATGGTCAGGAAACTTAACCATCCCAGGATGATAACAATCAGCACACCCCATACATAATCCGCCCCCCATGTCCAAACAGAGGGATTTAACATATCATTATCCGACACAGAATACTGTAACGTGTCCATGGTGACATTATCCTTCCTGATTACCATGCGGACTGTATGGCTAGGCTTGTTGTCTAGCAGAAATTTTAAATCTGGATTTATGGTAATCTCTTGTCTGTTCCAGGATCTGTGTAATCCCATCTTGGGAATAGCCGATGTGCATTTGATACCAAATCTTTATCTCCGGAGACGAAATCTCGGAAATGTTGAACTGTCTTTCAATGAAGACACGTGGATCCAAACTGACGTAGATCTTTTGGGATAGAATCCTCTTATTCGTCAAGAGGAATCCCGGGGTATCCTGTAGCATGATCCCAGATGAAGGGCCTGGTACAGCAATCGGCTCAGCCTGGAACTCCTTCCCCAAGATCAGGATGATGTAGACAACGGCAACAACACTCGATGCTATCTTGCGCCTGAAATATATTGTATGACAAATATAAGTACATACATCTTCCACTTTTTATCACTCCTGCAAGAAAAGAGTTAATGCGACCATACATCTTTGATTTGGCATCGTTTCTCTTCTTGGACAGAGCAAGTTCTCGATACAAAAGTGAGTCAAGAGATAATTAGTTACAGAGGAAAATACATGAGGATAGGTTAGTACATTTGTATGTTCATACTATACCAATCCTGGGTTTCCGTCTTTAGCTGGAACCTTGATATCTCTTTACTCTTCATCATCCGGCAATCCTTCCATTTGGCAAAGTTGTGACCTAGGATGACAAACACGTAATTGATTAATATGCACCCATTTCTCTATAAATTCATCCCCCTTAGGAATTTTGATCTTGTAGACCACAGGTGACAATTTGTCAATGATGACATAGGGTCCCTTCCAGGAAGGCAGGAACTTCTTTTCCTTCACCTGATCCCGGGCGAAGTTATAGAGATAAACTTGATCGGAAATTTGGTACTCCTTTTGAGTAGTCTTCAGATCATAGTAGGTTTTGGCGCTTATGGCTGCTTTCTCCAGATTCTTCTGGGCAAATGCAAAAGCATGTTGAAGGTGCTTACGTAGATTCTCTATGTATTGATGGGCTGTTGAAGCATTTATCAAATTTTGGTCTGTTGTCCGGTAGAGTAAATGCTGGGGTAACACCATCTTCCTTCCTGTGATCATTTCGAAGGGAGAAAGTTTGGTTGCTGCGCTTGGAGTGGCTCTGATGGCTATGAGAACCAGAGGCAACTTTACATCCCAGTCCTTACCGGATTCATTGACAAATTTCTTTAGAATGTTGACAATTGTTTGGTTGTAGCGTTCCACTCCACCACTAGATGCTGGCCGGTAAGCTATATGTAGCTTCCTTTTTACTCCCAGTATCTCCCACGTTTTTGTCATCACCTCACTAGTGAAATGACTTCCGCGATCGGACTCTATGCGTTGGGGAAGACCGAACCTGGAAAACACATGGTTAATGAGTAGAGACGCACACACACTTGAACTGCAAGTCTTGCAAGGCAAACATTCCACCCATTTTGTGAATAGACAAGTCACGGTAACATATATCTGTTGCCTTTTGATGAAGTTGTTACTGGTCCAATAAAGTCAATCTGGATGTCTGACCATGGCATGGACATCCCCCTTTTCATCAGCGGTGCCCGATGAGTGGGTGCTTGCGGCTGGAATTGAGGGCATATTAAACATCCTTGACAATATGTGCGAACGTCTTGCAACATATGAGGCCAATAAGCGTAATCCCGTAGTAATTCATACGTTAACTTCTCACCTCGATGACCAGCCGTTGGGGCGTCATGGGCGTGTTGTAACATCAAACCTCGGTATGCTGTGGGTACCACCCATTGTGAGATACCATTCTTCGAGGTTCTTACCAACAATCCATCCTGTAACGAGAATTGGGACTTACCCTTCATCAAAATTCGTAACTCTTCTTTGCCTGCACAGTCTTCCATAGTTACGGGACAATTCTGCGGATCTTCAATGTGTTTGTAAAACATACCAATGACTGGATCCCCCTTTTGACTTGCGATGAGATCCTCACTAGGGGAATCTTGGCTCCATTGTGCCACATTGGCTTCGGTTTCCTTTTGGGCCTGTCTTCTTGTCATTGCATCCACTTGGATAGTTCCCATGAGGTCATCAACGTTCAAGACTTCTCCATTATTGGCTGCTTGTTTAGCGAGGGAATCTGCCAAATCATCGTCCTCTTTATCCATACCTGGAGATTTTGAGTGACCTCTTACCTTTTTCCAGTAAATGGTGAGACCATGGGTGGTAACCATGTCGTCGATCTTACAAAACATTTTACCATGCTTGACAGGCTTATTGTTACTTCTTGCCATATTAGACCTTTTCCATCCAGTGAAGTACTCCACGAAGCTACTGCGAACATAATTAGAATCTGTGATTATAACAAACTCTTTAAGACCAAAATCAATAGCCATTTGTACAGCTTTATACACAGCGGTGAGCTCCGCGAACTGGCTACTTTTGGAACCAATTTTATATCCGACGGACATGTCTGGGAATGTGTTATTCCATACGATTCCGATACCTGCAACCAATGTGCGTTCAGTTTCTACATCGGTATGGAAAGAACAGCCATCAACATATACACATGGTAATGATTTGCAGTATTCTTCTTCATAAGACTTGTATGGAGTTGAATATTGTTCTTCCAGGGAATCATTTTGTGGCGTTTCACCTTTATGTCCTGAATTGGAACAATCATGCAGTTCGGCTAATCCTTGAGCAACTGGATTCTTATTATTTTGTTTGGACCTGATTTCCAATGGCCATCCCATTAAGGACATCGTCCAGGCGGTTATCCTGCTGTTTGATAAATTCCCATCCTTGATTCTATCACTCTGCAAATATTGCAGGGGTTGGTGTGCAGTTTCCACAATGATCTTTTCGCCCTGGATAAAACTCCTGAAATATTGCAAAGCCCACACAGTTGACAGTAATGCTTTTTCACAGTCATTGAATTTTACCTCAACCGGTGACAAGGACTTGCTGGCATAGGCGATGATCTTGTTTAGGTTTTCCTGTTTTTGGAAAAGGACTACACTCACGCTTTTGTCGGTGAAGCCTGTTTCAATGTAAAAGGGTTTTCCACCTTCTGGATAGGCAAGGCATGGGGCCTGGATAAGTCTGGTTTTGAGCTCATTCACAGCTTGCTCATGACGCTCACTCCACTCCCATTTTACTCCTTTCTTCAGCAACTGCAAAAGAGGTTTTGTAATCTCGGCATAGTTATCTATGAACTTACGTGAATAGTTCATCATGCCCAGGAAGGATCTCAACTCCTTGGTATTTGTAGGTGACTTTGTGTTGATCACTGCTTCCACTTTCTTCTTCTGTGGGTTAATTCCATCGGCAGTGATTTCGTGACCTAAAAAATTGACTTTGGTACGACACCATTGAGCCTTCTGTAAAGAAAGTTTTACACCAGCGTTTCTCAGTTGGGTTAGTACATGCCTCAGTTCCGCAATATGCTCCTCAAAAGTTGTGCTTTTGATTAGGATGTCATCCACATAGGATAAGGTACCTCGTTCAGTGGCATCAGGCATTGCCTTATGCATGAACACAGCAAACTCATGACCCGCATTTATGTACCCGAAAGGTAATCGGGTCCATGCATATTGTTGCTTTCCAAACGTAAAGGCCAGTTTGTATTGATCCCTCTCGTCCACTTTAATTGTCCAATATCCTTGCGCACAATCCAGAGCAGTGAAAATTTTGGATCCCTGTATTTGCGCCAAACTCTGGTCAATATACGGCACGGGCCATCCGGACATGTATACACGTTTGTTTAACTGCCTTAGGTCCGAACAGAGACGGAATTGACCATTGGGTTTGAGAATCCCAAGCACAGGATGGTTGAACGAGCTCTGCACTGGACGGATGATCCCCCGCTTCTCCAAGTTTTTGACGATTTCCGATAGCGACTCATATGCCGCCAGCGGAAGTCGGTACTGTTTAACATATACAGGGGGTGCATTGGGATCCGTTTGGATTCTTGCAACGTGTAGGTCAGTTTCCCCACAGTCGTAAGAATCCTTAGCAAACATGTCCTGGAATTCGGCGAAGAGCCCCTTTAGCTGTTGACGCTCCGACTCCTCGGAACATGCGTCAGCCACAGAGATTTGCTCTTCCACCCGTTCCTGAAATTCTGGAAAGATTTCAGGTTGACTTAACTTGTAAGCTTCTTCAAGCTCACTAGTTAAATCGTTTTGAATATTGCGTACCTTATCTTTTCCTGTTTGGCATGACTCGTACTCCTTTTCATCGATCTCATGGTTGAAAATCAATGATGATTCTTCGATGTGGCATGTACCTTCTTCAGAGCTGAAAGGATAAACAGAGTGGATATTAAATAACCCCTCAGGTGTTGAGGAAAAATGTTGCTCCACTACCTGCTCTTCTGTCAGGTATTCATCAGGAATAAGTCCAATGACATCATTTTGGAAACCAAAAGTGTAATACTCTGAATCCATAGCCAGACCAATTATAGTGTCTTTTTGTAGAGATATACTATGGGGAGCCATGTTATGAATTACCATATGCAATGGATCCTGATGAATGTTTACCATAGGAGTCGGCTTTACCTTTAGGCCGAGTTGCTGCATTCGGTTGGACAAACAGATCAAAGCATCTGCATTCTTCAGTCTTTGTCCCTTCTTTATTTGAATGGGAAGAAGAAATGGCTTACATCCTTCAGGGATTTTAACCTCATCTGCAACCACGATACTCACGGCATAGGGCATCTGTTGTCCCCATCTCAAGGCTTGGTCTTCATTCTGGAATCCCTCCGGGTTCCCAGGTTATCTGGACCATAGAGTATTGTTGACCAGATCAATCTGCACGGCAAATCGGTGTAGAAGGTCATTACCTATGTACATCTGGTACCGTGGTTCATTCAACACAATGAATAAATGTTCTGTGGTTTTATCTCCTATGGAAATAGACAAAAGACATCTTGCAATCACATTATGACTCTGTGAATCTCCATCCAGATCATGAACCCATTGGTCCTGTGGAGAGGAAACTTTAATCATTTTAGCATTAGCAATCTGTTTCAAGAGACTCAGGCTTATGTAACTGGCTTCGGATTTCAGATCCAATTTGGCGTATTTCACCCGGGCCATATTGTTCACCTGTACGGGAATCAATAAGTTATCATTAACCTTCTCAATCCGTACCATGGATTGAGTATGCCTGGTCAGGTCCGCGACTTCGTAACTTCTCCCTTTAAGAGAAATAGTTAATGTATCCCCATCCAGGGTTACCTTTTCAATTCTGTCCTTCTGGATGGTTATGGTTTGTGCGGCACCGTTGACGGCTTCCTCGGGCTCACCATTTTTCAGGATCGTGACATCCGGCGTTTGATTGTTCCTAAAATGCACTTCAACAGAATTAAACATTTCCTCAATCACATGACAATTACGTTGGGATTGTGTATTGCAAGAGTACTCATAGGCAATGGGTGCCTTCACCTGAGTCCAGACGGCTTCATTGATGAAGTCTACTATGGAACTCAATCTTTTCAGGAGGTCGATTCCTATGATCAGCCGATCATAGGGAAGGTCCACAATCAGTGTGGGATGTCTAATTATCTTCTTGCCAATTTAGAATTTTAACCATGATGTACCTTTTACCTGCAAAGCGTCTCCGCCGACACTTATCAAAGAGCCATCAAACGATTTCAGTTTCGGCTTCTTTGCTGTCACCTCCAATACCTGTTCGAAATAACTATATGACAATATAGTGGCTTGTGATCCTGTGTCAAGTAAACCCCTGATTGGCCCAATAAGTTCATCTTGGAGATAGGAATCAAGAAAGTATCGGCCTTTGATCTGAAACAAATCACATAAAAAATTAGGGTGATCACTTATTTGACATTTGTTAAGGATTTGACAGCTGCTTCGACCCTGCTTTTCTTTGGCTGGACTGCCCCTCTGCATAATCTCTGCTGCTTGCGGGGAATTTAGTGGGGCGTGTTGATACCGTATGTATGTGGAAGTCACCCCTCTGGGCTATCAGTCTGTACCTAAGAACGTAAGAAGGTGGGCTCTCTGGTACTCTGATCCAGAACCCGATATTGGGGACATATACTCCTAACCTGAGTGCGGATATCCCATTTTGACATTAAGCGGGTTTGCTCCATTGTTATCTAGAATTGCTGGCTAGCCTAGCCAGGGCTGTTAGCGGTTCTATTTTGCTCCTTCTTATCGGAATATGTTATAGCTGCAGGCAATTGCTACCTAGCCTGCCTTTCGGCGGGAACTAATGCTCTACTTTGTATTTACGCGGACAGTCTGGTTCTTATATCTATTCACCATTATTTCCGTTGTGCTTATCTAACCAGTATCCAACTTCTTTTTCTATTTAGTTCCCTGCATTATTAATGAGCGCTGCTGCTCTATACTGTGTCTTGTATTTTTTATATGTATGAATATATATGTATGTATATTTGTGTGTATGTATATGAGACACTAGTGGAGGAACTGGGTGCATAACTACACTATACCCACTTATAGGAAAATGCCGCCAAAATTTCGTAAGTCAGGTGGACTGACCTCTCCAAAGGGTGGACTAGGGGGGAGCCCACAGGCTAGATTGGATAAATTTTTGAAGTCACCTCCACCCAAGACTAGAGGAGGGGTACAGAGAGCTGCTCCCCAGGTTGAGGTAGGCTTAGATAATACGGATCGGGTAGAGCAGGCTCTATCAAAGACTAGTTCCTCCCATAGCGAAGGTGTTGATAGCATTAACAAAAAGTTGCAGGATATACTGGGAGTGGTAAATGCTACTAGTATATCGGTTGCAGAGCTGGCCTCTTCCCTTGCAGTGGTACAAGGGGACGTTACAATAATAAGAGACAAAATGACGAAACTGAGATTAAAGGTGAAGGAATTGGAATCTGAAGTTAAATCAGTCAGTGTGGAGAACGGTGTACTAAAGAATAGATTAGCAGAAGTAGACGAAGATCGTTCCTGGCTAAGAAGGAAAGTGGTAGAGCTGGAGGACAGGTCTCGCAGATATAATCTGCGATTAGTGGGGTTCCCGGAGGGGGCAGAGCAGGATGACCCGCCAAAATTCATCCAGAAGTGGCTGGTAGAAAGATTGGGCCCAGATTATGATGCTTCTACCTTTTGTGTGGAGAGGGCACACAGAATTCCCTTTAAAAAACCCCCCCCAGGGGCTCCGCCAAGAGCAATCTTAGCAAAATTTGTTTGCACAAAGGACCGGGATTGGGTTCTTAGACGTAAAAGAGAAATAACAGAGACATATTTTGATAGTAATCTGATATCTTTATTCCCTGATTTTTCCCGCGAGACCCAAATTAAAAGAAGAGCCTTTTTTGATGTTAAAAAGAGATTGGTTTCAGCCAAGATTAAGTACTCAATGTTATACCCCGCTAAACTGAGAGTGGTATATAACGATTCTGTGAGCTTTCTCTCCACACAGGCGGAGGCGGTGCAATGGCTGGACTCAAGGGGCTTATGAAATAGTATGAAAAGGTGGCGAGGGGGGAGTACAATGAGAGGAGGTGGCGGGGGGGGAGGTTTGGAGGAAGGAGAGAGGTTGATGGGTATTGTGAAATGCCTTGTCAACCATGCAGGGGGATTTTCGGGGGTGGGTTTAAGGGAGGGATTGGCTGTCATCTTCTTTTCCGTGGCTATGCGTGCCTCTCCGTTAAGAGGGGGGATTTGGAAACTTTTGTATTCATAGGATATGCCGTCTAATATTTTATGTTGGAATGTGAGAGGGCTGGGAGACAGAGTGAAAAGGACGGTTGTATTTGATCTTGTGGTTCGTCACCTGCCAGCGATTGTGGTACTACTAGAGACTCATGTAGTATCAGATAAGATCTATACTCTAAAAAGGAAATGGGCCACTTTTGAGTACCACGCTTGTTTTTCTTCCTACTCAAGAGGTGTCAGTGTATACATCCACCGAGCGATGGAGTTTCAACCGCTAGACAGTGTCATTGATAAAGAAGGGAGATACGTATTCTTATATGGCTACTGGAAAGGGCAGGAGGTGATACTGGCCTTTATGTATATTCCCCCCCCCATTTAAATCAGTGATTTTTTCACATTTAGCCCATTATGTATCCACCAAAAATCAGTGTGCGTTATTAGTGGCAGGTGATTTTAACGCAGTCCTTGATCCTGAGTTGGATCGATTCTCTTCTCTTTCTGGTCGTGGTCGCCCTGGGTCCCCTCTTACTGCTGTGTGCCAGGAGCTGGTGCTGGTTGATATCTGGCGCCACCTATATGGCAATAAAAAAATCTTCTCATGTTTCAGCCAGTCATACGGGTCTATGTCCCGCATTGATCTGGCTTTTGCAAGTTGGGACCTTTGTGGCCGTGTACTGAGAATGAGGTATGAACCGCATGGAATCTCGGATCATTCCCCAGTTTTGATTGTGTTTGTGGACGCTCCTACTTCAAGAAGAACTTTTAAATTAAACCCGCATTGGCTTGAGGTGATAGGGGAGCAGTCCCGATTAGATCTGGATATCCAGGAATTTTGGGGGTTTAACGTAGGTTCGACACATATTCATTATGTGTGGGACGCGTTGAAGGCCCATATTAGGGGGATGTATTTCTCTAAAATTAATAGGTTTAAAACGGAATCACGGCGGAGGGAGCAAGAACTGACAGGGCTAATAAGGAGTTTACGTGCCGAATTAATTGACCACCATACGGAGCAATATATTAATCAGTTAAAGGAGGCTAATACACAGCTTAAGACACTCTTATATAAAAAAGCACAACATAAGCTCCTATTCCAGGGCCAGACTCGTTTTTGCGAATCTGGTAAAACTGGTAGGTTTTTGGCACGTTTGGTGGCCAACCAGAGAGAGGTTACCAGTATAAGAGAAATTAGGAATCCACAGGGAATTGGGGTGAGATCCGCAGAGGAGATTAGAGAGGAATTTGCGAAATATTACTCTACCTTGTATAGATCTGAGTCTATGTGTAGCCGCACCGACATGGAGCAATATCTTCAACAATTGGTGCTCCCGCAGTTATCTATTCAAGATAGAGAGATGTTGGACTCCCCCATCCTTTTGGAGGAACTCCAGGCGACTCTTCCCTTTCTAAAATATAATTCATCTCCTGGTCCAGATGGATTGCCATTTGGAATATATAGGTACCATGCCAAATCACTCTTGCCGATCTTACTTCAAGTCTTTAATGAAGCGTGTGCTTCTGGCTCTTTACCCCCATCGTTTAGAGAGGCGGTGATCATCTTGGTTTTGAAAAAGGAGAAGGATCCATGCGATATGGGGTCTTATAGACCTATATCGCTGCTAAATACGGACTATAAGATCTTTGCAAAAATCCTTGCCAGTCGTCTGAAGAGGGTTATCGCTTGCCTGGTACATTCGGACCAGACGGGCTTTATCCCGGGCCGCCAAATACAGATGAGCATATATAGAGTATACCTGAATCTGTCTGTTGGGGGCGGGGTGGACCACTCCATCCTGTCTTTAGACGCCGCAAAGGCGTTTGACAGGATGGAGTGGCCTTTTTTGTGGGCTACGATGGCTGGTTTTGGCCTTGGGAACCTATTTGTGAAAATGACCCAAATGCTTTATGAACATCCGATTGCACATATTAATATTAATGGCACTGGCTCTTCTCCTGTTATGATGCGGAGGGGGATGAGGCAGGGTTGCCCCCTGTCTCCTCTCCTCTTCGCACTTTTTATTGAACCGTTGGCTTGCCGGATTCGTTTAGATAATTGTATAGATGGCTTCGGAGTGGCGGGAGTGAGCGACAAAATAAGCTTATATGCAGATGATGTGATTCTGTTCTTGGATCAGGGTTGGAAAATCCTACAGTATGTGATAGAGGTAATAGAAGAATATGGTAAATTATCAGGTTATAGGATCAATTGGTCCAAGTCGTCGCTCCTTCCGCTGAACCGGAAAGCTGTAGAGGAAGGGCAGCGAGTCCATGTCTTGGCTCCTAATGATACCTTGGATTATCTGGGGGTTAAGATTGGTGTTCCTTTGAGTAGGTTTTATGAGCTAAATTTGGCCCCGGTTTTGAATAAAGTTGGGGCCAAAGTCGCCGCTTGGCGGAAATTGATACTGGCCCAGACAGATCGAATCGCATTGATTAAGATGATTATATTGCCTATAGTTTTGTTCCCGATCAGTGCTTCTCCTATTTGGATTGATGATATGTTTTTCCATAGATTGGAGACTTTGATCAACGATTTAATTTGGGGAAGGAAGAGGGTGCGTATAAAGCAGAGATATCTTTGGTTGTCGGAGGCAGATGGCGGGCTGTCACTTCCTTTTTTTCAAGGTTATTTTTTGCGTGCACAGATACAGCGTTGTTGTTATTGGAAAGAGTGCTTACTTTCACTGTATTTATCTAAGGTTATTGATAGGTCAATAGAGAACATATTTGCATATTTGGAGACTGGGTCTATGGGAATGGAGAGGTCCCTGTTGATCCCTTGCTCACTACAGAGGGTGTGGAATAGGTTGAAGGAGATCCTTAAAGTCTCCGACCCGTTCGCTTTTACCCCTCTGTGGGGGAACAGGGGGTTGGAGGAATTCTTCAAAATTACAGATTTTGGTTATTGGACACGAAATGGCATCAATAGGGTGTCTCATCTTTTTCAGGCAGGTCGTTTTAAGTCATTTTTGGAATTTGATTTTTCTGCTAGTTCACCATTAGATTTATTTAACTATGCACGATTGAAACACATATTTGAAGCATCTAGGGACAGGGGTGTTATTTTTCCACGAGAAAATATATTCTTTGATTACTGTGAAGCTCAGAAGGACGTGAAGGTGAAACTATCTAGTTTATATGCTAAGCTCCGATTGGCACTGGCAACCGTAACGCCTTTTAAAAGCCCTAGTAAGTGGGAGCAGGAGTTGAATTGCCCCCCACTGCAATGGCCTACTATCTATAGGAATGTGAAAAAGGCGACAGTTTCCAGTGCCCATAGGCTAATCCAATTTAAGATTCTCCATAGGTTGTATTATACGCCCAAAACCCAAGGGAAATTCCCCCAAAATAAGGACCGGGACTGTTCCTGTCCTAAGTGTGGATATGTAAATGCGAACTAGGTTCATTTGCTTTGGGGTTGCAATAAAATAAGAAAGTATTGGGATGAGGTTTTTTCTGCCCTTCAAAAGGAATCTACAATGAACTATAACCCGGGGATCCTGATAGTGATCTTTGGAGATTATGGCTCAGAGATGGAGATTCCGCCCCAAGTTAGACGGATTTGGATGAGAGGATTGATGGTAGCGAAAGCTATATTGGTCAAGTATTGGGGATCTGTCTCCCCGCCCTCGTCAAGGGAGTGGGCTCTACTCTTACAACAAATTAAAATATACGAGGATATTGGAAGGAAGCGGAGAGATGCACGCAGGGCTATGTAATTATACATTATTTAATTTTTGAGACTATCATACATTAACTGAACGGAGGGGACGACAGCCAAGGGGTGGTGGGGGGGGATATAATGATGTTATATGACTGTTACATTGGATATATTCTCATGACAAAGATTGGCTTATGTATTGATTGTACGGTTTTCTAAAAGTAAAATAAAGATAACTTTAAAAAAAAAAAAAAAAGGATTTGACCTTTCAGCAGCGTCGCGACCTCTGGTGAATTCTTGGAATTCCTGCTGCTCACGGCGGCAGCAGCAGCCCCCACCTTTGGAGAACACTGGATCACATCACAGCTTACAGACGGCAGCTCGCAGGTTGACGCTGAGATGATAGGATCACTCACTGGAGAAGACACATTAGTGCAGGAATCATCATGATTAGACTATAATATAGACAACATGTTAGACATCTCCACCTTGGCCTCAATTTTGGGGTCAAGAACACTGCAAGGCAAAGTAGGATTAGAAATCACATTAGATTCTGTTACAACCATCTCTGTAGCCTTGCACCGGCCTGGGCTCTGACCCTGCCCTGCCCGCATTATGGGGCTGAGCTGGGTCCTGCAGTTACCCCTAAAAAAGACTCAGGCTGTTTTCCAGTTGACACCTGGGACATTTTACTAATGATCTCCTGTAATTTGGCTACTTGATCTGCCAAATGATCCAAACGATTGTTTGGTTTCCGCACAGTTTGGACTTCTGGTGTTCCCTTATTAGAAGTGGGTGACCGACCTCTAGGTGAGGTAGGGGATTCAGGCCTATTTTCCTTCTGTTGTCTGGGCCTGTTGTTCCAGCGCCTGTATCCTTGGGGACCTCTATTGTAATATTGGGGACGGTAGTTAGACCTCCCAGCACCGGAGTATCCCCCTCTGGCCCATTGGGGCTCTGAGGTCTTGCTTGCTTGGGTCCTACCTGTTGTCGCTGGGTTTGTTGGACAGGTCCTGTAGACTGAGGGTACTTACGTGGCTGCGTTTCAAATTTGAATCCAGGGTTTACCTTAGCTTCTGCTACACTTTGTTCTGGGGACTTTTTATATCTCCTCTCACCTGTAGCATGGCATTCACTGATGTTATACAGTGAGGTGGCAGCCGTCACCAACCTGTCCAAGGGGGCTTGGAGATCAAGATCTCTAGCCAAGCTCAGCTTAATTTGCATGGGCATTGCATCATAAAACAGCTGTTTGAACTCCTCAGACTCCCAGTTTGGGGATCTATACGCCAACCCATAGGCATTTTTAAGGATGGGGAGGAATTCCCGGGGACTCTGATTGGGTCTACATGTGAGTTTATAGATATCACGTTTTGCAGCAGTCACAGTACGGTAAGGGCCAAATTCTAATTTGACCTCATGCAAAACATCCTGCAAATCCAGAATTCCTCTCTCCCTAAATGAAACAAAGTAGTGGCGATATTTACCATCAAATGCCCATGGTAGGAATCTGATCCTGTCCGCATCAGAATACAATTTTAAAGAATCCATGGTGGACTGGTACAGTTCTAAGTGATTGGCAATTTCAGCAGAACCCTTTTTAGAGAATTTGGGCACAGTGACATTTAGAAACTTAATAATACTCGAGGAGTTCTGATCCTTTTCTGAACACTGAGTATTTTTCTTTCTAGAGACCACCTCAGCATATGTTGGTCGTCTGAAACTCTCATCCCCCTGATGGGCAATCTTATGCCTGCGTGGTAGGGAATGGATCACACGCTTTCCCACATCACTGTCACAATCACTCACGCTCCGCTCACTTCCATCAGACCCTCTTGGCACAGGTGACTTAACCCTAACATTCCTCTCTAGAGGAGGACGTGGAGGGGCACTTCTGTACCCTTTTGTGTCGCTAGCGCCTAGTAAGGCGGTTACAGCTTGAAACGCCTGATTTAATTGGTTTAAGGCCTCCTGTTTAATCATGCCATCACCCTCGGGTGGCTTAGGGTCTCGGATGGATTGCGCTTTAAGAGCATGTGATGATGACCTATCTACATTTTGGGGTGTGAGAATTGGAGGGTCTGGAGATCCCTCATGATCAGACAGATCACTTTGAACATTAGCTACAGTTTGGCTTAGTTCATTTGTTTGCTGCAGACTGCTATAACAGATGTGCAGATCCTCTGCCTCACTTTTTAATTTGCGATAGGCAGCATGGCTGTGATCGAGCTCGCATTTTAAATCCTCGATCGATGCCTTTGCAGATTCTAATCTTTCTTCCATATGGGAAACATATGCTTGCACTTTCGTTATATGCACATGTCTACTCTCTGAGAAAATGCTGACCTCTAATAATGCATACAACATTGATGGCAACATCTTTAAGAGGTGTTGGTTTTTACTGGCATTATTTTTAAGCACATCAAGATAAGTTAGTTGTCTCCTGACTGTGCCAAGTGGCTTCCATACATCCACACATTCTCTCTTGGCTTCTGCCTGCAACTCACTTATCCATGCAGCCACATCATGATCCAATTTTAAATGTGAATTTACATATTCAACAACGTTCTGGATTAACTGCTCTGGGCTAGATGGACTATCTCCTGTTGCAACATCACTACCGGCTTCACTACCGGCTGTACTCATTTTCTTGCAATAAAGTTATACACAGATTTATGAATAATCTGGTTAGCCAAGAAAGGTATGGAACGGTTTACTATTTGCACAAATAATCAAAGAATTAACTCGATCTCGCTACCGGGGCCTCCATTTTATGTCGGGTACATAAAGCAAATGCTTTATATAAAGAAAAAAAATATTTTGCGGATCAAAAGAAAAATTATGCAAACGATATTGATCCGTGAGATGGACATAATCATCTCAAGACGAGTTCGATCAAGAACCTGATTATTTTGTGCAATCAGTAAAACAGGGTACAAGCGTCTATGCAAAAATATAAATGGTTTATTGTACAATAGTTTAATATACAATCAGAAATGAATCAACATAAATTTCAATAATATACAATGATATGCAGTACCCAGAATTCACCACTATATGATGCCAACAAAACAATACTCAACCAACACAAGAATATTATGCAATACAGCTTTAAATTTGTGAGAGAGATACAATCAATGGATTATGCGGAAAACTCAATCAAGAAGATGACAGATACGAGCCCTTGCTCCACCAAAAAAATGATGACCAATCTCAGATATGGGGTAGTATTGCAACAAAACTTATAAATTATTGGCTTGATGTCAAACTAGGGAATACTAAGATTCCCAACAGAGAGTTTCTCCAATATTATCCCCTTTATTCAGTTATATGCATTGTAACTGAAATCAGAGAAAATACTGATGTAGCAACTAACGTTACACGTCCGCAAATGAGCGGGTATCTGACTAAGTATCAAGCCAATTAATTTAGATCAATACTACATAAAACAAAATATACATTACCCAAGGGTCAAGTGATGTGCAGAGTCTTGGGGCAGCCAGCTCTCAAGAGTTTTTCCCGATAATCCAAATGATTCTCCAGAGATCTATAATCCAAATGTTTCTTTGTGTTTTTTTTTTTTTCTCCTTTTCCTCTTTTTCTTCTGGTAACTGGTTTCTTAACCCAAAACTTATCAGATGAACACGCCCTCCGAGTTTGGAACTTTCCAATCATTGTTGGGTGGGCGTGGGCATTGATAAGGAGCATGACGTCATAATACTACCCAGAATACACTTTTGCTACTGATGTAGTATTAACTGCTCATATCTAGGTGGCACTGTTGTGTAAGCAATAGGCATCATACCATTAAGGGTTAACTCATACATGCCTGATATTTTCACTACTACACCTCTGACGTCTAGAGGCCTTGTCTCAGGGCCGAGGGACAAATTTGGATACATGAATGTATACTTTGAGGAACATCTAGACAATTCTCACACTGTGAAATTCATGTTCAGATATGAAAAACAATGAAGCCTCAGAATCTGCAGGTGCGGTGTATCTTCTAACTTTCTAAATGTATAATATATTGTTACTTTAACACTAGCTTTTGAACAGCACAGTAATCTTCTCATGGACTTACTTTGGCCTACATGAAAATCCATACAAAACAGTGAATATAAATCAACATTGCTCTTAAAGGCAATGAATACCCATTATAACTAAAATAAGTAGATATAACTGTTTACACTTATGAAAAAGCACAACAAGATGTGCAGGACTTGTGAGAATGATGTCATCACAGGTCTTGGCAGACACTGCTATCTAACCTGGGAACTACACCATGGTCTGTGTAGTTCCTTTACTAGATGTACAGGACCAATGATGCTGAAGAGGTCCTGGCAGATGCTCCTATCTAACCTGGGAACTAACGATGCTCTGTGCAGTTCCTTTACTATATATACAGGACCTGTGATGACATCATCACAGGTCCTTTAGCTTTCTCCACTGATGATAAGTATACTATACTGGAGCTGGACAGTAATGTGTAATTAGGGGACGAGGCCTTTGGTTCACTGCGGGCCCCTTTTCCCTACAGACCCCAGAGCAGCTGCGTGGTCTGCTTCTAGTAGAGGTACACCACTGCCTTTAACATTCAACAGTGTTTCCTTGAATAAATGAGCGAAATGGGGAAATCTATATGCCAATTCTTGTGTATAAAAGTTGCAAATTGTTTTGCAAGCAGCATTTTGCACTAAAATTTTCATCTGTTTAGGATTTTCCACCATTCATGGCGCTTTTCAAAAATGTGGGCATGGGTTAGCAGAAGAAGAAAACTGCAGTGACTTATAACTGGAATTTTCGCCAGCCCATAGCTGGTATAGATTTTAGTTTGTGGCACAAGGACAGCACAATGATGCAGCAAATTAATAAGAGACCTTTGCCTCTTAATAAATTCAGTGCGTATTACTCCAATGAACCTCTTATTAAGTTTGGATCTAGATATTGCTAATTTATTTCACATTTATTCAAGTTAATGATCTAAGAAACATATACCTTACTGTATGCCAATTATAATATTACTCTGTACTGCTTGCTTCAGTAGAAATGAACAGTTCCCAAGAGAATCAATGGCAATCCGCTATAATATGTAATGACCAACTGAAAGAAACCTAATGATGAATAACAAGATTTTCATACAACAGAGACCATTTTTGAAGCAGTTCATAGATTGGGGTGTAAAAGGGTTTTAACTCTTTGCATATAATAAAAGTAAAAACATTAAAATACTAATTTTAAAGACATTAAAGACATTGAGGGCAAGAAAAGTGTGTAAACGAAGGAAAAATAGGCACTCAGCTGCTGAACATGGCTATGGTCCAATGCTGAGGGTTCTGCCCTTTCCATTCCTCGCTGAGAAGTGTGACATCCTGCCAATGGTCAGGTGTACCACTGCAGGCCTCAGTGGTGACGTGTCCTCAAGTGACTGATGAGACTCTGTTGAAGCCATGACCATGGATAGGGACTGGAAGGAGACTTGACAGAGCCAGCATTCAGTAGCTGAGTGCCTTTTTTACACACTTTCTCTTCCCTCAAAAAACAATAAAACTTGTTTTAGGTTTAAAGGCTATGGACATCTTCACAGACATTTTTTATTAATATAGATTTACATGTATTTTGGGCTAATAAGCATTTTGTGTAATAGGTTTTATTTAAATATTTAGCACCATGTGGCTTCTACACTTCCTATGTTCACACTGTATTGCAGCTGGAGAAAGCTGTTTGACTGCTTAACCCCTTAAGGACTCAGCCCTATTTCACCTTAAGGACCAGGCCATTTTTTGCAAATCTGACCAGTGTCACTTTAAAGCGAACCTTTCACCTCATTTTCACCTTATAAACTAGCAACAGTACCTTATAGATTATCTTGAGTGTGTTGTTATCCATGTTAGTGCCGCTTTCCTGGGCTCTTTATACTTCAAAAAATCGTCTTATAAACTTCACATTCTGTGCTCCAACAGTCATGCAACCAGTCAAGGGGGTAGCCCTTCCATCTCCTCTGGCCGTACCGCCCCTGCCCTAACCCCTCCTCTATGCTCCTTAACTGACAGCCGGCTCAGTCGCCGGGACGGCGCTTCTGAAACCTGCGCATGCGCCGTCCTCCTGATTCGCCGCGCGATCCCGTGTTTCTTGCTGACAAAAGCACGATCATGTAAGAGAATCGCGCATGCGCATTACGCAATGCCGGCCTGTCTGCTCTCCCTCCCTAATGTGCGGCAAGTCTACAGTGATCACGTGGGGCACTTTGAGCATGAAGATAGTGGAGCGCGCGCACATTAGGGAGGGAGAGCAGACAGGCCGGCATTGCGTAATGCGCATGCGCGATTCTCTTACATGATCGCGCTTTTGTCAGCAAGAAACAGGAACAAAGCAAGGGTTAACTGCCAAACCAAACTCAATATGGGTTGCCCTGATTTTGTAGTTTGCAGAAACACCCCATATGTGGTCCTAAACTACTGTTTGGCCAAATGGGAGGACATAGAAGGAGGGGAACACCATATGGGCTTTAGAAGGCAGATTTTGCAGGACTGGTTTTGTTTATACCATGTCCCATTTCAAGCCCCCCGTTGCACCCCTAGAATAGAAATTCCAAAAAAGTGACTCCATCTAAGAAAGTATACCCCTCAAGGTATTCAAAACTGGGTTTACAAACTTTGTTAACCCTTTAGGTGTTCCACAAGAGTCAATGGCAGATGGAGAAATAATTTTGGTATTTCAATTTTTTGGAAAATTTTCCATTTTAACCCTTACTTTATTACTGTAAAAAATGGATTAACAGCCAAACAAAACTCAATATGGGTTGCCCTGATTCTGTAGTTTGCAGAAACACCCCATATGTAGTCGTAAACTACTATTTGGCTAAATGGCAGGACATAGAAGAAGGGGAACGCCATATGGTTTTTGGAAGGCAGATTTTGTTGGACTGGTTTATTTACACTATGTACCCTTTCAAGCCCCCAGATGCACCCCTAGAGTAGAAACTCCATAAAAGTGACCCCATCTAGGAAACTACGGGATAAGGTGGTTGTTGTTTTGGGACTATTTTAGGGTAAATATGATTTTTGGTTGCTCTATATTACACTTTTTTGAGGCAAGGTAACAAAAGTTTTTAATTCTAAAATTGTTTCTACATTCGCTATTTAGTTTTGTGGAACACCTAAAGGCTTAACAAAGTTTGTAAAGTAACTTTTGAATACCTTGAGGTGTGTAGTTTCTTAGATGGGGTCACTTTTTTGGAGTTTCTAGTCTAGGCTACATCAGGGGGGGCTTCTAATGGGACATGGTGTAAATAAACCAGTCCATCAGAATCTGCCTTCCAGAAACCATATGGCGTTCCCTTCGTTCTATGCCCTGCCGTGTGGCTATATAGCCATTTACGACCACATATGGGGTGTTTCTGCAAACTACAGAATCAGGGCAATAAATATTTAGTTTTGTTTGGCTGTTAACCCTTGCTTTATTACCGGAAAAAAAGGATTCAAATGGAAATTTTGCCCAAAAATGGGTGTTTTGACACCGTTTTTATTTTATATTTTTAACGCTGTTCATCCGAGGGGTTTGGTCAAAGGTTATTTTTATAGGGCAGATTCTTACGGATGCGGCGATACCTAATATGTCTACATTTTAAAATTTATTTAGATTTTACACTATATTATCATTTTAGGAACCCAAAAAAATTATTTTAGTATCTCCATAGCCTGGGAGCTACAGTTTTATTTTTTTTTGTTGGGCGACTATCTACTGTAGGGGCTCATTTTTTGCGTGATGAGATGGCGGTTTTATTGGCACTAATTGGGGGTGCATATGACATTTTGATCGCTCGCTATTACACTTTTTGTGATGTTAGGTGACAAAAAATAGCTTTTTTTTTTACACATTTTTTTTTTTTTTTTTTAACGCTGTTCATCCGGGGGGGTTGGGTTAATGTTATTTTTATAGATGCGGCGATGCCCAATATGTATGGCTCTCAGACTTTGGAGACACTAAGCAGGCATCCTCAAACTGCAGCCCTCCAGATGTTGTAAAACTACAATTCCCACCATGCCCTGCTGATGGCTGTAGGTTGTCTTTTACAACATCTGGAGGGCCGCAGTTTGAGGATACCTGCACTAAAACTAATATTTTTGGGGAAAAAATTGTTTCCGTGTCTCCAAAGTCTGAGAGCCATAGTTTTTTATGTTCTCTAGGGGACTGTTGGGGATTATAAAAACGTAGTACTCCATGGAAGTGTGATACTCCCTGAAGCAATCCATAACGCAGAGGCCCGGATGATCGGGATCCGGGGCAAGTTTTTTATGTTCTCTAGGGGACTGTTGGGGATTATAAAAACGTAGTACTCCATGGAAGTGTGATACTCCCTGAAGCAATCAATAACGCAGAGGCCCAGATGATCGGGATCCGGGCCAAGTGTCACATTGAGTGGTGGTGTCCTTCCGTATCCCCCTCTTGTGACACACTCTACATCTTTTTTGGGTTCGTCCCTTCTTTCCAGTATGGGGGACCACACCTGGAAAATGTTGGCCAGGGACGATCCGGGCGCCTCCAGTTCCCAAGGTACTCCGGCCTGCTCTTTCCCGGTCTGAAAAAATCTGGTCCTTGAGGACTGCCTCATAGAATTGGAGGAATGTCTCTGTGCTGCCAGCGCTTCGGAATAGTACAAAAGAGTTGTACAAGGCAACCTGTACCAAGTAGACCGCAACTTTTTTTGTACCATGCCCGGGTTTTGCGCATGGCATTATATGGCTTGAGGACTTGATCAGAGAGATCAACTCCTCCCATATACCGATTGTAGTCGACAATACAATCGGGCTTGAGGACCGTTGCCGCGGTACCTCGCACAGGGACAGAAGTGATCCCATTACCGTGGATTGTGGACAGTACAAGGACATCCCTCTTGTCCTTATACCTGACCAGCAACAGGTTTCCACTGGTAAGGACACGGGTCTCATCCCTGGGGATAGGTACCTGGAGGGGGTGGGCAGGGAGGCCGCGCTGATTTTTCTGCACGGTCTCACAAGCGAACGTGGATCTGGCGGCAAGGGACCTGAACAAGGGAATGCTAGTATAAAAGTTATCCACGTACAAGTGGTAACCCTTATCTAGCAGTGGGTACATAAGGTCCCACACGAGTTTCCTGCTAACACCCAGAGTGGGGGGACATTCTGGGGGTTGAATACGGGAATCTCGCCCCTCTACACACGAAATTTGTAAGTGTACCCTGAGGTACTCTCACAAATTTTGTACAGCTTCACGCCATACCTCGCCCGCTTAGTGGGGATGTATTGGCGGAAACTGAGTCTCCCCTTGAACGCAACAACAGACTCATCAACCGCGACCTCCCTTCCCTTCCTGCTCAAATTTGGCCCCGAAGTGATCGATGACCGGCCGTATCTTATACAGACGGTCATAGGCAGGATCACCTCGGGGGGGGGAGGACATGCTGCATTATCTGAATAATGCAGACATTTCCGTATAGCCTCAAACCGGGAGCGTGTCATGGCCATACTGTAGAGTAGGGTCTGGTAGAGGACGTCCCCACTCCAGTATTGCCTGACACTGGATTTTTGCACTAGACCCATGTGCAGCACGAGGCCCCAAAATGTCCTCATCTCGGCTGCACTGACCGGCGTCCAGCCACCGGGTCTAGCCAAAATGGAGCTCGGGTGCTGAGCAACGAACTGTTGGGCGTACAGGTTCGTCTGCTTCACCATCAGATTCACAAATGGGTCACTGAAAAAAAAAAAAAAAAAGTCCATTTCAGTAAACCCCTCTGTGGGAATCTGGATTCCTGGATTGCCAACAATGGTGGTGGGGTGGGGGCTGGTGGGGGGGGGGGCAAGTGGCAGGGGGGGGTCTAGGGTCTCAAAGCTAAAAAACAATAAATTTAGATAAAGTTATTTTTATTTATTTTTTCTAACTTTTCCCTTCTATCCCCGCCTAACGGTGCCTCTCCCTCACTTACCCTAACCTACCTGGAGGGTGATGGGTGCAGGAGGGTGATGGGTGCTGACGGGGGGGGGATCGCAGGAGCCTGGTGAGGACGGTGCTGGTGCTGAAACAGGAAGCACCACGGCCAGCACCGCCTCTCCCAAATGCTCGGACTGTGATTGGTGGTGTGTAATCGCACCACCGATCACAGTCCTTTTCCGGTTCATCGGGTCACCGGAGATCCGAATGGACCGGAAACGCAGCAAACCGCAGGTCTGAATTGACCTGCGGTTTACTGCGATCGCCGATACGGGGGGGTCACATGACCCCCCACCCCCCGGCGTTGTGACAGGATGCCCGTTGAATGCTGGCATCCTGTTCCGATTAACCCCCGCCGCTCCGCAATCGCGTTTTAAACCCATGACATACCGGTACGTCATGTGTCCTTAAGGACTCGGGGAACATGCTGTACTGGTACGTCATGTGTCCATAAGGGGTTAATTTCTCAGACTGGCCATCTTATAGATCTTTTTTGGCTCTCCTTTGAACGCACTTCTAATGTGATTTATACTCAAATCAGCATTCAACTTTGATTTGAGCATAAATTAGATTATATTAAACTTTATTGTCACTGAGCCAGTATAAAAAATACAATGCCAATGAAACACAGTTTGCATCCATCCATGAAACAATAATATGGGCAATAAATATATGTATATTAAGACACTATTAACAGCACAATGCTATTACAAATCCATATTAGCATTTAACATCCACATGGCCTCTGGAAAAAAAGCTCTTAGCTAGTCTGTTTGTATGAGAACGATAACACCTATAACGGCGTTCTGATGGCAAAACTTAAAAAAAACCATTGCTTGGGTGCCACCTATCCTCTACAATCCCCCGAGCACGATTCAGACATCATTGACAGTAAAGACTGTCAATTGAGGGTAGCAGGAATCCAATAACATGCTGAGCCATCCTCACCACTTGCTGTATCTTTTTCCGATCGTAAACTGAGCAATTACCATACCATCCTACAATACAGTAGGTCAAAATGCTCTCTGTGGTACAGAGATAAAAGTCCACCAGTATTCTTATATAGTGATGAGCGGCTGTCACGGTGGGGAGTGGGGGAAAACTCCCCACCGTACAATGTCACCAGGAACTGGGCCGTAGGCAGGGAAAAGGAGCTGGTCCCCTCCTAAAGCTTCCCTAAAATTGCCCTAGACTCCTAGCTGTATGAGCCGCCTTCAAAGGTAAGGGGGCTCATACCCACGAACCTAAAGGTCTAGGAATCCCTGCATCGCCCTCAACATAGTGACAGAGCAGAGACCTCCTGTTCATCCATCACCACGGATGAAACGCGTCTCCAGAGACAATGCAGCAACTGCACGGCAGGTAAGAACACTTTGTAACAACGGAACATCAAACACTTACCTGCCGCAGCAAAGATGGAATAACCACACAACAACAACCTGGACCCCCATGCGGACACCGAAGCAAGGTGGCTCCAGGCAAGGCTGCTAATGTCTTTAGGTTCAGAAGACGAACAGGGGAAATGTCTAGCAGACATGCTGGACACAACAACAGACCAGACATGTAACAACGCACAAGACATAACAACCAAATCCCAAATCAAACCCACACCAATTATAGACACATAAGGATGGGTGGAGACATGGAGAAGACATAGGGATGACATTGCTAAAAGACCTTGATGTCCAACAAGGTGGCCCTCAATGACTGGGCAGATGGAATAGCCACAGAAAGGAGCATAGCTTCCAGCCCAAAGCTATCACGGATGTAGTGGGGGAGAACACCAAAGGACAACAAGAAGGAAGGGAAAAGACACTAGGCCTCACCGCTAGGGAAGGAAAATGGTCACCACCTATAAAACCCTGCTCCTGGCCCTAACTCCTATCCGTATGGGCACCTCTCGATGGTAGAGATGCCCATACACAGGAACCTAGAAAACCATGGTGGCCCTCAGTTGCCCTAATAGTAATGACCAGGCAGAGACAATCCGCTCCTTCCCTGGTGAAGGAACCAGCGTCTCGCTGAGGCCTAGTAAACAACAAAGGTGGGGGGGAATACAAAACACAACAAGCAGAACACTTAACTTCTGAGGCTGATGGATGATGGACGAATAGGACTTCACCATGAACCACACTCCAGCTCTTCCAAAAAGCAAATGAAGCTATCCAGAGCAAGGAGTGATGGGTAAAGTCAGACTAAATAGGGGGAGGTGAAGGTCACATGATCCACACCTGAACAGGGGGTGTGGACATACCAGCAACACACAGACAAAGTGAAACTAAAAGAGGCTGTCAGATAACTAATGTGCAGATATTCTTTCAGACCTTCTCAAACCTGTCACCGGCGTTACAAGCAAGGCTAGAGCACAACTAACCTCCATGCAACAAGCCTAGGCTAAATAGCTAAGAGACCACACCCTGATCCACACCTAGACAGGAAATTAACCCCACACTCACCAAACAGCAGAAAGAATCACCTAAGGGGAAGTGCACGTGCAAACCGAAAACTACTCGTTGCCCCCTGCAACCAGTCTGCACGGCAACCGCGTTATGGTCAAACAATACGACCGTGGCAGGGGCAATATTCTAATTTGCTATATTTTGAGAATATTTGGGCGAATATTAGCGAATTTGATAATTCGCGATTATTTTCTTGATTGTGAAAATCGGCAATGTAATATTCACAGAATGCGCGTGCACAATACAGGCGTGGGTCACTGTTGCTACATTTTTCAAGCTGCTAGAAGTTTCCTGAGACTGGAGAAAATGGTTGCCATGGCAGAACATTACAATAGCTTTATATGCAGATAGACTGCTCCAATATATTCGGGATTGCGCAAATCGGCAATTAATGATGCACATATTTTTGCGCAATACGTGTAACTTCACATTTTAACAGAACTGACTGCATATTACTGATTGGTGCACTAAGAATTGTCACACTACCTAACACCCTGCACTGGAACCTATCAGCTACACTATAAACTATAAACGATCTAACCTACATTGACTATCTCCCACTAACTATCTGTGATATATATATATATATATATATATATATATATATATATATATATACACACAGTACAGACCAAAAGTTTGAACACACCTTCTCATTCAAAGTTTTCTTTGTTTTCATGACTATGAATATTGTAGATTCACACTGAAGGCATCAAAACTATGAATGAACACATGTGGAATTATATACATAACAAACAAGTGTGAAACAACTGAAAATATGTCATATTCTAGGTTCTTAAAAGTAGCCACCTTTTGCTTTGATTACTGTTTTGCACACTCTTGGCATTCTCTTGATGAGCTTCAAGAGGTAGTCCCCTGAAATGGTTTTCACTTCACAGGTGTGCCCTGTCAGGTTTAATAAGTGGGTTGTATTGCCTTATAAATGGGGTTGGGACCATCAGTTGCGTTGAGAAGTCAGGTGGATACACAGCTGATAGTCCTACTGAATAGACTGTTAGAATTTGTATTATGGCAAGAAAAAAGCAGCTAAGTAAAGAAAAACGAGTGGCCATCATTACTTTAAGAAATGAAGGTCAGTCAGTCAGACGAAAAATTGGGAAAACTTTGAAAGTAAGGGCTATTTGACCATGAAGGAGAGTGATGGGGTGCTGCGCCAGATGACCTGGCCTCCACAGTCACCGGACCTGAACCCAATCGAGATGGTTTGGGGTGAGCTGGACCGCAGAGTGAAGGCAAAAGGGCCAACAAGTGCTAAGCATCTCTGGGAACTCCTTCAAGACTGTTGGAAGATCATTTCAGGTGACTACCTCTTGAAGCTCATCAAGAGAATGCCAAGAGTGTGCAAAGCAGTAATCAAAGCAAAAGGTGGCTACTTTGAAGAACCTAGAATATGACATATTTTCAGTTGTTTCACACTTGTTTGTTATGTATATAATTACACATGTGTTAATTCATAGTTTTGATGCCTTCATAGTCATGAAAATAAAGAAAACTCTTTGAATGAGAAGGGGTGTCCAAACTTTTGGTCTGTACTGTATATGCTGACTAACTAACTAACTAACTAACTATCTAATGTAATTAAACAGTAAAGCACAGAGCACAGCAATGACACTGCTGTCTCTCTCAGAACTCCATAAAATTACAGAAAATGGCTGCTGGGGAGGTTCTTATATAGTAAGGGGTAGGCAACTTTCCTATTGGTTGCACTTGCTAGGGATGTTGCTAAGCTCAGACAAAGACATTGCAGCCTTCTCATTGGCCCACAAGCAAGAAGGGAGGTTACTTATGAAAACAAAATCTAGAATATTCGAGAATACTAATATATATCACTATATTCTAAATAGTTGCGAATTCTCGAAGTGGTGATATTCGTGATTAACATTCGTGATTCGAACATTCACGCCCAACACTATTCTTATACACAGCTTTCTGAACCACTGTACCTTTATTCACCAACCAAGTCAGATCATGTGATATGTGGATTCCCAAAAACGTAAAATTAGTTTCCTGCTCCACCTGCAATCCATCTATATAAGGCCCTTGCAGACGAGCGTGTCCAGATAAGGTCCGGATGCGTTGCGGCAAACCCACGCGAGTAGGTACCCAATTGCAGTCAGTTTTGACTGCAATTGCGTTCCATTGTTCAGTTTTTATCGCGGGGGTGCAATGTGTTTTGCACACGCGTGATAAAAAACTGAATGTGGCACCCAGACCCGAACTTCTTCACAGAAGTTCAGGTTTGGGTTCGGTGTTGTGTAGATTGTATTATTTCCCCTTATAACATGGTTATAAGGGAAAATAATAGCATTCTGAATACAGAATGCATAGTACAATAGGGCTGGAGGGGTTAAAAAAAATAAAATAAAAAATTTAACTCACCTCAATCCACTTGTTCGCGCAGCCGGCATCTCTTCTGTCTTCTTCTTTGAGGAATAGGACCTTTGATGATGTCACTGTGCTCATCACATGGTCCATCACATGATCTTTTACCATGGTGATGGATCATGTGACGGACCATGTGATGAGTGCAGTGACGTCATCAAAGGTCCTTTTCCTGTGCACAGCAAAGAAGAAGACAGAAGAGAAGCTGGGCTGCGCGATCAAATGGATTAAGGCGCGTTATAACCCCTCCAGCCCTATTGTACTATGCATTATGTATTAAGAATGCTATTATTTTCCCTTATAACCATGTTATAAGGGAAAATAATAATGATCGGGTCCCCATCCCGATAGTCTCCTAACAACCGTGCGTGAAAATCGCACCGCATCCGCACTTGCTTGCGGATGCTTGCGATTTTCACGCAGCCCCATTCACTTCTATGGGGCCTGCGTTGCGTGAAAAACTCAGAACATAGAACATGCTGCGATTTTCACGAAACGCACAAGTGATGCGTGAGAATCACCGCTCGTGTGCACAGGCCCATATAAATGAATGGGTCCGGATTCAGTGCGGGTGCAATGCGTTCACGTCACGCATTGCACCCGCGCTGAAAACTCGCCCGTGTGAAAGGGGCCTTAATCGGCTTATGTAAATAATTCCTATGCTTGCTAAAATCCACAATGATCTCCTTGGTCCTCTTAATGTTAAACACCGAGTGATTCTCATGGCACCAAGTAAACAGCTGCCTTACCTCATCCCTAAATGCCATTTCATTATTGTCTGTAATCTAGGGTTGTTGCGGGTATCGAAATTTCGATACCCAATCGATACTTTTTTACCGGTATCGATACGATACCGGGATTTCCATTTTTTCGATACTGGGTTGCGCTGCTGCGCAGTCTAGTATCTCTGAACATGAGCGCGCTGCTGTCGGCGCGCTCATGTTCTCTCAGCAGCACAGGGGAGAAGGAAGCAGTCTCTCCCTCCCCCCCGCTGCTGCCACCAATGAACGGAGAAAGGGGTGGAGGAGGAGCGGGCGCACTGCGCCACCAATGATAGGACTTTTCCTACACAGAGCGGCGCCCCCAGCGATGTCCCAGCACTTATTATTCCCGTTGTGCGCCTGTGCCCCATTACTGTCTCCTCTCCTGCTCCATATGCCAATTACTATCGGAGCAATGGGGAGGAGACATCAGATTCTCTAGTGGGTGTTCCTTCTCCCTGCGCTGTGATTGAACAGCGCTACAGCCAGGGAGAAGGAACGCCCACTAGAGAAGCTGATGTCTCCTCCCCATCGCTCCGATAGTAATTAGCATATGGAGCAGGAGAGGAGACAGTAATGGGGCACTGCGGGCGAACGGAGCGGCGCCCATGAATAATGGTAAGTGCAGGGACATCTCTGGGTGCCGCTCTGTGTAGCCTAATACTGAAAGTCTGGACTCAGGGAAAGTAGTCTTTAAGACATAATACAGGAGGCGGGTGCCGGCAGCAGAATCGAATTGCCGACACCCTGCCCCTGACAGGGAGCTGCGATCAGCGGCAGTTAACCCCTCAGGTTAACTGCCGCTGATCTGCCAGTACCCACTTCCTGTACTAAGGGGTAATTTTCATTGGTGGCACAGTGCGCCCTCCCCCCCCCCTTAAAATCATTGGCACAGTGACCCCTCCCCCCATTATTAAAATCATTGGTGGCAGTGGCCACAGGGTCCTCTCCCCTCCCCCTCATTGGTGGCAGTGGCCACAGGGTCCTCTCCCCTCCCCCTCATTGGTGGTGCAGTGGCAGCTTCTGATCGGAGCCCCAGCAGTGTAAGCCTGGAGCTCCGATCGGTTACCATGGCAGCCAGGACGCTACTGAAGCCCTGGTTGCCATGTAACATCCCTGATGCTGTGTGCACAGAGCACAGAGCAGCAGGGACAGTGTAAAGTTCTATTTACCCTGATAGAGCTCTATCAGGGTGAATAGGACAAGGGATGAAAAGATCCCAGGTTCTGGCCCCAAAGGGGGGAAATAGTTATTATATAAAAAGTGTAAAAAAAAAAAAGGAAAAACAAAAAACACCCAATCATTAAGTATGAATCACCCCCTTTACCAATTTCACATATAAAATGTATAAACAATAAATAAACATTACATATCGCACGTCAGAAAAGTCCAAACCATTAAAATATAAAAAAAATCTATGCGGTGAACGCCGGAACAGAAAAAATAAATAAAAACTGTGCGATTCGCCATTTTATAAAATGCGGAATGCACGTGGCTTTTTTGGTTTATTTTTTCGCGTGGTATCGAATGGTATCGAGTATCGCAATACTTTTTTATGGTATCGAAACCGAATCAAAAATTTGGCATCGCAACAACTCTATTCAAACCCCCCAATGTAGTATCATCTGCCTCAGATTAGGGCTCATTTACTTGGGCTGATGCACAGGGGAATGTTCCCAATCATTGCACAATCATTCAGCTGCAATAGAGCTGCATTTACATGCAGTAATAATCCCTTTCGTATAGGAATGAATGATCGCTACTATAGATTTATTCTTTGTTAAGGTACACAGGATGATGTGCTGGTGACATATGACAATTTCAGATGCTGCGTTTGCTAATTTCTGGGGTGATTTGCAGGGGAAATTATCCAGAATGAGCATTTGTATGAACACTTGTCCCCAATAATTTTCCAATGTCTCATATGAAAGAACTTTTAGAAAAGAGTTCAGCAGAGGTCAGAAAGTGTGCCAGAGAAGGAAATCCAGTTGACAGAATGACATATTTATCACATCAGCTTTCTGCAGCTGCTAAATAGTATGAAACATAGGAACTGTTGAAGCCAACATGTACAAAATATTTATTAGACACCTAGTAAAAAAAAGGTTTATTAAATAAAAATATGTGTAGATCATTAATAATACAAATGGTTCTGAAGGTATCCATAGCCTTCAGTGAAGAAGAGTAAATAATAGACAAATAATAATACTGTATTATACATTGAAAAATGTATATTAGCAGCGACGAAATAACAAACATACTGTCAGAGTTCCCAAACAACCAACCTACACAATGTCCAAATAAAAGTGTCAATACGATTGCAAATATGTTTACGTCAATGCAGCGGGAACTTGATGTTGATAGAGAAGTGCAGCAATTACCACTTCCCATAATCCATACCTTGCTGTCTGTAACATAAAATGTATAATGGCTTAACTGTACACAGAAGTGTTGAGCGAGCATGCTCGGCCGAACTGCTGTTCGGCTTGAGCATCGATATGCTCAGCACATGGTGGTACTCGGCCGAGTACCGCAAGTGCTCGAGCACCATGCTCGAGTCTCCTGCCCGCACGTTTTGCGGCTGCTATGCAGCCAATAAACGTGCAGGTAAGTACTGCCCTCACTGTAATGCCTGTATCCAGGGGCGTAACTATAGGGGAAGCAGGGGAAGCGGCTGCTTTGGGGCCCTGACCCAGAAGGGGGCCCATCCAGGAAGAGGAGGACTAAAGGATCTGGTCAGGGCCCCCTCAACAGTATTACACAATGAAATTAGATACAGTGACAGTATAGACAGTGTAGAAAACAGATGGAACAGCTCCTGGGCCTGGTCTGAGAGAGCGATCTTTACTAGCCACCGGAATGGGGGCGGCATGAAACAAAGGAGAAAGGAGAAACGAAGGAGTTGCAAAAAAATTACTGGGGGAGGGGGCCCCATTCAAAAATTTGCTGTGGGGCCCGTTCATTTCTAGCTACGCCACTGCCTGTAGCCATGTTGGCTACTGGCATTACAGTGATTGGCTGGCCCGAACACGTCATCGGGTGCTATATAGCACCCGATGACGCATGTTCGGCTCATTTGTAGTCAGGGAGAGCTGCGCTTCGGAAGGGACAGAGAGTGTAGGGAGTCTGATCGCAATCAATTCAGTAGAAAAACGTTTCAAAGACCCAAAAAAAAACTATTGTGCGTTCTGGCAGGCTGGCAGTATTTTATAGCTACAGAACAAATATTTTTTTCCAGCATTTACAATAATTTTTCTATAGATGGTGTCTGCAGTAATGACTAGTGACATCTGTCAAATACCTGCTGTGAGTCAGGGCCAGAGATTGGAGAAATATAACTGAAAAATACTATATTTTTTCCATCATTTTCAATACTTTTTCTATAGAGGGTGTCTGCAGTGACTAGTGACATCTGTCCAATACCTTCTGTGTGTCAGGGCCATAAATAGGAAAAATATAAGTGAAATCTACTTCCTTTTGCCATAATTTTACATACTTTTTCCATATACTGAGCTTTCTGTGAACTGTGACATCCGGTATCTTGTGTGTCAAACGTGCATATAACATTTAATATGCACAAGGCGAGCAGTAAGGGACGGGCACGTGGCCGTGATGCTGATGGTTTACGCAGAGGCCCTGGGCGCGTTGAAACTATGCCTGCTGCCAGAGCACAAGAAAAAACAATCATCCACGATACCTAGCTTCATGTCCCAGTTTGCAGGGCGCCGCATGACAAAACTCTTGAAGTCAGACCAGTGCGACTAGCTGGTCGGTTGGATTGCAGCAGATAATGCTTCCAGTCAGTTAAGCACCACCCTGTCTTCCACCAAGTCCAGTCGCAGTAGCAAAGAGTCTGGGTAACAGAATCCTCTTCCTGATCCTCCTTCCTCCCACAATGGAGAGTCTGGCCAAACAAATGATCCCACACTCGGAAATTCCGAGGATCTCTTTTCATCGCTATTACTTGATTTGGCCCTCTCGCCAAGCACGCTTTAATAA
Organism: Bufo bufo; assembly: GCF_905171765.1. NCBI lineage: Eukaryota > Metazoa > Chordata > Amphibia > Anura > Bufonidae > Bufo > Bufo bufo. Next base: position 478,349,321 of record NC_053389.1, read on the forward strand.
GGACATGAGATCTTGTGCCCTGATTACCAACCTCCTGTGCATACACAGTCACAAGAACATGACGGTGGGAAACGGCAATTAGTGTTTAATGAGGTGGATGATGATGAGACACAGTTGCCATTGAGTCAACCGCAATTACTGTCTCAAGAGGTTAATGAAGAAGATGAGACACAGTTGTCAATCACTGAGGTTGTGGTTAGGTCAACAAATCAAGAGGATGATCAGAGTGAGGAAGTTGAAGAAAAGGTGGTGGACGATAAGGTCACTGACCCAACCTGGGAAGGTGGAAAGACAAGCGAGGACAGCAGTACAGAGGGGGAAGGATCTGCAGCACCGCAACAGGCTGGAAGAGGCAGTGGGGTGGCAAAAGTGAGAAGGCAGACCACACCAAACAAGCCCGCAACTGTTCCACGGAGCACCCCCTTGCGTAAATCTGCCTTGCCAAGGGGTAGGTGTTCCGCAGTATGGCACTTTTTTGAGGAAAGTGAGGATGACAAAAGAATAGTAGTTTTCAACCTGTGCCATACGAAAATGAGCCGGGGCGTGAACACTAGCAACCTCACCACCACCAGCATGATCCGCCACATGGCATCCAAGCACCGTAATAAGTGGGACGAACGCCTAGGTCCACAATCTGTGTCTGCGAGTCACACCACTGCCTCCTCTTCCCCTATGGTACGTGCTGGCCAATCGCCTGTTGAAGGCGCAGGCGAGGATGCCTGCTGCCCTGCACCTGGACCTTTCGCAAGCACCATCAGCGACCACATCCACTTCCCTGTCCCAGCGCAGCGTCCAAATGTCATTACCACAGGCATTTGAACGCAAGCGCAAATAGCCAGCCAGCCACCCACCCACAGGCCATAGCACTAAATGTACACCTTTCAAAATTACTGGCCCTGGAAATGTTGCCATTTAGGCTTGTGGACACTGAGGCCTGATGTCAGCGGCCATCCTGTGGTACTATGTCCCCAGCCGCAACTATTTTTCGATGTGTGCCGTGCCCGCCTTACACCAACATGTGTCCCGAAACGTCACATGTGCCCTGACCAACGCAGTTACTGAGAAGGTCCACTTAACCACAGACACATGGACAAGTGCATTTGGCCAGGGACGCTACATTTCCCTGACAGCACACTGGGTGAACATTGTGGATGCCCAGAGCGAGTCATACCCTGGGATGGCACAGGTTCTACCGACGCCCAGGATTATGGGCCCTAATTCCATCAGAGTTTCCGCCAGCACCTACGTTAGTGGCTCCAACCCCCACTTATCTTCCTCCGCCTCCACTTCCACCTCCGAATTATCCGCGTGCAGCACCAGTCAGCCATCAGAAAGCAGTGTAGCACTGCAGTGGGGAAGCGTCAACAGGCCATGCTAAAGCTGATATGCTTAGGGGACAAAGAGCACACCGCCGCAGAGCTGTTGCATGGGATAAGAGACCAGACTGAGCTGTGGCTCTCGCCACTCAACCTACAACCAGGCATGGTTGTGTGTGATAATGGCCGTAACTTGGTGGCGGCTTTGGAGCTCGGCAAGCTCAGACACATCCCATGCCTAGCCCACGTCTTAAACTTAGTGGTTCAGCGGTTTCTCAAAACCCACCCCAATTTGCCTGAGCTACTGGTGAAGGTGCGCCGCGTGTGTGCACATTTCCACAAGTCATCGACAGCTTCAGCCGGTCTGTCAACGCTGCAGCAGCGCTTTAACTTGCCAGCTCACCAGCTGTTGTGTGACGTGAGCACGCGCTGGAACTCCACGCTCCACATGTTGGCCCGGCTTTGTGAGCAGCAGAGGGCAGTAGTGGAATACCAGCTGCAACATAGTTGTCGCTTTTCCAGTCAGCTTCCGCTAATCAGAAGCGAGGAGTGGGCATGGATGTCTGATCTCTGTGACGTTTTAAGAAACTTTGAGGAATCAACAAAGATGGTGAGAGGCGATAACGCTATTATCAGCATAACCATCCCACTTCTGTGTCTACTCAAACGCTCGCTGCTCACAATTAAGGACGACGCTTTGCATGTGGAAGAGGTAAAAATGGGGGAAGAAGACATTACACAGGATGATAGTGTCACGGCCTCGGTGTGTGCCGCGACATTTTCGCCACGCATGCTGGTTGCCGGTGGCAACTTGTTTTTATGCATGTGTGTGCACTTTGCCTTTTAGGATGTGTCCTTTCCCTGCTTTGGTGTGCACAGGGTTAAGGTGTGCTTGGTAGGTGTGGTGGGTGTGACCTCAGGCCTCCTATATGTTGGTGTGGTGGAGCCTGAGTGTCAGTTTGGTTGTTTGTCAGCCTGGGCTGAATGATACTGTCTGTGTGAGCTATCCTTATTTGTTATTTTGTATTTCTTGCTTTGTCTGTTGTCCCCTCCGGTGTGTTTCTATCATTCCTCCCCCCACCTGGTGTATGTAGTTATGGTGCAGGTTTTGCTTGGAGGTTTGATTGTTGTATGAGGCTCCGAAAGGGGCGGGCTTTCCCGGAGGGTTTTAAGCGAAGACTCGCCTTTGGGCTTTTCCAGCTTGGAGCCACCTTCCATCATGGCTACGGCAGGTAAGTGAGGATTGCATAGTTATGTTACTGTGTAACTTACCTGCCGTACTGTTTAGCCCATGGCCTTCTATCCTGCTTGCCACTGGGCCATTTGAGACATCATTCATCCGTGGTGTTGGATGAATGGGTGGTCTCTGCACTGTCCTTAGGCCTAGGGCTTTGTAGGGATAGTAGGGTCAAAGGTTGGTGAGCATGAGCCCCCTTACCTTCTGAGGCGGCTTATGCGGTAGGAGTTTAAAGTGAGTTCAGGGTTGTGCTAGGTGGTGACCTGCTCCCTGTTCCTTCCTATCTGGCACTGCAGCCACTGTCATTACACGTGGGGGGTTTTCCCCACTCCCCATCGTGACAGATAGCCAGACCACCCTCCGTCCGTCTTCTCAGCGCGAATTGGATGATGAAGGAGGAGCAGGAGACTGTTCCCTCCGCTACAGCGGGTAGTACCCATGAAAGTTTAATTCCATCTGTTCAGCGTGGGTGGGCAGAAGAAGAGGAAGAGAATGAGGAGATTGAGAGTGATCCTCCTGTTGGTACTCTGGCACACATGGTTGACTTCATGTTAGGCTGCCTTTCCCGTGACCCATGCGTTAAACGCATTTTAGACAACACGGATTACTGGGTGTTCACCCTTCTCGACCCCCGCTACAAAGAGAACTTCTCATCTCTCATTCCTCAGGTAGAAAGGACGAGCAAAACAGTGAAATACCAGAAGGTCCTTGTGGAAAAATTGCTCTAAAAATTTCCATCTGACAACGCTGGCAGCAGAGTCTGTACTTCCTTGGGCAAACGAGGAGGGGAGACAAGGGGAACACACAGCAGTTCCAACAAAGGCAGGGCAACACTTTCCAAGGCCTGGGACAGTTTCATTACACCTTGCCAGCACCCTCACCCTGATGCGTGGCCTAGTATCACAAGGAGGGAAATGTTTTGGAAGATGGTGAAGGAGTACGTAGCAGACCGTATCAGCATCCTCAGTGATCCTTCAGTGCCTTACAACTACTGGGTGTCCAAGCAGGACACGTGGCATGAACTGGCGCTCTACACCTTGGAGGTGCTGGCCTGCCCTGCCGCCAGCATTTTGTCTGAGCAGGTATTTAGTGCTGCTGGTGGCATTATAACAGATAAGCGTATCCGCCTGTCAACTGAAAATACTGACAGGTTGACTCTTATAAAAATGAAAAAGGCCCTCGCATATAATGTTTTACAGGGTCAGCTTACCTGCAGGCCCTCGCATATAATGTTTTACAGGGTCAGCTCACCTTCTGATGACGACGGTGAAATCTTGCCTGTTGGTACTCTGGCACACATAGCTGACTTCATGTTAGGCTGCCTTTCCCACGACCCGCGCGTTATACGCATTTTAGACAACACAGATTACTGGTTGTTCACCCTTCTCGACCCCCGCTACAAAGAGAACTTCCCTTCTCTAATTCCTCAGGTGGAGGGGACAAGCAAAACAGTGCTATACCAGAAGGTCCTTGTTGAAAAATTGCTCCAAAGTTGATAGGGCAGACATCCAAATGGATGGTCGCCGTCACGGGGACGTGCGATCGCCTAGAAGTTATCTAGAGTCAACAAAGCAGCAGCAGGCCCCCACCTACAAGTCCAGTCTCAGTAGCAAAGAGTCTGGTCAACACAATCCTCACCATGATGGCACACTGGGTGAACGTTGTGGAGGCCAGGAGCAAGTTGGCTGCTGGCACGAGACTTGCCCTCCAATAGATTCTCGTTAATGGAAAGCGCACTCATTCCAATAACAGGGCCGCTTAGGAGTGCTGTATTGTTATTTATCGTCACTACCTCGGTAGTGGGTAATTGCCGTGCACCTGCTGCTTTCCTTGGATGCTTGTGCTTTAATAACTTGACCCACCCTCTCTGGGTGGTTCACAATTAGGAAAAAAAAGGGGCAAGGCAACAACAGCCAATCAGATTTCAGCCACTGACCTCTCTTGGATGTGGTATCCCTTTCTCAAGCTCCCTCTCCGGCATCGAACCCTGATTCCCAGTTACCCGTGATCACCATGGTAGGCGCAGAAAAGAACATCGAAAGTCAATAGGGCAGACATCCAAATGGATCGCCCAGAGGTTATCTAGAGTCACCAATGTGGCGGCAGGCCCTCGCCCTTAAGGTTTTAGATGGTCAGATCAGCAGGCCCTTGCTCCAAATGTTTTTGAGGGTCACCAGCAGGCCATCAATCAGAATTTTTCAAGGGTGTGTATGATGCCCTCCTTTATGTGTAACAAAGGGAGTTTTGGAGTGCCGGTTCCTTGTAATTTTTGGCAGCCCTTTCACTTAGTGCATAGGCTTTATTAGTGTAGGAGTCCCACTACCTGAACTATTGTACCACAATGTGAATGAGGCCCTCCATTATGTGATATACAGGTTGTATCAGAGTACCTCTTCCTTGTAATTTTTGGCAGCACTTGCACTTAATTTACAAGTAAATATACAGGAAAGAATGTTTCTTAACAATTTTTCCTCTAACATTTTTTTTTTTTCGGTTTTGTGCAGTCTTTAAAAGTGGTGTACTACTCGAACAACATGGTTCCCAGCAGCAACCTGGGAGTCCAAGATGCATCGAGACATCCTCCCCATGCTGTTCCCGAACCATTTCAGTGGTGTTTGCATCAATTTCTGACATTTTCCTATGAACCAGGCACCCTCCCCTCTTCAGAGCAGGGGGTGCCTGGTTTAATGCTCGGGTTCCTTCATTGACTTCCATTATACTTAGGTGCTCGGTAGAGCACCCGAGCATCCCGATGTGTTCGGCCAGAGCACTCGAGCACTTTGGTGCTCGATTATCACTAGTACACAGTTAATTGCTAATATGTTTGTGGTGGCAATTGGCTCATCAGTGATGTTGAACAGTCAACTGGTTTGGGATATATTAGTGTGAGAAGGTTATAACAACTTAAAATGAATAGTTAATGTAATTTCAAACCAGCAATTCAATATAACAAGATCTCCAAGGGTCTAGTATAAACTAACAACTTCCAGCAATTATTTAACCCATTAAAATTCATACATTTTAATTATATATAATATATAATTATATATAATCTTGCTCAGCCCAGGGACAACCCCTGATGGTGGGGACTCCCTTTCCTCGAAACCTAGGCTAATCTAACCCTTACTTAACCCTGATACAGTGATCCTGAGAGGGTGGAGGGTAAAAAAATGTTTTTGTTTTTTTGTGCTAAAAAGATGGGCAGATAGAAAAAGAAGGACATAAAAAATCAACGACAACAATACCACATATAATGACCCTATTGATAGAAAGGGCCTACTAATGGACTGTGTATACAACCCTTATGCTGCTGAATAATACAGCCAGCTAGGTACACAGTACATTATAATCGTACACAAAACGTAAATCATACCCCGACACGTTTCCCCCACACTGTGGGATCATCAGGGGGTGGGTATATCAGAGATGTCTGACACCACTAGATGGATTTTATAGTGACATATATAGTGCACTTATTGTGGATATCCAGTGATGCTATCATATCTCATTTTGGATTTGCGTCCACCTTATAGTGTAGTGCACTTATTGTGGATGCACAATGTCTTAACATCCACCATTACATAATCCTATCAGATATAGAAAAGATATTAAGGGGGCTACAGCTTGTTACTGCATAAAAAGAAACTGTTAGATACAGACGTATACATATACAGGCAGATCGCACGAGGCGTGCACTGAGGCCAAAAGTCAGTTTTGCTGGGCTCCTGTGTAAACACCTGTGGAGAAAAAAGACGTATAATGTAGAACAGGAGATGTATCAAGGCTGCAACCTCCACCACACTCCCCGATAACAAAATGAAACTCAGTCACAGGACCAGCTCTAAAAGTCCAAAAACCTCTTAGATGGCCTCATAGAACAACAATTGCCTAGCCTGTAGAGGTTAGAAATTCATGGTCACCAGAGAACCAGGAGGGCTGATAGATGCTAGATATAGAGAAAGTATCACTACTCACGGTTAGTTGTCCATCTACTGATATGGTCGCCCCCTCTCTTTCAAAGGAACATGTGTTTCTATGCCTGGTGCCCCCTATAAATACCCACACTCATCTGATTCAAATTTCCCACCTGCGCTCACCTGGTGCGGATGTGCCCGCTTGATTCCACCCCTTCCAGTCTGTGGATACGTCCACTTCCGGTCGGTGGAACACAAGACGGCGCTCCACCCTGGGCGTGCTGATTCCTACATGCGCTTCCTGTACATGGAGCGCAGTGGAACGCAGAGCGCATCCGGTAGAGCCTACACACTTCCGGTCACATGCTATAGGTCCTTGAGACACAGTGGAATGCAACTGGCAGGTAGAATGCGCTCAGAACGATCCCTATGAGCCAGATAGGTCCCCCATATATCGGAATCGTACAGGAGAGTATCAGAAACTGGTTCAAACAAAGTGCCTGTGGATCACTACAGCTGGGTAATTGGGATAAGGTGCTCTTGGGTCTGTGTGACCCACCCAGTCACAAAACAGAAATCAATGAAAAAACAATAAGACCAGGCACTCAGATATGCAATCAAAATGAGAAATATTTCATGGAGATTTTACTCCCTAAAATAGCAGTGATAAATAGATAAAATCAATAATTACACAACAGCAGCATAAAAATCACATATAAATAGATCAACATTAATAGCAACAATAGGTATAAGACTACGGTCAGTTGATACTCATCAAGGTGCGAAAATGTGGATGACCGCAATTCATATGTTTGATTGATAGCAGCAGCGTATAAGACCACAGTCAATTGATAATCATCAAGATGCGAAATATGGGAAACCGCAATTCGTATGTTTTTAGTGGATAACACTCTTGAATAATCGCATACGCCTCTAATGGGTGATCAGTTCTGTATACCGCTACTACTGGCTTTCAGCAGAGCATAAATAGGTGTCACAAGCCCTCAGGAAGACAAAAAGGACAAAAAGGCACAGTGCGGTATCGTACCGAGGTGGCGTCCCACCTATTCGCGCAACTGTGTCGATTTTACCTAAATCCAGCTGGTGTCCTCTTGTCCTTGTGGGGGCATGGAATGTTCACAGTGAACCAGATGTCAGCTGGATATGCGCTCACGTAGCTTGTTGGAGCTTCGTATAATCGGAGCTTCCTCCAGTAATCGCCGGTCTTTATCAGAGTTTCAGAAATTGACATGAAGACCTCGATCAGTCAAATCAGCACGATGGGAAAGAGATGTATATAAACATATAAATAAGATCTAATTAACAGATGAGGTGTTTGTGGTTCATGACACCCAGATACAGTATCGTCCATCACAGCCCATACATGATAACAGGGGTGTGTTATATAGTCCAAAGAGAAGATGGTACTCAATGACCCAGCGGTTCCAGTAAAGGGAATAAGACAGGCATAACAGCGGCAGAAAGAAGACAAGAGGAAAAGAGGAAAATTGGGGGAATGATAGGAGAAGGGGAGGGGCATCAATTATATTCCTCATATCAGTTAGAGAAAACAGGAGAACGTTAGTCTCTCGTTTATTCCGAGGGGAGACTGGGACTGGAACCGATGGATCATTCACATTCCTTCTGACGGATCTTCCTGTCCCAGTCACCCCCACGTGGCGATGGTGGTATCAATTCGAGTCTTTTATAAAAAATTGGCCACAGCACTCTATTCATAGAATGGCGAGGGTGGGTGCACGTCCGGGTTGTGTTCTAAAGCTCCACCTCCAGAACTTGTAAGTGTCACAAATATTTAGACAGCACTCCTTTGTAAATGATTAATTAAATAATTTTATTTCATGTTATTTCAGCCGGAGTAGGCTGCTGGCTGGCTGTATCCCTAACGTGGTCCTCAGAGTGCCTGATGAAGGGCGATTATTACGCCTGAAACGTTGCTACTGACAAACCACCTACTCCGGCTGAAATAACATGAAATAAAATTATTTAATTAATCATTTACAAAGGAGTGCTGTCTAAATATTTGTGACGGTATCAATTCGAGGACTGAGAATCTCAAACACTTAGAGTCTCCCCCATGACATTCATTGATATGTGAAGCCACAGGTGTGACATTTTTCTTGACAATGTCGTTCACGTGTTCACAGACCCTTCTCCTGAGTTCTCTAACTGTTTTGCCTATATAGTCCATAGGGCAAGGACACTGGCAGACATATATGGCCCCCTTGCTTCTACAGTTGACAAAATCCCTGACCCTAAACGTCTGCTTAGTTACGGAACACGTGAAGGTCTTGGCGGTCGAGAGGTATTCACATGCTTTACAAGAGCCACATCGGAAGACGCCTATCGGTTTACGGTCTAACCATGTCCCTTTCTTCGCCAAAGATGTAAAATGGCTGTGGACAAGACGGTCTTTTATACTCCTCCCTCTACGATACTTAAGTTACTGAGGGATGTTCCGTATGTCAGATAGGTCAGAGTCCATCCGTAATATAGGCCAATATCTTTTCAGGACAGTCATAACTTCATGATTAGCTACGTCAAAGGTGGAAATGATACGCAGTGGTTGGTGTTTGTCTATGGTCCTGGGTTTGGGGACCGAGAGGTCTACACGATTTTTCTGTTGTGCATTTTTAAAGGCCTCATTTAAGACAGTCTGTGGATACCCCCTTGCCCTCCTGGTTCTCTGGTGACCATGAATTTCTAACCTCTACAGGCTAGGCAATTGTTGTTCTATGAGGCCATCTAAGAGATTTTTGGACTTTTGGAGCTGGTCCTGTGACTGAGTTTCATTTTGTTATCGGGGAGTGTGGTGGAGGTTGCAGCCTTGATACATCTCCTGTTCTACATTATACGTACTTTCTCTCCACAGGTGTTTACACGGGAGCCCAGCAAAACTGACTTTTGGCCTCAGTGCACACCTCGTGCGATCTGCCTGTATATGTATACGCCTGTATATAACAGTTTCTTTTTATGCAGTACAAAGCTGTAGCCCCCTTTATCTTTTCTATATCTGATAGGATTATGTAATGGTGGATGTTAAGACATTGTGCATCCACAATAAGTGCACTACACTATAAGGTGGACGCATATCCAAAATTAGAAATTATAGCATTCACTGGATATCCACAATAAGTGCACTATATATGTCACTATGACACCACTAGATGTATTTCAGACATCTCTGATATACCTACCCCCTGATGATCCCACAGTGTAGGGGAAACGCGTCGGGGTATGATTTACGTTTTGTGTACGATTATAATGTACTGTGTACCTAGCTGGCTGTATTATTCAGCAGCATAAGGGTTGTATACACAGTCCATTAGTAGGCCCTTTCTATCAATAGGGTCATTATATGTGGTATTGTTGTCGTTGATTTTTTATGTCCTTCTTTTTCTATCTGCCCACCTTTTTAGCACAAAAAAAACTAAAACTTTTTTTTTACCCTCCACCCTCTCAGGATCACTGTATCAGGGTTAAGTAAGGGTTAGATTAGCCTAGGTTCGAGGACAGGGAGTCCCCACCATCAGGGGTTGTCCCTGGGCTGAGCAAGATTAGGGTGAGATGATAGGGACTGTTTTCCCTCATCCCCTATATACCTTGCATGTGCTTTGTGTGGCAAATTATCTGAGCGTATTCTCAGTAAGTATCGTCCGAAATGAACTTGATAACATTTTTAAGGAGTATAATTAAAATGTATGAATTTTAATGGGTTAAATAATTGCTGAAAGTGAATAGTTAATGTAAGACTTTTATCTGTTCTTTAGAGTGGGGGGAGAGATGATTAGTTTGTTGCTTCAGTGATTTTATTTTCTTGTTCCATGTAGAAAACCATAAAATACAAGAGCTGTTCTTTTTGAAAACATGATCTGGGAAGAAGTGCTAAAAACTAATGTTACATTTTGTAACACATTACACCCTTTGTTGCTGAAACTGTAAATTGTTTTTACACATATTGTAGGTAACTTGAAAATGTGCACTAGAGAGGAGAGCAACGCGTGTTTCCCTTGTAACCATCATCCTTTAGTGCCTCATAAAAGAAACATAAAATATTAAAAAGCAAACTAATATATCATAAATGGGCAAACAAACTATTCCATATGATCTTAGCTGTTCTCTACCCACTATCAGAAGGGGCAACATAACTATCTACCACCAGCAATACCAAGGAGATAATACATCAAAGACTGGGAGTATTATATCCAGGATAATTGGTTTCAAGTCTAGCATGTTGACATCAGTTTCTGCTTCCAGTTCAAGTGATTTTGAAGTAGCCAAGACCTGAGGGTACTACAATTTTGTATATAGTTTTGAATTGTTTTATATTATTTGTCATGTATTTTGTATTGTATTATATGGCCGTATCTACCAGTAATGCCTCATTCACATGTGAGTGTTTTAGTCAGCAATTTCAACCAGTAATTTTGAGCCAAAACCAGGTGCGACTCTAAACACAGAACAAGTGGAGGCTCCAATCCTTGTTTTGGCTCACAATCACTGATGGAAATCACTGACCCAAAACACTGACGTGTGAATGAGGGAGTTCCTATGAGGACATAGTGTGGAGAGAAAGCACAAGTCAGAGCTCCTGCTCCTGGGAAAGATTCTCCAGAGAGATCAATCAATATTTTTCCTAAAGTGAAGCCTTGAGAAGCTAGACAGCAGAGTGAACTTCTACAATCAGCATCTACAGACTCTGCTGGGAGGTGACGGACTGTAGCTAAGGCACCCATCACCAGACTACCACTAGGCCAGTGCTACATAGCACAGCACAACTGCACTTGGAAACTGCTGCTATTAAATGTATTTGAAGTTCTATGTTGCACTTAGTAAAAAAGACTTTGTTACTTTGATTCTGGCCTTATCCTTCAATACTACATTTCCACTGCACCGATCCCCAGGGAGCAACCACTTGAGGGAATACACCGTGAGCACAACACCTCATCAGGGCCATTACCAGTCCCATTCTCTGCACCAGCTTCTCCAGGGCTTGTTGCAATTTGAAGCTTGGAACTAAAAAAGGATTGCAGAAGAACATTGCTAGTCTGTTTTGGTATTAAAAAGGAACACAGACCAAGTGCACATGGTTAGAAAAAACATTACCTTTCCAAGGTAGTTGACAGGCAAAAGAAACCCACCTCTTATCAGGAATGTTGTCAGGATACAAAACAGACATCATACAAGAAAGGCCAGGCACATTTTAAAGTATAAGGCCTTCACACTCGATGGGAGTAGGTACAGGCTGTTTGGGCATCACTAAGAAGGCTCCTGGAGTGAAACAGTCTATGATTACTTACTGTGACAAACTCCCCTCTTTTGAGGTGGCCACGAGTGCTTGGAGAGGACTACTTGCCAGCCTCTTACCATGTGATGTACCAAATGTAACGGATCTCCTGGCACCCCGACAGGGTACCTCCGTTGATAGATGCTCCTAGTGCTTTCGCAGCACTATGGGTCCCAGTTCTGGCTTACCTTGTAGGAGACGCAGGTGCCCGCCAGCATACCGCCGCATCCGTCCTCTCTGCCAGGTGTCATCTGATGCGCTATAGCGCGCGCACCTCTCCCTTTCTTATAGGAGTAGGCAGCTGGTTCCTGATTACCATCCCCACCCGGAGGCGGGACTATTTGTACTAAAGGCAGCTTCACTCATCATGAAGTGCCCAAGCATGGTTGTTGTACCTCTTGACTCCCGTTGAAGCGTCCCACTGTGTCTGTTTATTGGATTTCCTGGATTCTGACCTCCGCTTCATTTGACTACGCATCTGCCTGCCGTCTGTTTATTGGATCACCTGGATTATAGACATCTGCACTGCCTGACTACGCATCTGCCCATCTCCTCCTGTAAGTCTGCCTGGATCCAGACCCTGCGCTGCCTATGAGACTGCTTATATCTGCATGCTATATTGCTCTGAACTTTGTGTTGCCTGTATCTGTCAAGTGACTTTTGAATACTGTCTGCCAGTAAAGACCATCTGTTCCTTTATTCTGCCTTTGTTGGACTCTGTTCACAATACTGCAGGTAGCTGCATTCAAGGTAACAGTTGCAAACACCGGGTCCTGACTCTGAGAGTCAGCAATATTGGACTAATTCCAAGTCCTCTATCAGCTGACACAGAGGATCCACATCCTCTGGTCATAACAGCCTGAATATCCTGGTGGTCATTGGAGGCTCCATTGCTTCCTAAGCCCTTGTGGAGAGTCTATCTATTCTTTTATGTGTTCCAAATGTCGCTTAACGAATTTGCTGCTTGGAACATGGCCTTAAAGAGGACCTTTCATGGGTCCAGACATTATGAGATAACTAGCAGGATATGTAGGGCATAGTGCAAGGATGTAATATCACTTGCTAGTTTGTCTGGGCGCCGCTCCGTTCGCCCACTGTGCCCCCCAGCAGTTTTCCCGACTGGTATGCTAATGAGTAGCATTGGTACAGGGAGAAGGAGACTGCCCTGTTTTCTCCCTGACTGACGCTCTCTGCTGCGATTGGACCGTGCTACAGCCAGAGAGAAGGAGAGGCCCATTGAGAAACAGGGCAGTGTCCTCCTTTCTGTACCAATAATATTCATTAGCATACCAGCCAGAAAAACTGCAGGGGGGCACAGAGGGTGAACGAAGTGGCGCCCAGACAAACTAGTAAGAGATATTTAATCCGTGCACAGTGCCCTACATAACCTGCTAGTTATTTCATAATGTCTGGACCCATGAAAGGTCCTCTTTAATTTAATGGGAAAGATTTACTAATCAAAATGCATCAGAATTTATTAAGTGTTTTAGACACTTTAGAACCTTTTCCCGACCTGTAAGACATAAAAGTGGTGTGGCCTGCTGTAAAAGAAGTTTGGCTTAAGATATGCCAAGATGCAGCAAATGTTTGGTGCATGATTTTGTGTAAATTAAGCCAACTAGGAGGCAGTGTACATTTAGAGTAGACAATCTAAAGGTATGACAGATTTATCATCCAGGATAAGACAATGGGATAAATCTAGTGCATTTTTTCAGACTGCCTAGTCTTAGTTTTAACTGCCTAAGACAATATTAGTAAATCTGCCCTAATGTGTTTTATTTACTATTCTTTTTGCAGGTATCTAAGTTCTGTTTAACTCATAGGAGATTAAAGGGGTTATCTAAGATAATTCAAAATCTTGGACAACCCTATTCCCAAATGTCTTAAAATTAAATACAATTATATACTTACCCCTTACTCCACTGCCATTCTCTTCCTCCAGTACTCCTGCTTCTGTTTGTTTTCAAAGACTAGCGGTGAGGTGTCTGCATATGGCATGTGACTCCTGCAGCCAATCATTGTCCTCAGGGACTTATAGCTGAGAACAGTAATTGGCTGCAGTGGTGAGACACTGAATCCAGGCACATATGCAGGCTTGTCACCGCTGGCGTTTCAAAACAAACAGAAGGTTGAGTACTGGAAGAGCGCTGATGAGAATGGCAGTGGAGTAAGGAGTGACTATATGACTATGTATTTCAAGATATTGCAGGGATCATTACGAGATATTTAATTAATTCGGTCAACCCATTTAACCACCTAACTGTTTTACCCAAGTCCAGCTTGGGCAGTGGGAAAAGTAGCTAACTGTTCTGCCCGGGCAGAAAGTGGAGGGGGGAGGGCTTCTTTAGATGCTGCTATCTCCTGAATGGTAGCAGCTAGAAACATGCTGACAGTCCAGGCTTTCATACAAGACCAAAAGAATTAGTCCAAGCAACAAAGGAGAAAATCACTTTCAGCAGTATTACCTGCATCCCGATTTCAGTGATATCTTCCCTTGTACTGAACAGATTTCTGTCATTCTGGTATTATCTGAAAGCTTGAAATGTTAGCTTTCAAACAATACAAAGTATCTGTAGCTGGTACCAAACCAGAAATATGGACAGTTAAAGCAGCTGCCCCTCCCCTTTCAGTCTGCAGGAGAATAAAGGGAGAAGCTGCAGAGCTGACAGGCTGCGGGAGGAAAGAAAAATTGTAAAAATATATAGAAATGTGATATCATCATCATTGTAGTGACCCAGATAATACAATTATGTTTACCACACAGTGAATGCCATAACAAATTCCACAAAATAATGTAAAAATTGCTGTTTTAGCTTTCCCCAAAAAATAAAATAATAAAAGTTATTTAATACACTATATATACCCCAAAACGGTTCCTAAAAAACCTACAACTAATCCAGCAAAATAAAAAAACATTTAGAACAAAAAATTAAAAAGTTATGAGTGGTAAAACGTAAAAGGGGGAAAATATTATTGGTCCTTAACCCTTTCACGACTGCAATCTGTATATATACGTGATAGCTGCACATGCCCCGTGCAGCTACCACGTATATACACGTTCTGGCAGCTCTTTAATCCAAGCGCTGCAAAGCGCTTGGATTTAAGCTTCTGCCCCTGTCCTGCTGCTGTCACGGACAGCATACAGTGCGGTAATGCCGGCAAGGGGCCAATCAGAGTGGCCCCTTGCCGGCAATCGATCCGATTGGTTAGTCTGTGCAGACTAACCAATCGGATCGCGGCAGTGTTAAAATGCCGGTTTCAGGCTCTGATCTGCGCTCTGCAAATCACAGCCTGAAATCGGTAATGTGTCCTGAAGCCCCCTCTGTGCCCCCTCCTTGTTCATGTCCTGCCCCGATCTGTGCCCCCTCCTTGTTCTAGTCCTGCCCCCGATGCGGTCCGCCCCCTCCTGCACCGATCTGTGCCTCCTTCGTGTCGATCATCTTATCCTGCCCCCCCCCCCGAAGCGGTCCGCCCCCTCCTGCCCCGATCTGTAAGTAAAATGCTGCCCCCCCTCCCCCGTTTCCAGCGCTGCCCCCTGCCCCCGATGCGGTCCCCCTTATGTGTGTGTGATGGCGGCGGCTCCATTCCTGAGCCGCCGCCATCAGCAGCGTGTGTCAGCTCTATGCTGACACTGCTGTAACCCCATAGATGCCGCAGTAGCGGCATCCATGGGGGTAATAGAGGGAGGGGGCCCCCTCTCTCTCAACCATCAGGGCTGCTGCAATCGCAGCGCCCGATGGTTGCCATGGCAACCGGACGCTTTGCAAAGGCGTCCGGTTGCCATGGTATAGGCGTCCAGTGCTGCCACCTACAGGCATCTGATTGTATTATACTTTGCAATGCAAGAGCATTGCAAAGTATAGTACAACCATCAGCCCCACTGGATCTTCAAGATCCAAGAGGGAACTGATAAAAAAAAATGTGAAAATAATAAAAGTAAAAATAAATAAATAAAAATGTAAAAAATAAATTTCCTTTTCCTATAAAAAAAAAACCAAACAAACAGAAAACCACACATATTAGGTGTCACCGCGTCCGTAACGACCATCTCTATAAATATATCACATCATCAACTCCGTCCAATAAACACCATAAAAAATAAAAAATAAAAACGGTGTAAAAAAATAAGCCATTTTTGTCACCTTACATCACAAAAAGTGCAACACCAAGCGATCAAAAAAGGCGAATATACCCCAAAATAGTACCAATCAAACCGTTACCTCATCCCGCAAAAAATGAGCCCATATTTAAGACAATCGCCCAAAAAATAAATAAGCTATGGCTCTCAGACTATGGAGACACTAAAACATAATTTTTTTGGTTTCAGAAATGCTATTATTGTGTAAAACTTAAATAAATAAGAAAAAGTATACATATTAGGTATTGCCACATCCGTAACGATCTGCTCTATAAAACTGTCACATGACCTAACCCCTCAGATGAACGCTGTAAAAAAAAAAAAAAAAAAAAACTGTTCCAAAACAGCCAATTTTTTGGCCACCTTGTCCCATAAAGTGTAATAATGAATGATCAAAAAATCCTATGTACCCAAAAATGGTACCAATAAAAACCTCAACTCTTTCTGCAAAAAATGAGCCCCTGCACAAGACGATCGGTAGAAAAATAAAAAACATATGGCGTTCAGAAAACCAATCCAGCAAAATCTGCCTTCCAAAAACCATGCGGCGCTCCTTCCATTCTGCGCCCTGCCGTGCGCCCTTACATCAGTTTACGACCACATGTGGGGTGTTTCTGTAAACCGCAGAATCAGAGTAATAAATATTGAGTTTTGTTTGGCTGTTAACCCTTAATGTGTTAAAGAAAAAAATGTAATAAAATAGAAAATCTGCTAAAAAAGTGAAATTTAGAAATTTCATCTCCATTTTCCTTTAATTCTTGTGGAACACCTAAAGGGTAAATAATGTTTGTAAAATTGGTTTTGAATACCTTGAGGGGTGTAGTTTCTACAATGGGGTCATTTATGGGGTTATCCACTATGTAGGCCCCACAAAGTGACTTCAGACCTGAACTAGTTCTTAAAAAGTGGGTTTTGGAAATTTTCTTAAAAATTTTAAGAATTGCTTCTAAACTTCTAAGCCTTCTAACGTCCTAAAAAAATAAAATAACATTTCCAAAATGATGCCAACATAAAGTAGACATATGGGGAATGTTATGTAATAAATATTTTATGAGGTATCACTTTCTGTTTTAGAAGCAGAGAAATTGAAATTTAGAAAATTGCAAATTTTTACTTTTTTTTGGTAAATTTGGGATTTTTTTAAAAAAAAGGAGATATATATTGACTCAAATTTATGACTGTCATGAAGTACAATGTGTCACGAGAAAACAGTCTCAGAATGGCGTGGATAAGAAAAAGTGTTCCAAAGCTATTACCACTTAAAGTGACGCATGTCAGATTTGTAAATTTTGACCTGGACACTGGGGCATCAATGACCTTTGGTCATGAAAGGGTTAAGACTAAAATTAATGATGTCACTAAAGGGTTAAAAATGCAATCGTTTCCTGAGTTGTGTGCCATTTTAAGATTTACTGCAGACACACATTAAAAATGTACAATAAAAAAATTGACATTTTTGGGAAGGTTTTTCCAATTTTAACGTGACTGTTAGGAGGTTAAGTAGTTTACCAATCAGTCAGTTTTCTATGGACTGAAACAACCTATTAGTGGAAGAGACTGAAGTGGATCATTGCTAAATACGTGTATGTGGTCAGGTGAGGGGATGATACAACAGAAACTGGTGCTGGTGGTTGTAACTTTTTGATCTACTGTAGATCTACATATCATGCGAATCGATTCATTCACCTGAACAAATTGAAAAAAAAAAAAAAAGTCCCCACACCTCAAGATGCCTCCTCTGCCAGTCGGTCAATATGGCAGCACCTCTCTCGCAACCTTGTTAATCTCGTTAATACGCCATTACTGTGAGCATTGGCTCATATGCTATGATATTTAAACAAATCGGCATCACGAATTTGAATGCCCTACTAAATAAATTTTAGGGGTGCATGGACAATCACAGATTCATTTAGCTAGTCATATCATTTACACATGTGACGATCCTTGCAGTAACGGTGCATGTGCGAGATTATCATAGCTGCGTTGGATCAGCACATTAGTTCATTGTCTGTAGAGGAACACTCTCACAATAAAGGATAAAGAAATTTTACAAAAGCAAAAATGTTGTCGTTGATAACAGGTTTATTTCATTGTAGTTCAGTCTGTAAAGTTGCACCTGTAACTAAATAAATACAATTGCAATAAGCAAAGAAAAAGAAAAACCATACATAACATACAACTACATTTTATCCTAGAAATGATTAGCTGTGCTTAATTAAATCCTACAGCAGATAGGAGGGTTGGTTAAAGCCCAGTGAAAGCAAATGAATAGAAATCTTTACAATCTTTGATGACCTTTAATGAAAAGCAAATTAATTATTTATAAGGCCAGCAGATGGGGAAGAGAGATTTGTCATGCAGATGGTTAAATAAGAGAGCGTTAAACTGCTCAGCTCTATGATCATCACAGGGCTGTATCCTCAGTGGGATTAATGCAGATCACTGAAGAATAAATACCTCACCTTTCACAGCTGGAGTACTGATTGATGTAAAATGTAATCTATATTTGCCTATTTCCTATACGCTGTGTTTTTTTCCAAAAAATTGCTCTACAAAATATCATAACGTGCATATATACACTATAGCTGATTGCATTTTTGACTGACGACAATGTACATCACCATATTCTACAAAACAAAACAGCTTTCACTGGGCGATTATAGACCAAAAACATCCAGGATGATGTTTCATTAATAAGATTGTTTTCGCAAAAGATTATGACTACAGTAAATGATTGCCGATAAAAAAAAAATTCCCATTTTAGCCAATATTGATCTTATGTGTATGGCCTGTGTTCCTTAAAAAGTTATTAGAGGATAGTACATCGGCAACCTTTTCTTAGGATAGGCCCTCTATGTAGGATAATAGGAATTATATCCCGGTACCCTACCAGTCAGCAGACTAAAAGATAAGACATCAATGTTATATCCTTGTAAAACCCTTTAACAAGTCATAATTAAACTGTAATCAGCTCATCATTTGACATTGTGGACTTCACACTCTATGAACATGATTTGATGTAGTGGAGGCAAAAATTTATTCAGAAACAAGAATGGTATGTCTTCCCAACTTCATTTCATTATAACATCAATGAGTAGCCACTGACATGGGATGCTTTTGCATATGCAATGCTCTATTGTTCAGTGACCCACAGGGGGAGGAGAGGATGGGAGTGGTAGTTG
Organism: Bufo bufo; assembly: GCF_905171765.1. NCBI lineage: Eukaryota > Metazoa > Chordata > Amphibia > Anura > Bufonidae > Bufo > Bufo bufo. The sequence goes on from NC_053389.1 coordinate 478,368,413, forward strand.
TGCCACTAATAGTTCAAGGTGGCTATCCTCACTCCCGCACTCCCTGGGGACATGCAGTGATTGGAGGGTGCACCATTTTCTTCTCTCGGGGCACACCCTGGACTTTGTGGTGGCTCCTGTCTGGTGTTAGTTGGGATGTCCTTGATGGTAAATTGTTAACAGGGTACAAGGTAGAAGAGCAGGAGTAGGGTACCTGTGAATTTATGGTTGTGTAGTCAATGACCATTCCCTTTTGGTTGCAATAAATACTGTAAAGTCTCTCTTTACTGTAGGGACTATGGAGATAGACAGATGGCTGCAATAGGAACAGTTCAGTAGTAATTTACACAATAGTGCTCTTCCCAAAGGCTGTGTATGGGCAGCAATGATGATGGTGGTAATACTCCCTGAGTCTCTCCCTCTCTAGATATGCTTCTCAGTCCCCCAAATAATCACAGGTGTGCAACATATTTTTCCTTAACTCCCTCTGCAATGCTTAGTCTGACGGGTGCAGGTGCATGATTGGTTGGCCAGACTGTCTCTGAAGTGTGGAAGGTATCAGAGTTAGTTAAACCTTCCCACATGCAGTAAAGTCTTAGTGCCATAGACAAGCAATATCCTACTGCCTATCCAAAGCACTACCCTGCAATTCTCAGCTATCAATGGAATCTGGTCTCTTTCTCTCAGGGGTATCCTCTGTGTTCAGTAGCTTCGCTGGCAGTACAGTGCTCTCTGCTGCCCATAATCAACCATCAAGAATACATAGTGTTGTGGAAATTTTATTAGGATGTGTTTCTAATCTATTGTGTATTGTCATCATGTCTCTCAGTGTCAGGGTAAACCATGGGAGTGGATATCTTCCTGTGTATGTACTGTCACAGCTGCTGGGCGCAGAGGTCTCCGTCGGCGAATGGTCCATGGGCTATGCACTTGGCTGTGGGCCGGGGAGACTGATGTGTTCAGGAGAGCAGTGTTTTCTTGGCGAATGTATGGATGCCGGCTAGGGCCCCCGCGCAAGACGCAGATTTATTGGCTTGGCGTGGATGCATTTGTTAGGAGAACAATATATGAAAGGAACGTGCGTTTGTTGTCTCTAGTGCGCCTGATCAGCCGCTGGAGATAATGACGTTGTTCTGTAAATAAAAATGCATGAGGATCATAGTAACTTTATTTGGCATTGATCACTGAGCAAGGCTGGATAAAGTTAACTCCAGTGGTAATGGGAGGTTATTGTAAACATGTGTTTGTTAGCTGGCTATGTTATTTTAAATGCTTATATGTCATCACTTCCTGTATGTCATCACTTCCTGCTTCCTTGTTACATGAAGTAAGTGGTCGGGTGACGGGCCTGCCCCTTTTTCGATTGTGCCACCTTTTGTGAGTAAGAAATAAAAGTGAAAGAGAGTGGGCAGGAGAGAGGGAGTGCTCAGCAAGAACTCATGATAACACCTTTGTCTGTGTCGTGAAGAGATTTACCTTTCCTTACACAAAGTCTGATGCGAGCGGATTTCTATTACAAATATTTCTATTACAATAGTGTTTTAACAGCAAATCAGAACGGTTAACCCTCTTGATGACATTCACCGTATATGTACAGCAGATGTCGTCTCTTCAAAGATGGCACCCACTCCGGGCGGAGCCTAGCCGCAGAACAGATGGCAGCGTAATGCTGTAGCTCCTCTGCACCCGAGCATTGAATACCCAATTTACAGCAAGCGACCGGGCCTAATAATGGTGAAATAAGGGAAGGAGAGGGGACCTGACCAGCTGGACACCAGCAGACCATGAAAAAACCAGCAGGATATGCAGAAATTTCTTAAGAAGAGAGAGGAGCAGGGGCATGTAGCGAAACCCAAGATGGCAGAGGTCTCCCTTATGGCGCCACACAGCGCTGATGATTCCGATCCAGAGAGAAAAGACACCGATAATACCAATATTTCAAGAGCTTTTCTCACAAAGGCACTGGAATAAGCACTGAAACAGGTTCTAACCGAACTTTCAGACAAAGGCAGAACTATCACAAGTAGGAAACCGGGTGGAATCCCTGGAGAATGTGGCCACAGATATAGTGGCGCACTCCACAGCACTAGCAGGCCAACTAAATACGCACACAGAAGAAATTAACAGGGCCCCATTTATGATAGAGGACCAAGAAAATCGGAGCAGGCGGAGAAACATACAGATCAAAGGCCTCCCAGAGTTTTGGGCCACCGAAGCCCTGCATAAGGTGGCAATGGAACTGTTTACAGAATTGATAGGTCAAGAAAGAGCACAATCCATAGTAATTGAGCGCATTCACCGAGCACTGAGACCGCCACCGAAGCCATTGGAGAGACCGCGGGATGTGATCTGCGGCCTCTTATCATATGTCGATACGGCAAGCCTACTATCTGCAGCCAGGGAGAGGCATAGAATTACCTACGAAGGAGCTGACCTGGTGGTTTATCAAGATGTAGCCCCGTCCACACTGGCCAAAAGACGTATGCTCAAACCGCTTCTGGAAACACTCCGAACAGCTAAGTGGCTTTATCCATTTGGTCTGTCTATAATGAAAAACGGCAAACGCATTACCATCCACACGCCAGATGATCTGGAGAAAGCCTGGCAGCTACTTGAAATACCTCTGGTGGAAGTTCCATCGTGGCTACCAATCCCATTTAACACCTACCTGCCGACACTTCCTCGTCTTGGACCTTGCCAAGCCGATAGAACGGTCACTTCACGGAGATGGTCTGCTCTTGGGGGTTCTTCTCCCCCCCCCTTCGCCTTTCTCCTGCTGACTTTATGGAACCTGAGGGAGAAATCCTCGGCGCCATTTTTTTCTCATGTGCCTTATGTAAGCCGACTGTTGATTTAGCTTATGGTACTCTATCTTTTCTTTTTAATTCCTACCTTTGTCCTCCTTTCCTTCTTACTGCCCTGTTTTTCGTTTGGTGCACAAACAAAAAAAAGAGGATGAAAAGGAACCTGTATCTCTGGTGTCCCAGGAGACAAAACAGCTTGCTGTGTGAGATATAGATTCATATCTTAGGTTTTGCACGTAGAAGAATGTCCTCATGGGCTATACCTCCGATGCATCCTATGAGGATTAATATGCGATAATCAATTTATCCCGGTTCATTGGTCATTATACTGTTATTGTTTTTGTTTTGTGTTATATTGGGTGAATATACTGGCTTATAGAGCTAGGAAGTTGTTAATTTACTCACCCTTGATTACAACACCTCCGTATTATATATCAACTCCACTAAACATAGCCATGATAGGGGGTATCATGGCTATGTTTAGTGGAGCTGATATATAATACCGACTCATTCAAGGGTATACTCTTAGGCCTTAGGCCCTGGTGAGCTTTTGGGTACTGGATAGCGGCCTACTTAAGGCCGTTTCTGATTACCCATCAGAACCCAGTTTGGATTTAGTGTTACCCAACAATTTAGTTACCTCCATCTTCCCACCCTTTGCCCCTTTTATTTTTCACCTCTTGCTTTCCTAGACACCATCCCTAACCCTCCCCCACCCCTCCTCACCGCCATTGTTGTCAGTTTGTCCTTGAGACGTGAGCTTTGTCTGGCACTGCTAGACTGTACCTGAGCAGTATAGAGCATCTCAAAGTAAATACATATGGCGGACATACCAATCGCCACTTTTAATGTAAAGGGCGTGAATTCCCCTAACAAAAGGGTTCAATTAGCTCTCCTGTTGAGAAAACTTAAATCCCAAATAATATTTTTACAGGATACTCACTTTAAACAAGAGAGTATCCTGAAAGTGCCTCTATATCCATTCAAACAATGGTACCATAGTTGTCATCCCTCATCAGCATCCAAGAGGGTTTCAATAGGTTTCCACCATACGGTTCCCTTCACTTTCCAACAACAACTAGCGGACGCGGTAGGCAGGCTGCTGATATTAAAAGGGGAAATAGGCACGCAAAAAAAATACTCTAGCAAACTTCTACGCACCCAATACCTCTACGGTGACCTGGCTTTTAAAAGCTCTCGACACCTTAAAAGCATTCGCGAATGGCCCGGTAGTACTGGGCACGGATCTTAATCTAGTCCTCAATCCACAAATTGACTCATCAGGAAAATCCCATATTTCTCAAAGACATCTGAGTAGACTACATAAGAAATTGCAAGAATTGTCCCTTAATGACATATGGCGATACCAAAATCCATCAGAGAGGGATTATTCCTTCTATTCCATCCCGCATGCCTCTTTTCAGAGGTTAGACTATATTTTGTCTCCACATCTCTCTTTCAGAATAGTGAGGCCAAGATAGGGGTTATTACAATCTCAGATCATGCTCCCTGTGTGGCCTCTCATGCCCTGTCCTCCCTGCCCCGCAGGAGCTGGAATTGGAGACTAAACGAGTCATTACTACATGACTCCAGACACTGTGAGCAGATCAAAAACACTTTATTCTTCATTAACGCCACTCCTGGTTGCAACTATCCAATTGTGTGGGAAACACACAAAGCGGTTGTGAAGGGGAGCTTCATACAGTCCTGATCAAAAGTTTAAGACCACTTTAAAAATGGCAAAAAATCATATTTAGCATGGCTGGATCTTAACAAGGTTCCAAGTAGAACTTCAACATGCAACAAGAAGAAATGGGAGTGAGACAAAACATTTTTTGAGCATTCAATTTTATGAAAACAACGAATAAACTGAAACAGGCTGTTTTTCAGCTGATCAAAAGTTTAGGACCACACCCCCCCAAAAAAGAAATCCAACTTCCAAACATGAACTCAGTAATGAGTAGCTCCGCCGTTATTGTTGATCACTTCAAAAATGTGTTTCGGCATGCTTGATGCAAGCGTTTCCATGAGGTGTGTGGGAACATTTCTGTGGTGAAGACGGCCGCACGAAGGCCATCTACTGTCTGGAACTGTTGTCCATTTTTGTAAACTTCCCTTGCCATCCTTCCCCAAAGGTTCTCAATTGCATTTAGATCAGGGGAACACGCAGGATGGGCCAAAAGTGATGTTATTCTCCTGGAAGAAGTCCCTTGTCCTGCGGGCATTGTGTACTGTAGCATTGTCCTGTTGAAAAACCCAGTCGTTACCACACAGACGAGGGCCCTCAGTCATGAGGAATGCTCTCTGCAACATCTGGACATAGCCAGCGGCCGTTTAACGCACCTGCTGAAGCTCCATTGTTCCACTGAAGGAAAAAGCACCCCAGACCATTATGGCGCCCCCTCCACTGTGACGCGTAGAAAACATCTCAGGTGGGATCTGCTTGTCATGCCAGTAAAGTTAAAAACCATCAGGACCATCAAGGTTACATTTTTTCTCATCAGAGAATAAAACTTTCTTCCACCTTTGAATGTCCCATGTTTGGTGCTCTCTTGCAAAGTCCAAACGAGCAGTTCTGTGGCGTTCAAGGAGACGAGGTCTTTGAAGACGTTTTTTGTTTTTGAAGCCCTTCAGTCTCAGATGCCGTCTGATGGTTATGGGGCTGCAGTCAGCACCAGTAAGGGCCTTAATTTGGGTAGAGGATCGTCCAGTGTCTTGACAGACAGCCATTTGGATCCTCCGGCTCAGTGCTGGTCAAATTTTTTTGGGTCTTCCACTTGACTTTTTTGTTCCATAACCCTCAGGATCATTTAAGAAATTCCAAATGACTGTCTTACTGCGTCCTACCTCAGCAGCGATGGCGCGCTGTGAGAGACCCTGCTTATGCAGTTCAACAACCCAACCACGTTTAAAATAGGAGCGTTTTTTTGCCTTTGCCATCACAACGTGTGACTACCTGACAGAAAATGACAATGAATCAGCATCTTTGCACAGATTTGGCCTTTTAAAGGCATGTGGTCCTAAAATTTAGATCAGCTGAAAAACAGCCTGTTTCAGTTTAATCATTATTTTCAATTAATTGAATTCTCAAAATGTTTTGTCTCACTCTCATTTCTTCTTGTTGCATGTTGAAGCTCTACTTGGAACCTTGTTAAGATCCAACAATGTAAAATATGTTTTTTTGCCATTTTTCAAGTGGTCTTAAAATTTTGATCAGGCCTGGGATCCAGGATTAAGAAGGAAAAGCAAAAAGCTATAGACTCCATTTTAGCTCAAATAGCGACACTGGAAAGAATCCATAAAAAATCCACTACCATAAAAGTGCAGGAGGACTTAATAGCCCTTAGGGTGGAGCTGAAAAAACTGTTGTTTCAGAGAGTAACTAAAAACATGCTTTATTTCCAACATAAATTATATGCGCACGGTAACAAAGGTACTAAAATGATGACCTCTTTATTGAAAAAAGCCAAACAATCATCTTACATATCTAAAATCAAGGACCATGATGGGGTCACCCAACTAGATACTCCTTCTATAGCGAAATCTTTTCAGGAGTTCTACTCCGAACTATATAACCTAAATAAAGATAACACACAAGAAGAATCGACTAGGAAAACTAACTTAACTTCCCAATTCTTAAGTTCTCTAAACTTACCCTCGCTCTCGGAGGAACTAGGAGCCCATCTCACAAGGCCAATCACTCAAACAGAGGTACGGAAGGTAATCCATAGCTTTGCTCCGGGTAAGAGCCCAGGACCAGATGGTTTCCCTTTTTTATACTTAAAAAGTTTCAGGAAAACCTGATCCCACATTTCACAGAAGTTTGTAATAGACTGCTGAGAGGGGGTCTTTTCCCAGGCAGACACAGGAATCGTGTGTGGTGCTCATACCCAAAGAAGGGAAAGATCCGATGAGCTGTGGTAGTTACAGGCCGATATCATTATTGAACATTGATCTTAAGATATGGGCAAAAATATTGGCCTTGAGACTCAGCTCTGTGCTACCGATGCTTATAGGATGTGAACAGTCGAGATTTGTGAAGAGCAGAGAAGGAAGGGACAATGCCCACAGGATTTTCCATTCTATCCACGTGGCTCATAGGAAGAAATTCCCATTGGTCCTGTTGAGTAGAGATGGCCTTGCGGTTCGCCCGGCGGTCGTTTCGCGGCGAACTTTGCGTGTTTGCGATTCGCCGAACATGCGAACATATGTAGAAATTTGCGCACGCCATATTCTTTTACATTGTGAAGAACTTTTACCCATGACACATCCATCAGGTGGTACAAGACAGCCAATTGAGACATTTCAGCACATGGACATACCCCTACCTTATAAATAAACCTGATCTGGCCACCATTTTACATTCAGTGTTTTGCCAGTGTAGGGAGAGACTGCTGTGTGGAGCAGGGACAGGCTGTTAGGGACACCAAACGCTAGCTAACAGGGCCACAAAAGTCATTTTTAGCACTAGTATAGGTGTGCTATCGATATGTGTGATACACAGAGGGGTGCGATATACTTAGAATATACTTTTATAATGAGTCAAAAACACATAGATCTATATAGTGATCACCTGGAAGTCAGGGGCCTAGGGGCTAGGGGCTTACTAGGGCCATTTTTATATAGGGTAAGGTTCCGGACGGGGTCGCTCTTATCAGGGCAGGTGGTCTATGGTTAGGCTATCAGGGCCAGAATAGCACCCCCCTGTAGGGCAATATCAGGGACAGTTCTTTGACCACCCTGTCCTTCAATACCACATCATCTAGCCCAGGGATGGATGTTTTTTTGCTTTCCCTCCTGGATTCATCGATGTGCACTGGAACCCCCCGGATTGTGGTATGACATATGGTTTCTGATTTGGTGCCGCCGAGCACCTGATTTAGTGCCTACCACATCTATGCCTACCACATTATTGCTTTTTGGTTAACTTTAATAATTTAATTTATTTTCATTTTGAGGGATATCTTTCCCATTCACACGTCCGCAAAATGGGTCTGCATCCGTTCCTCAATTTTGCGGAACGGGTGCAGACCCATTCATTTTCAATACGGCCAGAATGTGCTGTCCGCATCCGCGGATCCGCACTTCCGCATCTTTGCTTCTGTTTCCGCAAAAAAATTGAATATGTCCTATTCTTGTCCGCAATTGCAGACAAGATTAGGCATTTTCTATTATAGTGCCGGCGATGTGCGGTCCACAAATTTCGGAATGCACATTGCCGGTGTCCGTGTTTTGCGGTTGACGTGTGAATGGACCCTCATAGTAAAATTATTAAAAGTTACGTTTTATCTTCATGTATATTCTAATGGATTGCATTCCTTGTACAATGTTATAATATACTTTCTATGTTAGAAAGTATATTATAGTGCATTTGTATTGTGCTGCAGTTGTAGGCGGTTCTGCTGCGATACTGCAGGTATATAGAGGGACAAGCGTTATTGGAACAAATAATTTCTACTGGTATGATATACCAGTCGTCCCCCAAAAAAACAGATTGAAGCGGGGTGTTATATACCAATATACTTTCCTTTATAGTGCATTTGGTACTGTATAGAGCATTTGCGCATGCGCGTACGCAAAAAATTATATTGCCGATATTTCGCATTGAAAACAAAAATGAATGGAGATTGCAAATTTGAATAATACATCTGGTATGTCACTGTCCATGTTGTGGGACTATTTGTGCACTTCTAGTAATTATTTCTTGGCTGCAAATATGAGCTGAAGGTTTTTTCAGGTTCGCCTGCCATTAAAATGAATGGGGACCCGCCGCGAACGTGCGGTTCGCGAACATTTGATCGTGTTCGCGAACCACCCCGGCAGATGTTCGTCCATCACTACTGTTGAGTATTGATGCTGAAAAAGCATTTGACAGGGTCAATTGGCTTTTTATGAAACAAACACTTCGCAAATATAATATCCCTGACATGTTTATACAAGCATTTGTATAAAAAAAATTCGTTATATAGTCAGCCACATGCAAAACTAAGTCAATGGGATTATGTCACCCACATTCGAGATTTCGAATGGAATGAGACAGGGATGCCCCCTGTCCCCCTCTCTGTTATGGTAATTGAGACATTGATTCAGTCAATTCGCCTAGATCCATTGATTAAAGGAATCCAATATGGTGAGAGAGATCTCAAATGTACTGCATTCGCAGACAACCTCTTATTTTTAGTTACTAACCCAGGAGTAGGGATCCAAGCCCTAAATGATAAACTTAATGAGTTCAGCTTATTTTCGGACTTCAAAGTCAATTCTACTAAATCCGAGCTGTTAAACATAACGCTATCCAGTGAAGAACTATCTAGCCTGGGTGAGGTCTCTCCTTTTCCAATATCGAAAAGACCATTGACATACTTAGGCATAAAGATTCCTAGTGATCTTAGGGATCTATATGAGGTGAATTATATTACCCTGATATTAACAGTTAAGGAGCTCTTAAAGAAATATGACATTTCGTTCCTATCGTGGATGGGCCAGAAGAATGTACTTAAAGCATATGTCTTCCCCAAAATCCTATACACACTCCAGATGGTCCCAATTAGCTTACCTAAAAGCTTCTTTCTAGACCTTAAACAGTGCCCTCTTCAAAAGCTATCTCTGGAACAGGAAGAAATCCAGAATCTCGTATCAGGTTTTAACCAGGCGTCGGAAAGAGGGAGGATTGGGGATGCCCGATCTACGATTATATTATCAGGCTATACAACTGAATAGATGGATAGAAATGGTAGATCCAAGGAGAAAGACTGACGTAACTAAGTTAGCGGAATTCTCCACAGGTCCATTATTTCAGAGATACCTGTGGTTGCCTCAGATGATTTCCCCTGATCCCGATAGTTGCGATCCTATTCTAAGGGGTCTATGGGAAGCATGGCATAAACTGCGGACTGCTCATAATAGAGAACTTTCCCCACTGATGCCGGTTAGTCTCTTACCAGACCTTATGGGAACACCTCTGGGGATATACCGGGAACTCTAGAATCTTTTCTCGGCCACCACTCTAGGGGAATTTTTCAAGAATCCTCGGTTCCCACCCCATGAAGCTCTCCCTGCACACTTAATACCACCAACCTCTCTGACCCTTTGTCGGTCCCACTTTAGAACAATCTGCCACAGTGCTCTGAAGAAATATAACATAAGAGACTCATTGACCCCTTTTGAAAAGATAAGTCTCCCAAACTTTGAAATCTAGGAAGATTTCTTCCATTTACAGCCAGGACCATAAATATTGGGACATCAACACATCTCTAACACTTTTGGCTCTATACACCACCACAATGGATTTAAAATGAAACGAACTAGATGTGCTTTAACTGCAGACTGTCAGCTTTAATTTGAGAGTATTCACATCCAAATCAGGTGAACGGTGTAGGAATTACAACAGTTTGCATATGTGCCTCCCAGTTGTTAAGAGACCAAAAGTAATGGGACAATTGGCTTCTCAGCTGTCCCATGGCCAGGTGTGTGCTATTCTCTCATTATCCCAATTACAATGAGCAGATAAAAGGTCCAGAGTTCCTTTCAAGTGTGCTATTTGCATTTGGAATCTGTTGCTGTCAACTCTCAAGATGAGAACCAAAGAGCTGTCACTATCAATGAAGCAAGCCATCATTAGGCTGAAAAAAACAAAACAAACCCATCAGAGAGATCGCAAAAACATTAGGCGTGGCCAAAACAACTGTTTGGAACATTCTTAAAAAGAAGGAATGCATCGGTGAGCTTCGCAACACCAAAAAACCCGGGAGACCACAGAAAACAACTGTGGTGGATGACCGAAGAAAAACACCCTTCACAACAGTTGGCCAGATCAAGAACACTCTCCAAGAGGTAGGTGTATGTGTTTCAAAATCAACAATCAAGAGAAGACTTTACCAGAGTGAATACAGAGGGTTCACCACAAGATGTAAACCATTGGTAAGCCTCAAAAACAGGAAGGCCAGATTAGAGTTTGCCAAACAACATCTAAAAAAGCCTTCACAGTTCTGGAACAACATTCTATGGACAGATGAGACCAAGATCAACTTGTACCAGAGTGATGGGAAGAGAAGAGTATGGAGAAGGAAAGGAACTGCTCATGATCCTAAGCATACCCCCTCATCAGTGAAGCATGGTGGTGGTAGTGTCATGGTGTGGGCATGTATGGCTGCCAATAGAACTGGTTCTCTTGTATTTAGTGATGATGTGACTGCTGACAAAAGCAGCAGTATGAATTCTGAAGTGTTTCAGGCAATATTATCTGCTCATATTCAGCAAAATGCTTCAGAACTCATTGGACGGCGCTTCACAGTGCAGATGGACAATGACCCAAAGCATACTGCAAAAGCAACCAAAGAGTTTTTTTAAGGGAAAGAAGTGGCATGTTATGCAATGGCTAAGTCAATCACCTGACCTGAATCCGATTGAGCATGCATTTCACTCGCTGAAGACAAAACTGAAGGGAAAATGCCCCAAGAACAAGCAGGAACTGAAGACAGTTGCAGTAGAGGCCTGTCAGAGCATAACCAGGGATGAAACCCAGCATCTGGTGATGTCTATGCGTTCCAGACTTCAGGCTGTAATTGACTGCAAAGGATTTGCAACCAAGTATTAAAAAGTGAAAGTTTGATTTATGATTATTATTATGTCCTATTACTTTTGGTCCCTTAACAAATGTGAGGCACATATGCAAACTGTTGTAATTTCTACACCGTTCACCTGATTTGGATGTAAATACCCTCAAATTAAAGCTGACAGTCTGCAGTTAAAGCACATCTAGTTTGTTTCATTTTAAATCCATTGTGGTGGTGTATAGAGCCAAAAGTGTTAAAATTGTGTCGATGTCCCAATATTTATGGACCTGACTGTATGTGTTGCTGGGGAGCCAGGGGAGAGAGATCAAACCCCCTTTCCTAGTGGAGTGTGAGAAAGAGCTAGGTCTGATGTTGTCAGACGAGGAGGCCAAGAGAGTTGTGGTACAGGAAGCCATACAAAAGATTACACACAAAGATTTTGAGATTTCAATGGAAATCTTGGTTATCCCTAGATCCATCAAGAAATACTCACCCTCCAAAAAGGATATCACTACACACTTACTCGCAATTGCACGCTCGCTAATACCTCTACATTGGCTAGATGAGAATCCCCCTACGGTTAAGGAGTGGACGCTGAAAGTGGACCAAATCTGTCAATTTGAGGAATTGTCCAGTTGGTTGAATAGGTCTAGGACACATGACAAGTTTCTAAAAACATGGCAACCTTGGCGGGATAACAGGAACTCCCTATGATAGAGAGAAATAGCTGATTTTTATACTAGCTCTGGTTTGCTGGAGGAACGTGCAGAGCCTAAGTAACTCTAACCCCCCCCACCACCACCCACACAATTTTTTCCCTTCCATTCCCTCACCCCCCCTTCTCCCACTCAATATTATAAGTTTCGTTATTGGTAACATGAGTCCAAAATACTATAGTCAGACAAGACTAGGTATGCAAGACTTACAGTACTATAAATCCTGATTGCAATTTTATGACATAGACTGTATGTGACATGTAACATTCAACTGCTTTATGGAACGTTGATGTTCATCTGTTTATCACGAGATTTTATTGTCTTGTTTCATATATATTTTCTGTAAATTGAAAAAAAAAAATTCCCCAAAAAAAGAAAAAAAAAAGAAAAAAAGAAAAACCCACTCCAGATTGGAGCAAACACCGTAGCCACCAGGTGACCACTGTTTCATACAGCAGACACCTGGAGCTAATATCTGTGATTGGCAATAATGCCGATCGCAGACATTTAACCCCTCAGACGGTGTGGTCAAATGTGAAGACAGCATCTGTTATACTCAAAACCCGGAAGTGCAGCGCTCCTGGGGCTGGAATGGTTTCCTCTCCTCTACAGCAACTGGGGGAGTCATTCATTCTCTGTGGCAGGCTCGGTGCCGCTGAAGGATCCGAGGCTGCCACAGCTATGTTCCTATGGAGACTGTCTGTGGAAAGGCCTCCATAGGAACATAGCAAATTTCTCAGACTTCAATACTAATGCATTGGGGTCTATAACAGATGCAATCTCATGATCGCATGTTCAAGTTCTCTAGGAAAAGTGTTAAAAAAAAAACGCTTTACAGAAAAATATAAAAATTCAAATCAACCCCTTTCCCCATAATAAAAATGAATAAAAAATAATCATAGGCATCACTGCTTTCCAAAATGCCCATATTATTAAAATATGAAAATAATTATCCTATACAGCAAACGGGGTAACTATATACATATATATATATATATATATATATATATATATATATATAGAGAAAAAAAACCACTGGCAGCACCACCCTAGGAAGTATGGAAAAACGGGACGGGTGCAATGTCCAAGTACGGTAAAAGGTGCTTACCCACTTATAGAGAACAAAAATCGGACTGCACTCCAAGCAACTCTTCAGAAAATGTGTTTATTCACCCATTTGGTGGCAAAAGCGACGTTTCGGCTCAAGCATGAGCCTTTCTCAAGAAAGGCTCATGCTTGAGCCGAAACGTCGCTTTTGCCACCAAATGGGTGAATAAACACATTTTCTGAAGAGTTGCTTGGAGTGCAGTCCGATTTTTGTTCTCTATATATATATATATATATGAACAATTCAGCATTTTTTTTGTCATTTCACTACCCAAGTAAAAACAAAACCCATAAAACTGTAATTCTTTTTTTTTTTTTATTTCTTCCCATTTGGAATTTTTACCAACAGTAAAGGTACAATTAGTATAACTTATCCCCCCAAAAAAACAAGCCCTGATACGGCTATGTGAACGGAAAAAAAAATAAGTTATGGCTCCAGGAAAGCCAGGAGTAAAAATCAGAAAATCGCTATGTCCTCAAAAGGTTAAATTAACCCTTTGCAGTGATCTTCTGGAGTACTGCAATTGTCACACATTGTCCTGCAGTGCCTTTCGAGGGAAAAAATAAATGGAAGCTGCTGTTAGGACATGTTCTGGAGGCATGCTATTCTTTAAAATATTTCAGATAAATATTTGACCTAACATCTGTAGCCTGTAGTACTTATTTCATAGATTAAAAACCTACAAAGTAACATTGCCAAGCATGCAATAGTCAGAAATCTTGAAAGGAGGGTTGCACCTAAAGTGTGAAATCTTTAACTTTCACTGTAATTATGCAGACTATCTTGAATAATCTTTATGGATTATGTTGAAATTAAACTTGCCTCTTACTTTCAAACTCTGTAGCCATCCATAAAATGCTGATTTAAAATATGCATGATCACAAGTAAATCCATTATAAAAGTATTCTCAGAAACTTCTAATTACCTCATTCCTTAAAACTTGTTTTGGTATAAATACAGTACTGCTCAGTAATTATTAAAATAGATAAAAAGAAGTGCAGCCACAGCAGTACTCAGCATTTCTCCTTCACATTCATTTACTAGATTCATAGAGGAGATGAGAGGTGTGACTGGCCAAACTATTACATTATCTTCTGAATATGAAACTATAATACATATTTTATTAGCTTTAATCTTGGGCTTGGTGTAGCTGTCTAAAGAAATTATTGCCTACTTAATAACGAGTTACCATTTTCTATAGGTTTAATTTAAAGGGAAGTATTTGGTTTGTGATGTCCCTCTGCGATACGTATGAGTAAATTGGTAAATTGAAAACTGCATATTACCCTTTCCCCTTGTCAATCAAATGTGTCTCTACACAGTCTGTCGCTATGAACACTTATTAGACTGTGTCCCTCTGTATGGGACGTGGTAGATGGTAACAAGGAGTTGTCAATTTATTCTTTAATTTCTGGGAGGAATAACAGATTAATTAGCAGATTGCAGAGTTCTAAGATGTTCTAGAATTATTTAATGGGATGAGGATGTACTAAATGAGGATTATGATGTACTCAAGTACTAAAGTATTTACATCCTCAAGGGAGATGGCATAGCACAATTGCTTTAGTTTTTGAGTGTGCAGTGTTACCTTTCAGTGGAGTAGCACATTCATGCTGCATGCTATTTTTTATTAGTCATTTTACTTATGACCCTCAATTAAAGGGGCTGTCATAATGAAATATAATACCCATTTGTGAAAAATACAAACATTATATCAATAATATTAATGTAAATGAGTAAAATTACAAAGGCTTTTTTTTGGAGTAATAATAATGTTTTTGGGGATCTTATGGGGATGATTGTCACAAATAATGGGGAGGTGAAAACACCAGATAACACACAGAAGGAAATAGACCAGAGTCTAGGCCTCAAAGCTAAGGGAGAGGGATGGTGACCTCCTAGGAATCCTCTCTCTGACTCCTGCCAATATGAGTAGACCCTGAAGGTGGAAATACTCATACACCGGAACCTGGAGACCCTGGAAATCCCTAGAAGTGGTGTCAGGGAATGAGACTGCTGGTCCCTTCCCAGATGAGGGAACCAGTGTCTCCCTGAGGCATAGAAAACAACAAACACAAGCGAACAACAAAACAAAATACACTTAGCTTAAAGAAGAATGGAGGAGCAGGAGATCCAAAGGAACACCACACCAGCTCAACCAACTCCAGCAGGAAATATCAACAACATGGTAAGCAGTGCGAGTCAGAACTAAAGAGAGCCTCAGTAATGACCATAAGTTGCACCTGACAAGAGGTGTGGTCATTACCAAACAACACTGCGAGGAGAAAACAGACTGTCAGATACCCTCACGTGCCACCAGTCTCTCAGATCTTCTCACCTTTGTCATGGGAGGGACCGTGACAATGATATTGTACCAGAATCAATTTTTTCCCAAAGTTTTAGGGGCTGTGCACACGACAGCTTTCCCAGCAGAATTTGGCACGGACAGCTGGGCCAAAATTCAACCCAAAAAAAACCCACTGTGGCCGCGTCCTTGGTGCCTTCCATACAGGGACATGTCCCTTCTAAGCATGGCCTCGGCTTTAAGTCCCCCCTCCTCCATGATCCTTAGCGCTGCCTCCCATTGAGATGTATGGGAGGCAGAAAAGACACGGCCGCAAATGGGTTTCTGCAGCATTTTGGTGCAGCTGTCCGACCCAAACTTCCACTGGAAAAGCCCTTGTGTGAAAGGCCCCTCATTTTATTTCACCATACCAGTGCCCCCCCATGTCTATGTTACAGTATGTGTCGGGTGTCAGCTGCAGACAGAAGATTGCATACAAGTCAATTTACTACTTCAGACTGCTCAATAGTTAAAAGCAATTAAAGGTGCTACAAAAAGTCTAGTTGTAGCTCCAGCCTAACCTGATGAGAGTTTGCATGGAGAATATGGGCCCTTGGGAGTGTAGAGCTCCTGGGAAAAGCTGAGTCAGATGCCATGGTCACAATTAACAATTCAATCTGAGGAGTTAAATGAATGCCATTAGTGTTATCGCAGCTCACAGACACTGCCTTTGGGTGTTTGTTGTTAAAAACAGCAGAAACCCAGAGGCTATGGCACCTGCTGAGCTCGCAAGTTGGGGCCATATTTAAAGGCCCGGCATCCACCATACATGTAAGGTGATGGTCAGGAAAGGTTTAAGAGTCTAATCTGTTTATATTGCTTATTATTTGTCTTACTTTGGTGCAAAATTCTGGTGCAAACTTATACCTGGCTCCTTCCAACCAAGCCATGACCCTTTGTTGAATGAAGCAAAAAGATGTCTAAGACACTCAATACATGTGGTGCAAAGCATGTTTGCCAGTATTTTGGTGCAAATTCTGCCAGAATTCTTGTGTATCTTCATTTGTAAATCTAACCCATTGTTGGAAATGTCCTAACGTTCAAAGGGTGATCATTGGCTTTATATGTGGTGTCCATATTCTGTTACATAACTGCAGGCAGGTGGATCACAAGCTGTATTTTTTTTTTTTATAAAAGTCACAGGGGGACTGGCATTTCATATGCCATATGTAATCCCCAGTAAGCTGGAGTGAGGCACAGACCTGTCAATGAAAAGCTACAAGAAGTTTAAAAAGTTTAAAATTATGCTGAAATTATGGTGTGACAAAATGGACACATTTTTTATACCATTATTGTGGTGTAAAGTCTTAACTAAATCATTTTTTTACTTAGTTAAGCTGTAAGAAAAAAGAATGGAGCTAAGATCTAGCAGTAAACTGAAACTATGAACACAAGAGCATTTATCAGGAAGAGTTGTCTGGGTCTCGTACCAAAAATTATATTGGATCTTCAAATTAAAGGGGTTGTGTCACTTCAGCAAGTGCCATTTATTATGTAGAGAAAGTTAATACAGCCACTTACTAATGTATTTTTATTGTCCATATTGCTTTCTTTGCTGGCTGAATGCATTTTTCCATCACATTATACACTGCTTGTTTCCATGGTTATGACCACCCTACAATCCAGCTGAGGTGGCTGTGCTCACATACTATAGAAAAAAGTGCTGGCTTCTCTGGTAGCCAAGACCACAGGAGCGCACATAGGCTGGTGCTTTTTCCTATAGTCTGCATGCAGCGCCACCACTGCTGGATTGCAGGGTGGTCGTAACCAGCAAAGGAAGCAATATGGACAATCACTATACATTAGTAAGTGCCTTGTATTAACTTTCTCTACATGATAAATGCCACTTGCTGAAGTGAGACAACCCCTTTAAAGTTTTGTTTCAGTAAAATTACAAGGGGTCTGGTTGTTACTGTCATATTAGACCCTCAAATACACTTTTATTATGGCCATTTAAAATGGGCGTCGGCCTGCACACAGTTGTTACAGGTGAAATTAAAGGGGTTCTCCAGGGCTTTGCCTAAATTCTAGCTTTCAGACAATCTGTGGAAATAAGATGTTTTCACCACTACTTACCATTCCATTATGCCACCGATTTCGCAATCTGGGCTGTGCTTACGTGACCTAACCGGCTGCAGGATCTACCACTCCTTGTCTTCCTGTTCAGCTGCATAATGTACATACAGCTGATTAGGAAGACACATAAGCACATTCGGTTGAGACATCAGTCAGTCAGGCACGTAGTGGTGAAACAATATTCCTTCCACAGGTTTTCTGAAAGCTAGAATTTATTGAAGACCCAGAGAACCCCTGTTGCTAAAACAGTGGATACACTGAACACTTCTCCCTTGTTTACAGGAACTAAAACCCACTACAGGTTAAAAAATATCTGATTGCTATAACTCAGATCAGTATTCCTAGCATGTGTCTACCAGCAACATATGGGAGTAAGTAGATAGACCAATGATATTCAGATGATAGCAGCTATGTACTGCATTATATTAACAGATCACGGGACTAGAAGGAAGGTAAAGAATTATTCAAAATGTCATGCTGCTCTGCATCACCTGATTTATTGATGAGCATCATGTTGTTTCTGTATCCACAGCGACAGCAGGGGTTTATGACAAAGCAGATCATTGTAAAGATCTGGTCTATGACAGAAGATGTAAACAGAAAAAGAACTGGGAACATCTTAATAATGTGAACGCCTGGGAAAAACTTTTAGGGTGTCTTTTCCATGAACAATTATGGCAGTAACTTGGTATGTAGTGGATTTGTTAAACTGTCAGCTTGACAGGTGTTACAGTATACAATACATTGTGGTATTTTACAGCTCTTCTTGTGCGCTATTAAGAGCCATGAGCAGGTCATCATGCCATAGGGATCCTACCAATAAACCAAGATTTGTATAAATACATTGTTAGAAATCTGTTCTGTATCAAACATGAAAGATACAGATTTTTCGTGTGTTGTAAATTAGTTACATTTTTATTTGTTACCATATTTTAATTTGGTTTGAAACAGTTTACACTTCACTTCTATGTTGAGAATCACACATTTTGAGATTCGGTTTTATAACCATTAGCCTGTAGTTTTTGGTGTTTTTCTTCATAAGACATTAACCATGTGTTAGTTGACATTTATGCTATACTGGATCCACATACAGCATTTAGGTCAGGTTTTATGGTGTTTTTAAGGTGTCTGGTTGCTAAAACTACAGTTGTCAGATATTTGCTGGTAGAATATAAAGTTCTATTTTTTTTCAGGTTTGTTTCAGACCAATCTACTAAAACGGCACGTAGCGCCATTTTAGTGAACATGTTGGCAGGAAAAAAGCACTATGGCGGAAGAAAAAGGGGTCTCGCATGACCTTGAGAGGAAGTGGGGGGGGGGGGGGGGAGAGAGCTTGCCCTGATTGGCTCATCCAGGCTGATGGACAGCCTGGATGAGCCAATCAATGCTGCAGCAGGCAAGGAGGTGCCCTAGCAGAAGGTCATTCTGTGCTAGGCTGTGAATGAGGGTGGTTGCTTCTTACAATGTCTGCCGGAAAAATGATCTTAGGGAGTAAGGGAGAGTGAAAAAGAATTAAAAATCCGGGACAGTCTGAAATCAATCAAGCTTGTATTCTATTGTCAGGGCGAGAGAAGGGAAAGGCTAGGATTACAAAGAAGAAGACAGCCAGGTAGGAAGGAGTAGGAAGAGCTGTGTCTCCTAGCAGAACTGCAGCTGTTGGAAACCTCAAAAGCAGCTACCGGCTTGGGGGGTTGGAATAAGTGAAAACACGTGTTCTAACATCAATCTAGCACAGCATATAGAATACTTGTGAGAACTGTGTCAGGTCATCTCACATATTTAATTTATATTTTCTTGTTTTTAGTTTGAAAAACTGTAAACATCAGTGATTGAGAACGAAATATCAGGGTTATATCCATTTATTATCTTCACACACACAGTTCAGTTCGATTTTTTTTTTTTTGGGGGGGGAGGGGGGTAGTTATTAAATTTAATTAAACCAGCATACAGGTGATCAGTGCACCAATACACACTATGGTAACAATTTACCTGTGAGCATTAATTCCATATTAAGGGTCAGGCCTCAATCGTCTGTTTCAGTATATTCAATTTCTACACAGTTGAAATTATATATTTTTTGGGACTTGCTCAATTTAATTAAACTAGCATATATACATGATTACTGCAGCCATACACAGGGTAGGACAGCAATCTGTCTGAGTGATAATGTGAAATTGAGCGTCAAGCTTCAATCGTTGGTTTCTGTGAATTCCATTTCCACACGGTTGGAATTTAATTGTTTTTTGGGATTGTTCAATTTAATTAAATCTGCATATATACATGATTACAACAGCAATACACAGGGAAGGGAAGCAATCTACCTGTGAGTGTTAAAGTGAAATTGAACATCAAGCTTCAATTGTCCATTTCTGTGAATTCAATTTTCACACGGTTGAAATTAAAAAAACATTTTGGGAGGGGGTTCAATTTCAATTTAATTAAACCAGCATGTAGGTGATCAATACACCAATACACAGGCTAGGGCAGCAGCAATAAAGAGCAGAGGTCACATACCTCCCAAAGAACAGCTACGCCACGTTTGCTTCAGGATCTGGTGATTGCCTTGTACAAGCTGTGCAAAAGCAAAGTAAGACGTTGGCAGGCAAACACAAATGTAGGCACTAAAGCTCTATTGAACCACAAGCGGCATCGCTCCATCCTGTGGGCAAACAGAAGTGGCAGCCAGCCACCTCAGCAGCAGTTCCCCCCTCCTCCCAGTCCACCATGTGTCAGACATGCCACCTCGTCCTCTGCTCCATCGCCATCTATGTCATCTGCATGGCCAGCAAACAACTCTATGCACCCAGAAATCCAATGGTACACAAGCTTAATTCCCACCTGGCCGATTTGCTGGCGGTGCAGTTGCTGCCATACCATTTACTCAAGTCTGCTGCATTTAGGGGGCTAATGGCATGTGCTCAGCCTGGCTGGAAGATTCCTAGCCGACATTATTTCTCCCAAAAAAGCCATCTCTGCCTTGTACTCCCCCGTGGTGGACAACAAAACTCTGGTTTGCCTGTTGCTTTCTGTGGCAAATAGGTCTAATTGTGGAACTCCCCATTTCTGCCATATCTGTTAAAACACCTGACGATTCAGAGACCATTCTGCTTCTTTAGACCATAGGACCTCTTATGACGGAGAGGCTATCAGGAAGTTGTCTAAATATGGAATAATTAGAATTCCCTGTAAGTGAAGGTACTTCGTGACTTCTGACAACTTTTGAGAATACCCTTGGGGCCGAGGAGAGCCCGAATGGGAGGGCTGTGAACTGAAAGTGGTATAGCTGATCCTTTATGAAGACAGTGATTCTCAGAAATTTTCATAATTGTAGTATATTGGGACGTGATAGTACGCGTCTTGAAGGTCTATGGTTGCCATAAAGCAGTCTTGAGGGAGAATGTTTATCGTAGATTTTATCATCTCCATTTAGAATTTTTTGTAGGAGATGGATCTGTTTAACGATTTAAAATTTATTATTAAACGGTAGGATCCGTTTGGTTTCTGTACAAAGAAAACTGTAAAATAGTAACCCTTGCCCTGTTGATCTTCTGGCACTAGATGGATTACCTTCTTGTGTACCAGAGATAATATTTCTGATTCTAGGAAAGCCTGTTTTTCTTTGTGAGGCAACTTTTTGTTTATAAAGAACCGGTCTGGAGGATAAGACAGAAGCTCCAGTTTGAGGCCTTGTTTTAAGGTAGTAACCACCCATGGAGAGGCTCCTAAGTTTTCCCAGATGGAAGCAAAATGTTTTAGTCCGCCCCCCACCTGGTGTATGGCGTCAGTGTCAGGGTTGAAAAGGAATCCTCTACCTTTACCCCTAGAGAGCTGCCACTTTCTTGAACCTTTTTTCAAGCGGAAATCCTTTCTTCTTATCAGCAGCTTTATCCAGAATATCATCCAAGGTCGAGCTGAATAATCTATCTCCCTCACATGGGATTGAGAATAGGCGGTTTATAGAACTTGCATCCTCAGACCATGTATGAAGCCAGATAGCTCTTCTGGTAGCATTAGACAGGTCGGCTGACCTAGCTGTCTAAATCCGAAGATGCATCTGCCAGAAAGTTAGATGCTTTTTTCAAAGTAGGCAAGGAGGCTAAAATCTCCTCCCTCGGGGTACCTGATGCCAAGTGTTCTTCTAGCTGGTTTGGCCATACAGTTCTGGCAGTACAGGTAGATGCTATGCTGGGGCACAACATCGCTGTATTTGTCTCCCATGATTTTAACAAATTTTCACATTTCTCATCCATGGGATCTCTTAGGAGGCCTGTGTCTTCTTCAAACGGGAGGGAGTTTCTTTTAGAAATCTGTGCCACTGGGGAATCTACTTTGGGTGTCTTATCGCACAGATTAGAGTCAGACTCTGAAAAGGGGTATTTGCATTTAAAGGAATTTGTTACGGACGACCTCTTTTCCGGATGTCTCCACTCCCTGGATATAAGGGCTTTAATATGGTTATGGATGGGAAAGGTTCTTTCTTTCCCCCAGCCCTTAAAACATTTGGTCCTGGATGGAATGTGTTTCTTTAACATCTTCTATATTCATAGTGGCTCTTATGGTTTTTAGAAGTTCCTGTTTCTTTCTGAAGAAAGAGGTTTTCCAGAATCATCAGAGGAGGAGGAGTCTGAGTCTGATAACAATTCCCCTTCATCTAGATCAAAGGCTGTATCAGAAGCAAAGGATCTATGCAAGGTAAATGGGCCAGGGGATTGTGGCATAATCTTTGAGTCCACCTCCGCATTAACCTCTTCCTTTATCATAGCCCTCATGGTTTTAAGGAAGGAGGGCGACTCATCTGTAACTATCTTCTCAGTGCATTTTGGGCACAAAGGCTTTTTGGATTTAGAGGAGAAAGACTTGCGACATATGGTAAATTTTTTGCGCACCGGGTCTCCACTTGCTGGTTTAGGCATCAAGGTCTCTCTGCCCTAGTAGATTAAGAAAAAAAAACTTTTTATAGGGCCAGGGAGAGATAGAGAGACCAACACCTGCACAAAGGGTGGATTTTTTAAGGAGACATACTATCAACACCCTGTGAAGAGACCAAGATAAAGGCCCCCTTAACACTGATGGGAGAAGGGAACTGAAGACAGTATTTAAGAAAAAAAAAAAATCTCTCCAATGGGGAGGAGGCTTACCGGGCTGAGGGCTGAGGTAGAGGGATCCACAGGCTTTTTCGCGGCATCCGTGTCCCCCAGGGCAAGCATGGTTGCAAGCATGGAGCGAGGGTAGAAACTAAAAATTCCTCCCTCTCCTTTTAACTGGAATGCCGCGCCACCGGAAGCGCCGCATGCTCACGAGATTCTCTTGCCCAAGGAGAATCTCGCCTGGTGATGTCATACGTCGGATCCCCCGTGAGTTCCCCTTACCTAGGAACTTGCGCGCGTGCCCGGGGAAGCCTGCATGCAGGGCTTACTCCAGAGGAACGAGTAAGGGAGGCCATGCGTCCCCAGGGTACCCGTTCCCTGCTCCAGCCCTCCCACATCGTGGGGATTAATCCACAGCTAAGAAAAAAAAGGCTGGGCGAAGGAGGTACCTGGCACTCCGGGTATGCGTGGAAGCCTCTCCTGAGGACAGGAAACAACGACTGAATAGGTAAGGGGAGGAGGCCTTTAGAATCTTGTGCTTCTTCGTTGTTTCCTGTCCTGGGGGCGGGGACACCTTCCTGTGAGTACCGTTGTGGAGGCGCCAGGGGAAAAAAAAAATATTAAAAGTGAAATAAGTGTTTTTAACAATAAAAAAATTAAATAAAAAAAAAAGCCCCTTTTCCATATAAAGAGACATATAAAATTGTAAAAAATATAAAAATAAAAAAAAGATATATTAGGTATAACCGCATGCGTAACAACCTGCTCTATAAAAATATCACATGATCCACCCCATCTGGTCAACACTGTAAAAAGAAAAATAATAAAAACTGTGCTAAAAAAGTCATTTTTTATCACCTTTCATCACAAAAAGTGTAATACCAAGCCATCAAAAAGTAGTATGTATCCTAAAGTAGTACCAATAAAACTCATCTCACCCCACAAAAAATGAGCCCCTACCTAAGACAATCTCCAAAAGAAAGAAAGAAAGAAAAAAAATATGGCTCTCAGACTATGGAGACACTAAAACATGATTTTTTTTTGTTTCAAAATTGCTTCTATTGTGTTAAATGTAAAAAAAAAAAAAGTGGACATATTAGGTATCACCGCATCCATAACAACCTTCTGTATAAAAATACCACATTACCTAACCCCTCAGATGAACACCGTAAAAAAAATATATATATATATATATATAAAAACTGTGTAAAAAAAAAGCCATTTTTTGTCACCTTACATCACAAAAAGTGTAATACCAAGCGATCAAAAAGTCATATGCACCCTAAAATAGTACCAATCAAACCGTCATCTCATACTGAAAAAAAATTAGCCCCTACATCAGACAGTCGCTCAAAAAATAAAAAATAAACTATGGCTTTCAGAATATGCAGACACTAAAAATTTTTTCAAAAATGCTTTATTATGTAAAACTGAAACGAACAACAATTACAAGATCCTTACACGTTGGTATAGGACTCCAGTTAAGTTGCACCATTTTTACCCATCGGTCCCCAACACCTGTTGGCGTTGCCAAACAGAGGTTGGTTCCATGCTCCACATTTGGTGGGACTGTCCTGGCGTTGCCCCATTGTGGCAAGACGTTTTTGCTCTATATAATGCTCTTTACCGGTCTACTATATCTCCTTCCCCTTTGATTGCTTTGCTCTCTATATTCCCGGGCAGGATCAAACATGTCAAAAAAGGAGTACTTAGAACATTTGTTCTTTCTATGAGACAGATCATCCCACGTCAGTGGAGATCTTCGGACAGTTTGCAGAGAATTACGTGGATACGTGCCCTAGATGCCCTATTCAGGATGGAGGAGATGGAAGCCGAGGCCTTTAACCAAATCCAAACATTTACACTGACCTGGGAACCCTGGCAGCAATTTAGGACCTCTTCTCGTTTCCAAACCTGGCTGGGCACAGGTGATTGCACCTGGCCTCCTTGATATGCTTTCTGGTCATTCTCCCTATTCCCACCCTCCTCCCTCTTCCCTTCCCTCCTCCCTTCCCTCCCCTGTCTTTTGTTTGTCGTGTTGTGTCCTTGTCTGTCCCCCTGTCTGTGCTAGTTTAACGCTTTAGTCTGTTTCACTATGAGTTACATATTAGTAGCCTTTTGTTTAACTTGCCATTATTGAGTAATATAGGAATTTGACCTGAGTTCCTATGACCTTTCCTTTCAGCAGTCAAGGCTCTTCAAGTTACACTTTTTGCACCTCTCATTGCTGAATCACTCCTTAAGTATTTATTTTGTGGTAATTGTCTTCTTTGGTCCACATTGTTGCTGCCCAAGGAGCTATGTTGTTCTCCAAATACATCCTTGCACTATAGTATACGTTTCATGTGGATCTGGAATTGGAGATATCTTTTTCATACAATGTCATTGTTGCTATGTTTGATTGATGTGTTTTTTCTATATAATAAAAATAGATTCAACACTAAAACTGAAACGAACAACAACAAAAAAAGTAGTTATAGTTAGTATTGTCGCATCCGTTACAACCTGATCTATAAAAATACCACATGATCTAACCTGTCAGATGAACATTGTTAATGACAAAATAAAAACGGTGCCAAAACAGCTATTTTTTTTGTTACCTTGCCTCACAAAAAGTGTAATATAGAGCAACCAAAAATCACATGTACCCTAAAATTATACCAACAAAACTGCCACCTTATCCCGTAGTTTCCAAAATTGGGTCATTTTTTTGTAGTTTCTACTCTAGGGGTGCATCAGAGGATCTTCAAACTTGCATCATGGCAACTTAAAATTATCCCAGTGAAATCTGCCCTCCAAAAACCATATGAGATCTAGCCCTGCTGGCGGTGCCACATCTTGCCACTGTTGCTGGCTGGCTGCCGCCATTATGCCACTGCTGCTATCCGCCTACCATCACATACTGTATGGCTGCTGCTACCACTTCCATCATGCCACTGCTGGACCTGTCTACCATCACGTTCTGTATGGCTGCTGCCTCCATCATGCCACTACTGAGACCTACCTACATTTACATTCCTTACAGCTGCTGCTGCCTCCTTCATGCCACTGCTGCGACCTGCCTGCATTCATGTTCTGGATGGCTGCTGCTGCCACCTCCTTTATGCCACCACCGCCATCATGCTACTGCTACAAACTGCCTACCATCACATTCTGTACAGTTTCTGCTGCTGCCTTGATCATGCCACTACTGAGACCTGCCTACATTCACATTCCTTACAGCTGCTGCTGACGCCTCCTTTATGCCACTGCTGCGACCTGCCTGCATTCACGTTCTGCATGGCTGCTGCCAAGACTGCCATCATGCCGCTGCTGTGGCCTGCTGACCATCATCGTCTATAAGGCTGCTGCTGCCTCTATCATGCTGCTGCCTGAATGCCAAGTTGTACCATATGGCTGCAGTCACCGTTGCCATAGCTGCTGCTGCCCTTCGTTGCTAATCCCCTACTGCCACCACCATTAACGCAAAGCATCTGTTACCACTATTACTACTACTACTACCACCCATGTACAGCCTTTTATGTTCCATGCTATGCTGCATTCCACTATATCCGTACCATACCCTTTCCAAATCCACTCTACACTGCTGCTGCTCCCAATTAAAAGGGAGTTTTTTTTATGCTCATTAGCCACGTTTTCTTCTGACAATCAACACTTGCATGTCTGACCAAGGCATAATTTTTGGATGCTTGGTCCCCAAGCCACATTTTTTTAATCCCTTAGCACCGTGTGGAATAAGCTTTGGAATATGAAAAAGCATAACATGTGTCGTTCCAGTGTGTTAACATATATATATATATATATATATATAATGAAAAAACGGACAGCACTCCAAGTAAAAGCTGGTGGTGTTTATTCACCCATGTGGATGGCAACGTTTTAGCTCATACAAGAGCCTTTGTCAAGCTTGACAAAGGCTCTTGTATGAGCTGAAACATTGCCATCCACATGGGTGAATAAACACCACCAGCTTTTACTTGGAGTGCTGTCCGTTTTTTCATCTTCTATTGACGGGGTAAGCTGCTACATCCCTGGACATAGCACCCTCCTTGTGTTATTCTTCCGGTGCCGCCATTATTTTCCTTTTTTATATATATATATATATATATATATAGAATCGAAAAAATTGGACTGCACTCCAAGCGTATCTTCAAACAGTGTGTGTTTATTCACCCATATGTGGCATAGCGACGTTTCGGCTCCAACTGAGCCTTTCTCAAGCATTGGTGAACAGTTAGTGACAAGTATATAAAGGTGTATCACAAATACAATCAATGAAATTACATAATTGATACTTTACAGATAATACCTGTAAGCGATATACAAATGTGCAATAAAACAAGACTTTCATATTACATAAAGTGACTAGTGCTTACGCTGTTAACAAAATATTGTATAGTGTCATATTGTACATAAACAACCGAAAGATACATAATTAATTGCACCTGCAGCTTATCACCATCTCATTTATATATAGATTTGAGTGATAACCATGTGCAAAACATAAAAAGCTGATGAATAAAAACCTGTTAGAAGGATGTAGCCCACGTGTACTGTAGCGCCGATCGGCGCGTTCTGTGTAATCCAGTGCGCATGTCCCAGCCTACCAACGTCATCCACAGGAGACACATGCGAACATCAATCCGGTGTCGCCCGTCGATGACTGCGGCGAGCATCGCCTACGCAATATTGTTGTCGCCAACTAGCGGCCATGTTGCTTAAGGGAATCCTCTATGGGCAATTTTTTATTATTTGTTTTTATTTACTACGATGCCGGGAAACGTTCTATGAAGAAGGTTGCTATGGTTGCTTACCAATCTAGTACAGGGGGGCTGTGTCACCATCCTTTTCGAGACGGTAGACGCAGCACCAATGTTCCCACAGACACCCTCGGCATGTCCGTGCCGTCGGCCCTTAAGGATTCCCTTAAGCAACATGGCCGCTAGTTGGCGACAACAATATTGCGTAGGCGATGCTCGCCGCAGTCATCGACGGGCGACACCGGATTGATGTTCGCATGTGTCTCCTGTGGATGACGTTGGTAGGCTGGGACATGCGCACTGGATTACACAGAACGCGCCGATCGGCGCTACAGTACACGTGGGCTACATCCTTCTAACAGGTTTTTATTCATCAGCTTTTTATGTTTTGCACATGGTTATCACTCAAATCTATATATAAATGAGATGGTGATAAGCTGCAGGTGCAATTAATTATGTATCTTTCGGTTGTTTATGTACAATATGACACTATACAATATTTTGTTAACAGCGTAAGCACTAGTCACTTTATGTAATATGAAAGTCTTGTTTTATTGCACATTTGTATATCGCTTACAGGTATTATCTGTAAAGTATCAATTATGTAATTTCATTGATTGTATTTGTGATACACCTTTATATACTTGTCACTAACTGTTCACCAATGCTTGAGAAAGGCTCAGTTGGAGCCGAAACGTCGCTATGCCACATATGGGTGAATAAACACACACTGTTTGAAGATACGCTCGGAGTGCAGTCCAATCTTTTCGATTCTACGATTGGGTAAGCACCTGCTGCCGTGCTTGGACTTTGCACCCACCTTGTACGTTAGGTGGTGCCGCCTGTGTTTTTTCTTTTTCTATATATATATATATATATATATATATATATATATATATATATATCAGTGTATAGAGGCTTTAAAGCAGGGGTGCACAACCTTTTTTGGTCTCGGGGCCGCATTGTCACATTGCTCTATTTCAAGGGGCCGCAAAAAAAATAGTTAATCAGCACTTGTTTGCATCAGCCTATTACACAGGCTGATGCAAAGTAAATGGGGAGGAATAATCACTACCACAGTCACTGCTCCCTCATTCAGTTCTGTTGATTATTGGCAGCAAATTCCTGATTACACGGTGAGATATGCTGACAATAATTGTACGTCTTTCATCTTGATAAAACATACAAACGAGCTGATCAGCGGCAGTGGCGTGCCTAGGCTGTTTGGCACCCGGGGCGGGTCCTTTCTCTGGCACCCCCCCTCCCCCCCCCAATACTTTAAGAAAATCATAACCCCTCACAGTAGTATTGCCCTCATTGTTTTGTACAGATGTTATGCCAACATTGTGCCCCCTTCATAGTAGTTATGCCCTCATTGTGCCCCTCTCACAGTAGTTATGCCCTCTCTGTGCCCCTTTCACAGTAGTAATACCCTATCTGTGCCCCTTCACAGTAGTAATACCCTATCTGTGCCTCCTTCACAGTAATAATGCCCCTTAATAGTAGTAATGCCCATTGTCCCCTTTCACAGTAATAATGCCCAATGTGCCCCCTTCACGGTAATAATGCCCTCTGTGTCCCCTCCATAGTAGAAATCCCCATTGTGCCCCCTTAATAGTAGTAAGGCCCTCTGTGTTAGTAATGCCCATTGTGCCCCTTCACAGTAATAATGCCCTCTGTGCCCCCTTTATAGTAGTAATTCCCTCTGTGCACTGTGCCCCCTCCATAGTAGAAATGCCCATTGTGTCCCCTTCACATTAGCAATGCCCTCTGTGCCTCCTCCAGAGTAGAAATGCCCATTTTGCCCCTTCATAGTAGAAATGCCCATTGTGCCACCTTCACATTAGCAATGACCATTGTGCCCCCTCCAGAGAAGAAATGCCCATTGTGCCCCCTCCAGAGTAGAAATGCCCATTGTGTCCCCTTTACATTAGCAATGCCCTCTGTGCCCCCTCCAGAGTAGAAATGCCCATCGTGCCCCTCAATAATATAAATGCCCATTGTGCCCCCCTTCACATTAGCAATGACCATTGTGCCCCCTCCAGAGAAGAAATTCCCATTGTGCCGCCTCCAGAGAAAAAATTCCCATTGTGCCCCCTTCACACTAGCAATGCCCATTGTGCCCCCTCCAGAGTAGAAATGCTCATTGTGCCCCCTTCACATTAGCAAAGCCCATTGTGCCCCCTCCATACAATAAATGCCCATTGTGCCCCCTCCAGAGTGGAAATGCCCATTGTGCCCCCTCCAGAGTGGAAATGCCCATTGTGCCCCCTTCATATTAGCAATGACCATTGTGCCCCCTTCACATTAGCAATGACCATTGTCCACCCTCCAGAGTAGAAATGCCCATTGTGCCCCCTTCACATTAGCAATGACCATTGTGCCCCCTTCACATTAGCAATGACCATTGTGCCCCCTTCACATTAGCAATGACCATTGTGCCCCCTTCACATTAGCAATGACCATTGTGCCCCCTTCACATTAGCAATGACCATTGTGCCCCCTTCACATTAGCAATGACCATTGTGCCCCCTATACAAAAAAAGAACAAAAACAAAAACAAAAACAAAAAAAACACAGTAACTACTCACCTTGTCCCGTTCCGGAAGCTCACATACCTCTCTTCTCTGCCGACACAGATCGCCCTGCAGCACTGTGTGGGCGGAGCTTATGCAGATTCCCGGGCTGCAGGCTCCGCCCACACATGCTGGCAGCGCGATCCGTGTCTGCAGGGTGAATGGTGGAGCGGGGAGAAGTCTTCCTACTCTACCATTCAGAGCGCCGCTGGCCTGAAGGAGGGGAGAAGCGCGGGGAGCTGAGTGACAGAACAGCAGCTCCCTGCGCTCCAACAATGAGCGCTTCCATCTGTACAGGGAGTGCAGAATTATTAGGCAAGTTGTATTTTTGAGGATTAATTTTATTATTGAACAACAACCATGTTCTCAATGAACCCAAAAAACTAATTAATATCAAAGCTGAATATTTTTGGAAGTAGTTTTTAGTTTGTTTTTAGTTTTAGCTATTTTAGGGGGATATCTGTGTGTGCAGGTGACTATTACTGTGCATAATTATTAGGCAACTTAACAAAAAACAAGTATATACCCATTTCAATTATTTATTTTTACCAGTGAAACCAATATAACATCTCAACATTCACAAATATACATTTCTGACATTTAAAAACAAAACAAAAACTAATCAGTGACCAATATAGCCACCTTTCTTTGCAAGGACACTCAAAAGCCTGCCATCCATGGATTCTGTCAGTGTTTTGATCTGTTCACCATCAACATTGCGTGCAGCAGCAACCACACCCTCCCAGACACTGTTCAGAGAGGTGTACTGTTTTCGCTCCTTGTAAATCTCACATTTGATGATGGACCACAGGTTCTCAATGGGGTTCAGATCAGGTGAACAAGGAGGCCATGTCATTAGATTTTCTTCTTTTATACCCTTTCTTGCCAGCCACGCTGTGGAGTACTTGGACGCGTGTGATGGAACATTGTCCTGCATGAAAATCATGTTTTTCTTGAAGGATGCAGACTTCTTCCTGTACCACTGCTTGAAGAAGGTGTCTTCCAGAAACTGGCAGTAGGACTGGGAGTTGAGCTTGACTCCATCCTCAACCCGAAAAGGCCCCACAAGCTCATCTTTGATGATACCAGCCCAAACCAGTACTCCACCTCCACCTTGCTGGCGTCTGAGTCGGACTGGAGCTCTCTGCCCTTTACCAATCCAGCCACGGGCCCATCCATCTGACTCACTCTCATTTCATCAGTCCATAAAACCTTAGAAAAATCAGTCTTGAGATATTTTTTGGCCCAGTCTTGACGTTTCAGCTTTTGTGTCTTGTTCAGTGGTGGTCGTCTTTCAGCCTTTCTTACCTTGGCCATGTCTCTGAGTATTGCACACCTTGTGCTTTTGGGCAGTCCAGTGATGTTGCAGCTCTGAAATATGGCCAAACTGGTGGCAAGTGGCATCTTGGCAGCTGCACACTTGACTTTTCTCAGTTCATGGGCAGTTATTTTGCGCCTTGGTTTTTCCACACGCTTCTTGCGACCCTGTTGACTATTTTGAATGAAACGCTTGATTGTTCGATGATCACGCTTCAGAAGCTTTGCAATTTTAAGAGTGCTGCATCCCTCTGCAAGATATCTCACTATTTTTGACTTTTCTGAGCCTGTCAAGTCCTTCTTTTGACCCATTTTGCCAAAGGAAAGGAAGTTGCCTAATAATTATGCACACCTGATATAGGGTGTTGATGTCATTAGACCACACCCCTTCTGATTACAGAGATGCACATCACCTAATATGCTTAATTGGTAGTAGGCTTTCGAGCCTATACAGCTTGGAGTAAGACAACATGCATAAAGAGGATGATGTGGTCAAAATACTCATTTGCCTAATAATTCTGCACACAGTGTATTGATGGAAGCGCTTATTGCTTCTGGCACCCACCTGAGAGCGGCACCCGGGGTGGACTGCCCTCTCCCTTAGTACGCCACTGCTGCAGAGCGCTCATTGAGAAGAAGGCAGGAGCGCTGATAAACTGCGCCTGCCTTCTCCTCGACTCCCCCACTCTCACCAATAGCCAGGGACCCGTCCTGCTCCAGACTCCTGCTATAGTACAGGGGCAGGAGCTGTCATCCTTCCCTGTGTGGTGCTCCAGGAAGAAACACAGCTGATCGCATGATTAGCTGTGTTTCTGTCCAGCAGGACGGGGGCCGCAAACCTTTGGTCCGGGGGCCGCATGCGGCCCGCGGGCCGCAGGTTGTGCACCCCTGCTTTAAAGCTTAGAGTGATACAATGCTTCTAGATCTGTAATTTGGCATTTAATGTACTGTATGCCATGATTTTACCTATAAATGCCATGTTCATAATAGCAAAATTTAAAGAGCACCTTTGGGTTACAATACAGCCTTTAAAGAGGTTGCAGGCTCCAGGCTCTAGATATTCATGAACTATCCTTAGAATAGATGATTAACTTCAGATCAGTGGAGATCTGACACCCTGAAAACACTTCCGTTACAATAATACAAATCGCATGCATCCGTCATGAACGGATCCCATTGTATTATGTCTTCTATAGCCATGACGGATCCTTCTTGAACACCATTGAAAGTCAATGGGGGACAGATCTGTTTTCTATTGTATCAGAGAAAACAGATCCGTCCCTATTGGCTTACATTGTTGTAATGCTGAAGAACCCCAAACAACCAGACACAGTTTAAACAATGGTGGATTTATTAACCACTTCTCATCTGGGCCATTTGCCCCCTTCCTGACCAGGCCTAATTTTGCTAATCTGACATGTCTCACTTTGTGGTAATAACTTTGGAACGCCTTTACTTATACAAGTCAGAGATTGTACTTCATGATAGTCATAAATTTGAGTCAATATATTTCACCTTTATTTATGAAAAAAATCCCAAATTTACCCAAAATTTTGAAAAATTTGCAATTTTCTAAATTTCAATTTCTCTGCTTTTAAAACAGAAAGTGATACCTCATAAAATATTTATTAATTAACTCCCCATATGTCTACTTTATGTTGGCATCATTTTGGAAATGTCATTTTATTAGGACGTTAGAAGGCTTAGAAGTTTAGAAGCAATTCTTCAAATTTTGAAGAAAATTGCCAAAAACCACTTTTTAAGGACAAGTTCAGGTCAGAAGTCACTTTGTGGGGCCTACATAGTGGATACCCCCATAAATGACCCCATTGTAGAAACTACACCCCTCAAGTTACTTAAAACCGATTTTACAAACTTTGTTAACCCTTTAGGTGTTCCACAAGAATTAAAGGAAAATGGAAAATTTTTAAATTTCACTTTTTTGGCAGATTTTAAATTTTAATCAAATTTTTCTTTAACACATCAATGGTTAACAGCCAAACTCAATATTTGTTACCCAGATTCTGCGGTTTACAGAAACACCCCACATGTGGTCATAAACTGCTGTATGGGCACACGGCAGGGCGCAGACGAAAAGGAACTCCACATGGTTTTTAGATGCCATGTCCCATTTGAAGCCCCCTTAAGCACCCTTACAATAGAAACTCCCAAGAAGTGATCCCATTTTGGAAACTAGGGGATAAGGTGTCAGTTTTATTGGTACTATTTTGGGTACATATGATTTTTTGAGCTTTCATTATAACACTTTATGGGGCAAGGTGACCAACAAATTGGTTGTTTTAGCACAGTTTCTATTTATTTATTTTTACACCGTTCACCTGAGGGGTTCGGTCAAGTGACCTTTTTTATAGAGCAGATTGTTACGGACGTGGCGATACCTATTATGTATACTTTTTCTTATTTATTTAAGTTTTACACAATAATAGCATTTTTGAAACAAAAAAAATTATGTTTTAATGTGTCCAGGTTCTGAGAGCTATAGTTTTTTTTATTTTTTGAGAGATTTTCTTATGTAGGGGCTCATTTTTTTCGGGATGAGGTGATGGTTTTATTGGTCCCATTTTGTGGGACATATGCCTTTTTGATCACTAGGTGTTGCACTTTTTGTGATGTAAGGTGACAAAAATTGCTTTTTTTGACAGTTATACATATTTATTTTTTTATGGTGTTTATCGGACTGGGTCGATCATGTGATATATTTATAGAGCCGACCGTCACGGACGTGGCAATATCAAATATGTCTATTTTATTTTTTCTATTTTTAAATTTTTTTTTTATTCCTTACTTGGGGAATTTTTTATTTTACATGTGAAACTTTTTTTTTTTTTTTTTTTAACAATTTATTTTACACTTTTCGTCCCCTATAAGGTCATACAAGACCTCTGGGGGCATTTACTTAACTTTTTTTTTTTCACTGTTGATTTCTCCTATAACTGGGGCTGACATAATAGCCCCAGTTACAGGAGAAATACACCCCCCAGAGAGGCTGTACAGCGCAATACAGCTCTGTATAGCATCAGTGCAGGGCTGATCGAGGTCTGTGAAAGACCTCACACAGCTCCTGCATTTTCCTGCTCAGTGAGCGCTGTGTATGCAGCGATCCAGAAGGCAGGGACACATGGGCACTGTAGATAGAGAACCACCTCCCGGACGTTTATAGTCAATGTGCGGATGGTAGGTGGTTAAATGACGGCAGCACAGTCCAAGGGACAGCCAGACCAGGCCAAAGTTCATATGCACCGAAATAGTCTGTGTAACGTAGTACCTAGGGACGAGACATTTCCAGGGTCCGATCCGAGCTCCAACACGAGACAAACTGTTCCACATAGAAGTTTGCCACAGGCAGTCTCTAGAGATGGATTGAGACAGTCACAGTCACGAAGATTGTGAACAGCAACATACACCCAGGTTGTCAAAACAACAGTGGACACTGACCAGCCAGGGAGATCACCTCTTTACCACCTCAGCCCCCAGTGCTTAAACACCCTGAAAGACCAGGCCACTTTTTACACTTCTGACCTATACTACTTTCACCGTT
The DNA here is from genome assembly GCF_905171765.1 of Bufo bufo. Lineage (NCBI taxonomy): Eukaryota > Metazoa > Chordata > Amphibia > Anura > Bufonidae > Bufo > Bufo bufo. The sequence continues at coordinate 478,403,294 of NC_053389.1, forward strand.
TATTGCTCGGTCATGCAACTTACCACCCAAATGAATTTTACCTCCTTTTCTTCTCACTAATAGAGCTTTTATTTGGTGGTATTTAATTGCTGCTGGCATTTTTACTTTTTTTGTTATTAATCAAAACTTAACGATTTTTTAGCAAACAAATGACATTTTTCACTTTCAGTTGTAAAATTTTGCAAAAAAAACGAGATCCATATATAAATTTTGCTCTAAATTTATTGTTCTACATGTCTTTGATTAAAAAAAAATGTTTGGGTAAAAAAAAATGGTTTGGGTAAAAGTTATAGCGTTTACAAACTATGGTACAAAAATGTGAATTTCCGCTTTTTGAAGCAGCTCTGACTTTCTGAGCACCTGTCATGTTTCCTGAGGTTCTACAATGGCCAGACATTACAAACACCCCACAAATGACCCCATTTCGGAAAGTACACACCCTAAGGTATTCGCTGATGGGCATAGTGAGTTCATAGAACTTTTTATTTTTTGTCACAAGTTAGTGGAATATGAGACTTTGTAAGAAAAAAATAAATATAAAAAATCATCATTTTCCACTAGCGGAAAATGATGATTTTTTTTTTTTTTTCTTACAAAGTCTCATATTCCACTAACTTGTGACAAAAAATAAAAACATCCATGAACTCACTATGCCCATCAGCGAATACCTTGGGGTGTCTTCTTTCCAAAATGGGGTCACTTGTGGGGTAGTTATACTGCCCTGGCATTCTAGGGGCCCAAATGTGTGGTAAGGAGTTTGAAATCAAATTCTGTAAAAAATGACCAGTGAAATCCGAAAGGTGCTCTTTGGAATATGGGCCCCTTTGCCCACCTAGGCTGCAAAAAAGTGTCACACATCTGGTATCTCCGTATTCAGGAGAAGTTGGGGAATGTGTTTTGGGGTGTCATTTTGCATATACCCATGCTGGGTGAGAGAAATATCTTGGCAAAAGACAACTTTTCCCATTTTTTTATACAAAGTTGGCATTTGACCAAGATATTTATCTCACCCAGCATGGGTATATGTAAAATGACACCCCAAAACACATTCCCCAACTTCTCCTGAATACGGAGATACCACATGTGTGACACTTTTTTGCAGCCTAGGTGGGCAAAGGGGCCCAAATTCCTTTTAGGAGGGCATTTTTAGACATTTGGATACCAGACTTCTTCTCACGCTTTGGGGCCCCTAAAATGCCAGGGCAGTATAAATACCCCACAAGTGACCCCATTTTGGAAAGAAGACACCCCAAGGTATTCAATGAGGGGCATGGCGAGTTCATAGAAAAAAAAAAATATGGGCACAAGTTAGCGGAATTTAATTTTTTATTTTTTTTTCTCACAAAGTCTCCCTTTCCGCTAACTTGGGACAAAAATTTCAATCTTTCATGGACTCAATAAGCCCCTCAGCAAATACCTTGGGGTGTCTTCTTTCCAAATTGGGGTCATTTGTGGGGTGTTTGTACTGCCCTGGCATTTGAGGGTCTCCGCAATCATTACATGTATGCCCAGCATTAGGAGTTTCTGCTATTCTCCTTATATTGAGCATACGGGTAATGAGATTTTTTTTTTCCGTTCAGCCTCTGGGCTGAAAGAAAAAAATGAACGGCACAGATTTTTTCATTCGCATCGATCAATGTGGATGAAAAAATCTCTGCCAAAAAAAGAAAAAGGAGGGGAAAGGCGTCTGCCAGGACATAGGAGCTCCGCCCAACATCCATACCCACTTAGCTCGTATGCCCTGGCAAACCCGATTTCTCCATTCACATATATTTTTTTATATATATACAAAGTGTTTGCCAAAGTATATGAACACCGCCACCTCCTCAGCTCATATGCCTCGGCAAACGTATTTTTTACTGCAGAGGAGAAATCTCGTCTTGCAGCGCCGCATACACCGACTTGCGTGTAATCTGACAGCAGCGCAATGCTTCTGTCAGAATGCACATCAGTGCTGCAGCTAGTCGATCGGTTGGTCCACCTGGAAGGTAAAAAAAACAAAACAAAAAAGAAAAAACCAGGCCGCAACGCAATAAATTTATTAACTTCAGAACAGAACATATTAACTTTTTTTAACTTTTTTAACTTTTTTACTTACCGGTATTTTTTTTTTGTTCGTTTTTTTTACCTTTATAGAACAAACCTCTCCTTCCCCATGGGACAATGTGCAAAGCGCAAATCGCCCAAAGATGTGGCGAAGTACGTTATGCACTTTATCCCAGGTGAAAGGAGAGGTTTGCAGCAGCTGTGAGTAAAAGGGCCCTAATAGCCCTGTGTGCGTGTCCTGTGAGATGCAATCCCTATGCTAGGTGTACCTGTGTGTGGTACTTCCGGAAACACTCTCCTAAGCATAGGGCAGGGTGGTCAGGGCAGTCAGGACAGAAATAGCGGGTGTCACGCCTTATTCCACTCCTGCTACAGACACAACATTTTTTTCGGGGTGGCGGTTGGGTTGAGGTACCAGCAACGACACTGGGGAAATGTCGCTCGTGTAGACGGCTAACTACACTGGTGGATGGGGCCATGGAACCTTCTGGATACAGGAGGTTCTCGATGATCTCTTCCTGGAATTTGAGGAAGGATCGTGTTCTCCCAGCCTTACTGTAGAGAACAAAACTATTATACAGCGCCAATTGAATTAAATATACAGACACCTTCTTATACCAGCGTCTGGTTCTGCGGGAAACTAAATAGGGAGCCAACATCTGGTCATTGAAGTCCACCCCTCCCATGAGCGCATTATAGTCGTGGACTGAGAGGGGCTTTTCAATGACACGGGTTGCCCTTTCAATTTGGATTGTCGTGTCTGCGTGAATGGAGGAGAGCATGTAAACGTCACGCTTGTCTCTCCATTTCACCGCGAGCAGTTCTTCATTACACAAGGCAGCCCTCTCCCCCCTTGCAAGACGGGTGGTAACGAGCCGTTGGGGGAAGCCTACGCGACTAGTTCGCGCGGTGCCACAGGCGCAAATCCGTTCTAGAAACAAATGCCTAAAGAGGGCCACACTTGTGTAAAAATTGTCCACATAAAGATGGTACCCCTTGCCGAATAAGGGTGACACCAAGTCCCAGACTGTCTTCCCACTGCTCCCCAGGTAGTCAGGGCAACCGACCGGCTCCAGGGTCTGATCTTTTCCCTCATAGATCCGAAATTTGTGGGTATAGCCTGTGGCCCTTTCACAGAGCTTATACAATTTGACCCCATACCGGGCACGCTTGCTTGGGATGTATTGTTTGAAGCCAAGGTGCCCGGTAAAATGTATTAGGGACTCGTCTACGCAGATGTTTTGCTCAGGGGTATACAAATCTGCAAATTTCTGGTTGAAATGGTCTATGAGGGGCCGAATTTTGTGGAGCCGGTCAAAAGCTGGGTGGCCTCTGGGACGGGAGGTGGTGTTGTCGCTAAAATTCAGAAAACGCAGGATGGTCTCAAATCGTGTCCTGGACATAGCAGCAGAGAACATGGGCATGTGATGAATCGGGTTTGTGGACCAATATGACCGCAATTCATGCTTTTTAGGCCCAGAAAAATTTTTAGTTCGGAAACTTGGACTGGTTTCCACCGGAAAGGCTGGGCATAAAAGCTTCCCGGGTTTGCGGTTATAAATTGTGTGGCATACCGGTTTGTCTCTGCCACGACTAAGTCCAAGAGCTCCACAGTCAAGAACAGCTCAAAAAATCCCAGGGCCGAACCGATTTGAGCCGTCTCAACCCGAACTCCAGACTGGGCAGTGAAAGGGGGAACTAATGGTGCGGCTGAAGTTGGTGACTGCCAATCAGGGTTTGCCAGCACCTCAGGGATTCTAGGGGCTCTACGGGCCTGTCTGTGCGGTGGCTGCGACGGGGTAACTACTGCACGTGCCACCGTACCAGCTTCAACTGCCCTTCTGGTGCTCGCTACTTCACCAGGTTGTACGGCAGTGCTGGTACTAGGTCCAGGAAGGGCTGCGCTGCTGGTGTATGCCTCACCACGTGATCCGGCAGCGACAGCCCCACTCTGCTAATCTTGAAGCGGATCCTGCGTAACCTGTGGTCTAGCGACACAGGGCCGGGTACGCCTGGTGCTATCAGGGACCTCCACCTCCTCGTCCGAACTTTGGGTCAGAGAGCCACTGCTTTCCACAGGTTCATATTCTGACCCGCTAGATTCGTCAGATGAGGGTTCCCATTCCTCATCCGACTGGGTCAGAATCCTGTAGGCCTCTTCAGAAGAATACCCCCTGTTTGACATTTTGGACTACTAAATTTAGGGGTATTCCCTGAGACTACCCAAGAAAAAAAGCAAACCTGTCTTACAAAGGGGAGGCTAGCGAAGTACCAGAGGCCGCTGCGGTTGATAAAAAATATCAAAACTGATTTTTTTATCGCCGCAGTGCGTGTAAAGTGAATGTGCAGTGATCAAAAAATAATAATTTTTTGTCACTGCGGTGGGGCGGGTGTGGGTGAACGCACGTGTGGGCGACCGATCAGGCCTGATCGGGCAAACACTGCGTTTTGGGTGGAGGGCGAACTAAAGTGACACTAATACTATTATAGATCTGACCGTGATCAGTTTTGATCACTTACAGATACTATAAAAGTACAAATGGTGATTAGCGATACGCTAATCAGCGAATAAAAGTGACTGCGGTGCGGTGGGCTGGGCGCTAACTGACGCTAACTACCTAACCAAGGGGCCTAAACTATCCTAAAACCTAACAGCCAATACTAGTGAAAAAAAAGCGACAGTTTACACTGATCACTTTTTGTCTTTCACTAGTGATTGACAGGGGCGATCAAAGGGGTGATCAAAGGGTTAATTGGGGTGCAGGGGGGTGATCTGGGGCTAAGGTGTAGTGTTTGGTGTACTCACTGTGAAGTCTGCTCCTCTGCTGGATCCAACCGACGAAAAGGACCAGCAGAGGAGCAGAGAAGCCATATAACAGATCATATTTACTAATATGATCTGTTATATGGCTTGTGATTCGATTTTTTAAAAATCAGCAACCTGCCAGCGACGATCATTGGCTGGCAGGTTGCTGATGCAATTGTCCTCGAACTTTTGCCGGCCCGCGATGCGCATGCGCGGGCCGGCTGTGACCGAAATCTCGCGTCTCGCGAGAGGACGCGCCGGCGCGTCCACTCGGAATGAAACAACCACCTCCAGGACGCGTCTGTGCGTACAGCGGTCCGGAGGTGGTTAAACACCTGCTAGCCAATCACAGAGTGCCATGTGTCTATTCCTCATAGGCCCTATGATTATCCTAATCCCTGACACTTGTGCGGCCTTGGCTGGTCATTGATCACTTAACCCATGCCTGCCCTTTAATCTATTAGAGTTTATGTACAGGTATATTCCCCATCAGCGGCCGGCGTAGCGAATAAGATGAGCGTACGTTTGGCCACGTAACCCTTTGCGAACCTCCTCTCATGTGCACGCGGACGCCCAAGAGGCCCAGCATGGATACGCGATTGCGTGGGCATGGATGCCGGAGCCGCGTCCGCCCGCAAAGGAGTCGGAACCGAAGATTCCGCAGGCACATGCGTGACCTGTCCCGCTACTCCAATGGGGTCATCCGCAGGCTGAGACCCACGAGAATTCCTGGGGGCCCCAGTGAACCGCGAAACAGGAGAGTGTCTTACAATTGTGTGTCAGGATGGATCCGTCTTGCTCCGTACAACATCGCGGACAGAAAAACGCTGCTTGCAGCGTTATTCTGTCTGCAATGGGAGCACAACCAAACGGAACGGAATGTATTTTAGTGCATTCCGTTTCGTTCAGTTCAGTTTTGTCCCCATTGGCAATGAATGGGGACAAAACTGAAGCATTTTATTCTGCTATTAAGATCCTATGACGGATCTCAATAGTGGAATAGAAAACGCTAGTGTGAAAGTAGCCAAAGGGTCCATTCACACGTCCGTAGTATATTGTGGATCCGCAAATTGCGGATCCGTAATACACCCGGCTGGCACCCCCATAGAACTACCTATTCTTGTCCGCAATTGCGGACAAGAATAGAACATGTTCTATTTTTTTCCGGAGCCATGGACCGGAAGATCAGGGGTGCTCTCCGGAAATGCGGATGCGGATAGCACACTGTGTGCTGTCCGCATCCATTCCTGCCCTATAGAGAATGAATGGGTCCGCACCCGTTCCGCAATTTGCGGAACGAATGCGGACACATTCACGGACGTGTGAATGGACCCTAAAGCAAACGCTTGTTCATCAGGCAATTTAGGCTAAAAAATAATTTGCCAGTGGCAGATTATGCCGTCTAACCACGTTCTGCTGCCAGAAAATAGTATTGGGACGAACAGTGGCATTAGCGATCGCTCTTCCCCATAATGTGGAGATGACTGCATGTAGTGTAACAGTCCCCCCTTACTCACAAGCATGTGATTGCAGCCTAAAACTTACTGCAACTTGTGTTTACTCAAGGTAATCAGTCACCAACATATAATATTAACCTGTTCCGGATACATGATGTACCGGTACGTCATGTATAGTTCTGATCACCGCTCGGCGGGCGGTGATCGGAACTCGGTGCCGGCTCAAATCATTGAGCAGGCACCTTGGATAAATGCGCCGGGGGGTCCTGTGACCCCCCCCATGTCGGCGATCGCAGCAAACCGCAGGTCAATTCAGACCTGCGGTTTGCTGCGTTTCCGGGTTATTCGGGTCTCTGGGGACCCGATAACCCGGAACAGGATGGTGATCGGTGGTGTGATAATACACCACCAATCACCATCCTTAGATCCTGAGAGGTGATGGTGACATCACCTCTCAGGATCGCACTCATTGGTCGGCTGCAGGGGCGGGAAATTCAAATTACCGCAGCGCTCCTTTCCCCCTCCTTTTGTGTCCGGGAGCCGAGGAGAGAGGAGCGCTGCACGGATTTACAGCCAGCACCCCAACAACTGCATCTGTGCCCCAGCACCTCCATCTGTGCCCCAGCACCCAGGTATTTAGGGAAAGGCTAGGGACAAGTTAGATTAGGCAGGGATATTTTAGCGAAAGTTAGTGAGAAGAAAAAAACAAAAACATTTTTGATTGTATCACCCTAAACCGGGTGTCTGGGGTCCACAGCACAGCTGTGCGTATGCTGACTGTGGTCGGCACTCTTAGCGTCCGGTGACTGTTAGTGCATCGCACACCTCACCGCTGATCAACTTCGGACGGTTGATCAGTGATTTCGATTTTTTTTATTTTTTTTTCAAATTTTTTGACCTTTTCTTAGTTAGTCTTTTTTTTATGTCTGTTAGATTTAGGGTGAGTTCGCAAACACCCGTGCCCCCACACACGCCAAATAAAGATTTACACGCACGCACACACACACGCAGACACACACTCCCATATGGCCCGCCGGATGTTCTCGGCCAAGGAGGCATATGCCCAGCTTGCCTCCAACTCCGAGAGTCCCAGTGAGGACGAGGATGACCCCACTTTCCTTTTGTCATCCGCGTCCTCATCATCTAGCGATGATGATGAACCCCCAAGGCGGAGCAAGGGGACCTCCATGCTAGGGACCCTGTGGCCCACCCTAGTACAAGCAGCTCTGGGGCTCGTACTAGTTTTCCGGCCCACCAGTTAAATACACCAGAGCCCCCTGCTGGTGAACTTGTCTGGTATACCCCAGAGCGTTATGAGCCCATGATTCCTGATTTTCTAGGCCAACCAGGAATCCAGATTTCCACAGTGGGCTTCACTGAATACGACTATTTTAGTCTTTTTTTCAGTGACCACTTTGTAAATCTGATGGTGGACCAGACGAACCTGTACGCCCAACAGTTCGTTGCTCAACACCCGGGCTCCTTTATGGCAAGGCCCAGTGGCTGGACCTCGGTCAGTACAGCCGAGATGAGCCGTGTCAGGCATTACTGGAGTGGGGACGTCCTCTACCAGACCCCACTTTACAGTACGGCCATGACATGCTCCCAGTTTGATCCCATCCAGAAATGCCTGCATTATTCAGATAATGCAGCATGTCCCCCCTAAGGTGATCCTGCCTATGACCGCCTGTACAAAATCAGGCCGGTCATCGATCACTTTGGGGCCAAATTTGTACAGGCCTATGTACCTGGAAGGGAGGTCGCGGTTGATGAGTCTCTCATTGCGTTCAAGGGGAGACTCCTTTTCCGCCAGTATGTTCCCTCTAAGCAGGCGAGGTATGGCGTGAAGCTGTACAAACTTTGTGAGAGTACCTCAGGTTACACTTACAAGTTTTGTGTGTACGAAGGGCGAGATTCCCGTATTCAACCCCCAGAATGTCCTCCCACTCTGGGTGTTAGCGGGAAACTTGTGTGGGACCTTTTGCACACACTGCTAGATAAGGGTTACCACCTGTACGTGGATAACCTTTATAGTAGTATCCCCTTGTTCCAGTCCCTCGCCACCAGATCCACGTCCGCTTGTGGGGCCGTGCGGAAAAATCAACGCGGCCTCCCTACCCACCCCCTCCAGGTACCTATCCCCAGGGGTGAGACCCGTGCCCTTACCAGTGGAAACCTGTTGCTGGTCAGATATAAGGACAAGAGGGATGTCCTTGTACTGTCCACAATTCATGGTAACGGCATCACCCCTGTCCCTGTGCGAGGTACCGCGGCAACAGTCCTCAAGCCCGATTGTATTGTCGACTACAATCGGTATATGGGAGGAGTTGATCTATCTGATCAAGTCCTCAAGCCATATAACGCCATGCGCAAAACCCGGGCATGGTACAAAAAAGTTGCGGTCTACTTGGTGCAGGTTGCCTTGTACAACTCTTTTGTGCTGTCAACACAGGGACATTCCTTTAGTTCTATGAGGCAGTCCTCAAGGACCTGATCTTTTCTGACCGGGAAAGAGCAGGCCGGAGTACCTCGGGAACTGGAGGTGCCCGGATCGCCCCTGGCCAACACTTTCCAGGTGTGGTCCCCCATACTGGAAAGAAGGGACGGAACTAAAAAAGGTGCAGAGTGTGTCACAGGAGGGGGATACGGAAGGACACCACTACTCAGTGTGACATGTGCCCCGATCATCCGGGCCTCTGCATTATTGGTTGCTTCAGGGAGTACCACACTTCCATGGAGTACTAAATTTATATCCCAATTCAGCCACTGACAATCGGATAAAAAACTGGTTCTCAGACTTGAGACATTAAAAATATTTTTTAGTAAAACTAAAATAAATAAAAAAAAGTAGACTTATTAGGTATCGCCGTGTCCGTAAGAATCTGCTCTATAAAAATACCCCCCCTAACTCCTCAGATGAACACTGTAAAAAAATATAAATAAAAACGGTGCCAAAAAAGCAATTTTTTGGCAAATTTTTCATTTTAATCTGTTTTTTTCCAATAACAAAGCAAGGGTTAACAGCCAAACAAAACTTAAGATTTATTACTCTCATACTGCAGTTTACAGAAACACCCCATATGTGGTTGTAAACTGCTGTATGACCAAACGGCAGGGCGCAGAAGGAAAGGAACGCCGTATGGTTTCTGGAAGGCAGATTTTAATGGCCTTTTTTTTGGGGCACCATGGCCCATTTGAAGCCCCCCTGATGCACCCCTAAAGTAAAAACTCCATAAAAGCGACCCCATCTAAGAAACTACACCCCTCAAGGTATTCAAAACTGATTTAACAAACGTCGTTAACCCTTTAGGTGTTCCACAAGAGTTATTGGCAAATGGAGATGAAATTTCTGAATTTCTATTTCAGGTAACCTTGCCTCACAAAAATGTAATATAGAGCAACCAAAGATCATATGTACCCTAAAAATAGTCCCAACAAAATTGCCACCTTATCCCGTACTTTCCAAAATGGGGTCACTTTTAGGCCTCATGCACATGACCGTTGTTGTGTTCCGTTCCGCAAAATGGGGTTCCGTTGTTCCATGATCCGTTTCCGTTTTTGTTTCCGTGTGTCTTCCTTTATTTTTGGAGGATCACCAGACATGAAGGAAAGTAAAAAAAAATCTAAGTCAAGTTTGCCATGCAAATGATAGGAAAAAAACGGACACGGACGCGCGGACGCGGATGACAATCTTGTGTGCCTCCGCGTTTTTTCACGGTCCCATTGACTTGAATGGATCCGCAAACCGTTTTCCGTGAAAAAAATAGGACAGGTTATATTTTTTTGATGGACTGGAACCACGGATCACGGACGCGGATGACAAACGGTGCATTAGCCAAGTTTTCAACGGACCAATTGAAAGTCAATGGGTCCGCAGAAAATCACGAAAAACGGAACAACAACGGACACGGAACACAACATTGGTCGTGTGCATTTGGCCTTATAGAGTTTCTACTCTAGGGGTGCATCAGGGGGGCTTCAAATGGGACATGGTGTAAATAAACCAGTCCAGCAAAATCTGCCTTCCAAAAAACATACGGCGCACCTTTCCCTCTACGACCTACTGTGCCCGTACAGTAGTTTACGGCGACATATGGGGTGTTTCTGCAAACTACAGAATCGGGGCAATAAATATAGCATTTTGTTTGGCTGTTAACCCTTGCTTTGTTACTGGAAAAAATGGATTAAAATGAAATTTGAGTATTTAAATTTTTGGGCAAATTTTCCATCTCCATTTGCCAATAACTCTTGTGCAACACCTAAAGGGTTAACAAAGTTTGTAAAATCAGTTTTGAATACATTTCTTAGATGGGGGTCACTTTTATGGAGTTTCTACTGTAGGGGTGCATCAGGGGGGCTTCAAATGGGGCATGGTGTAAATAAACCAGTCCAGCAAAATCTGCCTTCCAAAACCATACGGCGCACCTTTCCCTCTACGCCCTACTGTGTGCCCGTACAGTAGTTTACGGCCACATATGGGGTGTTTATGCAAATTACAGAATCAGGGCAATAAATATAGCATTGTTTTGGGCTGTTAACCCTTGATTTGTTACTGGAAAAAATAGATTAAAATGGAAAATTTGCAAAAAAATCTAAATTCTGAAATTTTATCTCTATTTGCCATTAACTCTTGTGGAACACCTAAAGGGTTAACAACGTTTGTAAAATCAGTTTTGAATACCTTGAGGGGTGTAGTTTCTAGAATGGGGTCATTTTTGGGTGGTTTCTTTATTATGTAAGCCTCACAAAGTGACTTCTGACCTGAACTGGTCCCTAAAAATTGGGTTTTTGAAAATTTCAGAAACTTTTCAAGATTTGCTTCTAAACTTCTAAGCCTTGTAACATCCCCAAAAAATAAAATATCATTCCCAAAATGAACCAAACATGAAGTAGACATATGGGGAATGTAAAGTAATAACTATTTTTGGAGGTATTACTGTGTATTATAGAAGTAGAAAATTGAAACTTGGAAATTTGCAATAAAAAAAATAAAAATTTGGTAAATTTGGTATTTTTTTATTAAAAAAATAATAATAATTTGACTCCATTTTACCAGTGTCATGAAGTACAATGTGTGACGAAAAAACTATCTCAGAATGGCCTGGATAAGTCAAAGCGTTTTAAAGTTATCACCACTTAAAGTGACACTGGTCAGATTTGCAAAAAATGGCCTGGTCCTCAAGGTGAAATAAGGCTGTGTCCTTAAGGAGTTAAAATCATTTTTTCTTGCCAACAGTGTACAAATCCGTAAGTTTCAATACTGCAGGATCTTTTGGCATAGTTACAGAACATAATGTAATTTGAGATCATTAAACGAGAATACCAGTCAGTGGAGCTCTATACCTTACAACATTCGGGACCGTATTTTTAAAAGAAAATAATAAAAAAATATCTCATGGATAGCACTGACTTGTAATGAAGGTAGGAACTACTATGTTACTTTCATTTGGGATGTGAATTAGCTAGATTACTCTATAATTTGTACGTAGTCAGTTTATTGCTTAGAATAATTTAGTCTGTATTATTTATAAGGTTGTTAAATTACCTATTGATTTTCATCTAAAGAATAGAAAACTATTAGAAGTCAGTAGAAAGTAGAAAAAATGTAATTAGTGATTTAGGGAGTAATTTAGTAAGACTGGTGTTTTAGACCCTGGTCTTAATAGCCCCTTGAGCTGGCTGTGGAACTGCGCATCTAGTGCCAGTTCTAAATGTAAGACAGATTCCATGGTGACATTTAGACCATTTTCTACACCTAAAACAGGCATAGAAAATGATGAATGAGATGGGCCTACCAGCCCGTCCCCTTCCCTGCAAACACTACTCCCCCATTTTTAGACCTGGTGTGAGAGGGGAAAGTCGCAGATTGTGGCGCAAATAATCTGCATCAGAAATACACCTAATATAAGTGTATTTCTGTATAGTAAATAACCCTTTTAGTGCTTTATGAACTGAACATATGGCAAGGACACAAAAGGGATGGATACAGACATCCAAAGGTACCTGAGTAAGAAGAGCGTGTTGACTGGGTGGGGAGAAGCTGGTGGACAGCTACCTTCCTGACAAATTTTTAAACTATGTTTTGTCAGAAGCACTGCAGTGTTTCAAAGTAAAACATGGCTGTGTCTAATATGGCTGCCTGTCAGGAATTCATGCTGTCCATGGTTCAGGTGGCGTGATTCTCCTGATCTATCCTCTTTAATATTTATCACCTGTCCTTGCATGCAGCCCAAATGACACACAGTAGGAACTAGTGCACCAGTACAGATAACAATCACAAACATGTGCTGCATACATACAATGTATAAGGGTCAGATGGCCCCAAAGAAAAGTCCAGTCACTATTCATGAATAGAATATTAACATGGAATATACGTGGAATGGCTTAGAGAGCCAAGCGGGTGGTCATATTTGATGTAGTTGCGAGACATGTTCCCGCAATAGTATGCCTTATAGAAACACATCTTATAGATGAGAACATTAATAAAGTAAAAAGGAAATGGGCCAAATATCACTTCCATGCTTGTTTTTCGACGTATTCCCGGGGTGTTAGTGTTTATGTGCTTAGATGTGTGGATTATATCCCAATAGCCCATAGAAATGATAAAGAAGGTAGATTTGTTTTCCTGCACTGTTATCTAAATGGTACTGTTTGTATATTGGCATTTGTGTATGTACCTCCTCCTTCTCGATGTCTGTCATGTCAAACTTGGGCGGACTTTATTGGCTCTAGAGCACGGTGTCCGGTTCTGGTAACTGGTGACTTTAATGATGTCATGGACTTGGAGGCAGATCTAATTTAGAAAGGTTTTTTTTTCACAGGAGCTAAATATTTCTCTCAAGCAGGGAAACCTGGAAATCTTCTGTCATCCTTGATCCAAAATCAAAAAAGTATTAACAGAATAAAAAATATTAGATTGGGAAATGGAGAAATCTCCACGTGCTCGGAGGAGATTGAGCGAAGTTTGTAAAGTATTATAAAATCTTATATACGAATAACAAAAACCAGCAGGATGGAGATGTTGAAGTTCCTGGAGGATATTAACCTCCCAAAATTAACAGAGCAGGAGTGTAAAATACTAAATCGACCTATAGAATTAAAAGAACTATCAGAGGCTGTTGGGACTATTCAGGGAAATTCTTCCCCAGGTACAGACGGACTCCCGTTCGAAATCTATCGCCAATATGGGGACACAATTCTGTTACTACAGGTTCTAAATAATACTTATTAGACAGTTGAGCTCCCGGTATCTTTATCTGAGGCAGTGATTACACTTATCCTCAAAAAGGGTAAAGATGAGAGAGAGATCGGTGCGTATCGCCCGATCTCCCTCTTAAATACAGATTATAAAATCTGCGCAAAAATATTTGCTAATAGACTACAGGGAGTCATCAAAAGGTTAATTCACCCAGATCAGACCGGATTTATACCCAAGAAATTGGTACAATCTAGTATACGCAGAGCTTTTTTAAATATTCAGGTTGAACAGGGGGGCAGTTCCCGTTACATCCTGTCATTAGACGCCGAGAAAGCGTTTGACAGGGTGGAATGGGAATATATCTGGAAAATAATGTATCGGATGAACCTGGGCAAAATTTTTTTGGATGGGTCCAGATTTTATATAATCACCCCAAAGCCAAAATTAATATCAATGGAATATGGTCCGAGCAAATAGAGCTGTATAGAGGAACAAGACAGGGATGTCCCCTTTCCCCTTTATTGTTTGCTCTATTTATAGAACCATTGGCAAAATTAGAGCGGACGAGGGGATCTGCGGCTTTTGTATGAAGGGGCCCTCTGATAAGATAAGCATGTATGCAGACGACATTTTGATTTTCTTGGAGAACCCAATATTACAGCTGTCTCATATTATGGAAGTAATAAATAAGTTTAGTGATATTTACGGATATAAAGTTAACTGAACAAAATCAGTACTCTTACCATTGGACCAGGAAAGACCATTGAATGCTTTAGGAATTAGGGTATTAAAAACCACAGAATCTATGGAATATCTGGGCATAAAGTTGAGCGCGAGTATATTAGACTTTGTGGGATTGAATGTTACCCCCCTCTTGACCAGATGTAAAAGTAAAATCAGTGTTTGGCAGAAGTTATCAATGGGACAGGCGGATAGAATTGCATTAATAAAGATGGTTTTACTTCCCCAGATTTTGTATATTTTGGCGGCCTGTCCAGTTTGGATAGAGGATCGTTTTTTTAACCATCTGGAGCGACTGCTGAATGACCTAATCTGGGGAAGAAAAAGGGTAAAACTCAAACCAAAATATCTCTGGCTAGCGAAGGAGGACAGAGGACTATCGGTCCCCTTCTTTCAGGGATATTATTTAGCCTCCCAAGTTCAGTGGATAAAGTCAGGGGTAAATAATATAAAAGAATATTTGGAAGGGGATTTTATCGGCCCAAAATATAATATATTTAGCATATTGGAGACAGGATTTATTAAAAATAAAGGGAAAACATGCCCACTATGTCGAATGGTGGATCTGTCTTGGGGAAAGATAAAAAGAATATTGGGAATCTCAAACACTTTATATTTTTCCCCTTTGTGGTGTAATAGCAATATTGTAGAATTTCAATCAAGCACGGACTATAAATATTGGTAAAATCACGGTCTTATTTATGTATTACAGTTAGTGAAGGATGGGATAATAAGAGCACTAAAAGAATTATGCCCTGGAATAAATATAGATTTGATGAGTCAATATCGATATTATCAATTAAAACATGCATTTGAAGCAACACAAAATAGGGAGTATTTTATCACCACAAAACACGAATTTATAGGTTTGTGTTATCAACACACAGCAACAAGGGTGACTACCTCTCAAGTGTACAGGATAATAAGGAAGGGATTGGGGAAAATATAAAAATTTAATAGTGAGGAAAAATGGGCAAAAGATATATGATCAAACACAATAGAATAGAGAAATATATATAAAAAAGGCAACGATTTCTAGCAATTTTAGGATTATCTATTTTAATATTATTCACCGAATTTATTTGACCCCAATACTCTAAGCTTTATAAAGAACGAGAATCAAGATGTTGGAAATGTAGAGAAGAGTTTGCTGACTACATCCATATGATATGGACTTGCCCAAGTATGCAATTGTACTGGCGAGAGGTTTACGGCTTCCTAAGTGCAGAGTCCCTAATATCTCTTCCATATAAATTGGAAGTGGCCGTCCTAGGGTGTTTTCCGTTATCAATTAGGGAAAAAAAGAAAAAAAGGGTTTAGATAAGAGGCCTCATGGCGGCAAAAGTTATTATCGCAAGAGAGTGGGGATCAAAAAAAGCACCTAATATTATGGAATTGAAGAACCTATTGGCAAGGATTGGTAGGAATATGCGGTAGGCGCTGAATGAGAGCTACCGCTGCCCGGGGTGGGTGGGGGGGAGAGAAATTGGGATGACGACTGGCGACTTCTACCAATATGACCATCAAGGGGGTGGGAGGGTGGGTGTATGGGAGACAAGTATGGATAGATAGCGGGAGATCCGAGTCAACTGAAGTACTGAACGGAGAGTTTGTTAAACACTTTGGATAGTGTAAACTATGTATTAGCTCTGTATTTTATGGTCTGTTCAGTGTGAGATATAATGTGACATTTCTGCTGTGTTTGCAGATCATGTATGGATGTACTCGGACTCAGCACTGTTAAATGTTATCCTAACTTTGTATTATGAAGGAAAAAAACGAATAAATAAAGTATAAAAAATAAAAGGTGCTGATTAGACAGCATGAATATTGCACAGGTGTGCCTTAGACTGCCAAAAATAAAAGATCACTCTGAAATGTGCAGTTTGATCACACAACACAATGCCACAGATGTTGCAACGTTTGAGGGAGCGTGCAATTGTCATGCTGACTGCAGGAATGTCTACCAGAGCTGTTGCCCGTGCAATGAATGTTCATTTCTCTACCATAAGCCGTCTCCAAAGGTGTTTCAGAGAATTTGGCAGTACATCCAACCGGCCTCACAACCGCAGACCACGTGTAACCACACCAGCCCAGGACCTCCACATCCAGCATGTTCACCTCCATAATCGTCTGAAACCAGCCGCCCGGACAGCTGCAGCAACAAACTGTCAGAAACTGTCTTTGCATGTTCGTCGTCCTCATCGGGGCCTGGACCTGACTGCAGTTTGTCGTCGTAACCAACTTGAGTGGGCAAATGCTCACATTCGATGGCGTCTGGCACGTTGGAGAGGCGTTCTGTTCACGGATGTGTCCCAGTTTTCACTGTTCAGGGCAGATGGCAGACAGCGTGTGTGGCGTTGTGTGGGTTTGCTGATGTTAACGTTGTGGATCGAGTGGCCCATGGTGACGGTGGGGTTATGGTATGGGCGGGCGTATGTTATGGACAACAAACACAGGTGCATTTTATTGATGGCATTTTGAATGCACAGAGATACCGTGACGAGATCCTGAGGCCCATTGTTGTGCCATTCATCCACGACCATCACCTCATGTTGCAGCATGATAACGGCCCCATATTGCAAGGATTTGTACACAATTCCTAGAAGCTGAAAACATCCCAGTTCTTGCATGGCCAGTATACTCAACAGACATGTCACCCATTGAGCATGTTTGGGATGGTCTGGATCGGCGTATACAACAGCATGTTCCAGTTCCTGCCAATATTCTGCAACTTCACACAGCTATTGAAGAGGAGTGGACCAACATTCCACAGGACACAATCAACAACCTGATCAACTCTATGCGATGGAGATGTGTTGCACTGCATGAGGCAAATGGTGGCCACACCAGATGCTAACTGGTTTTCTGCCCCCCCCCCATCCCCCCCAGTAAGGCAAAACTGTGCACATTTCAGAGTGACCTTTTTTGTGGGAAGTCTAAGGCACACCTGTGCAATATTCATGCTGTCTAATCAGCACCTTGATATGCCACACCTGTGAGGTGGGATGGATTATCTCGGCAAAGGAGAAGTGCTCACTAACACAGATTTAGGCAGATTTGTGAACAATATTTGAGAGTAATGGGCAGGGGCCTCGGTAGGTCAAAACATTCGGGGCTTGAGCCCCGGATGTTTTGTCCAATGCCCCGAATGTTATGCTGGTAGCATTTTTTTTGTTTGGCTATTCCAGGGCCCTTTAATATTGATTGGACCTGGGCAACCCACCACAGATCATCCCCCCACCCCCCTTGTACTTGTTCCGCTGATCCACTACTTGAGGGCTGCGCGGGCATGAATTCAGTCACGGGAAGTCACGGGTCTCACGGGATTGCGCACCGAAGTGACTGAATCTATGCCCGCACAGCCCACAAGTAGCAGATCAGCGGAACACGTACAAGGGGGGTGGGGGGATGATCTGTGGGGTTGCCCAGGGTCCACTCCCATCAATATTAAAGGGCCCAAGCAAAGATTTCTGCAGTGGTGAGGAAATGAAACATAACAGATATTGGAAAGTTATCGAATGTTGTATTATATAATGACTGCAGTCTGCAGTACTGCACTTCATTTGCGTAAACCAGAACACCCCTTTAAGCATGCCTTTAATGTACAATTTCAACACAGTGGGCTTGTGCCCTGGATGTTTTCAGACACTAGCAATGCCCCTGGTAATGGGTCTTTTGTGTATGTAGAAAATGTTTCAGATCTTTGAGTTCATCTCATGCAAAATGGGAGCAAAACCGAAAGTGTTGCGTTTATATTTTTGGTCAGTGTAGAATAATAGGATTGACCAATCGTTTTTGCATTTATGCCTTTATTCTTTTAGGCTCCATTCAGACGTCCGTTGAATGGTCCGGATCCGTTCTGCGATTATGCGGAACGGGTGCGGACCCATTCATTTTCAATGGGGCTGGAAAAGATGTGGACAGCACACAGTTTGCTGTCCGCATCCGCACTTCCGTTCCGCGGTCCCGAACTTCTGTTCAGCGGCTCCGCAAAAAAATGGAACATGTCCTATTCTTGTCCATAATAGTGGACAAGAATAGGCATTTTCTATTATAGTGCCGGCCATGTGCACATTGCCGGTGTCAGTGTTTTGCGGATCCGCAAAACACTTACGGACGTGTGGATTGACCCTAATCTGCTATTGACCCTTTTTGCCATTTTTAACACAGTACAGATTTGTGAAACGCTCTCTCTCTGGGGGTTGAATTCAATTAGAGTTGATTTATTACACATTTTCCAAGAGCCGCAATAGCAACAAATAATAATTGGATATCAGCTGCTTCACAGTCAGGCTAGCTAGTAGTGAAACAATTATGCAGATGGTTTGCCCTATGTCCCCTTCTACTTGGAGTTTCTTTTGTTCTTTTGTTAAATGTTAGGTTCTAAATGTTCTTTTGCCTATTTATCTTACTGTAACTTAGTATATTTTTCACACATGAACACTGCTGAAAATACAGAATAAAATATTGTGAATATGAGACTTCATATTCCTTTCCTTAAACAACTAATGCGAATATGCTGTAAAGTACATTTCATTCAAAACACTTGTTCTTGATTAGTCATATTTAATTACATTTATATTGTTACCGTAATTATAGTCATTCTAAGATAATGATCTAACACAGGGATGCCCAACCTGCGGCCCTCCAGCTGTTGCAAAACTACAACTCCCAGCATGCCCTGAGAGCCTACAGCTATCAACCTACAGCAGGGCATGCTGAGAGTTATTATTATTATTATTATTATTATTTATTATTAAAGCGCCATTCAGTCCATAGCGCTGTACATATGAAAAGGGGTATACATACATAATACAGACAATTGCACTAATCACAAACAAGACGAGTTACAAACTGGTACAGAAGGAGAGAGGGCCCTGCCCGTGAGGGCTTACAATCTACATGGTATGGGAGAAGGACACAGTAGGTGCGGGTGAAGTTGGTCATGGCGGTATAGAGGCAGCAGGGTCACTGGTTGTAGGCTTGTCTGAAGAGGTGGGTTTTCAGGTTTCTTTTGAAGGATTCCACTGTTGGTGAGAGTCTGATATGTTGGGGTAGCGAGTTCCAGAGTGTGGGGGATGCACGGGATAAATCCTGGAGGCGATTGTGGGAAGAGGTGATAAGAGGAGAGGAGAGAAGGAGGTCTTGCGTGTGGGGATGTATCGGGAAAGTAGCTCAGAGATGTAGGGAGGGGACAGGTTATGGACGGCCTTGTAAGTATTTGTTAGTACTTTGAAGTGAATTCGCTGGGCAATGGGGAGCCAGTGAAGGGATTGACAGAAGGAAGAGGCAGAGGAGTAATAGGGTGAGAGGTGGATTAGTCGGGCAGCAGAGTTGAGGATAGATTGGAGGGGTGCGAGAGTGCTAGATGGGAGGCCACAGAGGAGAAAGTTGCAGTAGTCTAGGTGGGAGATGATAAGGCCATGTACAAGCATTTTCGCAGATTCAAAGTTGAGGAAAGAGCGGATGCGGGAGATGTTTTCGAGTTGGAGGCGGCAGGTGGTGGAAAGGGCTTAGATGTGCGGTCCGAAGGAAAGGGCAGAATCCAAGGTCACTCCAAGGCAGCGGACTTCGTTAACCGGGGATAGTGTGCAGCCACTGATCGTGATAGATAGGTCTGTTGGGGGGGTTGAGCAAGATGGGGGAAAGATGAGGAGTTCTGTTTTATCCATGTTAAGTTTTAGAAAGCGAAAGGCGAAGAAGGATGATATAGAAGATAGACATTGTGGGATTCTTGATAGTAAGGTGGCGATGTCTGGACCAGAGAGGTAGATTTGTGTGTCGTCAGCATAAGAGTGATACTGAAAGCCATGGGACTCTATGAGCTGTCCCAGGCCAAAAGTGTAGATAGAGAAGAACAGGAGTCCTAGGACAGAGCCTTGTGGGACACCAACAGAGAGGGAATGAGACGAGGAGGTGGTGCAGGAGTGAGAGATGCTAAACGTCCGGTCTGTGAGTGTCACTACCAGAGCTTTGGGACGTTCTCACAGCTCTGTTTCTCCACCCCTGTGATGATGTCACTACTAGAGCTGGGAGGAGTTTTCTGTTTCCTTCCTCCCAGCTGCGTTTGATTTCCCTGCCTTTATATTCCCCCTCCTCCTATTGTAGGTGTGGATTATATTTCTCATTTGGGTTGTAGCTCTTGCTTGAGTATCTTCCCTTGCATGCTATCCTTTCACTGGACCTGTGTTCTGCTGCAGCAAGTACTCCGGATATTGCCAGCCTGTCTTTGCATCCGTCTTCACTGCGGCTGCAGCCCCTTCAGCTAAGTGTGCAGACATTGTTGTGTATCTGTGTGTTTTCTGACTGGATCCGAGGCGACCACGGTTCCCTCCATATACTGAGCAGGGCATCGGTGGCCGTGCCCCTTCCACTATTGTAGGGGTTACAGTGCTCATCAGTCTTAGGTACGCGGGCATGCCTCCTTCCACCATTTGGATCCGGGCATGGGCTTAGCAGCATAGGGAGAGCTTTCGAGGGTCTGACAGGGGTAACCCTTTATCCTCCCTAGTTTGGGTCCGGTCAGTAGCTCTATTTTCTGTGCATGCTCTTGTTGCTCACATACAGCCGTGACATTATAATCCACCAAAACCGTCTTTTTTGACATGGATCCGCTTTTTGGCCTGGTTGACCGCATGCAGGGTCTTTCTTTGGAGGTAGCGGATCTCCGTCAATCTATGACTCAGCTTCAAGCATTGGGCTCTGCTCCGGCCCATGGAGTCTGTTGCGAGCCAAAGGTCTCACTTCCGGAAACGTTCTCCGGGGGCAGTGAGAGTTTTGTTCGCTTCAGAGAGGCATGCAAACTCCATTTTTGCTTGTGTCCACATTCCTCTGGTAATCAGGAGCAGAGGGTGAGGATTGTCATCTCCCTGCTCAGGGGTAATGCTCAGACTTGGGCTTTTTTGCTGCCATCAGGGGATCCCTCCCTTCGATCCGTGGAAGGATTTTTTGTGGCCCTGGGGCAGATACTGTATATGATGACCCGGATCGTGTTGCTCTGGCTGAAACTAACTTACGTTTTTTAAGCCAGAGCAAACTGTCTGCGGAGCTTTAATGTTCTGAATTTCGGAGATGGGCAGCTGATTCAGGTTGGAATGATGCTGCACTCCGGAGTCAGTTCTGTCATGGTCTCTCAGAGAGATTGAAAGATGCGTTTGCTTTCCATGAGAGACCAACGTCCTTAGAGGCTGCCATGTCATTGGCGGTACGCCTTGACAGGCGTCTAAGAGAAAGAAACGAGACCTCTCTGTCCAGCCATTGTCAGTCTAGGGGCATTGGTGCGGACTCATTCAGTGTGCAGGGGCCTCATCCTGTCTCGCTCCCCTCTGAGGAGGAGCCCATGCAGCTAGGTCGACTTGCCCCTGATAAAAGAGGATTTAGTCCTCAGAGTATGCTGTGTTTTTGTTGTGGGGGCATAGGTCATTTGGCAAATGTTTGTCCGTCTAGGAGATTCTTGAACTGTACTAAGAGCGATAATAAGAGAAAAACCTCAAAAGGTAAATCATCAAACTCTGCTTCATCTGCTACTTTGGGCAAAGTTGATGTAGGAATTGATGCTTTTCCTCTGACCTGCAGTTCCCGTTTTCTCCTGTCTGCCAGGGTGGCGCTAGAGAGCAAAGTCATTTCTTGTGAGATTTTTGTTGATAGTGGAGCGGCCGTCAATCTTATTGATACTCAATTTGTAGCCATGCATGGTTTTCAGGTTTGCACATTAGAAAAGGATATACCTGTTTTTGCTATTGACTCTGCTCCACTCTCACAGAGATCTCTGAAGGGCATTGTTCACAATATCCGGTTAGCTGTAGGTGACACTCATGTGGAGGATATATCTTGTTTTGTCCTTAACGGATTGCCTTCTCCTCTAGTTTTGGGGTTACCCCTGGCTCACTAGACATAACCCCACTATTGATTGGCAAGGAAGGCAAATAAATGAGGTGGAGTGACTTTTGTAGAGAGAATTGTCTTACAGCGACTTTTGCAGAGGTGTCTACTAAAACTGTGCCATCATTTCTCTCTGATTTCTCGGACGTTGTTTTCGCGAGAGCGGTGTCAGGAGCTACCTCCTCACCGGGAGTTTGACTGTCCCCATTAACCTCATTCCCGGCGCCAAGCTGCCAAAAGCTCGCCTCTACAATCTCTCACAACCGGAAAGAATCGCAATGCAAACATATATCTCCGAGAGTCTCGATAAGGGGCATATTCGTCCCTCAAAAATCACCTGTTTGCCGCTGGTTTTTTTTTGTTAAAAAAAAAGATGGCTCTCTGAGACCTTGCCTAGATTTTAGGGAGCTGAAACCGTATCACGATTCGCGATCCCTATCCCCTTCCTCTGATCCCGGACCTCTTCAACCCAACAAATTGTTAGGGCCAAGTTTTTTCCAAATTGGATTTGAGAGGCGCGTACAACCTGGTCAGGGTCAGAGAGGGGGGAATGAATGGAAAACGGCCTTTAATACCCCTAACGGGCAATTTCGAGAATCTCGTTATGCCTTTCGCCTGATGAATGCTCCGGCCGTCTTTCAGCATTTTGTTACAGTAGTTTCTACCATTTAATGGGGAAATTTGTATTGGTGTATCTTGATGATATTTTGATTTTTTCCCCTGATGTTCAGACCCATCAGGATCATCTTTTTCAGGTTCTGCAGATTCTGCGGGAAAATAAATTGTACGCCAAGCTGGAGAAATGTGTTTTTATGGTATCGGAGATTCAATTCTGGGTTTTCCTCCTCTCTGCTTCTGGTTTTCGCATTGGATCCGGAGAAGGTCCGTGCTGTACTTGAGTGGGAGCTTCCTGAGAATCAGAAGGCATTGATGCGCTTTCTGGGTTTGCGAACTATTACAGAAAAGTTCATTTTGAATTATTCCTCTGTTGTCAAACCCCTCACTGACATGACAAAAAAGGGGGCGGATTTTTCCTCTTGTCGGAGGAGGCGCTTGCAGCTTTTTCTAAGATTAAAGAGAGTTTTGCATCTGCTCCCGTTCTTGGTGCATCCCGATGTTTCCTTACCTTTTATTGTTGAGGTGGATGCTTCCGAGGGTGGGTGTGGGTGCGGTTTTGTCCAGGGCCTTCTCCTGGCCAAATGGCGGCCCTGTGCCTTTTTCTCTAAAAAAACTCTCCCCGGCAGAGAAAAACTATGATGTGGGAGATAGGATGTTGTTGGCCATCAAGTTGGCTTTCGAGGAATGGCGCCATTGTTGGAGGGGGGCCAGGCACCCTATCACCGTTTTATTACCGACCATAAGAATCTGGCATACTTGGAGTCGGCCAGGCGTATGAATCCGAGACAGGCCAGATGTCCTCTGTTCTTCTCCAGATTCAATTTTGTCGTCACATTCCGCCCTGGGATCAAAAATGTGAAGGCTGATGCTCTCTCTCGCTGTTTTCCGGGAGGAGGAAAACTCGAGGACCCGGGTCCCATTTTGGCGGAGGGGGTAGTTGTTTCTGCTCTATATTCGATTTGGAGGCGAGGTCCAGGCTGCTCCCAGACTGAGGCACCTGCCCGTTGTCCTTCTGGGAAGTTGTTGTGCCTCCTGAGCTACGTCACAAACTCTTCAAGGAGCATCATGATATTGTTCTTGCTGGTCCACCCCGGGAATAGAGTCCACGGTAGATCTCATTGCTCGGAGATTTTGGTGGCCGGCTCTTCGTAAGTCGGGTGGAGGGTTTTGTGGCTGCTTGTGAGACGTGCGCTCGCGCTAAGGTCCCTCGTTCACGGCCTTCAGGTTCCCTTCTCCCGTTACCCATACCTTCCCTGTCCTTAGACACACCTGTCCATTGACTTTATCACGGATCTTCCTCGTTCCTCAGGGAAGTCGGTGATCCTGGTGGTGGTGGACCGTTTAAGCAAGATGGCTCATTTCGTACCTTTCCCTGGTTTACCCAATGCTAAAACGTAGGCGCAAGCTTTTGTCGACCATATGTTTAAATTGCATGGCATTCCCTCTGAATTGTTTCCGATAGAGGCACGCAGTTTGTGTCCAGGTTCTGGAAGGCTTTCTGTTCTCGCCTGGGGGTTCGGCTGTCCTTCTCTTCTGCTTTTCACCCGCAGTCGAATGGTCAGACTGAGCGCCTCAATCAGAATCTGGAGACATATTTGCGCTGTTTCGTGGCAGAGAACCAGGAGGATTGGTGTTCCATTTCTCCTCTTGCTGAGTTTGCTCTGAACAACCGTCGTCAGGAATCTTCTGATAAGTCGCCATTCTTTGGTGCATATGGGTTCCATCCGCAGTTTGGGACATTCTCGGGAGGGGCTCTTTCTGGTTTACCTGAGGAGGAGAGATTTTCCTCGTCTTTGTCTACCATTTGGCAAAGATTCAGAGTAATCTTAAAAAGATGAGTGAGAAGTATAAGCGTTGTGGCTGATAAGAGACGTGTGCCTGGTCCGGACCTGAGTGTGGGTGAATCTGGTGTGGTTGTCTACAAGAAATATTAAACTGAAGGTTCCCTCCTGGAAATTGGGTCCCAAGTTTATTGGGCCTTATAAAATCTTGTCAGTCATCAATCCTGTTGCCTTCCGTCTTGATCTTCCACGGGTTTGGAAGATACATAATGTACTTTCACAGATCTCTCTTAAAACCATATGTCCAGCCCACGGTACCCTCCTCTTTGCCTCCTCCTCCGATTTTGGTTAATGGCAATCTGGAGTTTGAGGTTTCCAGAATTGTGGACTCTCGCATTGTCCGCAGTTCTCTCCAGTACCTCGTTCATTGGAAGGGTTATGGTCCTGAGGAGAGGATGTGGGTTCCGGTGTCGGACATTAAAGCCACTCGCCTCATCAGGGCATTTCATAGGGCTCATCCTGAGAAGGTGGGTCCTGGGTGTCCGGAGTCCACCCGTAGAGGGGGGGGGGGTACTGTCACTACCAGAGCTTTGGGACGTTCTCACAGCTCTGTTTCTCCACCCCTGTGATGATGTCACTACTAGAGCTGGGAGGAGTTTTCTGTTTCCTTCCTCCAGCTGCGTTTGATTCCCTGCCTTTATATTCCCCCTCCTCCTATTGTAGGTGTGGATTATATTCTCATTTGGGTTGTAGCTCTTGCTTGAGTATCTTCCCTTGCATGCTATCCTTTCACTGGACCTGTGTTCTGCTGCAGCAAGTACTCCGGATATTGCCAGCCTGTCTTTGGATCCGTCTTCACTGCGGCTGCAGCCCCTTCAGCTAAGTGTGCAGACATTGTTGTGTATCTGTGTGTTTTCTGACTGGATCCGAGGCGACCACGGTTCCCTCCATATACTGAGCAGGGCATCGGTGGCCGTGCCCCTTCCACTATTGTAGGGGTTACAGTGCTCATCAGTCTTAGGTACGCGGGCATGCCTCCTTCCACCATTTGGATCCGGGCATGGGCTTAGCAGCATAGGGAGAGCTTTCGAGGGTCTGACAGGGGTAACCCTTTATCCTCCCTAGTTTGGGTCCGGTCAGTAGCTCTATTTTCTGTGCATGCTCTTGTTGCTCACATACAGCCGTGACAGTGAGGTATGATGTGATCCAGGAGAGGGCCAGGTCAGTGATGCCAAGAGATGAGAGAGTTTGCCACAGAAGGGAGTGGTCAACAGTGTCGAAGGCAGAGGACAGGTCAAGGAGAAGGAGGATAGAGTATTGTTTCTTGTCTTTTGCTGTTATTAGGTCATTAGTGACTTTGGTAAGGGCAGTCTCAGTCGAGTGGTGGGGTCGGAAGCCAGATTGTAGGCGGTCAAAGAGGGAGCAGGAGGAGAGGTGAGAGGACAGTTCAGAATGGACATGTTGTTCAAGTAGCTTTGAGGCGTACGGAAGAAGTGATATGGGGCGATAACTGGACAAAGAAGATGGGTCAAGTGAAGGCTTTTTGAGGATGGGTGTAATGGTAACATGTTTAAAAGCAGAGGGGAAGACACCAAAGGTTAGTGATAGGTTGAAGAGATGAGTTAGGGCTGTGATAAACACTGTGGTGAGGTTAGGGATGAGGTGGGATGGGATTGGGTCAAGTGCACAGGTGGTCAGATGAGATCTGGAGAGTAGAGTTTTTCTTCTGTAATGGTGGAGAAGCGGGTTTTGGGAGAAGAGGACCGAGCAGGGTGTAGAGGGTACTGGGGGACTGTGTACCGAAGCTTTCTCTGATGTTGACTATCTTTTGTTTAAGTATTTGGCAAAGTCCTCAGCTGAGATGAGAGGGTGGGGGCGCTGGGGAACGGAGAAAGGGAGTTAAAAGTGTTAAAAGTTGTTTAGGGCTGTGAGCCAGGGAAGAAATGACAGATGAGAAGTAGGCCTGTTTTGCATCAGCGAGTGAGGATTTGAATGTGAGGAAGGATTGCTGGTATGCAGTGAAGAATGATCTTTAGAATGGATTCGTCCATCGCCGCTTAGCAGCCCTGGAAGCTTGTCTGAGTTTTTTGGTCAGGTTGGTTGTCCAGGGTTGTATGTTAATTTTCGGGTTTTTGTTGTTTGATTTACAACAGCTAGGGCTGCAGGTTGAGCATCCCTGATCTAATATCTTGAAAATACATAACAACCACCATAGAAAAACTGTTTGCTTATCTATCTAGTATGAATTCAATGCTATGAACAAAAACATAGGTTTCTACAGTGAACTATACTAATTATTAATGCAGCATGCATGCCATTTTGGTTGACGGACATGTGTTTCATGAGAAAATACTTGGTATTTTGATGAGATGAGAAAAGATATACCGTTAAAGGGGTACTCTAGTTTTGCAATTTTCAGCGTCAACTGACAGGAAACCACACGTTATCACTCACTAATAGAGATTGGTTATCTGTGATACCCCATTTTCCTGCTCTCCATCGTGGTAATGTGACATTTTCTGCTGTGTTGGTTCCCTATCTCGATCACGTCTACATCTGAGGCGTGGCAAGGCTTGTAAGGCTCTGGCCTGTAGACACATCATCAGTGGCTTTGCCTCTCAGGACGTGTTCTGCTCATTCTCCTGGACCCTGCACTGTGTCTTAGGGCAGGGTTTTTCCAATAGGGTTTCAAGCAGCCTTGAATCTGTGGTGTTCGAGCTGGGAGGGGAATGAGGGGCGGAGACCTGATACTACAGACACTCCCCGTCAGTACTGCAACGGGATGTAAACACAGGGTGCGTGTCGCAGATCACAATTATGCTGGAGGAGTAAAAGTGCACTCAGAACGTCATCATCTGACTTTATATAATGCAGTAAGGTTGACTGCTGGTGTTTATTTTTTTATTTTTTTTGTGTGTGTAATCGGAAAACCCCTTTACGTTACAATGACCTCAGGTTACAGTATTTTCGATGTCTAATGGCGGATCCTGGGCCACAATCAATTCACAGTGCCACACACTTGCCAATCTATGGCACATTAGATTGGCTAGAATCAATTAATATTCACATTAGTGCCACAAGTGGAGCTAGCTCTTCAATATTGAAAAGGATGAGCAGATTTTTCTAAGGCAGGTTTCACATACACTGTTATTCATAAAAACACTATAATTTTATAATTTTATTTTTTTGCAGCCAGATGTTACTTTAAAGGGTTGTCCAGTTTTTATTAATAAATGTATATGTATGCAGTGTATTATATATTTCAACATTGACTTAATAAAGCTTTTATTAAGTGATGGCCTATCCTAAAGATAGGCCATCATTAGCTGATTGGCAGGCTTCCGAAATTCTGCACCGCCACCAATCAGCTATTAAGGAGTAGCTCTGGCACCAGGAGTCATCGACGCAACACTACTGTGTAATGATGGGAGCTTGTAACTGCAGCACTACTCCCACTAAAGTCAACTGGAGCAGCACTGCAGTGACAAACTCCATCCACCACACAGTTCACAGAGCTGTGGTAGTCCACTGCTGACTTCTGGCGCTGCAGCTACACCCGAACAGCTGATTGGCAGGGGTGTGGGATGTGTTGGACCCCACCAGTCAGCTAGTGTTAGCATTCCATGCTCCAATGCTCTCCCTTCCCTACCCCTAGATCCAGTGACGTACTGGGTCTCTACTAGGCGGAAGTGAGTCCAGTGATGTAATCGTCACTAATCGGCAGGCTTTAGCGCTGCCCTAATCTGTAAAACAGGCTAGGCCAGCGCTAAACCCTGCCCATTAGTGCCAGTGATGTCACCGGCAACACTACTAGACGGAAGCCTCTGCCTAGCAGTGTAAAAATGTAAAAAAAACCACCCTTGATGAAATGCTCCGATGCTCATATCAGAGGGGCTGCCTGGATGAAAAAGAGGATATGTCCGGGTTCAGCTCTGATCCTGGACAACCCCTTTAATAAAAGCATTAAGTCTATGTTTAAATATAAAATGCACTCATACATATTAGTTTTTGGTTTGCAATATTTTTGGGATTACTGTCATCTTTTCTTAAAATGCAGAATGGTAGAATAGTATGGTTATGGTGTTTTATTCTGGAGCTTTTCCCTTTGTCATCTCTATAAGACTTCAAAAATACATGCACAGAATTACACCAAATGTAAAAAGCCACTAAAAACATCTGAAAACTCCATAAAAAGACCTCAGTAAAACCTGATCAAAATGTGAACGTGTACGGAAACCTTAAAGCTCTCATAGATATGTCTAATTAAGACTGTACTTTTAGAGTATGACGTCATAGGGTATTCAGGACACAGTCGTGCTGCAGTTGAGTGCCGCACAGCCAATTAGGCCGCAGCTGCCTCTTATTTATCTAATGTAGACCGCACTGTATAGTCTGTCTGCAGTGTTAATGACTGCATGGCAACTTCAATACCACTTAGCCATTATCAATGGAGACTGGTTATACAGTGTGGTCTTCATTAGTTAAGGGTTGTGTCACTTCAGCAAATAGCATTTATTATGAAGAGAAAGTTAATACAAGTCACTTACTAATGTATTGTTCTTATCTACAGTATATTGCCTCCTTTGCTGGTTGGATTCATTTTTCCATCGCATTATACACTGCTAGTTTTCATGGTTACCACCACCCTGGAATCCATCAGTGGTGGCCGTGCTTGCACACTATAGGAAAAAGCACTAGCATCTCAGGTGGCCGGGAGCACACATAGGCTGGTGCTTTTTTTCTATGGTGTGCAAGAACGGCCACGCTGATGGATTGCAAGGTGGTCAAAACCATGGAAACGAGCAGTGTATAATGTGATAGAAAAATGAATCCAGCCAGCAAAGGAAGCAATATGGACAATCACAATACGTTAGTAAGTTCCATGTGTTACATAGAATGGGCCAGATTTATCATTACTCTGACAGCTCACTCCACTTTCACATATGGCTAAAGTCAGTTTTAGCCAAGTCAGATTTATGATCGGCCCTTTAAGACTGTAATAAATGTGGTTTGACGGTAGCAGTTTATCCGTCAGTAAGCAGCTTTACAAAAGTCGCACATCTTTACGAAAAAGTCGCACGTTTTTATGAAAAAGTCGCATGTTCTATTAAAAAGTCTCATAAGATAAGCATGGTCCTCACTGGAGTGAAATTGCGACTTTTTTGCGACTTTTTAAATAATCCCAATAGTAAATCTGTCTAGAGATTCATTTACATAAGAAAACACGCCCACTTTCAGAAAACTGGTGAGCATAGTGCAGAGCAGAACAAAGTCACAAATTTGTGCGCAGTTTTAGCGTTTGGGACTTTTTTTGGGACTTTTTCCACTCCATTATTCTGACCTGAGCTAATGATAAATCTGGCCCATAGATAAGAACCATTTGGCCAATCTAGTCTGCCCAATATACTGAGTACTATGGATAGCCCCTGGCCCTATCTTATATGAAGGATGGCCTTATGCCTATCCCATGCATGCTTAAACTCCTTCACTGTATTTGCAGCTACCACTTCTGCAGGAAGGCTATTCCATGCATCCACTACTCTCTCAGTAAAGTAATACTTCCTGATATTACTTTTAAACCTTTGCCCCTCTAATTTAAAACTATGTCCTCTTGTAGCAGTTTTTCTTCTTTTAAATATTCTCTCCTCTTTTACCTTGTTGATTCCCTTGATTCTACATAATAAATGCTATTTGCTGAAGTGACGCAACCCCTTTAAATAAGAGGCAGCTGCAGCCTAATTGGCTGTGGGGGACTCGGCCACAGCAAGGCCATTTCCCCAGCGCCCAAAGGCTGCTCCGTGCGGTCGTACCCTTAGGCTACTGCAACCCTTAGCCACATGTGGCTGCTAATGGCCACACTAATTTAATTGAGGTTTTTCCTTCATATTTGTGCATCTGCCAGGGTTAGACAGGGCTGCATCTGTCACCTTGTGGCTAACTAGTGGAAACCCAGCCTTAGGGCTTATTCACACGACCGTTGTTTTGGTCCGCATCTGAGCCACATTTTTTGCAGCTCGGGTGCAGACCATTCACTTTAATGGGGCTGCAAAAGATGCGGACAGCACTCCGTGTGCTGTCCGCATCCGTTGCTCCGTTCCGTGGCCCGACAAAGTTATGAGTCATGTCCTATTCTTGTCCGTTTGCGGACAAGAATAGGCATTTCTATAAAGGGCCGTCCATTCCGTTCCGCAAATTGCGGAAAGCACACGAGCGGCATCTGTGTTTTGCAGATCCGCAATTTGCGGACCGCAAAACACGGCACGGTCGTGTGAACAAGCCCTTATTTGAATATTCTCAAAATAAACTGTCATATCAAGGATAATTTGTCTATTTTCTGCTGGATTACCACAATATATTGGACCAGCCTACTCTTTTACTACAAAATGCTGAGTATTGCTTTATGGTTGTTATATTACAGCATTTTCTGCTCTGATTTACCATATTTTTCGCTTTATAAGACGCATCCCAGGTTAAGGCTACTTTCACACTAGCGTTTCTGTTTTACGGTATTGAGATCCGTCATAGGGTCTCAATACCGGAAAAAAACGCTTCAGTTTTGTCCCCATTCATTGTCAATGGGGACAAAACGTAACTGAACAGAACGGAATGCCCCAAAATGCATTCCGTTCCGTTCTCATACCAGAGAGCAAACCGCAGCATGCTGTGGTTTTCTTTCCGTCCTGGAATGTGGAGCAAGACGGATCCGTCATGGCCCACAATGCAACAATCTGACCCAATAGAAAACGGATCCGTTCCCCATTGACTTTCAATGGAGTTCATGACGGATCCGTCTTGGCAATGTTAAAGATAATACAACCGGATCCATTCATTGAGAGGTTTCAGCACATGGACACACCCCCACCCTATAAAAGAACCTGATCTGGCAGCCATTTTACATTCTGTGTTTTGCCAGTGTAGGGAGAGGTTGCTTTGGGGAGCAGGGACAGGCTGTTAGGGACACCAAACGCTAGCTAATAGGGCCACAAAAGTCCCTTTAAGGACTAGTATAGGTGTGCTATCGATAGGTGTGATATACTGAGGGGTGTGATATACTTATAATATACTTTCTGACATAGAAAGTATATAATAGTGCATTTGTATTGTGCAGCAGTTGTGTGTGGGTCTGCTGCGATACCGCAGCTATATAGAGGGACAAGCGCTATAGGAACAACTATTTGCAACGGTTGCGATATACCTGTTGCCCCAAAAAAACTGATTGAGGGGTGGGATATAGCTTCTTCCACAAAATACTGATTGAGGGCTGCAATATACCTCTTGCCCCAAATAAACAGGGAGGTGTGATGTAACTGTTTCGGCAAAAAAAATAATTGAGGGGTGTGATATACCTGTTTCCACAAAATACTGATTAAGGGGTTCGATATACCTGCTTCAACCAAATATTGAATGAGAGGTGCGATATACCTGCTTCCACAAAATACTGATTAAGGGGTTTCATATACCTGCTTCCACCAAATATTGATTGAGGGGTGCAATATACCTTCTTCCACAATATACTGATTAAGTGGTTCGATATACCTGTTTCCACCAAATATTGATTGAGGCCTGCGATATACCTGCTTCCACAAAATACTGATTAACGGGTTTGATATACCTGCTTCCACAGAATACTGATTGAGGGCTGCGATATACCTGCTTCCACAAATACTGCTTTTCTCTAGGGACTTAGACACAGGGTGTCACGGATGGTGTTGCAGAAAGCTGGAACTTATAAATAAACATCCGACTGGCTTGATCACAAACTAAGGAGCATATGGGTGAGCCCTATAAAACCCCTAGAGCTCTCCCTGACTGCTATGCCCATGCAAAGGTCTTTATGGTAGACGATGGCATGCCCACGTACCTTATACTGTGTGACATCTGAAAACCCTATAATAGTGAGGGGACACAACCACCGGCTCCCTGCACTTAATACGGACGGTGTCAGGGTCACCTAGAATCAAGCCAGCAAGGAAACACAAATAAAGGAAAAGGACTTATCTGAGGAATCAGCAGTAGCAGCCTCCAGCAGTGAACAACTCATCCAGGAAGAAGTATAAACCGCAAAGTGAGGCAGTATGGGAGGGAATATAAAGGGAGACAATTAGTGTAAATAGGTGACAGCTGGGAGAAGGAAAGGAGATGATAAAGTGAAACCAAAACAAAGAACCTCATGCAAGAGGTAGAGAAGAACGTCTAACAGACCTTCTCACAGAACTGGCGGTGACAGTACCCCTCCCTCAACGGGTAGACTCCGGACACTCAGAGCCCACCTTCTCAGGATGAGACCTATGGAAAGCCCTGATGAGACGAGTGGCCTTAATGTCCGCCATTGGGACCCACATCCTCTCCTCAGGACCATAACCCTCCCAATGAACGAGGTACTGGAGAGAACCGCAGATAATGCGAGAATCCACAATCCTAGAGACCTGAAATTCAAGATTACCATCAACAACAATCGGAGGAGGAGGCAAAGAGGAGGGTAAAGTGGGTTGGACATAAGGTTTTAATAGGGACCTGTGAAAAACATTATGGATCTTCCAAGTCTGAGGAAGATCAAGACGGAAGTCAATGGGATTGATGACGGACAAGATCTTGTAAGGCCCAATAAACTTAGGACCCAACTTCCAGGAGGGAACCTTCAGTTTGATATTCTTTGTAGACAACCAAACCAGATCACCCACATTCAGGTACGGACCAGGCACACGTCTCTTATCCGCCACACGCTTATATCTCTCACTCATCCTCTTCAGATTACCCTGAATCTTTTGCCAAATAAATGACAAAGACGAGGAAAATCTCTCCTCATCAGGTAAACCAGAAGACCCCTCTCCAGAGAATGTCGCAAACTGTGGATGAAACCCATATGCACCAAAAAATGGTGACTTATCAGAGGACTCCTGGCGACGGTTATTTAAAGCAAACTCAGCAAGGGACAAAAAAGAACACCAATCCTCCTGACTCTCCGCCACAAAACAGCGCAGATATGTCTCCAGATTCTGATTGACGCGTTCGGTCTGACCATTCGACTGCGGGTGAAAAGCAGAAGAGAACGACAACTGAACCCCCAAGCGAGAACAGAAGGCCTTCCAGAATCTGGAAACAAATTGCGTGCCCCTATCAGAAATGATGTCTGAAGGAATGCCATGCAATTTAACAATGTGATCAACAAACGCTTGCACCAGTGTCTTAGCATTGGGTAACCTAGGAAAGGGAATGAAATGCGCCATTTTGCTAAAACGGTCCACTACTACCAGAATCACAGTCTTCCCCGAGGAACGAGGCAGGTCCGTAATGAAGTCCAGGGACATATGCGTCCAAGGACGGGAAGGAATGGGTAACAGGAGGAGAGAACCTGATGGCCGTGAATGAGGGACCTTGGCACGAGCGCAGGTCTCGCAGGCTGCCACAAAACCCTCAATCGTCTTACAAAGAGCCGGCCACCAGAATCTCCGAGCAATGAGATCCACTGTGGCTCTACTACCCGGGTGCCCAGCAAGGACAGTATCGTGGTGCTCCTTGAAAACCTTGTGCCTTAAAGCGAGAGGCACAAACAACCTCCCAGGGGGACAAAGATCAGGAGCCTCTGCCTAGGCTGCCTGAACCTCTGCCTCCAAATCAGGATAAAGAGCAGAGACGACCACCCCTTCAGCCAAAATGGGACCCGGGTCTTCAAAGTTCCCCCCTCCCGGAAAACAACATGACAGGGAATCCGCCTTCACATTTTTAACCCCAGGGCGGAACGTCACAACAAAATTAAACCTAGAAAAGAACAAAGATCATCTGGCCTGTCTTGGGTTCAGACGCTTGGCCGATTCCAAGTAGGCCAGATTCTTATGGTCTGTAAACACCGTAATAGGGTGTCTGGCTCCCTCTAGCCAATGGCGCCATTCCTCAAAAGCTAATTTGATGGCCAACAACTCCCTATCTCCCACATCGTAATTTCTCTCTGCAGAGGAGAGTTTCCTTGAGAAAAAGGCACACGGTCGCCATTTGGCAGGAGAGGGACCCTGAGATAAGACCGCACCCACACCCACCTCAGAAGCGTCCACCTCAACAATAAACGGTAGAGAGACATCAGGTTGTACCAAAATGGGAGCGGAAGCAAAACTCTCTTTGATAGTAGAAAAGGCTTTAAGCGCATCTACCGACCACGAAGAAAAATCTACCCCCTTTTTTTAGTCATATCAGTCAGTGGCTTAACAGAGGAATAATTCAAAATGAACTTTCTGTAATAATTGGCAAAACCCAAAAACCGCATCAGCGCCTTCTGATTCTCAGGAAGCTCCCAATCAAGCACAGCGCTGACCTTCTCAGGGTCCATGCGAAAACCAGAAGCGGAGAGAAGAAAACCAAGAAATTGAATCTCCGGAACCGCAAACACACATTTTTCCAGTTTAGCGTACAATTTATTATCCCGCAGAATCAGCAAGACCTGACGTAGGTGGTCTCGATGAGTCTTGAAATCAGGAGAAAAAATCTAAATGTCATCTAGATACACCAGTACAAATTTCCCCATTAAATGATAATAAATGCTGTTCACAAAATATTGGTAGACGCCTGGAGCATTCATCAAACCAAAGGGCATAACCAAATTCTCTAAATGACCCTCAGGGGTATTGAAGGCCGTCTTCCATTCGTCCCCTTCCCTGACCCTCACCAGGTTGTATGCCCCTCTTAAATCCAACTTAGAAAAAACCTTAGCCCCAACAATCTGGTTAAACAGGTCCGGGATTAGAGGAAGCAGATATGGGTCACGAATCGTGATACGGTTCAGCTCCCTGAAATCCAGACAAGGATTAAAGAACCATCTTTTTCCTTAACAAAAAAAACAAACAGTGGCAACAGGTGACTTCGAGGGTCGGATGTGTCCCTTTCTCAGGCTCTGAGAGATATAAGTACGCATAGCGACTCTTTCAGGTTGGGAGAGATTGTATAAACGTGATTTTGGCAGTTTGGCGCCTGGGATGAGATTAATAGGGCAGTCGTGCTCCCGGTGCGGGGGCAACTCCTGGACACCACTCTCGGAAAACACATCCGAAAATTCAGAGAGAAAAGATGGCACAGTCATGGTAGAAACCTCTGAAAGAGACGCCGTGAGGCAATTCTGTCTGCAAAACTCACTCCAACCATTTATTTGCCTTGCTTGCCAATCAATGGTGGGGTTATGTTTAGTGAGTCAGGGTAGCCCCAACACTAGAGGAGTAGGTAATCCGCTTAAGACGAAACATGACATATCCTCAACATGAGCGTCACCCACAGTCAAACGGATATTGTGAACTATGCCGTTTAACGATCTTTGAGAAAGTGGAGCGGAATCGATAGCAAAAAAAGGTATATCCTTTTCCAAAGTGCATGCCTGGAAACCATGCGTTATTGCAAATTGATTATCAATGAGATTGACAGCTGCTCCACTATCTGCAAAAATCTCACAAACAATGTTCTTGCTGTCTAGCGCCACCCTGGCAGGTAGGAGAAAACGGGAACTACAAGTAAACGGCAAACCTTCAATTTCCGCATCAACCTTGCCAATAGTAGCAAATGGAAAGTTTTTAGATGGTATTTTTCTTTTTCTTTTTCTTTTATTACCCTCAGAAAACTCCATGAATCTCCCAGAGGGGCAAACATTAGCCAAATGATTTATACCCCCACAACAGAAACAAACCCTCGTCTGAGAGCTGAATCCTCTACTATCAGAGGCAAGCAAACCCAGCTGCATGGCCTCCTCCTCAGAGGGCATTGATAGAGACTGAGACCCCTGCGCAATGAATGAGACAGCCCCACTGTCCTTGGACTGAATATGACAGGAAGGAGTAGTCTCCTCTCTCTCTCTAAGACGCCTGTCAATATGAACAGCTAGAGACATGGCAGATTCTAACGAGGCTGGTGTCTCATTAAAAGCAAATGCATCTTTCAATCTTTCCGAAAGACCATGGCAAAATTGACTTCGGAGTGCAGCATCATTCAAACCAGTATCAGCTGCCCATCTCCGAAATTCTGAACAATATATCTCTGCGGACTGTTTACCCTGGCATAAAAGACGCAGTTTAGGTTCAGTCAGAACAATACGATCTGGGTCATCACATATCTGCCCCAGGGCTACAAAAAATTCATCCACCGATCGGAGGGGCCATGCCCCCACCGGCAGCTGAAAGGCCCAAGACTGTGCGTTATACCTGAGCAGCGAGATGATGATCCCCACCCTCTGCTCCTCATCACCAGAGGAATGGGGAAGTAGGCAAAAATGGAGTTTGCAAGCCTCTCTAAAGCCCCCCGGAGAACGTATCTGGAAGCGAGATCTTAGGCTCGGAACAAACTCCATGAACGCCAGCAGAACCGGTCACCTGAAACTGAGACACAGTTTTACGGAGATCTGCTACCTCCAGTGAAAGACCTTGCATGCGGTCAGTCAAGGCTGAAACCGGATCCATGCTTAAGACGGTTATGGCGGTTAATAATGTCACGGATGGTGTTGCAGAAAGCTGGAACTTATAAATAAACATCCGACTGGCTTAATCACAAACTAAGGAGCATATGGGTAAGCCCTATAAAACCCCTAGAGCTCTCCCTGACTGCTATGCCCATGCAAAGGTCTTTATGGTAGACGATGGCATGCCCACGTACCTTATACTGTGTGACACCTGAAAACCCTATAATAGTGAGGGGACACAACCACCGGCTCCCTGCACTTAATACGGACGGAGGTAGGGTCACCTAGAATCAAGCCAGCAAGGAAACACAAATAAAGGAAAAGGACTTATCTAAGGAATCAGCAGTAGCAGTCTCCAGCAGTGAACAACTCATCCAGGAAGAAGTATAAACCGCTAAGTGAGGCAGTATGGGAGGGAATATAAAGGGAGACAATTAGTGTAAATAGGTGACAGCTGGGAGAAGGAAAGGAGATGACAAAGTGAAACCGAAACAAAGAACCTCATGCAAGAGGTAGAGAAGAACGTCTAACAGACCTTCTCACAGAACTGGCGGTGACACAGGGTCATTTTGAAAATGACAGGCAGAGGAAGAGGAAGGACATTCTGCAGGGGTCCAAACGAGCAGTTCTGTGGCGTTCAAGGAGACGAGGTCTTTGAAGACATTTTTTGTTTTTGAAGCCCTTCAGTCTCAGATGCCGTCTGATGGTTATGGGGCTGCAGTCAGCACCAGTAAGGGCCTTAATTTGGATCGAGGATCGTCCAGTGTCTTGACGGACAGCCAATTGGATCCTCCGGCTCAGTGCTGACGACATTTTTTTGGGTCTTCCACTTTACTTTTTTGTTCCATAACCCTCAGGATCATTTAAGAAATTCCAAATGACTGTCTTTCTGCGTCCCACCTCAGCAGCGATGGCGCGCTGTAAGAGACCCTGCTTATGCAGTTCAACAACCCGACCACGTTCAAAAAGGGAGAGTTTTTTTGCCTTTGCCATCACAACGTGTGACTACCTGACAGAAAATGACAATGAATCCACATCTTTGCACAGATTTGGCCTTTTAAAGGCATGTGGTTCTAAAATTTGGATCAGCTTAAAAAATAATTGTCTCACTCTCATTTCTTCTTGTTGCATGTTGAAGCTCTACTTGGAACCTTGTTAAGATCCAACAATGTAAAATATGATTTTTTGCCATTTTTCAAGTGGTCTTAAACTTTTGATCAGGACTGTACCTGCTTCCACAAAATGCTGATTAAGGGGTTCTATATACTGGTTTCCACCAAATATTGATTGAGGCCTGCGATATACCTGCTTCCACAAAATAGTGATTAAGGGGTTTGATATACCTGCTTCCACCAAATATTGATAGAGGCCTGCGATATACCTGCTTCCACAAAATGCTGATTATGGTGTTCGATATTCCTGTTTCCACCAAATATTGATTGTGGCCTGCGATAAACCTGCTTCTATAAAATACTGATTAAGGGGTTCGATATACCTGTTTCCACCAAATATTAATTCAGGCCTGCGATATACCTGCTTCCACAAATACTGCTTTTCTCTAGGGACTTAGGCACAGGGTCATTATGAAAATGACAGGCAGAGGAAGAGGAAGGCCATTCTGCAGGGGTGGTAGGCGTCAGGTAGATGCACCAGGCCGGAGCCTAAGTGGGAAGTTGGACAAGGTGCGTGCGATTACTTCAAAGGGCGCACCAGAGTTGGTTTAATGGCTATCTCAGCCTTCTGCTTATGCACCTTCCTCATCCTCTGTATCTGCACCCTCCTCACTCTCTGCTGTGTGCACCCCCAAACACCACCACCACCACCATAGCCCCTCCACTCGAGTCAGAGGAATTATTTTCCCATCCATTCCCAGACCTTAGCGATGCGCAGCCATTCTTGACATCGAATGAGGAAGAGGAGGTAGCAACGGCCGACACTCAGCGGTCTGACGACAGTACCCAGATCAGCCCAAGGAGGGAGGTCCCCGCTCTTGCTGCCTACTCCGAGATCTCAAATGTCAGTGGTGGTGAAGGTGACAATGATGACGTGTCGATGGACGTCACGTGGGTGCCCACAAGAGAGGAAGAGGAGGGGAGTTCCGAGGGAGAGACAGAGCAGCAGAGAGCGAGGAGAAGGAGGAGAAGCAGGCAGAGCTCGCAGGGCACAGTAGGCAAAAAGCAGACTGCAAATGTATCTGGAGCGAGCCGTCCACTATGCACAGTCACTTCTCGCGCTCCCAGGACACCGGCACATGGCTCTGCAGTGTGGGCTTTTTTTTTACGTGTCAGCTGCTGACAATAGTGTTGCCATCTGCAGCCTGTGCTGTCAACGCATAAGTCGCGGTAAGCCCAACACTCACCTAGGGACAACCGCCTTAAAGTGGACCTTTCACCTGGATATCTATAATCTAATTATTATACTACCTTATAGTGCATCCCCCAGTGATGTCTTGGCAATTATTTTTTTCTAAAGAACCCCCTGTTCATCCGCTGTGGTCCCCGTATCTTTTGGCGCCTCATATGCTAATGAGTCAACTTGGTTATACTAGACGTGGACTTGAAGTTCTCCTGGGTGCGGTTATCTTCTCCCTGGCTGCGAGCGCATCCAATCAGAATGCCCCGCTCTTAGCCAGGGAGAGCTCAAGTTCTCGCGAGAATCTCTTTAAGAAGGCACCTGGCCTCCCATCACCAAGCCCAGTGGGAGCAATGCCGTCACAACCCACAAAGCCACTCTCCCGTCACCCGATGTCCTGCCTCTTCTCCTTCTCCTCTCTCCTCCCATTTGTTCTCCGCTCCACCTTCCACCGTGCCGTTGTGTTGTGCATTTTCATACGTATACAATATTATCTAATGACATTATAATCAAAATGAATGCTCATCTCATTGCCTTTAAGAATAGGATCAGCTTGAACCAAAGTTATATTATGTGGCTGAAAAAGCCAAGATGAGTTCATGGCAAGTTCAGTCTATATATAAAAAAAATAAAATAATTGGGAACATAAATGGACATTGTATTTAAAAAGTTATTACTAAAGATATGAGACCATCTGTAAGAAGTAAGTCAACTCCCTAAGACATATTTGTCTGGAGGGAACATGGTTACTTGATAAGGACTCATGTCCGTATCACACACCTGGTGTATGAGGTTCAATTTATATATTCATAATTATATATATATATATACAGTGGGGGAAATAATTATTTGACCCCTCACTGATTTTGTAAGTTTGTCCAATGACAAAGAAATGAAAAGTCTCAGAACAGTATCATTTCAATGGTAGGTTTATTGTAACAGTGGCAGATAGCACATCAAAAGGAAAATCGAAAAAATAACTTTAAATAAAAGATAGCAACTGATTTGCATTTCATTGAGTGAAATAAGTATTTGAACCCTCTAACAAAAAAAGACTTAATACTTGGTGGAAAAACCCTTGTTTGCAAGCACAGAGGTCAAACGTTTCTTGTAATTGATGACCAAGTTTGCGCACATTTTAGGAGGAATGTTGGTCCACTCCTCTTTGCAGATCATCTCTAAATCCCTAAGGTTTCGAGGCTGTCTCTGTGCAACTCTGAGCTTGAGCTCCCTCCATAGGTTTTCGATTGGATTAAGGTCCGGAGACTGACTAGGCCACTCCATGACCTTAATGTGCTTCTTCTTGAGCCACTCCTTTGTTGCCTTTGCTGTATGTTTTGGGTCATTGTCGTGCTGGAACACCCATCAACGACCCATTTTCAGTTTCCTGGCAGAGGGAAGGAGGTTGTCGCTCAGGATTTCACGATACATGGCTCCGTCCATTTTCCCGTTTATGCGAATAAGTTGTCCTGTGCCCTTAGCAGAAAAAACACCCCCAAAGCAAAATGTTTCCACCCCCATGCTTGACGGTGGGGACGGTGTTTTGGGGGTCATAGGCAGCATTTTTCTTCCTCCAAACACAGCGAGTTGAGTTAATGCCAAAGAGCTCTATTTTGGTCTCATCAGACCACAGCACCTTCTCCCAGTCACTCTCTGAATCATTCAGGTGTTCATTGGCAAACTTCAGACGGGCCTGCACATGTGCCTTCCTGAGCAGGGGGACCTTGCGAGCCCTGCAGGATTTTAATCCATTGCGGTGTAATGTGTTTCCAATGGTTTTCTTGGTGACTGTGGTCCCTGCTAATTTGAGGTCATTAACTAACTCCTCCCGTGTAGTTCTAGGATGCTTTTTCACCTTTCTCAGAACCATTGACACCCCACGAGGTGAGATCTTGCGTGGAGCCCCAGAGCGAGGTCGATTGATGGTCATTTTGTGCTCCTTCCATTTCGAACAATCGCACCAACAGTTGTCACCTTCTCTCCCAGCTTCTTGCTAATGGTTTTGTAGCCCATTCCAGCCTTGTGCAGGTCTACAATTTTGTCTCTGACATCCTTGGACAGCTCTTTGGTCTTTCCCATGTTGGAGAGTTTGGAGTCTGCTTGATTGATTGATTCTGTGGACAGGTGTCTTTTATACAGGTGACTAGTTAAGACAGGTGTCCTTAATGAGGGTGACTAATTGAGTAGAAGTGTCTAACCACTCTGTGGGAGCCAGAACTCTTAATGGTTGGTAGGGGTTCAAATACTTATTTCACTCAATGAAATGCAAATCAGTTGCTATCTTTTATTTAAAGTTATTTTTTCGATTTTCCTTTTGATGTGCTATCTGCCACTGTTACAATAAACCTACCATTGAAATGATACTGTTCTGAGACTTTTCATTTCTTTGTCATTGGACAAACTTACAAAATCAGTGAGGGGTCAAATAATTATTTCCCCCACTGTATACACTGCGTGCAGAATTATTAGGCAATTGAGTATTTTGACCACATCATCCTCTTTATGCATGTTGTCTTACTCCAAGCTGTATAGGCTTGAAAGCCTACTACCAATTAAGCATATTAGGTGATGTGCATCTCTGTAATGAGAAGGGGTGTGGTCTAATGACATCAACACCCTATATCAGGTGTGCATAATTATTAGGCAACTTCCTTTCCTTTGGCAAAATGGGTCAAAAGAAGGACTTGACAGGCTCAGAAAAGTCAAAAATAGTGAGATATCTTGCAGAGGGATGCAGCACTCTTAAAATTGCAAAGCTTCTGAAGCGTGATCATCGAACAATCAAGCGTTTCATTCAAAATAGTCAACAGGGTCGCAAGAAGCGTGTGGAGAAACCAAGGCGCAAAATAACTGCCCATGAACTGAGAAAAGTCAAGCGTGCAGCTGCCAAGATGCCACTTGCCACCAGTTTGGCCATATTTCAGAGCTGCAACATCACTGGAGTGCCCAAAAGCACAAGGTGTGCAATACTCAGAGACATGGCCAAGGTAAGAAAGGCTGAAAGACGACCACCACTGAACAAGACACACAAGCTGAAAAGTCAAGACTGGGCCAAGAAATATCTCAAGACTGATTTTTCTAAG
Organism: Bufo bufo; assembly: GCF_905171765.1. Lineage (NCBI taxonomy): Eukaryota > Metazoa > Chordata > Amphibia > Anura > Bufonidae > Bufo > Bufo bufo. Next base: position 478,445,687 of record NC_053389.1, read on the forward strand.
GTTTTATGGACTGATGAAATGAGAGTGAGTCTTGATGGGCCAGATGGATGGGCCCGTGGCTGGATTGGTAAAGGGCAGAGAGCTCCAGTCCGACTCAGACGCCAGCAAGGTGGAGGTGGAGTACTGGTTTGGGCTGGTATCATCAAAGATGAGCTTGTGGGGCCTTTTCGGGTTGAGGATGGAGTCAAGCTCAACTCCCAGTCCTACTGCCAGTTTCTGGAAGACACCTTCTTCAAGCAGTGGTACAGGAAGAAGTCTGCATCCTTCAAGAAAAACATGATTTTCATGCAGGACAATGCTCCATCACACGCGTTCAAGTACTCCACAGCGTGGCTGGCAAGAAAGGGTATAAAAGAAGAAAATCTAATGACATGGCCTCCTTGTTCACCTGATCTGAACCCCATTGAGAACCTGTGGTCCATCATCAAATGTGAGATTTACAAGGAGGGAAAACAGTACACCTCTCTGAACAGTGTCTGGGAGGCTGTGGTTGCTGCTGCACGCAATGTTGATGGTGAACAGATCAAAACACTGACAGAATCCATGGATGGCAGGCTTTTGAGTGTCCTTGCAAAGAAAGGTGGCTATATTGGTCACTGATTTGTTTTTGTTTTGTTTTTGAATGTCAGAAATGTATATTTGTGAATGTTGAGATGTTATATTGGTTTCACTGGTAAAAATAAATAATTGAAATGGGTATATATTTGTTTTTTGTTAAGTTGCCTAATAATTATGCACAGTAATAGTCACCTGCACACACAGATATCCCCCTAAAATAGCTAAAACTAAAAACAAACTAAAAACTACTTCCAAAAATATTCAGCTTTGATATTAATGAGTTTTTTGGGTTCATTGAGAACATGGTTGTTGTTCAATAATAAAATTAATCCTCAAAAATACAACTTGCCTAATAATTCTGCACTCCCTGTATATATATATATATATATATATATCTCTGCATGGTATATTTAGTTTACAACATATGTTAATCAATAATTCATATAATGTGTTAGCTATGTGTAACAATGTATCGATTTATATATATGTCATACTATGTATTTACCATTTAGAAGGTATTGTAGAAGATACAAAAACAAGTAAGTTTAAGTTAATTGGATTCCAAAACAATAGTTATTCATGGGAGTACATAAATGTAATGTACAAGTTCCGATGCCAAGCATCAAAGCCGCTACATTAAATTTTCATCAAGTCAACCCATATTTCAAAAAGATAGGAGAAGACAGTCAACTCCAACAAGTCCAGGATATAGGTAATTAAAAGTGTAAGGAAAAGACCTTCCTCAGTGATTTATGGTAAGATAGGTCAAAAAGTTCATGTGAAAGTTTTATTAGATATTTAATTTTAATGCTTAAAAAGTTGGGATGTTTACCTACAGTACCGCAGTGCCATCTGGAGGCAGATGGGCAACATTATATTATTTCATTATTTGCTCTATACCATATTAGGAATTGAGATAACGTCATGAGGTTATTAGCATGCGAATACACCCACCCTACCTGATTGGGAATCCATAATCTAAAGGGGATGATTCTTAGATAAGGGGGGGGGGGGATAATTACTCGTGTGCGGAGTAGCAGAGGAGAGCAAGAGAAAAAAAGAAAGCTAGAGAAAAAGATCCATATATCCATTGATCCATCCATTCATTCAATCAAAAAGAAAAACTTTACCAGAAGAAACTTGGATTATTCTTTTTGGATTAATAGGTAAGTTCCTCAGAACTGGTCCCATCTGAACTCTGTCTACCTTTGACCCGGTAACGTATATTTTGCTTACTACTCATGATATTAATAAGATATTTCTCTCGGTATATAGTCAAGAGTTCCCATACTGTGGGAATATATAGTGTTAGGTGCCTCCATAATGCTGATTATTCTCTTAGCAAAGATGCATATTGTTAATGGAAGATCTGACATTATTTGAAAAGAGGACAAAATCCTTGGGAAGTTATTTTCCTTAGTGTGATTGCCGAGCTGAATATTTTATCATATTAATATCATATATTTTTGATTGGTCATAGGAAAACAGAGTCAAGGGATAACAGTTATTTTCCTGTAAATCCGTGTTTTATTGTTATAGCCTGTTTGATAACAGAAGATCCTAAGTTTCTCTTGGTATATAAGTCTGTTTGTTAAAAGTATGACACTGGTTGTCATGAATCAATAAATCATACTGTGCTGATCAGATAGGGGTGTGTGAACACCACCGTGTGGTACATTTTGGATGTTACGTTGTAACTTCATCATTTGTTTTGCAGTTGTATTGTTTTTATATTCTTTGTTTTTATAATAAACTATTATATATTTTTGCATACAATTGATCCTTTGTTTCACTGCTTGCACAAATCAAATTAAGATACTTGATAAAAAGAACTTAGAGGCGTTTTTTTATGTCCGCCTGAAGGATAATATATTTAATATTTTTTTATCCTCTCTTTTATATGAAGATTCTTTTTCATATAGAAGATATATGACAGTTGTCGTGTTCATCTGGCAGAAGGCAGGCTTCCGTGTCCCAAATGTTCGAGCGTAAAAAGTTGATGACACTGGATATCCCTCTTGCCCAACGGCTGACTTTTGGCTTGTTGGAACTGCTAGCCCGGCAACTACTGCCATATAAACTGGTGGACTCGGAGGCCTTTAGAAAATTTGTGGCCATTGGCACACCGCAATGGAAGGTCCCCAGAAGGAAATATTTCTCCCAGAAGTAAATATATCTCTGGCACACAGTGTCGGTGCCAAGATACATCTGACCCCAGACATCTGGTCTAGCAAACATGGGCAGGGAAGGTACATAACTTTTACTGCCCACTGGGTGAACCTTCATTTTTTTTATTTTTTATAATTTATCTTTATTTTTTTGGTCACTGTATAAAACGACAACAATAGGGCTTCATGCCCCTTACGTGACAAAGCATACAAAGTAGAATACATACGTAACAGTATGCTACTGAAAGGGGTACGCAGACCCCGGTAATATTGACTGAGAATAACAATGTTTAACAAAAACATATCAAACAATGGGATACCACCACATACATCATGAAGCAAGCTAACAGTTGTGTTCGTGATATAAAATATTGCTACAAGAGAATAAATCGGAGTCCAAACCGTTCAAGGAGTGAAGCATTCGTGGGACCGCTGTCACCGCCAGATCTCTGAGAAGTTCTGATAGATGTTCTTCAGTACCTCCTGCATGATGTTCTTTTGTTTTGCTTTCGCTTTGACATCTCTTCTCCCTCTCCCAGCTGTCATCTATTAGCAGTGATTGCCTCCCTATATATCTCTGCTTCACTTTGCGGTTTATACTACTTCCTGAAGTTGCTACTGCTAGTTCCTCAAGATAAGTCTATTTCTGTATTTGTGTCTTCCTGTTGGCTTGATTCTAGTTGACCCTGACTCCCTCCGTATTGAGTGCAGGGAGCCAGTGGTCGTGTCCCCTCACTATTATAGGGTTTGCAAGTGTCACTCAGTCTAAGGTACATGGACATGCAACTTTCTATCATTGAGATCTTTGCATGGGCTGAGCAGTGAGGGAGAGCTCTAGGGCATTAATAGGGCTCACCCTTTTGTTCCTTAGTTTGGGATCAAGTCAGTCGGATCTTTATTTGTTACTTATTGTTTCCTGCTACACCATCTGTGACATTATAAACCGCCAAAACCGCCTTAAGCATGGATCCGGTTTTTGCCTTGACGGACCGCATGCGGGGTCTTTCACTGGAGGTCGCAGAGCTCCGTAAAACTGTATCTCAGTTTCAGGTGACCGGTTCTGCTTGCGTTCATGGAGTTTGTTCTGAGCCTAAGATCTCGCTTCCAGATACCTTCTCTGGGGGTAGTGAGAATTTTGTTTGTTTTAGAGAGGCTTGTAAACTCCATTCCTATGGTGATGAGGAGCAGAGGGTGGGGATCATCATCTCACTGCTCAGGGATAACGCTCAGTCTTGGGCCTTTTCGCTGCCGGTGGGGGCACGGCCCCTCCGATCAGTGGATGAATTTTTTGTAGCCCTGGGTCAGATATGTGATGATCCGGATCGTGTTGCTCTGGCTGAATCTAAACTTTTATGCCAGGGTAAACAATCCGCAGAGTTATACTGTTCAGAATTTCGGAGATGGGCAGCTGATACTGGTTGGAATGATGCTGCACTCCGAAGTAAATTTTGCCATGGTCTTTCAGAGGGATTGAAGGATGCATTTGCCTTCCATAAAGACCTACCTCCTTGGAGTCCGCCATGTCTCGGGCTCTTCGTATTGACAGGCGTCTTAGAGAGAGAGGAGAGATCACTCCTTCCTGTCATACTCACTCCAAGGACAGTGGGGCGGTCTCATTCAGTGCGCAGGGGTCTCAGTCTCTCTCAATCCCCTTTGAGCAGGAGCCCATGCAGCTGGGTTTGCTTGCCTCTAACAACAGAGGATTCAGCTCTCAGAGGAGGGTTTGTTTCTGTTGTGGAGGTATAAATTATTTGGCAAATGTTTGTCCCTCTAGGAGATTCAGGAAGTTTTTAGAGAATAATAAAGAAAGAAAAAGAAAAGTCCTCTAAAAACGTTCCATCTGTTACTATTGGCAAGGTTGATGCGGAAATTGAAGGTTTTCCGTTTGCTTGTAGTTCCCGTTTTGTCCTACCTGCCAGGGTGGCGCTAGAAAGCAAGAACATTGTTTGTGATATTTTTGTAGATAGTGGAGCAGCTGTCAATCTCATTGATAATCAATTTGCTATAACACATGGTTTCCAGGTATGCACTTTGGGAAAGGACATACTTGTTTTTGCTATTGATTCCGCTCCACTTTCTCAAAAATTATTACAGGGCATAGTTCACAATATCCGTTTGACTGTGGGTGATGCTCATGTTGAGGATGTGTCATGTTTCGTCCTAGGCGGGCTTACCTACTCCTCTAGTGTTGGGGCTACCCTGGCTCACTAAACATAACCCCACCATTGATTGGCAAGCGAGGCAAATAAATGGTTGGAGTGACTTTTGCAGAGAGAATTGCCTCTCGACGTCTCTTTCAGAGACTGTACCATCTTTTCTTTCTGAATTTTCGGATGTGTTTTCTGAGAGTGGTGTTCAAGTGCTGCCCCCTCACTGGGAGTACGATTGCCCTATTAATCTCATCCTAGGCGCCAAGCTGCCTAAATGTCGATTATACAATCTCTCCCAACCTGAAAGGGTCGCTATGCATTCTTATATGTCTGAGAGCCTGAGAAAGAGACACATACGACCCTCGAAGTCACCTGTTGCTGCTGGTTTCTTTTTTGTTAAGAAAAAAGATGGTTCTTTAAGACCATGTCTGGATTTCAGGGAGCTGAACAGTATCACAATTCGTGACCCTTATCCGCTTCCTCTGATCCCGGACGTGTTTAACCAGATTGTTGGGGCTAAAGTTTTTTCCAAGTTGGATTTAAGAGGGGCATACAACCTGGTCAGGGTCAGAGAAGGGGACGAATGGAAGACGGCCTTCAATACCCCTGAGGGCCATTTTGAGAATTTGGTTATGCCTTTTGGTTTGATGAATGCTCCAGCCGTCTTCCAACATTTTGTGAACAGCATTTTTTATCATTTAATGGGGAAATTTGTACTAGTGTATCTAGATGACATTTTGATTTTTTCTCCTTATTTCAAAACTCATAGGGACCACCTACGTCAGGTCTTGCTCATTCTGCGGGAGAATAAATTGTACGCTAAACTGGAGAAATGTGTGTTTGCGGTTCCAGAAATTCAATTTCTGTGTTTTCTTCTCTCCGCTTCTGGTTTTCGCATGGACCCCGAGAAGGTCCGCGCTGTGCTTGATTGGGAGCTTCCTGAGAATCAGAAGGCGCTGATGCACTTTTTAGGTTTTGCCAATTATTACAGGAAGTTCATTTTGAATTATTCCACTGTTGTTAAGCCACTGACTGATATGACTAGAAAAGGGGTAGATTTTTCCTCCTGGTCGGTAGAGGCGCGTAAGGCCTTTTCTAGTATCAAAGAGAGTTTTGCTTCCGCTCCCATCTTGGTACAACCTGATATCTCTCTGCCCTTCATAGTTGAGGTGGACGCTTCTGAGGTGGGTGTGGGTGCGGTCTTGTCTCAGGGTCCCTTTCCTGCCAAATGGCGACCGTGTGCCTTTTTCTCGAAGAAACTCTCCTCCGCAGAGAGAAATTACGATGTGGGAGATAGGGAGTTGTTGGCCATCAAGTTAGCTTTTGAGGAATGGCGCCATTGGCTAGAGGGAGCCAGACACCCTATTACCGTGTTTACCGACCATAAGAATCTGGCCTACTTGGAGTCAGCCAAGCGTCTGAACCCGAGACAGGCCAGATGGTCTTTGTTCTTTTCAAGTTTTAATTTTGTTGCGACGTTCCGCCCTGGGGTTAAGAATGTGAAGGCGGATGCCCTGTCACATTGTTTTCCGAGAGGGGGGAACTTTGAAGACCCGGGTCCTATTTTGGCTGAAGGGGTGGTTGTGTCTGCTCTTTATCCTGAATTGGAGGCAGAGGTTCAGGCAGCCCAGGCAGAGGCTCCTGATCTTTGTCCCCCTGGGAGGTTGTTTGTGCCTCTCGCTTTACGACACAAGGTTTTTAAGGAGCACCACGATACGGTCCTTGCTGGGCACCCGGGGGGTAGAGCCACAGTGGATCTCATTGCTCGGAGATTCTGGTGGCCGGCTCTTCGTAAGTCGGTTGAGGGTTTTGTGGCAGCCTGCGAGACCTGCGCTCGTGCCAAAGTCCCTCATTCACGGCCATGAGGTCCTCTCCTTACGTTACCCATTCCTTCCCGTCCTTTGACACATCTGTCCATGGATTTCATTACGGACCTGCCTCGTTCCTCAGGGAAGACTGTGGTGGTGGACCGTTTTAGCAAAATGGCGCATTTTATTCCTTTTCCTGGGTTGCCCAATGCTAAAACGCTGGCGCAGGCATTTATTGATCACATTGTCAAATTGCATGGTATTCCTTCAGACATAGTCTGTGATAGAGGGATGCAGTTTGTTTCCAGATTCTGGAAGGCTTTCTGTTCTCGCTTGGGGCTTCGGTTGTCATTCTCTTCTGCTTTCCACCCGCAGTCGAATGGCCAGACAGAGCGCGTCAATCAGAATCTGGAGACATATCTGCGCTGTTTTGTGGCGGAGAATCAGGAGGATTGGTGTTCTTTTCTCTCCCTTGCTGAGTTTGCTTTAAATAACCGTCGTCAGGAGTCCTCTGATAAGTCACCATTTGTTGGTGCATATGGGTTTCATCCACAGTTTGGGACATTCTCTGGAGAGGGGGCTTCTGGTTTACCTGATGAGGAGAGATTCTCCTCGTCTTTGTCATCTACACTACGTGCAGAATTATTAGGCAAATGAGTATTTTGACCACATCATCCTCTTTATGCATGTTGTCTTACTCCAAGCTGTATAGGCTCGAAAGCCTACTACCAATTAAGCATATTAGGTGATGTGCATCTCTGTAATGAGAAGGGGTGTGGTCTAATGACATCAACACCCTATATCAGGTGTGCATAATTATTAGGCAACTTCCTTTCCTTTGGCAAAATGGGTCAAAAGAAGGACTTGACAGGCTCAGAAAAGTCAAAAATAGTGAGATATCTTGCAGAGGGATGCAGCACTCTTGAAATTGCAAAGCTTCTGAAGCGTGATCATCGAACAATCAAGCGTTTCATTCAAAATAGTCAACAGGGTCGCAAGAAGCGTGTGGAAAAACCAAGGCGCAAAATAACTGCCCATGAACTGAGAAAAGTCAAGCGTGCAGCTGCCAAGATGCCACTTGCCACCAGTTTGGCCATATTTCAGAGCTGCAACATCACTGGAGTGCCCAAAAGCACAAGGTGTGCAATACTCAGAGACATGGCCAAGGTAAGAAAGGCTGAAAGACGACCACCACTGAACAAGACACACAAGCTGAAACGTCAAGACTGGGCCAAGAAATATCTCAAGACTGATTTTTGTAAGGTTTTATGGACTGATGAAATGAGAGTGAGTCTTGATGGGCCAGATGGATGGGCCCGTGGCTGGATTGGTAAAGGGCAGAGAGCTCCAGTCCGACTCAGACGCCAGCAAGGTGGAGGTGGAGTACTGGTTTGGGCTGGTATCATCAAAGATGAGCTTGTGGGGCCTTTTCGGGTTGAGGATGGAGTCAAGCTCAACTCCCAGTCCTACTGCCAGTTTCTGGAAGACACCTTCTTCAAGCAGTGGTACAGGAAGAAGTCTGCATCCTTCAAGAAAAACATGATTTTCATGCAGGACAATGCTCCATCACACGCGTCCAAGTACTCCACAGCGTGGCTGGCAAGAAAGGGTATAAAAGAAGAAAATCTAATGACATGGCCTCCTTGTTCACCTGATCTGAACCCCATTGAGAACCTGTGGTCCATCATCAAATGTGAGATTTACAAGGAGGGAAAACAGTACACCTCTCTGAACAGTGTCTGGGAGGCTGTGGTTGCTGCTGCACGCAATGTTGATGGTGAACAAATCAAAACACTGACAGAATCCATGGATGGCAGGCTTTTGAGTGTCCTTGCAAAGAAAGATGGCTATATTGGTCACTGATTTGTTTTTGTTTTGTTTTTGAATGTCAGAAATGTATATTTGTGAATGTTAAGATGTTATATTGGTTTCACTGGTAAAAATAAATAATTGAAATGGGTATATATTTATTTTTTGTTAAGTTGCCTAATAATTATGCACAGTAATAGTCACCTGCACACACAGATATCCCCCTAAAATAGCTAAAACTAAAAACAAACTAAAAACTACTTCCAAAAATATTCAGCTTTGATATTAATGAGTTTTTTGGGTTCATTGAGAACATGATTGTTGTTCAATAATAAAATGAATCCTCAAAAATACAACTTGCCTAATAATTCTGCACTCCCTGTATTTGACAAAAGATTTAGGATAATCTAAAGAGCATGAGTAAGAGATATAAGCGTGTGGCGGAAAAGCGACGTTTGCCTGGTCCGGACCTGAATGTTTCTTGATCTGGTGTGGTTGTCTACTAAGAATATGAAATTGAAGGTTCCCTCCTGGAAGTTGGGTCCTAAGTTTATCGGGCCTTACAAAATCTTGTCCGTCATCAATCCCGTTGCCTACCGTCTTGATCTTCCTCAGACTTGGAAGATCCATAATGTTTTTCACAAGTCCCTATTAAAACCTTATGTCCAACCCACTGTACCCTCCTCTTTGCCTCCTCCTCCGATTGTGGTTGATGGTAATCTTGAATTTCAGGTCTCTAGGATTGTGGACTCTCGTATTGTCCGCGGTTCTCTTCAGTACCTCGTTCATTGGGAGGGTTATGGTCCTGAGGAGAGGATGTGGGTTCCAGTGGCAGACATTAAGGCCACTCGTCTTCTCATTCCATAGGTCCCATCCTGAGAAGGTGGGCTCTGAGTGTCCGGAGTCCACTCGTAGAGGAAGGGGTACTGTCACCGCCAGATCTCTGAGAAGTTCTGATAGATGTTCCTCAGTACCTCCTGCATGATGTTCTTTTGTTTTGCTTTCGCTTTGACATCTCTTCTCCCTCTCCCAGCTGTCATCTATTAGCAGTGATTGCCTCCTTGTATATCTCCTCCCATACTGCTTCACTTTGAGGTTTATACTACTTCCTGGATTGGTTTCACTGCTTGAAGTTGCTACTGCTGGTTCCTCAGATAAGTCTATTTCTGTATTTGTGTCTTCCTGTTGGCTTGATCCTAGGTGACCCTGACTCCCTCCGTATTGAGTGCAGGGAGCCGGTGGTCGTGTCCCCTCACTATTATAGGGTTTACAGGTGTCACTCAGTCTAAGGTACGTGGACATGCAACTTTCCATCATTGAGATATTTGCATGGGCTGAGCAGTGAGGGAGAGCTCTAGGGCATTAATAGGGCTCACCCTTTTGTTCCTTAGTTTGGGATCAAGTCAGTCGGATCTTTATTTGTTACTTATTGTTTCCTGCTACACCATCCGTGACAACCGCATCCCAGGATCAAGCTGTCCCTTCGCGAGCCTCCGTAATTTGTAACCTCCCCAGACTCCCCCTCAGTTGCTCTGTCAAGTACTACTCTGTTAATGTGAATGGTTGTACAATAGCATACAGTTCAGCATTAGACATGTATTTTACAAGGTAGCACTTCCACTTCTGAAACAATTTCTGTGCATGATTTTCTTTGGTTTGGAAGGTCGCTAGCCTCTCCAGATGAAAAAGAGCTTTAAGCTGCAGATGTATACCTGCAATCGTCGGTAACTCCGAGTGCAGCCATTGTTGTAATATTAGGCATTTGGTAATCATACAGATTGAGTGGAACAGCTGAGGGGGACTCCTTCCCCCTTCAACATCCTCTGCATAATGAAATAAATATAGTAAGGGATTTAATGTAAACCTCCGCCCCCATATCTCGTATACCATTTCACCCATCGCAGACCAAAGTTGACTACTTTTTGGACAGGACCAGAGACCATGGAAAAGGTCCATGTGACCGCGACCACACTTAGAACAGTGTGTTATGTGATCAGATCGAAGTGGGTGAGGTGGTATGTTAAAACCATATATAGCTTTATGCATTATACATAGTTGGGTGTCCCTCCACACCCCGTTAATAATATGTTTTCGTACTCTCAGCCACCCTTTCAGTAATACCAGAGAGACATTCTCCACTCCCAAGTGCTCCTCCCATTGGCTAAAGTCCCCCATTTTATTATAACGCAAATCTTCTTGCCGCAGTCCATAATAGAGATGAGAGACTGATGTCCTCCCGCTTCCCAATACCAAAAGCTTGTCCACTACATTTGTCCTATCTCCTTATGTACCATAACTAGATTGGAATGTATGGCCGCTTTCACTTGTGCAAACTGGATAGTTTGGAACCTACTTAGTGAATATTTTGGGTGAACCTTCTGACGGCCGTCAAGCATGTTACCCCGTGGCTCCCGTGTGGATTTGGGGCTACCGCCAAGGATTGCATGCAGGCCTGCCTCTTCTTTGCCTCCTCCTAATCCATTCTCTGTCTCCTCCTCGGCTGACTCCTCCTTTTCCACTGCTACTGCCTCTTCCGCTGCGCCCCCCAAGCTCCCCAGACCCTATTCGACGTCCCAGGTGAGACGTTGCCATGCTGTGCTGCCGCTGTTGTACCTGGAAGCCAAGAGCCACACAGGTCTTGCACTGCTTTCAGCTCTGCGGTCACAGGCCGATCAGTGGCTAATCCCGCTCAATTTGACAGTTGGTAAAGTGGTGTGCGACAACGGTGCCAATCTGCTGAGCGTGCTGAAACAGGGCAAAACGACACAGGTGCTGTGCATGGCACATGTCCTGAACTTAGTTGTGCAGCGATTCATTGCCAAATACCCCGGGGTTCATGACGTCTTGCGCAGGTCAGAAAATCTCTGGCCATTTAAGATCTTACATGGCCATGGCTTGCCTTGCTAAAGTTCAGCGGCGACAACACTTGCCCGTCAGACATCTGATTTGTGACTGCCCGACGCGCTGGAACTCCTCCTTGTATATGCTTGATAGGCTGCTCCAACAGAAACGTGCCGTTAACGACTACCTATACAAACTCTGCTGTAGGACAGGTTCTTGGAGGTTGTTTTTTTTTTCACCGGGCCAGTGGCTGCTCATGCGCGACACATGCAGACTTCTGCGGCCATTTGATGAGATCACCAAACTGGTCAGTCGCAGCCAGGGCGCCATCAGTGACATCTTACCTTATGCCTTCTTTCTGGAGAGTGCATTGCATCGTGTCATTGATCAAGCCGTCGAGGAGCAGGAGCTGGAAGATGAGGAAATCGCAATGCTGAATGAATTCCCAGGGGGGGGGGGCTACTCCATCTGAGACAAGTCAGCAGGAGTCTGAAGAGGAGTCAGAGGAGGATGGTGGCTGGGAGGAGGAGGAGCAGGAGCAAGAAGAGCAGGCTTTGAGGGGGACTTTAAACTTTTCGGGGATCCCTGGTGTTGTCCGTGGCTGGGGGAAGGAGACCGAGGACGACACTCTCCTGGGCGATGAGCAGGAGCCAGGGTGCTCCACCGCTTCCAATTTAGTGCAAATGGGGGCCTTCATGCTCCAGTGTTTGAACAGGGACCCCCCGTGTAAAAATCATAAAGGGCAAGGACCAGTACTGGATGGCAACGTACTTGGACCCCCAGTAGAAACATAAAACGGCGGACATGTTACCAGCATCACAGAGGGTTGACAAAATGCGCTCAGCAGATTGGCACCGTTGTCGCACACCACTTTACCAACTGTCAAATTGAGTGGGGTTAGCCACTGATCGGCCTGTGACCGCAGAGCTGAAAGCAGTGCACGGCCTTTGTGGCTCTTGGCTTCCAGGCACAACAGCGGCAGCACAGCATGGCAACGTCTCACCTGGGACTTTGAATAGGGTCTGGGGAGCTTGGGGGGCGCAGTGGAAGAGGCGGTAGCAGTGGAAAAGAGGCCTTATGGGATACACCCAAAGCTATTAAAAGAGCTTAGCGGTGAACTAGAAAAACCATTAACAGATTTATTTAACCAATCACTGGTAACAGGATTCGTCCCAGAAGATTGGAAATTAGCAAATGTTGTGCCCATTTACAAGAAAGGTAGTAGGGAGGAATCGGGCAACTATAGGCCAGTGAACCTGACATTAATAGTGGGGAAATTAATGGAAACCATACCTAAGGAGAGGATTGTGGAACTTCTAAAATCCCATGGATTGAAAGATGAAAAACAGCATGGGTTTACTTCAGGGAAATCATGTCAAACTAATCTGATTGATTTTTTTGATTGTGTGACTAAAATAATAGATAGCGGAGGTGCAGTAGACATCGCTTATCTAGACTTTAGTAAGGCTTTTGATACTGTCCCACATAGAAGGCTAATCAATAAATTAGAGTCTTTGGGTTTGGAGTGGAGTGCAGTGGCTGAGGGACAGACAACAGAGTTGTAGTCAATGGAGTATATTCAGACCATGGTCTTGTTACCAGTGGGGTACCTCAGGGATCTGTTCTGGGACCCATATTGTTTAATATCTTTATCAGTGAAATTGCAGAAGGCCTCGATGGTAAGGTGTGTCTTTTTGCTGATGACACAAAGATTTGTAACTGGGTTGATGTTCCTGGAGGGATACACCAAATGAAAAAGGATTTAGGAAAACTAGAGGAATGGTCAAAAATCTGGCAACTTAAATTTAATGATGATAAGTGAAATATAATGCACCTGGGGCGTAAAAACCCAAAAGCATAATATAAAATCAGTGATACAGTCCTAACCTCAGAATCTGAGGAAAGAGATTTAGGGGTCATTATTTCAGAAGACTTAAAGGGCTTCTGTCACCCCACTAAACTGTTTTATTTTTTTTCTGTTAGTTTTAATCCCTATACTGCGATTTTTGCATACATACTGTAATTAATCATTTCGGTTCAGCAGATTATGTTAAAAACGTACTTTTAAAATATGCAAATTACCTTGCTACCAGCAAGTAGGGCGGCTACTTGCTGGTAGCAGCCGCATCCTCCTATCCTAAAGACGCCCCCTCGCCTGCGCCGATGACGTCATCAAGTACACCCGGAAGAGATTTAATATTAATAATCGTTGGTAGTATAGTGTTAATAACTGTCATTTTTATAAAATTATTTATTCCCATTTCGTTGGTGGTTTTTGTGGCAGCATGCTTATTACGTACATACTTACCTGATTCGAGTATCTAGCGACGTCACCAGACTCTCCGCCTCCTTCCAGCGATGCCGGCGTCTTCTCTTACGGGTGTACTTGATGATGTCATCGGCGCAGGCGCATTGAGGATGGAGCGGCCGAGCGAGTGTCCGCCTCTCAGTGCGCCTGCGCCGACTGAATACCGTTACGGCGCAGGCGCGAGATCTTGATAGCAGACAGGACCAGCCAGAGGACGATCCCGTCCGTTGGCCCTGTCAATCAACATGCGGAGGGGGCGTCTTTAGGATAAGAGGATGCGGCTGCTACCAGCATATAGCCGCCCTACTTGCTGGTAGCAAGGTAATTTGCATATTTTAAAAGTACGTTTTTAACATAATCTGCTGAACCGAAATGATTAATTACAGTATGTATGCAAAAATCGCAGTATAGGGATTAAAACTAACCAAAAAAAACAAAAACTGTTTAGTGGGGTGACAGAAGCCCTTTAAAGGTAGGCAGACAATGTCATAGAGCAGCAGGAAATGCTAGCAGAATGCTTGGGTGTATAGGGAGAGTCATTACCAGTAGAAAGAGGGAGGTGCTCATGCCGCTCTACAGAGCACTAGTGAGACCTCATTTGGAGTATTGTGCTCAGTACTGGAGACCATATCTCCAGAAGGATATTGATACTTTGGAAAGAGTTCAGAGAAGAGCTACTAAACTAGTACATGGATTGCAGGATAAAACTTACCAGGAAAGATTAAAGGACCTTAACATGTATAGCTGGGAAGAAAGGCGAGACAGAGGGGATATGATAGAAACTTTTAAATACATAAAGGGAATCAACAAGGTAAAAGAGGAGAGAATATTTAAAAGATGAAAAACTGCTACAAGAGGACATAGTTTTAAATTAGAGGGGCAAAGGTTTAAAAGTAATATCAGGAAGTATTACTTTACTGAGAGAGAGTAGTGGATGCATGGAATAGCCTTCCTGCAGAAGTGGTAGCTGCAAATACAGTGAAGGAGTTTAAGCATGCATGGGATAGGCATAAGTCCATCCTTCATATAAGATAGGGCCAAGGGCTATTCATAGTATTCAGTATATTGGGCAGACTAGATGGCCAAATGGTTCTTATCTGCCGACACATTCTATGTTTCTATGTTTCTGCTGTTGCGGGTGCTGGCAGAGGAATTTCCACCCACAGCTAAACAGGTGCGGGTACCAAACCTAACGCGCCTGCAAGAGGAGGGCGGTTTGAAGATGTGTTGGTCACTTCGGATATAAGATCATTCTTGCAACCAACCCATCGACAGCCGCCCTCCGGATCCAGCCTCAGGGAACGCCTAGACCGACAGGTGTCCGACTATATCGGGTTAAGGGATCAAGTGAGGATCCCCTGGACTACTGGGTGTGCAGGCTTGACCTGTGGCCAGAGCTGGAACAATTTGCCATGGAACTCTTGGCTTGCACCTCGTCGAGAGTCCTGTCCGAAAGGACATTCAGCGCAGCAGGGGGGATCGTGACTGATAAGCGCACTCGCCTAGCTCACGACAGTGTGGACTACCTCACATTTCTAAAAATGAATGCGGCATGGATCTCGGAGGAATTCAACACCTGTGACGACCACGTGTAATTGAATTTCCTAATACCAGCCCACACATATCCGCCACCACCCAGAACAAAGAATGGTCCTTGTCTTATGTATATACAGCGGCATAAAAGGCCTCTTCTGTCAGGTGAATGCCCAATTTTTGGGGCCTGTACTCCAGTGGTCTACAGTAAAAATTGTATCCAGCGACCGCCTAATGTACCTCCAGCCACATAATCACAAGTTCTTTTCTGTCAGGTTAATGCCTAATTTTCTGTGTAACGGTCACGTACACACACACACAGGGGGAAGGGAAGTGACCACTGCGCTCCACCCTTACCCCTGGCCCTGCCTACTTGCCTTGCGAGTCCTAATGACAGGGGACAACTGGACGGCAATCCCTAACTTGGAATAAGTGCAGGGATGACAGACAGACAAACAACAGGACGTGAACGGACCGAGTCAATACCAGGAAAGCTACAAAGTACAAAGGGAGCAAGCAGAGAATTGTCAGGAGAAGCCAGGGTCATAAATACCAGGAGAGCAGCAAAGTACACAAGGAGCAGGCAGAGGATCGTCAGGAATTCAGCAGGAGGTAAGTACGCCAGGAAAGACCAAATCACAGGTGGAACCTAAATTAACAGGCAACCTGTGGCCAGCAGGCTGCCTGTATTTATAGTGGGGAGTGAGGGTCATGTGACGTGGCCAGCGTCACATGACCGACAGACCAACCAGTCGAGCACCGAGTGATCAGCTCGGCGCTCAAGGCAGACTTAGGAGCAGGGAGCCACCCAGCTAGTAATGCCGCCCTGGGAATGAGGTCAAACACAGATCCTCATTCCCAAAACTAAGCAACAGGTCTGCGGGTAATGGGGGACCGAGTGCACCTTCGGAACCCCGTTACAGTCTGTACTGGCCTACAGTAACATTTTTATCCAGTGACTGCCTAATGTACCTCCAGCCACATAAGCACAAGTTATTTTCTGTTAGGTGAATGCCTAATTTTTGGGGCCTCTACTCCAGTGGCCTACTGTAAAATTTTTATCCAGTGACCGCCTAATGTACCTCCAGCCACATCATCACAAGTTCTTTCTGTCAAGTAAATGCCCAATTTTTGGGGCCTGTACTCCAGTGGTCTACAGTAAAATTTTTATCCAGTGACCACCTAATGTACATCCAGCCACATAATCACAAGTTCTTTTCTGTCAGGTGAATGCCTAATTTTAGGGGCCTGTACTCCCGTGGCCTAAAATATAAATCTTCTAGGCTCCAGCAGGGCACATTTTTGAGAGTTTCCCTTTAAAATGCATAAAAATGGCCCCTGATTAAAATACATATTTTTTGTCGGAATTTTTGGAATGATCCCCCTCTGGTATGTCACTGTCCATGTTGTGAGATTATTTGTGCACTTCTAGTAAGTATTTTGTGGCTGCAAATATAACCTGAAGGTTTTTCAGGTTCGCCTGCCATTAAAGTCAATGGGGCCCGCCGCAAACTACAGGGTTTAGCGTGGGGGATAGTTTTGGTCAGCTCCTGTTGCCCTTAGTGTGTCTTCTGCTGACCATTGTAACAATTAGCAATGGTGCATGTGGTCACCTCATTAAATGTAACTATCCAAATAAATGTGTCTCCTGCTATTGCTCTGTTGTGTCCTGCCATGTTTCTTGTTCTGCTAGATTATTTTTAAGTATTTGTCTGCAACACACACAGGTCTTGCACACACACAGCTCTACTATACACACACAGTCCTGCCATTTTACAAAGTCCTTTCTACCTCGACTTGTCAGATCAGGGATCCCCCCCCCCTTTTTTCCTTTCCTCCTTCCCCGTGTGGTCCTGTCTTGTTTGTCTAAATATGTTATGTATTTTACGTGGGAGCTCTCGATACCTCTTCCCCGTAATTGGGTCTTTGAGATTTCTTTATTCTGATGTTGGGATCATATGTTAATTTCTTTGCTCATATTCATGTCTACATGGTACTTGTTTACATTTATTGTGACCACCTACTTGTATGCTGATATTGTATATGTGTCATGGTCTTACCTTCTTGCTGTTCTCCTTCGTTTGACATGTGCTGGCGGCCATCTTGGTTTCTGGGTTTCTTGTAGCCTCCCACCCTGCGGCTCCTCCTTCCCACTGGGAGGAGCTGGATGCCTAGCTCATATATATAGGAGGTCTGTGGCTTCAGTTCCTTGCTTGGTCCTCCTGTGTTCACATGCTTCTAGACTGCTGCTGCTTCTGGTTCCTGATCCTGGTTTCGTCCGACTACCCTGCTGGTTCCTGATCCTGGTTTCGTCCGACTACCCTGCTGGTTCCTGATCCTGGCTTCGTCTGACTACCCTGCTGGTTCCTGATCCTGGCTTCGTCTGACTACCCTTCTGGTTCCTGACCTCTGGCTTCGCAAAGACTCTGCTTCGGTTTCGCCATCCGTTTGGACTTTTGCTTTACAGCTTTATTTTCAATAAAGCCTTCTTATTTTCACTTATCCCTTGTTGTACGTCTGGTTCATGGTTCCGTGACATTAGGACCAAGCCATGAATTCTGACGGTACAGGGCCATCCTCGCTACCCACGCTGGTTGCCAGACTTGATCAGCAGGATCACCTGTTGGGTCGGTTCGCTGTGGCGTTGCAAACCCTGCTTGAACGCACGGCTCATTTCGCTCCCGTTGCCGATGGGTCGGTTGTCGCTCCTGGGCCCGCTCCTACTGCCGCTCCGGTTGTTGCGCCAGAGTCTACCCCGACACCTGTTGTTGCACCTGCGGTGTTTCGGGGTATGACCGGTTCTGCCCCTCTTCCACAGCGCTTTGGGGGAGAGCCAACTCAGTGCCGAGGTTTCCTTAACCAGGTGGGCATTTATTTCGAGTTGCTGCCACATGCCTTTCCCACTGAGAGATCAAAGGTGGGCTTCTTGATCTCGCTGCTCTCGGACAAGGCCTTGGCCTGGGCCAGCCCTTTATGGGAGAACAACAATCCGGTGGTTGCCGAGTTTTCCGGTTTTGTTGCTTCTCTTCGGAAGGTATTCGATGTGCCGGCTCGTGCTGCCTCTGCTGCGAAGCTCCTTATGTCCATCAGACAGGGTTCACGATCCGTAGCTGAATACGCCATTGAGTTTCGTACCCTGGCAGCAGAGGTGGGCTGGAATAATGAGGCTCTGGTCGCTGCTTTCTCTCATGGTCTCTCGGATGCCTTGAAGGATGAGGTTGCAGCTAAGGACCTACCAGTGGAGCTCGAGTCTCTTATTTCTTTCCTGATTTTGATTGACACCAGACTCAGGGAGAGACCTTCCTTTAAGGAGAGCCTGCGGAGGTTTTCTAACAGATTGGCGCCTACGTTTGTTGTCCCACCCGTGCCTCCCTCTCCTCCCACGCCTCCTGGGGATGACTTGTCTGGGGGTGAACCCATGCAGCTGGGGTTTGCTCGCCTGTCCGAGGGGGAGAGGGTACTCCGGAGACGCGAGGGCCGATGCATGTACTGTGGTCTCGGTGGGCATTTTCGGTTGGCATGTCCGAACCGTCCGGGAAACGCTCGCACCTGAGATCCTGTCGGGGGCAGATCTTGGGTGGAGTCTCCTCGTCCCCGGTTTCCCGTGTTGACAAACCACTGATCACTGTTGTCCTCTCCTGGGTCGGGGGCTCGGTGACGACCCAGGCGTTGGTGGACTCTGGTGCTGGTGGTTTGTTCATTGATAATGTGTTCGCTGCCGCCAATTCCATTCCTCTGCAGGCTCGAGGTTCCCCACTGGCTCTTGAGGCGATAGACGGCAGACCCCTTCTGCCGCCACACGTGACTCATGAGACCCTTCCAGTGGGGATAGCCATTGGTGCCGTTCACAGAGAGTCGGTCTGCCTCCAGGTTATTTCATCTCCACACTACTCGGTGGTCTTGGGGTACCCCTGGCTCCGGAAGCATAATCCGACTTTCGATTGGAGATCGGCCGAGATCCTCTCGTGGTCACCGCAGTGTGGGGCTAGTTGCATCCATGGGTCTGTCAAGTTGCTGTGTACTTCCTCGGACTCTCTGTTGCCTCCTAAATACGAGGAGTACCGGGATGTATTCGATAAGGTGCGCGCGGTTGCCCTACCTCCGCACCGCCCATACGATTGTGCCATAGAGTTACAATCTGGTGCCGTTCCTCCTCGTGGCAAAGTCTATCCACTGTCGGTAGCGGAGAATGAGGCCATGGAGGAGTACGTGAGGGAGGCGCTTTCACGCGGACACATTCGCAAATCCTCGTCCCCGGCAGGGGCTGGATTTTTCTTTGTGAGAAAGAGGGGCGGTGAGTTGAGGCCTTGCATCGATTACAGGGGTCTCAATCGCATCACGATCAAGAACGCTTACCCGATACCCTTGATTTCCGAGCTGTTCGATCGCCTTAAAGGGGCCACGGTCTTTACCAAACTCGACCTGAGGGCGGCATATAACCTGGTAAGGATCAAGGCGGGCGATGAGTGGAAGACCGCGTTTAACACCAGGATCGGGCATTATGAATCCTTGGTTATGCCCTTTGGGTTGTGCAATGCGCCCGCAGTCTTTCAGGAATTCATCAACGATGTTTTCCGTGACCTGTTGCAGCAGTGTGTGGTGGTCTATTTGGATGACATCTTGGTATATTCTGAATCCATGGAGGCCCACATTCTGGATGTCAGACGAGTGTTGCAACGGTTACGAGAGAACAAGCTGTTCGGTAAGCTTGAGAAATGCGAATTTCACCGATCCCAGGTAACCTTCTTAGGTTACATCATTTCCGCTGAGGGGTTCTCCATGGATCCTGAGAAGGTTTCGGCTGTCTTACAGTGGCCCCAGCCCAGTGGTCTTCGTTCCCTGCAGCGCTTTTTGGGCTTCGCCAATTATTATCGGAAGTTCATCAGGGACTTTTCCATGCTAGCCAAGCCTCTCACGGATCTGACCAGGAAGGGCAGTAATTCCCAGGTCTGGCCGCTCGAGGCCATCCGAGCTTTTGAGGCTCTGAAGTCCGCCTTTGTGTCGGCTCCGATTCTGTCGCATCCCAACCCTGGGTTGCCCTTTGTCCTCGAGGTGGACGCGTCTGAGACGGGAGTAGGCGCCCTTCTGTCTCAGCGTAGAACACCAGAGGGTCCTCTGCTTCCTTGTGGGTTTTACTCCCGGAAACTGTCTTCCGCGGAGTGCAACTATCAGATTGGTGACAGGGAGTTATTGGCCATCGTGCAGGCCCTTAAAGAATGGAGGCACTTGCTCGAGGGTTCGGTGGTTCCGGTCCTCATCCTGAAGGACCACAAGAATCTGACCTACCTTTCTGAGGCCAAGAGATTGACACCACGTCAGGCCAGATGGGCTCTGTTCTTGTCACGTTTTAATTACGTGGTCTCCTACCTACCCGGTTCCAAGAACATCAGGGCGGATGCCTTATCACGGCAGTACTCCGAGCTGTCCAGGGAGGAGTCGATTCCGACTTCGGTCATACCTCCGAATCAGATCTTGGCCGCCATTCGCACCAGCCTGACCTCTCCCCTGGGTGAGCAGATTTTGGCGGCTCAATCTGGTGCTCCCTCTGGGAGACCCAACGGCAGATGTTTTGTGCCTGAGGAGTTGCGCACTCGGTTGTTGCGAACCTACCATAACTCCAAGACCGCGGGGCATCCGGGAAAGAATCAGCTGTCCTGGGCTGTTTCACGTCTGTTCTGGTGGCCTTCCCTACGTTCCGACATCGCCGCATATGTAGCGGCATGCTCCGTTTGTGCCCAGAGTAAGTCCCCTCTGCACCTTCCGTTGGGCCTTCTGCAACCCATAGCCACCGGGGAGCGCCCATGGTCACACCTGGGGATGGATTTCATTGTGGACCTCCCTGCATCCCGAGGCCATACGGTCATTCTCATGATTGTGGATCGGTTTTCCAAAATGTGCCACTGTGTTCCTCTCAAGAAGTTACCCTCTGCACAAGAGTTGGCCACGATTTTTGCCAGGGAGGTCTTCCGGTTGCACGGTTTGCCCAAGGAGATTGTGTCGGATCGGGGGAGTCAGTTTGTGTCCAGGTTCTGGCGCGCCTTTTGCTCCCAGTTGGGGATTCATCTCTCCTTCTCCTCGGCCTACCACCCTCAGTCCAATGGGGCCGCAGAACGATCCAATCAGGCCTTGGAGCAATTCCTTCGTTGCTATGTCTCCGATCACCAAGACAATTGGGTTGACCTCCTGCCTTGGGCTGAGTTTGCCAGGAACACGGCGGTGAACTCTTCCTCTGGGACGTCTCCCTTCATGGCCAATTATGGGTTCCAACCTGCCGTGTTACCGGAGGTATTCTCTCCCCAGGATATTCCGGCTGTGGAGGATCACCTTTCCGTCCTACGTGCTTCTTGGGTACTGATCCAGAAGTCCCTTGAGGTCTCTGCGCAGGTCGGAGACCGTGTATGGTTGTCCACCCGCAACCTCAACCTTCGAGTGCCCACTCCCAAGCTGGCGCCTCGCGTTGTTGGTCCCTTCCGAGTGCTTCGCAGGGTAAACCCGGTAGCCTATGCCCTTGCGCTTCCTCCTGGCATGCGGATCTCCAACGTGTTTCATGTCTCCCTGTTGAAGCCACTGGTGTGTAATCGTTTCACTTCCTCGGTTCCTCGGCCTCGTCCGGTCCAAGTGGGTAATCGTGAGGAGTATGAGGTGAGCAATATCCTGGACTCACGCCTGGTCCGCGGTCGGGTGCAGTTTTTGGTCCATTGGCGTGGTTATGGTCCAGAGGAGCGTTCCTGGGTTCCCTCCGCAGATGTCCATGCTCCTGCCTTGCTCCGAGCCTTCCCTCAGAAACCGTTCTTTACTCCGCGGAGGAGGGGCCCTTGAGGGGGAGGTACTGTCATGGTCTTACCTTCTTGCTGTTCTCCTTCGTTTGACATGTGCTGGCGGCCATCTTGGTTTCTGGGTTTCTTGTAGCCTCCCACCCTGCGGCTCCTCCTTGCCACTGGGAGGAGCTGGATGCCTAGCTCATATATATAGGAGGTCTGTGGCTTCAGTTCCTTGCTTGGTCCTCCTGTGTTCACATGTTTCTAGACTGCTGCTGCTTCTGGTTCCTGATCCTGGTTTCGTCCGACTACCCTGCTGGTTCCTGATCCTGGTTTCGTCCGACTACCCTGCTGGTTCCTGATCCTGGCTTCATCTGACTACCCTGCTGGTTCCTGATCCTGGCTTCGTCTGACTACCCTTCTGGTTCCTGACCTCTGGCTTCGCAAAGACTCTGCTTCGGTTTCGCCATCCGTTTGGACTTTTGCTTTACAGCTTTATTTTCAATAAAGCCTTCTTATTTTCACTTATCCCTTGTTGTACATCTGGTTCATGGTTCCGTGACAATATGGTCCCGATTTGTGTTCGGGTTATCCTTAATGTAACGTGATTATTTTGGCTCTTGCTAATAAAAGTATTTGAACAACACACAGTCCTGCCATACACATATAAAGTTCTGCTACACACAGATACAGCTCTGCAATACACATACAGCCCTGCTACACACAGCTCTGCTACACCCATACAACTCTGCTACACCAATACAGCTCTCCTACATCCATACATCTCTCCTACATCCATATACACACAGCACCGCCACACACATACAGTACAGACCAAAAGTTTGGACACACCTTCTCATTCAAAGAGTTTTCTTTATTTTCAAGACTATGAAGGCATCAAAACTATGAATTAACACATGTGGAATTATATACATAACAAACAAGTGTGAAACAACTGAAAATATGTCATATTCTAGGTTCTTCAAAGTAGCCACCTTTTGCTTTGATTACTGCTTTGCACACTCTTGGCATTCTCTTGATGAGCTTCAAGAGGTAGTCCCCTGAAATGGTTTTCACCTCACAGGTGTGCCCTGTCAGGTTTAATAAGTGGGATTTCTTGCCTTATAAATGGGGTTGGGACCATCAGTTGCGTTGAGGAGAAGTCAGGTGGATACACAGCTGATAGTCCTACTGAATAGACTGTTAGAATTTGTATTATGGCAAGAAAAAAGCAGCTAAGTAAAGAAAAACGAGTGGCCATCATTACTTTAAGAAATGAAGGTCAGTCAGTCAGCCGAAAAATTGGGAAAACTTTGAAAGTAAGGGCTATTTGACCATGAAGGAGAGTGATGGGGTGCTGCGCCAGATGACCTGGCCTCCACAGTCACCGGACCTGAACCCAATCGAGATGGTTTGGGGTGAGCTGGACCGCAGAGTGAAGGCAAAAGGGCCAACAAGTGCTAAGCATCTCTGGGAACTCCTTCAAGACTGTTGGACGACCATTTCAGGGGACTACCTCTTGAAGCTCATCATGAGAATGCCAAGAGTGTGCAAAGCAGTAATCAAAGCAAAAGGTGGCTACTTTGAAGAACCTAGAGTATGACATATTTTCAGTTGTTTCACACTTGTTTGTTATGTGTATAATTCCACATGTGTTAATTCATAGTTTTGATGCCTTCATAGTCATGAAAATAAAGAAAACTCTTTGAATGAGAAGGTGTGTCCAAACTTTTGGTCTGTACTGTACATATCTTTAACCGCTTCAGTATCGAGCCTCTTTTCACCTTGAATCCAAGGCCAATTTTTGCAAATCTGACATATGTCATTTTATGTGGTAATAACTCTGGAATGCTTTTACTTATTCAAGTCATTCTGTTAACTTTGTTAACTCTTTAGGTGTTCCACAAGAATGAAAGGAAAATGGAAGTGAAATTTTAAACTTTGACTTTTTTTTGCAGATTTTCAATTTTAATCCATTTTTCCTGTAACACATCAAGGGTTAACAACAAAACAATCCTCAATATTTATTACCCTGATTCTGCAGTTTACAAAAACACCACATATGTGGTCGTAAACTGCTGTATGGGCACACGGCAGGGTGTAGAAGGGAAAGATCACCATTTGGTTTTTGGCTGTTCTGGCACACATTTTATTTTTCGTTTTTTACTATATTCACCTGACAGGACAGATCATTTGTTATTTTTATAGAGCAGGTTGTTACTGATGCCACAATACTAAATATGTCTATTTAAAAAAAAAAATTGTTTCAGTTTTGCATAATCCTATCTTGCCTGCTGAGCTGTTTATCTAATCCTATTTTGTATGCTCCTGCCTGCTGAGCGGTGTATATAAACCCTCATACACATGACCGTATTAGTTTTGCTCTCTACAAGTTGCGCATCTGCTAAATAAGGATACTGTACATGTGCGACCCCCATTTTTTTTGCAGAGCCATTGAGTTCTATGGGTTCGAGGTCTGCATTTTTTGGGGAAATTCTATATTTATTCCATTTTCCTTTTTCTTTTTTTTTTTACATAAACAATATAAACATCCATGTCCTTATTGAGTAACAATATCAGACAAAGTTATGATACATTTCAGTCTCAACATAGCAATGTTACATCACCTTAAGTTGTGGACCATCAGGATCCACATAATACCGAACTCCAAACAATATCTAGTAATAAAACTGTTCTGTCTCTGTTACTGTAGTATGTGTACCTATTCTTGTAGCGAAATATTGAGGTAAGTTACTCATTGTCCCTTCTGGAAATATAAATCCCTAAAGCGCAATAACCCTGTACTTAGACCTGTCGCTGATAGTGTCACCACAGAGATCTGCCATATATGGATGAGTGAGTGGGTGCAACCCGGTTACTAATCAAATAATGAGCACCATGGGTCGGATTGATGTAATTTTAGAAACCATTCTGTATGTTTAAAAGGGTTCACCACCTCTCTTATCTCCTCCCTTGTGAGAAAAGCCATCATGTACGGCTTCCATTTTTTGAAGAAAGAGACCGTTAATCTTAATTTGCAATATTCCGTTTCCAACTGCTCCAGTGTCAGGCACTTGGTCATTAATTGGAAAGGGTCATTTATCGAAGGAGTATCTGGATGAAGCCAGTAATTTAACAGGCTTTTTTTGGCAGCTAATATCAGTAAGTGAAAAGCAAAAGGGATTTTATTCAGTTGCTTATCACTTTGGGCATGACATAGTATAGTCATCGGGTCTAGCTGTATTTTTATTTTGCTTTTTGCTTCTATTTTCTCTAGTAGTTTTAGCTAAAAGTCTTGTACTTTCTGACATGACCACAATCCATGGGTAATATCTGTGTTGGGTGTCCGGCACTTTGGGCAGTGCGGTATTCTATCTTGTACTGTTAGAGAAGTTTCTCTGGGGGTATGGAAGCCGTATATCGTCCTGTGCATTATTTTAAACTGAGACTCTCGCGGGCGCACTGAGGTCATATCCTGTGACGTATATCCGGCGGCAGGACGTCAGAGCAGCTGGTGCTGTTCCTGTAATGCCGCGGCCCGCCGGATATGACCTCAGTAGTGATAGGAAGTTCGGATCTTTCAGATGAATCGGTTCATTTGAATCAGCTCATTCAAATGAACCGATTCATGAATCGGATCTTCGGTTCACTTGCTGAGTCACTGACTGCTGAGCTGACTCGCAAGTGAACCGAAGACTCTAGGTGCTGGTGCGCATGCGCAGATGCTATCCATTCGATTCACTTGCTGCTGCTGACTCAGTCGGCTCTTCAGCTCTCTAATGAGTGAGTCCGGATCAGGAAGAGTGATTGATTATAGTGATAGTGAAGGGAAGCTGAGGCTGACGCCGGACAGGAGGACTCAGGAGCGGTCACTGTGGTGTGCATTGTTGTCTGTTGTGCATTGTTACCCACAGTGACAACAGTCTGACACTAACAGTAGTACAACGAACCAAGTGAAGTGAAATGTGAATGCACGCACAGGGAAAACTATGTGCTGAACTGATAACAGTATTACAGTAACACAGTCACCGGCTGATAATAAAATAGTCCCCACAGTCCCCACTTAATGGAATCCATAAAGGAGATGTGAACCCACCCTTAGTTATATAGCTACTGAATGAGATGCCTTTAACATATATATCTCCTGAGAAGCCAATTTGATCCTAAAGGGTTAATTCAACCTGTAATCTAAACTCTGTGTCATCTGTCACTTCTCTTATCTCTCTGCTCCTGTCAAAGGCTTACATAGAAATCACTGGGCCCCATAGCAAGAATCTAAATTGGGCCCCCATTCCCCTTTTATAGCCCCTCCCACTACCCATTCCAGGCCTCTCTCTTTGTTCCATGAACTATGTTCGCTGCTGTTTTATAATTTATGCCATCAGGGCCGGATTGGGATTACAAAACAGGCCTGGCACACTAAAGAGGCATAATAGATACAGTGTGTACAGATGTATAGTGTATACAGCAGTGTACTGATATGTGAGGAACGTGGTATAATATATGCAGTGTGTTCAGGTATATAGTATATACAGCAGTGTACTGATATATGAGGTATAAATTACAGCTCGTACCTCACATATCAATCCAATACTGTATATACAATATACCTGTACACACCATCTATTATACCTTGTACCTAACATATCAGTACACTGCTGTATATACAATATATCTATACACACTGCATATATTATACCTTGTACCTCACATATCAGTACACTGCAATATATATTATATATCTGTACATATTGCATCTATAATACTGTTTAATATATGCAGTGTGTGTGTGTATATATATATATATATATATATATAGATGTGAGGCATACAAGGTATAATACTGTAGATGCAGTGTTTATAGAAATATGTGGTCAGTTATGCATTATAGTCACTGTGTGTGTGAAGTACATGAGGTTGTGGTCACTGTACCTGTCTGAAGTATTATACATGAGTGAGCATTGAATAAAAACAGGGCATGGAGGGGGGTAAATGATGAGAAGTGGAGGACCTCCTCTTACCACTCCATTCCAGTCTGTATGGATCAATGCAGAGCTGATTGTGAACTTCTAATACTTGCTGTTAGGGGTTGAAGGACCTGTGATGATGTCATCACAGGTCCTGGCAGATGTACCTTTCAAACCTAGGAACTACAGCATTTTTGGTGCTGTTCCTTTGCTAGATTCTGCAGGACCTGTGATGCTGAAGATGATGTCATCACAGGTCCTGGCAGATGCACTGTTCTAACCTGGGAACTACACTTTACACTGTGCAGTTCCCTTACAGGACCTGTGAAGACTCCCTGTACTACTCAGACCTGCCAGTGCTTGCCTTGCCTCAGCTCCGATTGGTTGGTGGGCGGGGAGGGGAGGGGCTGGCAGAAGCAGCTTCCACTCTAGGATCATATTACGCTCCTCCCGAGTCCCTCCCTCAGGCTCCCTGCTGCCAGCGTGAGGTGAGCGTCT
Organism: Bufo bufo; assembly: GCF_905171765.1. NCBI lineage: Eukaryota > Metazoa > Chordata > Amphibia > Anura > Bufonidae > Bufo > Bufo bufo. Next base: position 478,473,085 of record NC_053389.1, read on the forward strand.
CTGCATTGTCTCTGTGCTATGTGACGCTGTGTACAACAGAGGACTTTTAACCCTCCCGACGGCCTTTTGGCTGGCAGATGGGCCTATTTTAGTAGGGGCCTGGAGCTGCAGCTCCATCAGCCCCTACGTTAATCCGGCCCTGGAGGTGATACATCTTCCTGATTGTCTTCCACGTGGCTATCGTGTCTCGTAACAACAAGCAAGTTTTTATTTGTCTAGGGATCTGGGAATACAGTGTGTGGAGTAGAGCGTTAAGGCTCGATGGTTTAGCAAATTCTTCCTCTATGGAAAGAACCAAATAATATAAGGGTCCCTTTCAGCCAGTCAAGACTATGTCTCAGCAAGCATGCAATATTTGGGAATCCTAGGCCTCCTCTTAGTTTGTGTCGTGTTAAAGAATTTAGAGATATCCTAGGCCTCTTGGACTTCCATATAAAGGACCGAAAGGATTTATTTATATTTTGTATATCCGTATGTTTTAGTAATATTGGCAAAGTTTGCATCTGGTACAATAATTTGCTAAAACTCATCTTTATTAAGTAACATCTCCCCAAAAGTGATATTGGCAAATTGGACCAGGATTTCAATTTATTTGTTATTTTCTTAAATAGTGGGGGATAGTTTAAGGAGTAAAGGGATTCTGGGGTTCTGCCTATTTTAATCCCTAGATATCGCAATGATTGAGTTACAATAGTTACCGGGGTTTTGCCCAGATGTTTCTCATGTAGGTTCTGTAAAGGCGATATATTGAGAATCTCGCATTTTGTTACATTGACCTTGAAGCCTGAGAGAATCCCAAATTCTGAAAGAAGATCGAAGACTGCTGGTAGTTCCTCTTGTGGTTGGGACAGGAAAACTAATATATCATCTGCAAATAGTGCATGCTTAAGAGATGATTTTCCAATAGAGATACCCTTGATGCGTTTCGATTTCACTAAAGCCTTAGACAAAGGTTCAAGGGCAATATTAAAAAGCAAAGGTGAACGGGGGCACCCCTGTCTTGTTCCATTCTGTAATTCGAATGGTTGGGATAAGAAACCGGGGATGGATATTCTGGCCACAGGAGAACTATAGAGCAATGAAATGTAAGTCCTCAATTGACCCAAAAAGCCCATACTATCTAGTACCTCATTGAGCCATTTCCAGCTCACATTATCGAAAGCTTTTTCGGCGTCAATGGTAAGTAAGGCTGGATGTGGATGTAGGAGTGGGTTATTTTTGATGCTATCCAGTACAGTCAGGACCTTACGGATGTTACTCACTGTTGACCTATTCTGAATAAAGCCTGTCTGGTGTGTCGATATGAGTTTGGGCAAAAATTGTGCCAATCTATCTGCCATTATTTTTGATAAATACTTGAGATCATTATCTATTAACGATATCGGCCGATATGATGATGGTATAGTTGGATTTTTGCCCAACTTTGGCAGGACTTTGATATACAGTCAGGTCCATAAATATTGGGACAGACACAATTCTAACATTTTTGGCTCTATACACCACCACAATGGCTTTGAAATTAAATGAACAAGATGTGCTTTAACTGCAGACTGTCAGCTTTAATTTGAGGGTATTTACATCCAAATCAGGTGAACGGTGTAGAAATTACAACTGTTTGCATATGTGCCTCCCACTTGTTATGGGACCAGAAGTAATGGGACAATTGGCTTCTCAGCTGTTCCATGGCCAGGTGTGTGTAATTCCCTCATTATCCCAATTCCAATGAGCAGATAAAAGGTCCAGAGTTCATTTCAAGTGGGCTATTTGCATTTGGAATCTGTTGCTGTCAACTCTCAAGATGAGATCCAAAGAGCTGTCACTATCAGTGAATCAAGCCATCATTAGGCTGAAAAAACACATTAACCACCTCAGCCCCCCTAGCTTAAACCCCCTTAATGACCAGGCCACTTTGTACACTTCTGCACTACACTACTTTCACCGTTTATTGCTCGGTCATGCACCCAAATGAATTTTACCTCCTTTTCTTCTCACTAATAGAGCTTTCATTTGCTGGTATTTCATTGCTGCTGACATTTTAACTTTTTTTGTTATTAATCGAAATTTAACGAAATTTTTGCAAAAAAATGACATTTTTCACTTTCAGTTGTAATTTATTTTTTAAAAACGACATCCATATATAATTTTTTCTCTAAATTTATTGTTCTACATGTCTTTGATAAAAAAAAATGTTTGGGTAAAAAAAAAAATGGTTTGGGTAAAAGTTATAGCGTTTACAAACTATGGTACAAAAATTTGATTTTCCGCTTTTTGAAGCAGCTCTGACTTTCTGAGCACCTGTCATGTTTCCTGAGGTTCTACAATGGCCAGACAGTACAAACACCCCACAAATGACCCCATTTCGGAAAGTAGACACCCAAGGTATTCGCTGATGGGCATAGTGAGTTCATAGAACTTTTTATTTTTTGTCACAAGTTAGCGGAAAATGATGATTTTTTTTTTTTCTTACAAAGTCTTATATTCCACTAACTTGTGACAAAAAATAAAAACTTCCATGAACTCACTATGCCCATCACAAAATACCTTGGGGTTTCTTCTTTCCAAACTGGGGTCACTTGTGGGGTAGTTATACTGCCCTGGCATTCTAGGGGCCCTAATGTGTGGTAAGTAGTTTGAAATCAAAATGTGTAAAAAATGACCTGTGAAATCCTAAAGGTGCTCTTTGGAATGTGGGCCCCTTTGCCCACCTAGGCTGCAAAAAAGTGTCACACATGTGGTATCGCCGTACTCAGGAGAAGTTGGGCAATGTGTTTTGAGGTGTCATTTTACATATACCCATGCTGGGTGAGAGAAATATCTCGGTCAAATGCCAACTTTGTATAAAAAAATGGGAAAAGTTGTCTTTTGCCGAGATATTTATTTCACCCAGCATGGGTATATGTAAAATGACACCCCAAAACACATTGCCCAACTTCTCCTGAGTACGGCGATACCAGATGTGTGACACTTTTTTGCAGCCTAGATGCGCAACGGGGCCCAAATTCCTTTTATGAGGGCATTTTTAGACATTTGGATCCCAGACTTCTTCTCACGCTTTAGGGCCCCTAAAATGCCAGGGCAGTATAAATACCCAACATGTGACCCCATTTTGAATAGAAATTTATTTTTTTGGGCACAAGTTAGCGGAAATTGATTTTTTTTGTTTTATTCTCACAAAATCTCCCTTTCCGCTAACTTGGGACAAAAATTTAAATCTTTCATGGACTCAGTATGCCCCTCACGGAATACCTTGGGCTGTCTTCTTTCCGAAATGGGGTCACATGTGGGGTATTTATACTGCCCTGGCATTTTAGGGGCCCTAAAGCGTCAGAAGAAGTCTGGAATATAAATGTCTAAAAAATTTTACGCATTTGGATTCCGTGAGGGGTATGGTGAGTTCATGTGAGATTTAATTTTTTGACACAAGTTAGTGGAATATGAGACTTTATAAGAAAAAAAAATAAAACTATTTCCGCTAACTTGGGCCAAAAAAATGCCTGAATGGAGCCTTACAGGGGGGTGATCAATGACAGGGGGGTGATCAGGGAGTGTATATGGGGTTATCACCCCCCTGTCATTGATCACCCCCCTGTAAGGCTCCATTCAGACATCCGTATGTGTTTTGCGGATCCGCGGTGTCCGTGTTTTGCGAACACATACGGACGTCTGAATGGAGCCTTACAGGGGGGTGATCAATGACAGGGGGGTGATCAGGGAGTCTATATGGAGTGATTACCCCCCTGTCATTGATCACCCCCCTGTAAGGCTCCATTCAGACGTCCGTATGTGTTTTGCGGATCCGATCCATGTATCCGTGGATCCGTAAAAAACATACGGACGTCTGAATGGAGCCTTACAGGGGGGTGATCAATGATAGGGGGGTGATCAATGACAGGGGGGTGATCAGGGAGTTTATATGGGGTGATCACCCCCCTGTCATTGATAACCCCCCTGTAAGGCTCCATTCAGACGTCCGTATGTGTTTTGCGGATCCAATCCATGTATCCGTGGATCCGTAAAAAACATACGGACGTCTAAATGGAGCCTTACAGGGGGGTGATCAATGACAGGGGGGTAATCAATGACAGGGGGGTGATCAGGGAGTCTATATGGGGTGATCACCCCCCTGTCATTGATCACCCCCCTGTAAGGCTCCATTCAGATGTTCGTATGTGTTTTGCGGATCCGATCAATGTATCCGTGGATCCGTAAAAAACATACGGACGTCTGAATGGAGCCTTACAAGGGGGTGATCAATGACAGGGGGGTGATCAGGGAGTCTATATGGGGTGATCAGGGGTGATCAGGGGTTGATAAGGGGTTAATAAGTGACAGGGGGGGTGTAGTGTAGTGGTGTTTGGTGCTACTTATTACTGAGCTGCCTGTGTCCTCTAGTGGTCGATCCAAGCAAAAGGGACCACCAGAGGACCAGGTAGCAGGTATATTAGACGCTGTTATCAAAACAGCGTCTAATATACCTGTTAGGGGTTAAAAAAATCGCATCTCCAGCCTGCCAGCGAACGATCGCCGCTGGCAGGCTAGAGATCCACTCGCTTACCTTCCGATCCTGTGAACGCGCGCGCCTGTGTGCGCGCATTCACCGGAAGTCTCGCGAGATGACGCATAGATGCGTGACTCTGCCTGGAGCTGCCGCCTCCGGAACGCGATCCTGGCGGTCTGAAGGCGGTTAAACCCATCAGAGAGATGGCAAAAAACATTAGGCGTGGCCAACACCAAAAGACCCGAAAGACCACGGAAAACAACTGTGGTGGATGACCGAAGATTTCTTTCCCTGGTGAAGAAAACACCCATCACCACAGTTGGCCAGATCAAGAACACTCTCCAGGAGGTAGGTGTATGTGTGTAAAAGTCAACAATCAAGAGAAGACTTTACCAGAGTGAATACAGAGGGTTCGCCACAAGATGTAAACCATTGGTGAGCCTCAAAAACAGGAAGGCCAGATTAGAGTTTGCCAAACGACATCTAAAAAAAGCCTTCACAGTTCTGGAACAACATCCTATAGACAGATGAGACCAAGATCAACTTGTACCAGAGTGATGGGAAGAGAAGAGTATGTAGAAGGAAAGGAACTGCTCATGATCCTAAGCATACCACCTCATTAGTGAAGCTTGGTGGTGGTAGTGTCATGGCGTGGGCATGTATGGCTGCCAATGGAACTGGTTCTCTTGTATTTATTGATGATGTGACTGCTGACAAAAGCAGCAGGATGAATTCTGAAGTGTTTCGGGCAATATTATCTACTCATATTCAGCCAAATGCTTCAGAACTCATTGGACGGAGCTTCACAGTGCAGATGGACAATGACCCAAAGCATACTGCAAAAGCAACCAAAGAGTTTTTTAAGGGAAAGAAGTGGAATGTTATGCAATGGCCAAGTCAATGACCTGACCTGAATCCGATTGAGCATGCATTTCACTTGCTGAAGACAAAACTGAAGGGAAAATGCCCCAAGAACAAGCAGGAACTGAAGACAGTTGAAGTAGAGGCCTGGCAGAGCATCACCAAGGATGAAGCCCAGCGTCTGGTGATGTCTATGCGTTCCAGACTTCAGGCTGTAATTGACTGCAAAGGATTTGCAACCAAGTATTAAAAAGTGACAGTTTGATTTATGATTATTATTCTGTCCTATTACTTTTGGTCTCTTAACAAGTAGGAGGCACATATGCAAACTATTGTAATGCACCGTTCACCTGATTTTGATGCAAATACCCTCAAATTAAAGCTGACAGTCTGCAGTTAAAGCACATCATGTTCGTTTCATTTCAAATCCATTGTGGTAGTGTATAGAGCCAAAAATGTTAGAAATGTATCGATGTCCCAATATTTATGGACCTGATTGTAGGCGGTATTCATATCTGAGGGTATTGGTTGTCCCTGTAGGATTTGATTATAGAGTGTTGTAAGGAGAGGTGATATTTTAGGGGCTAATATCTTATAAAATTCATTAGTAAAACCATCTGGGCCAGGCGCTTTTCCATTCCTAGAAAGTTTAATTACTTTTTGCGTTTCTTCTACAGTGATGGGTAGATTTAATGATGCCAAATCTTCCGGTGAAGTTTTCTGTAATGATAGGAAAATCATGGCTAGACGCCCTAATGTTGGCTCACTTCCGTTATCTTCATATAAGGATTTATAAAAGTTTCTTAGGATTTCTACTATTTCTTTTGGGTGGAAACATAGCACTACTTGGGTATTTTTTAAAGTGGGGATTAGATTATCTCCTCTTTGTCCCTTAGCCAGCAAGGCCAATAGTCTGCCCGATTTGTTCCCAAACTTAAAAAGATGTGCTTCCCTTCTTAACCCATAGTATTCTTCTTTTTGCTTGTATAATCTATCATATTCTGATTTTGCAGATACCCATGCTTGTTTATTGCAATCTGGTGGATCCACTTGGTATTTTGTGTATGCTTTTTTCAATGTTTTAGTTAACTCTTGTAATTTGGTGAGAATTTTTTTTTTCAGACTTCTAGTATATGCCCATATTTTACCTCTTAGAACTTCTTTCCCTGCTCTCCAAATTAACTGTTGGCCATTACTGTTAGAATGGGTTTCCCAATATTCTATCCACCAGTGTTGTAAGAGTTCAGTGAATGATTCTTTTTGTGACAGGTTAGACGGGAATCTCCATATGAAATCTGTCCCTTTTGGAACATTTTTAACTAGCTCCAATAAAACAGGAGAGTGATCGGAGATAACTAGATCTTCTATAGTCACCGATATTGTTTTTTGTAGCGTTTGATCGTATATTAGAAAATAGTCCAGGTGAGACCAAGAATCGTGCACAATCGAATAATGGGTGAATTCCCTCCCCACTGGATGAAAACTGCGCCACGCATCATGGAAGCCTAAATTTTGTACAATATTGGGCAGCGTTTTATCTCTACTTCTAGGTGGCATTTTATTTAATTTGTTTGTTCTGCGGTCTTCGTCGTGTGACATTACAGCATTCATGTCCCCTGCCATTATTTGGCAAGTGTGTGTGTCGTTTAGTATCATCTTTCTCAATTCCCAGAAAAACTCTGTTAGAGTCATTTGATGCATATACGTTATAGATACTCAGGGAGTCAGAATGAGAAGTGAGGAGTATATGCATCCACCTTCCCTCCTGATCCTCCTTACAGGATTCCACCAAATATATAAAATTTCTGTGGAGTAGCACCAAGACTCCACCCTTGGCCCCTTTAGGAGGAGAACCAAAGACCCCGCCCACCCACAATTTTTTCATGCGAACAAAATCTTCCCTAGCTAAATGTGTTTCTTGGAGAAGGGCAATATCAGCTTTCAGCCGTTTCAAGTGTCTTAACAACATCAGGCGCTTATGAGGGGACTTCAGGCCCTTGAAATTCCATGTTATGATCTTTGTTATTTTTGAAACTTAGCATGAGTTGGGTATGAACTTAGATTAGAGTTGCAATGAATATATAACCTTTTTGAGACAGACAGGATTTCTCCCCTTAAACTCAGTAAATTAAAACTATCATTATAAACGAAACATATAATTCCTCTGTATATATAGAAAACCTTTGTTACTTCACTTCTTCCCAGCATATCTATGCCCATCCCCTTGGTCACACCTAAGAGGAAACTTCCACTTATTCGCTCCGCTTCTGTAATAAAAGATAAATCGAAAAACAACAGTAGACAGTTAAACACCATATAGTCCTCTAGACCTTAATGACACCCACTTATCTGACCAAGTTGATGTATTGTCAACATTGATGATCAGCATCTGAGGGTTTATATAAACCCTCGGTCGCTATAGTAGGTCTCAGTTCATGTTCCGAGTTAATCTTTAATCTTCTTTCTTTGTTCTTTAGGTTCTAAATCCATCTCAGATCGCAATCTTGTTAAGGGATGTGTATTCCCCATTGTTAAGTTGCGGCGTCTGGTCTCACGATTGTGAAGCTCTGGTCACTTGGAGCCTCCGTCCTGGAGTGCAACTTTCGCATCTTGAGCTGAGTGGTAAGTAGCGTACAATCCATCTGCATTAAAAATCTTCAGTGTCGCTGGATACAGAAGTGCAAATTAAATTTGTGACTTATATAATTTGGAACAAATGTTCGAGAACTCTTTTCTTTTCCTGGAAACTTCTGCTGAAAAGTCTTCGAATATTAAAATTCGTCCTCCCCTTACTTCTAGTGGCGTTTTACTCTTTTTATAAGCTTTTAAAATGGCTGCCTTCTCTGAAAAGTCCAGGTACCTGGCTATAACCTGCCTAGGGCGCTGTGACAGTACTGGAAACCTTGCGGTTTCGGTTGCTTCCTGAAGCTGTGGTGGTAATGGCGGGCCAATCCTATGCGCCCTCTCTACCTTACATGTGTTAGGCAGGTTGAGCACTTTTGGGATTTCCAGCTCACAAACGGGAATTAATTCTTGTGGCAATATATTCTCCGGAAGACCCACAAACCTTAGGTTATTTTGTCTGGATTAATTCTCCAGGTCCTCTAATTTTTCACCTATTCTCTTGTTTTCGCGGGAACGTCTACTGTGCTGCGCAAGGCATTTCATTCGTCCTCTAGCTCATTCACTCTCTCCTCCACCTCTCCTATGCGCCTGTTATGCTCCGCCAGATCTTATCTCAAATCTGAGAGAGAGGCAGCCACAGTAGTAGTAAGGGATTCTTGTAGGTCAGGTAGGATTCTGGTCACCACCTCCAGAGCCAATCTTTTATAATCCACTCTTATTTCCTCAGCGAAGTCCCCGCCTTCACGCTCTATCCCGGCCGAGGGAGCAGTGCGTCCTCCTCGCATTCTGTCGGAGGGATGGGATCCGCCATCTTTGAAGCTAATGAGGTATGTTTCGGCGTCTTCTGCTGTGTTTTTTGTCGGATTCTGCTCCCCGATCTGACAATAAACCGGTCCGTAGGACCCCAGGCCGGTGGTAGTGAGCAGCAAGCTCAGTGCTTCATAGTAATCAAGGTTGGTATGAGTGGGAGCAGAAGATGATCGGAGCTCACGACGCGGAGCTCTAGAAGCTGCGACCGATCATGCTGGTGCCAGAACCGGAAGTCCGAGGTCTACATTTTGAGGACCAGAATAGTACATGTTCTATCTTTTGTGGAAGTCACACACTGATGACGTCCATGTGTTTTCCACATCCGTATGTCAGTTCTGCAAAGCAAGATATTTTTCTTGCTAAAAAGTGCTTCTTTCAAAGCAATATAAATAAAATAAAATATGATACTTATTTATTTTTGAGAAACCATATAACCACCTGATCACCTTTTGTGGGGGCTAATTTTTTGTGGGATGAGGTGATGTTTTCAATGGTACCATTTTGTGGTACATATGAATTTTTGATCGCTCAATATTAGATATTTTGAAAGGTGAAGTGACAAAAAATAACTGTTCTGGCAGAGTTTTTATTTATTTCATTTTACAGCTTTCACCTGACGGGATAGATTGTGATATTTTTATAGAGCAGGTTGTTATGGACACAGCCTACCTAATATCTCTATTTTTTATTTTTGTTAAGTTTCATTGGTACTATTTTGGGGTACATATGACTTTTTGTTTGCTTGGTATTACACCTTTTGAGAGGCAAGGCACCGTTTTTATTTTTTTACAGCATTTATTGAGCAGGTCGTTACGGATGCCTAAAATGTCCATTTTTCTTTTTTCCCCCCTATTTTTTACAATTTTAATTGTAGAGACTTAATTACAGGAAAGGGGGACTTTATGTGAAACCTATTTTTTGTTATGAAAAACACTTTTTTTCTTTCTGTCCCACTATGGGACTTCCACCTTTGGGGGTCTGATCTCCTCTACAATGCATTAAATACATGTGTATTGTAGTGCATTAACTATCAGTTTAATACACTGACAGCTTATCTATGAGACCCAACCAGGGGCCTGGATCTCATTGGCTTCCCTTGGAGGCAAGCCCTGATGCATTGGGCTTCCATTCCAACCATCCAGTCCCCGTCACCGCAGCACGGGGACTCGATGGGGTCAGAGAGGGAGCCCCCTCCCTTCGCAAACCCCGTACATTCATAGAAAGGGTTAATGAGATGGCAGCAGTGTAGTCACACCTAGCCCTGCACCAGCACGATCAAAGCAGCAAGTTATGTCCCTCAGCACAAGTCTCATGACTTGCTGGTTGGGAAGGGATTAAAGACTTTTTGTTGATGTTATCTTTAATTTTCCATGACAATTTCTATAAAAATGCTGTTGCCACTTCTTGGTCTGTACAGATCATTTTACTGCAGTTATCTGCTTATCATTACAAGCAGGATTACAATGATAGGATCCACCATAAACATTAGTTGATATCACAACTTATTTACTCCCTCCTGACCTCTGCACAGGTCACACAGCATGCCTAGAAAACTCTTTCGTAGTCGTCAATGAGTCAGCGCCTGTCCTTTATGTCTATGGCTCATGTGGCTGCTGCAAAGCATATCTCTAAATGCTGTTAGGAACAGCTCAGGTAAGATGGCAGCCTCCACAGTCATTATTCAGGAAATAGAATAAAAAATCTATAATCAGAGAATAACAACAGATTAGAAAAAAGGATATACACTCACCTAAAGAATTATTAGGAACACCTGTTCTATTTCTCATTAATGCAATTATCTAGTCAACCAATCACATGGCAGTTGCTTCAATGCATTTAGGGGTGTGGTCCTGGTCAAGACAATCTCCAGAACTCCAAACTGAATGTCAGAATGGGAAAGAAAGGTGATTTAAGCAATTTTGAGCGTGGCATGGTTGTTGGTGCCAGACGGGCCGGTCTGAGTATTTCACAATCTGCTCAGTTACTGGGATTTTCACGCACAACCATTTCTGTGAAAAGGGAAAAACATCCAGTATGCTGCAGTCCTGTGGGCTAAAATGCCTTGTGGATGCTAGAGGTCAGAGGAGAATGGGCCGACTGAATCAAGCTGATAGAAGAGCAACGTTGACTGAAATAACCACTCGTTACAACCGAGGTATGCAGCAAAGCATTTGTGAAGCCACAACACGCACAACCTTGAGGCGGATGGGCTACAACAGCAGAAGACCCCACCGGGTACCACTCATCTCCACTACAAATAGGAAAAAGAGGCTACAATTTGCACGAGCTCACCAAAATTGGACTGTTAAAGACTGGAAAAATGTTGCCTGGTCTGATGAGTCTCGATTTCTGTTGAGACATTCAAATGGTAGAGTCCGAATTTGGCGTAAACAGAATGAAAACATGTATCCATCATCTGATGGCTACTTCCAGCAGGATAATGCACCATGTCACAAAGCTTGAATCATTTCAAATTGGTTTCTTGAACATGACAATGAGTTCACTGTACTAAAATGGCCCCCACAGTCACCAGATCTCAACCCACTAGAGCATCTTTGGGATGTGGTGGAACGGGAGCTTCGTGCCCTGGATGTGCATCCCTCAAATCTCCATCAACTGCAAGATGCTATCCTATCAATATGGGCCAACATTTCTAAAGAATGCTATCAGCACCTTGTTGAATCAATGCCATGTACAATTAAGGCAGTTCTGAAGGCAAAAGGGGGTCCAACACCGTATTAGTATGGTGTTCCTAATAATTCTTTAGGTGAGTGTATATCGCAATCTGGTTTTAACTGGCAGAAAAAACTTTTTGTGACATATCCCCTTTTAAAGGGTCACCAGAAAATTCACTGTTAAGCGAGGTGCAATGACATGATGAGCTACAATTACAGACACAGCCCATGGACAGACATGATGCTGGTTCTGGAAAAAAAAAAAATAAACTTTGAAAGGGAATGTGTCACCAGGACGTTCACTTTTAAACCAGGCATAATGCGTTGCTTCATTCTGGAGAAAAAGTACTTTTAATCCATATGCAAATGAGCAGTGCACAGAGGAAAGGCTCAAGATACTCTGTGCACCCTTGCTCCTTCTGCTTTCTCTGCCATCCCCTTCCTCTTCTTGATTGACAGGGCCAGATGAGATGACTATGCAGGAAATCTGGCCCTTTCAATCAAGAAGGAAAGGGAGAAGCTGCCAGAGAAAGCAAAAGGTGCAATTGTGCACAGAGGGGCTTGGGCCTGTGTGAATGGGTCCACATCCGTGATGAGGTGAGCACATAACCAGTGTTTTCAAATTGTGGACCCGCTGTTTGTGGGCCACAATACGGGCACAGCCAAGGAACGGCCATGTGCATGAACCCTTAAGAGAATAGAGTTGAACTGCAATACCCCACAACCCAGGAACAGATGTAATGCTGTTTCTGAAAAAAATATATATATATTTCTGGGCAACCGCTTTAATTTTTTTGATGTTTTTATTTTCTCTTATTCATTTTTAGGCTTTAAGAAAAAAATAACACAACCCTATATTTTGTAAATTTCAAGGCTATGCATTACTTTCAATGAAGTTGTGAACTCAGAACTATTGACCTCCTCCTATACAGTACACAGTCTCAATATCATATTGGGAGCCAAATCTAATTGCACTATTTAAGCTCAATACAATAACATGAAAATACTAATTTTTTAATGGAAAAGATGTTTGAGCACAATAATAGAAAGTGCCTTTTCAACTATTTAAGGGTATTTAAATCTACTAGACAGAACACAGAAAACCAGAATAATCATAATCCTAAAACACTTAGGTTCTGCATTATATAGTTGTGAAAGGTTCATTCTTATTTCTACAGAAAAGCTATTATAAAAAGAAGAAAGGGACACATAGAATATACAGTTCACTGCTGAAAATAGACTGCCCAGGTGTGTGCTTTCTAACAGAGTATTATTAGCTTAAGTGCTTTTACTACATATAAATGGAGCTGTTCAAGATCCTATTTGCATTGTCAAACATACAAAACAACCATGTAAATGTTTAAAATGTTCCCACTGTGTTATGTAAAACATTACATGAACATGATTAGCCCTGTGCATCCCTTTGATGTGATGATACATGGCTTATTCAGTTTTCACTATAATTTAAAACTGTTATGGAACATTAAAAGGGCATGGCCGACTTTTTATTTAATTTTTTTTTATTTGGCCTGCTCATGGCCTGATCTGCAAAAGAGATGCCTACTTACTTGCTCCGCAGCTCCATTGCTCCCCATACCACACTATCAACATTCACTTTGACACTGCTGCAGCCAATCACTGACCGCAGCAGTGAGCTGCCTTCCTTTTGTCACATGACCAATTGACCTGACACAAGGGGAGCTGGTCACCGCTGTGGCAAGTGATTGGCTGCAGCTCTCTTTACTTGGCTGTAGCTGCTGCTGTACAGAATCTACAATTTTATTTATTTCTTCCTTCCTGAGCAATCGGTGCTGTTAGTTTTGTCTCCCGATATGCTAGTGAGGCCATGAACTGTCAAGGAGTGTTCATGGTGATGAGTCCTCAACGGGGAGTGAACCAGATCATGTCACGGCGCAGTGTGGGTAGATAACTCCACACCGACCACAAGAAGGAAGGGAAAAGGTACTAGGCCTGGAAACTAAGGAAAGGAGAAAAGGTCACCACCTAGTGAATCCCAAAACCGAGCCCTGACTACTATCAGTATGAACAGACCTTGATGGTAGGAATGTTCATACACTCTAAAGGGCCCTGGAAATAGTGTCAGGACAAGAGATGACCTGTTCCTTCCCAGCTGAAGAGACAGGAGACTCCCTCAGGCCTAATACAAAAGGGTAGGGAAAAACAACAAACAAGAAATAAAGGAAAGACACTTAACTCCGAAGTATGCGGATGGGCAGGAACTCAGTGGAGAACCAACACCAGCACTTCCAACATCCAAAAGGAGCTATCAACCGTATAGCATGATGGGTGCAGCCAGACTAAATAGAGGAGTTGGAATGACGACTTAAGCTACACCTGAGACCAGAGGTGTGGTCATACCCAGCAACAACACAGAAGCAAGTGAAACCAGAGAGGCTGTCAGATCACATCACGTCCAGCCAGTCTCTTAGATCTTCTGATCCCTGTCACAGGAGAGACTGTGACAGATCACTGTGATATTGTCAAATCAGTGCAAACAGTGTCAGAGTGCTCTGGTTGACTCCTCGTTGTTAACTCAGGACTATTGACCTCCTCCTATACAGTACACAGTCTCAATATAATATTGGGAGCCAAATCTAATTGCACTATTTACTTGGGAATGGAGAGGGGCAAGAAAAAAAACTGCAGCAGAATCTATGTGTCACGGATAGAGTCACGGGAATCAAGATAGAGCAGAGGTGCACCCCCTGAGCTGCCACCCGGTCCCCTGTCCCTGACTACTTGCACCACCCACCCTAGGTGACGGAGCGCAACTGGGCGACAGTCCCTAACCTACTAAGTGCAAGCAGAGAGAAAGAGACAGCAGGGAAGAGGACAGCCACTGAGAAGTTACAATAAGCAGACAAGAGGTAGAACAAAAACGGAAGGTGAGGCGGGTCAACTAGCCGAGGTCAGTCCAGGAGGTCACGTCAGAACAAAGGAAGAGGCAAAGACAAATCCGTAAACAAGCCAAGGTCAAAATCCGGGAGGTAGCGTCAAGGTACAGGGAGCAGGCAGAAGAGGTGTCAAGAGGCGGATCGAGGTTCAATTCCAGAGGTAGCTAAATAACAATAAAGTACACAGCCTATAGGACTAAAATCACAGGCAACCTGTAGCCAGCAGGCTGCCTGTATTTATAGTGGGGAGTGAGGGTCATGTGACGTGGCCAGCGTCACATGACCAACAGACAAACAAGTCCAGCACCGAGTGATCAGCTCGGCGCTCAAGGCAGACCTAGGAGCAGGGAGCCTCCCAGCTAGCAAGACCGCCCTGGGAACGAGGCCAAACACAGATCCTCGCTCCCGAAGCTAAGCAGCAGGTCTGCGGCTGATAGGAGACCGAGTGCGCCTTCGGCGCCCCATTACACTATGGAGCACTGGCTAAAGCCAGGTATGAAGAGCTCATGTTGCTGGAGGATGTGGAAGGTCCTCATTGAAGAAACACACCAGTATTTTTTGCCATTTCGGGTACCCTCATGAATGTAACTTACCCATACCTCACCTCATTACAAATTTAATGTGGTGTGCCTACATAGTTGCAGGAGACATGTGTGCTACATCTGTAGTGCCCTGAAGCAAGGGTACTTTGGACTAGAGATGTTAGTGGACAAATTCCCCCTATTGCTACTTTGCAAAACCATCCATTCACCACTTTAGTGCACTTGGAAAAGTTAACTTGCACTATGATTTATGCCGTTGTTTACACGGATACTGTTTTATATTGTTGAACTGCATTTTATATGTTTATTATAATATATAGTATTATTGCATTATATCTACATTGCATTGTAGAATGGGTTAATGCACAACCAGCTAAGGGTACTTTCACACTAGTGTTGTTGGATTCCGGCAGGCAGTCTTTTGATGCGATGGTGTCTCATCGCATCGAAAGACAGGACGCCACTTTTCGTCGAAGTGTTTCACCTGCAGAACGCTTAATGCTTACCATAAGGTAATTTTTTTTATTTTTATATTTTGCTATTAACTGTTATTTTTGTATAATTGTTTTACATAGGTTTTCCGCGTTAAAAGCTAAAACCAGACATATTTCCCTACCCCATGGTACAAATACAGGGAGTGCAGAATTATTAGGCAAGTTGTATTTTTGAGGATTAATTTTATTATTGAACAACAACCATGTTCTCAATGAACCCAAAAAACTCATTAATATCAAAGCTGAATATTTTTGGAAGTAGTTTTTAGTTTGTTTTTAGTCTTAGCTATTTTAGGGGGATATCTGTGTGTGCAGGTGACTATTACTGTGCATAATTATTAGGCAACTTAACAAAAAACAAATATATACCCATTTCAATTATTTATTTTTACCAGTGAAACCAATATAACATCTCAACATTCACAAATATACATTTCTGACATTCAAAAACAAAACAAAAACAAATCAGTGACCAATATTGCCACCTTTCTTTGCAAGGACACTCAAAAGCCTGCCATCCATGGATTCTGTCAGTGTTTTGATCTGTTCACCATCAACATTGCGTGCAGCAGCAACCACAGCCTCCCAGACACTGTTCAGAGAGGTGTACTGTTTTCCCTCCTTCTAAATCTTACATTTGATGATGGACCACAGGTTCTCAATGGGGTTCAGATCAGGTGAACAAGGAGGCCATGTCATTAGATTTTCTTCTTTTATACCCTTTCTTGCCAGCCACGCTGTGGAGTACTTGGACGCGTGTGATGGAGCATTGTCCTGCATGAAAATCATGTTTTTCTTGAAGGATGCAGACTTCTTCCTGTACCACTGCTTGAAGAAGGTGTCTTCCAGAAACTGGCAGTAGGACTGGGAGTTGAGCTTGACTCCATCCTCAACCCGAAAAGGCCCCACAAGCTCATCTTTGATGATACCAGCCCAAACCAGTACTCCCCCTCCACCTTGCTGGCGTCTGAGTCGGACTGGAGCTCTCTGCCCTTTACCAATCCAGCCACGGGCCCATCCATCTGGCCCATCAAGACTCACTCTCATTTCATCAGTCCATAAAACCTTACAAAAATCAGTCTTGAGATATTTCTTGGCCCAGTCTTGACGTTTCAGCTTGTGTGTCTTGTTCAGTGGTGGTCGTCTTTCAGCCTTTCTTACCTTGGCCATGTCTCTGAGTATTGCACACCTTGTGCTTTTGGGCACTCCAGTGATGTTGCAGCTCTGAAATATGGCCAAACTGGTGGCAAGTGGCATCTTGGCAGCTGCACGCTTGACTTTTCTCAGTTCATGGGCAGTTATTTTGCGCCTTGGTTTTTCCACACGCTTCTTGCGACCCTGTGACTATTTTGAATGAAACGCTTGATTGTTCGATGATCACGCTTCAGAAGCTTTGCAATTTTAAGAGTGCTGCATCCCTCTGCAAGATATCTCACTATTTTTGACTTTTCTGAGCCTGTCAAGTCCTTCTTTTGACCCATTTTGCCAAAGGAAAGGAAGTTGCCTAATAATTATGCACACCTGATATAGGGTGTTGATGTCATTAGACCACACCCCTTCTCATTACAGAGATGCACATCACCTAATATGCTTAATTGGTAGTAGGCTTTCGAGCCTATACAGCTTGGAGTAAGACAACATGCATAAAGAGGATGATGTGGTCAAAATACTCATTTGCCTAATAATTCTGCACTCCCTGTATTTTCTTTATTTGATACTGTACTTTACCTAGGGCAGCTCTTGATTGTGCAGGCCAAAGGCTTTGGAGGCTCTGCATTAGTATTGTTCACTGTGACTTCACCGACTCCTATGGTCAGGATTTACACCTATCTCGACCATTAGAGACGTTGACAGCACTGTGAGCAATGCTAGCCAGAAGCATACACCTATCGTTCTCCATAGAGAGCCCGTTCCATCACTGGATTTCCAAAAAATGTCCTTTGCCCTGTGAAAATGACCACAGAACAAAGGAAAGCATTTGAGCATTCAACGGTGTTATGTCCAGTTTAAGGTCCCAAACAAGGCCATCCAAATTATATAGCTTATATTGTTTTTTTGTGAATTTGTTTACATATTCGCTCATTTTTATTTACACTCTTTTTTTAGTTTCTTCTGATAGATTTCTGGCAACAGGAGAAAGTTTGATGTCCCTCCATTATCAATTTCGTCTCAGAATATCCAGTTTCCTTGATTGTTAAGGATACGTGCCATGCTTTGTGGGAGCAGTTGCATGCAGAATTTATCCCACATCCAAGTAGGCAACAGTGGATCGATATTTCAGAAAAATTAGAGGAGGTGTGTCAGTTTCCAAACTGTCTTGGGGCAGTAGACGGGAAAAATATAAGTATTATCAAGCCCCAAGGCACTGGTTCTGAGTACTTTAACTACAAAAAATATTTTTCAATTATATTAATGTCCATCGCTGATGCCCAGTACCGTTTTGTGGCAATCGATGTTGGGGCTAATGGCCGAACCAATGATTCCATGATCTCTTAAAATTCTGACATGGGGCGAAGGCTAAACAATAGACCATTTGATTTTTCACCACCTCAACCTCTACCTGATACTGATACTCCCCCTACATGCCCTTTGTGTTGGTTGGTGATGAGGCGTTTCAGATGTGTGGCAATCTAATTAAACCTTATTCTAGCCGTGGATTGAACCAGAGAAAACGCGTATTTAACTAACGCCTGACTAGGGCTCGAAGAATGGTGGAATGCACATTCGGCATTCTGGTGGCTAAATGGCGGATTTTCACCAAAACCATTCAACTGCTAATAGAAACTGTCGATGATTTAGTAAAGGCATGTGTGGGGTTACACAACTACCTCCTCATAAAAGAACCGCTACATGTTGAGCAGATCCCTGAAGACAGCGAGTTGGCCAGTATTGAAAGTTTTGGACCGCGGACCACTGTAGCAGTTTCCAGGATGAGAGACTCCTTTGCTGAATATTTCTGCTTCGATGCAGGAAGAGTGGACTGGCGGGACCAAATAATTTAAATTATTTGTGGGGGGGGGTTTCATGAAAAATTTATGTAATTTGAATATATTCTTGATGTAGTTTGGTTGCATGGTGATGTGGGTGGGTGGATACAGTAGTGTGTATTGAATATCAAAACCTGTTTTGTAAAATTAGTTTGTTTCTTAAACTTTTTTTGAAACCATACATTGAGTCTTGTTGCATATATTGATCTCCCCACACTGGAGAAGCGAAAAATACAGTGGCGGAAATAATTATTTGACCCCTCACTGATTTTGTAAGTTTGTCCAATGACAAAGAAATGAAAAGTCTCAGAACAGTATCATTTCAATGGTAGGTTTATTGTAACAGTGGCAGATAGCACATCAAAAGGAAAATCGAAAAAATAACTTTAAATAAAAGATAGCAACTGATTTGCATTTCATTGAGTGAAATAAGTATTTGAACCCTCTAACAAAAAAAGACTTAATACTTGGTGGAAAAACCCTTGTTTGCAAGCACAGAGGTCAAACGTTTCTTGTAATTGATGACCAAGTTTGCGCACATTTTAGGAGGAATGTTGGTCCACTCCTCTTTGCAGATCATCTCTAAATCCCTAAGGTTTCGAGGCTGTCTCTGTGCAACTCTGAGCTTGAGCTCCCTCCATAGGTTTTCGATTGGATTAAGGTCCGGAGACTGACTAGGCCACTCCATGACCTTAATGTGCTTCTTCTTGAGCCACTCCTTTGTTGCCTTTGCTGTATGTTTTGGGTCATTGTCGTGCTGGAACACCCATCCACGACCCATTTTCAGTTTCCTGGCAGAGGGAAGGAGGTTGTCGCTCAGGATTTCACGATACATGGCTCCGTCCATTTTCCCGTTTATGCGAATAAGTTGTCCTGTGCCCTTAGCAGAAAAACACCCCCAAAGCTAAATGTTTCCACCCCCATGCTTGACGGTGGGGACGGTGTTTTGGGGGTCATAGGCAGCATTTTTCTTCCTCCAAACACAGCGAGTTGAGTTAATGCCAAAGAGCTCTATTTTGGTCTCAAAAGACCACAGCACCTTCTCCCAGTCACTCTCTGAATCATTCAGGTGTTCATTGGCAAACTTCAGACGGGCCTGCACATGTGCCTTCCTGAGCAGGGGGACCTTGCGAGCCCTGCAGGATTTTAATCCATTGCGGTGTAATGTGTTTCCAATGGTTTTCTTGGTGACTGTGGTCCCTGCTAATTTGAGGTCATTAACTAACTCCTCCCGTGTAGTTCTAGGATGCTTTTTCACCTTTCTCAGAACCATTGACACCCCACGAGGTGAGATCTTGCGTGGAGCCCCAGAGCGAGGTCGATTGATGGTCATTTTGTGCTCCTTCCATTTTCGAACAATCGCACCAACAGTTGTCACCTTCTCTCCCAGCTTCTTGCTAATGGTTTTGTAGCCCATTCCAGCCTTGTGCAGGTCTACAATTTTGTCTCTGACATCCTTGGACAGCTCTTTGGTCTTTCCCATGTTGGAGAGTTTGGAGTCTGCTTGATTGATTGATTCTGTGGACAGGTGTCTTTTATACAGGTGACTAGTTAAGACAGGTGTCCTTAATGAGGGTGACTAATTGAGTAGAAGTGTCTAACCACTCTGTGGGAGCCAGAACTCTTAATGGTTGGTAGGGGTTCAAATACTTATTTCACTCAATGAAATGCAAATCAGTTGCTATCTTTTATTTAAAGTTATTTTTTCGATTTTCCTTTTGATGTGCTATCTGCCACTGTTACAATAAACCTACCATTGAAATGATACTGTTCTGAGACTTTTCATTTCTTTGTCATTGGACAAACTTACAAAATCAGTGAGGGGTCAAATAATTATTTCCGCCACTGTACTTGTGTCGCTTTGCCAGCGCTGGGAGATTATGTCAGGCCTTTCTTCTACACACTACTCCTTGTCAACATACTCTCCCCACGCTGGAGGAGCGAAAAATACTTGTGTCGCTCTGCCAGCGCTGGGAGATTATGTCAGGCCTCTCTTAGTCACACTACTCCTTGTCAACATAATCTCCCCACGCTGGAGGAGCGACAAATACTTGTTTCGCTCCAACAGTGCCGGGAAATAAGAGCCCATTTTGGATCCACAACTTTAAAAGCCCATTAAAAAATATATATATATACATTTTCAAAAACTAATAAAATCTAGTAAGAATAAATAACATTTTTCAGAAAATAAATATATAAAAAAACTTTTAAAACATATTTAAAGTTCCCTATAAAAAGGCCTGGGGGAACTAGAAGAGTGGGAGGTGGAGGACAGTGCACGGTTTGGGACCCTTCTGTCCTGTTGTTCTGCCACTGTGGACAAAAAAGTGTGCGTTGGGGGAAGTGCAACAGAGGGAGTATTTAAAGTGGAGGATTGGTCAGGAGATGGAGTTTCTCGAACTAGGTTAGAGGGAGTGGTGAAAGACGTTGGAGGATAGTAATGAGGAGGAGAGGGAGAAAAGTGGTGAAAAATAGCTCAGAGGTATGGGAAGGGGGATAGGGCGGCTGGGAAGGGGGATGGGGCAGCTGGGAAGGGGGATAGGGAGGCTGGTAAGGGGGATGGGGAGGTTGGGAAGGGGGATAGGTGTGGGATGAGGGATAGGAGTGGGATGGAGAATAGGTGTGGGATGGGGGATAGGGCTGGGACGGGGATAGGGCTGGGGCGGGGGAGAGGATGCAAGGTGGTGTTGCATTTGCCTCAAGACGCAGTCCACTTGTCTTCTGGCCTCAAACAATTGGTCGGGCGTGAACTGTTCCATTATGGGGAGTAACGATATAAAATAGCGATGCACCGGACTTATTTGCGACGTCAACACGGCCCCCTTCTGAAGACGCCGCAAATTATCCTCCAAAGTGGCAACTCTATTTGTGAATCCCATCAAGGACTGGTAAACGAGCCTTGTGAGATCCTCGTAGTCCGCCTGACGGCTCCTACATGTCTTCTGGCGACACATGAGGGCCTCATAGTGAGGCTAATCGGGCCATTTTTGCATCGCTAGAGGGCACAGGTAGGGGAACATTGAAGTACTGACCAGTTGCTTGAGCTGGACAAGAGGGACCCGCGGTGGCCAGCTCATCAGGGACTGCCTCCTGGGGAACTGCCTCCTGGGGAGCTCCCAAGTACTGCAAAACACAATTAGCAACTGTATTTCAGTGGAGAGCCTCTGCATAGAGGTGAGCAAAGCAACTTCTGATGCTACACAGGAAGTTGCATTGCAAAAAAAATTCATACAATAGTGTACATAGATAGACCCCATACATTCTATTAGTGTACAGAGAAGTTTCTATGTACAGTATGAATTTTTTTTGTGTGTATAATCTGAAGCACGCTTCGCTCATCTCTACTCTCTACGCCAAATGACAGTCTGCCTGGGCCATACACATAGATTGTATAACATAATTCAGAATCTCTATAAACATAATATATAACCCGCCTTGAGGTTCCTCTCGAACCACTCGGGCGCCGGAATTCCTCGTTATAGTCTTTCTTGTAGCGGTCCCTGATGGACCGCCACCAAACCATGATTGTCGACCCTGGAACAAAAAATAACTAAAATCCCGTTGCCTTTGTCCGAGGTCCTCCCAATTAGGTACAATTGCCTCACATATTCCGTGCCAGAGGAGCCAGGTTGCTTGGTGGTCTAAGTGTTCCCACAACGGTGGACGCTCCTTCACCATCTGGATGAGGAGGTAATTGTCGATAAAAAAAAAAAATGCTAACGTCCTCCTCATCCCTTCTGGTGGAGACTCGGGAACCCTAAAAAAATTATAATAATTAAGTACATAGTTGATGCTAGGAGTAGTAGTCCTAGGTACTATTACTACTACTACTACTACTAGCATCGCCTATTTACTTATACTACCTGCAGTCCCTATGCAAAAGTAGAAAGTATAAGTACAAAGGGGATGGTAGGAGTAGTAGTCCTAGGTACTACTACTGCTAGCATCGCCTATATACTTATACTATCTGCAGTCCCTAAGTACTTTTGCATAGGGACTGCAGGTAGTATAAGTAAATAGGCAATGCTAGTAGTAGAAGTCCCTAGGACTACTACTCCTAGCATCCACTATTTACCTGCAGTACCTGCTTTAAGTTTTGAAGGGAAAAAAACAAAAACACTGACCTTTTGACTGTCTGATTTAGCTGTTTATGTGTAAAGACTTCTTTATGTCTGGAAAAACTGCTTAGTCATTCCCATAGACTTGTGTTGAAACGTTATACAAGTCTATGCAACATTGTTTCTTGTTAGGCTACATTCACACGAACGTATTTTATTTCCATGTCCGTTCTGTTTTTTTGCAGATGGGATGCAAACCCATTCATTTCAATGGGTCCGAAAAAAATGCGAACAGCACACCGTGTGCTATCCACATCCGTATTTTCGTTTTGTAGCCCTGGAAAAAAGATAGAACATGTGCTATTCTTGTCCATTTTGCTGACAAGGATAGGCATTGTTACAATATATCTGTGGAAAAAAAACGGATGCCATACGGAACATCATCTTTTTTTTGGCGGATCCACAATTTGCGGACCGCAAAGCATACGGTCGTGTGAATGTAGCCTTAGGCTGTGCTTCTCCACTTCACCCCTCCCACTAGAGGGTTCTAGTTCAGTTAGAAACTGTAAATAAGGAGAGCAGTTAGGCCTCTTTCACACGGGCGAGTATTCCGCGCAGATGCGATGCGTGAGATGAACGCATTGCACCCGCACTGAATACCGACCCATTCATTTCTATGGGGCTGTTCAGATGAGCGGTGATTTTCACGCATCACTTGTGCGTTGCGTGAAAATCGCAGCATGCTCTATATTCTGCGTTTTTCACGCAACGCAGGCCCCATAGAAGTGAATGAGGTTGCGTGAAAATCGCAAGCATCCGCAAGCAAGTGCGGATGCGGTGCGATTTTCACGCACGGTTGCTAGGAGACGATCGGGATGGAGACCCGATCATTATTATTTCCCCTTATAACATTGTTATAAGGGAAAATAATAGCATTCTGAATACAGAATGCATAGTAAAATAGCGCTGGAGGGGTTAAAAAAAAATAAAAAAATTTTAACTCACCTTAATCCACTTGACCGCGGAGCCGGCATCTCCTTCTGTCTCTTTTCTTTAGGACCTGGGTAAAGGACCTGTGGTGACGTCACTCCGGTCATCACATGATCCATCACATGATCTTTTACCATTGTGATGAATCATGTGATGACCGGAGTGACATCACCACAGGTCCTTTACCCAGGTCCTGAAGAAAGGAGACAGAAGGAGATGCTGGCTTCGCGGTCAAGTGGATTAAGGTGAGTTAAATTATTTATTTATTTTTTTAACCCCTCCAGCGCTATTTGACTATGCATTCTGTATTCGGAATGCTATTATTTTCCCTTATAACCATGTTATAAGGGAAAATAATACAATCTACAGAACAGCGATCCCTGTGAAGAAGTTCGGGTTTGGGTACCAAACATGCCAATTTTTCTCACGCGAGTACAAAACGCATTACAATGTTTTGCACTCACGCGGAAAAATCGCGGGTGTTCCCGTAACGCACCCGCACATTTTCCCGCAACGCCCGTGTGAAAGAGGCCTTAGAGTCCCTAGTTGTCTGCAGGTAGGGACCAGTGTTTGGTAGAAGAAACTCTGCCAGACTGCACAAGTGACAAGAGGAACACGCTGAGACCGGAATACTCTGTCACAGACCCTGGGTCACCAGTCCAGCTAGCTCTGGCCTTTCTTCAGCACAGAACCTCCTTCTGCGAGGGAAGAGACTGGAAAAGCCATCTCCAACTAAAGTAATAACTGGAATGGGGCAACTACAGTACCCTGAAAGATTATCAAAATTAGGGTTATTCACGTTAGAAAAAAGACGACTGAGGGGAGATCTAATTACTATGTATAAATATATCAGGGGGCAGTACAGAGATCTATCCCATCATCTATTTATCCCCAGGACTGTGACTGTGACGAGGGGACATCCTCTGCGTTTGGAGGAAAGAAGGTTTGTACACAAACATAGAAAAGGGTTCTTTACGGTAAGAGCAGTGAGACTATGGAACTCTCTGCCTGAGGAGGTGGTGATGGTGAGTACAATAAAGGAATTCAAGAGGGGCCTGGATGTATTTCTGGAGTGTAATAATATTACAGGCTATAGCTACTAGAGAGGGGTCGTTGATCCAGGGAGTTATTCTGATTGCCTGATTGGAGTCGGGAAGGAATTTTTTATTCCCCTAAAGTGAGGAAAATTGGCTTCTACCTCACAGGGTTTTTTTTGCCTTCCTCTGGATCAACTTGTAGGATGACAGGCCGAACTGGATGGACAAATGTCTTTTTTCGGCCTTATGTACTATGTTACTATGTTACTATGTTACACTGCCCAGTGCCTCACCTGTAATGTTTTGCACTTGAGTTCCACCAGTAAAGAAGCACACTGGCATACTGCAAACCCTTACTCTGGACAATTTCCCATTGGGGTGCACCACGCCTTACTATTCCCTTCGGAGAGCAGCAACACATGGTGACACCTCAACAGTGTCTGTGGACCCAGCATAGCATTGGGACCACCCTAGATCTTGCCACTACGCATCCATACTTGCCATACTAAAAGTTGGGTTTGTGGGAAGGGTTGTAGTACGTGAATCATGCCATGTTTTGTTTTTGTTTTTTCAGATATAGAGACATGTCCCTTTTCTCAAGACTCTGCCCCTTCTGCATATTCCCCGCCCCTTCCCTTGGAATAATGTGCACACTGATGTCACTGTACTGTACATTGATGCCACAACACAGAGATAATTCACCCAGTGATGTCACAATGCAAGGGAAATTTGCTCAGTAAACTTTCAGTACAGGAATAATTCAAACAGTAAAGGTACAGGACAAAAATAATGCACACTGTGATGTCACAGTACAGTGCAAGGGCAAGCAATGATATCAGAGAACAGGAATAAAACACAATGATGTCACTGTACAAAAAATGCATATTGATTTCTCAGCACAGGCATACACAAAGAATTATGATGTACTAGATAGGTACTGCACAAAAAACATATAACATTAAAAGGGTTGTCCGAGATAATGACAAATTTTGGACAAGCCATCCAACTGATAGAGATGGCCTTGCGGTTCGCCCAGCGCTCTTTTCGCGGCGAACTTTGTGTGTTCGCGATTCGCCAAACATGCGAACATATGGAGAAATTCGCGCCCGCCATATTCTTTTACATTGTGAAGAACTTTGACCCATGACACATCCATCAGGTGGTACAGGACAGCCAATTGAGACATTTCAGCACTTGGACATACCCCCTACCTTATAAATAAACCTGATCTGGCCGCCATTTTACATTCAGTGTTTTGCCAGTGTAGGGAGAGGTTGCTGTGTGGAGCAGGGACAGACTGTTAGGGACACCAAACGCTAGCTAATAGGGCCACAAAAGTCATTTTAAGCACTAGTATAGGTGTTCTATCGATATGTGTGATACACAGAGGGGTGTGATATACTTATAATAT
This sequence comes from Bufo bufo, assembly GCF_905171765.1. Lineage (NCBI taxonomy): Eukaryota > Metazoa > Chordata > Amphibia > Anura > Bufonidae > Bufo > Bufo bufo. The sequence goes on from NC_053389.1 coordinate 478,498,988, forward strand.
ACTTTTATAATGAGTCAAAAACACATAGATCTATATAGTAATCACCTGGAAGTCAGGGGCCTAGGGGCTAGGGGCTTACTAGGGCCATTTTTTTTATATAGGGTAAGGTTCCGAACGGGGTCGCTCTTATCAGGGCGGGTGGTCTGTGGTTAGGCTATCAGGGCCAGAATAGCACCCCCCTGTAGGGCAATATCAGGGACAGTTCTTTTCCCACCCTGTCCTTCAATACCACATCATCATCTAGCCCAGGGATCGATGTTTTTTTGCTTTCCCTCCGGGATTCATCGATGTGCACTGGAACCCCCCGGATTGTGGTAGGACATATGATTTCTGAATTGGTGCCACCGAGCACCTGATTTAGTGCCGCCGAGCACTTGTTATTGCCTACCACATCTATGCTTTTTGCTTAACTTTAATAATTTAATTTATTTTCATTTTGAGGGATATCTTTTCCATTCACACGTCCGCAAACTGGGTCCAGATCCATTCCGTAATTTTGCGGAAAGGGTGCAGACACATTCATTTTCCATGGGGCCGGAATGTGCTGTCCGCATTTGCGGATCCGCACTTCTGCATCCGTGCTTCCGTTTCCGCAAAAAAATAGAACATGTCCTATTCTTGTCCGCAATTGCAGACAAGATTAATAGATTAATTTTCTATTATAGTGCCGGCGATGTGCGGTCCACAAATTGCGGACTGCACATTGTCGGTGTCCGTGTTTTGCGGATCCGCAAAACACTTACGGACGTGTGAATGATAAGATAAGATAAGATGCCTTTATTGTCACTGTACAATACAATGTAATACAATGTACAATACAATGAAATGTTGTTTGGAGCAATCCTCCAATTTGGAGCAATGGACCCTCATAGTAAAATTATTAAACGTTACGTTTTATCTTCATGTATATTCTAATGGATTGCCTTCCTTGTACAATGTTATAATATACTTTCTATGTTAGAAAGTATATTATAGTGCATTTGTATTGTGCGGTAGTTGTGTGCGGTTCTGCTGCGATACTGCAGGTATATAGAGGGACAAGCGTTATTGGAACAAATTATTTCTACTGGTGTGATATACCAGTCGCCCCCCAAAAAAACTGATTGAAGCAGGGGTGTTATATACCAATATACTTTCTTTATAGTGCATTTAGGTACTGTATAGAGCATTTGCGCATGCGCGTATGCGAAAATTATATTGCCGATATTTCGCATTGAAATTTTTTTTTTATGGAGATCGCAAATTCGAATAATACATCTGGTATGTCACTGTCCATGTTGTGGGACTATTTGTGCACTTCTAGTAATTATTTCTTGGCTGCAAATATGAGCTGAAGGTTTTTCAGGTTCGCCTACCATTAAAATGAATGGGACCCGCCGCGAACTTGGCTCAAATAAAAAATGATCTTATACTCACCTCTTTCTACATTGCTGCTCTCTGTGACTCTGGTATGATCCTCCTGCTGCTGCTTGCTTACAAACTGCAGCAGTGATGTGCCAGCAGTCAAACATCTGCCATACATCTACACGTCACTGTACACGTCACTGTCAGTCTGATCAAATGGTTGTCTTGCCTGAGATTTTTAATTATCTGGAATGAAAAACTTGGAATTGCAAGTTGTTGCTAAAGGTCCAACCTACACATTAATGTATTGTTGGCTGAGAACTACAGTCTAGTGTGTATGAGGAGCTCCCGAGTCTCTCCTGACAGATGATGTCGGAGAATAGAAGGATCAGGTGAAATGAATATTTTCGCCTGATCTTTTTGTTCTCCCGGGAGACAAGCCGCCTCCAGAGGTATTTGGCAGTGTCTTTCTCCCCTCTGACCACTGAATACAAATTCGGCTGAGCCGAACATGTAAGTGTGTGGAGGAGCTGGGAGGGAGTTGGGACAGATACCCGGCCAAACAATCGTTTGGCCGACAGCTATTGAATGTGTATGGCCGCCTTAAGTGGCGATAGGTCCCTTTATTTCTTGGACCACTAGCAGCCATTATGGTACGGTGACACGGATGTTTCCTGACGCAGAACTTGAAACCAAAACCAGGAGTGAATTCAAAAAGTCGATTCTGTCCAGCATACTTTCTCTTCCTATTTATCCACTCCTGATCCACCACGCAAAAAAAAAAACGTCTGCTACTGGGAAAAAAACATTTGTCCTATACTAAATCGAGTGTGCGGATTACAGATCTGAAGTCAGAATTGTTGTAACACATCACGAAATTTTGCTATGCATAAGTATGCCTAAATGAATTCACTTGGAAAGCATTGAATAATTTTGAACAGAACGAGTTTTACTCCAACAATTACCTGATCTACATCAAAGTTTGCGTAGTAAACAGTGTATGAAAATGTAATGGAATAACAAAATTTCGAAAAGTCTAGTTTTTCAGTTTAAAAGTCTTACTTGAGCAAGGCCCAGTACTGTTAAAAGTGCTTCAGGCATCGACTTTTGTGTTTGTGAACGGTCATATTTTCCCGTTGCAAAAACCAGCAGTAGTCCCCCATCATGTTGGGATTCCAGCGGCCTTGATACCTGTTCTCCATTATAGAAATGGCTTTATGGTACCGCTCTCCATGTTCGTCACTTACGTGTACCAAATTGGGTGGGAAAAAGTGAAGATGGGAATGTAAGAAATGCACTTTCAATGACATTCGGCAGCCAAGTTTTCATATGCTGTAAGCATGTTGTCTACTAATTCAGCATAGTTTGCAGTTCGTCTGTTCCCAAGGAAGTTCTGCACTACTAGCCAGGGATGGACTGGGACAATAAAGTGGCCCTGGACTTCAGCCAGACCGGCCCACTTTACCTAGGCAAGAGGTAATTTTGCCGCCCCTTGACTCCGCCCACTGACTCCGCCCACTGACCACACCCCTTTACCCGCCCCCTTTTTCGGCCTCCATTATGTAATTTGCCCCCACATACAGTAATACTGCCCCCACATACAGTGCCCTCCTTTATGTAATACTGCCCCCACATACAGTAATACTGCCCCCACATACAAACAGTGCCCTCCATTATGTAATTTGCCCCTCCAGTGCCCCCACATACAGTAATATTGCCCCCAGAGACAGTGCACAGTCAGACTCCATTATGTAATTTGAAATTGCCGCCAAAAGGCCCCCCCCCCCCCCGTACATACTTGTGTCGCTCGCTGACGCTGATGATCCTGTTCCTGTGGGGTGTCTTCTTTGTCTAGTGCTCTTTCCCTACCCCCGTAATATTTGTATACCTTCAGTCGTCACTTCCGGTTGTGAGGTCCCCCCGGATATGACGATAGGATGGATCGTGTGTATTGGTGCGAGATCCCGCGAGACCCGTGACCTCCTCCGGCCTCGCGGGATCTCGCGCTGAATCGACTTAACAGGGGCAGGCTGCAGCAGCACATCCACTATGAAGATCCGGCCGGCGGCGGCAACTAGGAACACCCAAACAGCAGGAGGAGTCAGATCATTAATGCAGAGGAGGCGCAGCAGTCAGATGATGTCAGACATGGATCACAGGTAGGGGCGTGACGCGGGCGGCGGCTAGTAGGAAATTAGATGGATGGATCTCACAAGTAGGGGGCGTGGCACGGCGGCGGCTAATAGTACTCGGAATTCGGACTCCAGAGCGCCGGCGCCCCCAGGCAGAGTGCGCTCTACGCGGTGGCCTACTCTGCTTATGGGTGGCGCCGGCCCTGGCCCGGCGGCCCATAATTCGATCGGCCCACCGGGATTCTCCCGGTACTCCCGATGGCCAGTCCATCGCTGCTACTAGCACAAATGCATCCCAAGCTGCAAGACACACTCGCTTTGTCAGATTCTTGCACTGATCATAAGTAGTGTATTTGCAACATATGTAGCAGAAATTGTCTGGATCGTTAACACATTTGTGTTTATCCATCTTATGTTTCAAAACTGATAGCACTATAACAGATCACTTTATCAAAATCTGTCCAGCTTGCCTTATATACTTACTGCTGACATCAGGCTGAGTGCGTCCGAACAGGTCTGGACATGTCCATTGGAATATCTCCAATATAATGCATTAATATTATAACAGAATAGGCTTTGCATGTATAACTTAACCCTTTAAGGACCTCCGCCATACATTTTAAATAACAGAGACCCGCGGCACATGTATGCAATCAGCCATAAGGCTGATCGCATACATTTTCCCTTTCAGATGCCGTGGTCAAATGTGACCACGGCATCTGCGCAGTCCAGAAGATGAAGTCGCGCACTTCCGCTCCGGTAACAGCATTCCCCGGCTGAGATACGGGGAACCTGTTACATTGATCTAATAGGCTGAAGCCTCAAGCAGGCTTCGGTGCCTATTAGATGACTATACCAATACAGGCCACTAGGTGGCAGCATTGTATTGGTATAGTGGAAATGACATCAATGAACATAGTTATTGTCACCCAAGGTAACTTAAAAAAGTTTAAAAAAAAGTTTTTGCAAATATAAAAAAATCAAAAATAAATAAAAGTTCAAATCACCTCCCTTTCCTTAAAATAAAAATACTTAAACAATAAAAAATAAACATCATGGACATCGCCGCGTGCGAAAATGCCCATACTATTAAAATATAACAATATTAATGGCATACGGAAAATGGCGTAATGGGAAAAAAAGTTAAAAAGCCAATTTGTCATTTTTTGTCACTTCAACTACCCAATAATTTTTTAATAAAAAGTGATCAAAAAGTCGCACACACTTCAAATTGGTATCACTGAAAAAAAATGATTGTCCCGCAAAAAATGAGCCCTTACACAGTCCCGTACACATAACTACAAAAAAGTTATAGGGGTCAGAATATGGTTATAAAATTTTTTATTTTTTTCCTCAAAGGTTTTTATATTTTTTCCCCTGCAGAAAAATTATACAAGTGTGGTATCGTTGTAATCGTACTGACCTGGAGAATGAAGATAACAGGTCAATTTTACTGCAGAGTGTACAGTGTAAAAAAAAAAAAAAAAAAAAACTTCATCAGAATTGCATTTTTCCCAATTCTACCCCATTTAGAATTTGTTTACCGCTTCCTACTACATGGTATGCAACCGTATATGGTGCCATTAGAAAGTACAACTTGTTCCACAAAAAATAAGCCCTCATAAGGCTATGTGAGTGGAAAAATAAAAAAGTTAGGACTATGGGAAGGCGGGGAGTGAAAAACGAAAACGCAAAAATGGAAAATCCCAGGGTCGTTAAGGGGTTAAAATCTAGACGTGTCAGGCAAATTCCGAGTTCATATTTGGAATCAGCGTGCTCATTTTAGTATAAATCACATGTTTTTCTCTCAGTAGCAAAATCATTGTTGTGCACCATGGCTTCCAAAACTTTGTGGCCGTACCGTTAGGCCTCCTTCAGACGGGCAAGATTTCCTCGCGGGTGCGATGCGTGAGGTGAACGCATTGCACCCGCACTGAATTCGGACCCATTCATTTCTATGGGGCTGTGCACATGAGCGGTGATTTTCACGCATCACTCATCACTTGTGCGTTGCGTGAAAATCGCAGCATGCTCCTCTTTGTGCATTTTCCACGCAACGCAGGCCCCATAGAAGTGAATGGGGCTGCGTGAAAATCGCAAGCATCCGCAAGCAAGTGCAAATGCAGTGTGATTTTCACGCACGGTTGCTAGGGGACGATCGGGGTGGGGACCCGATCATTATTATTTTCCCTTATAACATGGTTATAAGGGAAAATAATAGCATTCTGAATACAGAATGCATAGTACAATAGGGCTGGAGGGGTTAAAAAAAAAATTAAAAAAATTTAACTCACCTTAATCCACTTGTTCGCGCAGCCCGGTGTCTCTTCTGTCTTCATCTTTGCTGTGCAGTAGGAAAAGGACCTGTGGTGACGTCACTACGCTCATCACATGGTCCGTCACATGATCCATCACCATGGTAAAAAGATCATGTCATGGACCATGTGATGAGCGCAGTGACATCAAAGGTCCTATACCTCATAGATGAAGGCAGAAGAGAAGCTGGGCTGTGTGAACAAGTGGATTAAGGTGAGTTAAATTATAATTTATTTTTTTTAACCCCTCCAGCCCTATTGTACTATGCATTCTGTATTAAGAATGCTATTATTTTCCCTTATAACCATTACAATGTTTTGCACTCGCGCGGAAAAATCGTGCATTTTCCCGCGACGCACCCGCATCTTATCCGGGCCAAAAACATGACGCCCGTGTGAAAGAGGCCTTAGGAGTATGTTTGATACCCTGTATTTTCTTTTTTCTGACCTGCAGTCCTGGGAAGGCACTGGATGCCTGTGTACTTGTCGATATTGTTTGCCTAGTACAGCACAGGAAACATCTGTTTGCACATCTGATGGACTCATGGCACAGTGGCTGGATGTGCCTGGAAAGATTTTCTCTTTGCCTGTCTGACTTTGCTGATAAAAAAAAAAAGTCTAAAAACATTCACAGGAAGGCTAAAACTTTTCCTGTATAGCAAACCACACCATATCATTCATATTATATATTTCACTGTCATGTTACATGCAGCTGCTTTGTTTCAGCAATGCAATGGTTAATCTAAGGATGTATCTTCTAATTTAGGAAAGCAGGGAGCTGGAAGTGTCAGGAAGCAGTATATTATCTGTCTATTAAATGCCTTCCCTTCCCCTGTATAGGGAAATGACCAAGCAGAACTGTTCTTCGCAATTCTGTACTTCTGACACAACATATTTCCCTTTTTCAATGACCTATAGTCGTGTTTTACTTGCCTTATTTAACCACTTAATTACTAAAGAATTCATGACAAACCAAATTTTTAAGCTATGAGCACAGCAAATGAGTCTTTACAAGCCCTAGGCCAGGGGTCAGCAACCTGTGGCACTCCAGCTGTTGTGCATCTTCAACTCCCACATCCTTCCAGTGCAAGTTCAGTACAGTGGATGAAGCCTCCGGCCACAGAAGGGCCCAGGCGGTGCAGACATAAAGGAGATGATGGCGCTGAGGAGGTTAGGAGGTGGAGAGGAGAAGAGGAGGGGAGGAAGAGGTCTCTTTTCTATTGGGTGCGGCTGGGCTCCTTTGGTGATAAGTGCCGCCCCTTGGGCTCTTTTATTATCATTTGCATATTTATAAAAACCTGTTTTTCAGGGCCAAAAGAAGAGGGATCAGGACATAAAGGTATATTTGGAAATGAAATTAGGAGAGCTACGCTGCAATGCAAATGGTTAAAAACGGTCCGTGGTGGTGACAGACTCCCTTTAACAATATAACAAAACAAAAACGAACACAGGTGCACAGAGTGCACCTGTGTTCGTTTTTGTTTTGTTATATTGTTATATTAATTATTACATCCGCACTTGTTACCTTGTGTAGGATGTCTATTGTGGTACTTGTGGTTCGCTGCGGGCATCCTCCATTGTATGCATTTTGCTGGGGATTGCCATTAGCAACGGGCCACAAATGCAGGATCTGCTCCCCTATATATATGCACAACTGCATGTGGGTTTGAAGCACCTCCTGCTAATGCCAACCTGTCTTCTTAGACTCCCTTTAACCCCTTAAGGACTCGGCCCTATTTCACCTTAAGGACTTGGCCATTTTTTGCAAATCTGACCACTGTCACTTTAAGTGCTGATAACTTTAAAACGCTTTGACTTACCCAGGCCGTTCTGAGATTGTTTTTTCGTCACATATTGTACTTCATGACACTGCTAAAATTGGGTCAAAAAAGTTAATTTTTTTGCATAAAAAAATACAGTTTTTACCAAAAATTTTGAAAAATTAGCAAATTTCAAACTTTCAGTTTCTCTACTTCTGTAATACATAGTAATACCCCCAAAAATTGTGATGATTTTACATTCCCCATATGTCTACTTCATGTTTGTAGCATTTTGGGAATGATATTTTATTTTTTGGGGATGTTACAAGGCTTAGAAGTTTAGAAGCAAATTTTGAAATTTTCTGAAATCTTCAAAATCCCACTTTTTATGGACCAGTTCAGGTTTGAGGTCATATTGTGAGGCTTAGATAATAGAAACCTCCCAAAAATGACCCCATTCTAGAAACTACACCCCTCAAGGTATTCAAAACTGTTTTTTCAAACTTTATTAACCCTTTAGGTCTTCCACAAGAGTTAATGGCAGATGGAGAAACAATTTTGAAATTTATATTTTTTGGAAAATTTTCCAATATAATCAATTTTTTCCAGTAGTAAAACAAGGGTTAACTGCCTAACAAAACTCAAAATGGGTTGCCCCGATTCTGTAGTTTGCAGAAACACCCCATATGTGGTCGTAAACTACTGTTTGGCCGAACGGGAGCACATAGAAGGAGGGGAACACCATATGGGTTTTGGAAGGCAGATTTTGCAGGACTGGTTTTGTTTATACCATGTCCCATTTGAAGCCCCCTGTTGCACCCCTAGAATAGAAATTTCAAAAAAGTGACTCCATCTAAGAAAGTACACCCCTCAAGGTATTCAAAACTGGGTTTACAAACTTTGTTAACCCTTTAGGTGTTCCACAAGAGTTGATGGCAGATGGAGAAACAATTTTGAAATTTCTATTTTTTGGAAAATTTTCCAATATAATCAATTTTTTCCAGGAGTAAAACAAGGGTTAACTGCCAAACAAAACTCAAAATGGGTTGCCCTGATTCTGTAGTTTGCAGAAACACCCCATATGTGGTCGTAAACTACTGTTTGGCCGAACGGGAGCACATAGAAGGAGGGGAACACCATATGGGTTTTGGAAGGCAGATTTTGCAGGACTGGTTTTGTTTATACCATGTCCCATTTGAAGCCCCCTGTTGCACCCCTAGAATAGAAATTTCAAAAAAGTGACTCCATCTAAGAAAGTACACCCCTCAAGGTATTCAAAACTGGGTTTACAAACTTTGTTAACCCTTTAGGTGTTCCACAAGAGTTGATGGCAGATGGAGAAACAATTTAGAAATTTCTATTTTTTGGAAAATTTTCCAATATAATCAATTTTTTCCAGGAGTAAAACAAGGGTTAACTGCCAAACAAAACTCAAAATGGGTTGCCCCGATTCTGTAGTTTGCAGAAACACCCCATATGTGGTCGTAAACTACTGTTTGGCCGAACGGGAGCACATAGAAGGAGGGGAACACCATATGGGTTTTGGAAGGCAGATTTTGCAGGACTGGTTTTGTTTATACCATGTCCCATTTGAAGCCCCCTGTTGCACCCCTAGAATAGAAATTTCAAAAAAGTGACTCCATCTAAGAAAGTACACCCCTCAAGGTATTCAAAACTGGGTTTACAAACTTTGTTAACCCTTTAGGTGTTCCACAAGAGTTGATGGCAGATGGAGAAACAATTTTGAAATTTCTATTTTTTGGAAAATTTTCCAATATAATCAATTTTTTCCAGGAGTAAAACAAGGGTTAACTGCCAAACAAAACTCAAAATGGGTTGCCCCGATTCTGTAGTTTGCAGAAACACCCCATATGTGGTCGTAAACTACTGTTTGGCCGAACGGGAGCACATGGAAGGAGGGGAACACCATATGGGTTTTGGAAGGCAGATTTTGCAGGACTGGTTTTGTTTATACCATGTCCCATTTGAAGCCCCCTGTTGCACCCCTAGAATAGAAATTTCAAAAAAGTGACTCCATCTAAGAAAGTACACCCCTCAAGGTATTCAAAACTGGGTTTACAAACTTTGTTAACCCTTTAGGTGTTCCACAAGAGTTGATGGCAGATGGAGAAACAATTTTGAAATTTCTATTTTTTGGAAAATTTTCCAAAATAATCAATTTTTTCCAGGAGTAAAACAAGGGTTAACTGCCAAACAAAACTCAAAATGGGTTGCCCCGATTCTGTAGTTTGCAGAAACACCCCATATGTGGTCGTAAACTACTATTTGGCTAAACGGCAGGACATAGAAGAAGGGGAACGTCATATGGTTTTTGGAAGGCAGATTTTGCTGGACTGGTTTATTTACACCATGTACCCTTTCAAGCCCCCTGATGCACCCCTAGAGTAGAAACTCCACAAAAGTGACCCCATCTAGGAAACTACGGGATAAGGTGGTTGTTGTTTTGGGACTATTTTAGGGGTAAATATGATTTTTGGTTGCTCTATATTACTCTTTTTTGAGGCAATGTAACAAAAAAAAAATTCTAAAATTGTTTCTACATTCGCTATTTAGTTTTGTGGAACACCTAAAGGGTTAACATAGTTTGTAAAGTAACTTTTGAATACCTTGAGGGGTGTAGTTTCTTAGATGGGGTCACTTTTTTGGAGTTTCTAGTCTAGGCTACATCAGGGGGGGCTTCTAATGGGACATGGTGTCAAAAAAAAAACTGTCCATCAAAATCTGCCTTCTAGAAACCATATGGAGTTCCCTTCGTTCTATGCCCTGCCGTGCGGCTATATAGCCATTTACGACCACATATGGGGTGTTTCTGCAAACTACAGAATCAGGGCCATAAATATTGAGTTTTGTTTGGCGGTTAACCCTTGCTTTATTACCGGCAAAAAGGATTCAAATGGAAATTTTGCCCAAAAATGAGTGTTTTGGCACCGTTTTTATTTTATATTTTTAACACCGTTCATCCGAGGCGTTTGGGCAAAAGTTATTTTTATAGCGACGACTTTTACGCACGCGACGATGCCCAATATGTATGGTTCTCAGACTTTGGAGACACTAAGCAGGCATCCTAAAAACTGCGGCCCTCCAGATGTTGTAAAACTACAATTCCCACCATGCCCTGCTGATGGCTGTAGGTTGTCTGGGCATGCTGGGAGTTATAGTTTTACAACATCTGGAGGGCCGCAGTTTGAGGATGCCTGCACTAAAACTAATATTTTTTTGGGAAAAAAAAAATGTTTCCGTATCTCCAAAGTCTGAGAGCCATAGTTTTTTATGTTCTCTAGTGGACTGTTGGGGATTATAAAAATTTAGTACTCCATGGAAGTGTGATACTCCCTGAAGCAATCGATAACGCAGAGGCCCGGATGATCGGGGCAAGTGTCGCACTGAGTGGTGGTGTCCTTCCGTATCCCCCTCCTGCGACACACTCTGCACTTTTTTTGGGTTCGTCCCTTCTTTCCAGTATGGGGGACCACACCTGGAAAGTGTTGGCCAGGGACGATCCGGGCGCCTCCAATTCCCGAGGTACTCCGGCCTGCTCTTTCCCGGTCCGAAAAGATCAGGTCCTTGAGGACTGCCTCATAGAATTGGAGGAATGTCCCTGTGCTGCCAGCGCTTCGGGATAGTACAAAAGAGTTGTACATGGCAACCTGCACCAAGTAGACCGCAACTTTTTTGTACCATGCCCGGGTTTTGCGCATGGCGTTATATGGCTTGAGGACTTGATCCGAGAGATCAACTCCTCCCATATACCGATTGTAGGCGACGATACAATCGGGCTTGAGGACCGTTGCCGCGGTACCTCGCACAGGGACTGGGGTGATGCCGTTACCGTGGATTGTGGACAGCATAAGGACATCCCTCTTGTCCTTATACCTGACCAGCAACAGGTTTCCACTGGTAAGTGCACGGGTCTCACCCCTGGGGATAGGTACCTGGAGGGGGTAGGCAGGGAGGCCGCGTTGATTTTTCCGCACGGTCCCACAAGCGAACGTGGATCTGGCGGCAAGGGACCTGAACAAGGGAATGCTGGTATAAAAGTTGTCCACGTACAAGTGGTAACCCTTATCCAGCAATGGGTACATAAGGTCCCACACGAGTTTCCCGGTAACACCCAGAGTGGGGGGACATTCTGGGGGTTGAATCCGGGAATCTCGCCCCTCGTACACACGAAATTTGTAAGTGTACCCTGAGGTACTCTCACAAATTTTGTATAGCTTCACGCCATACCTCGCCCGCTTTGTGGGAATATATTGGCGGAAACTGAGTCTCCCCTTGAACGCAACGAGAGACTCATCAACCGCGACCTCCCTTCCAGGTACGTAGGCCTGCTGAAATGTGGCCCCAAAGTGATCGATGACCGGCCGTATCTTGTACAGCCGGTCATAGGCAGGATCACTTCGGGGGGGACATGCTGCATTATCGGAATAATGCAGACATTTCCGGATGGCCTCAAACCGGGGACGTGTCATGACCATACTGTACAGTGGGGTCTGGTATAGGACGTCCCCACTCCAGTATTGCCTGACACTGGGTTTTTGGACTAGACCCATATGCAGCACGAGGCCCCAAAATGTCCTCATCTCGGCTGCACTGACCGGCGTCCAGCCACCGGGTCTAGCCAAAAATGAGCCTGGGTTTTGAGCGACGAACTGTTGGGCGTACAGATTCGTCTGCTCCACCATCAGATTCACCAGTGGGTTACTGAAAAAAAAACTAAAATAGTCTATTTCAGTAAACCCCACTGTGGGAATCTGGATTCCAGGATTGCCAGCAAAATCCGGAATCTCAGGCTCAAAGTCCACTGGGGGACACCAGCTAAGTTCATCGGCAGGGGGCTCCGGTGGACTTATTTGGTGGGCCGGGAAACCAGTACGAACCCCAGGGCGGCTCGTACTGGGGTGGGCCACAGGATCCCTAGCATGTGGGGCCCCTGGCTCCGCCTGGCGGCGTCTCCGCCGCCTTGGTGGCTCATCGTCATCAGATGATGATGAGGAGGATGCGGATGATAAAAGGAACGTGGGGTCATCCTCATCCTCACTGGGGCTCTCAGAGTCGGAGGCAATCTGGGCGTATGCCTCCTCGGCCGAGAACATCCGGCGGGCCATGGGTGTGTGTGCGTGTATGTGTGCGTGTGTGGAAACCTTTATTATATGTGCGTGTGTGTGGGGGCAACGGGTGTTCGCGTACTAAAAAAGGCAAAAAAAGAAAGGGCAAGTGTTAGGAAAAAAAAAGTTCAAACTTGCTGATCAGCGGTACAACGCTGATCAGCGGTCGGTGGGGTGGTGGGGCGGGCGATGCGCTAACACTGGACGGACGCTAAAAAGTGCCGGCCAGTCAGCGCACGCAGAAAAAAAAAGTGGTGGTAAGGGGGCTGGTGGTCAGGGGAGGGGGGGGGGGGCTGGTGGTGGGGGGTTGGTGGTGGGGAAGGGGGGTGGGGTGGGGGTCTGGTGGTGGGGGGGTCTGGTGGGGGGGGCAAGTGGCAGGGGGGGATCTGGGGTCTGATGGATGGATCAAAGAAAGTTTGAAATAAAAGTTTTTTTTTTTTTTCTAACTAACTTTTCCCTTCTTTCCCTGCCTAACGGTGCCTCTCCCTCACTGACCCTAACCTACCTGGGTGGCGATGGGTGCAGGAGGGTGATGGATGCCGATTGTGGGGACACAGGAGCTCGTTCTGGACGGTGCTGCACGGTCAGGGTGCTGGACAGGAAGAGGAGGGGAGAGAGGAGCGCAGGAAGTTTGAATCTCGCGCCTCTCTCCCCTGCTCCAATCAGCACCCTGGACAGCGGCGTTCAGCACCAGGGCCAGCACCGCCTCTCCAAATCCTCGGACTGCGATAGGTGGTGTAAAATTACGCCACCGATCGCAGTCTTTTTCCGGTTCATCGGGTCACAGGACACCCGAATGGACCGGAAACGCAGAAAACCGCAGGTCTGAATTGACCTGCGGTTTTCTGCGATCGTCGATGCGGGGGGGTCAAATGACCCCCCCCTGCATTGTTACGGGATGCCGGCTGAATGATTTCAGCCGAAATCCCGTTCCGATTAACCCCTGGGGCGCCGGAATGCCGATTTCAAGTTAGGACGTACCGGTACGCCCTGAGTCCTTAAGGACTCGGGAAATAGGGCGTACCGATACGCCCTGCGTCCTTAAGGGGTTAAAGGGAATCTGAAAACCCCCAAACACCCACTAAATTACAAGCAAAGTCTTCATGTGCCCTAGGGCTTTGTGAACAGTGCCATTTGATGTATTTGATATGCCTTTTAAACATTCACTTTTGTGAGTATGGACAGTCTACACTATTTTCCTACCCTTTTATACACTCAGCGCATGAAGACTTTGCTGCACGCAACGGTTTTTATCTGTCTGAATCCCGGCATATTTGCTCGGTCAGGACGGATCAACCCATTCAACTTGAATGGGTCCGTGATCCGTCTGCACCGCAAAAAAATAGAACATGTTCTATTTTTTATGTGGAACAGGGGCACGGAACCCCACGGAAGCACTCCGTAGTGTTTCTGTCTGTGCCTCTGCACCACAAAAAAATGGAACATGTTCTATTTTTTTGCGGTGTGGACGGATCATGGACCCATTTAAGTTGAATGGGTCTCGATCCGTCCCGGCCACCGCACGGACGTTGCCCGTGTATTGGGGACCGCAAATTACGGTCCTCAATGCACAGAACGGCCGCACAACGGCCGTGTGCATGAGGTCTTAGGGATAGAGACCTAATTTATGATAATATTAAAATAACAATAGAAACATTAGTATTAATAATGGTAACAATAGAAGCAGTTTTTAGGTAAATTAAAGGTGTTATCCAAGATCTATAATGCCCCTCTATATGCCTGGGACCCTCACAGAGGTTGTACTTACCTCGCTCCCGCATCGTTTCTCATACCAGCACGGCTGCCGCTGCATCTCCCCGTCACGTGGATGAAAACATCCAGTGTTGGGGGGGCAGCCAATAGCAGGCCACGACGGTAATGAGCCTCCCTAGCATCGCGGGTGACCCTAGGGAGGCTGGTTCCCTTCGTGGCCTGCTATTGGCTGGTTGAAAGACACAATCACCTTTTTTTTTTAATAAGCATTTTATTAAACTTTTATATCAATTACATAAACTAGATATACATCAGTCATTTGTCAGCTGCGACATATCAAGGTAATATACACTCACCTAAAGAATTATTAGGAACACCTGTTCTATTTCTCATTAATGCAATTATCTAGTCAACCAATCACATGGCAGTTGCTTCAATGCATTTAGGGGTGTGGTCCTGGTCAAGACAATCTCCTGAACTCCAAACTGAATGTCAGAATGGGAAAGAAAGGTGATTTTTGAGCATGGCATGGTTGTTGGTGCCAGACGGGCCGGTCTGAGTATTTCACAATCTGCTCAGTTACTGGGATTTTCACGCACAACCATTTCTAGGGTTTACAAAGAATGGTGTGAAAAGGGAAAAACATCCAGTATGCGGCAGTCCTGTGGGCAAAAATGCCTTGTGGATGCTAGAGGTCAGAGGAGAATGGGCCGACTGATTTAAGCTGATAGAAGAGCAACGTTGACTGAAATAACCACTCGTTACAACCGAGGTATGCAGCAAAGCATTTGTGAAGCCACAACACGCACAACCTTGAGGCGGATGGGCTACAACAGCAGAAGACCCCACGGGTACCACTCATCTCCACTACAAATAGGAAAAAGAGGCTACAATTTGCACGAGCTCACCAAAATTGGACTGTTGAAGACTGGAAAAATGTTGCCTGGTCTGATGAGTCTCGATTTCTGTTGAGACATTCAAATGGTAGAGTCCGAATTTGGCGTAAACAGAATGAGAACATGTATCCATCCTCTGATGGCTACTTCCAGCAGGATAATGCACCATGTCACAAAGCTTGAATCATTTCAAATTGGTTTCTTGAACATGACAATGAGTTCACTGTACTAAAATGGCCCCCACAGTCACCAGATCTCAACCCAATAGAGCATCTTTGGGATGTGGTGGAATGGGAGCTTCGTGCCCTGGATGTGCATCCCTCAAATCTCCATCAACTGCAAGATGCTATCCTATCAATATGGGCGAACATTTCTAAAGAATGCAATAAGCACCTTGTTGAATCAATGCCACGTAGAATTAAGGCAGTTCTGAAGGCAAAAGGGGGTCCAACACCGTATTAGTATGGTGTTCCTAATAATTCTTTAGGTGAGTGTATCTTATCATGAGATAACTTAAAGGCTTTTTCCCAGATTTTCATACTGATGACCTATCCTCAGGATCAGTCATCAGTATCTGATGGGTGGAGGTCCGACAACTTAGGTTGTCACAACTAACCTTCAATATATCACCACCATCCCCATTTTAGAATTAGCAAGGATTCAAGATTTTACACAATCTAAGGGCTATATGCACACAGCAGTGTTTTTTTGCGGTCTCCGTTCCGTTATTTTTGCGAATCTGATGGTTTCCCATTCATTTCTATGGATCCGTCAAAAATGCGGTGGACTCATCCATTTCTTGTCCGCGTCCGCTGTCCGTGTTTCACGTCTACAAAAAAAAAATGGCATGTCCTATTCTTGTCCGCAAAAAACGGTTTGCGGACCCATAAAAGTCAATGGGTCTGCAAAAAATGCGGGTGACCAACGGAAGCCATCCGTATGTCATCCGTATCAGTTTTTTTTTGCGGATGGTTGCTGGGAACCCTGTATATATTACATTTCAAGAATTACAGCCGTGTTTCACACACCGCAAAAAAAAACTGAAGACAAACGGAAACACAACCTACAAAATTTTCGGACAAACGGAACGGATGTGGATGCAAAAAAAAAACAGGAACACGGATACGCTATTTGCCTAAGGCTCCATTCACACGTCCGCAATTCTGGTCCGAACCCGTTCCGCATCCGACAGTGTGCTGTCAGCATCCGCATTACCAGAGCGCGCCACCGATCTTCTGGTCCGCGGCTCCGGAAAAAAATAGAACATGTCCTATTCTTGTCGTAGTGCTCCATGTGTCCACTTCTCCACGCCTCCTCTGATCTCCCTGAATTGTTAGTTGGCCTAGGGTCCCCTTCAATTCCTCTGTTGCCTACAGCCTCATTCACACGTCAGCAGTGGCGTGCCAAGGAGAGTGGGGAGAAGTGGTGCCTGCTCTCAGGGAGGTCCCAGAAGGAAGCACTCATTGCTGGAGCACCGGTCCTGTCATTCACTGACCACTCAGCTCCCCGCACTCCTTCTTTCGCGCACTGAATGGTGAAGCAGGGAGCCTTCTGCTCCCTGCACCACCAGTCAGCCTGCAGGCACAGATTGCGCTGCCACACTGTGTGGGAGGAGCCTGCAGCCCCAGAATCTGCCTGTGCTCCTCCCACACAGTGCTGCAGAGCAATCTGTGTCCGCAGGGAAGAGCTGGATGTGAGCTTCAGGAACAGGATAAGGTGAGTAGTTAGGCCTCATACACACGAACGTATGTATTTTACTGTCCACAAAAAACTGATCCACAAAAAATACGGATGAGGTCCGTGTGCATTCCGTATTTTGCAGAACGAAACAGATGGTCCCTAATAGAACAGTACTATCCTTGTCCATAATGCGGACAATAATAGGACATGTTCTATTTTTTTACCGCATGGAAATATGGACAAACGGAATGCAATCGGAGTAACTTCCGTTTTTTTTGCGGACCCATTGAAATGAATTGTTCCGCATAAAAAAAAATGTACAGACACAGAAAGAAAATACAGTCGTGTGCATGAGGCCTTACTGTGTTTTTGTTTTGTTTTATTACCACAGAGGGGACACAGAGGGCATTACTACTATAAAGAGGGAACAGAGTGCTTTACTACTATAAAGAGGGCACAGAGGGCATTACTACTATAAAGGTGAAACAGAGGGCATTACTACTATAAACAGGGTCGGTGCAAGGATTTTTGCCGCCCTAGGCAAGATAAAAATTGACGCCCCCCCCCCCTTATCAGATGATCTGCCCATATCATGTTCCACCCCTTTCTCAGCTTTTAAATTAAAAGAACTGCTATGTTTCCCTTAGGGTTAATCCAGCTTCTTGTAGCCTTCTCTTTTTGCGGAACGGAATTGCGGACCCATACATTTCGCAATTCCGCAATTCCGATCCTGAAAAAAATAGAACATGTCCTATTCTTGTCCGCAATAGTGCCGGCAATGTGCGGTCCGCAAAGTGCGGAACGCACATTGCCGCTGTCTGTGTTTTGTGGATCCGCAAAACACACACGGATGTGTGAATGGACCCTAAATGTGAGGTAAATTAGTCTCCAATGTAGTATTAATAACTAAACAATTACATAATAACCATATTGCATTGTCTACTTACCACCAGGACAATAAGATGATCTGGTCTCTGGCTGCAGTCTGGCTCTGCGGACTCCCTTGTCACTCTCTTTCCCCCCCCCCTCCCTCTTTTGTCACTCCCCCCCCCCTCCCTTGCCACTCTCATTATTCCCCCCCCTCTCTCTTGTCACTCTCATTATTCCCCCCCCTCTCCCTTGTCACTCTCATTATTCCCCCCCCTCTCCCTTGTCACTCTCATTATTTCCACCCCCCTCCCTTGTCACTCTCATTATTCCCCCCCCTCTCCCTTGTCACTCTCATTATTCCCCCCCTCTCCCTTGTCACTCTCATTATTCCCCCCCTCTCCCTTGTCACTCTCATTATTTCCCCCCCTCCCTTGTCACTCATTATTCCCCCCCCCCTCTCCCTCATCACTCTCATTATTCCTCCTCCCTCTCCCTTGTCACTCTCATTATTTCACCCCCTCTCCCTTGTCACTCTCATTATTCCCCCCCCCTCTCCCTTGTCACTCTCATTATTTCCCCCCCCTCTCCCTTGTCACTCTCATTATTTCCCCCCCTCTCCCTTGTCACTCTCATTATTTCCACCCCCCCTCCCTTGTCACTCTCATTATTTCCACCCCCTCTCTCTTGTCACTCTCATTATTCTTTCCCCCCCCTCCCTTGTTACTCTCATTATTCCCCCCCTCTCCCTTGTCACTCTCATTATTCCCCCCCTCTCCCTTGTCACTCTCATTATTTCCAGCCCCCCCTCCCTTGTCATTTTCATTATTCTCCCCCCCCTCTCCCTTGTTACTCTCATTATTCCCCCCCTCTCCCTTGTCACTCTCATTATTCCCCCCCCCTCTCCCTTGTCACTCTCATTATTTCCACCCCCCCTCCCTTGTCACTCTCATTATTCCCCCCCCTCTCCCTTGTCACTCTCATTATTCCCCCCCCTCTCCCTTGTCACTCTCATTATTTCCACCCCCCCTCGTCACTCATTATTTCCACCCCCACTCCCCCCCTTGTCACTCATTATTTCCACCCCCCCTCCCCCCTTGTCACTCATTATTTCCACCCCCCCCTCCACCCTTGTCACTCATTATTTCCACCCCCCTTGTCACTCATTATTTCCACCCCCCCTTGTCACTCATTATTTCCCCCCCCTCCCCCTTGTCACTCATTATTTCCACCCTCCTTGTCACTCATTATTTCCACCTCCCCTCCACTCTTGTCACTCATTATTTCCACCCCCCCTCCCCCCTTGTCACTCTCATTCCCCCCCACCTCTAGTGTAGCGTGGCCGAGCTCTGTTCGGTCCGCGGTACAGGAGCATTTGTTTCCTGTACCCGGCCGGACTGAAAGGAAGTGCAGTAGTGCACACTAAGTGAGCACTTCCTGTCAGTCCGGCCGGGTACAGGAAACAAAAGCTACTGTACCGCGGACCGAACAGAGCTCGGCCACGCTACATTAACAACAGCACAGAGCAGGCGCAGGCAGGATTCTTTAGAGCGGCAAGCGCTCAGCCTCAGCCGCTCAGGCGGCGCCGCCGGCCGCCGCCCGAACTTATATAAGCAACTTTTTTTTTTGCTTACAGTCATGTGAAAAAATTAGGACACCCTTTGAAAGCATGTGGTTTTTTGTAACATTTTTAATAAATGGTTATTTCATCTCCGTTTCAACAATACAGAGAGATTAAAGTAATCCAACTAAACAAAGAAAACTGAAGAAAAGTCTTTTCAAGATCTTCTGTAAATGTCATTCTACAAAAATGCCTATTCTAACTGAGGAAAAAGATAGGACACCCTTGCCCCTAATAGCGAGTGTTACCTCCTTTGGCTGAAATAACTGCAGTGAGACGGTTCTTGTAGCCATCTACCAGTCTTCGACATCGGTCTGAGGAAATTTTACCCCACTCCTCAATGCAGAACTTTTTCAGCTGTGAGATGTTTGAGGGGTTTCTTGCACGTACAGCCCTTTTCAAGTCACCCCACAGCATCTCAATGGGATTCAAATCTGGACTTTGACTTGGCCATTCCAGGACTCTCCATTTCTTCTTTTTCAGCCAATCTTTGGTTGATTTACTAGTATGTTTTGGGTCATTGTCATGTTGCATGGTCCAGTTCCGCTTCAGCTTTAATTTTCTAACTGATGGTCTCACATGTTCTTCAAGCACCTTCTGATACACAGTAGAATTCATCGTGGATTCTATGATGGTGAGCTGACCAGGTCCTGCTGCAGCAAAGCAGCCCCAAACCATGACACTTCCACCTCCATGCTTCACAGTTGGTATGAGGTTCTTTTCTTGGAATGCTGTGTTTGGTTTACGCCAAACATGTCCTCTGCTGTTGTGTCCAAATAATTCAATTTTGGACTCATCTGTCCAAAGAACATTATTCCAGAAGTCCTGGTCTTTGTCAACTTTATCTCTGGCAAATGTCAGTCTGGCCTCGATGTTTCTCTTGGAAAGCAAAGGTTTCCTCCTTGCACACCTCCCATGCAAGTTAAACTTGTACAGTCTCTTTCTGATTGTAGAGGAATGTACTTCTACATCAACAGTAGCCAGAGCCTGCTGTAGTTCTCGAGATGACACTTTAGGGTTTTTGGAGACCTCTTTTAGCATCTTGCGGTCTGCTCTTGGGGTGAACTTGCTGGGGCGACCAGTCCTGGGCATGTTGGCAGTTGTTTTGAAAGCCCTCCACTTGTAGACTATCTTCCGGACAGTGGAATGGCTGATTTCAAAATCTTTTGAGATCTTTTTAAATCCCTTCCCAGACTCATAGGCTGCTACAATCTTTTTTCTGAAGTCCTCTGACAGCTCTTTTGCTCTCACCATGGTGCTCACTCTCACTTCAACAGTCAGGAGCACACCAAACTAAATGTCTGAGGTTTAAATAGGGCAAGCCTCAGTCAACATGCAGAGTAACGATCTACTAATTATGTGCACCTGGTGTGAGATCTGAGCCAATTTAAGAGGGAATACATGTGAGGGTGTCCTATCTTTTTCCTCAGTTAGAATAGGCATTTTTGTAGAATGACATTTACAGAAGATCTTGAAAAGACTTTTCTTCAGTTTTCTTTGTTTAGTTAGATTACTTTAATCTCTCTGTATTGTTGAAACGGAGATGAAATAACCATTTATTAAAAATGTTACAAAAAACCACATGCTTTCAAAGGGTGTCCTAATTTTTTCACATGACTGTATATAAGTGGCGCCCTAGGCGACTGCCTAAGTCGCCTTACTGGTGGCGCCGGCCCTGCACAGAGGGCATTACTACTATAAAGGGGAAACAGAGGGCATTACTACTATAAAGGGGGCACAGAGTGCTTTACTACTATAAAGAGAGCAGAGAGGGCATTACTACTATAAAGGGAGCACAGAGGGCATTACTACTATAAAGAGGGCACAGAGTGCTTTACTACTATAAAGGGGGCAGAGAGGGCATTACTACTATAAAGGGGGAACAGAAGGCATTACTACTAAAGAGAGGACATAGAGTGCTTTTCTACTATAAAGGAAGCAGAGAGGGCATTTCCAGTATAAAGGGGGAACAGAGGGCATTACTACTATAAAAGGGGCTCAGAGTGCTTTACTACTATAAAGGGGGCAAAGAGGGCTTTACTACTATGAAGGGGTCACAAAGGGCTTTGCTAAATGAACTGTCACTTAGCAGTAGGAGGAGCTCCCGGCCGGACACGAACATCGCAGCTCCCAGGTAAGTATGAATCTTTTACTATTGTACTATTGCTAGTAACCCGCTGCCACCAATGATCGGGGGGGGAGATCTGGGAGGCCGCACACTGGCCACCAATGTTGTTAATGCTATAGAGGGAGGGGGGCCGATGGGGGCGCACACTGTGCCACCAACGATTTATTACAATAGAGGGAGGAAAGGGGGGGGGGGGCGCACACTGTGCCACCAACGATTTATTACAATAGAGGGAGGAGGGGGGGGGCGCACACTGTGCCACCGTCGATTTAATACAATAGAGGGAGGAAGGGGAGGGGGGGCCGCACTGGCCACCAAATATATTCAAACTGGGGAGGGGGGGGTCTGCCCCCTGCTGCCTGGCAGCCCTGATCTCTTACAGGGGGATATGATAGTACAATTAACCCCTTCAGGTGCGGCACCTGAGGGGTTAATTGTGCTGATCACGGCCCCCTGTAAGAGATCGGATGCTGCTAGGCAGCAGGGGGCAGTCATGTACACAGTTTGTAGTATATTCTAACTAGAAGCGTCCCCATCACCATGGGAACGCCTCTGTGTTAGAATATACTGTCGGAAATGAGGTTTCACGATCTAACTCATATCCGACAGTATATTCTAACATAGAGGCGTTCCCATGGTGATGGGGAAGCTTCAAGTTAAAATATACCATCGGATTGGAGAAAACTCCGATCAGATGGTATAAAAGGGACTCCAGACTTTACATTGAAAGTCAATGGGGACGGATCCGTTTGAAATGGCACCATATTTTGTCAACGTCAAACGGATCCGTCCCCATTGACTTGCATTGTAATTCAGGACGGATCCGTTTGGCTCCGCACGGCCAGGCGGACACCAAAACGACTTTTTTTTCATGTCCGTGAATCCTCCAAAAATCAAGGAAGACCCACGGACGAAAAAACGGTCACGGATCACGGACCTACGGACCCCGTTTTTGCGGACCGTGAAAAAAAACGTCCGTGTGCATGAGGCCTTAACCTGCTGTAACTATATCATGGCTAAAAACCTCAATAGTATATTATGCATTCATATATATCATATGAGGTATGATTTTATATATTTTTATTTAGTAATTACACATTTATTTTGTGCCATACATTTTTTTTTACAATTACTAAAAAAATAAAATAAAATGACACTTCTGCTGTATAGGAATACTGTACCTAATATATGAGGTTTTTCTGTCACAGCTTAGCATTGAGCTCAATAGCTCAGTGGTTAAGGTTCTTGCCTTTAATGTAGAACAGGGATGCTCAACTTGCAGCCCTCCAGCTGTTGTAAAACTGCAACTCCCATCATGCATGGGCAGCCTACAGCAGTGCATGGTGGGAGTTGTAGTTTTACAACAGCTGGAGGGCCGCAAGTTGAGCATCCCTGATGTAGAAGGTTGTGAGTTCAAATCCCAGCAGGAACATTTTAGAAAGAGAGGGTAATTAGAATTAAATACACAGGGTGTCCCCAAGCATACTGACAATGCTTGGGGATACCCCCTTCATGGTCATAGCACTGATTCCATATATGGAGTTAGAGCAGGGACTCCTAAGCCAAGAGTCTGACTCTTCGGAATTCCCCACTGTCACTGTTCAGGGATCTGCGATTAGACCACCAAGAGCAGTGGGCCCCGGCACTTGCCCTGCTTTTCCGGGTGCTTACACCGGTACTGATTATGTGCAATAGCCCGTTTCACCCCCCCATTCCTTTTCCTTCCCAAGCTGTTTGCACTTGCATCTAACATTACAAATATAATTATACAATATGTGCAATACCTACTGCCTACTGTTTTAGGGTACTTTTACACTAGCGTTTTTCTTTTCCGGCATAGAGTTCCGTCACAGGGGCTCTATACCGGAAAAGAACTGATCAGGTATATTCCCATTCATTCTGAATGGAGAGTAATCCGTTCAGGATACATCAGGATGTCTTCAGTTCAGTCGTTTTGACTGATCAGGCAAAAGATAAAACCGCAGCATGCTACGGTTTTATCTCCAGCGAAAAAAACTGAAGACTTGCCTGAATGCCGGATCCGGCATTTTTCCCCATAGGAATGAATTAGTGCCGGATCCGGCATTCAAAATACCGGAAAGCCGGATCCGTCCTTCCGGCCTGCGCATGCGCAGACCGGTAAAAATGTGAAACAAAAAAATACAAGACAATGACAAGCGAAAAGACGGATCCGTTCTTGCAATGCATTTGTGAGAAGGATCCGCATCACAAATGCTTTCATTCACATCCAAATCGGCGGATCCGGCGGGCAGTTCCGACGACAGAACTGCCCGCCGGATCACACTGCCGCAAGTGTGAAAGTAGCCTTACTGTGAGATATTGGTTCACACTTCACAGTCTGCACTATACAGGTATACTGCATACATTGTTTACACCGTTCTGTTTGCACCTTACAATTTAAGCAAGCACCATAGCTGCTGTTTTAAATGGCAAACACCCTGGGCTAATATCTGCGATCAGCGACATAGTGACCACAGCATCTGAAGTGGCTTTCCCCAGGAGCGCTGCACTCCTCAAGGGGAAGCTGTTGCTTCTATATACAAGCCCTGGTCTCTCTGAAGAAACCAAGGCTTTTAAAGCTGCAGTTCCTATGGAGTCCTGCAGGTGGCAGAGCTCCATAAGAAAATAGTGAACATTGCAATGTATTGGAGAAGCAATCTAATAATTGCTTGTTATAGCCACCTATAACCTTAACCCTTTCAACCCTGGGCCAGTTTTCACCTTCCTGCCCAGGCCATTTTTTGCAAATCTGACATGATATGTGGTAATAACTTTAAAACGCTTTTACTTATCCAGGCCATTCTGAGATTGTTTTCTCGTCACATATTGTACTTCATGACAGTGGTAAAATTGAGTCAAAAAATTTCATTTTTATTTATAAAAAAATACCAAATTTACCCAAAAATTAGCAAATTTCAATTTCTCTACTCTTATAATAGATAGTAATAACTCCAAAAATATAAAGCAAGATAAACCAGGCACTCTATATACGATGTCACAATCGAGATATTTATTAATATATATAAAATCGGTATAAAAGCAGTATATATCTAACGAACATTTAATATAAATTCACACAAGTAATCATAAATGTGTCACAATGTCAGTAAGCAGCAATATGGTATAAGCGCATCAAATGTAAGTCCAAGCGGTACCGCTATAGTGTTCAGCCAAAAACCGCAAATAGGTTCTGCATCCACTTGGATAGTGGCAGCACAAATGGTTTTATGAATGATCCAGATTTCAAAAGGTATTTGTATATGCGTAATTCCGTTATAAGCTTTCAATGCCAGTGAGTAAAACAATGAGACCAGTAGGTTTAAATGCAATAAGCTTTCATGGTGGCGTCCCAACCATTCGAAATTGCTGTTGAGCTGTTACCTTTAAACTGGTCGATCCACTCCTCTAGGTTGTGGTGGTCTGTTGGATGTCGGCTGACTGTGCTTTTTATCATCAGCGGATAATATGTTCCATAGGACCAGGCGTCGTCCAAGTGTGTTCCGTAGTTTCCAAGGTTTTAGTTCAAGTCTAGGGGAGACTCTTTTCCAGCATGCCGGTGTAAGGTGTAGCCCATACGCGTTTCGGGGGTGTGCCCCTTCATCAGTGGTAACCTTACAGCCTTCCCCCTCCTTCTTTTATACTGGGATGAATATCCGAAAAACCGGACCGGAATCAGAATGTTCCATAGGTAAATATAAAACCCGGATTTGTTATAGTGCAATTTCCTATGCGTTTTCTAAGCGGTTTCTCTTATTTAAAGTGCGTTTTCAGTATAAAAGCTGCTTATATGCATTCTAAGACATAATTAATATCAGAAATCCATAAAATACAACCATCAACAATTTTAAAAGTGTTATTTAATGATAAAATATATAAAATTATGTTAAAATTACCAATGCACTTTAAAAATAGCCAGAACTGATATAAATGACTTTAGAAGTATAATACATAAAAATAGACATAAAATCCAAATAATCCACAGTATAATATAAAACATTATGTATGTGTTACCAATTTTATTTTACATTGATATTGAATATAGATTGAATATGGAATCTATTGAATTATGTGTATGCCAGAAGCCCCAATGTTACAGACGCATAGACAGTAGCAGTCTCACATCAAAGTGATGGCTGCCCAATTTGTACTCTGAATATAGATGGCATGTGTTCCATAATAGAGGTTTACTAAATCCTCATATATATATTCTTTATATGTATATTTTTTTATTTTATATATGAATAAACATATATATATTTTTTAAAAGTATGTATTTTTTATTTATTTATTTTTTATTTTGTATATGAGTGAACCTCAAAATCGAGGGGAGAAGGTATGGTTCGGGCCTACATATGCCAGATAGTAAAATTCACAGGAAACCAAATAGTTCCCAATCTGCATTTAACCCCTTCGGTGTCAATGAACCAAAATCGAATATAAATTTTGATTCTAGTCTGGACATCTTCTTTACCAAATCCCCTCCTCTCCAGTCTGGTTCAACTTTAGCTAAAGCCGTATAAATCAGACCGGTAGGGTCTTGGTTGTGGTGTGTTTTGAAGTGTTTTGATACGGTGTGGTTCTCATAGCCCCGGCGTATGTTGGCCACATGTTCAGAGACCCTTTTCTTGAAGAGTCTTTTCGTGCCGCCAACATATTGTTTCTTGCAGGGGCAAGTTAACAAATAGATGACGCTCTTGCTGCTGCAAGTCAAAAAAGTTTTAATCTCGTGTGTGTAGCCATTACTATTAGAGATGGCCCTTACAGTTTTCTTCGGGAAATTCGTTGACTTGCAGTTAGAACAAGAGTTGCATCTATAAAACCCTTCAAAACATAACCAATGTTTAACTTTTGATTGGTTAGATCTTTTAACTGTAGGCGCTATTTTTATGCCCAGATTGTCGGCACGTGTGTAAACTATTTTGGGTTTTGTTGGTAACATAGGTCCTATGGTTTTATCTTTCAATAAAAAGGGCCAGTGTTTGGCAATGCTTGCTTCTACTTTTTTGTGTTGGGTATTAAAAGGTAATACTATCTGTAGTCCTTCATGTGGCATCGGATCATTTTGAGGTACTGTGATTTTCTCTTCAAAAAAATCTTTGCGGTCCAGATCTTTGATTTTGTTGTATGCTCTTTCGATGCATTGGTTAGGGTAATTTTTCTCCATAAACTGCTGTTTTAGAATTTCAGCCTCTTTAACAAATGTGTCATTATTTGTACAATTTCTTTTGAGGCGTCTGAATTGGCTAGTGGGGACATTCAGCAGCCACCTCGGTAGGTGACAGCTGGAATGTAAGATAAAATTGTTTTTAGCTGTGGGTTTGTAATAGGTACTACAAATCAACTTATCTGCATTGACATCAATATTGAGATCTAGAAATTCAACATGAGTTTTGCTGATGTTGGATGTAAATCGGAGATTTAGATTGTTGCAATTAATTTCAGATAAAAATATATTTAGTGCTAAATCTGATCCTCTCCATATAAAAACAACATCATCTATATACCGCTTCCAGAGCACCAGATCCGCCCCCAATCTCGGTGAGATATACTCATCCTCCCAGTTTGACATAAATAAATTAGCATAGCTGGGGGCGAATCTGGTGCCCATCGCGGTACCAGATTTTTGTAGAAAAAATTCCTCCTCAAAATTAAAATAATTATGTTTAAGTATAAAATTGGTGGCCTCCGATATATAATCTATTTGTGCGGATTTAAATCTGCCACTCTTCTGCAATTGAGATGTCAATGCCTCCAATCCTTGTTCATGTTTTATCGATGTATATAGGGATTGGACATCTAGTGTACCTAATATACAATTCTGGTCTACTATAAAATTCTCTAAAATTTTAATAATTTGTGTGGTGTCCTTTAGATAAAATTTGGTGTCTTTGACTATGGGCTGCAGCTGACGGTCCACATATTGCGAGAGGTTGGCCGTCAACGAATTAATCCCCGAAATTATCGGGCGGCCTGGAGGGTTAATCAAACACTTGTGCACTTTCGGTAAATAATAGAAAACCGGAAGTCTGCATTGTGTGTTTAGTATAAAATTGACCTCACTCTCCAATAAAATATTTGACTGTGCGCCTTTCTCACATAATTCTGCTAGCTTTGGATAAAATTCGTTTATTGGGTCCTTGGTCAATTTGGTATATATCTCAGTGTCTGTAAGCTGTCTATAACATTCTTTTCTATAATCCTCTGTGTTTAAGATCACTATAGCTCCGCCTTTATCCGCGGGTCGGATTGTGACTGCTTCATTTTTCTGAAGTAGCTTAATAGCCGCAATTTCCTGATTAGAGAGGTTTGATCTATTTTTATTTTTATTCCCAATATTTATGGATCTAAGATCTCGCTCCACACTTTTCCTAAAGGCCTCAATCTCAGAACTAATTTCGTTTCTGGGGTATTTTGTAGATTTGGCCCTTAGTTCTGTGTGGATAAAATCCGATGTGGCCTGTGTATTAGTGATAATAGGGTTTTTTGAAAAGTATTTCTTGAGGCAGATTTTCCTCACAAATTTTTCAATTCCCACATATGTGTCAAATTTACTCAAATATGAGCTTGGGGCAAACTTGAGCCCTTTATTCAATAATGAAATTTGAGGTGATGTTAAATTTATTTTACTTAGATTAATTATAGATGTTTGTGACAGTGATTCTGTGTCTAGCGTTTGTGTTTGTGTCTTCTTTCTACGTGCTCTTCTTGTTTTCCTCTTAAGTCTTGGTGATTTTGTGTCCAATTGTGAGATCTTTCTGGTGTCCTGTGCAATCTCTCTGGTGACCTGTTGTGTCTCCGATAGTGGTTGTGATTGAGTGCTAAACTGTGTGGTGTCTCTCCGTAATCCCAGTCCTGGGCCCGTGGTTTGTTCCTCAAATTGTAGGTGTGTTGGACTGGGGGATTTAGATGGTCTAGACGGGATATTCTTCTGGGGGAATATTGGGATCGGTGCCGCGTGTTCGGTGTTCGGTGATGGGGGGGAGTGTAATCTAAAAAAGGCTCCCTGCCTAAAACTTCATATTTGTTTGATGTTTGTATATTAGTGTCTGGATAAGTGTCATTCCTATCTTTGGTCTTATCCCTTATTTCCTTGTGGGTTTCTTTGTGTGTATCTCTGTGTTTGGTTTTTCCTTTTGCTTTTGAATATTGTGTGGGTAATTCATCCTTTTCTACTAATGAAATAGTTTCTATATGTGCCCTATTATTCGTTACATATCTTCTATTGTATTTCCTCATTTTTTTATCAATAATTTCCTGCTCTAGTTTGTCCATACTTATACATATTCTTTGTTGCCAGATATTGAATTCTTCATTTTTGGGAAATGTCTCAACCTTCCCTTTAATTTCCATGATTCTACTGGATAAATCGTTCAATATCTCTGTTCGTCTTTTGATAATCAATTCTATTAACGCAACAGACTGATTCCTCAATAATTGATTCCATTCCATATTAAATCTGTCTTCACATAAATCCTGTGCCGGGGTTTTGGAGAGCTGAAGACCCTTTGGAATATTTCCATTTTTTATGTACTGTGTGAGAGATTTTATCTCCCACCGCTGTCTGAGTTGTTTTTGTAATAGGGTCTCCAATTCACCAAAAACCCCGGACACTGAATCTATACTATTCTGTGTTACATCAAAATCAAATGTATCTACTTTCTGTCTTTTCATCTCAATGTGACTCCATATATCCATATTGTCTGCCGAGGAGCTCATCAGAAAAGGGCGGAGAAAAAGTAGAACAGACAAAATCTGTGGATCACTTCGGTTAGACAATGTGGACCAGGTGCTCTTGGTCTAAAGTGGCCCGCCCAGCCACAGGTAAATGAGTACGAATATAAAGCAAGATAAACCAGGCACTCTATATACGATGTCACAATCGAGATATTTATTAATATATATAAAATCGGTATAAAAGCAGTATATATCTAACGAACATTTAATATAAATTCACACAAGTAATCATAAATGTGTCACAATGTCAGTAAGCAGCAATATGGTATAAGCGCATCAAATGTAAGTCCAAGCGGTACCGCTATAGTGTTCAGACAAAAACCGCAAATAGGTTCTGCATCCACTTGGATAGTGGCAGCACAAATGGTTTTATGAATGATCCAGATTTCAAAAGGTATTTGTATATGCGTAATTCCGTTATAAGCTTTCAATGCCAGTGAGTAAAACAATGAGACCAGTAGGTTTAAATGCAATAAGCTTTCATGGTGGCGTCCCAACCATTCGAAATTGCTGTTGAGCTGTTACCTTTAAACTGGTCGATCCACTCCTCTAGACGCCGGTTGTGGTGGTCTGTTGGATGTCGGCTGACTGTGCTTTTTATCATCAGCGGATAATATGTTCCATAGGACCAGGCGTCGTCCAAGTGTGTTCCGTAGTTTCCAAGGTTTTAGTTCAAGTCTAGGGGAGACTCTTTTCCAGCATGCCGGTGTAAGGTGTAGCCCATACGCGTTTCGGGGGTGTGCCCCTTCATCAGTGGTAACCTTACAGCCTTCCCCCTCCTTCTTTTATACTGGGATGAATATCCGAAAAACCGGACCGGAATCAGAATGTTCCATAGGTAAATATAAAACCCGGATTTGTTATAGTGCAATTTCCTATGCGTTTTCTAAGCGGTTTCTCTTATTTAAAGTGCGTTTTCAGTATAAAAGCTGCTTATATGCATTCTAAGACATAATTAATATCAGAAATCCATAAAATACAACCATCAACAATTTTAAAAGTGTTATTTAATGATAAAATATATAAAATTATGTTAAAATTACCAATGCACTTTAAAAATAGCCAGAACTGATATAAATGACTTTAGAAGTATAATACATAAAAATAGACATAAAATCCAAATAATCCACAGTATAATATAAAACATTATGTATGTGTTACCAATTTTATTTTACATTGATATTGAATATAGATTGAATATGGAATCTATTGAATTATGTGTATGCCAGAAGCCCCAATGTTACAGACGCATAGACAGTAGCAGTCTCACATCAAAGTGATGGCTGCCCAATTTGTACTCTGAATATAGATGGCATGTGTTCCATAATAGAGGTTTACTAAATCCTCATATATATATTCTTTATATGTATATTTTTTTATTTTATATATGAATAAACATATATATATTTTTTAAAAGTATGTATTTTTTATTTATTTATTTTTTATTTTGTATATGAGTGAACCTCGAAATCGAGGGGAGAAGGTATGGTTCGGGCCTACATATGCCAGATAGTAAAATTCACAGGAAACCAAATAGTTCCCAATCTGCATTTAACCCCTTCGGTGTCAATGAACCAAAATCGAATATAAATTTTGATTCTAGTCTGGACATCTTCTTTACCAAATCCCCTCCTCTCCAGTCTGGTTCAACTTTAGCTAAAGCCGTATAAATCAGACCGGTAGGGTCTTGGTTGTGGTGTGTTTTGATACGGTGTGGTTCTCATAGCCCCGGCGTATGTTGGCCACATGTTCAGAGACCCTTTTCTTGAAGAGTCTTTTCGTGCGGCCAACATATTGTTTCTTGCAGGGGCAAGTTAACAAATAGATGACGCTCTTGCTGCTGCAAGTCAAAAAAGTTTTAATCTCGTGTGTGTAGCCATTACTATTAGAGATGGCCCTTACAGTTTTCTTCGGGAAATTCGTTGACTTGCAGTTAGAACAAGAGTTGCATCTATAAAATCCTTCAAAACATAACCAATGTTTAACTTTTGATTGGTTAGATCTTTTAACTGTAGGCGCTATTTTTATGCCCAGATTGTCGGCACGTGTGTAAACTATTTTGGGTTTTGTTGGTAACATAGGTCCTATGGTTTTATCTTTCAATAAAAAGGGCCAGTGTTTGGCAATGCTTGCTCCTACTTTTTTGTGTTGGGTATTAAAAGGTAATACTATCTGTAGTCCTTCATGTGGCATCGGATCATTTTGAGGTACTGTGATTTTCTCTTCAAAAAAATCTTTGCGGTCCAGATCTTTGATTTTGTTGTATGCTCTTTCGATGCATTGGTTAGGGTAATTTTTCTCCATAAACTGCTGTTTTAGAATTTCAGCCTCTTTAACAAATGTGTCATTATTTGTACAATTTCTTTTGAGGCGTCTGAATTGGCTAGTGGGGACATTCAGCAGCCACCTCGGTAGGTGACAGCTGGAATGTAAGATAAAATTGTTTTTAGCTGTGGGTTTGTAATAGGTACTACAAATCAACTTATCTGCATTGACATCAATATTGAGATCTAGAAATTCAACATGAGTTTTGCTGATGTTGGATGTAAATCGGAGATTTAGATTGTTGCAATTAATTTCAGATAAAAATATATTTAGTGCTAAATCTGATCCTCTCCATATAAAAACAACATCATCTATATACCGCTTCCAGAGCACCAGATCCGCCCCCCAATCTCGGTGAGATATACTCATCCTCCCAGTTTGACATAAATAAATTAGCATAGCTGGGGGCGAATCTGGTGCCCATCGCGGTACCAGATTTTTGTAGAAAAAATTCCTCCTCAAAATTAAAATAATTATGTTTAAGTATAAAATTGGTGGCCTCCGATATATAATCTATTTGTGCGGATTTAAATCTGCCACTCTTCTGCAATTGAGATGTCAATGCCTCCAATCCTTGTTTATGTTTTATCGATGTATATAGGGATTGGACATCTAGTGTACCTAATATACAGGTCTGCCTCCAGGTTATTTCGTCTCCACACTACTCGGTGGTCTTGGGGTACCCCTGGCTCCAGAAGCATAATCTGACTTTCGATTGGAGATCGGCCGAGATCCTCTCGTGGTCACCGCAGTGTGGGGCTAGTTGCATCCATGGGTCTGTCAAGTTGCTGTGTACTTCCTCGGACTCTCTGTTGCCTCCTGAATACGAGGAGTACCGGGATGTATTCGATAAGGTGCGCGCGGTTGCCCTACCTCCGCACCGCCCATACGATTGTGCCATAGAGTTACAACCTGGTGCCGTTCCTCCTCGTGGCAAAGTCTATCCACTGTCGGTAGCGGAGAATGAGGCCATGGAGGAGTACGTGAGGGAGGCGCTTTCACGCGGACGCATTCGCAAATCCTCGTCCCCGGCAGGGGCTGGATTTTTCTTTGTGAAAAATAGGGGCGGTGAGTTGAGGCCTTGCATCGATTACAGGGGTCTCAATCGCATCACGATCAAGAACGCTTACCCGATACCCTTGATTTCCGAGCTGTTCGATCGCCTTAAAGGGGCCACGGTCTTTACCAAACTCGACCTGAGGGCGGCATATAACCTGGTAAGGATCAAGGCGGGCGATGAGTGGAAGACCGCGTTTAACACCAGGACCGGTCATTATGAATCCTTGGTTATGCCCTTTGGGTTGTGCAATGCGCCCGCAGTCTTTCAGGAATTCATCAACGATGTTTTCCGTGACCTGTTGCAGCAGTGTGTGGTGGTCTATTTGGATGACATCTTGGTATATTCTGAATCCATGGAGGCCCACATTCTGGATGTCAAACGAGTGTTGCAACGGTTACGAGAGAACAAGCTGTTCGGTAAGCTTGAGAAATGCGAATTTCACCGATCCCAGGTAACCTTCTTAGGTTACATCATTTCCGCTGAGGGGTTCTCCATGGATCCTGAGAAGGTTTCGGCTGTCTTACAGTGGCCCCAGCCCAGTGGTCTTCGTTCCCTGCAGCGCTTTTTGGGCTTCGCCAATTATTATCGGAAGTTCATCAGGGACTTTTCCATGCTGGCCAAGCCTCTCACGGATCTGACCAGGAAGGGCAGTAATTCCCAGGTCTGGCCGCTCGAGGCCATCCGAGCTTTTGAGGCCCTAAAGTTCGCTTTTGTGTCGGCTCCGATTCTGTCGCATCCCAACCCTGGGTTGTCCTTTGTCCTCGAGGTGGACGCGTCTGAGACGGGAGTAGGCGCCCTTCTGTCTCAACGTAGAACACCAGAGGGTCCTCTGCTTCCTTGTGGGTTTTACTCCCGGAAACTGTCTCCCGTGGAGTGCAACTATCAGATTGGTGACAGGGAGTTATTGGCCATCGTGCAGGCCCTTAAAGAATGGAGGCACTTGCTCGAGGGTTCGGTGGTTCCGGTTCTCATCCTGACGGACCATAAGAATCTGACCTACCTTTCTGAGGCCAAGAGATTGACACCACGTCAGGCCAGATGGGCTCTGTTCTTGTCACGTTTTAATTACGTGGTCTCCTACCTACCCGGTTCCAAGAACATCAGGGCGGATGCCCTATCACGGCAGTACTCCGAGCTGTCCAGGGAGGAGTCGATTCCGACTTCGGTCATACCTCCGAATCAGATCCTGGCCGCCATTCGCACCAGCCTGACCTCTCCTCTGGGTGAGCAGATTTTGGCGGCTCAATCTGGTGCTCCCTCTGGGAGACCCAACGGCAGATGTTTTGTGCCTGAGGAGTTGCGCACTCGGTTGTTGCGAACCTACCATAACTCCAAGACCGCGGGGCATCCTGGAAAGAATCAGCTGTCCTGGGCTGTTTCACGTCTGTTCTGGTGGCCTTCCCTACGTTCCGACATCGCCGCATATGTAGCGGCATGCTCCGTTTGTGCCCAGAGTAAGTCCCCTCGGC
Source organism: Bufo bufo (assembly GCF_905171765.1). Taxonomy (NCBI): domain Eukaryota; kingdom Metazoa; phylum Chordata; class Amphibia; order Anura; family Bufonidae; genus Bufo; species Bufo bufo. Next base: position 478,533,179 of record NC_053389.1, read on the forward strand.
ACCTTCCGTTGGGCCTTCTGCAACCCATAGCCACCGGGGAGCGGCCATGGTCACACCTGGAGATGGATTTCATTGTGGACCTCCCTGCATCCCGAGGCCATACGGTCATTCTCATGATTGTAGATCGGTTTTCCAAAATGTGCCACTGTGTTCCTCTCAAGAAGTTACCCTCTGCACAAGAGTTGGCCACGATTTTTGCCAGGGAGGTCTTCCGGTTGCACGGTTTGCCCAAGGAGATTGTGTCGGATCGGGGGAGTCAGTTTGTGTCCAGGTTCTGGCGCGCCTTTTGCTCCCAGTTGGGGATTCATCTCTCCTTCTCCTCGGCCTACCACCCTCAGTCCAATGGGGCCGCAGAACGATCCAATCAGGCCTTGGAGCAATTCCTTCGTTGCTATGTCTCCGATCACCAAGACAATTGGGTTGACCTTCTGCCTTGGGCTGAGTTTGCCAGGAACACGGCGGTGAACTCTTCCTCTGGGACGTCTCCCTTCATGGCCAATTATGGGTTCCAACCTGCCGTGTTACCGGAGGTATTCTCTCCCCAGGATATTCCGGCTGTGGAGGATCACCTTTCCGTCCTACGTGCTTCTTGGGTACAGATCCAGAAGTCCCTTGAGGCCTCTGCGCAGCGCCAGAGACTCCAGGCTGATCGCAGACGAGCGCCTGCTCCTTCCTACCAGGTCGGAGACCGTGTATGGTTGTCCACCCGCAACCTCAACCTTCGAGTGCCCACTCCCAAGCTGGCGCCTCGCTTTGTTGGTCCCTTCCGAGTGCTTCGCAGGGTAAACCCGGTAGCCTATGCCCTTGCGCTTCCTCCTGGCATGCGGATCTCTAACGTGTTTCATGTCTCCCTGTTGAAGCCACTGGTGTGTAATCGTTTTACTTCCTCGGTTCCTCGGCCTCGTCCGGTCCGAGTGGGCAATCATGAGGAGTATGAGGTGAGCAATATCCTGGACTCACGCCTGGTCCGCGGTCGGGTGCAGTTTTTGGTCCATTGGCGTGGTTATGGTCCAGAGGAGCGTTCCTGGGTTTCCTCCGCAGATGTCCATGCTCCTGCCTTGCTCCGAGCCTTCCACGCACGCTTCCCTCAGAAACCGTTTTTTGCTCCGCGGAGGAGGGGCCCTTGAGGGGGAGGTACTGTCATGGTCTTACCTTCTTGCTGTTCTCCTTCGTTTGACATGTGCTGGCGGCCATCTTGGTTTCTGGCTTTTTTGTAGCCTTCCACCCTGCGGCTCCTCCTTCCCACTGGGAGAAGCTGGATGCCTAGCTCATATATATAGGAGGTCTGTGGCTTCAGTTCCTTGCTTGGTCCTCCTGTGTTCACATGCTTCTAAGACTGCTGCTGCTTCTGGTTCCTGATCTTAGCTTCGTCTGACTACCCTGCTGGTTCCTGATCCTGGCTTCGTCTGACTACCCTACTGGTTCCTGATCCTGGCTTCGTCTGACTACCCTTCTGGTTCCTGATCTCTGGCCTCTCAAAGACTCTGCTTCGGTTTCACCATTCGTTTGGACTTTTGCTTTACAGCTTTATTTTCAATAAAGCCTTCTTATTTTCACTTATCTCTTGTTGTACGTCTGGTTCATGGTTCCGTGACAGGATGCAGAACCTATTTGCGGTTTTTGTCTGAACACTATAGCGGTACCGCTTGGACTTACATTTGATGCGCTTATACCATATTGCTGCTTACTGACATTGTGACACATTTATGAATACTTGTGTGAATTTATATTAAATGTTCGTTAGATATATACTGCTTTTATACCGATTTTATATATATTAATAAATATCTCGATTGTGACATCGTATATAGAGTGCCTGGTTTATCTTGCTTTATATTCGTACTCATTTACCTGTGGCTGGGCGGGCCACTTTAGACCAAGAGCACCTGGTCCACATTGTCTAACCGAAGTGATCCACAGATTTTGTCTGTTTTAACTCCAAAAATAGTTATTACTTTACATTCCCCATATGTCTACTTCATGTTTGGATCATTTTGGGTAGTGCCATTTTATTTTTTGGGGACGTTAGAAGGCTTAGAAGTAAATCTTGAAATTTTTCCGAAAATTTCCAAAATCCACTTTTTAAGGACCAGTTCAGGTCTGAAGTCACTTTGTGGGGCTTACATAATAGAAACCACCCAAAAATGACCCCATTTTAGAAACTACACCCCTCAAGGTATTCAATACTGATTTTACAAACTTTGTTAACCCTTTAGGTGTTCCACAAGAATTCATGGAAAATAGAGATGAAATTTCAGAATTTCACTTTTTTGGCAGATTTTCCATTTTAATAATTTTTAATGATCACTGTTAAATCTGTTAATGATTTAACAGTGATATGTTTTCTAAATATATTTAATTAACTAATTCCCACCCCTTAGAAGAAAATGAACATATACTTACCTGACTGTTGTCTTCCATCTCCCCTGGTTACGGCCACCGCTCTTCTCCGGAATCGCGGTGGCCGCGCTTGCGCAGACGACTTCTTTTCTCCCGGCCAGCCGCGCGCAGTCCCGAAAGCGCATGCTGATGCCGCGCATGCGCTATGGTGATTTCTTCCTGGCCAGTATAGTATACTTGCCAGGAAGAAGTCACAAGGGCGCATGCGCGGCAGTGTGCGCGCTCAGTCCAGCGCGTGGCCCGGCCGGGAGAAGACTTCAATCAAGATGGAGCCCGCCCCTGCCGAAACCAGGAAGTGGACAGCGCGCCGGGAGCAGGTAAGTATGAAACAGCGTGATGGGAATAACCCTTTAACAAAGCAAGTGTTAAAGGGGTTGTCCGGGTTCAGAGCTAAACCCGGACATACCCTTATTTTCACCCAGGCAGCCCCCCTGAGACTAGCATCGGAGCATCTCATGCTCCGATGGGCTCCCTTGCCCTGCGCGATTTTGCGCAGGGTAAGGTCTCTTTTGTTTTCAATAACACACTGCCAAGCGGAAACTTCCGCCCGGCAGTGTGTTCGGTGACGTCACTGACTCTGATGGGCGGGGTTTAGCGCTGCCCTAGCCATTTTACTGGCTAGGGCAGTGCTAAATCCCGCCCATCAGTGCCAGTGACGTCACCAGCCGTCCTGGCAGCTCCATGGAGAGCCCCGGTACGTCACCGGATCTCCAAAAAATGCCTTTGCCCTGCGCGATTTAGCGCAGGGCAAAGGAGAGCATCGGAGCATGAACTGCTCCGATGCTCAAGTCAGGGGGGCTGCCGGGGTGAAAATGGAGGTATGTCTGGCACACGGTAGGGCGCAGAAGGAAAGGAACGCCATATAGTTTTTGGAAAGAAGATTTCACTGGGATAATTTTCAGCTGCCATGTCACATTTGAAGACCCCCTGATGCACCCCTAGAGTAGAAACTCCAAAAAAATGACCCCATTTTGGAAATTACGGGATAAGGTGGCAGTTTTGTTGGTACTATTTTAGGGTACATATGATTTTTGGTTGCTCTATATTACACTTTTTGTGAGCAAAGGTAACAAAAAATAGCTGTTTTGGCACTGTTTTTATTTTTTGTTATTTACAATGTTCATCTGACAGGTTAGATCATGTGGTATTTTTATAAAGCAGGTTGTTACGGACGCGAAAACACCAAATATGACAATTTTTTTGTTTGTTTGTTTCAGTTTTACATAATAAAGCATTTTTTTTTTTATGATTTTTTAGTGTCTCCATATTCTAAAACCCATAGTTCTTTTTATTTTTTGGGCGACTGTCTTATGTAGAGGCTAATTTTTTTTCGGTATGAGATGACGGTTTGATTGGTACTATTTTAGGGTGCGTATGACTTTTTGATCGCTTGGTATTAAGCCTCATTCACATGTCAGTGATTTCCATCAGTGATTGTGAGCCAAAACCAGGATTGGAGCCTCCACAGACATAAGGTATAAGGGAAAGATCTGCATCTGTTCTGTGTTTAGAGCTGCACCTGGTTTTTGGCTCAAAATCACAGATGGAAATCACTGACCGAACACTGACGTATGAATAAGGAATTACACTTTTTGTAATGTAAGGTGACAAAAAATTGCTTATTTGACACCATTTTTTTATTTTTTTACAATGTTCACTTGAGGGGTTAGGTCATGTGATATTTTTAAACAGCAGGTTCTTACAGACACGGCGATACCTAATATGTATACTTTTTTAAATTTATTTAAGTTTTACACAATAACAGCATTTTTGAATTTAAAAAAATCATGTTTTAGTGTCTCCATATTCTGAGAGCCATATATATTTTTCTTTTTATGCGATTGTCTTAGGTAGGGTCTCATTTTTTGCGGGGTGAGATGACGATTTGATTGGTGTGATTTTGGGGTGCGTATGACTTTTTGATCACTTGCTATTACACTTTTTGTAAGGTGACAAAAAATTGCATTTTTTTTACGTTTTAATTTTTTTTTCTGCTTCCCAAAATGCCCATACTATTAAAATATAAACATATTTATTCCGTATGGTGAACGCCATAACAGAAAAAAAATTAAAATTACAATTTGCCATTTTTTCCCCACTTCACCTCCCCCCCAAAATTTTATAGAAAGTGACCAAAAAGTAATAAACACTCCAAAAGAGTATCAATAAAAACTACAAATTGGCCCGCAAAAAGTAAACCTTCACACAGCTCCATAGATGTAACTATGAAAATTTTAGGGGGGTCAGACCATGGCAAGTTTTTTTTTTTTCATAAGGCCTCCTGCACACGACCATTTTTCCCCCCCGTTTACTGGCCGTTTTTTGCGTTCCGTATATGGTCCGTATACGGAACCATTCATTTCAATGGTTCCGCAAAAAAACTGAATATACTCATATGCATTCCGTTTCCGTATTTCCGTTTTTCCATTCCGTTTAAAGATAGAACATGTCCTATTATTGCCCGCAAATCACGTTCCGTGGCTCCATTCAAGTCAATGGGTTCGCAAAAAAACTGAACACATACGGAAATGCATCCATCTATTGAAAATGTTATGCCCAGCCTAATTTTATCTATGTAATTACTGTATACTGTATATGCCATACGGAAAAACGGAACGGAAAAACTGAACAGAAACGGAAAAACACAACAGAAACAAAAAACGGACGGCAAAACACTGAAAAAGCCATACGGTCGTGTGCAGGAGGCCTTATTAAAACACAAGAAAAACTATATAAATGTGATATTGCTGTAATTGTACTGACTCACAGAATGAAGGTAACAGGTCAGTTTTACCACGTAGGGAACGTCATAAAAACAGAACCCATTAAACTGTGCCAGAATTGTGTTTTTTTTCCAATTCCACCCCATTTGGAATTTTCTTTCAGCTCCTCACTACATCGTATGCAATATTAAATTGTGTCATTAGAAAGTACAACTCGTCCCACAAAAAACAAGCCCTCATACGGCTATGTGAATGGAAAAATAAAAAACGGTATGGCCCCTATAAGGTGGAAAGTAAAAAACAAAAACAAAAAACGGAAAATCACAGGGTGCTGAATGGGTTAAAACTACAAGTCCACTGTATAAATAAGTGGCCCTGCAAATCCTCCTCTTTTTATTATTATTTTGCTCCTGTTAGTCGCTCTTTGGGCTACCAAACAAATTTTTTCTTTGCATAACTACAATTTGGTGCGGATTCGTCATGGATCTGCACAGACGGATCTGTTCAGATAATACAACCGTCTGCATCCGTTCAGAACGGATCCGTTTGTATTATCTGTAACATAGCCAAGACGGATCCGTCTTGAACACCATTGAAAGTCAATGTAGGACGGATCCGTTTTCTATTGTGCCAGATTGTGTCATAGAAATCGGATCCTTTGCCTCCGCAAGCAGCGTTTTGGTGTCTGCCTCCAAAGCGGAATAGAAATGGAATGGAGGCAAACTGATGCATTCTGAGCGGATCCTTTTCCATTCAGAATGCATTAGGGAAAAACTGATCCGTTTTGGACCGCTTGTGAGAGCCCTGAACGGATATCACAAATGGAAAGCCAAAACGCCAGTGTGAAATTAGACTTACTTCATAGAAACGGATTGTTAGTGGATTTTACATTGAAGTCATTGGGGAAGCAGAAAAAAAAAACACTAGCGGTTTTAGAAGTTGTTTTATTAGCGTTTCCGCCTCCAAAAATGTTTCTGAATTATATCCCAACCAAGGGCGGGATAAGAAAAACACTATTCTAAATTCCAAATGCCGCCAAAAACGACCTGTTTTCAGCTACTGATTTTCCTGCCGCGGATTTTGCCGTGTGAACTTAGCCTGACGATACGGTCTTACCTGTCTATCTATATCGGAAGCTGACGCAGTGTGAATTTACCCTATACAATTTTACGTCATGTGATATACTCCTGTCCTCTACACAATCACCTCACCATGCAGATTTTTTTGCATAACTATAGCGTGAGGGAACCACCGATGTTTTTGCATAACTATAGTGCAGTGGTGCGCAACCTGCAGCGCTCCAGCTGTTGTGAAACTACAACTCCCAGCATGCATACTTGCTCTGCTCTTCTCAGAACTCTCAAAGAAATAAATTGAGCATGCTGGGAATTGTAGTTTCACAACAGCTGGAGTGTGGCAGGTTGCCCACCCCTGCTATAGTGTGAGGGAACCACAGATTTTTTTTTTGCATAACCATAGTGCAGGGATGGCCAACGTGAGGCTCTCCAGATGTTGCAAAACTACAACTCCCAGCATGCCCAGACTGCCTACAGCTATCAGCCTACAGCAGGGCATGGTGGGAGTTGTAGTTTTACAACAGCTGGAGAGCCACAGGTTGGTCATGCCTGCTATAGTGTGTGAGGGAACCATTAGTGCATTTAATCATTTTCACTATGCTGATGGCGGTATGTGTGTTGGAGTTATGATAGAAAACCCTTAGTAGTATTTTAATAACCATATACTTTAATTCAGCAAGCACAGAATATAGAAAAGCTAGCACATGATTACAGGGATCTCAAGTCTCCCGGAGGTTCAGGGAGTCTCCCGCTATTAGATAGCGGCTCCCTGACACCAGCATGTGAGACAATATCTCCGGAAAGGTTTACTGATAGCAGAGCAGAGAGATAAGAGAAGTGACAGGACACAGAGTTTAGATTTTAGGTTGAATTAACCCTTTAGGGTCAAATTGGCTTCTCAAGGAGATATATATGTTAAAGGCATCCCTCCTTCTGTCTCATTCAGTAGCTCTAGAACTATTGAGAGAGATGTATTTTTAAAAAAAATATATTTACACATTTAACCCTCCATTTTAATTATATTATTTACCCCAGTGTTAAATTCACCCCCCGGATGCTTGTTTTTTTCCTACAGTGGGGTAGAAAATTACACACAGGGTTTTATAGAATAAACTTCCTGACTCAGACCAAGAGCCGACTCACCGAGTGAATGGAAGCACCCGCGCATGCGCATTGCGCAACCTAAGCTTCGCTTCACTTGCTTCTTGTCATCTCAGCGAATGAACCGATTCATGTGAAAGATCCGAACTTCCCATCTCTAGTTTACTCGCAGTAAACCTTTCCGGCAACCTGTAGCAGTGTCCCCTTCTCGGCGCGTGTGCACAGTGCCGATGCCAGCAGTCCGCAATGGCGCATCAGGCTGAGCCTGTGCGCACGTGCAGGATCTCAAAGCGGGAGGAGGAGGGAGAGGGAGAGGCGGCACTGAGGAGTAGAAGGCGGCGCTGGGCACGAACGGCAATGTGTGCGGCCGGGCACCATGCATCCACAGATCTCCCCTGCTTGGGCACCTTAATTCAATAATTGACAGGTTAGTAAAACCTGTTTTTCCGCAGAATAAAGCCACAAATAGCTTTTATAAGGCCACCTTAGAAATCAGAATGCTGCCCTGGACATGAGCAGATGTTTAGCTCACAGGGCTTATAGGTGGTGACAGAATCCCTTTAATCATATACATAAATAGGATAATTTGGGCAGGGTAATGAGCCCAGTCCTCCACACCATAGAGCACAGTGTGCAGATACTGCATATGTTTGGAAAATGTCATAAAAAGTTCGTGAAAGAAAAAAAAAGAAAACCTCCCTGAAATGAGACGTGCACCTCCCTGAAATTAGTTTTTGCAGGTTGGGATGTCTGTGATTATGGCTGACAGGCGCAGCAGCCCGCAACTTCCCATTCCTGGCACGTTCCCTTCACAAAAATGGCTGCCGGACATGTCTAACCCGGAAGTCGGCGCTTTTGGTGTGACGTCTTCCGGAGCCTGCTCCTCTCACTGGCTCTCAGAGAGGGGAATGTCAGCAGCTGCTGAGCGGGAAGTCTGTGGATGACTGGAGACATCATGGACAGGTGAGCCGGGTAGCGGGCGGCTTTTCCAAGGTGTCGTTTACACGGCGGACGTCTGCGGGGCTCATAATGTATGGAGAACTGGCGGACTGCTGGGTAGCACATGGGGCCCAGTGCAGCTGCCATAATACTGTCCAGTAGACCTCAGGACCCACGGGATGCATTAGTTTACATTATTTTGGCTATAGCCATTCACTTACATTCACTCGGTGTACAAATGCAGTGAAAAGTTATTATTTCTAACAGGAAAACTGTCGTGGTTGCCCATAGCAACCCATCAGAGCTCACCTTTCATTTTTTTCAGAACACTTTAAGAAATAAAAGCTAAACTCTGGTTGCTATGAGCAACTAAGACAGTTGTGCAGATTTTCTTTCAAATCTGTGTAGGATTTTTCAGTGTGAAAATCTGTCTGAACATATCCTTGCTGATTGGGGGCTAGTTCCTGGAGTTTAGACCCCACTGATCATACATTGAAGGATTTTTCATCCACGTGTCTGCTGTGGAACATCTGCAGCGTATTTGCAACACTTGGTCATACCCTAAATCCTCCACTACTTCAGCACTTCCGCTCCTGTGGCCCCATCACTGGTGTGTGCCAGATGCATTAAAGTGACTTAAGGACATGTCATGACATGACAGGTCTGTCATGGGGTTTTCATATCGGCACCATCACATGACGGAAACAAATGTCGCTTGATGGACCCCATTGACTATAAAGGAGTTTGTCCGGTTTCCACAGGGAGTCCAGCCATTTTCCAGATACAAGTAGTACAGCGTGCTCAGCTATTTGTCCCATGTTTTTGACAGAATCTGTGACGGAGGCCCTGGAGCTGCAGAGACAGATGTGAACGCAGTCTTAAAGGCTATGTACACCTTCATGGCCCATTTTTTATTTTTATGATTGATTACATTTCACTCATTTTGGTCTTTATTAAAAATATTTTGCCATTTTGTCACAAAGGGTTAACCGGCTAGCTGTGTGAATCATACTTTCACTTTGTGTTGGTCATCTAATAAACCTTACCTCTAAATTACTAAGAGGTCATAAACACTTATTTAGGCCACAGTGTTATCAGTAAGATAAGGACTAAGCTATAATGAGGGTTTAGGAGGACAGAAATCAGAGATAAGGAGCCGTCAGCTGAGATGCCTGACGGGAAACAGGAAAATTACAGAGCATGCTACTAGAGAATCTCAAGGCTATACAGAGAAAAGGGCTCAACATTTTTAATAAAGACCAATTAAAATTTTTTTTTTTAGCTAAAAATGAGTACCGTAATATGCAATAATAAAAAATGCCCTTACATAGCCGTTAATGTGGCAGTATTTCTTTGTGAGACCCCTTGTTGGTGTGTGTGTTTCCCCCCCCCAGTAGATCGAGTTCCAGGTAATCAGAGTTAATGTAAATGTTGTTCAACCCTCCATGCTCTTGTTAGATTTTTATAGTTTTGATTGACCATTATACTGAAATGACTGCTGCATTAGATGACTGCCTCTTTATATTTTTCTTTTACAGAAGGACACATATGGATAGTTCCCCAGTTATTCGGGATGCTGAAATCTCCAGAACAGCTAGGCGCCAAAGTTCTCATCAAAGATTATCCTGTATCCGGTTAATGTGTGTTTCTATGGGAAAGTTTTCTTTTAGGCTAGTATCATAATCTCCTGTCCTTGGCGAGTGGTGAGGAGCTTAAAGGGGTTGTCCAGGTTCAGATCTGAACCCGGACATATCCCCATTTTCATCCAGGCAGCCCCTCTGATATGAGCATTGGAGCATTTCATGCTCTGATGCTCTGCCTTGTCCTGCGCTGTATCGCGCAGGGCAAGGACTGTTTAATTAATATTTTTACACTGCTAGGCGGTGGCTTCTGCCTAGCAGTGTTGCCGGAGACGACATCGTTTTACAGGCTAGGGCAGTGCTAAAGCTCACCCATCAGAGCCAGTGACATCACCGGGCTCACTGCTAGGTGGAAGCCTCCGCCTAGCTTTCCCCATGGAGAGCCCGGTGCGTCACCGGATCTCCAAAAAAAAGCCTTTGTCCTGCACAATTCAGTGCAGGGCAAAGGAGAGCATCGAAGCATGAGATGCTCATATCAGGGGAGGGGGTTCAGCTCTGAACCCGGATAACCCCTTTAAAGAATTACAAATTATGGCGCAACTATGGCATGTCATCATTTGTGACTTTTTGTGCCACAATAGTAGCGTAAAACTTTTAGTAAATGTCCCCCCTTGTGTTTTCAATACTGTGTGCAGGTACCCTAATGGAAATTCCAGCGCAGACGTGAGCGAAGCCTCATCTATTCCTCTCAGTATGTCCATGCAGTCGTTAGGGTTATGACTACAGAACAGGGGTGCACAACTCCTCCTGGTGCAAGAGCCGCATTGTCATATTAACCCACATCCAAGGCTCACGGTAAAACTTTAATGACATATCTAAACTGTATGCCATAAGTGTTTGACAGATGTGAGTCTTGGAAGTAAAATTGTCCCCTTTTAGAAGAATGGAGGTCCTTCTCTTCCCCAATCTGAGGAGGGGACTGTGTATGGTTCTCTCCATGGTATATTATGGGTGTTGTGGTAACAGCCTGGAATTTCCCACCATAAACTACAATGCTGAGAGCCATATGCATAGTTGGCCACCTCTCTAATTCATATGTCCCTTTCTAGGGTGTCAAGGAACCCTATTCTCTTGATATGGGGGACCCAGTGATGTCTACACAGTGTGCCATTAGCACTTAACCATATCTGCTCCAGAGCTGTCTGCTACTTCTCATCTCTCCAATTACATGTGAGCACCCACCCATAGACATGCAATTCTGCATCTAGATGGGGGGGCTGCACAGAATAGCATGGCGGGCCACATGTCTTGCACCCCTGTTATAGAATAAAGCCACATCTACTGAGTGCTGTGCCAGTCTTTTTCCTTGATGACTTGCCATAGCTAATGACAGCTGGAGTGGATCTAATCCAGGAAGAACCTCCATGGCTTCAAAGACTCCGGCATCTCTTCTCCGACAGAGCAGTAAGTGGTGCAAGAAGGAAAACTTTGTGTGTGCAGGAAGACCCCTCAGTGTGGTGAAAGTGTAACTGCCGTTGTATTTTTATTTGTGTAATGTGTAGGGGCAGTGATACTGACCATTTATGTAATATACTTTAATTACTGAAATCATACATCTCTATTAGAAAAATAGCTCTAAAGTGTCCCATTTTGAGCTTTTGAAACGCTCCTCTGTCTTCTGTTTACATAACTGTGAAGACTTGCTAACACTGACTGTTATGTAAACAGAAGACAGAGGAGCGTTGCTAGGGTTACTTTCACATTAGCGTTTATTGCGACTCCGTCATGGATCTGCAAAAACGCTTCTGTTACAATAATACAACTGCATGCATCCGTCATGAACGGATCTGGTGGTATTATGTACGTCGTGAACACTATTGAAAGTCAATGGGGGACGGATCCGTCACACACACAGTTTCTTGTTACGCTTTTTTTAAATAAATTTTTATTGCTTAAAAAAAATGCATGATTTGCATATATAGGGTATTTTAACTGGTGTTTTTAATACTGTTATATGCCTTGTGTTTATTTTTATTGTAGACTATGTACCCTCCTTTAGGGTGCATTCACACGACTGGATGTATTTTGCGATCCGCAAAATGCGGATCTGCTAAAAATATGTATGGCGTCCATGTTGCATGCGTGTTTTTTTTTTTTTTTTTTTTTGCGGATCTATTAAAGTTTATATTCTTTTCCACAAAACAGACAAGAAGAGGACATGTTTTATCTTTTTCGTGGGGATGCGGAACAGGCACACAGTGTTCTGTCTGCATTTTTTGCAGACCCGTTCAAATGAATGGGTCCACAAAAAATGCGGATTTGATGTGGAGCAAAAATACGGTTGTGTGAATGGGGCCTAAATGTCACTTTACATTGGTACAAAAAAGCCATTCAAAAATGCCATAAAAAACATCATGTTGCATTTAATTTTTATTTTTTAAAGCTACAAAAAAAAAAAACATTATGGAGGTGTATGGGAGAAAAATGCCAGACAATGAGGGGAAAAGACCCCGACTCAGAGCATGCTGCGATTTAAAAAAAGAAAACACAAAAAAATGCTTGTTTGTCTCGCATCGAATATTTCAAACAGACTGCCTTGCAACATCTGGAGTTTTTAATAGGAATAAGGCCTCTTTCACATGAACGATATAGATTGGCTCCGGATGCGTTCAGGGTGCGTTCAGTGAAACTCGCACCATTTTGCAAACAAGTTCAGTCAGTTTTGTCTGCAATTGCGTTCAGTTGTTCAGTTTTGTTTCTGCACGGGTGCAATCCGTTTTAAGCATTTTTCATGTGCGTGGGAAAAAAAACTTGAAGGTTTACAAACCAGAGCTGTGGTGCGGAACTGGGGCACGGAAGCACTACGGAGTGCTCACGGACCCATTCAAGTTGAATGGGTCTCGGTCCGTCCCGGCCACCGCCCGGATGTTGCCCGTGCATTGGGGACCCCAAATTGCCGTGTGCATGAGGCCTTACAATGCGTTTTTCACTGAAGCCCCATTCACTTCTATGGGGCCAGAGCTGCATGAAAAACGCCAAATATAGAACATGCTCCGATTACGCAACGCAGAACTGATGCGTGAAAAAAACTCTAATGTACACAGACCCATCATGCAACGCATCTGCGTGGAAAACTTGCTTGTGTGAAAGGGGCCTAACAAATCTAAAACTGCAAAAATGCAGACCAAAGCTCTATTTTTGACACCAGACTTAAAAAGTTAGGGCATTTCCCTAAGTTTCAACATCATTTTATGAATAGTTGGGGTCCAACCCGTAGAACCCCACCAATCCTGAGAATGAAGGGTCTGCAGTGCTAGTATAGCACGGTGCCCCCTTCACTGGTATTTCCCTGCACAGCAGACGGCCTGGGTGTAGTGAACTCTTGCACAGCGGGTGGCTGGGAGCAGTTCTGTGTAGGGGAAGACCACATAGGGTCAGTGCTGAGACATTGCTATGTTCCCTTAATCTTCAGGATGTCTGGCTATCCCAGAGGTCAGAAGTGGTGGATGAAAACTCCTTTAATATCACAGGGATTGAGTATTTCAATTTTCCTTCTTCCTAAATGAAACCTATTAATCAATGAAGCTTCTCCTTTACTTGCATTCATGAAACATCTCTTCAACATGTTCTGCCTTATGTAGAATATTAATGATTTTGTTCTTGCAGTGACTCCACAGCATTGGACTACAGCAAGGCCGCCCGATGTGTCTGCAATTATGGGTTCAGCTGGCAGATCACCTCGTTTAGTCCAGACTCCTGGCCGCTTGCTAGATGTTTCTTTGGTAGGTTGATCTTCTTTTTCCTATTTGATATAATGTTACGATATCAAGCTGCGCCTTATATGTCGCCTACTGAACACTATTTTTATTGTAGCTGCCAAATCTGGATGACAGTGCATACACAGGCTCGTTTTCTCCTCAGCGAACTGGTGCTTTTACATTTGACAGTCCCAGCTTTATTGAGGACATCACACTTAGTGCGGTCATGATGAGAGAAGAAGATCCCGGAGAAGCTGGTAAGATGCAATACTATTTTTAGGTCACTTTTACACAGATTTGGTAACTATTGCATTTTTCTTGTTGTCATTGGGGGACACAGTACAACCAGCTGACAATAGAAATAAAGAGAAGTTGGCTTGCCTAGATGGGCTGTACCCTCTCCAGACACTGTCCTAACCAGTTTTAGTCTAGTATCTGTAGGAGGCAGACACAACCTTCTTTTTTCCCCCCCACACTCTGCAGGGGGTCTTCATCGTGGGCTGCCACTTTAGTAGCACCCTCTGAGGGCACATACCTGGGTACCTTGCTAGTCACCCAGTGCCTGTGCAGTGGAATGCCAGTAATCCCACTGTGGTGTGAGTTTACCAAAGGGGTGACCCTGCTGAGCCAAAATACACCAGATTGTATGTTTCCACCTTCTCCTCTCTGTCACTCCTGGTTAGGGTCTCCTTAGCCTCCATCACCCTCAATTTGGGGCCTCTTCCCTGGCTACCTCTCACCTCCTTGGCCTTCTTTCTACTTTAGTCCCTGGCTTCTGCCAGGACTAGGCCACGCCGGGTACTGCCTTTACTCAGGCAACCAAAGCTTCTGTTTGTGCCAGTTTTTTCCCTCACTGGGGGTCACTACAAGCCCCCTTTCCTAGCCTCGCTGGGCATACATTTTTGAAGGCCTCCTCACCCATCCCCATTGTTTTCAACCACCTCATCTACTCTAGTCCCTTGATTCTACCAGGGCTAGGCCACAATTTATCCCACCCCTTTTCTGGCTTCCTGGGGGGGGGGTTGCTGTGCATCTTAGGATGCTACAGACTCCACTGTACAGGAGTTGCCCTCCTTCCCTTCTCCGAATGGGACTCTTCCAACCCCCTGGGGACAGGCACCCTTTCCCGGCTATGGTCGAGATACCCGAGTGCTTGCCTGCTAACATTGCAGTAGCATCAGCCCCTCCCAGGAAATCTATTGCTCATATGCTCTGTTCCATATCCAGGAGCAGGTTCCATTAGCGGCCTATGCTCTTACCTCATAGGTCCGGCTCATCCTCAGCATCCTGGGTCCTTCCTAGGACAGGACTAACACTGGTGGAAACACCTCTGGTTCTTTCTGCCTTTTTGGGGGACTCTTCTCATTCCAATTGGAATTGGGTCAGAGTGTCTTCTGCCATGCAAGATCTCATCCTAAAGATCACCTTCCACCAAGGGACGTCTATACCTCTTCAAGTGGTTGGTCTTCCCTTTAGTGGATTCTCAGGTGGCACTCCTCTGGGCAATTTCTCATCCACAAAGGTAAGCTGGTTTACGGACACTCCAGCCAGCTGCACTTTCCCTCATTGTATCTCGCATGTGTGTGCAGTTATGACTTGCCTGAGGCAGTTGCGTTATTCCCAGGTGGAATAATTGTACCATCTTTAGGTGCTGTATCTGATAAACCCTCCTGATTCTAGTGTGCTCCAGGCAACCACATTACCCCCTTCTTCAGGCAGTGTAATTGTACCATCATCAAATAGTGTAACCAACAAACCCTGCTAGGTCTAATATGTAGCAGGCAACACTACTCCCCCTTTCACTGGGTGGAGTAGTGACCTTGTTAGATCCTTTCTATGGCAGGCCTGCTCATTTCTGGTTCTACTTCGGCCATCACATTGCTTCTTTTCTCTGCTGGAGTAATTGTTACTGGTCTCCCCCACCCCTTAGTAGGATTATCTGTAATATTGCTAATTGCAGTATCTGATACCCTATGCAGTTCTGCCCTGCACCATGGCCCCTCATTAGGCAGTGTATTCATGTCATTGCAGGACACTATCTCTCAAACCTATGCATCTTTGGCGTGCCCCAGATTGTCCCCATAGTAGGCAGAATTTTTCTCTTATTGCTTGATGCATTATCTGATAAACTTATGCAGTTCTGCTGTACTCCACGCACCCACATTACCTTCTTTAGTGGCCGGAGGAATTGTGCTGTTGTAACTGTCTCCCTCTACCTTGTTTTCACTGACTTACGGGCTCCAGTCCTGGCGGAGTACTTTTCACCATTGGATGCTCCATCCCATGGATACAGAAACTTGTGGGCACCAGTCACAGAGGAAACTTTTTAGCTCATTGCTGGCTGTTCTCTGATATAGCTGTGACAGTTAAGTGTACCAAACACCTGCTTAGATGGCGGTGATCTTTCTGCTGCCGGATCCAGTATCGGATGTGGGCCCGCAGTTGCTTCATGCTCCAGTCATCCACTTTACTCCATTCAGATTTCTGAATATTTGCTGAATGCCAGACACTCTATTTGTCTTGGCTTTGCTGTTATTGTGCTCACCTGTCAGCCTCTATACTCCCTTCCATAAGTGGCGTAAGTGTGCTCTGTTGGTCGCTATACTTGACATATCTGTAGGTCCTGACAGCTCCTGCTGTATCCTCTTATTGCTTTAATGGTCTCTGGCATCCTTTTTATCAAACTCCAGGTTGCATTAGCCCCCTCCATGGTGGTGTAATTGCAGAATGCTGGTCACTTTGCCTGACATGGCTCTTTAGCAATGGCTAGTATTGCTACACTGCATTTTTCTTTTATTAACCTGGCTATTATTTGCTGGATTTTGCCTAGCCCTCTGTACTGTACTCTGGCTGGGTACCCTTTAGGTGACAAGCTATTGCATGTTTTCATGCATTTTCCTTGTTTTTATGTGCTTTCCTCCTAGCCTTTGCTATGGACCCCCTTCTCCCCCAGAAGTCAACTGCACTCCTGAGAAGGATGAGGTCCCCATCCCCTTTGCCCTGACGTCTACTCTTAGGCCCTCACATAGGTGTTTGCCAATGGCGATTCTTTAGTCTGGGACAATTAGTTTTCCTTGCCTGACTGTCTTCCCAGTAAGGTTCCTTATATTCTGTTTTCTATGGAATAGTCTTTTTTTTTTTTTTGTCTTGGTTGGCATCCTCAGGGCCCTCCCTTAGCCCTTTCTCCAGTGTGGTTATTCCTTTGGTCCAGGACCACTATTGTCTTTTTCTTTTCTCCTGACAGATTCTATCTGTCCCCTGCACCTGGCTATCCATTTACCTTTTTTGATTTGTTCTTTTCTAGATCTTTTTATTAGGGTGTCCAGCTCTATCCAGCCTGACTGTCCTCTGCAGCTTGGCAGTATTGACATGGTCATTCTCGTTCCTGGGAGTCATGGATGGTAGTTTTTCAGTGGATGCTTTTTCTAACTGCTCCACTTGCTGTTTCCTCAGTGGGGGGGTCGGGGGCAATTTCTTTGTCCTTTTGCTCTAGCAGGGTTTGAAGCTAGGGCTTTTTTCCTTGGTTCCCTCCTTGCAGGTAGATTTCTTCAAGTGCTTCTCCTTGAGGTCTCCCTCAATTCTTAAGACTCTACCTGGAACTATAACATCCCTTTCTTAGTTTTTCCAATCTACCAGATCAAATCTATGGCCTCTGCTGATGCCTGTTTGGGTCGTACGGTTCTGCTAACATCTATGCTCTAAATAGTTTGCATGGCTGTTCTCTTTCCACCCTCTAGGACTGCTTTAGGATGTCCCACTGTGCTGTGTCTCCCAATGGCAGCTGGACGTGCCCCCCTTTGTGAAAGTGACCTCAGTCTGATGTCTGTGTTTAGATCAGTTATTAGGTTAGGTTTTTTTTCCCTCAAGAAAAATAAAAACCTCCTAACTACTAGTGATTTTTGGGGGGAGGTTCGGGCAGGAGGGAAATGGGTATCATGTATATGTGATAGATCTTCAGCTTCAAATGCTAACCACATCCTCTTCCCCACCCACTTTTTAAAACTTGTGTGTGCTGTAAAAATACAGAATTTCTCGTGCATGGCATTGGGGGACACAGCACCATGGGTATATGTCCAACTACCACTAGGAGGCGACACTAGACATAAAAAAGTGTTGGCTCCTCCCCGTTGGGCTATACCCTCTCCACAGACACTAGGCAGCCCAGTCTTGTTCTAGTGTCCGTAGGAGGCAGACCTGACCTGCTTTTTTGTGCAGGTCATCCTGCTACTTTTTTATTTTATTTTTTCTTTCCCTTTTGCCGCCTTCTTGCATTTGGGTCCTTCTCCCAGGCATTTGTCCTGGAGTGCGGGCAATCTTCGCTGTTGCTTCATTGGGGTTTCTACCTTATTATGAGGCTTCTTGCCTATTCTGTGCTTTCCCCCTGTTGGGTCACGTGGTTCTCCCGCACCTGTATGCCCAACCGGTGGCATGGCTGTCCTTTTCCCACCCTCGGGGACTGCTTTGGGACGTCCCATGGTGCTGTGTCCCCCAATGCCATGCACGAGAAAATTGGATTTTTTGTACTCACCGTAAAATCCTTTTCTCGTAGTAGGCATTGGGGGACACAGATCCCACCCTATGTTGTTTTACTTCCGCTTCTCCGGGCTGGTCTCTTGATCTTTCCCGGTACGGGAGTTGTTGGTTCCTTACCTTTCTTCTCTCTCCTACTGCTTTTGGTACAAACTGAGCTGCCTAGTGTCTGTGGAGAGGGTATAGCCCAACGGGGAGGAGCCAACACTTTTTTATGTCTAGTGTCGCCTCCTAGTGGTAGTTGGACATATACCCATGGTGCTGTGTCCCCCAATGCCTACTACGAGAAAAGGATTTTACGGTGAGTACAAAAAATCCAATTTTTGCCAAACGTTTGCACAAATAAACCCAAAAGTCACAAAGACTTCTTTTGTGAGTTTTTTAAGCCAGAATTCTGCAGTGCTGGACATGATGATAAATTAACTTTGGAAATGCACTGAAAACTCCAGTGTTAAGTGTGTGTGTGTATATAGATATATCTATAATATCATGTGTTTTTTTTATTTTTTTTTATTTATTATTCCAATCTTTACAGTTTGCAAGAAATACAGAAATGCAATAGACACAATGGGGGAGATGTATCAAACTAGTGTAAAGTAGAACTGGCTTAGTTTCAACCAATCAGATTCCATGTTTCATTTATCACAGCTCCTTTGGAAAATTAAAGGTGGAATCTGATTGGTTGGGCAAGTAAGCCAATTATACTGTACACCAGTTTGATAAATCTCCCCCAATGTTCACCCTTAACTTTTTTTTTTTTTTCTTCCCCTGATTTCAGCAACAATGAGTCTATATCAGGAATTCCTGAAGTCATTTCAGAAGCTTCCTTCCAGTGCAGTTTTTGACCTTGTGGGAGAGTATGAAAATTTATGCAGTGAACAGGTGAACTTTTTTTTTTTTTGTTTATTACACGTTTAGTCTTGTTTTGTGCTTGGAAATGGGGCCTGTTTACTAGCATGTTATTGTTTATGTAAAGCGTATTGTCAATGATGCCTATATAAAAGGTATAATTAAAGTGGTTTTCTGGGATTTTGATACTGATGACTTATCCTCAATATCAAAATCCCAGCTTGAAAAATGTGAGCAATCCCAAGTAAGGCTCCATTCACATGTCCGCAAATGGGTCCGCATCCGTTCCGCAATTTTGCGGAACGGGTGCGGACCCATTCATTTTCTATGGGAACGGAATGGATGTGGACAGCACACAGTGTGCTGTCCGCATTTGCGGAGCGCGCCCCCGATCTTCGGGTCCGCAGCTTCGCAAAAGATAGAACATGTCCTATTCTTGTCCGCAGCTTGCATTTGTATAGGGGTGCCGGGCGGGTGTGTTGCGGATCCGCAATTTGCGGGTCCGCAACACACCACGGACGTGTGAATGGAGCCTTAAAAGGGTTATCCGAAGAATAATATAAAAAAATACAAATCAGACATCCTAAAGTACCCGGCAATCTTTCTAAAAAGGCTAGAACCAGCCCTGTACCTCACATGGATCCAGAGATTTCCCCTATTCATTGCATCATTTGCTTTGCTAGGTTTATTTCAGGCTGGCAGCTCAGGGGGTGTGTTCTTTCTGCTGCAGTTCTCGCCCTGTAACTTGCACAGCTTCTAAAAGTAGATAGGGCTGATGGCAGTTGAAGGAAGGAACTGATTATGTGCGTCCATCTCAGCAAGGCAGACAAAGAAATAAGGAAAAGATCACAGCAGGTGGTGGTATACAGAGTAATCTTATAGAGTTTTGTATATATTTTATTATTGTATTGTAAATGGTGGCTATACTACATTTTTAATTTAAATACAATTACAAAAGTATTCAGATAAAGGGGCTGGTTTAAGAAATGTAAAATATCTTTCCTGGAAAAAAAACCTTTAAGAACCATGTATCGTATTTAAACTTCTTGCCATGCATATTAAAAATGTATAATTTTTAAAAAATATTTAAGAAAATATCTTAACCCTTTCTTGTCATAAACATGTAGACACATATATTACATCTTATGTAATTACCATGCATCTGTGGTTAGAGCGAACCCGTCAACTCCAATATATTGCTCTCACTGTGGTTAGCTTAGTGTAGTGACAGATCCGCTGATTTCAGCTGTTTGTCACTCCTGTCATGGCATTCAGTGGTTTTACAGTACTGAGCTGCCAAAGGCCGCATCGTGCACCAGTGCTGAAAGAGAGATGAGTCTAACGAAGCATGCTTTGTCCCGTCCCCCCACCTTTCCTATGCAGGAGAAAAATCTGTCCATCATTGTTGGGGAGGGCAGGGCAGAGTGAGTCATCTGACACATCTTAGGGGCTTTGGTACTTCTGTATGCCATCACAAAAGCGACAGACTGCTGAAAACAGTGGGTCTGTCACTACGCTATGCTGAGATGGTCTCTTACAGATCTAATTCTCTACAGTATCATTTCAGTAATTCAATGCTTCTCAAACTGTTGTGGTTTCACTGGTGAGGTGTCCTTCCCCTTCCCTCTTTCTGTTTGGGATATTTGAATACTTGATTTTTTTTATTGGAATAAAATATGGCAGTTTGTTTTTAATTTTTCTTCTATTTATTTATTTTTTTCTCCCATTTAGGTTAGTTTACTGAAAAAGATTGTCAATCGTGTCACTCCAGGGCAGCAAAAGTTTTCGAAAACTGCCAGTGTCTTATGGTTACTTCGACAAGAAATGGTGACTTGGAGGTTAATTGCATCCCTATACAGGTTTGTCTCTTTCTAAGATTTGCAGGTATTCCATGTGTTTTTTGCTGATTTTAAAGGATTTAAAACTCATTTTCCCCTGCAGCATCATTTTATAGCAGGCATCCTCAAACTGCGGCCCTCCAGCTGTTGTAAAACTACATCTCCCACAATGCCCTGCTGTAGGCTGTTACCTGTAGGCTGTTTGGGCATGCTGGGAGTTGTAGTTTTGCAACAGCTGGAGGGCCGCAATTTGAGGATGCCTGTTTTATAGCATGGCAGAAATAAGACCTTGATTAGCAGAAGGAAGGCTGTGTAAGGCAACATTCACATGAATGAAAAGTGAAAAATGGACATGTGACTTTTTTTTATTTTTTTATTGGCCGCCACACCTCAGTTTTAAGTACAGTGCTAGTTTGTGGGGTTTTTCACACTGGCGTTTGACAGCCAGTGAATAACAGACGTCAAAAAATAGAACATGTTCTGTTTTGTCTGTTTTCATGGACCGACAGCTCCCATACAATTGAAGGGGACCATTTTTAACATCCGTTTCTTAGAAAGGGATCAGTGGAAAGAAAAAGGTCCATTAAAAATGGATAGCTTTTATAGTCTTAAGATCGTTGGTGTATGGATTTCACACTTTACATTGTATATCTGCAGCATAAAGGGACTTGCTCCAGATTTAAAACACACATTGCAGGTCAAATTATGCTGCAGATTTCTTTGCTGTGCGTGGATGAGATTTCTTAAAATGTCATTCACTTTGCTGATATTGTAAAAGCGCAGTGTATCCTCTGCTTGTAAACTTACAGTAAGAGTCTAAGCCCCATACTCTGCATAGCTGAAAGTACAGGGAGTCCCAGACTTCTCGCACATACATTCATGTTGAACGTCTTATTTCCAATCCTTTCCAATAGTGTGGTGAGTTGTAGAGTTTAGTGTATTCCAATATACTGTCCTCTATTCACAGCAGCATTAGTGAGGTCAGGCACTAATATTGGGGGATAAAACCTGACCGCTGCCTGTCACTATCCAGTTTCCACCCAGAGGTGTTTTATGTGGTTAAGATCAGGACTTTGCATTTAAAGGGGTTGTCTGGGATTAGAAAAATATGGCTGCTTGCTTCCAAAAACGGGTTGTGTGTGTGTGTGGGATTTACTGGAGTTGGGCTGCAATATCAGACACAACCCATGGGCAGAGTTGTTTCTAGAAGAAAGCAGCCATGTTTTCTAATCCTGGACAAACAGAATGTATCTTATACAGACGAATGGTAAATCGAGTGAAAAGTAGCCTAATTATTGATGTTTCTGCAAATGTTTTAATGCTCTGAAACGAAATATTTAAGAAAAGGATTCCAGGCTACATGAATTATTTTTCAAAAGCCCAACAACAGCGTATCTATTGTCAATTACATTTTCTTTCCCATTTCTGTAGAGACCGGATACAGTCTGCATTAGAAGATGAAAATATGTTTGAGATTGTGGTAAGTTTTTGTCTTGTGGAGGGTTAAATCCTGTAAAACAAAAAAAAATAAAAAAAAATAATCTGCATCACACTGAAGTTTATTTAGTACTGAATCACTGTTTGAGAAGACTCGAAGTTTCTGAATTCCCCATAATCTCATTGCAGGGGTATGGGCATTGTGCAGGGAGCAGAAATTCTGCGCTGGGTGAGAGTTCCCTTCCCTGCTTGGCCTCTAGTTCTGTTCACACACCCATAGTACAATTCTTTCAATTTGGAGCTCACTACATAATGATTTGTATTGCTACCATTTAATAATAGATCCATGTGCAGTGGAGTGTCTCCCTAAGACCACTCCTGTCCATAAGTCGTAACAACTAATCGCTAGGGGGTTCTTAAGCAGGAAATGCGATGACTTCTGGGATCGCTTTATGTTAAAGGGATTGTCTTCATTTTTGTCCCCAGGATGCAATGTAATGTAGTAGTTTATATAACAATTACACGTAGAGACTTCTATGCAAAGTTGTGGAACAGTTTATGTAGGTTTAATGTGTGCGCTTTTTTATTTATTTATTTTATTCCTCCTTTAACAGACACCAAATGCCAGTGAGAAAATGATTGTGGACAAACTGTTTGAGCGGGATTCGCTTGTAAGACAAAGCCAGGTATGATACAGGGTGTGTGAAGGGGTGACATGAAATGGATTTTCCGAGATATTTTGATTATTGATGACCTATTTTCAGGATAGGTTGTCAATATCCGATCAGTGGGGGTCCGACACCAGGAACCCCCGCCAATCGGCTTGTTGAAGAGAAGGTGTGCACTGTGGTGCTCGGCCTTATCGTCAACCAGCTGAGGATAGGTCATCGATAAAAATATCTTGGAAAACCCCTTTAAAAGAACAGATCAAGCTTATTGATATTTTACTTTTTTCAGTAAAAATGTGATGCTTTTAGGCCTGGGCTACACTGTGACCTTTTGTAGTGCTACTGATTGATTTGAAGTATTGAGTGCTGCAGTCCTTAAAAAGGACCTTTCATGGGTCCAAAGAATATGAACTCAGTAGCAGGCTACATAGAGTGGCGCCCAGGGATCTAAGTGCACTTACTGTTATTCCTGGGCGCCGCCCCGTTCGCCTGCTGTGGCCCCCGGTAATTTCTCAACATTCGGTGCAAGTAGGAGGAGACGCCAGTGTCTCTCCTTCTCCCTGACAGCAGCACTGTCCAATCGCAGCTCAGAGCCAGGGAGAAAAAAAACTGGAAAGTGTACAAACATTTCTTTTTTTTTTCTTTTTAGTTGGTAGTAGATTGGCTGGAAAGTATTGCCAAGGATGATGTCGGTGATTTCTCTGAGAACATTGAGTTTTATGCTAAAGCAGTATACTGGTATGTAAAGAATCAAAATGGATGGTACAAGTGCGCTCTTGTTACAGTACAATGTGCCTGCTGTCCTCTCCAGTGAAGTATATCTTCTGTATCAACATCTTGTGTGTGTGTGTGTGTGTGTGTGTTGCATGGTTTCTTTCCTGGTGACATAACAATAGTTCAACTTTTTAAAGGGGTTGTCCTATTAAGACAACTTATCCTGTGCATGTGGCTCCCTGTTTGAATAGAGCGGCAGCACGTGTGCATGGCCACTGCTGCATTCAGATAGAGGAGCATGAGCTCCTGGTCGTACCTATGTTTTTTGTAGGGGATTATTTTATGCGACTAGTTTTAAAAAAAAATAATAAAAAAAAAAAAATAATAATAATAATAATTTTCACTTTAACTAGAGCACACACCGAGTAGTTTTCCTGTCCTTTATCTTTTCAGGCTTGTTGTGTAGGCTGGGACAGGATCAGCAGATGGCAGGGATTTAATAATGGCTGTATTGCCTTGTTGAAGACCTAAATAGAGCAGTGTAGTAAAGATGGATGAATGGAACCGATAGCATCAGTAATGTGCGTGTTTTATCTCTGTTTGGTTGTATGGCTTCTACAGGTGAATCAAGTTTAAGGCACTTGTTTCTGGTCCCGTGGCACACTACCGATGCCTTTTCTTTCTTTTTTTCCTAGGGAAAATACTCTACACACATTGAAACAGAAAAGTTTTTCAGTATTGGGAAGCAAGCGACCATTGGTCACAGAATTGGTATGTATAAACATTTCTTACAAGGCATGTCACACCATTGAGAATACTTTGTTTTATGTATGGCAGCGCTCGACAAATCCCGGGCGCCAGGTCGCCATGGCGACCATGAATTTGGTCCTGGCGCTTGGGTATTTGTCAGCCCGTTTTCAAAGATGCGCTCTCGGCGCGCACCATGGTTTCCTGAGCGGCACAGTGGAGGAGAGGAGTCCCTCCCTCCCCACTGTGTGCGGCTGCCGCTGGCCACTAAGAACAGAGGAGGAGGGGAGGGACTGTGGCCACTGCGCCACCAATGAATGTGCCGGCCATATCCCGGCCCCTATGACTGCACGCTGTGATCCGCGCGATTAACTCCTCAGTTGAGGGGTTATTCGCGCGGATCACAGCGTCCTGTCAGAGGTCGGGTGCCAGGTTCTTCAGTCTCGACTCTGCATTGGTGGCAGTGGCCACAGGGTCCCCCTCCTATCATTGGTGGCAGTGGGCAGTTCCGATCGGAGTCCCAGCAGTGTAATGCTGGGGCTCCGATCGGTTACCATGGCAGCCAGGAGTCACGCTACTGAAGTCCTGGCTGCGATGGTATGTTACTGAGCAGCATTATACTCACGTGCGCCGAGGCCGCCGGGCGCTCCTTCTTCTGTCTGTGAGGCTCATTGCTAATGCTTATAGCATTAGCAATGCGCCGCACAGACCTATGAGAAGAAGGAGCTCCCGGCGATCACGGCGCACGTGAGTATAATGCTGCTTACTAACATACCATCGCAGCCAGGACTTCAGTAGCGTCCTGGCTGCCATGGTAACCGATCGGAGCCCCAGCATTACACTGCTGGGACTCCGATCGGAACTGCCCACTGCCACCAATGATAGGAGGAGGGGGACCCTGTGGCCACTGCCACCAATGATTAATACTGGGGAGGGAGGCGGGGTGGGTTTGTTACCAGAGGGGGCTGATAAGAGGGGGGGGGGGGGGGGCTGATAAGAGGGAGGGGGGGGGCTGATGAGAGGGAGGCTGGGGGGGCTGATGAGAGGGAGGCTGGGGGGGCTGATGAGAGGGAGGCTGGAGGGGCTGATGAGAGGGAGGCTGGAGGGGCTGATGAGAGGGAGGCTGGAGGGGCTGATGAGAGGGAGGCTGGAGGGGCTGATGAGAGGGAGGCTGCCATGGTCAGCTCCCTGCTGTGTGTACTATGCGCAGGGCAGCAGGGAGAGTGTAAAGTCCTATTCACCCTAATAGAGCTCTATTAGGGTGAATATGACAAGGGTTCTAGCCCTTAAGAAGGCTAATAGTTATTAAATAAAGTAAAAAAAAAAAAAAAAAAAAAAAAAACACCCCCCCCCCCCCCAAATATAGAAAACAATATATTGCGATATACATGCTTAAAATTATTTCGCAATATAGATTTTATGACGCGGCTCCGCCTGGCTCCTAACTTTTTTAGCTGGCTCCTAGATTCCAAGGAAATTTGTCAAGCCCTGATGTATGGAACCATCAATTTTCACCAATAATCAGCAATTTACTTTCATATTGAGGACTCCTGATCAGTTGTTTGCTTTACCTCATCTACATGTAACAATGATTGTCTCGAGGATATTTTATATGTATGAAATGGTTATGAAAAAATGTACGCTGTAAGATTAACCCATTAGTATATGGTATTTTTTTTTTGTAAATAAACTGTCAGTTTAACGTTTCACTTTGAAATGAATGAAGACTTATGATACGTTATAAGTTCTTTTACGGGTTTATATCCTTGCATCACCATGAACGCAGCTTTAAAACTGGCAAAAATTGTCTCACCCGGAACTGTCAGTTCACATTGAATTGCATATACTGCATAGGCATACATTAGATATGATATTGCACGCTGATCTATCGCTTTTATTTCTGCTTAATCATTTTATGGCCTAAAGCAGTTCTCTGCTGCTTGCTAGAGTTGGATGCCACTGGATTGTTTTCTTGCCTTTTCTTTGGCTGGCGTGTCTTTCTAGTCTTACTGATTTTATATTATTTTTAGCATATTTTATACTTTTACACTTTGGTTATCAAATGCCATGTTATCATTATTTTCTGTAGGATCCCGATGCTCCCATAAGACAGAAACTTCCTTTGGATGATCTTGATCGTGAAGATGACATTAGACTTCTGAAGTATCTCTTCACCTTGATCAGAGCTGGCATGACTGAAGAGGTAAAATATTCAGTGAAATTTCTTCACATGTTTAGATGTTTCGATGTAAAATGAAACTTCTACTGTAACGTCTTTAAAATCCAGCAAGCCGCAGTGCAAGGATATCACTTAAGCACCATGCGCCCTTAATCCTAGCACCCTGAACATGTGTCCAGTAATGAAATGATGCCCTCACTTTTTTTCCTTGAGCAAATGCATAAATAAAAACTCTTTTTGTGAAGGAGTAAGTATATGTGTAAGTGACAGGGAAAACAGAGGTGAAGTAAAACTGGTAATAGAGTGCAGCTCTGGCTGTCTGGAGTTCAGTTAATAGATTTCTCTTTATGGCTCTGTTGTGCTTGCTTAGTATTTGCTGCATTTAATGAATTAATCAGCAGCAGTTATACCTTTCTCCTCTCGTATCAGGCACAACGGCTGTGTAAAAGATGTGGTCAAGCCTGGAGAGCAGCAACATTAGAGGGATGGAAACTTTATCATGACCCCAACATAACTAAAGGTATTATTCACTATACTGGCTCTCAAACTCTTCTAGCACTGGCAAATACTATTCTTTCTGTTATTATTACTTTCTGTGACTGATATACGCTCTCTAACAGACTGCATGATTTTCAGAGGGGTTTGGTCTGGAGGGTTTGGGTAAGCATGTACAGCAGAAAGGTTAGAAGAGATGAAAATATTAGTATGCTGTATCTGCTAAAAATATAAACAATACTAAAGATACTGAAATTTAAAGGGTTTCTCAAGAATTTACATATTGATCATCTGTCCTCATTAATATGAGAGCGGTGGGGTCCAAATCGGGGGACCCCCTGCTGATCAGCTGTACAAAGAGGCCTCAGCGGTCAGTGAGTGCTTAGTCCTCTTCCTAGACCATGTGACGTCACTGTACATTAGTCACGTGGCCTAGGCGCAACCCAGTCCCATACAAGTGAAAGAGGCTGCAATACCAAGCACAGCCGCTGTACAATGCGCTTCGGCCTCCTCAAACAGCTGATCGGCAGGGGTGCCGGGTGTCAGACCCTGGCCAGTCTGATATTGATGACCTATCCTGAGGATTGGTCATCAATATGTAAATCCCGGAGAACCCCTTTGTTTTAATACCGCAGCTATTTTTGGCATTTTTGTGCTTTTCATGTAGGTGGAGATTTGCAGCAAGTTGAGGGCAATCCATATCGCTGTGTGTGGAAAACTTGCTGCTGGCGTATGGCTGATGATGTAAGTAGTTTTACTACACTCTTTGTTGTTAGGGCATGTGAAAAAGGCTGATTTCTATTGTTAAAGAATGTTATGTTTCTGTAAAAAAAAAAAAAAAAGTTGTAAGCGGGAAATGTTAGATTTACAAGCATACAGAGAGGTACCATTCTATTTAATAGGACCCGGGGGTGAGAGTTTCCCATCGTTGCACAGTTGCCTTAGCAGCTAGCAGCTGTAACGTTCTGCGTCTCCCTATATCTAATGTTGGATCAGGTGGGAGAATGGAACTGAAGGGACACTTGAAATCAAAGTATTTTTCTGTAATATTAGGTTTATGTAAACTAACAGAAATCGGTTACATTTATTCTTTTGAGTTTAAAGTTGATGGCACTGTATTGATGGGAATACCTGAATAAAACTTCAAGATATCCATTATGATCTAATGGGTCTTTTAGGTCTCCCCTGCTCCCAGATAGAATAGCACAGTATGCTACCCTTGGAGACTGTCAAAAAGCAGGCAATTGTAAGCAAAGCCTTATTTTATCTATTGGTGTTATATTCTGCCTCTTACAGTGTGTCAATCTTCTTTTTCTTTCCATGTAAACTCTTTTGTATGTCAGGAGCAGTTCAGTAGATATGAAAGAGCGATTTATGCTACGCTGAGCGGAAATCTAAAGCAGGTACGGTTTTTATGTTTTGCACCATTTATGCCTTATTCACACAGTGTTTCATCAATGATTGTGAGCCAAAACCAAGAGTGGAGCCTCCACAGGGTACGTGTATTATGGAAAGATCTGCACCTGTTCTGTCATTTGGTCCGCACCTAGTTTTGGCGCACAATAACTGATGAAAATTACTGACCAAATCACTAAGGCTACTTTCACTTTAGCGTTTTCAATTCCGCTATTGAGATCCGTCATAGGATCTCAATAGATTCGTCAATCGGATCCGTTCATGACGGATGCATGCGGTTGTATTATTGTAACGGAAGCGTTTTTGAAGATCCATGACGGATCCGCAAAAAACGCTAGTGTGAAAGTAGCCTAAAATTTTGAATTGGCCCTTGTTGTGGACAGACTCATACAGATGCTCGCTGTTTTGTTACACTAATGGTGATACAATAGTACACTGTGTGCAGAATTATTAGGCAAATGAGTATTTTGACCACTTCATCCTCTTTATTCATGTTGTCTTACTCCAAGCTGTATAGGCTCGAAAGCCTACTACCAATTAAGCATATTAGGTGATGTGCATCTCTGTAATGAGAAGGGGTGTGGTCTAATGACATCAACACCCTATATTAGGTGTGCATAATTATTAGGCAACTTCCTTTCCTTTGGCAAAATGGGTCAAAAGAAGGACTTGACAGGCTCAGAAAAGTCAAAAATAGTGAGATATCTTGCAGAGGGATGCAGCACTCTTAAAATTGCAAAGCTTCTGAAGCGTGATCATCGAACAATCAAGCGTTTCATTCAAAATAGTCAACAGGGTCGCAAGAAGCGTGTGGAAAAACCAAGGCGCAAAATAACTGCCCATGAACTGAGAAAAGTCAAGCGTGCAGCTGCAAAGATGCCACTTGCCACCAGTTTGGCCATATTTCAGAGCTGCAACATCACTGGAGTGCCCAAAAGCACAAGGTGTGCAATACTCAGAGACATGGCCAAGGTAAGAAAGGCTGAAAGACGACCACCACTGAACAAGACACACAAGCTGAAACGTCAAGACTGGGCCAAGAAATATCTCAAGACTGATTTTTCTAAGGTTTTATGGACTGATGAAATGAGAGTGAGTCTTGATGGGCCAGATGGATGGGCCCGTGGCTGAATTGGTAAAGGGCAGAGAGCTCCAGTCCGACTCAGACGCCAGCAAGGTGGAGGTGGAGTACTGGTTTGGGCTGGTATCATCAAAGATGAGCTTGTGGGGCCTTTTCGGGTTGAGGATGGAGTCAAGCTCAACTCCCAGTCCTACTGCCAGTTTCTGGAAGACACCTTCTTCAAGCAGTGGTACAGGAAGAAGTCTGCATCCTTCAAGAAAAACATGATTTTCATGCAGGACAATGCTCCATCACACGCGTCCAAGTACTCCACAGCGTGGCTGGCAAGAAAGGGTATAAAAGAAGAAAATCTAATGACATGGCCTCCTTGTTCACCTGATCTGAACCCCATTGAGAACCTGTGGTCCATCATCAAATGTGAGATTTACAAGGAGGGAAAACAGTACACCTCTCTGAACAGTGTCTGGGAGGCTGTGGTTGCTGCTGCACGCAATGTTGATGGTGAACAGATCAAAACACTGACAGAATCCATGGATTGCAGGCTTTTGAGTGTCCTTGCAAAGAAAGGTGGCTATATTGGTCACTGATTTGTTTTTGTTTTGTTTTTGAATGTCAGAAATGTATATTTGTGAATGTTGAGATGTTATATTGGTTTCACTGGTAAAAATAAATAATTGAAATGGGTATATATTTGTTTTTTGTTAAGTTGCCTAATAATTATGCACAGTAAGTCACCTGCACACACAGATATCCCCCTAAAATAGCTAAAACTAAAAACAAACTAAAAACTACTTCCAAAAATATTCAGCTTTGATATTAATGAGTTTTTTGGGTTCATTGAGAACATGGTTGTTGTTCAATAATAAAATTAATCCTCAAAAATACAACTTGCCTAATAATTCTGCACTCCCTGTATAGTAAGTACTTTATACTTTCTCAATACCATTTTAGAAAATGCTTGTATAAAATGGAATAGTAAAAAATTGGGTTCTCATATTTTTTTGCCCCTCCCACCTGTGCTACAATTATAAAGCACTGGTGAATGCATACTTATTGTACATTACTTGTTTTATG
This sequence comes from Bufo bufo, assembly GCF_905171765.1. Classification (NCBI taxonomy): domain Eukaryota; kingdom Metazoa; phylum Chordata; class Amphibia; order Anura; family Bufonidae; genus Bufo; species Bufo bufo. Next base: position 478,563,784 of record NC_053389.1, read on the forward strand.
TTATGTACTACCTATACCGAAATACTAGTGGATTTACAGACCATTTTATTCTGATCTGCAGCTCCTTCCTGTTTGTGAAACTTGGGAAGACACAGTTTGGGCACATTTCCGAGTAATGGTGGACAGTCTGGTTGAACAAGATATCCGCGCTTCTTTTATTTCCTCTACAGAAGAAGATGAATTGCCCAGAGAATACTTTGAAGCAAAGTAAGGGGACTTCTATTGCTAAGACTGCCAGACCAAACGGTGTCCTACAGGTTCTCGTTGTAGTATGTAATTTTTATTTATTTATTTTTTTCTAGCTGGACTTTAGAGAAGGTTTTTGAGGAACTGCAGGCTACAGATAAGAAGGTAAGCTATTTAGTTCAGTTTCTTATTAGGGGCAGTGTAATAAGGCTGGTCATGCATATCCAATAGCTTTTGTTGAATGCTAGTTTAGCAGACAGATATTTCACCAGATTCCACCATAGACATTCACAATCTGCTAGGCTGAGTGCATGTTTACTTCAGCGGGGAGAGGAGATAATTAGATGCCAGGCACCTAAAAGTGACTTCCTGCCCATGGAAACAAAGTATCGGGCATGTTGATACCCAGCAGTATTGTGCCACATATGGGGAAGAGCGATGGCATTAGTGATTGCTCCTCCCCTTCACTGAAGAGCAGGTGATTGTTGGGAAGGAACCCTTCCTTCTCACCAATCATCTGCTCAATTGAGCATTGTAAAGGGGCCTTTAGGTCTAAGGCGTCCTAGAATAAGAATATCAAATAACACAAATGAAATCACAGTATTGCAGTAGTTTTCTATTGCAATAGAAAAGTCTTATGCTTTGAATGTTTTAGGTTGTTGGCACTGGCTACCCTTTGGTCACGTGCACAGCAGGGAAGGGCTCTATTGCTGACTTCTCTAGTTTTTGCATACAAATGAAAAGCTTGTGTTTTTTGTAATATGATGGCAGCAGTGTAATGGGCTTATATAATCGTATAAATATGGTGGTTGGAGAAGTGCTCTTTCTGATATCTTTCACTCTCATGATATTACACTGAAATGCTCCATCTATGTCCAGTAATGTAAGAGTACCATTTTTTTATTTTCAGAGGGTGTTGGAAGAAAATAAAGAACATTACCATATTATTCAGAAGTATATAATTCTGGGAGATGTGGATGGTAAGATCCTTAAGCTATTTGTGTGGATATAAAAGTATTTCATACACTTAGTGGTCAGTTTATGCTCCAGTGCCTTCACATCAGGCATCAGCAATATTTTAAGATTAAACACTCTTTATACAATAATCCCTCTGCAGGATAAACTGGCCACAAAAGTGTTCAAACTAGATGATGTTTCCTTTGAAATTTTAGGTTTAATGGATGAGCTCAGTGAATGGTTGTCAAAAGGAAAAAATCTGCTCCTTGGTCACCTACTGCGTTTCTTGACACACCTGATATTGTTCTTCCGAACTCTAGGACTGCAAACCAAGGTAGTGTTTTGATCAGAAATATGTTGTGGAATAATGTACAGCACAGTTTGACTATTCCTGCAGTCGCCAATCCTTCAGGTGTTGATGGATTTAGGTCCTTCACTTCAGTACTTGAGAAAGGGGTTGTCCAGCCTTTTAGTAAGTGACTTCAATGAAAGTAGCACTGTTGTGTGCACTGCAAGCTCCCTCCACTACAGTGTTGACGGTGCTGTATAGCTCCAGCGCCTACTTCCAGCAATGGAGCAACCGACTCCCAGGACTCACCAGAGCGCCGTGGTCACCTCGCTGCTTACCAAGCACAGTGCTGTGCTTGGTATCGCCGGTTAGGCCATTCACTTGAATGGAACGGAGCTCCACCTAGGCCATGTGAGCAATGAACATGACATCACATAGCCTTGCAAGAAGTCTAAACGCTCACCAGAGGCTTCTTAATACAGCTGATCGGGAGGGATCCCGAGAGTCAGACCCCATGATCTCATATTGATGTCCTATCCTGAGAATAGGTCATCAATATGATAATCTTGGAAAACCCCTTTGTTTTGTCAGCTACTGCATACAAGGTTGTGCAAGTGGGTATCTTTGTAGTTTCCCAATGTAACTTTTCACCATAACTTCAAATGTGTGTTTCTGTTCTAGACTAGTTATATTATCTGTTTCAATTTCTACAACTAATGAGTTTGCAAACTCCGTTTTTAGGAGGAAGTGTCAGTGGAGTTGCTAAAGACTTACATACAGGTACACAGATTTTTAGTTATTTTTGTGCTTCTCTTTCCATTATTTCTAGTACTAGATGTTTCCTCAGACATGTTCTTATTTTACCACCTCAGCTGCAATTACCAAATATATTTGCTGGTTTAACCACAAAATTGCTTACAGATTTATTATTAGATAAGTGGAACACAGTGAATATTAGAGCACTGAAAGCCAGTATATAAATTTGTTATCGTCGAAATCCTGCTGACCTGCAGAATAAGGCCTCATGCACACAACCGTATTTTGTTTCCGTGTCCGATCTGTTTTTTTGTGGATAGGATGCGGACCCATTCATTTCATTCATACACCGTGTGCTGTCTGCATCAGTATGTCCGTTCCGTTGCTCCGCAAAAAAAATAGTGCATGTCCTATTTTCTTCTAGCTTGCGGACAAGGATAGGCATTATTACAATGGATCCGCAAAAAAAGATGCAATTTGCGCACCACAAAACACATACGGTCGTGTGCATGTAGCCTAACTGAAATCATGGGGGTTTAACGCCATGAAAACAAGACCCATACAATAATGGCGGAATTGCACCAAAGAGCATCCTCCTGTTCCAAAAAGGCAACAGCATTCTTTAGTTACTTCAGTGGATCTCTTGATTGACCAAGCATGTGGGAATGTCCATTTGATGAATTAAGAGATTTATTGATTTTATTCAGAAATTCTCCACCTTCTCCACTTGCACATTTAATACATTTTGGTGTAAGTTATAGTATAGATGGTTACCCCCAGTACTAATTTGCTCTGAACTATATTTTATTCAGAAGTTTTCACTTATTAAACACGGTCTTCTTTTACTTTAGAAACTTGTCAATGAGAAGCAAGTTAGTTTGATTGCGTTCTACGTCAGCCACCTTCCACAAAAACTGGGCATCGATCAGTATGCTGCATTTCTGGAAAATGTGACTGAACCAGAACAGCGTCATCAGTGTCTGGAGCTTGCAAAGGAAGCAGGTTATTACACGCACATTTTACATAATCTCCTCCCATAAAATTGGGAAATTGATGGATGAGAATTGCACTTTGCCAGTAGAACCTTTAGTCTATTCCACCAAGCTGTTCACTTTCTTTTGTGGTGAACATATGACTTATTTGTCTCTAGGTTTGGACGTTGCAACAATAACTAAGAGTGTGGTGGAAAACACACGAAGGAAAAATGTAGGCGAATTTGCTCATCATGACTTAACACCAGCTCTGGATTCTGGCACCAATGAGGTAATAAGATAACAATAGTTAATTCCACTCCTACATTAATCTCAAAGAAATTATCATTAACGATCTGCCAGCTATCTGCTCATGCCTGTTTCAGTAAACCCTTTAAAATAACAAAACTCTTATTAGAATTCTGCATTGTGATGTTCCTCTGTTATTCATCCTAGAAATTCATGAATAAATTGACTGAATTTTACCATTTCCTACATATTCATTTATTACATATATATATTTTCGTGCCATACTTACCATAGAAGATATTCTGGGCAAATACATTTTGTACAAAATCATTTGTGCCTGTCTGCCAAGGGCAAGGCAATCTCTTTAGGACAGAAATCTGCGCTAAATACTACCTCTTTTGGTGCTAGACTGGCCTCCATTAAATTCGGGGAATGCAGGTGCAGCTGCTGTTGGCAGCACTGATTAGGCATTCGGCTATGTAGGGACACAACCCACCTGGAAACATCCAGTTATCAATTCATACATTTCCAAGAGGAATAATTGAGAAACAGCACCACACAGTTCTAAGTAAAGTTGTAAGTAAACTGCACCAGAACAGTTGATGTATGGGCAATACAATGATTTAGTAAAACCGGCAGGTTAGAAGAGGTGACGAGCACTCTGCTTTGTAGGTGACTGTTCATATAGCATTATAGAAAGAAAGAAATCCTTGATCTAGATTACAGCTAGCGTTGTCTAGTAAAATTCATCAGTGAATACTGGTCATCAGTTAACTTCACCACATAAATAACGTAAAAAAATAAAGCAGTGTGTGATATGGATTTCCTCCTCCTTTCACAGTACAGGAGACTGCATCACAGTTTTGTGTGACCAATGTTTTGATGGGTGATGATACTGATGTATAGATATACAGGTGCAGCAAACTTTAAATTGAGCCATAAAACAACAAAAACCCATTTGAAAAAAATATCACAGTAGTTTATAAATCCAAATGCCAAGTATTGAGCAAGTTTTTCTCAAACAGGAAGACAAAGCAAAGATCGATGTGATAGACTGGCTGGTTTTCGATCCGGCACAAAGGGCTGAAGCTCTTAAGCAAAGCAATGCTATCATGCGGACATTTCTGGGTATGTTTTAGAATTTATTTTTATTTTTTTCAGTGTTGCTGCTAGCACTTACAAAAAATGTATGTTGCCTTGCATGTACGTAGGCCATATGAACCTGCCAATACGATAAATTGTAATAGTACTTTTTTAAAATTCTCCTTTATATGTCGCTTATTCAAAATTTGTGTGTCTTCTAGAACTATGTAATTTGGGCATTGTTGGGATGAAATCAAGGGTAGTGATCTTGAGAGCAAGTATTATGGTAATGGCTTCTTTCTGACTGTAAGGCTCCATTCACAAGTCCATAGTGCATTGCGGATCCGTAATACACCCAGCCGTCACCCCCATAGAAATGCCTATTGTCCGCAATTGCGGACAAGAATAGGACATGTTCTATTTTTTTTCCGGCGCCGCGGACCGGTAGATCGGGGGCGCGCTACGGAAATGCGGATTCGGGGAGCACATAGTGTGCTCTCCGCATCCTTCCGTCCCCATAGAGAACGAATGCGTCCGCACCCGTTCCGCAAAATTGCCGGATGGACGCGGACCCATTTGCGTACGTGTGGAAAGGAGCCTAAGTAGACCATTCCTAGATTATCCAGAGTTGCCAGGTTTTTGTAGCAAATAGAAAATCAGCCCAGACTTTGCTATGTGAGATTGGTGACTGGAAGGTATCGGAGGCTGCAGAAAAAGCGCACGGCGCCTGTCATAATGTTACTGGTTTTTGCTTCTTCTGCATCATTTCTGGCAGAAATGGCTGATGCAGGAATTTACGTACAGCAGCCAGCAATAGGACCTGGCTCTGCAGTGTCTTGGTGCCAGACATATCTTTTGGAGCTGGCTCCTAAGACCCGGCTATGATGTGTCCAGGTATGGGATAAACCAGTTATGAGGAAGCCCTCTCCACCCAGAAATGCTATGTATGGTATAGGACAGACAACTTTTTGTGAATAGGAGAGCAGTTGGTTAGAATAATCTTCACTGAGAATCCTTAAAACACTATTCAAATAGCTCATTAGGGGGTTAACTACACTGCCAAGTAGTTGGGATATTCCTATCTGGGATATTGGGGTCATATCACTAGGATATTCCTGTAGTGTCTCATAGGTGTGGGTCCCACTGCTGGAACCCGTACCTATACTTGGAACGGAGCCTGCAAAGTCCCAGATGGCACACCGTGCATGAGTGGCCACCGTCCATTAATTCCTAAGGGAGCGACAAAAAATAGCCGAGCGGCATGCTTGGCTATTTTCGGAAGTCCCTTTAAAATGTAATAGGAAGCACACCACGCAAATGCAGCCACCACTCCACTTCTGTGGGACTGATGGAAATAGCCAAGCGCGCTACACTGCTATTTTCAGAGCTTCCATAGGAATGAATGAAGGGTGCCATGCAAGTGCGATGCAACATCCAGGACTTTGTGGGCTCTGTTTTAAGTACAGGTGCGGGTCGCAGAGGTGGGACCCGCACCTATCAGACTTACACATACATATCCTAGCAATATGCCCCTGTGTCTGAGATGGCACAACCTCTAAGTATTTTAGAAATGTAATGTATTCTATGTTTAGTTGCCCAATCAAATTCTGTATAAAAAGCTACAGTCTGTATTTTTCATACATTTTCATACATTATTTAGCCTCAAAGAAGCATGAAGCTGCAAAAGATGTATTTGCTAAAATACCTCAGGATTCGATAGCGGAGATCTATTCTCAATGGGAAGAGCAAGGGATGGACAGTGCTTTACCAGCTGAGGATGACAATGCTATCCGGGAGCATCTGTGTATAAGAGCCTACCTGGTGAGAACTTGTGAATGGGTATTATTTATGTACCAAAACTCAAAATGTAGTAACCCTCTCCATACATCCATTGCAATGGTGTATTCGCAAAACCACATAGTTCTATCAGGGTTTTGTTAAAAGTCAAGGATAAAGTCTTGTCTTGAATGTGCTTAGGCTATGTGCATACCAAAAGGGTGAATAATATGGCTATGTGCATGAGCCCTCACTGTGAAAGGGTTGGAAAAGTTTGACCTATGGGTGGAAAACAATATACATTAGCGTATTGTTGCCCGAACCTGTGAACGATCTAACCTTGTATGGGAAGCTCTCAACTCTCATGATGTCTGGGTGAGAATGGTTGGGCAAATATAATTTTTTGTCTGATCCTTTTGTTCTCCTGGGAGAGAATGCGTCTGGCAGCGGCTTCCTCCTCACACCCCATTCACAATACATACACGCTTGGCCCAAACTGTATGGGGGAGTTGGTCAACTGCTATTGAAAGTTTTTATAGGCACCGTTACAGTTAATCTTATTAACCTGTAAAAATATTTAGAAGGTACATCCTTTGTGTGGCCGAAATGGAAATCATTGTAGGAAATCTACAGCTTGTTTGGGGTTTGTTTTCCTTCCTTGCAGCTAAAAATGCCAATATATGTTAGACCACCTGCACAGGGCCGCTGTGCCCGTGAGGAATGAGAATGTTTTGGCATGTTGAAATCCAGTGCCCAACCCTTAGTTCCCGACATCTCCCAATTGGGGGAGAATTGGAGGACAACCCAGTACCCAGTTGATGGTCTGCCAAAGTCAGTGGATTTAACCAGCATTTGTTTGTCTTGTATGGGCACCTATATTCCGAGTGGCTAAACTTGGAGGTGACAGTTAAGTAACTACACCATTTCTGTTCTACAGGAGGCACATGAAGCATTCAATGAGTGGTTCAAGCATATCAATTCTCCACCGCAGAAACCAGGACTAGTTGAACATGCTTCTTTCACAGAGAAAGTGGCTTTTGAGCACAAGGAAAAGAAGTATGAGGCAAGTATTGCCTGCCGTGCAGATTGTGTAGAAAGTAAAGTTCATCACCTTGAGAGAAAACAGTGTTGATAGTAAAATATGAGCATCCACATGGTGAGACTTATTAGCAATAACCTAGATTTCTTTTTTTAGATGGAGTATAGTACCTGGAATAATCATCTGGATATGCTAACAGTTGATGTCAAAGAGAAAATTTACAATGTTTTGCTGTTTGTTGATGGAGGCTGGATGGTGGACGTAAGAGATGTAAGTCATCCCTCTTGCACTCAAATGTCGGGATATGTGTGAAATTTGTGTCCATAATATCATCATGTTTATGGATAGATGAGTAGTACATGAAAATTACAAGATCAGCTTTACAGACACTCAACATCCCACTTGTTCATCTCGTCACAGATGTGGATGTTTCTATGAATTAAATTCTCTGTATTTTACGCTGACACTTTTCAAGTCATGGCCTCATTTATCTAAAGCCAGAAAGAAATGCAAACACTGAGGGGGCACGTGTGAGCATTACTACTGTGAAGGGGCAAATTTCTGGGCATTTTTTCTGTGAAGAGGCATATCTGGGCATTTTTACTGTAGAGGGGGGCATCTGGGTGTTTTTACCATGAAGGGGGCACATGTGAGCATTACCCCTGTAAAGGGGGCACATGTGAGCATTACCCCTGTAAAGGGGGCACATGTGAGCATTAGCCCTGTAAAGGGAGCACATGTGAGCATTACCCCTGTAAAGGGCCGACTCTCTCTACTGCCAGCCATAGCACAGACCACCCCTATCAGTGTCACAATTCCAACCAAGACCAATGAACAACACTCATGTCTTGGCCTTCCGAAACAACAAGGAGGGGTTCGCTTCTTACCCCTCAAAGGCATCTACTGCTGGACCCCCTGCCACATGGACACCACTAGCCCTTTAGGATATACAGTCAGGTCCATCAATATTGGGACATCGACACAATTAAAAAATTTTTGGCTCTATATACACCACCACAATAGATTTGAAATGAAACGAACAAGATGTGCTTTAACTGCAGACTGTCAGCTTTAGTTTGAGGGTATTAACATCCAAATCAGGTGAACGGTGTAGGAATTACAACAATTTGCATATGTGCCTCCCACTTGTTAAGGGGCCAAAAGTAATGGGACAGAATAATAATCATAAATGAAACTTTCACTGGTGATGCTCTGCCAAGCCTCTACTGCAACTGTCTTCAGTTCCTGCTTGTTCTTGGGGCATTTTCCCTTCCGTTTTGTCTTCAGCAAGTGAAATGCATGCTCAATCGGATTCAGGTCAGATGATTGACTTGGCCATTGCATAACATTCCACTTCTTTCCCTTAAAAAACTCTTTGGTTGCTTTTGCAGTATGCTTTGGGTCATTGTCCATCTGCACTGTGAAGCACCATCCAATGGGTTCTGAAGCATTTGGCTGAATATGAGCTGATAATATTGCCCGAAACACTTCAGAATTCATCCTGCTGCTTTTGTCAGCAGTCACATCATCAATAAATACAAGAGAACCAGTTCCATTGGCAGCCATACATGCCCACGCCATGACACTACCACCACCATGCTTCACTGATGAGGTGGTATGCTTAGGATCATGAGCAGTTCCTTTCCTTCTACATACTCTTCTCTTCCCATCTCTCTGGTACAAGTTGATATTGGTCTCATCTGTCCATAGGATGATGTTCCAGAACTGTGAAGGCTTTTTTGAATGTCGTTTGGCAAACTCTAATCTGGCCTTCCTGTTTTTTGAGGTTCACCAATGGTTTACATCTTGTGGTGAACCCTCTGTATTCAGTCTTCTCTTGATTGTTGACTGTGACACACATACACCTACCTTCTGGAGAGTGTTTTTGATCTGGCCAACTGTTGTGAAGGGTGTTTTCTTCACCAGGGAAAGAATTCTTCGGTCATCCACCACAGTTGTTTTCCGTGGTCTTCCGGGTCTTTCGGTGTTGCTGCGCTCACCGGTGCGTTCCTTCTTTTTAAGAACGTTCCAAACAGTTGTTTTGGCTACGCCTAATGTTTTTGCCATCTCTGATGGGTTTGTTTTTTCAGCCTAATGATGGCTTGCTTCACTGATAGTGACAGCTCTTTGGATCTCATCTTGAGAGTTGACAGCAACAGATTCCAAATGCAAATAGCACACTTGAAATTAACTCTGCACCTTCTATCTGCTCATTGTAATTGGGATAATGAGGGAATAACATACACCTGGCCATGGAACAGCTGAGAAGCCAATTGTCCCATTACTTTTGGTCCCTTAACAAGTGGGAGGCACATATGCAAACTGTTGTAATTCCTACACCGTTCACCTGATTTGGATGTAAATACCCTCAAATTAAATCTGACAGTCTGCAGTTAGAGCACATCTTGTTCAGTTCATTTCAAATCCATTGTGATGGTGTATGGAGCCAAACATTTTACAATTGGGTCGATGTCCCAATATTTATGGACCTGACTGTTTACCAACTCTCCTCACTAAGGTACCAGCCACACTTATAGGGGACAGTTCTCCTGAAACCACACTGCTCACACAGACCGCACGTAGCGGTGCACACATCCAGACAGAGCACTGCCGTTACAAACAACTACTGGGCCACAGAAATGACAGGAACTTATTGCACTTAAATTCGTTCCGTGAGTTGCCTTGATGTTTAGAATGGAGATTCAGAACTGCGCCACAGCAGCCGCGTGTCACTTCTCCTCCTTCCACTGTGCGCAAGCTCTGCCTCCGGTCATTGCACGGACCGCATGACACGGCTTCGCAGGCCAAATGTGGCCCGCAGGCCGTAGGTTGGGCATCACTGATCTAAAGTAAGAGTACATCCGCATGAAATTTTAGTGCTTGCGCATTTAAGTGATTAGATATTTATTACAAGACCGTGCATAAAAGTATCCATAAATAATTATTCTACATGATTTTGTGTGTATATTAAAATGCTGTAATTTAACCTAGGATGTGGAAGAAGATGCTGAGCGTAAACACCAGATGGAACTGCTCCGGAGTCTCTGTTTGCCCACAATGTGTTTTTTGCTGCACACAGTACTACATAATACAGAACAATACCAGGATTGCCTCCGCCTGGCTGATGTAATCTCATCTGAAAATCAGAAGCTATATAAGGTAAGTTGTGCCAGTCATTAACGGTTAGGCCTCACATTGCAGGTTTGGCCAGCATCAGTATGTTGAATCCAAAATCAGGAGCGGTTGCAAACAAAAGTATGAATGTGTCCCTTAGGGCCTATTCACATAACTGAATATTTCTGTCTGCATCTGTTCCACAATTTTGCGGATCGGATGTGGACCAATTCATTTCAACAGGGGCCGCAAAAGATGCGGACAGCACACAGTGTGCTGTCCATAGCCATATGCCTGTTCCGTGGCCCTGCAAAAAAAAGATAGAAAATGTCTAGTTCTTGCCCATATTTGTGGACAAGAATAGGTATTTCTATCATGGAGGAGGATGTTCCATTCTACAGAAGGCACACGGCCAGTGCGGATCCACAAAAACTTGTACGGTCGTGTGAATGAGCCCTTGTGTTTGCCCTGGGTTCAGCATCTTCTCCTGGTTCTGGCTTTCAAATAGCGATGCAGAATGTTGGCCAGATCTGTAATGTGTGAATGAGGCCTACCTCTAGCAAATATTTTGTTTAAAAGGTGACTCTACTTGGAATATGCACACATTATACATTCTAGATTGTCTATGTATACCTTTTTCTTTGCCTCTACAGGTGTTCTCCAAGACAGAACTAAAGAAACTATTGCGAAAACTAAGAGAATCATCGCTAATGTTGTTGGATTTACAGCTTGATCCTTTGGGTTATGAAAATCAACCCTGAAGTCACTTCAGAAACTGGTTATCTGGTATCCTAATAGTTTGTAATTTTTTTGTACTAAAAACAATAAATATAATTTTCTTTGTACTTGGTATTCCATACACGTTTCTCAAACATATGCAACTTGGCAAAAATATTAGAAAGTCTAATCACAGTTTAGATTACAGGTTGAATTAAATTAACCCTTTAGAATCAAATTGGCTTCTCACGAGATATATATGACATATAGGCATCTCATTCAGTAGCTATATAAATGTCATATATATCTCCTGAGAAGCCAATTTGATTCTAAAGGGTTAATTTAATTCAACCTGTAATCTAAACTGTCTCATCTGTCCCTTCTCTTATCTCTCTGCTCCTGTCTGTCCCTTAATCTTATCACTGCTGCAGCCGAGAGCCGACAGCCTCTACCTGTTCTACAGTCTGACTCACGGCTCTTTCAACTCAATGAATCGAATGAGTCACTAACGGAGTCGGATCTTTAGATTCTTGTGACTCATTAGATTCATTTAGACTCCCTGTACAGACGGCTCAGAGGACTCGAGTCAGAGCTGCAGTGTGCTGTGCTTGCCCCGCCCCCTCAGCTCTGGTCGGTGATTGGTTGGTGGGCGGGGAGGGGCTGGCAGAAGCAGCTCTTCCACTCTAAGATCATATTACTGACTCCTCCCAGTCCCTCCCTCAGGCTCTTGCTGCCAGCGTGAGGTCTCTGTCTGCTGGGACTGAGAAGAGCCGTTTCAAACGGATCGGATCATTCAAATGAATCGACTCCTCCGGTTCACTGAACTGAATCGATTCAAATGAACGATTCGTTCATGAACCGGACATCACTACTGCCAAGCCACACCAGCAACTTGGCCGCTTCCGCCTCCACGTTCTCATGCCATTGGTCCTGCAACAATATCCGCCTCTGCCTCCACTGCAGGGACAATTCACAGTGCCCCTCCAGCATACCACATGTGCAGGGCACGATGGTGTCACTGTTCTGCACCTAGTTTGCCTGGGCGAACTGAGTCACACAGGGGAGGAACTGCTCTGTGTCCTTCATCAAGAAATCGAATCCTGGCATTCTCCACAACAACTCAAAATCAGAACCATGGTGCCCGACAACGGGAAGAACACGGTGTCGACACTGCGTCAAGGAGGGCTGAGCCATGCGCTACATAGTACATAAGGCCGAAAAAAGACATTTGTCTATCCAGTTCGGCCTGTCATCCTGCAAGTTGATCCAGAGGAAGGCAAAAAAAAACTGAGGTAGAAGCCAATTTTCCCCACTTTAGGGGAATAAATTCCTTCCCGACTCCAATCAGGCAATCAGAGTAACTCCCTGGATCAACGACCCCCTCTTTAGTAGCTATAGCCTGTAATATTATTACACTCCAGAAATACATCCAGGCTCCTCTTGAACTCTTTTAGTGAACTCACCATCACCACCTCCTCAGGCAGAGAGTTCCATAGTCTCACTGCTCTTACCGTAAAGAATCCTCTTCTATGTTTGTGTAGAAACCTTCTTTCCTCCAGACGCAGATGTCCCCTCGTCATAGTCACAGTCCTGGGGATAAATCTCTGTACTGACCCCTGATATATTTATACATTATCAGTCATTAGATCTCCCCTCAGTTGTCTTTTTTTCTAAAGTGAATAACCCTAATTTTGATAATCTTTCAGGGTACTGTAGTTGCCCCATTCCAGTTATTACTTTAGTTGCCCTCCTCTGGACCTTCTCTGCAACTGTCTGCCTTGTTCACAGGAGCCCTGAACTGTACACAGTACTCCATGTGTGGTCTGACTAGCGATTTGTGTTCAATCTGGTTGTAAAGCGGTTCCTGAAGTCTTCACCCCATCTACAAAACATGCTGAAAATGGCTAGGAAACTTTGTATGCACTTAAGCCACTCGTACACCGCAAAGCACACCCTCCTTGAACGGCATCCCCCAACACAGGCTGATATGCAACGTTTCCACCCTCCATATGTTGGACCGATAATATGAACAGAGACAGGCAATAAACCATTTCTTGATGATACAGGCAGACAGAGGTACTCCCCTGTGTAACTTCGATGTTAACCAGTGGCAGCTCATGTGTGACATCTGTCGTTTGCTTGGGCCCTTTGAGGAGCCCACTTTATTTGTCATTCGCCCGGACTGCGGGATGAACATCATTCCACTGATTCATGGAGGAGGACATTTGAACACAAGCAATGTGTAGCGAAATGGGTGGTTTTTCAATACAGGTGACAGTAGGGGGAGGAGCAGGACCAGCCAGAGGAGCAACAGGGCGATGAGGAAGACTAGGCAGAGGACCCAGACACACTGCGACAGTATGCAGTGGAGATGGAGGCAGGGAGTCCCTCCAAGTCACTTGCGCAAATGGTCTGATGCATGCTCACTTGCTTGCGTAGTCGCAGCCAAATTGTCACTATTCGACAGAGGGATGACTACTGACTCTCCACCATGTTAGACCCTCGCTACCGGTCGAAAATGGTGTCCTTTTTTACACCCGCTGAGTTGGAGGACAAGCTGAACTACTATCGAGACATCCTATGTAGTCAGTTGGCCGCTGCCTATGTGCACCATCGCCCATCCTCACGCAGGTCTGACCGGGAGGGCCCTCTGTGCTCACGTTCCACTGCCATGGCTGCTGGGGGTGGGGGGCAGGAGCAGTACCAGCTCCATCAGCAGCAACTTAAGTCTAGAGTTGCTGATGAGCAGTTTTCTTCACCCGCCTACTAAAGGAACTACTCACCAGCAGCAGCTAAACATAGAGCAGAACCTGAACCAGGTTGTGGCATACTTGGAGTGTACCCTGCCACCCCACATCGAAGATGCCCTGGACTACTGGGCAGCCAAACTCTATTTGTGGCCGCAACTGGCCTAGTTTGCCCTGGACAAGATTTCCTGCCCGGCCAGCAGTGTGGCATCAGAGCGGGTGGTTAGTGCGGCAAGGGCCATAGTTACCCTAAGGAGAACTCGCCTGTCCACCCAAAATGTTGAGAAACTGACCTTTTGTGAAGATGAATCAGTCGTGGATCAGCCAGGATTTTTAAACACCAGTGCCTGATGCATCAGACTAGATCATCCATGGTGCCACACCTACACTTTGACAAGAGATTTGTTTATTCTGGCTACCTGCTTCAGCTACTATTCTGATGCTGGCAGGTGCTCCTTCAGCCACCCACCATCTTCAGCTGCTACTGGTATTGCGCCCCCCCCCCCCACCCCCACTATGTCACTGGGCCACTCTGTGGTCTCCTCACCACTGTCATGGCCATAAATGTTGGCACCTCTGAAATTTTTCAAGAAAATGAAGTATTTCTCACAGAAAAGTATTGCAGTAACACATGTTTTGCTATACACGTTTATTCCCTTTTGTGTGTATTGGAACAAAAACAAAAAACGGAGTAAAAAAAAAAAAAAGCAAATTGGACATAATGTCACAACAAACTCCAAAAATGGGCTGGACAAAATTATTGGCACCTTTTTAATATTTGGTTGCACACCCTTTTGGAAAAAATAACTGAAACCAGTCGCTTCCTATAACCATCAATAAGCTTCTGACACCTTTCACCCGGAATTTTGGACCACTTTTCCTTAGCAAACTGTTCCAGGTCTCTTATTGGAAGGGAGCCTTTTCCCAACAGCAATTTTAAGATCTCTCCACAGGTGTTCAATGGGATTTAGATCTGGACTCATTGCTGGCCACTTCAGAGCTCTCCAGCGCTTTGTTGCCATCCATTTCTAGGTGCTTTTTGACATATGTTTGGGGTCATTGTCCTGCTGAAAGACCCAAGATATCGTACGCAAACCCAGCTTTCTGACCCTGGGCTCTACAGTGAGACCCAAAACAACAATGAACCTCGACCATATTTCACTGTAGGTACTGTGTTTCTTTGTAGGCCTCATTCTGTTTTCAGTAAACAGAATGATGTGCCACAAGATGTTTTCCCATAAGGATTTTGGCTTAGTTAAGTTCATTTTTGCAAACTGTAGTCTTGCTTTGTTATGTCTCTGTGTCAGCAGTGGGGTCTTCCTGGGTCTCCTGCCATACCGTTTCATTTAAATGTTGACGGCTAGTTCGCACTGACACTGATGCTCCCTGAGCCTGCAGGACAGCTTGAATATCTTTGGAACTTGTTTGGGGCTGCTTATCCACTATCCGGACTATCCTGCGTTGACACCTTTCATCAATTTTTCTCCTCCGTCCATGCCCAGGGAGATTAGCTACAGTGCCATGGGTTGCAAACTTCTTGATAATGTTGCGCACTGTGGACAAAGGCAAATCTAGATATCTGGAGATTGTTAATATTTTGGTTCTCAAGTCCTCTTCTCCTCTTTCTGTTGTCCATGCTTAGTGTGGCGCGCACACACAATGCAAAGACTAAGTGAACTTCTCTCCTTTTTATCTGCTTTTATGTGTGATTTTTATATTGTCCACACCTGTTACTTGCCCGAGGTGAGTTTAAAGGAGCATCACATGCTTGAAACAATCTTATTTATCCACAATTTTGAACGGGTGGCAATTTCGTCCGGATTATTTTTGGAGTTTGGTGTGACATTATGTCCAATTTGCTTTTTTTCCTTCCTTTTTTGGTTTTGTTCCAATACACACAAAGGGAATAAACATGTCTATAGCAAAACATGTGTTACTGCAATACTTTTCTGTGAGAAATACTTCATTTTAAAAAAAAAATTCAGGGGTGCCAACATTTATGGCCATGACTGTATGTCACTGGGACTCTCTGTGGTCTCCTCATGCTGCTGCCACCTCACCGGGCCACTCTGTAGTCTCCTCATGCTGCTGCCACCTCACCGGGCCACTCTGTGGATTTTTCATGCTGTTCTTACTTCATGACTGGGCCACTATTTTTTGCCTGGTTGACATAATTTATTTGACCCTTCTTCTGAATCTGTCAAAAGGACCCACCTGTAAAATCTTTTTCTCGTCTTTTCCATTGGGGGACACAGACCATGGGTATAGCCTAGGTCATTACTAGGAGGATACACTATGCAAATAGAAAAAGAAAGCTCCTCCTCCCTGGGCTCTACCCCCCCATGTTCCACTGGGAGGACCCCAGTGCGTGCAAAAGCAGTAGGAGGAGGAGACCAAAGCCATAGAGACCAGAACAACTGAATACCTCCATCGGACCGAAAACCTTCAGGACCCGAAGAACTAAACCAACCCTTCCTACAACAGGTAAGAATGGGAGGGAGCTGTGTCCCCCAATGGAAAAGACGAGAAAAAGATTTTACAGGTGAGTTTCACAAAAAATCTCCTTTTCTCGCACATTCCATTGGGGGACACAGACCATGGGACGTCCTAGAGCAGTCCTTGGGGTGGGAAAAACCGGCACCTCCAGGAGAAAACGCCCAGCGGTCAAACAGGAACCACCGCCTGCAATACCTTGCACCCCAGGACAGCATCAGCCGATGCCAAAGAGTGCAACTGGTAAAACTTTGTAAAGGTATGCAAGGAAAACCAGGTGGCCGCCTTACAAAGTTGAGATGCCGAGGTGCGATTATGCCTAGCCCAGGAGGCCCCCACCACCCTGGTGGAGTGCGCGGTAACCCCGGCTGGGGGAACCCTGCCACGGGCACGATAAGCCGTGGCAATAGCCGACCGAATCCATCGGGCTACCGAGACCTTGGAAGCCGCCAGATCTTTACGAGGCCCTTCTGGAATCACGAAAAGGGAATCCGTACGGCGGAAAGAGGCAGTCACTGACAGGTACACACGCAGAGCCCGGACAATGTCCAGGGAATGGAGAGCGCGCTCCTTTCGGTTCGCCGGAGATGGACAAAAAGAGGGCAGGACTATATCTTCATTAAGGTGGAAAACGGAGACCACCTTGGGCAAAAATGAAGGGACTGGGCGCAGCACCGCCTTATCCTGATGGAAGACCAAAAAGGGCTCCCTACAGGAAAGCGCGGCCAGCTCCGATACCCTCCTGATCGAGGTGATCGCCACCAAAAAGACCACCTTCCAGGTGAGAAGATTCAAAGAAACCTCCCTCAAAGGTTCAAAGGGAGCCACTTGGAGGGAAGACAGAACCAAGTTCAAGTCCCAGGGGGGCAGGGGAGGAACATACGGAGGGACCGAATGCGCCACCCCTTGTAGGAAGGTCCTCACTGGACCGAGCAGAGCCAGGGATCGCTGAAAGAAAATGGCCAGAGCAGAGACCTGACCCTTCAGAAAGCTCAACGACATTCCCATCTCAAGACCCGACTGGAGAAAGGAGAGGACCACCGGAACCGAGAAACTAAGGGGAAAAACGCCCAGTTTCTCACAAAAGGCAAGAAAGGCCTTCCAGGTACGATAGTATATCCGGGATGAAACTGGTTTTCTGGCCTTGATCATGGTTTTCACCACAGAGTCCGAGAAGCCCCTCTTTTTCATGATGGCGGTCTCAACAGCCACGCCGTTAAACGCAGTGACCGTAAATTCTGGTGGAAGAGCGGTCCTTGAGACAGTAGCTCCTCCCTGAGAGGAAGATGCCAGCATCCGAGTAACGTCCGAGAACCCGGCGTGGCGTGGCCAATCGTGGGCGATGAGAATGGTCGGAATCCCTTCCAATGTGTCTTGCGACGGACCTTCGGTAGTAGAGGCAGAAATACATAAAGGAGAGGGAAGCCTCGCTACGGAGACACCAGCGCGTACGCCCCCGGGTCGCGAGCACGGGCCAGAAACGTGGGAACCTTGTTGTTGAGCCTGGGCGCCATCAGGTCGACATCCGGGCGGCCCCACCGGCGACAGATGTCCTCGAAAACTTCCGGATTTAAGGACCACTCTCCTGGATCCACCGTGTTGCGGCTGAGAAACTCCGCCTTCCAATTGTCGAGCCCCGGGATGTACACTGCCGACAGTACTGGAACATGAGTCTCCGCCCACTGGAGGATCCTCTCCGCCTCCTGCATCATCGTCCGGCTGCGGGTCCCGCCCTGCTGGTTGACTTAAGCCACGGCAGTGGCATTGTCCGACTGGACCCTTACCGGGAGACCTGCCAGGAGATGAGTCCAGTGCGAAAGGGAGAGGTAAATTGCTCTGAGCTCCAGCACGTTGATCGGAAGGCGGGCCTCCGCCGCCGACCAAAGCCCCTGCACCGTCCGGGTCTGTAGAACACCATCCCAACCTAGGAGGCTGGCGTCGGTGGTGACGTCTGTCCAGGAGATCGGAAGAAAGGACCTCCCTGAAATCAAATTTTGGGGGGAAAGCCACCACAAGAGGTCCGCCCGAACCCGAGGAGATGATAAAAGGTTGGATGGTTCTCCAATTGTATGGCGTGGGTATCAGGAGATGGTTCCCAAACCAGATATATGCAATATAAGAAGACTCCTGTATTCCACTTGAATTTTAGTGCAAAGCTTTTATTTAGTGCGGTTCCAGTCAAAACGTTTTCGGCTGTGAAGCCTTCTTCAGTGCAACCGGATTGTGTCCGCAATAGGTCCAAGGGAAGCTTTGGATAGGGCAATTCCTCGGTGGTCAGCAGGAACACTGCTGTCTGCATGGGCTCTGTGTCCCTTTCTGGCGTGCGGTCCGGGAGGCTGAGGCCTGTAATCCGGAATGCCAGACTGAGGAGGCAGACTGACTCGAGAGGCCAGACCGTGCGACGTCCTGTCCCAAAAGGACAGAATCGCCTGCTGTAGAGGCCGAGTGTGAAACTGGGTAAAGGGGACGGCTTCGAAGGAGGTCACCATCAGCCCCAGAACCCTCATGCACTCCCGGATGGAGAGTCGTCGAGAGCGCAGTAGGAGAGATACAGACTCCTGAATTCGAGAGGACTTGGAACTCGGCAGGAATATCAGAGCTGCCGTGGTGTCCAGAACCATCCCTAGGAAGGTCAACCTCTGTGATGGGAGAAGAGATGACTTCTGGACATTGATCAGCCAGCCGAACTGCTCCAAAGTCTGAACAGTGATCCGGACGCTGTCCCTGGCCAGGGGAAGGGAGGAAGCCTTTATCAGTATGTCATCCAGGTAGGGCAACAGAGATATGCCCCTGGTACGGAGGAGCGCCAAGATCTTCGTGAATACCCGAGGGGCCGTAGCCAGCCCAAAGGGCAGGGCGACAAACTGGTAATGCTGCCCGCCGACAGCAAAGCGCAGAAACCTGTGGTGAGATTCTGCTATAGGGACATGCAAATAGGCGTCTTGGATGTCCACCGACGCGAGGAATTCCCCTGGAAGAAGAGAAGCGATAACTGATCGGAGGGACTCCCTCCGGACCCGCAGAGACCTGTTTAACAGCTTCTGATCTAGAACAGGACGCACCGATCCCTCCTTCTTTGGCACCACGAATAGGTTGGAGTAGAAACCTGCGCCTTGCTCCTCCAAGGGGACTGGGATAATCACTCCCCTGTCCAAAAGGGAAGACACCGCCTGCAAAAGAGCCGAAGCCCGAACCGGATCCCCCGGAACCCAAGAAGAGAACAAACGCTCCGGAGGCCTGGAAGCGAATTCTATTTTGGAACCAGATGTTACAATTTCCAGGGCCCAGGTGTCCTGGATATGATCTCTCCAAACCTGTTGAGAGGAGAGCAATCGGCCCCCCACTGTAAGAGGTGGGGGCGCCCCTTCAGGCGGAAGACTGCTTGGGAGCAGCAGGGCGGGCTGACTGTGGCCACGGGCGCCAGGAAGGCTGGGGCTTAAAGGCAGGTTTCTTATGGGAGTCCTGAGAGCCACCCGGGAAGGGGGCCGCCACAGATCTGGAAGAGGAGAAGCGACGAAAGGACTGGTTCCTAGAACCGGAGCACCGACCTCCAAAGGTGCGCTTGGATCTAGATTGGGGCAGGTTGGTACTCTTGCCCCCCGTCGCGTCAGAGATGATCTTGTCCAGCTTAGCACCAAAAAGCCTGGAACCCGAAAAGGGGAGGTTAGTGAGGGAACGCTTAGAGGAAGCGTCAGTGTCCCAAACCTTCAACCAGACTTCTCTACGCTGTGTGACCGAAAGGGCCGAGATACGCGCAAAGAGAATGCTAACATCAAAGGAAACTTCGCAGAGAAACTTCGTCGCCTGCGACATCTGGAGGACAAAATTCCAGGTGTCCACAGAGGCATCCTGCTCCGCCAGGTCCTGATGGTGGCGCTGCAACCATACGGAAAGCGCTCTGGATTCCCAGGCCGAGGCGAAAGCGGGCCACAGGCCGGTGCCTGCCAGAGTGAAGATGGCTTTGGACAGAGAATCCAAACGCCTGTCCACTGCATCCCGTAGAGACGAACCGTCCAAGACAGGAATGGCCGTATTCTTAGCTAATCTGGCCACTGGCGGGTCAACCTTAGGAGGAGAAGACCACTGCTGCACATTTTCTGCAGGAAATGGATAAAGAGTATCCATACATTTCGTAGCAGAAAAGAACAATGATTCGGGCGGTCCCAGGCCTTAGAGAGGACCTTGTCGAACTCGCCATGTATGGGGAATACAACCGTTTGAGGTTTCCTCGAGTGGAAAAGTCCCTCTTTTCCACTCGAGGAAACCTCAAACGATATTCCTGGCTACCAGCGGAAGGAGATTCCCCCTGGATATCGAAAGTATCCCGGACCGCCGCCACCAAGTCTGTCACCATAGTGGACAGCTTGGGCGAGGGCTCCAGCTCTGTGACCTCGTCAGAACTGGATCTCTCCCCTTCCGATCTATGATCTCTGCGAGGAGGGGAAGTGTCTGAACGGGCCTCTAGGCGAGGAGGGGTAGCAGAATCATCCGAGGGAGGATGCTGCTGTGTACGCTGCCTCTTAGTGGTTGAGGGTCCTCTGTGGGAACCGGTATGGTGGTAGCCGCAGGATCCGTAGACGCCATGCGTTCCATGAAGGCCATGGTGGCCCGAGAGAATTGGGCTAAGTCAGCGGACGCCCTAGAAATGGTAAAAAGGCCCAAGCGGGTTCCGCGGGCGGAGGGAGGACTGGGCTGAGTGGGAGGAGAGGATGATCCTGTCCAAAGGCAAGAGTCACAGGACCCAGAGACCGAAAGTGGCAAGCCGCAAACTTAAATAGCCCCAGTAAGCCGGGAAGTTACCGCTTATGTAGCGATGCCCCAGACAGGTATCCTCTCCCCCTACAAACCCCCCCCCCCCAAGCGGCCCTAGCGTCACACCGGGAAACAGGAGAGGCAGTGTACTTATCTGCGTCCTGTAGTCTTCGCCCTCAAATCCACACCAGTGGTGGTCACCTCAGTCAGCTGGCACAAGGAGTGGCAGTGATCTGGAGGAGGGCAGGAAGGTGACCCGCGAATCTGGTAGGCCGCCGGAGCTACAGATAGAGCCC
This sequence comes from Bufo bufo, assembly GCF_905171765.1. NCBI lineage: Eukaryota > Metazoa > Chordata > Amphibia > Anura > Bufonidae > Bufo > Bufo bufo. The sequence goes on from NC_053389.1 coordinate 478,585,209, forward strand.
GGTTCCACTTAACTTCTGGAGGAGGGTGGGAGGTAGTTGGGGACGTCAATTCGACCCCGGCGCTTGCTCCACCAAGAGACCAGGGAAGCAGAATTGCAACCCTGCGTCCACTGCAGAAAAAAATTAACGGGAGTAGAGGATGTCATCCTCCTTATCCGACACTAAGCAAGAACTGGGGTCCTCCCGGTGGAACATGGGGGTATAGGCCAGGGAGGAGGCGCTTTCTTTTTCTATTTGCATAGTGTCTCCTCCTAGTAATGACCTAGGCTATACCCATGGTCTGTGTCCCCCAATGGCATGTGCGAGAAATGAGACGCACAACGGATCCTGTCGATGTAGCAGCTTTATGACATGGTCCCTATTTTGCATCAGAATTGGCTTATGATTTGGTAGCCAAAAGCAGGAGTGGGTAGAAAACATGCAAAGATTCCATTCATGTGTCATCTGTTTTGGATCCACTCCTGTATTTTTTTTTCTGTTTTAGCAATACTGATGGATTGCTGACCGAGTGAAGGCAGATGGCTCAACAGACAGGATCAGATATGTTTTTGTGTTTTGGGGGGGGGGGGGGGGTTATTGTTCTGACAGATGAGAGGAAGGGCAAGACGTCAACACAAACTTACTGCTGACACCCTCTCCACTCTGTCAGGGGGGCTCTACTTGTATTAAACGCTTATACAGGTTCTGTAGACATCTAGGTCAGCAGAATAAAAGGAGTGTGCTCTTTCACTCTATAGTAGGATCTTGGGCCTCTGCAGGGTTCTTTATACCTGGCGCTAACATTGACCTGTAAGGCCGAGTTCACACTTGAGTTATTTGGTCAGTTATGGACCCATAACTATAGGGGGTGCCTGCCGGGTGTGTTGCGGATCCGCAATTTGCAGGTCCACAACACACCACGGACGTGTGAATGGCCCCTCATACTGACTCAAATTATTGTTTCACTACCACAGCAGACTCCCTAAGCATGTTACTGCAGGACACAGTGTTCTTCACTCTCTGCAGCCAGGAAAAAGCTTTTTTTAATGCGATTCGGCACAAAAAAATGAATCTAATCTTTTAGGTAAATTCGGCGAACTGACCGAATCAAAATTTTTAGAAATTTGCTCATCTCTAGTTGAGGCATTAACGGAGTGAATTTTACTCACAGTGGGAGTCTTGTGAGATCACATGCTAAACTTCTTACGCAGCCAAGCCATGTCTGGACATTCAGAGCTAGGACTAAGGTTAGGTCTACACGACAACAAGAGGTTGTGCGACAGATGGGGCACAACTACACTGCAACATTTGTCGCACGACAATTTTTAAAATGATAGTCTATGGTGTCGCTATGCTATTTCGAATGGATTTTTTGCAACTGTCGCAGTGCGACACCATAGACTATCATTATAAAAATTGTCGTGCGACAAAATGTCGTTGTGTAGACCGCGTAAGACTCTAGCCCAGGAGAAGCGGTGGTTGCCATCCCTCATCCCATTATGTTATTTGCATATAGCATGCCTTCAAAATAGCCAGTAGGCCATATCTTGGCAATGAAACAGATCCAAATTGAATAAAATCTGGTAATGTGCAGTTTGGAGAGTATGACCTAGTGACAAGTCTCTTTTAGGGCTCGTTCACACGACCGTATGGCTTTTCAGCGTTTTGCGGGCAGTTTTTAACGAATCCGTTTCAGTAGTGTTTCCGGTTCTGTTTTTCTGTATGGCATACGGAAATATGGAGTACATTCAGTTTTTTTTTTTTTTGCGGAACCACCGATATGAATGGTTCAGAATTGGGTGGCTGGATGAACAGGTAGGACACAGGTTTTGTGGCATTGTGTATGTACAGATCCTCAGACAAAATGCTGCAAATAATTACTTTTGGGAAATCCAGACAAGACTTAGGCTACTTTCACACTAGCGTTCGGAGCGGATCCGTCTGATGTTTCATCAGACGGATCCGCTCCGATAATGCAGACGTTCGCATCCGTTCAGAACGGATGCGTCTGCATTAAAACTTAGAAAATTTTCTAAGTGTGAAAGTTGCCTGAGCGGATCCGTTCAGACTTTACATTGAAAGTCAATGGGGAACGGATCCGCTTGAAGATTGAGCCATATTGTGTCATCTTCAAGCGGATCCGTCCCCATTGACTTACATTGTAAGTGTGGACGGATCCGCTCGCCTCCGCACGGCCAGGCGGACACCCGAACGCTGCAAGCAGCGTTCAGGTGTCCGCTCACTGAGCGGAGGCTGAACGCTGGCAGGCGGATGCATTCTCAGTGGATCCGCCTCCACTGAGAATGCATTGGGGCCAGACGGATGCGTTCGGGACCGCTCGTGAGCCCCTTCAAACGGAGCGCACGAGCGGACACCCGAACGCTAGTGTGAAAGTAGCCTAAGCTGTTACACATCAGAGCTTAGTCCTAAAGGAGCGGAGCTAAAAAGCAAGTACTGAAAAAAATCCCTAGGATATAAGCAAGGTCAGAGATATTAATGAATTTTATTTACAAAGTCACTAACAAAAAAAAAAAAAAAAAAAGACACTACAGGCATCATAGTGTCCACTCCACAACCAGTTCTGTTATATATCTTTAGACTGATCGTCTTCTTCTAGCTTCTTGATCTCATTTTTCAGGCAGTTAATGGTTTCCCGGCTTGCTTTTAACCTCTCCTTCAACTCAGAAATTTCAAAACTTGTCTTCTTCTTTGCAGTTTCTAATTTTTCTCTGTTTTTAGCTTCTAGTTCTGTGACTAAAACAGCAATCGTTCATGCATTTAGATTCCCACTCGGAGGGTTATTAATTACAGAATTACATTAAGTAAAACTTACATTCTGTTTCATGTTTATATGCTCCAAGGGTTAATTGTCGGGACGTTGTTAAAAGCTGTTGCATCATAGCTGTAGGGTCTTGGAAAATCTACCATAATTAAAAATAGGTTATTCTGCAGATACTATACTGAAAACAGACAAAACACAATGTACATATTGGGGGTGGGGAATGGGGATTTATCACATTCAGAACTCCAGAATTCAAAAGTCGCAAAATATGGCTTTTGCCTTTTTTTGTTATTTATTTTTTTAGGTTAATTCTAGTGTTGGGCGAGCATGCTCGAGTCTCCTCCCCGCATTGTTGGCTGCTACGCAGCCAATAAACGTGCAGGTAAAGTACTGCCCTCACTGTAATGCTGTAGCCATGTTGGCTGCTGGCCGGAACGCGGCATCAGGTGCTATATAGCACCTGATGACACGTGTTCGGCTCAGTATTAGTCAGGGAGAACTGGAGAGCAGAAGGGAGAGATAGTGTAGGGATCGTAATAGCAACATTTTAGTTTTTATAGACCCAAAAGTCCTTTTGAGCACTATAGTTGTAAATGGCAGCAAAATATATATTTTTAGCACAACCTGCGCTAAATAGCTTGGAATTGTTTGGCCACTGCAGACAGCCACATTATCTGTGTTACATCTCCTGTATGGCGGTCCGCACTGCTTGGTGATGCGGCCGGTGAGTGTCCTCCAGTGGTAGCGCTTCTGCACGTGTAGCCAGTGGTGTCTACCTTACATGTGACATACTTGCAAGCATATATACCATTTAATATGCTCAAGGCGAGCAGTAAGGGACGGGAAAGTGGCCGTGCTGCTGATGGTGCATGCAGAGGCCGTGGCCCTGAGCGCTGGAGAAACTGTGCCTGCTGGCAGAGCACAAGAAACACACTCATCCACGATACCTAAGCTTCATGCCCCAGTTTGCAGGGCGGCACAGGACACCACTCTCGAAGTCAGACCAGTGTAACCAGGTGGTCGGTTGGATTGCAGCAGATAATTCTTCCAGTCAGTTAAGCACCACCCTGTCTTCCACAAAGTCCAGTCTCAGTAGCCAAGAGTCTGGTTAACAGAACATCACCCAAGCCCTGACCAACTCAGTTATTGGGAAGGCCCACTTAACGACTGACACATGGACAAGTGCTTTTAGCCAAGGACGCTACATTTCCCTGACTGCACACTGGGCGAACGTTGGAGGCCGGGAGCGAGTTGTACCCTAGGATGGCACAGGTGTTACCGACGCCAAGGATTGCAGGCCCTACTTCCATCAGGGTTTCTGCCACAACCTACATTAGTGGCTGCAATCCCCCTTCTCCTCCTCTGCTTCCACCTCTGAATTATCTTGCAGCACCAGTCAGAAGCTGAAAGCAGTGTATCACTGCAGAGGGGAAGCAGTAACAGGCCGTGCTTAAGCTGATCTGCTTAGGTGACAAACAGCACACCGCAGCAGAGCTGTGGCCGGGGATAAGGGACCAAACTGAGCTGTGGCTCTCGCCAGTCAACCTAGAAACAGGCATGGTTGTGTCTGATAATGGCTGTAACTTGGTGGCAGCTTTGGAGCTCGGCAAGCTCACACACATACCATACCTAGCCCACGTGTTCAACCTAGTGGTTCAGCGGTTTCTCAAAACCTACCCCAATTTGCCCGAGCTACTGGTGAAGGAGCGCCGCGTGTGTTCCCATTTCCGCAAGTTATTGACATCTTCTGCCGGTCTGGACACGGTGCAGCAGCGATTGCAATTGCCAGCTCACCGACTGTTGTGCGACGTTAGCATGCACTGGAACTCCATGTTCCACATGTTGGCCAGGCTTTGTGAGCAGCAGAGGGCAGTAGTGAAATAACAACTGCAACATGGTCGTCGCCTTTCCAGTCAGCTTCCGTTCTTCACAAGCGAGGAGTGGGCATGGATGTCTGACCTCTGAGGTTTTACGCAACTTTGAGGAATCAACACAGATGGTGAGCGGCGATAACGTTATTATCAGAGTCACCATCACACTTCTGTGACTACTCAAACGCTCGCTGCTCACAATTAAGGCGGATGCTTTGCATGTGGAAGAGGTATAAATGGGGGAAGACCGTACACATGGTGATAGCCAGACCACCCTCAGTTTGTCTTCTCAGTGCGAATTGGAGGAGGAGGAGCAGGAGACCGTTGCCTCTGCTACAGAGGGTAGTACCCATGGAAGTTTTTTTTCCCATCTGTTCAGCGTGGATGGGTAGAAGAGGAAAAGGATGAGGAGATTGAGTCATCCTCCTGATGAGGACAGCGAAGCCTTGTCTGTTGGCACTCTGGCACACATGGCTGACTTTGTTAGGCTGACTTTCCCGTGACCCTCGCGTTGTACGCATTTTGGCCAACACCGACTGGTTCACCCTTCTCGACCCCAGCTACAAAGAGAACTTCTCATCTCTCTATACTGTGGTAGAGAGGATGTGCAAAATGGTGCAATACCAGAAGGTCCTTGTGGAAAAATTGCTCCAAAAATCTCCAGCTGACAACGCTGGCTGCAGAGTACGTAGCTCCTTGGCCAACCGAGGAGGGGAGACTAGGGCAGTGGTGGGCAAACTTTTTTGTCAACTGAGCCAAATATCACCAAAACCACGATTGAAATTTCTTTCGAGAGCCACATTTTTAAAACCTAAAATATTGCGTCAACAGTACCAGTGAGGACTATTAGGGCTCATGCACACGACCGTGTGCCCGCCGTTTCCATATTGCAGGCCGCATACGGCAGGTCTGCAATACACGGGCACTGGCCATGTGCAGCCCGCATCATGGACCCATTCACTTCAATGGGTCCAGGATCCGGGATATGAGTGCTTCCGTGGTGCTTCTGGCTGAGCCTCCGCACCGCAAAAAAGTAGCGCATGCACTACTTTTTTGCGGTGCGGAGGCACAGCCAGAAGCACCACAAAAGCACACTGTAGCACTCATATCTCGGATCCTGGACCCATTGAAGTGAATGGGTCCATGATGCGGGCTGCACACGGCCGTGTGCAGCCCGCATCATGGACCCATTCACTTTAGCATGCGGTACTTTTTTGCGGTGCGGGCAGTCGGATGCGGATCGTAAACCCCATTCAAGTGAATGGGTCCGCGATCCTCATGCAGCTGCCCCATGGTCTGTGTCCGTGCTTTGCGGACTGCTATTTGCGGTCTGCAGCACAGGAACGGCGCCCTTACATTCGTGGGCATGAGCCCAGAGTGTGTTTTTACATAGTTTTATATGTACTTTCTTTTATTTGGATCTTGATTATTATTTCATCTTTATAATTTTTTACTTTTATTAAACTTGTCTGCAGATGTGGATGTAATGTGGATGACGCACTTATGGGGGATATCTGTGGATGACGCACTTATGGGGGATATCTGTGGATGACGCACTTATGGGGGATATCTGTGGATGACGCACTTATGGGGGATATCTGTGGATGACGCACTTATGGGGGATATCTGGCATCCACAGATATCCCCATAAGTGCCTTCTAGTAAGTAAAGTAATGTATTAGTGGGGGAAAGGGAGGAGGCAGAGACACTTGCGGCGGGGCCGGTGCAGTGCCCGGTGCTGTGCACACACCGGGGGCAGCTCCTACCTTTCTGCTGCAGGACATTTTGCTCCAAGTCTCCTGAGCGGCGGCCTCTTTACCACTCCTCACATGGCCGGCAGTGGGCAGCCGAACTAGAGCGCCGCTGCCCGCCTTTCTGCTGCTGTGCGCAGCGTGACATCTCTCCCTCAGTCATGCGCCTCCTGCCCCGCCTGCTTCAATCATAAAGTGGAAGGAGCAGACAGACGGGGCAGGAGGCGCATGACGGACATTTTGCAAGCAGCTTGAGCGGCGCGATATGGCTGCGCGGCCGCCCACCCGCGCCACTTAGACGTAAGGGAACACTGACTGCAGGGGCCAGGGGGGTCCACAGGCGGCCGGGCCCGGTCGCAACTGCGACCTTTGCATGTACGCCACTGTGGGAGCCCGCACCAAAGAGCCGCATTGAAGTGGCTCGCGAGCCGCACTTTGCCGACCACTGGACTAGGGGAACACACAGCAGTTCCAACAGAGGCAGGGCAACACTCTCCAAGGGCTGGGACAGTTTTATGACACCCCACCAGCACCCTCAACCTGATGCGCGGCCTAGTGTCACAAGGAGGGAAAAATTTTGGAAGAGGGAGTACGTAGCAGACAGTGTCAGCATCCTCAGTGATCCCTGTGTGCCTTACAACTATTGGGTGTACAAGCTGATCACGTGGCACGAACTGGTGCTCTACGACTTGGAGGTGCTGGCCTGCCCCGCCGCCAGTGTTTTGTCAGAGTGGGTATTTTGTGCTGCTGGGGCATAATAATCGATAAGCGCACGCATCCGCCTGTCAACTGAAAATGCTGACACTTATAAAAATGAACAAGGCCTGGCTTACCCCTGACTTCTCTATTCCACCAGAGGAAAGCGGCTGAACATAAAGGCACTCTAAATTCCCATGCACCCCTTCCATCACTAAAAAAGGGTATATGGATCAATCTCCCTTTTGTTTTAGAGTGTCAGCTCAGCAGCGGGCCCTCACCCATAATATTTTTGAGGGTCACCAGCAGGCCCTCGCTCCTAATGTTTTAGAGGGTCAGATCAGCAGCAGGCACTCGCCCCTAATATTTTAGAGCGTCACCAGCAGGCCATCAATCATAATTTTTCAAGGGTGTGTATGATGCCCTCCTTTATGTGTACTAAATGGTGTATTGAAGTGCCTCTTCCTTGTAATTTTTGGCAGCACTTGCACTTTATATATAAGTGAATATACAGGAAACAATATTTCCTAACAATTTTTCCTTGATGCATCAGTCTGTAAAAGTGTCGTACTACTCGGATAACATCATTCCCAGCAGCGACCTGGGAGTCCAAGATGAATCCAGACATCCTCCCTATGCTGTTCCCGAAACATTTCAGTGGTGTTTCCATCAATTTCTGACCTTTTATTATGAACCAGATACCCTCCCCTCTTCAGAGCAGGTTGGTGCCTGGTTTAATGCTCGGGTTCTCCCATTGACTTCCATTGTGCTCTGTAGAGCACCCGAGCATCCCGAGGTGTTCTACTCGATCACCCGAGCACTTTGGTGCTCGACCAACACTAGTCAATGCAGCCGTGTGCATGAAGCCTTAGAGGGGTTGTCTGCTTTTTACTATTTATTACGTATCCTCCGAATAGGTCATGGATCAAACCTGCAGGGGCCTGACAGCAAGCAACCTGGCCGATCAGCTGTTTTAAGAGAAATCAACGCTCATATGAGCGCAACCTTCACTGCTCCGTTTACTTGCTCGCCACAGCAGCGAGCAGTGTAATTACAAATATGGCATCCCCATTCACTTCTATGGGACGGCTCCTTCCTATGCACTTGAACAGACGGAGCAATCCCATAAAAGTGAATGGGGACGCTATACTTGTAATTACGCCTGCCCCACCGCAATTCTGCGGCGAGTAGGTAAACAATGAAGATAAGGCAGCGCTTGTAGGAGCGCTGCTTCCTCTTTAAAACAGCCAATTGTCAGGGGTGCCAGGAGTCGGATCCCCACCGATCTGATAATGATGAACTATCCTGAGGATAGGTCATCAATATTAAAAAGCGGACAACCCCTTTAAGTGTTAGGTCTAAAGAGGAGCTACATTTAACAAACGTGCTATAAATCTGGAACAAAGTACTCTAATGCAGACTGAAGGAAAGCTGAGCCAAGTATTACCGGTTTTCACAACTGCCATATATTTACGCCCCCCCCCACCCCAGAACGCTCAGGGGGTGGCTCCTATTAACTAATGGCATGGTGCCTGTAGCCCTGTGAGTTTGAGGTCACAGACAGCCCAGTTCTGTACTGGGACAGGGAACCACCTCAACACAGCACTCATGCCAAGTACCACTTCTGAATTTAGGCGGTTGCATCGGAACCCCTGTGATGTGAGGTTCATACGTACTTCCTCTTTACTAAACCAAAAAATTTCATGTAGAGAGGCTGTGCTGACGTTATAGGAGGAAGATCCAATAAATCTAAAATAGCATTTCTTTTTGATGCAAATATACATGTCTGACATCTCTATGCATGGAAAAATTTGAGGATTAATTCTTGGGGTAGGTACAGTGTGGATTTGATTTATATCAAAATGATTTAAATCAGTTTTCTACATAAAGAAAGACCAATTCTTGCTGGTATAACTTATAATATGCAAGTAGATGAAGATTTAAACAACTTTTCATATTAGTTTGATTAGGTTGATTCTGCATTCATAGGTTTGTAGAAGTTAGGATTAAGGTATTTTTCTCAACTCTGTTCATGTTATAACATTTTTGCTGTGAAGAAGAGGCATGTGATCTCTGCTGAGTCAAATTCAGTTTTGAGAACTGCAAAAGTAAACCAAGCATCTGTGATAATATCTTGTAGGCAGAAAAACTGCCCAATAATCTTACAAAAACCTCTGGAAGAGCATGACATTGTGAATGGATTCATGGAATTTATTTACCAAAAGAATTACACATATAGAAACATAGAATGTGTCGTCAGATAAGAACCATTTGGCCCATCTAGTCTGCCCAATATACTGAATACTATGAATAGCCCCTGGCCCTATCTTATATGAAGGATGGCCTTATGCCTATCCCATGCATGCTTAAACTCCTTCACTGTATTTGCAGCTACCACTTCTGCAGGAAGGCTATTCCATGCATCCACTACTCTCTCAGTAAAGTAATACTTCCTGATATTACTTTTAAACCTTTGCCCCTCTAATTTAAAACTATGTCCTCTTGTAGCAGTTTTTCTTCTTTTAAATCTTCTCTCCTCTTTTACCTTGTTGATTCCCTTTATGTATTTAGCAGTTTCTCTCATCTCCCCTCTGTCTCGTCTTTCTTCCAAGCTATACATGTTAAGGTCCTTTAATATTTCCTGGTAAGTTTTATCCTGCAATCCATGTACTAGTTTAGTAGCTCTTCTCTGAACTCTCTCCAAAGTATCAATATCCTTCTTGAGATATGGTCTCCAGTACTGAGCACAATACTCCAAATGAGGTCTCACTAGTGCTCTGTAGAGCGGCATGAGCACCTCCCTCTTTCTACTGGTAATTCCTCTTGCTATACACCCAAGCATTCTGCTAGCATTTCCTGCTGCTCTATGACATTGTCTGCCTACCTTTAAGTCTTCTGAAATAATGACCCCCTAAATCCCTTTCCTCAGATACTGAGGTTAGGACTGTATCACTGATTTTATATTCTGCTCTTGGGTTTTTATGCCCCAGGTGCATTATCTTGCACTTAACATTAAATTTTAGTTGCCAGATTTTTAACCATTCCTCTAGTTTTCCTAAATCCTTTTCCATTTGGTGTATCCCTCCAGGAACATCAACCCTGTTACAAATCTTTGTGTCATCCGCAAAAAGACACACCGTACCATCGAGGCCTTCTGCAATTTCACTGATAAAGATATTAAACAATATGGGTCCCAGAACAGATCCCTGAGGTACCCCACTGGTAACAAGACCATGGTCTAAATATACTCCATTGACTACAACCCTCTGTTGTCTGTCCCTCAGCCACTGCCTAATCCATTCAACAATATGGGAGTCTACGTACAGCCTTATTCTACATAATTAAAAAACTAATCTTTATTTCATGATGGAATAACCTTTGGATGGTAATATATTTTCTTCAAAAAGCATTTTATATAAAAAAAAATCCGATTAAAATCAAAATAAATCAGTTTTTTTTTATTATTTTTTAAAAATCATTGATTTTTATCCACCCTGGGTAGGTATTTATTGAACAAACTATGTTAACACATGAGGAAAAAACTATCCCCCCCCCCATTATTACCTATTTTCTATTCCATTCCAATCAAGGCCTCCTTCAAATGTATAGCATCCGGATTGAAACCAGGACATGTTCTATAAATTGGCAGATTGGCTATATGGGTCAGTATGCTATCTAACAAAAATAAATAAATGGTTGTGTGTAAAGCCTAAGGAAGGGCACCTAAAGGCAGGAGGCTGTATAGCAGTACGGGTACTCCAGTGTGGTTCTGTACAGTTCTCCATCCAAGTGTCTTGTGTACAGAGCTATTCTTCCTTATGGACCTGATTGAACATGCCACATGTAAAATCTGCAGTACATGCCCCCACACACCTATGAGCGCAAGTTGTGCTCAGTGTGCTTCTTTGCTAGACAGATGTCCACAGCATACTGAAAGTGGATATCAACCTAGAGCAAATTATTTAAGTTAACAGGTTTCTTACCATTTCATCATAAAACTCAGAAACAACAGTCTTCTTCCCCAGCATGGCATTTGTGTCTGACTGAAATAACTTCAACAAATGGTACAAAGTGACCTACACATAGGAGGAAGATATACATACAAATTAAATAGATTATCCGGTCATAGGTAATCAATATCAGATATGCAGGGGTCAGACTCACGCCAATCATTTTATAAGAGAATGCAGAGCTTGTGTGAGCACTGCTTTCTCTTCACAGTTTGCCCGCTTGACATTGCAGTGGCGGAACACAGCGGTGCCGTTCCATTCAAGTGAATGCGATGCATCAATTTTAATTACACTGCTCGGCCACTGCAATGTCAAGCGGTGAAGAGAACACTGAGCTCACCAAAGTGCTGCATTCTCTTCAAACAGCCGATTGGTGGGGGTGCTAGGATCTGATATTGATGATTTATGCTGATAATAGGTTGTTGCCATCTGGTTAACATGGGTGCAGCAGCTAAGACCTTCAGTTGTTTTAGCTAGGAAATCCTGCAAAGGGGTCAAAAGCTTGGGATTACATGGCACCCATTCAAATTAATGAGAGATTGTGCAATATATGGTTGTAAAGAGTTACTGAATATAATACTTACAGGCCTTTCATTTGGATCAATAAAAAATATCTTTATGATTATCTCAAATTCACCCCATCCAGTCTCAGTAATTTCATAAGGAGGCTTGGTAACAACTGCAATAAAAGTAAAGAACAAAAATTACATATAATCATTTGCAAGATATCCTTTTATTAAAGGTAGGGCTCCCCAACCAGTGGCTCTGGTCCCTCCAGACGGCTCCTCAGCTGCTGGTGCTGCAAATGTTTGTGTCCCAGCATTAGGGCTCATGCATATGGCCATAAGTGTTTTGCGGTGCGCAAATCGTAGATCCGCAAAACACCAATACTGGCCGAATGCAAGCCAACATTTTTAATTTTTTTTTACTCCTGCAGAAATGTCATATCCTTGTCTATTTTTTTTGCGGGGCCCCATTGAGATGAACTGAAACGACAGCCATGTGCACGAGTCCTTACTGGAACACCTTTCTAGGGTCCATATGACTGGCATTTAATCCCTAAACTACCACCATTGTACATGAACGGAATTCGTATTTTTAAATATGGGGCCTTAAATCACTCCCTTTCCACAGTATTAAAATAAACAAAAAACAGACATCTCAAGCATCACCGCGTCACAAAATGCCCAAACTATTAAATATAAATGTCCATATTTATCCTTTATGATGAATATACAGAATAACAGAATAAAGTGGTCTTAAAAGGCAGAAAATGCACAGGTTTGAATGTGCCTTGATTTTGATCTATGGGTAACATTCAGGTGCATCTGTGCGGCATGCATCACATAAGCCAGTGATAGGTGGGACTCACAGCCTCCTCCCTCCTCCTATTGTATGTATGATTTCACGCTGGAGGTAACCGGGAGCTGTTCGCTGTGTGTCGGACTTTATGCCCCTGTAATTACCTATACGGCACAGACAGGTTAGCATTAAGTCCTGTGCCACTTTTAGAGACCTTGACGCGGTGCGCAGGCTCCAGTATGTTCTTGATATAAGAATATATTGGCAAAAGTCTCATTTTAATATCAGTGTGAGGGTTTAGCCATACAATTTTTTTTTTTTTAAATTAAGCTCTCATACGGCTATGTAAATGCAAAAATACTAAAATAATGGCTCCAGAAAAGGAGGGAGTGGAGAACGCAAAAAAACAAAAATCCTCTGGGACTCAAGGGGTTACCGTATTTTTCGCCCTATAAGACGCACTTCCCCCCCCCCCCCCCGAGAGGGAGGAGGGGCTGGGGGCCGGCATCTGTTTATGTAATGGAAGCGGGGCCCGGTGCAGTCACTGTATTCTACTACACCGGGCCCCGCTCTCTGTGGTATACGGTAATCATATCTAACTTGTGGGTATTGTTAAAGTATTCCAATCATCTTAAATCTAGCGCTGTACTACTTAAAGCTAACTTCTTGGCAGTGAGGAGGCCGGGCGGACGGACGCTCGTAGCGTAGCTCACTATGTCACTGTGCCTGAGCCACCCACTTTATGCTACGAGCTACGCTACGAGCGCCCGTTCTCCTGACTGCCAAGAAGTTAGTTGTAAGTAGTACAGAGCTAGATTTAAGATGATTGGAATACTTTAAACAATAGCCACAAGTTAGATATGATTACCGTATACTACAGTGAGCGGGGCCCGGTGTAGTAGAATAAAGTGACTGCACCGGGCCCTGCTGCCATTAGAGAAACAGATGCCGGCCCCCATTCACTACACAGGGACACTTATGGGGAGGATCTGTGGATGCTATATGTGTGCCATCCACAGATGCCCCCCATAACAGTGCCATCCACAGATGCCCCCATAACAGTGCCATCCACAGATGCCCCCAGTACGGTAGTTCAAAACCCACCAAAAGCACACCTGAAAAACCCAGGGCGTCTTATGGGGCAAAAAATACGGTAAATAGTCTTTTCTCCTTTTAACACTCTGTGCTACAATTTAATCTGTTAGAAAGTGGACTGAAGTCTACAAATGTTGGAAGCCTCTGGAGTAAGGTGTTTAAAACTGTACCTCTTAAAGGATTTCCATAGCTTTCATGCAATTTAAACTGAATTTTCTTCACATAGGCAGACATATCCTGAAAGTAAAAAAAATGCCAAATATAAATATCTGTTCAAATGGCATATTGACCATACAGATTTTACGGTGTGGGGTACGAGAATACATTCCTATTGGATCTACTTTTGGCTAAAAAAAAACTGCATAAAAAATAGTTTCTTTTTTGCAGAAAACGCTCTGTGTGAAACCACCTCAGTAATTGTGTCATATCTGGGGGTACCAATACGCAGGACAATGTGCTGCCAAAAAACTAGCATTTTTAATGCTGCATTTTAAAAAAATCAATTGTTTGTAGGGCGATCGGCAGCATGTTTACATGAGGCAATGGCTGGTCTGTGTAAAAGTTCCTAACTTTGAAGAACATGTTCTCCTGGGCTGACATCAGGAGTAAGGGTCTCTATGGTCATAGTGTGTGGAAAGATTGGTCTTTATTGTATTAGTACATATATTATACATGTAGTGATGCCCCTTCTTTGTATTACATTAGGGCTCTTTCACATCAGCGCTGTTAGAGCAAATGCATACGATCAGGATTTATGCGTGGAGAATCCACCCAGAAATCCGCAGGTGTTCGCAGGGAAATTCATGCGGACAATCCTCATCAATTGGTGCGGATTTTGCTCTCCCCATTGGAGCGAATTGAGAAAATCTAAGATAAAATAAATTGACATGCTGCAGATTTTAAAATTCGCCCCACAGGTCAAAATCTGCATTGTGTACATGAGAATTTCTGATTCTCATAGAATACAATGTGCATGACCTACGGTTCGGAATTTCCGCAGGCAAATCTGCATGCAATCCTGATTGTGTGCATTTAGAGGAGCAGAAGAAAAGAACCTTCAATGCAGATGTGATTACCGTATTCTCCGCTTTATAAGGCTCATTTCTTTCCTCCAAACGTGTATCCCGGAGGCTTGGGGAGTGGTCACTATAGTGCTGTACTCACCGCACCCTGGTCTCCTCCAGGCCTGTGCTGCACTGTCCTGACTTCATACAGCATGCAATACAACCTGATGTTGTACACGGTCAGGTCACAGTGCATCACAGGCCCGACAGAGGGCACAGGAGAGACTACTGGATCTGCAGAGTGGAGGCAAGTTCATTTATTTTATTTCTGATGGGGGTCTGATGAAGATTGGGGATTGGAGTCATTGCCATGTATGGAGCTTACTCCATATATTCCATTAATGTTAATGCCTTACATGTACAGCATTATGTGTTAAGGTAGTGATGAGGGGGCATGGACAAATTAAGGGAAATTTGCCACAACCAAGGTTACAATCCAGGATGAGCCTCTGATTCTAGATATACAAATATCTGGGAAAACATGAATCTTTTACTGGTACCTCATTACGATAAGGTTTCACATAAACGGTCCACTGGTGAGTATGCCCATCTTCTTCTCTCTTCTTACCAAAGTAACGTGCAACATTTCCATAGACGATAGGTTTCACTATTGTAATTCCCTATATACAGCAAAAATGGAGGAAAACGAAGGTTAGATGTTCCCATTTACGTTGACATTTCCAGAACAGTACAGGACAGCAGATCTGTGGTCGGGCAGAAGTTTAGGCAAGACCAGCCATGGTCAGTCCAGGAAATGTGGACTGTTTCTCTAGGACCACACACAGCCACCTGAACCCGGCTATGTTCATATGCTGCGTACAATTCAGTGACTATATGGGGCTTGCAGAAACAACCCCATGTAGATGTACATGTATGGGGCTTTGTTTCAGGGAACACTGCTAGTGCACCCAACAAGCCAGATTTTCAATCCGTGTCTGTTCCGGTTTTTTGGGTCAGGATTCAGTCCGGATGCTATTTGTGGACCCGCCATTTTTTTGCGGAACAGCCATGCAGACACCAAATGCACATGCAGTTATTTCCATTTTTTACACCCCCATTAACGTGAATGGTTCTGCATATGGGCCGCAAAAAACGGAAAGAACTGCGTGTGTGTTCTGTGTCTGCATGGCTAATAGCGAGTCCAAACATAGCATCCGGACTGAATCCTGACCCATTCATTTCATCGGGAACGTCGCTTTTTTACGCATCATTTCTGTTCAGGAAAAATTGCAATATATTCTATATTCTGCATTTTTTACGCGGCCTTGGCTCCATACAAGTGAATGGGCCTTGTGTGAAAAACGGAAGGCAACCAGATAAAATGCGGTTTTCACTGATGCTTGCTTTAAGTGACAAACAAGCGACATGCTGTGGTTTTTAAAATCCGCAAAACAAATCAGTTTCCACAGCTAAGAATAACAGCAAAGTGTACATGACATTTGTCAAATCTCATTCACATTGCTGGTGCTGTATTACCCTGAGGTTTTTTCTGAACAAAATCCGCACAGAAAAACATGCGTAATCCACATTGTGTGCAGCCATCCTTGGGATAGTCATACAATGGATTTGGAAAACATGGAATCCACGCATTTTTTTTTTTAACCAATGATTTAAAAACACAAGGAAAATGCACAAAAAAAAAAAAAACACATGGATTTACATGGAGCTGTTTTTTACACTTCTCATTGATTTCAATGGGAAATCCAGTGCAGATTCCGTCCTAGGGAGATGTTCACAAGACTGCTTTTTCAGGCATACATGTCCTTTCGTGGGCTATAAGCTGCTACTCTGTGATCCTCTGCGCTGCCTCCCATTGAGATGTATGGGAGATAAAAATGGCGCTGCCGCCAGCAGGTTTTAGGCAAAATTTCAGGACAGCTGCCCGTGCCAAAATTCTGCTAAAAAGATAGAGCATGCTGCTTGTTACTTCCATGCGGTGGGAACTGGCGGTAATTTTACAAGCTGCAGAAAATTTCTGCGACTGAAAATCTGTTCCATTCATCTGATTGGGATGGTTTGGAGTTGGACGGCTAGGAACCAATGTTCAGTGGCAGACATTTTCTTCACCCTAACATTTCCCAAAAGGAAGCCTGAAATTAAACCTTGTGGCTAGCAAATTGTGAACCGGCAGAATGAATCTGGCAAAGCAACGGGGCAGACTTATCAACAAACGAAGGCCGCGTAGGCGAGCGTATTGAAATCCATCAGTATTCTGGCTCAGGATCATGATATACCATCAGTATTGTCATCAGGATTTACATGCGGATTTCTTCCCTGCTTCAATAGTTATGCACTGCACAGACTGTGATGTGCGTATTTGGAAACAAATCCGCACAAAACTCGGACATGCTGCGGATTTCAAATACTGACGGAAATTAATCGCCCATGTGAATAGCTCCATTCATTAACATTAGCAGCGGATTTCGGAACATAAAATACGGACTAAATACTCTTGTCTGAGCGGCCTTAGGCCAGTTTTCTGGTGTAAACATATATTGGGGGGGGGGATTTATCACAACTGGTGAAAAGGAAAACTGACATAGGCTACTTTCACACTGGCGTTTTGGCTTTCCGTTTATGAGATCCATTCAGAGCTCTCACAAGCGGTCCAAAACGGATCAGTTTTGTCCCAATGCATTCTGAATGGATAAGGATCCGCTCAGAATGCATCAGTTTGCCTCCGATCAGTCTCCATTCCGCTCTGGAGGCAGACACCAAAACCTTGCTTGCAGCGTTTTGACGTCCGCCTGAGAATGCGGAGGCAAACTGATCCGTCCTGGCACATAATGTAAGTCAATGGGGACGGATCCGTTTCCACTGACGCAATAGAAAACGGATCCGCCCCCCATTGACTTTCAATGGTGTTCATGACGGATCAGTTTTAGCAATGTTAAAGATAATACAAACGGATCCGTTCTGAACGGACGCAGACGGTTACATTATCTGAACGGATCCGTCTGTGCAGATCCATGACGGATCCGCACCAAACGCAAGTGTAAAAGTATAGTAACCAATCAGATTCCAACTTTCATTTTCCTAAGGAGCACTGAAAAATGAAACGTGAAATCTGATTGGTTGCTATGGCAACTATGCCCATTTTGTATAAATCTTTTCTAGAATGTTTGGTCAAAGTCACAACTACTATTTCCACCATTTTTCAAATCTAGAAGAAAAAAAATTAAGTATTAGGGTACTTTCACACTTGCGACAGAGGATTCCGGCAGGCAGTTCCGTCGCCGGAACTGCCTCCCGGATCCGTCAAAACGTATGCAAACTGATGGCATTTGTCAGACGCATCGGGATCCTGATCCGTATGACAAATGCATTGCAGTGCCAGATCAGTCTCTCCGGTGTCATCCGGAAAAACGGATCCGGCATATTTTTTTTTTCACATTATTTGTGGTCTGAGCATGTGCAGACCGCAGTGCCGGATCCGTTTTGCCGGAACACTCGGGGTCGGATCCGGCATTAATGCAAGTGTTCCGGAATTTTGGACGGAGATAAAACCGCAGCATGCTGCGGTATCATCTCCGTCCTGAAAAGTCAAAAAGACTGAACTGAAGACATCCTGAACGGATTGCTCTCTATTCAGAATGCATTAGGATAAAACTGATCAGTTCTTTTCCGGTATTGAGCCCCTAGGACGGAACTCAATGCCGGAAAAGAATAACGCTAGTGTGAAAGTACCCTTAGACCAGTGGTGGCGAACCTATGGCACGGGTGCCAGAGGTGGCACTCAGAGCCCTCTCTGTGGGCACCCACACCCTGGAAAAAGTCTATGGTGTACCAATATGCCTTAGACTTTTCTTGCCATTTATCAGCGCAGGGCGCACTATGAACGGCACAGGCAGTGCATTGAATGTAGCCAGGCTATTATAGCTAAGTGATAAAGCACATGGAGGATATACTATATTGGACTGTAGTATTCAGGTTTAATTGCTGTGTTGGCACTTTGCAATAAATAAGTGGGTTTTGGGTTGCAGTTTGGGCACTCGGTCTGTAAAAGGTTCCCCATCACTGCCTTAGGGCTCTTTCACACTTGCGTTCTTGTCTTCCGGCATAGAGTTCCGTCGTCGGGGCTCTATGCCGGAAGAATCCTGATCAGGATTATCCTAATGCATTCTGAATGGAGAGAAATCCGTTCAGGATGCATCAGGATGTCTTCAGTTCCGGAACGGAACGTTTTTTGGCCGGAGAAAATACCGCAGCATGCTGCGCTTTTTGCTCCGGCCAAAAATCCGGAACACTTGCCGCAAGGCCGGATCCGGAATTAATGCCCATTGAAAAGCATTGATCCGGATCCGGCCTTAAGCTAAACGTCGTTTCGGCGCATTGCCGGAGCCGACATTTAGCTTTTTCAGAGTGGTTACCATGGCTGCCGGGACGCTAAAGTCCTGTTTGCCATGGTAAAGTGTAGCGGGGAGCGGGGGAGCAGTGTACTTACCGTCCGTGCGGCTCCCCGGGCGCTCCAGAGTGACGTCAGGGCGCCCCAAGCGCATGGATCATGTGATCACATGGATCACGTCATCCATGCGCATGGGGCGCACTGACGTCACTCTGGAGCGCCCCGGGAGCCGCACGGACTGTAAGTATGCTGCTCCCCCGCTCCCCACTACTACTATGGCAACCAGGACTTTAATAGCGTCCTGGGTGCCATAGTAACACTGAACGCATTTGGAAGACGGTTCCGTCTTCAAATGCTTTCAGTACACTTGCGTTTTTCCGGATCCGGCGTGTAATTCCGGCAAGTGGAGTACACGCCGGATCCGGACAACGCAAGTGTGAAAGAGGCCTTAGACAATGTACAGCCCTTCATCAAGTGAGCGCCTGCTGCCAGGTTCTGAGCTACCACCCGGTAATGATAAATCCCCCCAGAAGTGTTCCTCTCTGGCTACAAGTGACAGGCTGGGCCCCAGCGCTCCTTTCATAGCATCTGCTCCAGAGAACAAAGGATTTGATGGTGGAAGCTTAGGAATGGGTCTAGCCTGGATCCAACAGAACCGTACCCACCGCGCTTCTTACCATATTGGATTATCAAAGAAAAGCACACCCGTCCGCTCTGTTGTACCCATTTCATATCTGATATGTGCGGTATGGAAGCCATCAGGCGCCGGTAGGACCTGGAGTTGGGGGACCTGCTATTTTAAGGACATGGACAAGCAGATGTGTCTCCTCTGTACCTTGCAATAGGCACTACACAGATGTGAGGGGTGCATTTGGTTTGTGGGCAGATCATATAGCTTATCCATGATGTTTTACATTGTATACCACACAACTAGGTGCCTGATGGGGGTAGTAGTCTAGGCTGCAGTTACTCTAGCCCCCATAATACTATGCACACTATCACTGTACAAGGCGTCCATTCAGAGTGAAGGCTTGCTCTGTACAAAGCCTTGCTGCGAAACAAAGTCGTTTAAACTGATAAGGAACACATGGCTAAGCCCTGGTGCCCGCTTCTGGGCAGACAACCTCCAGACAAAGCTTTCTGGAGGGTCCAAGACCCTTCCAAGGCCTGCTACATAGGAGGGTCCAGGCCCCCTCACCTTAACTCTCCCTCCGGAGTCCGGGCCGAATTCAGCCATCCTCTTGAACATATTGAAGCGGGAGGCGGCCGGGGAGGGGCAGGAGCAGCTCACGGACGAGCCAGCGCCACTCAGCGCAGGAAACGACCGGACAGCACCGACAAGATAGCTCGCACTGTAATAAAGCTGGGGGAATTTCAGCGCTAGAAGCCGTGAGCCGAGCGCTCGTACAAACCTTCTGCGGTACTCGACACCCTCCTATTTCATTGTGAGAATGGTACAGTCCAGCCAGTAACAACAACTAGCGCCTGGTGACGGAGAGGGGGAGGGGCGACAGAGTCCTGTCCCATCATGTGAGGGAATCGGCTTCTACTGTGAAACATAGGAGGAATGTAAGTGCAAAGTAAAAGTGCAGTGGTAACCAATCAGGTCACTGCTTTCATTTTATAAAGGGCCTCTGGGATATGAGGCGTGAAATACGACTGGTTGCCATCTCCTACTAGTCTACATTCCCTTTACACCACAGTTTTAATGCACCTGAAAATCTTTAACACAATTAGTTGACTCTGTTTTTATGTTAATTTTAATAACTTTATAAGAATTGCTAGTAGAGTGGTATTTTTCTTGACACCTTGTTGAAAAGTATGTTGTTTTTTTTCTAAAAAGTAGGAGCAACAAGGATGGGATCACACCAGGTTTTTATCCCTGTTTTACGTATATGTACTATACATTAAATGGATGCCCCAGACGGATGCAGGGCCATGTCCATGTCCACCAGAACCAGCTTGTTTGTACAGGTGGGGGATATGCATCTTTAACCCCTTCAGGACCCTGCCATTTTCACCTTAACCACCTCAGCTCCCCTAGCTTAAACACCCTGAAAGACCAGGCCACTTTTTACAATTCTGCACTACACTACTTTCACTGTTTATTGCTCGGTCATACAACTTACCACCCAAATGAATTTTACCTCCTTTTCTTATAGAGCTTTAATTTGGTGGTATTTCATTGCTGCTGACATTTTAACTTTTTTGGTTATTAATCGAAATTTAACGTTTTTTTGCAAAAAAATTAAATTTTTTCCCCTCCCCCACGACAGCACCACTGAAAGATGGCTCCGCCTCAATGGACAGGAAACCTGTAGCATAAAAAGGTGGAGCCACTCTCCCACCTCAGTGAGGTTTCCTGTCCTGGAGCAGGAGACTTGTAGTAAGTTTTTTCTTCTAGGGACCCATGGCTTGGAAATCATAGGAAATCCTAGAGAGCCATGGGTCATGCCAGTCTTCCAGGGCAGAGTTACCTGAGGGGTGGAGGTTGGTCCAGGCCAGCCGTTCATCCTGAGACTGAGGACACCGGTCCCTCAAAGGAGTGTGACCGCGTGGCGGCGCGGTGCAGAGCGGCTGATGGAGGACGCGCCAGAGGGCGGCTGTCCCAGGCGTGCACCCAGGAGGAACTGCAGGCAGAAGCCGGAGCAGTGGAACACGCCGGAGCGCCAAACCGGAAGTCGCAGGAATGACGTCAGGTAAGACGTGCGTTCCACAGTGGAGTTCCGGTCAGGTGACCGGAAATAAAAGGATTTCTCTCTGCCGGCAGTACTCAGAGGCGCATTGAGGTCGGCGGGCCTCACCTAAAACTTGGCCAGTTTTTTCTCCTCCTCAGCAGAGTTGGTGCAAGCGGCAGAAGGGTGAGAAGCAGACACCTCGGTTGCAGGCGCTCCCAGGGAACATGTGGAACTCTCAGAGGAGAGGTGCTGTTCCCTGCAACATATTTACTATTATCCTCTATGCCTCCAGGATGGAAGAGGATAAGAGACCAGAAGAAGCTGAGACTGAAAAACAGGCGCCGGTATAGAAAACTTCTAAGGGGGTAAGATACAGGATACTTATGAAGATACTAATGTATGTCTTTCGTATCTATCACTTGGTTTTTTAGATGGCACCTAAAAAAGCAATATCAAAAAAGAAATATAAGGAATGTGCATTGTGTAAATGCCCCTTGTCTTCTTCTTATACCAAAAAATTATGCCAGGATTGTATTGAGAAGACTCTGGCAGAAGAGTCCCCAAACTTCATGAAGGGCATTAGAAAGTTAATTAAAACGGAAGTCAAGGAAACCCTTAAATCTTCTAAAAAGTCTAAAAAAACAGTAGAAAGGACGGATTCAGACATAGAGTCTACAGGTATTAGCAAGGAGGATAGGGATGAGAGATCGGAAGATTCATCCTTAGAGGAAGAACAAGAGACATTTTTTTTTATTCCCAGTAACTGATACGGAAAAACTGCTTAAAACTATTAGGGCTACGCTTGAGCTAGAAGACGTCAGAGAAGACAGGTCTATGGCGGATACAGTCTTTGAAGAATTGTGGGAAAAGAAAAGAAGGTGTTTTCCTTTACATAAGAGCATATCGGCTTTAATTAAAAAGGAATGGAAGAGGCCGGACAAAAAAGCTTTTGTTAGTAAAAATTTTAAGAGGAAATACCCCTTTGAGGAAGAGGCTACAACTTCATGGGATAAAGCACCTAAATTAGACGTGGCCATTTCTAAGGTTTCCAGGAGATCTTCTTTACCATTCGATGATATGGGATTTTTAAAGGACCCGCTAGACAAGAAGATAGACTCTTGCCTCAAGAATACTTGGGAAGCATCCACAGCTTCTTTTAGACCTAACATTGCAGCTACAGTTACTTAGCCTTGTGGCTGGAGAGACTAGAGGGACAGTTAAGAGATAAGTGTCCTAGGGATCAGATTTTAAATTCATTGCCAACCCTGCAGAAGGCGGCGGATTTCCTATCGGACGCTTCGGTTGAGGCGGTTCGGTTGGCAGCCAGATCTGCGTCAACTTCAAATTCTGCCCGTAGAGCCCTATGGCTTAAGAACTGGAGGGGAGGCGACATGGCCTCTAAGCAGCGGCTATGTAGTATCCCCTGTCAGGGGCAGTTTTTGTTTGGCCCAGAGCTGGATGCTCTGTTAGAAAAGGCAGCAGATAGAAAAAAGAGAATGCCTCAGGAATCTTCCTTTACTCAGTTTAAGCCTTATAGACGTCCTTTTCAGAATACTTCCAGGTTTCAGGGAAAGAGACAGCCGGGGGATAGAGATCAGTTTCCCAGACCAAGAGGGTCAGGCGGCAGGGGCTTCATGTTTGGAAGTTCCTCCTCCTCCCAGAAGGACAAGCTGTCAAAAAAATGCCGCCAGACTACAGGTAGGAGGGAGAGTAAAAAAATGTTCCCTCCGCCTGGAGAGAAGTTGCAGGAAAATGGGTGACTGGAGTTGTGACAGAGGGGTTAAAACTACAGTTCAGAGGACAAATTCCTCAGAGATTCCTGGTTACAAAAAAATCCCAAAAATTGTCAAAAGAGGTAGATCTGCTGATAGAGAAAAAAGTATTAGTACCAGTACCAAGGGCAGAACAGGGGGAGGGCTTCTACTCTACTCTGTTCTTAGTCAAAAAACCGGACTGCTCCTACCGAACAATTATAAATTTAAAACAACTAAACAAACATCTGGTAATAAAAAGGTTCAAGATGGAAACCATAAAGTCGGCAATCCATTTAGTTTTTCAGGGATGTTTCATGGCGGTGCTAGATTTGAAAGACGCATATCTACATATTCCGATGCATCCCCGCGCCCAGAAATTTCTGAGGGTAGCAGTTGTAGAGGACCAGGGAACCAAACACCTACAGTTTCAGGCCATGCCCTTCGGCCTATCAACGGCTCCGAGAACCTTTACCAAGGTGATGGCGGAGGTGGCATACTTTATCCGGAAGGAAGATATTCTGTTTCTTCCCTATCTAGATGACTTCTTGATTATAGCAAAAACACGAGAAAAATGCCAGAATTCGGTCCAGAAAGTAATTCAGATACTGGAGCATCTGGGCTGGATAATCAACTTAAAGAAATCCAAGTTAGAGCCCAGCACAAGTCAGACATTCCTGGGATTGCAGCTGGACTCGGTGCAACAAAAAATGTTTCTTCCATCAGAAAAGATAACCAGAATCCAGAACGAGGCCCGGAGAGCTCAGGAGAATCCGAGTATGTCAGTCCGGAAAGCGATGTCCATACTGGGTTTGATGACTGCCTGTATTCCAGCAGTACGATGGGCACAGTTCCATTCAAGGATGTTACAGTGGGAAATATTGACTACAACAAGACGAAGGGAATTGATCTTGAACTCCCAGATGTGTCTCAGCCAGAAGACCCTTGTCTCCCTCAACTGGTGGTTGGAGGTCGAAAACTTAGACCAGGGTATCCAGTGGAATTACCCCGATCCAATGGTGATTACAACGGAAGCCAGCCCATGGGGGTGGGGCGCACATTTCAGGGGTCAGTTGAGGCAGGGAATATGGTCCCCGTTACAGAAACAGTTCTCTTCCAACAGGAAAGAATTGAGAGCAGTACTATTAGCCTCAAGGACAGCCCTTCCAGAACTACAGCACCAGCATGTCAGGATCATGTCGGACAACAGGACGGTGGTGTCATACCTAAACCGTCAGGGAGGTACCAAATGCCGATCTTTGATGAGGGAGACAGAGATGATATTCTCAGTGATAGAAGGGGATTTAGATCACATATCCGCTCTGCATATAAAGGGGGAGGAGAATGTCCAGGCCGACTTTTTAAGCCGTAATCGGTTGAAACAGGGAGAGTGGTCCCTGGACCCATCAGTATTTGCAAAGATCGTGGATCTATGGGGGATACCAGATATAGATCTCTTTGCCACCAGGGAGAACAGACAGGTAGCAAGGTTTTGCTTCCTCAGCCCTTACGGATCCCCATTTGGAGTGGATGCCTTCCTCCTAGAATGGAAATTTCATCTAGGATATGCCTTTCCCCCTCTTCAACTCCTTCCCAGAGTCCTCAAAAAAATAAGGGAAGAAAAGTCGGACATGATAGTGATAGCCCCCTTCTAGCCCAGAAGGGCATGGTTCTCCCTTCTCAGGTCCATGTCGGTAGCAGAACCATGGGTTCTTCCCGAGAGTCCGAATCTCCTGAGGCAGGGCCCAGTAATGCACCCAGAGGTAGAATCTTTACATCTCACGGCATGGAGATTGAGAGGGCACACTTAATTAAGGAAGGATTCTCGGAAGCACTAGTTTCTACTATTCTTAGAAAAAAGTAACTAATACTATTTATGCCAGAATATGGAAGAGATTTCTATCCTTTGCAGGTCTTGACACCAGTATTTGGCCAGAGAGGATTTCCACCAGACAGGTCTTAGAATTTCTACAGAGAGGGCTATCTCTAGTATTAGCAAAAAGTACCCTGAAGGTTCAAGTTTCGGCACTCTCAGGTTTAAGCGGTAGGAGCCTGGCCATGGATCCCTGGATAGTTAGGTTCTTCAAGGCAGTGGATAGGGTTGCACCAGTCAAGGGACCCAAATTTCCCCCCTGGGACTTGAACTTGGTTTTAAAAGCCTTGACTACTCGTCCATTTGAGCCCATTGAAGATTGCTCAATTAAAAATCTCACACTAAAGTTGGTTATGTTGATAGCGCTCATTTCAGCACGAAGAGTTAGCGAGCTTCAGGCCCTATCTATTAATCCCCCGTTTATGACCATACGCAAGGATAGGGTGATATTAAGACCAGATCCAAAGTACCTTCGAAAACTAACAGGTTGCAGGAGATATTTCTCCTAGTCTTTTTTCCAGAGCCAAAATCCGAGGATGAAGAAAGATGGCACTTATTAGATGTAAGAAGGTGCCTGATCCAGTACCTGGGGAGATCCAAGGACTGGAGAAAATCCTCATCCTTGTTAGTCTTGTACGCGGGGGCCAGGAAAGGTAATACGGCCTCAAAAAGTACCATCGCCCGGTGGATTAGGGAGCTAATTTCTTTAGCCTACTCCTGTTCTGGTCTGTCTCCTCCACTATCGCTGAAGGCGCACTCTACTAGGGCGGTGTCTACCTCTTGGGCAGAAAGGTCTAGTGTTTCTCTTGACCAAATCTGCAGGGCGGCCACATGGGCTTCTCCGTCTACCTTCTATAAACACTATAGGCTTCAACTTGACTCCATCTCTGACCTACTTTTAGGTACTAAAGTATTAGAGGTTGTCACCCACCCTTCATTTCTATGTAATCTCTCTCAGTGGTGCTGTCGTGGGGGAGGGGAAAAATGATGATTACACTTACCGGTAATCGGATTTTCCTGACCCCACGACAGCACCCGTCTAATTCCCTCCCTGAGGTGGTGGTTGGTGTTACATTTCACGTGGTGAGATGCAAAAAAAAAAATAAAAATGTATATGGATATTCTATTAACCAAAAGGGGAGTCCCTCTCGTACTCTGTAAACCCACTGGGGTGGGAGAGTGGCTCCACCTTTTTATGCTACAGGTTTCCTGTCCATGGAGGCGGAGCCATCTCTCAGTGGTGCTGTCGTGGGGTCAGGAAAATCCGATTACCGGTAAGTGTAATCATCATTTTCACTTTCAGTTGTAAAATTTTTCAAATAAAACTACATTTCTATTTAAATTTTTCTCTAAATTTATTGTTCTACATGTCTTTGATAAAAAAAAAAATGTTTGGGTAAAAAAATAATGGTTTGGGTAAAAGTTATAGCGTTTACAAACTATGGTACAAAAATGTGAATTTTGAAGCAGCTCTGACTTTCTGAGCACCTGTCATGTTTCCTGAGGTTCTACAATGCCCAGACAGTAGAAAAACCCCACAAATGACCCCATTTCGGAAAGTAGACACCCTAAGGTATTCGCTGATGGGCATAGTGAGTTCATAGAACTTTTTATTTTTTGTCACAAGTTAGCGGAAAATGATGATTTTTTTTATTTATTTTTTCTTACAAAGTCTCATATTCCACTAACTTGTGACAAAAAAGAAAAACTTGAACTCACTATGCCCATCACGAAATACCTGGGGGTGTCTTCTTTCCAAAATGGGGTCACTTGTGGGGTAGTTATACTGCCCTGGCATTTTAGGGGCCCTAATGCGTGAGAAGTAGTTTGAAATCAAAATGTGTAAAAAATGCCATGTGAAATCCTAAAGGTGCTCTTTGGAATGTGGGCCCCTTTGCCCACCTAGGCTTCAAAAAAGTGTCACACATGTGGTATCGCCGTACTCAGGAGAAGTTGGGCAATGTGTTTTGGGGTGTCATTTTACATATACCCATGCTGGGTGAGATAAATATCTCGGTCAAATGCCAACTTTGTATAAAAAAATGGGAAAAGTTGTCTTTTGCCGAGATATTTCTCTCACCCAGCATAGGTATATGTAAAAATACACCCCAAAACACATTGCCCAACTTCTGAGTACGGCGATACCACATGTGTGACACTTTTTTGCAGCCTAGATGCGCAAAGGGGCCCAAATTCCTTTTAGGAGGGCATTTTTAGACATTTGGATCCCAGACTTCTTCTCACGCTTTAGGGCCCCTAAAATGCCAGGGCAGTATAAATATGCAGAAAGAAAAGTCCAGCTGAACCCAGTTATCCAAACACCTGCGTGCACGGAAAAGGCTGGTGAGCCTGTATATCTTTAGTATGAAGCACAACAAAATTCCAGCACTCACGATTTTGGTAGCTAAAATCTTCGTCTTTTATTCAGGCAGTAGACAGTTTAGACAGGACATCCACCCACAAGTGTAGCAACTTTGACGCGTTTCGAACAATAGTTCTTAGTCGTAACGACTAAGAACTATTGTTCGAAACGCGTCAAAGTTGCTACACTTGTGGGTGGATGTCCTGTCTAAACTGTCTACTGCCTGAATAAAAGACGAAGATTTTAGCTACCAAAATCGTGAGTGCTGGAATTTTGTTGTGCTTCATACTGGCAGTATAAATACCCCACATGTGACCCCATTTTGGAAAGAAGACACCCCAAGGTATTCAATGAGGGGCATGGCGAGTTCATAGAAGATTTTATTTTTTTGCACAAGTTAGCGGAAATTGATATTTATTTTTTTTTCTCACAAAGTCTCCCTTTCCGCTAACTTGGGACAAAAATTTCAATCTTTCATGGACTCAATATGCCCCTCAGCGAATACCTTGGGGTGTCTTTTGTGGGGTGTTTGTACTGCCCTGGCATTTGAGGGTCTCCGCAATCATTACATGTATGGCCAGCATTAGGAGTTTCTGCTGTTCTCCTTATATTGAGCATACGGGTAATGATATTTATTTTTTTCGTTCAGCCTTTGGGCTGAAAGAAAAAATGAACGGCACAGATTTCTTCATTTGCCTCGATCAATGTGGATGAAAAAATCTCTGCCAAAAAAAAAAAGGAAGGGAAAGGCATCTGCCAGGACATAGGAGCTCCGCCCAACATCCAAACCCACTTAGCCCGTATGCCCTAGCAAACCCGATTTCTCCATTCACATCAATCGATGTGGATGAATAAATCATTACCAGGATTTTTTTATATATTTTTTTTATATACAAAGTGTTTGCCAAAGCATATGAACACCGCGCCCCTCAGCTCATATGCCTCGGCAAACATATCTTTTACTGCAGAGGAGAAATCTCGTCTTGCAGCGCCGCATACACCGACTTTTGTGTAATCTGACAGCAGC
This sequence comes from Bufo bufo, assembly GCF_905171765.1. Taxonomy (NCBI): domain Eukaryota; kingdom Metazoa; phylum Chordata; class Amphibia; order Anura; family Bufonidae; genus Bufo; species Bufo bufo. Next base: position 478,613,795 of record NC_053389.1, read on the forward strand.
GCAATGCTTCTGTCAGAATGCACATCAGTGCTGCAGCTGGTTCATCGGTTGGTCCACTTAGAAGGTAAAAAAAACAAAACAAAAAAGAAAAAACCAGACCGCAACGCAATACATTTATTAACATTATATAACATTTGAACGGAACATTAACTTTTAGAAACTTTTACTTTTTGAACAGAACATTAACTTTTTTGCTTACCGGTGATTTATTTATTTATTTATTTATTTATTTTTACCTTTATAGGACAAACCTCTCCTTCCCCATGGGACAGTGTGCAAAGTGCAAATCGCCCAAAGATGTGGCGAAGTACATTATGCACTTTGTCCCAGGTGCAAGGAGAGGTTTGCAGCAGCTGTGAGTGAAAGGGCCCTAATAGCCCTGTGTGCCTGTCCTGTAAAACGCAATCCCTATGCTAAGTGTACCTGTGTGTGGTACTTCCGGAAACACTCCCCAAAGCATAGGGCAGGGTGGTCAGGACAGTCAGGACAGAAATAGCGGGTGTCACGCCTTATTCCACTCCTGCTACAGACACAGCATCTTTTTCGGGGTGGCGCTTGGGTTGAGGTACCAGAAACGACACCGGGGAAATGTCGCTCGTGTAGATGGCTCACTACACTGGTGGATGGTGCCACGGAACCTCCTGGATACAGGAGGTTCTCGATGATCTCTTCCTGAAATTTGAGGAAGGATCCTGTTCTCCCAGCCTTACTGTAGAGAACAAAACTATTATATACAGCCAATTGAATCAAATATACAAACACCTTCTTATACCAGCGTCTGGTGCGTCGGGAAACTAAATAAGGAGCCAACATCTGGTCATTGAAGTCCACCCCTCCCATGTGCGAATTATAGTCGTGGACCGAGAGGGGCTTTTCAATAACACTGGTTGCCCGTTCTATTTGTATTGTCGTGTCTGCGTGAATGGAGGAGAGCATGTAAACGTCACGCTTGTTTCTCCATTTCACCGCGAGCAGTTCTTCGTTACACAAGGCAGCCCTCTCCCCCCTTGCAAGACGGGTGGTAACGAGCCGTTGGGGGAAGCCTTGGCGACTAGGTCGCGCGGTGCCACAGCAGCCAATCTGTTCTAGGAACAAATGCCTGAAGAGGGGCACACTTGTGTAGAAATTGTCCACATAAAGATGGTACCCCTTGCCAAATAAGGTGACACCAAGTCCCAGACTGTCTTCCCACTGCTCCCCAGGTAGTCAGGGCAACCGACCGGCTCCAGGGTCTGATCTTTACCCTCATAGATCCGAAATTTGTGGGTATAGCCTGTGGCCCTTTCACAGAGCTTATACAATTTGACCCCATACCGGGCGCGCTTGCTTGGGATGTATTGTTTGAAGCCAAGGCGCCCGGTAAAATGTAGTTGCAGATGTTTTGCTCAGGGGTATACAAATCTGCAAATTTGGTGTTGAAGTGGTCTATGAGGGGCCGAATTTTGTGCAGCCGGTCAAAAGCTGGGTGGCCTCTGGGACGAGAGGTGCTGTTGTCGCTAAAGTGCAGGAAACGCAGGATGGCCTCAAATCGTGCCCTGGACATGGCAGCAGAGAACATGGGCATGTGATGAATTGGGTTCGTGGACCAATATGACCGCAATTCATGCTTTTTGGTTAGACCTATGTTGAGGAGAAGGCCCAGAAATTTTTTTAATTCGGAAACTTGGGAAGACTGGGCATAATAGCTTCCCGGGTTGGCGGCTATAAATTGAGTGGCATACCGATTTGTTTCTGCCACGACTAAGTCCAAGAGCTCTGCAGTCAAGAACAGCTCAAAAAATCCCAGTGCCGAACCGATCTGAGCTGTCTCAACCCGAACTCCAGACTGGGCGGTGAAAGGGGGAACTACTAGTGCGGCTGAAGTGGGGGGCTGCCAATCATGGTTTGCCAGCACCTCAGGGACTCTAGGGGCTCTACGGGCCTGTCTGTGCGGTAGCTGCGACGGGGTAACTACTGCACGCGCCACCGTACTAGCTTCAACTGCCTTTCTGGTGCTTGCCACTTCACCATGTTGTACGGCAGTGCTGGTACTAGGTCCAGGGTGGGCTGCGCTGCTGGTGTATGCCTCACCTCGTAATCCGAAAGCGCCAGCCCCACTCTGCTACCCTTGAAGCGGATACTGCGCAACCTGTGGTCTAGCAACACGGGGCCGGGTACGCCTGGTGGTATCAGGGACCTCAACCTCCTCGTCCGAACTTTGGGTCAGACTGCCACTGCTTTCTACAGGTTCATATTCTGACCCGCTAGATTCGTCAGATGAGGGTTCCCATTCCTCATCCGACTGGGTCAGAATCCTGTAGGCCTCTTCAGAAGAATACCCCTTGTTTGCCATTTGGTCAACTAAATTTAGGGGGTATTCCCTGAGACTACCCAAGAAAAAAAGCAAGCCTGTCTTACAAATGGGAGGCTAGCGAAGTACCGGAAGCCGCTGCGATTGATAACAATATCAAAACTGATTTTTTTATCGCTGCAGCACTTGTGAAGTGATTGTGAAGTGATCAAAAAATAAAAAATAAATTGTCACTGGGGCGGGTGTGGGTGAACGCACGTGTGGGCGACCGATCAGGCCTGATCAGGCAAACACTGCGTTTTGGATGGAGGGCGAACTAAGGCTACTTTCACACTTGCGGCAGGACGGGGATCCGTCCTGCGGCTATTTCGCCGTGCCTCCGGACCGCCGCTCCGTCGCCATTGACTATAATGGGGACGGGGGCGGAGCTTCGGCGCAGCACGGCGGTGCACGGCCAAAGGCCGCCGGACTAAAATTACTGCGTGTCAGGTTTTTTAGTCCGGCGGCTTTCGCCGTGCTGGGCCGGAGCTCCGCCCCCGTCCCCATTATAGTCAATGGGGACGAAGCGGCGGTCCGGAGGCACGGCGAAATAGCCGCAGGACGGATCCGACATGCTGAACAGCATGTCGGATCCGTCCTGCCGCAAGTGTGAAAGTACCCTTAGGTGACACTCATACTATTATAGATCTGACTGATCAGTTCTGATCACTTACAGATACTATAAAAGTACAAATGCTGATTAGCGATACGCTAATCAGCGAATCAGTGACTGCGGTGGGCTGGGCGCTAAACGATCGCTAACTACCTAACCAAGGGGCCTAAACTATCCTAAAACCTAACAGTCAATACCAGTGAAAAAAAAAAGTGACAGTTTACACTGATCACTTTTTTCCCTTTCACTAGGTGATTGACAGGGGCGATCAAGGGGTGATCAAAGGGTTAATTGGGGTGATGGGGGGGTGATCTGGGGCTATGTGTGGTGTTGGTGTGTACTCACTGTGATCTGTGCTCCTCTGCTGGGACCAACCGACGAAAAGGACCAGCAGAGGAGCACAGAAGCCATTTAACACCTTATATTTATAATATAAAGTGTTAACTGGCTTCTGATTCGGTTTTTTGAAAATCATCAGCCTGCCAGCGACGATCATTAGCTGGCAGGCTGATGACGAACTTGTCCTGTAACTTTTGCCGGCCCGCAATGCGCATGCGCGGGCCGGCTGTGAGCGTAATCTCGCGTCTCGCGAGATGACGCGTAAATGCGTGACTCTGCCTGAGACAGCCGCCTCCGGAACGCGATCCTGCGTTAGGCGGTCCGGAGGCGGTTAAAGAGGACCTTTCACTAGAATAAAAAATCTAAACTAACTATACAGACATGGAGAGCGGCGCCCAGGGATCCCCCTGCACTTACTGTTATACCTGGGCGAGAGAAAAAAAAGCCTCTCAGGCTATGAGCTGTGCGCTGCGATTGGCCAGCGCTACAGCATGGGAGAATGAGACGCCGGCAGGTTCCCCTGGGTGGAACCTAACTATGAAGATACCGGAGGCTATAACGGGAGAACGGAGCGGCGCCCGGGGATAACAGTAAGTGCAGGGGGATCCCTGGGCGCCGCTCTCCATGTCTATATAGTTAGTTTAGATGTTTTATTCTGGTGAAAGGTCCTCTTTAAGGACCAGGCCATTTTTAACAAATCTGACATGTGTCACTTTATGTGGTGATAACGTTAAAACGCTTTTACTTATCCAGGCCATTCTGAGAAGGTTTTCTCGTCACATATTGTACTTCATGACACTGGTAAAATTGAGTCAAATATATATACAGTACAGACCAAAAGTTTGGACACACCTTCTCATTCAAAGTACAGACCAAAAGTTTGGACACACCTTCTCATTCAAAGAGTTTTCTTTATTTTCATGACTATGAAGGCATCAAAACTATGAATTAACACATGTGGAAATACATAACAAACAAGTGTGAAACAACAGAAAATATGTCATATTCTAGGTTCTTCAAAGTAGCCACCTTTTGCTTTGATTACTGCTTTGCACACTCTTGGCATTCTCTTGATGAGCTTCAAGAGGTAGTCCCCTGAAATGGTCTTCCAACAGTCTTGAAGGAGTTCCCAGAGATGCTTAGCACTTGTTGGCCCTTTTGCCTTCACTCTGCGGTCCAGCTCACCCCAAACCATCCCGATTGGGTTCAGGTCCGGTGACTGTGGAGGCCAGGTCATCTGGCGCAGCACCCCATCACTCTCCTTCATGGTCAAATAGCCCTTACTTTCAAAGTTTTCCCAATTTTTCGGATGACTGACTGACCTTAATTTCTTAAAGTAATGATGGCCACTCGTTTTTCTTTACTTAGCTGCTTTTTTCTTGCCATAATACAAATTCTAACAGTCTATTCAGTAGGACTATCAGCTGTGAATCCACCTGACTTCTCCTCAACGCAACTGATGGTCCCAACCCCATTTATAAGGGAAGAAATCCCACTTATTAAACCTGACAGGGCACACCTGTGAAGTGAAAACCATTTCAGGGGACTACCTCTTGAAGCTCATCAAGAGAATGCCAATCAAAGCAAAAGGTGGCTACTTTGAAGAATCTAGAATATGACATATTTTCAGTTGTTTCACACTTGTTTGTTATGTATATAATTCCACATGTGTTAATTCATAGTTTTGATGCCTTCATAGTCATGAAAATAAAGAAAACTCTTTGAATGAGGTGTGTCCAAACTTTTGGTCTGTACTGTATATATGTGTATATATATATATATATATATATATATATATATATATATATATATTATTTTTTTTATAAAAAAAATACCAAATTTACCAAAAATTTGGAAAAATTCACAATTTTAAAAATTTCAATTTCTCTGCTTTTAACCTCTTCCGGACACAGGGCGTACAGGTACGCCCTGCTGTCCTGTGTCACGGCTGAGGATGGGGAAAACCCTCAGCCGTGCGATGCCAGAATATGGAAGGTCGCTACTTGGCCAGTACCACAGAATTAGGGAGCAGGTCGCCTCCTAGAGCCTCCCTAATCTGACCCTGACTCCTAGCTACCTTGAAGGTAGGAGGGCTCATGCTCAGGAACCTTGGATCCCTTCTGCCCCCTTCGCCGATCCCTGAACTAGGAGTTGGGTAGACAGCCCGTTCCTCTTGGACACGGAGGAACAGGAGTCTTAAGTGGCCAAGCAACAAGGGGAACAGAAACAGCTAATGGCAATGGCAGGTAAATGTAACTAGTAACACCACCTACCTGCCACAGACACACAGCCTGGAACCCATGTACAAGTGCTGCTGTCCACAACAACACTAACGGACACAGCACACACCACACATCACATAGGAACCCAGGAAACCATAGCTGCAATAAACAGAAAGACAATATCCACATCATCTAACATCACACATAAAGTTTATGACCACAAGGGTGGCCCTCACTGGCAGATGGTATAAGGGACCAGGAGGGTGCCTCCAGCTTACAAACCAGGCTGGAGTACCCCTCAGCTTCAGGTCTCCACTGAGGCTTTATAGCCCAAGTAGCCACACCCACACAGACACACCCAGTGTTCACACACACAGAAGGGAATTAACCCTTCTCACACCAGGGAAGGGAAGACAGCCACTTAAAGGAGAAAGTGCACATATAACTAAAACCCTGTGCACACCAGACATACAAAAGACACACCTAATAAAGATAGGTTGCCAGGTGCAACCGCATGCACATTGCAGCAAGCTGCCCAGCACCAGCTCAGGCTGCTAAACTGCCACATACATTATGTTGCCAGCGGCAACCACAGATGAGGCAACATACTACAGCCCTCAACCTGTGATTGACAACAAGACAAGACCGCAGGCAACTGCATGTGGTTCCAGAAGTCACGGCCATGAACATGGTCGTGACATCCTGGTACTTAAGGACACAGGGCGTACCGGTACGTCCTGTGTATTTCCAATCACCGCGGCGGGCGGGGATCGGAACAAGGTGCCTGCTCAAATCATTGAGCAGGTACCTTGGGTCAATGCACGGGGGGAAGGGGTCCCGTCAATTCAGACCTGCGGTTTGCGGCTTTTACAAATTGCGGCGGTGCCATCGGGTCCCCATGCAGCTGTAGGGGGGAACCGATGGCATGGAAGGCAGCGCGATGCCTTTCTTAGGCATCTGCGCTGCCTTCCGGTGATGAGCCTGTGAGATCCAGCCCCCTGGATCTCACAGGCTGGAAGCTGTATGACTAATACACACTGTATTACTCATACAGCCAATGCATTCCAATACAGAAGTATTGGAATGCATTGTAAAAAGGATTAGACCCCCAAAAGTTGAAGTCCCAAAGTGGGACAAAAAAAAAGTTTAAAAAAAGTTGAAAAAATAAAGTTTCCCCCCCAAAAATATTTAAAGTTTCAAGTACAAATAAACAAAAACGTCATTTCCCCCAAATAAAGTTAAAAAAGTAATTGGTAAAAATTAGGGGGGAAAAAAGTAAACATATTAGGTATCGCCGCGTCCGTATCGACCGGCTCTATAAACATATCACATGACCTAACCCCTCAGATGAACACCATAAAAAATAAAAACTGTGCTAAATAAACAACTTTTTTGTCACCTTACATCACAAAAAGTACAACAGCAAGCGATATAAAAGGCGTATGCCCACCAAAATAGTACCAATTTAACCGTCACCTCATCCCGCAAAAAATTTGCCCCTACCTAAGACAATCGCCCAAAAAATAAAAAAACTATGGCTCAGAATATGGAGACACTAAAACATCATTTTTTTTGTTTAAAAAAAGCTGTTATTGTGTAAAACTTACATAAATAAAAAAAAGTATACATATTAGGTATCGCCGCATCCGTAATAACCTGCTCTATAAAAAATATCACATGACCTAACCCCTCAGGTGAACACTGTAAAAAAAAAAAATAATAAACGTGTAAAAAAAGCCATTTTTTCTCACCTTACATCACAAAAAGTGTAATAGCAAGCGATCAAAAAGTCATACGCACCCCAAAATAGTGCCAATCAAACCGTCATCTCATCCCACCAAAAATGAGACCCACCTAAGATAATCACCCAAAAACTGAAAAAACTATGGCTCTCAGAATATGGAGACACTAAAACATGATTTTTTTTTTCCAAAAATGAAATCATTGTGTAAAACTTACATAAATAAAAAAAATAGTATACATATTAGGTATCGCCGCGTCCGTGACAACCTGGTCTATAAAAATACCACATGTTCTAACCTGTCAGATGAATGTTGTAAATAACAAAAAATAAAAACGGTGCCAAAACAGCTATTTCTTGTTACCTTGCCTCACAAAAAGTGTAATATAGAGCAACCAAAAATCATATGTACCCTAAGTAGTACCAAAAAAACTGCCACCCTATCCCGTAGTTTCTAAAATGGGGTCACTTTTTTGGAGTTTCTACTCTAGGGGTGCATCAGGGGGGCTTCAAATGGGACATGGTGTCAAAAAACCAGTCCAGCAAAATCTGCCTTTCAAAAACTGTATTGCATTCCTTTCCTTCTGCGCCCTGCCGTGTGCCCGTACAGCGGTTTACGACCACATATGGGGTGTTTCTGTGAACTACATAATCAGAGCCATAAATATTGCATTTTGTTTGGCTGTTAACCCTTGCTTTGTAACTGGAAAAAAATTATTATAATGGAAAATCTGCCAAAAAAAGTGAAAATTTGAAATTGTATCTCTATTTTCCATTAATTCTTGTGGAAGACCTAAAGGGTTAACAAAGTTTGTAAAATCAGTTTTGAATACCTTAAGGGGTGTAGTTTCTAAAATGGGGTCACTTTTTTGGAGTTTCTACTCTAGGGATGCATCGGGGGGCTTCAAATGGGACATGGTGTCAAAAAACCAGTCCAGCAAAACCTGCCTTCCAAAAACGGTATGGCATTCCTTTCCTTCTGCGCCCTGCCGTGTGCCCGTACAGCGGTTTACGACCACATATGGGGTGTTTCTGTAAACTACAGAATCGGAGCCATAAATATTGGGTTTTGTTTGGCTGTTAACACTTGCTTTGTAACTGGAAAAAAATTATTAAAATGGAAAATCTGCCAAAAAAGTTAAATTTTTAAATTGTATCTCTATTTTCCATACATTCTTGTGGAACACCTAAAGGGTTAACAAAGTTTTTAAAATCAGTTTTGAATACCTTAAGGGGTGTAGTTTCTAGAATGGGGTCATTTTTGGGTGGTTTCTATTATGTAAGTCTCACAAAGTGACTTCAGACCTGAACTGGTCCTTAAAAAGTTGGTTTTTGCAAATTTCTGAGAAATTTCAAGATTTGCTTCTAAACTTCTAAGCCTTGTAACCTCCCCCAAAAATAAAATGTCATTCCCAAAATGATCCTAACATGAAGTAGACATATAGGGAATGTAAAGTAATAACTATTTTTGTAGGTATTACTATGTATTATAGAAGTAGAGAAATTGAAACTATGAAATTTGCAAATGATTCAACATTTTTGGCAAATTTGGTATTTTTTTTTATAAATAAAAATGATTTTTTTTTATTCCATTTTACCAGTGTCATGATGTACAATATGTGACGAAAAAACAATCTCAGAATGGCCTGGATAAGTCAAAGCGTTTTAAAGTTATCACCACATAAAGTGACACTGGTCAGATTTGCAAAAAATGAGCCCGGTCCTTAAGGAGTTAAAACAGATAGTGATACCTCCTAAAATAGTTATTACTTTACATTCCCCATATGTCTACTTAATGTTTGGATCATTTTCAAAATTACATTTTTTATTTTTTTGGGACGTTAGAAGGCTTAGAAGCAAATCTTAAAATTTTTAGGAAAAATTTCAAAACCCAATATTTTCAGGACCAGTTCAGTTATGCAGTCACTTTGTGGGGCTTACATATTAGAACCAACCCATAAATGACCCCATTTTAGAAACTACACCCCTCAAGCTATTCAAAACTGATTTTACAAACTTTGTTAACCCTTTAGGTGTCCCAAGAGAATTAAAGGAAAATGGGAATGAAATTTTAAAATTTCACTTTTTTTTTGCAGATTTTAAATTTGAATCTATTTTTTCTGCAAGACATCAAGGGTTAACAGCCAAACAAAACTCAAAATCTATTACCCTGAATCTGGAGTTTACAGAAACACCCGATATGTGTTCAAAAACTGAGGTATGGGCCCACATCAGGCTTTAAAGTAGAACACTGGAAGGAGCACCATATGGCTTTAGGAGAGCGGATTTAGTTGGAATGGTAATTGGGAGCTATGTCGCATATGAAGATACCCTGAGGTGGCCCTACAGTGGAAACCCCCAAAAAGTGACCCCATTTTGGAAACTACACCCCTCAAGGAATCTTTAACATTTTAAGAGGTGAAAGGGTACTTTTCAGCAAACAGGTGTCTCACAGAAGACAGAAATACTTGTGAAAGTATTTCAAAGAGCACATTTGTGAAAATGAAAAATTACTAGCAGACCCCAATTTTTCACTTTCACAAGGGGTTAAAGGAGAATATTGTCGGGCATATTTATATAAGCATATTAAGGTCTGACAATATTAGAACCAAAATGGAGATTCACATTACCTTTAAGAGGCCAAACTCTTTGTTGGAATAAACCAGAAAAGGTCAGGATAAGTTTAACTGGTACGGAAAGCCACTGGCATGCAATGTATATTGTTTTAAAAGTTATTGCCAACAGATGTGGTATCTTAAAGAAAATAATGGGTCTCACATAAAATGTCTTAAATACCGGGGTCAAGAGAGGTTACTTAAGACACTGGTATGCAGCATTATTCCATATAATCACCAGTATAAAGTATATATTCACGTGTTATGGCATATAATTTAATGTATTTTAACCAATGATATATATAATGTTTGTATATTCATATCCAGTTATTGATAATGTATCATTGTATCCATTTATATTTATATATACAGTACAGACCAAAAGTTTGGACACACCTTCTCATTCAAAGAGTTTTCTTTATTTTCATGAATATGAAGTCATCAAAACTATGAATTAACACATGTGGAATTATATACATAACAAACAAGTGTGAAACAACTGAAAATATGTCATATTCTAGGTTCTTCAAAGTAGCCACCTTTTGCTTAGATTACTGCTTTGCACACTCTTGGCATTCTCTTGATGAGCTTCAAGAGGTAGTCCCCTGAAATGGTCTTCCAACAGTCTTGAAGGAGTTCCCAGAGATGCTTAGCACTTGTTGGCCCTTTTGCCTTCACTCTGCGGTCCAGCTCACCCCAAAGCATCTCGATTGGGTTCAGGTCCGGTGACTGTGGAGGCCGAGTCATCATGGCGCAGCACCCCATCACTCTCCTTTATGGTCAAATAGCCCTTACTTTCAAAGTTTTCCCAATTTTTCGGCTGACTGACTGACCTTCATTTCTTAAAGTAATGATGGCCACTCGCTTTTCTTTACTTAGCTGCTTTTTTCTTGCCATAATACAAATTCTAACAGTCTATTCAGTAGGACTATCAGCTGTGTATCCACCTGACTTCTCCTCAACGCCACTGATGGTCCCAACCCCATTTATAAGGGAAGAAATCCCACTTATTAAACCTGACAGGGCACACCTGTGAGGTGAAAACCATTTCAGGGGACTACCTCTTGAAGCTCATCAAGAGAATGCCAAGAGTGTGCAAAGCAGTAATCAAAGCAAAAGGTGGCTACTTTGAAGAACCTAGAATATGACATATTTTCAGTTGCTTCACACTTATGTATTTAATTCCACATGTGTTAATTCATAGTTTTGATGCCTTCAGTGTGAATCTACAATTTTCATAGTCATGAAAATAAAGAAAACTCTTTGAATGAGAAGGTGTGTCCAAACTTTTGGTCTGTACTGTGTAAATATATATATATATACACTGCGTGCAGAATTATTAGGCAAATGAGTATTTTGACCACATCATCCTCTTTATGCATGTTGTCTTACTCCAAGCTGTATAGGCTCGAAAGCCTACTACCAATTAAGCATATTAGGTGATGTGCATCTCTGTAATGAGAAGGGGTGTGGTCTAATGACATCAACACCCTATATTAGGTGTGCATAATTATTAGGCAACTTCCTTTCCTTTGGCAAAATGGGTCAAAAGAAAGACTTGACAGGCTCAGAGAAGTCAAAAATAGTGAGATACCTTGCAGAGGGATGCAGCACTTTTAAAATTGCAAAGCTTCTGAAGCGTGATCATCGAACAATCAAGCGTTTCATTCAAAATAGTCAACAGGGTCGCAAGAAGCGTGTGGAAAAACCAAGGCGCAAAATAACTGCCCATGAACTGAGAAAAGTCACTTGCCACTTGCCACCAGTTTGGCCATATTTCAGAGCTGCAACATCACTGGAGTGCCCAAAAGCACAAGGTGTGCAATACTCAGAGACATGGCCAAGGTAAGAAAGGCTGAAAGACGACCACCACTGAACAAGACACACAAGCTGAAATGTCAAGACTGGGCCAAGAAATATCTCAAGACTGATTTTTCTAAGGTTTTATGGACTGATGAAATGAGAGTGAGTCTTGATGGGCCAGATGGATGGGCCCGTGGCTGGATTGGTAAAGGGCAGAGAGCTCCAGTCCGACTCAGACGCCAGCAAGGTGGAGGTGGCGTACTGGTTTGGGCTGGTATCATCAAAGATGAGCTTGTGGGGCCTTTTTCGGGTTGAGGATGGAGTCAAGCTCAACTCCCAGTCCTACTGCCAGTTTCTGGAAGACACCTTCTTCAAGCAGTGGTACAGGAAAAGGTCTGCATCCTTCAAGAAAAACATGATTTTCATGCAGGACAATGCTCCATCACATGCGTCCAAGTACTCCACAGCGTGGCTGGCAAGAAAGGGTATAAAAGAAGAAAATCTAATGACATGGCCTCCTTGTTCACCTGATCTGAACCCCATTGAGAACCTGTGGTCCATCATCAAATGTGAGATTTACAAGGAGGGAAAACAGTACACCTCTCTGAACAGTGTCTGGGAGGCTGTGGTTGCTGCTGCACGCAATGTTGATGGTGAACAGATCAAAACACTGACAGAATCCATGGATGGCAGGCTTTTGAGTGTCCTTGCAAGGAAAGGTGGCTATATTGGTCACTGATTTGTTTTTGTTTTGTTTTTGAATGTCAGAAATGTATATTTGTGAATGTTGAGATGTTATATTGGTTTCACTGGTAAAAATAAATAATTGAAATGGGTATATATTTGTTTTTTGTTAAGTTGCCTAATAATTATGCACAGTAATAGTCACCTGCACACACAGATATCCCCCTAAAATAGCTTAAACTAAAAACAAACTAAAAACTACTTCCAAAAATATTCAGCTTTGATATTAATGAGTTTTTTGGGTTCATTGAGAACATGGTTGTTGTTCAATAATAAAATTAATCCTCAAAAATACAACTTGTCTAATAATTCTGCACTCCCTGTAGACTGTAATGAAGTATTCCGAAATAAAAAAAAATCCTATATTTTATTCATTGAGATGTAAACGACGGGGTTGGCAGGTGGTTGGCACAATAGTGTTCTTGTTATAACTTTATTTTTGGCATAATTTAAAAAAAAAATATTTTAACAATATTAAATTTAGAAACTAAGGATTGAAATTGCTATATGCACTGTAGTAAACCAAAGGGGAAAATCAGGGATGCTCGGTATGTCTCAATGGGAATGTATGCCTCAGGGAGATAATTTACGTTAATCAGTACACCTGAAATCAGCACGCCTGTTTTGTTTCTGGGGTTTTGTCTTTAATATTGATTTTTGAACGGGTTTTAAATAGTTAACATAGACATTGGGTGGGACAGGTCTCACCCGTACTCCATCCTATGTTCTCATAACGGTGTTGTTAAAATGGCTGTTAAGATAAAGTGTGGACAGGCCATCCCAACGCAGAACAATCTGAGAAGGGAACCAGAACGGGGACAGACTGTAAAGAGTGTTGCGATAGTACTGTCTTGTTACCCTGCTTGTAATGAACTGTAAATGTGGGACTTTCTGTTATCCAATATAACTAAACTAATACGTGTGTGTGTGTGTGTGTGTGAATAAGTTTAAACAACAAAAGCAAATATTTACCCTCCTTGTGTGGGGTGGTGACTAATCCGTCATCATCCTCTTCCTCCTCGTCCTCATCCTCAAAAACTGGGGGGGGGGGGACTCTGGTAGGGCTGACGGTCCACCCTGTTCCTCCACCATTAACTCCCCCTTCTGTGGTGGTGCAGGGGCATTTGGTAGCCCTGAGGGTCCTGGCTGCTCCTTCTCCTCCCCCTCAGATGCAGACAACTCCCACAAATCCCTCCTGGCAGGCCTGCGCCTGACAGAGGGAAGGCGAGCACCTATAATAACAAATTAGACTTATGTAAAAAAAAAAATCACAAATAATAAATGTACCTCATCATTACGTTACTTTTGTTTATTTCACCAACACTGAGTAATCATTGTACCTGGACAGTGTGTATCCTGGATTTGACGGATTCTCTCAAGATGCCGCCGCTTCAGGTCTGACCATTTTTTTTAGCATGGCCATCGGAGTATGCTGTCCACCATGCTCCCTCTGTAAGTCTTTTCTTAACTCACGGATGATCGCCTGCTTGGCTTGGTGTGATCTTAGCTCATCATAGCCTTTCTCTAACAGGCGCTGCGGGATTAAAAAAGGAAGCATTTAATCAAAAAAATTTAATAAACTAAGATTACGCAAATTTAACATTAGCAGAAGTGGAGTACGTCAGGCTATTCCAGGAAGTTGAACAAGTGGTCGGATCCGTCCTGCCGCTAGTTCATTTATGCCACCAGACAGTGGCGTAGCTAGAAATGACTTGGCCCCACAGCAAATTTTTTAATGGGGACAACCTACCTACCACAGAAATTTTTTCACAAGCCCTTCCTTTCATACCACCCACATCCGTTTCATACACTGTCTATACTGTCACTGTGTATAATTTCATTGTGTAATACTGTTGAGGGGGCCCTGACAAATTCTTTTAGTCCTTCTCCTCCTCCTGGTTGGGCCCCTTCTGGGTCAGGGCCCCCAAGCAGCCGCTTCACCCCGGATCCCCCGATCCGTCAACATTTACTATAATGGTGGCGGCCAGGGGCGTAATTATCGGGGAAGCAGGAGAAGCGTCTGCTTTGAGACCCTGACCCAGAAGAGGCCCATCCCGGAGGAGGGGGACTAAAAGATTTTGTCAGGGCCCCCCCTGCAGTATTACACAATGAAATTATGTAACACAGTGACAGTATAGACAGTGTAGGAAACTGATGGAACAGCTGCTGGGCCTGCAGCTACACCACTGGTGGTGAGGAAAAAGTTCCAGCAGCAGCAAGGCAGCACACGGCGAGAGGCAGTCTAAATAAAAGCTCTGCATGTTGTAGTTTAATTACAGGGAACCGCTCGCCGTGCGCTGCCTTGATGCCGCAGTAACTGACCACCACCATGTCATCATCATCTCAACCACCAAACTAACAATTATTATTGTTTGAGAGTGAAATACTACAATTTAAGTTAACGTAAACATATAAAATATAATTGTATTGAAATTGAATGTGTGTGGGGTATAAGCTATTAGATATTGTCCATCTGAGGAGAGATGTACCTGTCTAGTGACGTGACGGCATAGTATGGGGTGTAAAGCTGGTTCGCCTCCAAGTGGTGCACCCTGGGTAACGCTAAATGAACCAGCAAATTTAGAATGTCAAAAATTACTTCTCCTGACCAACAGGACACTTATTAGAATCTTTGGACTAGCCGTCCACACACTGCGGCCCTCCAGCAAACTGCGTCCCTCTAGCTGTGGCAAAAATACAACTCCCATCATTCAATGACAGCCTGCAGCTATCATCCTATAGAAGGGCATAATGGGAGTTGTAGTTTAAGAACAACTGGATAGACTGTTTGAATAGACTATGTGTGTGTGTTTGTGTGTTGGAGGTGGGGGGTGGTCAGAGGGGTGTGGGTTTGAGGGGGGGTTTGGTGGTATGTAGTGTGGGTATATTGTGTGAGGCAGGAAATTAGATGTGCAATGTACATCTGATATATATTTGTCTGCTATCCATACATAATGACATGTCGGCCACATGTATGTATGGATAGCATATAAATATATAGCAGATGCCAGTGAGATAGTCCTTTGATGGCAGACCAACCATTTGTCATATCAAAAATGCTTAACTATTTATATTAGTAATACAAATAAAATCACATTTTATCTAGTATGAGTAGATGTTAATGATTATGTGAAAAAAATATTACTTTTGAATGTCAACAATACTTGTTTCAACCAATCATTTATATCTAATCAAAGTATGTGCTATGCAAATTTAATTGTCATGCGAAAATAGTTTTCACATACAAAGACATCCGAGAACTTAGGGTACTTTCACAGTAGCGATTTTCTTTTCCGGCACTGAGTTCCGTCCTAGGGGCTCAAATCCGGAAAAGAACTGATCAGTTTTATCCTGATGCATTCTGAATGGAGAGTAATCAGGATGTCTTCAGTTCAGTCTTTTTGACTGATCAGGCTTTTCAGAAAACCGTAGCATGTTGTATTTTTACCTCCGGCCAAAAATCCTGAACACTTTGACTGAACGCCGGATCTGGTCTTTTTCCCATTGACTTGCATTAACGCCGGATCCGGCACCGTGTGTTCAGTCAAACCGGATCCGGCTTTTGCATGTTAAACCCGAAAAATGTGAAAAAAAAGTTAAAGTCCATAAATGGCGGATCTGTTTTTTCCAATGCATTTTTTCATTGTGATCAAATTCCTGATCAGGATTCAAATGTAATCCGTTTTCACACGTTTTTTCGGATCCGGCGGGCAGTTCCGGTGTCGGAATTGAACGCCGGATTTAAACAACGCTAGTGTGAAAGTAGCCTTAACCACTTTAGGACCGCAGGTTCATACCCCCCTAAAGACCAGGCCCTTTTTTACAAATCGGCACTCCACAACTTTAGCGGTTTATTGCTCGGTCATGCAACTTACCACCCAAATGAATTTTACCTCCTTTTCTTCTCACTAATAGAGCTTTCATTTGGTGGTATTTCATTGCTGCTGACATTTTTACTTTTTTTGTTATTAATCGAAATTTAACGATGGTCAAATGCCAACTTTGTATAAAGAAATGGGAAAAGTTGTCTTTTGCCAAGATATTTCTCTCACCCAGCATGGGTATATGTAAAATGACACCCCAAAACACATTCCCCAACTTCTCCTGAGTACGGAGATACCACATGTGTGACACTTTTTTGCAGCCTGGGTGGGCAAAGGGGCCCATATTCCAAAGAGCACCTTTCGGATTTCACCGGTCATTTTTTACACATTTTGATTTCAAACTTATTACCACACATTTGGGCCCCTAGAATGCCAGGGCAGTATAACTACCCCACAAGTGAGCCCATTTTGGAAAGAAGACACCCCCAGGTATTTCGTGATGGGCATAGTGAGTTCATGGAAGTTTTTATTTTTTGTCACAAGTTAGTGGAATATGGGGAAATAGTAATAAATTGGTGGTTGGCTCACACTAAGGTGGCTATGGGCAGGTGCTGCTAACTCACAACTTGGGTGCCCGAACCCAAAAAGGTAAGTAAATTGCAGAAAAAGAAAGGAGTGAGCACTCACACCATCTGGACCATAGGGTACAATATTTAATAAATGGTATGCAAATAAATCTCAACACATTCAAATCTAAAATTTCATAAAATGATGGTTGGCGCCAACATAAAATCACACTGGCAAATATAATTAGTTAAACACTGGCAGATGGAAATTGCACAATCTTTACGTGCTTGATAATAGCACTTGGACCGCAGACCGCGGTCAGCAGTTAGAATGTCCCAATCAGGAGTAAATCTGACTCCAAGTTAGTACTCAAGTGTCCTCTTAATTATTGATAAACGTTCCGATGCAAAAAGTCTCTCCACAGTTGGTCCGGTATAGCCGCACAGGGCTATGAATAAAGCCACTCAATGTAAAGTACAGGTTCCTACCTTATCCACAGTTGTACCAAATCACCGCGCTGAGCCTCCTGCCACGAGAAGCGAGTGATGTCGGCCGCTTCGGCGTCTCACGTAGCAAATCTCGGGCTGCTGACGTCACGATAACGCGGGATCACGGGATTCGGCTAATAGGAATGGTAAATCGCTGGTGGAACCTATAGTTGTCTCCTGTATCCTAGAGTGGTATTGGTACAATTGGTTATCGCATGGCCATGCAATATCTTTTATCCGGATCCAGTGGGTTAGGTGGGCGCTTCTCTTCCAGTCACCAGACGCGTTTCGGGGCGTCTACACCCCTTCCTCAGTGGTAAAAGCGCAAGTCCTCCTTCTCCACCTTTTATAGTCCTTTCGGTATTCCGGAAAAGCTGGGTTTTGGAGCTGTAGACTCCATTGCGGTTTTCATGCGGTATCATTGCGGTTTTTTTCACCTAGTTGCGTTTTTACATAAATTAGGTGAAAACCGCTGTAGGATTGGCAAATACCCCGATCATAAGTTAAAAAAATTATTTTAATATATATAAAAGCACCTTAATAATCCTAAAAATATAAATTAACATTACAATCATACAAATTTTACAAATTTTGCAAATAACCCATATTATGTCGGCTGAAAAGTAAATAAATCGAGAGCATATATATATTCATAGTAGAGAGTCTGGAAACCACATAAGTTGATCTAGAAACGGATGCCCATGGGTGGCGGTTCCCACTCAGAGGAGGAGCCCCAGAACCAGAAATGGTAAACTCTGGGACCCCCCATCGGAGAAGGGGCCGCCATCCTACAGAAAGCCAAAAATCTCCAAATCCGAATTCAGGCCTGCCGGTAATAGGCAGCCAAATTCGTAGATGTGTTTAGACTCGGCTCTGGACATCCTCTTAATGTAGTCCCCACCTCTCCAATGTTTATAAATTTTCTCTAATGCTGTAAAGAATAATTTAGACGGGTCCCTGTTATGCACCTCATCATAATGTTTCGAGAGGGAGTGTTTGGCATAACCCTTTTTTATATTAGTAATGTGTTCACTGATTCTAGTCTTCAGTAACCTTTTCGTTCTTCCAATATATTGGCGTTTACACGGACACTGTAGTAGATAGATGACCCCAGATGTATTGCATGTTAGGCAGTCCTTTATCTCCCAAGTGAAAGAATTATGTGCTGAGTGTACTGTATCAATCTTTCTTTCTTGGAGACTCAATTTACATCCTATACACCTCCCACATTTGAAGAACCCTTTTAAATTTAGGAAAGAGCCCAAATTCGATATGGGTTTTTTCTCCTTCACTGATGGGGCTATTTTTAGTTTCAAATTGGGGGCCTTGGTATATATTATTTTAGGTGTATTGGGTAACTGTGAGCCAATCACCCTGTCACTCAGTATGTGGTACCAATGTTTGGTTACAATATTCTTTATCTTCTTATAATTACTATTGAAGGGTAGAATCATATTGAAATCCATCTTGGGATCCTCAGATGTCTCAATTACCCCTTTACTTGTAAAAAATGACTTCCTTTCCAGTTTTCTCACTTTATTCAGAGATTCATCCAAGATGTTAGTTGGGTAATTCTTCTCCAAAAATTGGAGCTTCATTTCTGCAGCTTCCTCCTCAAACCTAACTTGTTCCGTACAGTTTCTTTTTAGCCTCCGGAATTGGCCTAAGGGGACATTCAGTAACCACCTCGGTAGATGGCAGCTGTTAAAGAGGATGAAGCCATTCTTCGCCGTTGGTTTCTGATATGTGCTACAAGAATAGCAATCATCCTCTTTTTTAATTAACAGATCCAGAAATTCGGTTTCCTCCTTAATATTAGGTACGAAAACTAAATTACGGTCATTCATATTGATCGTTTTCAAAAATTCGGACAATTCTGTCTCTCCCTTCCTCCAGATAAAAATTATATCATCAATGTAGCGCCGCCATAGGACCAGATCCACCCCAAGTCTGGGCTCAATGTTGGTATATTCCCATTCGGCCAAAAATAAATTGGCATAACTCGGGGCGAATCTGGTCCCCATGGCGGTGCCACATTTCTGGAGAAAATATTCCCCTTCAAAATAGAAATAATTGTGCTCCAAAATATATTGAATCCCTTCCAGTATAAGCTGGATCTGGGGGTCTTTGAATGTACCATTCTTGGTCAATTGTCGCTCAATAGCTTCCAACCCCTGTTGATGGTCTATGACCGTATACAGGGATTGGATGTCCAAAGTCCCCATGATCCAACCCGGTTCAGTGGTCAACTCTTCTAGAATTTGTATCACCTGAGTTGTGTCCCTCAAGTAAGATTTTATATTCTTCACTAATGGCTGGAGCTGAGTGTCTATATACTTAGATAAGTTGGAGGTGATAGACCCTATGCCGGACACTATAGGGCGTCCCGGAGGATTTATCAAACTTTTATGTACCTTGGGCAAACAGTAGAAGGTGGGTAACCTTCTTTCTGTGCCCAAGATAAATTCAGATTCCTGTTTGAGAAGGACACCCTGTTCCAACCCTTTATTACAGAGGTCCTCCAGGCCCTGGCTGAACCTCTGTATTGGGTCATCCCTCAATTTAATATATGTCTTCTGATCCTCCAACAATCTAAGACACTCTTTATTGTATTGATCAGTGTCCAAAATCACTGTCGCTCCGCCTTTGTCAGCTGGACGTATGATCACATTATTATCCTTCTGAAGAGATTTAATGGCCTGAATTTCCCGTTTGGTCAAATTATTATTGTTAGGGGGTCTAGTTTTTATTTTCCTCAGATCATCTTCTACACATTTCTGAAATGTGGCAATTTCCCTGCTGATTTCATTCCGTGGGAACATTTTAGATTTATTTTTCAAAGTAGTATGATTAAATGACTCTATGGATTTATTTTCAGGGAATTTTCTTATTTGGGGATTTTTTATATAATATTTTTTAAGGTAGAGATTCCTAACGAATTTTTGGATACCTATATAGGTTGAAAATGTATCTATAGTATTGGACGGGGCAAATTTTAGTCCCTTATTTAACAAATTAATCTGTGGAATAGTGAGAGTTTTAGTGCTCAAATTAATTACCGATCCCATCTCTGGGTTTGTGAGTGTCTCCGGTGCCTTGACTCCCTTTCTCCTACTTCTCCTTGTTTTTCTTCTAGGTATTGTTGCTGTTGATGGTTGCTGTGATTGTAGTGATGATGTGTGTACTGGTTCCGTGTTTGGTGATTTGAATGAAAATTCTTGCCTGACTGGTGTTGATACCTGGTGTTTTGCCTGTGCCTCAAATTGTACGGTGACCTGTGTCGTGGTGGTGTCTGTTCCCTGTACTTCGTACGTGTTCTGTGGTGTGCTGGGGTAAGATCTAAAAAATGCTGTCCTGCCAATTCCTCATACCTGTTGCTAACAGGTACATTATAGGTGTTCGTCCTTTCATCTCCCCCTAAATCTAACAATCCCTGATGGGAATTATCCCCTTCTCCCTGAGTATCTGTAAGTCTATCCTGCTGTTTCTCATTGTAGACTTCCACATACTTGTTACTTTTTTTATTAATTATATCAGCCTCCAATCTATCCAAGCTTTTACACAGTCTGTCTTGCCACATATTGAATTCTGTGTTTTTAGGGAATTTTTCTATATGTTCCTTTAAGTTCCCAATCTTTATATTCAAATCACCAAGAATCTCCGTTCTCCTCTTAATGATCAAATTCATCAGAGCAATCAACTGACTAGTAAGTAAATTATTCCATTCTCTGGTGAATTCATCATTAACGAGATCCTGTGCAGGGCTTTTATTGATCAATAAGCCTTTTGGGATCTTCTTTTCCTCCACATAATACTGCAGGGAACGAATCTCCCAATGCTGCCTCAACTGTTTTTGTAACAGACTCTCCAAATTTCTAAAGCTTTCTGTCATTGTATTATTAACTGGACCTCCATTATAATTCGAATCATTGAATCTATAGCTCTCAGCTTTAAGCCGTTTGTTGTCCATATGATGCCAGATGTCCATAATACACCTTAGGGAGCCCAACCACAAATTACGGGCCGTAATATAAAGAAATAGTAATAAATTGGTGGTTGGCTCACACTAAGGTGGCTATGGGCAGGTGCTGCTAACTCACAACTTGGGTGCCCGAACCCAAAAAGGTAAGTAAATTGCAGAAAAAGAAGGGAGTGAGCACTCACACCATCTGGACCATAGGGTACAATATTTAATAAATGGTATGCAAATAAATCTCAACACATTCAAATCTAAAATTTCATAAAATGA
Source organism: Bufo bufo (assembly GCF_905171765.1). Lineage (NCBI taxonomy): Eukaryota > Metazoa > Chordata > Amphibia > Anura > Bufonidae > Bufo > Bufo bufo. The sequence goes on from NC_053389.1 coordinate 478,635,329, forward strand.
TGGTTGGCGCCAACATAAAATCACACTGGCAAATATAATTAGTTAAACACTGGCAGATGGAAATTGCACAATCTTTACGTGCTTGATAATAGCACTTGGACCGCAGACCGCGGTCAGCAGTTAGAATGTCCCAATCAGGAGTAAATCTGACTCCAAGTTAGTACTCAAGTGTCCTCTTAATTATTGATAAACGTTCCGATGCAAAAAGTCTCTCCACAGTTGGTCCGGTATAGCCGCACAGGGCTATGAATAAAGCCACTCAATGTAAAGTACAGGTTCCTACCTTATCCACAGTTGTACCAAATCACCGCGCTGAGCCTCCTGCCACGAGAAGCGAGTGATGTCGGCCGCTTCGGCGTCTCACGTAGCAAATCTCGGGCCGCTGACGTCACGATAACGCGGGATCACGGGATTCGGCTAATGGGAATGGTAAATCGCTGGTGGAACCTGTAGTTGTCTCCTGTATCCTAGAGTGGTATTGGTACAATTGGTTATCGCATGGCCATGCAATATCTTTCATCCGGATCCAGTGGGTTAGGTGGGCGCTTCTCTTCCAGTCACCAGACGTGTTTCGGGGCGTCTACACCCCTTCCTCAGTGGTAAAAGCGCAAGTCCTCCTTCTCCACCTTTTATAGTCCTTTCGGTATTCCGGAAAAGCTGGGTTTTGGAGCTGTAGACTCCATTGCGGTTTTCATGCGGTATCATTGCGTTTTTTTCACCTAGTTGCGTTTTTACATAAATTAGGTGAAAACCGCTGTAGGATTGGCAAATACCCCGATCATAAGTTAAAAAAATTATTTTAATATATATAAAAGCACCTTAATAATCCTAAAAATATAAATTAACATTACAATCATACAAATTTTACAAATTACAATCATACAAATATAAATTAACATTACAATCATACAAATTTTACAAATTTTGCAAATAACCCATATTATGTCGGCTGAAAAGTAAATAAATCGAGAGCATATATATATTCATAGTAGAGAGTCTGGAAACCACATAAGTTGATCTAGAAAATTTCTAGATCAACTTATGTGGTTTCCAGACTCTCTACTATGAATATATATATGCTCTCGATTTATTTACTTTTCAGCCGACATAATATGGGTTATTTGCAAAATTTGTATGATTGTAATGTTAATTTATATTTTTAGGATTATTAAGGTGCTTTTATATATATTAAAATAATTTTTTTAACTTATGATCGGGGTATTTGCCAATCCTACAGCGGTTTTCACCTAATTTATGTAAAAACGCAACTAGGTGAAAAAAACCGCAATGATACCGCATGAAAACCGCAATGGAGTCTACAGCTCCAAAACCCAGCTTTTCCGGAATACCGAAAGGACTATAAAAGGTGGAGAAGGAGGACTTGCGCTTTTACCACTGAGGAAGGGGTGTAGACGCCCCGAAACGCGTCTGGTGACTGGAAGAGAAGCGCCCACCTAACCCACTGGATCCGGATGAAAGATATTGCATGGCCATGCGATAACCAATTGTACCAATACCACTCTAGGATACAGGAGACAACTACAGGTTCCACCAGCGATTTACCATTCCCATTAGCCGAATCCTGTGATCCCGCGTTATCGTGACGTCAGCAGCCCGAGATTTGCTACGTAAGACGCCGAAGCGGCCGACATCACTTGCTTCTCGTGGCAGGAGGCTCAGCGCGGTGATTTGGTACAACTGTGGATAAGGTAGGAACCTGTACTTTACATTGAGTGGCTTTATTCATAGCCCTGTGCGGCTATACCGGACCAACTGTGGAGAGACTTTTTGCATCGGAACGTTTATCAATAATTAAGAGGACACTTGAGTACTAACTTGGAGTCAGATTTACTCCTGATTGGGACATTCTAACTGCTGACCGCGGTCTGCGGTCCAAGTGCTATTATCAAGCACGTAAAGATTGTGCAATTTCCATCTGCCAGTGTTTAACTAATTATATTTGCCAGTGTGATTTTATGTTGGCGCCAACCATCATTTTATGAAATTTTAGATTTGAATGTGTTGAGATTTATTTGCATACCATTTATTAAATATTGTACCCTATGGTCCAGATGGTGTGAGTGCTCACTCCTTTCTTTTTCTGCAATTTACTTACCTTTTTGGGTTCGGGCACCCAAGTTGTGAGTTAGCAGCACCTGCCCATAGCCACCTTAGTGTGAGCCAACCACCAATTTATTACTATTTCTTTATATTACGGCCCGTAATTTGTGGTTGGGCTCCCTAAGGTGTATTATGGACATCTGGCATCATATGGACAACAAACGGCTTAAAGCTGAGAGCTATAGATTCAATGATTCGAATTATAATGGAGGTCCAGTTAATAATACAATGACAGAAAGCTTTAGAAATTTGGAGAGTCTGTTACAAAAACAGTTGAGGCAGCATTGGGAGATTCGTTCCCTGCAGTATTATGTGGAGGAAAAGAAGATCCCAAAAGGCTTATTGATCAATAAAAGCCCTGCACAGGATCTCGTTAATGATGAATTCACCAGAGAATGGAATAATTTACTTACTAGTCAGTTGATTGCTCTGATGAATTTGATCATTAAGAGGAGAACGGAGATTCTTGGTGATTTGAATATAAAGATTGGGAACTTAAAGGAACATATAGAAAAATTCCCTAAAAACACAGAATTCAATATGTGGCAAGACAGACTGTGTAAAAGCTTGGATAGATTGGAGGCTGATATAATTAATAAAAAAAGTAACAAGTATGTGGAAGTCTACAATGAGAAACAGCAGGATAGACTTGCAGATACTCAGGGAGAAGGGGATAATTCCCATCAGGGATTGTTAGATTTAGGGGGAGATGAAAGGACGAACACCTATAATGTACCTGTTAGCAACAGGTATGAGGAATTGGCAGGACAGCATTTTTTAGATCTTACCCCAGCACACCACAGAACACGTACGAAGTACAGGGAACAGACACCACCACGACACAGGTCACCGTACAATTTGAGGCACAGGCAAAACACCAGGTATCAACACCAGTCAGGCAAGAATTTTCATTCAAATCACCAAACACGGAACCAGTACACACATCATCACTACAATCACAGCAACCATCAACAGCACCAATACCTAGAAGAAAAACAAGGAGAAGTAGGAGAAAGGGAGTCAAGGCACCGGAGACACTCACAAACCCAGAGATGGGATCGGTAATTAATTTGAGCACTAAAACTCTCACTATTCCACAGATTAATTTGTTAAATAAGGGACTAAAATTTTCCCCGTACAATACTATAGATAAATTTTCAACCTATATAGGTATCCAAAAATTCGTTAGGAATCTCTGCCTTAAAAAATATTATATAAAAAATCCCCAAATAAGAAAATTCCCTGAAAATAAATCCATAGAGTCATTTAATCATACTACTTTGAAAAAGAAATCTAAAATGTTCCCACGGAATGAAATCAGCAGGGAAATTGCCACATTTCAGAAATGTGTAGAAGATGATCTGAGGAAAATAAAAACTAGACCCCCTAACAATAATAATTTGACCAAACGGGAAATTCAGGCCATTAAATCTCTTCAGAAGGATAATAATGTGACCATACGTCCAGCTGACAAAGGCGGAGCGACAGTGATTTTGGACACTGATCAATACAATAAAGAGTGTCTTAGATTGTTGGAGGATCAGAAGACATATATTAAATTGAGGGATGACCCAATACAGAGGTTCAGCCAGGGCCTGGAGGACCTCTGTAATAAAGGGTTGGAACAGGGTGTCCTTCTCAAACAGGAATCTGAATTTATCTTGGGCACAGAAAGAAGGTTACCCACCTTCTACTGTTTGCCCAAGGTACATAAAAGTTTGATAAATCCTCCGGGACGCCCTATAGTGTCCGGCATAGGGTCTATCACCTCCAAGTTATCTAAGTATATAGACACTCAGCTCCAGCCATTAGTGAAGAATATAAAATCTTACTTGAGGGACACAACTCAGGTGATACAAATTCTAGAAGAGTTGACCACTGAACCGGATTGGATCATGGGGACTTTGGACATCCAATCCCTGTATGCGGTCATAGACCATCAACAGGGGTTGGAAGCTATTGAGCGACAATTGACCAAGAATGGTACATTCAAAGACCCCCAGATCCAGCTTATACTGGAAGGGATTCAATATATTTTGGAGCACAATTATTTCTATTTTGAAGGGGAATATTTTCTCCAGAAATGTGGCACCGCCATGGGGACCAGATTCGCCCCGAGTTATGCCAATTTATTTTTGGCCGAATGGGAATATACCAACATTGAGCCCAGACTTGGGGTGGATCTGGTCCTATGGCGGCGCTACATTGATGATATAATTTTTATCTGGAGGAAGGGAGAGACAGAATTGTCCGAATTTTTGAAAACGATCAATATGAATGACCGTAATTTAGTTTTCGTACCTAATATTAAGGAGGAAACCGAATTTCTGGATCTGTTAATTAAAAAAGAGGATGATTGCTATTCTTGTAGCACATATCACAAACCAACGGCGAAGAATGGCTTCATCCACTTTAACAGCTGCCATCTACCGAGGTGGTTACTGAATGTCCCCTTAGGCCAATTCCGGAGGCTAAAAAGAAACTGTACGGAACAAGTTAGGTTTGAGGAGGAAGCTGCAGAAATGAAGCTCCAATTTTTGGAGAAGAATTACCCAACTAACATCTTGGATGAATCTCTGAATAAAGTGAGATAACTGGAAAGGAAGTCATTTTTACAAGTAAAGGGGTAATTGAGACATCTGAGGATCCCAAGATGGATTTCAATATGATTCTACCCTTCAATAGTAATTATAAGAAGATAAAGAATATTGTAACCAAACATTGGTACCACATACTGAGTGACAGGGTGATTGGCTCACAGTTACCCAATACACCTAAAATAATATATACCAAGGCCCCCAATTTGAAACTAAAAATAGCCCCATCAGTGAAGGAGAAAAAACCCATATCGAATTTGGGCTCTTTCCTAAATTTAAAAGGGTTCTTCAAATGTGGGAGGTGTATAGGATGTAAATTGAGTCTCCAAGAAAGAAAGATTGATACAGTACACTCAGCACATAATTCTTTCACTTGGGAGATAAAGGACTGCCTAACATGCAATACATCTGGGGTCATCTATCTACTACAGTGTCCGTGTAAACGCCAATATATTGGAAGAACGAAAAGGTTACTGAAGACTAGAATCAGTGAACACATTACTAATATAAAAAAGGGTTATGCCAAACACTCCCTCTCGAAACATTATGATGAGGTGCATAACAGGGACCCGTCTAAATTATTCTTTACAGCATTAGAGAAAATTTATAAACATTGGAGAGGTGGGGACTACATTAAGAGGATGTCCAGAGCAGAGTCTAAACACATCTACGAATTTGGCTGCCTATTACCGGCAGGCCTGAATTCGGATTTGGAGATTTTTGGCTTTCTGTAGGATGGCGGGCCCTTCTCCGATGGGGGGTCCCAGAGTTTACCGTTTCTGGTTCTGGGGCTCCTCCTCTGAGTGGGAACCGCCACCCATGGGCATCCGTTTCTAGATCAACTTATGTGGTTTCCAGACTCTCTACTATGAATATATATATGCTCTCGATTTATTTACTTTTCAGCCGACATAATATGGGTTATTTGCAAAATTTGTAAAATTTGTATGATTGTAATGTTAATTTATATTTTTAGGATTATTAAGGTGCTTTTATATATATTAAAATAATTTTTTTAACTTATGATCGGGGTATTTGCCAATCCTACAGCGGTTTTTACCTAATTTATGTAAAAACGCAACTAGGTGAAAAAAACCGCAATGATACCGCATGAAAACCGCAATGGAGTCTACAGCTCCAAAACCCAGCTTTTCCGGAATACCGAAAGGACTATAAAAGGTGGAGAAGGAGGACTTGCGCTTTTACCACTGAGGAATGGGTGTAGACGCCCCGAAACGCGTCTGGTGACTGGAAGACAAGCGCCCACCTAACCCACTGGATCCGGATGAAAGATATTGCATGGCCATGCGATAACCAATTGTACCAATACCACTCTAGGATACAGGAGACAACTACAGGTTCCACCAGCGATTTACCATTCCCATTAGCCGAATCCCGTGATCCCGCGTTATCGTGACGTCAGCAGCCCGAGATTTGCTACGTGAGACGCCGAAGCGGCCGACATCACTCGCTTCTCGTGGCAGGAGGCTCAGCGCGGTGATTTGGTACAACTGTGGATAAGGTAGGAACCTGTACTTTACATTGAGTGGCTTAATTCATAGCCCTGTGCGGCTATACCGGACCAACTGTGGAGAGACTTTTTGCATCGGAACGTTTATCAATAATTAAGAGGACACTTGAGTACTAACTTGGAGTCAGATTTACTCCTGATTGGGACATTCTAACTGCTGACCGCGGTCTGCGGTCCAAGTGCTATTATCAAGCACGTAAAGATTGTGCAATTTCCATCTGCCAGTGTTTAACTAATTATATTTGCCAGTGTGATTTTTATGTTGGCGCCAACCATCATTTTATGAAATTTTAGATTTGAATGTGTTGAGATTTATTTGCATACCATTTATTAAATATTGTACCCTATGGTCCAGATGGTGTGAGTGCTCACTCCTTTCTTTTTCTGCAATTTAGTGGAATATGAGACTTTGTACGGAAAAAATAAATAAAAAATAAATAAAAAATAAATCATCATTTTCCGCTAACTTGTGACAAAAAATATAAAATTCTAGGAACTCGCCATGCCCCTCACGGAATACCTTGGGGTGTCTTCTTTCCAAAATGGGGTCACTTGTGGGGTAGTTATACTGCCCTGGCATTTTCCAGGGGCCCTAATGTGTGGTAAGTAGGTAAATGACCTGTGAAATCCTAAAGGTGCTCTTTGGAATGTGGGCCCCTTTGCCCACCTAGGCTGCAAAAAAGTGTCACATATGTGGTATCGCCGTATTCAGGAGAAGTTGGGCAATGTGTTTTGGGGTGTCTTTTTACATATACTCATGCTGGGTGAGAGAAATATCTCGGCAAAAGACAACTTTTCCCATTTTTTTATACAAAGTTGGCATTTGACCAAGATATTTATCTCACCCAGCATGGGTATATGTAAAATGACACCCCAAAACACATTGCCCAACTTCTCCTGAGTACGGCGATACCAGATGTGTGACACTTTTTTGCAGCCTAGATGCGCAAAGGGGCCCACATTCTTTTTTGAGGGCATTTTTAGACATTTGGATCCCAGACTTCTTCTCACGCTTTAGGGCCCCTAAAATGCCAGGGCAATATAAATACCCCACATGTGACCCATTTTGGAAAGAAGACACCCCAAGGTATTCAATGAGGGGCATGGCGAGTTCATATAAATTATTTTTTTTTGGCACAAGTTAGCGGAAATTGATTTTATTTATTTTTTTCTCACAAAGTGTCCCTTTCCGCTAACTTGGGACAAAAATTTCAATCTTTCATGGACTCAATATGCCCCTCACGGAATACCTGGGGTGTCTTATTTCCGAAATGGGGTCACATGTGGGGTATTTATACTGCCCTGGAATTCTAGGGGCCCTAAAGCGTGAGTAGAAGTCTGGAATATAAATGCCTAAAAATTTTTACGCATTTGGATTCCGTGAGGGGTAGGGTGACTTCATGTGAGATTTTATTTTTTGACACAAGTTAGTGGAATATGAGACTTTGTAAGAAAAAAATAATAATTTCCGCTAACTTGGGCCAAAAAAATGTCTGAATGGAGCCTTACAGAGGGGTGATCAATGACAGGGGGGTGATCAATGACAGGGGGGTGATCAGGGAGTCTATATGGGGTGATCACCCCCCTGTCATTGATCACCCCCCTATAAGGCTCCATTCAGATGTCCGTATGTGTTTTGCGGATCCGATCCATGTATCCGTGGATCCGTAAAAATCATACGGACATCTGAATGCAGCCTGACAGGGGGGGTGATCAATGACAGGGGGGTTGATCAATGACAGGGGGGTGATCAGGGAGTCTATATGGGGTGATCACCCCCCCTGGAAGGCTCCAGGGAGACGCCTGTATGTGTTTTGCGGATCCGATCCATCTATCAGTGGATCCGTAAAAATCATGCGGACGTCTGAATGGAGCTTTACAGGGGGGTGATCAATGACAGGGGGGTAATCAATGACAGGGGGGTGATCAGGGAGTCTATATGGGGTGATCACCACAGTCATTGATCACACCCCTGTAAGGCTCCATTCAGACGTCCATATGCGTTTTGCGGATCCGATCCATCTATCAGTGGATCCGTAAAAATCATGCGGACATCTGAATGGAGCTTTACAGGGGGGTGATCAATGACAGGGGGGTGATCAGGGAGTCTATATGGGGTGATCACCACAGTCATTGATCACGCCCTTGTAAGGCTCCATTCAGACGTCCGTATGCGTTTTGCGGATCCGATCCATCTATCAGTGCATCCGTAAAAATCATGCGGACATCTGAATGGAGCTTTACAGGGGGGTGATCAATGACAGGGGGGTGATCAGGGAGTCTATATGGGGTGATCACCACAGTCATTGATCACGCCCCTGTAAGGCTCCATTCAGACGTCCGTATGCGTTTTGCGGATCCGATCCATCTATCAGTGGATCCGTAAAAATCATGCGGACATCTGAATGGAGCTTTACAGGGGGGTGATCAATGACAGGGGGGTAATCAATGACAGGGGGGTGATCAGGGAGTCTATATGGGGTGATCACCACAGTCATTGATCACGCCCCTGTAAGGCTCCATTCAGACGTCCGTATGCGTTTTGCGGATCCGATCCATCTATCAGTGGATCCGTAAAAATCATGCGGACATCTGAATGGAGCTTTACAGGGGGGTGATCAATGACAGGGGGGTGATCAATGACAGGGGGGTGATCAGGGAGTCTATATGGGGTGATCAGGGGTGATCAAGGGTGAATAAGGGGTTAATAAGTGACGGGGGGGGGGGTGGTGTAGTGTAGTGGTGCTTGGTGCAACATATTACTGAGCTACCTGTGTCCTCTGGTGGTCGATCCAAACAAAGGGGACCACCAGAGGACCAGGTAGCAGGTATATTAGACGCTGTTATCAAAACAGCGTCTAATATACCTGTTAGGGGTTAAAAAAATCACATCTCCAGCCTGCCAGCGAACGATCGCCGCTGGCAGGCTGGAGATCCACTCTCTTACCTTCCGTTCCTGTGAGCGCGCGCGCCTGTGTGAGCGCGTTCACAGGAAATCTCGGCTCACGCGAGATGACGCCAATGGGCGTTAGCGTAGCCTGGGGGAGCCGCCACAATGACGCCTTTCGGCGTTACAGTTGCGGCAAGTGGTTAAATTCAATAAACCTAGATAAGAATATTAGTAAGATATGCCAAACAAGCATGTGAGATAGAATGTTCAATTTACTTATACTTACTATGATGAGGATCTCTTGATCAGCTTATTTGAACTTGCTCGCCACCATATTTCCAATCGCATCCAACTTCAAACTCTACTCAACTCACGCTGGATTCTAGATGAAACCGGTTACTTCCTGCCAGGAGTGACTCACGCGCATGTGCATGAGCATACGAACATTTCATTGCCGTTTCAGCTATGTGTATTTTTACGAATATTCGATATATTGCTGATATATCTTAGGTTTTAGAATATTCGTAACATTCGAAATCAATTATATATTAGAATATCGAGAATATTCGTAAAAGGATATAGTGCTTTAGTATTTTTTAAATCTTTACTTTAATTAAATTTGTACTAATATAGGCTATATTGCAAAAACATTGTTTTTTATTATATTCGTCTGATTCTACAGTATATTGCAATATAGCGAATATTCGAAAATTACTAAAACCGTTCGCAAACATAGGAAAGTTGTAATGTGTACACTTAACACTTTAGAGATTAGAGACATTTAGGAAATCGCAACACGCGAATAACAAATCGCATATTAATCACGTTAAATACACATTAATGTTATGCATTTTCATAAGTGTACAATGTATCTGATGATACTATATTCAATATGGATGATCATTGCCTTTAACAGCATGTGATCAGCATGAACCTGAAAAAAAACAAGATGGGTTCATGGCAAGTTCAATGTGTTAAAAGTGAATATATAGAGAACATTATACTTTTTATTATTGTTTAGAGACATGGATTTATCTGTACTGGTTTCTCTAAACATGTCTGTCTGAGGAACAATGGGTGTTATATGGCTGAGCCATGATCTGATAAGGAAAGATATCCATAAAACACATCTGGTGTGGAATAGATATTTATTCATATATTCCTGTGTGCATTTATTTAGCATTTGAACTTGTTAATGATTCATATATACTATGCAATATTGATGTATTATAACCAAATATTGTTAATGTATATTTTATACTGTAAGTATCTCACTGAGTGGATATATTTAATCTTAGGGGATGTAGAGAGCGTTTAAGTTGAATTTTCCTAAATAGGATCCATTCAGAGGAGCTGATGTTATTTCAAACATCATTACTCAATAGCTGAGACAGTTAGGGTACACAAACCAGGAGAAAAGTTTAAAGATTTTTTTCTCTTATCTGACCATAAATAAGTCTGTTAACTGTCAAGATGGATCCATGATGTCTGGAAAAGTGATTCTAAAGTGTCGAAGAAGAGTCCCTCCTAATTGATTTAAGTTGGGAGAGGTCAAAGTTTAAGTTGTGTAATGAAGCCATATATACACTCACCTAAAGAATTATTAGGAACACCATACTAATACGGTGTTGGACCCCCTTTTGCCTTCAGAACTGCCTTAATTCTACGTGGCATTGATTCAACAAGGTGCTGATAGCATTCTTTAGAAATGTTGGCCCATATTGATAGGATAGCATCTTGCAGTTGATGGAGATTTGAGGGATGCACATCCAGGGCACGAAGCTCCCGTTCCACCACATCCCAAAGATGCTCTATTGGGTTGAGATCTGGTGACTGTGGGGGCCATTTTAGTACAGTGAACTCATTGTCATGTTCAAGAAACCAATTTGAAATGATTCGAGCTTTGTGACATGGTGCATTATCCTGCTGGAAGTAGCCATCAGAGGATGGATACATGTTCTCATTCTGTTTACGCCAAATTCGGATTCTACCATTTCAATGTTTCAACAGAAATCGAGACTCATCAGACCAGGCAACATTTTTCTAGTCTTCAACAGTCCAATTTTGGTGAGCTCGTGCAAATTGTAGCCTCTTTTTCCTATTTGTAGTGGAGATGAGTGGTACCCGGTGGGGTCTTCTGCTGTTGTAGCCCATCCGCCTCAAGGTTGTGCGTGTTGTGGCTTCACAAATGCTTTGCTGCATACCTCGGTTGTAACGAGTGGTTATTTCAGTCAACGTTGCTCTTCTATTAGCTTGAATCAGTCGGCCCATTCTCCTCTGACCTCTAGCATCCACAAGGCATTTTTGCCCACAGGACTGCCGCATACTGGATGTTTTTCCCTTTTCACACCATTCTTTGTAAACCCTAGAAATAGTTGTGCGCGAAAATCCCAGTAACTGAGCAGATTGTGAAATACTCAGACCGGCCCGTCTGGCACCAACAACCATGCCACGTTCAAAATTGCTTAAATCACCTTTCTTTCCCATTCTGACATTCAGTTTGGAGTTCAGGAGATTGTCTTGACCAGGACCACACCCCTAAATGCATTGAAGCAACTGCCATGTGATTGGTTTACTAGATAATTGCATTAATGAGAAGTAGAACAGGTGTTCCTAATAATTCTTTAGGTGAGTGTATGTGTTAATTCTTAAAATATTTGAAATGGTAGATGGGCAGATGTTTATAAGGAATGCCAATTAAATGACATCCCCATGATTAACATACGTCACACCCACCTTATCTAATTGGAAATCCCTAATCCAAGAGGGGATGGGCATAGATAAGGATTAGAATATCTGATCCAGTTTTGGAGATCAGGGAGATTCATTCATCAGCAACACTTCACACGTCAGGAACGTACCACAGGACATCACAGATCACAAAACATCTTCACCACTTCCAGTCCTAAGAAAAAGCTCCCTACACCCTAAGGAATTCTTCCAGGGACACACCCGAGGCTCGCAGAAAGAAACTGACAGATCTAAATCTTGTAAAGCTGGGTCCCTTCTAAAAGCTCTTTATCCCAAAGCCAGGGGTAATGTATAATTTATTTCATTTGCAGTAATTATAAATCGCTCCAATTGGCATATAGTTGAGACCCCATTATCAGTGGGTCAATAGTGTTAAAACAGTAATTTTAGGGGAAATTTTAATGAACGTGCACATCATTAGAATTCCTGTAATATTTCTATCAGAGTGGGATCTCTGATCGGATTTTATTATCCGTAGTTAGGCCAATGGGCGTATTAATAAGATGTCTCTTACTGCCATATTCTTCGATTGAGCATTAGGGTCTTTCCACAGATTCATTTCTATTGTTTTTTTTTGTTGCATTATAATGTTTTGATAACCAGCACACTAATCGGTAATAATTTGAGTAACATTGTATTGTACTTGGTGTAGTGTAATTAAGTGGACCTAGCGTAAACGGTGGAGCACCATCTTGTGGTCAATTTTGATATTATCCTTGTATTAATTTGTATGCCATTTTTACTGTATTTATTTATAATAAATTATATTTTATATAATTAATTGCACCCTGTTTCATTAGCTGCACAAATTGACTTTAGATCTCATCAATTAAAGAACTGGCATTTATATGACCGCCAATTAAATTTTAAATTTTTATGATTTCATATCTTATATGAAATAAATACTCGACATATTTTTGAGGCACTGCTGAGATTGATTGAGATATTTCTATAACCAATTTGTGCAATTAGTGAAAATATTCCTTAATCCTTATTGGCAAGTCAAATTGTTGTTGCTATTGATTATTGATTAGAATCATGAGTGCAACAGGCAGTGACTCGGGTAATGGCCATGCTACAGCAGATAGTTCATTATACCCGGAACAGATAATGCAGAAGATCTTTATTCCCGGTTTAAAGTGGACAAAGACATGAATGAATGGATTAATGAGATGCAGACAAGAGCCTTTGCAGAACGTTGTGATGTATGGATGCTAGGAGGCACAGTTGATAGATACCTAACATATATGGATTTGGCAAATGATAATACCAAGAGGGACCAACACCTCTTATGTGCATTGCCACCTGTTTTATATGCATTATTGGCGGTCAGTACACTTTCACAAAAGAGATATGAATTCATAATGGGAACGAAAACCCATATAGCCCAGATAGAAGCAGAACTAAATCCGCAGAGGACACGATCAAGGACTTAAAATTCAACCTTGATCATAGCCATGATGCATACCAAAAGGCAAAAAGTGACTTAGAGGAGTTGCACCTCTGATATTCCAAAATTCTGCAGATGGGCAAATCAAGCCATACTGTGATTAATGCTGATAGAGATCCGTCTAATACTGTGGGATCTCCTGACCCTCCAAATCTTACGCCCCAACATTTAGACATATCATCACATGCTCTTAAAGCAGGATCCATCCAAGACCCTAAGCCACCCGAAAGTCATGCCATGATTACACAGGAGGCATTGACCCAATTAAGTCGGGCATTCCAAACTGTAACTGCCTTACTAGGCGCCAGCAATATGGAAGCCCCTAGAAGTTCCTCTCCACATGTTTCCCTGAGGAGAGATGTTAGGGTTAAATCACCTGTGTCGTATGAGTCTCATGAAAGTTGTGAAAGTGCATGTGAGTCTGACAGTGATGTGGGGAAGCATGTGACTTATTCCTTGCCACAGGATCACAGGCGACCAACATATGCTGAGGTGGTTTCTAGGGGAAAAAAATCCCAATATTCAGACAAGGAGAGCTCCTCCAACATAATTAAGTTTTTAAATACTACAGTATCCAAATTTTCCAAAAAAGGTTCTTCTCAGATAGCCAATCACTTAGAACTGTATGAATCCACTATGGATTCTTTAAAATTGTACTCTGATGCTGACCGGATCAGATTCCTTCCATGGGCATTTGATGATAAATATCGTCATTACTTTACATCCTTTAAGGAGAGAGGAGTACAAGATTGGCCAAGTGTTTTGCATGAGGTTAAATTGGAATTCGGACCATACCGAACCACCACTGCTGCAAAACGGGACATATATAGCCTTATGTGTAGACCCAATCAGAGTCCCCATGAATTCCTCTCTGTCCTCAAAATGCCTATGGGTTGGCATATAGATCCCCAAATTGGGAATCTAAAGAATTCAAACAGTTATTCTATGACACTATGCCAACCCAGATCAAACTTAACTTAGCCAGAGATCTGGATATTGATGCTCCCTTGGATAGGTTGGTGACTGCTGCCACTACGCTATATAATATCAGTGAGTGCCATGCAACAGATGAGAGAAGGTTTAAAAAATCCCCAGAGCAAAAGGTAGCTGAAGCTAAGGTAAACCCTAGCTTGGGATTTGAAAGCCAGCCACGAAGGTTCCCTCAGTCTACAGGACCTGCTCAACAAGCCCAGCAACAACAGGTAGGACAGCCCAAAATACTGATGGATCAGGGGGGAATAATTCAGGTAATGGGAAGTCTAACTACCATCCCTATTACAATAGGGGTCCCCAGGGATATAGGCCCTATAACAATAGGGGTTACCAGGGTTATAGGCGTTGGAATAATAGGCCCAGACAACAGAGGGAAGATAGGTAGGAATCCTCAAATTCATCCAGGAGTAGGTCACCTACCGATAACCAGGGTGCCCAGCAAAGCCAAAATGTGCCCAAACCAAACGGGTTTGATCAGCTGGTAGAGCAAGTGGCCCAGCTGAGCGACATGGTAAGTAAGTTGTCCCAGTTATCCCCAGAAAAACAGCCTAAATCTTTTTTAGGGGCAACTGCCGGTCCCAGCAGTTTAACATCATAAAGCAGATTGGGCCGGGTCAGAACCCAGGCCACTGCAAGGCTATTAAGATGGATGTGAAAGAATCTGATGTGATTACTAATACCATTTCTCCTTGCAGTACCCCTGACCCTGAGATTGGGGCCAGGGAGGAGGTGTCTACTATGTTATTTGTCTTGCAGTCTAATCATGTCGATCCCTGCGACCATGCTTCTATTCCAGAGTGTGATCCCATCATTCCAGCCTCTAGTCATGAAGTGACTAGAGTGATAAGTGTAGGTGGAGATGCCTTACAGGTAAAAGGAACATGCTGGTTGACATTTAAGATTGGCAAGAAGACAATTAGACATCCCACATTGATTGCGGATCTTCCATATGATCGGATGATCATAGGAATCGATTTATTAAAAAGATTGAGTCCCATAGTTGATTTCATTAATGAAGCAGTATGGAATCAGGTGAAGGCACCCATTGCCTATGAATACTCTTGCAACACACAAGCACAACACAGTTGTCATGTGATTGAAGAGAAACCTAGCTCTATTGAAGTGCATTTCAGGAACAATCAAATAACGGAGGTCACAATCCTGAAGAATGGTAAGCCCGAGGCAGATGTCAATGGTGCCACTCACATCATCACCATCCAGAGGGACAAAATCAAAAAGGTAACTCTGGATGATGATATATTAACCATTTCTCTTGAAAAGGGGAATCACGAAGTCGTGGACATGACCAGGCATGTTCAATCGATGGTCCGGATTGAAAAGGTCAATGACAATTTATTGATTCCCGTACAGGTAAACAATATAGCCTGGGTGAAATTTGCCAAGTTGGATTTGAAATCCGAAGCAAGTTACATAAGCCTATGACTCTTAAAACAGGTCACCAATCCTAAAATGATTAAAAGTTTCTCTCCACAGGACCAATGGGTTCATGATCTGGATGGAGATTCCCAAAGTCATAATGTGGTTGCAAGATGCGTTTTGTCTATTTCTATAGGAAGTAAAACTACGGAACACGTTTTCATCGTGACAAATGAACCACGGTATCAAATGTATATAGGTAATGACCTTCTGCACCGATTAGCCGTACAGATTGACCTGGTGAATAACACCTTATGGTCCAGATTGCCGGGAAACCCAGAGGGATTCCAGGATGTAGAACAAGCCTTACGATGGGGACAACAGATGCCCTATGCCGTAAGTATCATGGTTGCTGAGAAAGTTTAAATTCCTGAAGGATGCACTCTATTTCTTCTCCCCATTAAAGTAAAGAAGAGACAGAAGCTGAAGAATGCAGACGCATTGATCTGTTTATCCAACAGAATACAGCAACTCGGCCTAAAGGTAAAGCCTGCTCCCCTGATAAATATCCATCAGGATCCGTTACATATGGTAATTCATAACATGGTTCCCCATAGCATATCCCTACAAAAGGACACCGTAATTGGTTTGGCTATGGATTCGGAATACTACACATTTGGATTCCAAAATGATGTTATTGGAATAATTCCTGATGAATACATGACAGAGGAACAACATTTTTCCTCAACCCCTGAGGGGTTATTAAACATCCTGTAACGGGGTTCCGAAGGTGCACTCGGTCCCCCATTAGCCGCAGACCTGCTGCTTAGCTTCGGGAGCGTGGATCTGTGTTTGACCTCGTTCCCAGGGCGGCTTTACTAGTTGGGTGGCTCCCTGCTCCTAAGTCTGCCTTGAGCGCCGAGCTGATCACTCGGTGCTCGACTGGATGGTCTGTCGGTCATATGACGCTGGCCACGTCACATGACCCTCACTCCCCACTATAAATACAGGCAGCCTGCTAGCCACAGGTTGCCTGTTAATTTAGGTTCCACCTGTGGTTTTGTCTTTCCTGGCGTACTTACCTCCTGCTGAATTCCTGACGATCCTCTGCCTGCTCCTTGTGTACTTTGCTGCTCTCCTGGTATTCTGACCCCGTCCTCCTCCTGACGATCCTCTGCGGACTCCTTTGGTACTACACGACTCTCCTGGTATTTATGACCCTGGCTTCTCCTGACAATTCTCTGCTTGCTCCATTTGTACTTTGTAGCTTTCCTGGTATTGACTCGGTCCGTTCACATTCTGTTGTTTGTCTGTCTGTCTGTCTTCCCTGCACTTAGTCCAAGCTAGGGATTGCCGTCCAGTTGTCCCCTGTCATTAGGACTCGCAAGGCAAGTAGGCAGGGCCAGGGGTAAGGGTGGAGCGCAGTGGTCACTTCCCTCCCCCCTGTGTGTGTGTGTACGCGACCGTTACAGATTAACAGGCCCAATAACCACTGTATAATGAATCCTCTGGTGACCCTGACTGACCATGTCTCTAATCTGACGCAGATGGTGCAGGAGTTAGGGGAAAAACTCAGTTCTTTTGAGTTAAGGCAAGGTTCTTTCACTCCTCAGGCCTCCAGTCCGCATTTTGAGCCCCAGATTAAGCTCCCAGAACCCTTTTCTGGAGACCGGAAGAAGTTTCTCTCTTTTAAGGAGAATTGCAAACTTTACTTCCGTTTGCGCCCCGTGTCCTCTGGCCCCGAGAGTCAACGCATGGGCATTATCATTTCCTGACTACAGGGTGATCCCCAGGACTGGGCGTTCTCTTTACTTGCTGGTGCCAGTTGTTTATCTTCTGTGGAGGGGTTCTTTCAGGCCCTAGGTACCCTCTATGATGAACCAGACAGGGCTCTAGTAGCCGAGACGGGTTCAGGGCAATCTACCTGCGGAGGATTATTGCACCCAATTCAGAAGGTGGTGTGTCCCCTCAGGATGGAACGAACCAGCCCTGAAGAGTCAGTTTAGGTCAGGTCTGTCTGATAATTTAAAGGATCTTCTGGTCAGTTATCAACTTCCAGAGACCTTAGAGGAGATGATGACCCTTGTTGTCCGACTTGACCGACGGGTTAGAGAGAGACGACAGGAACAACAGTTCTCTTCCCAGATGGTGGTCCAGCCAGTGGCCTATCCCAGAGACAATGCTGAGGTCTCCACTGAGGAACCCATGCAGGTTGGCATGACCCGAGGGAATCTTCGCCGCAGACGTGGAGAATGCTTTTACTGTGGAGATCCTGACCATTGGATCAACCAGTGTCCCAAGAAGGTCCTCTCTGTCAAGGCTCCTAAGGCAAGGCAACCTAAAGACCAGGTACACCCTGAATTTTCTAAATGTAAGCTTTTGGTACCCATTACTATTTCTCTGGGAGTAGATAAATGGCCGGGTAAGGCCTTTATTGATTCTGGCTCAGCGGCTAGCTTTATTGACTCTGAGTATGCTGTAAGATTGGGTATTCCTATGTTTGCCTTACCAACTCCTATCCATGTCATGGCTATTGATGCTACTCCTCTTATTGGTGGTACGGTGAGCTCATTTACCGCAGAGATTTCTCTAACCGTGGGTGTGTGCCACTCAGAGAGATGTTCCCTTTTAGTCCTGGAGAACCTACCGGCTGAGGTGGTACTAGGGTTGCCTTGGCTCCGACTACATAACCCCACTATAGATTGGTCCAGTGAGGAGTTGGTGAGATGGGGGCCTAAGTGTGACTCGTGCTTGTCCGTGGTACAGGCTGGGGTCTCAGTAAAGTCTGATACCTTACCCACTGTTGTTAGGGAATATTCAGATGTATTCTCGTCACCAACCCCGGAGGTTCTACCCCCCCATAGACCTTATGATTGTACCATAGAGCTAGTAGAGGGGGCCAAGTTTCCTAAGGGGCGAATTTATAATCTTTCTAAGCCCGAACGCAAGGCCATGGAAGATTATATTAAGGAGAGCCTTGGTAAAGGGCATATTAGACCTTCTGTCTCTCCTATGGGGGCGGGGTTTTTCTTCGTTAAGAAAAAAGATGGTGGTCTTAGGCCATGTATCGATTACCGGAGATTAAATAAAATCACTGTCCAGAATAGATACTCCCTCCCATTGATTCCGGATTTATTTAACCAGGTTCTGAGGGCAACCTGGTTTTCCAAAATTGACCTGAAAGGGGCATACAATCTAATCCGAACCAAGGAGGGAGACGAATGGAAGACGGCATTCAATACTCCGGTAGGACACTTTGAATATCAGGTGATGCCTTTTGGACTCAGCAATGCCCCAGCTGTGTTCCAAAACTTTATGAATGACATTCTTAGGGAGTTCTTAGGTAAATTTGTTATTGTCTATCTTGACGACATTTTAATATTCTCTCCTGACTTCGAATCCCATGTGTCTCATGTTAAACAAGTATTAGAGGTGTTGAGGGAGAATCAGCTATCCGCTAAGCAAGAGAAATGTGTCTTTGGTGTACAGGAGATTCTGTTTCTAGGGCATGTTCTGACTCCTCATGCCTTCAAGATGGATCCTGGTAAGGTACTAGCAATTAAGGAATGGGTAAGACCTTCATCCTTAAAGGCCTTACAACGGTTCCTAGGTTTCGCCAATTACTATCGTAAATTTATTATGAATTTTTCCGTAATTTCTAAACCGTTGACCGACCTTACTAAGAAAGGGGCAGATTTGGAGAATTGGTCTACTGAGGCCATTTCTTCATTTAAAAAATAATAAAAAAAAAGGCATTCAGTAGCGCTCCCATTCTGATCCAGCCTGATCAGGAGAAACCTTTTATTGTGGAGGTGGATGCGTCCGAGGACGGTGCAGGAGCAGTCCTTTCACAAGGTCCTGCTACCCTCACTAACCTGAGACCATGTGCCTTCTTCTCCAGGAAATTCTCTCCCACGGAGAGAAACTACGACATAGGGAATAGGGAGCTGCTAGCCATTAAATGGGCATTTGAGGAGTGGAGGCATTTTCTGGAGGGGGCAAGGCATTGTGTAACTGTTGTCACTGACCATAAAAACCTTATGTTTCTCGAGTCTGCTAAGAGGTTGAATCCCCGTCAAGCCAGATGGGCTCTGTTTTTTACTCGTTTTAATTTTTTCCATTACGTTCAGGCCGGGAAGTAAAAATGTGAAGGCGGACGCATTATCTCGGAGCTTCCATGCTTTTCAACCTACTGAGGTACCACCTAAATCCATCCTACCAGCAAAAATCTTCATAGCAGCTCTTACCCAGGATATCTCGGCTCGCATTAGGTCTGAACAACATCTGGCACCGGTATCCACCCCAACAGATAAGTTGTTTGTTCCCGTACAATTTCGTCTCCAGCTGTTGGGTGAGTGTCACGATTCTGCATTTTGTGGACATCCGGGTGTTGAGGGCAGTAAGGATCTGGTTTCTAGATCTTATTAGTGGCCCACTCTAACTAGGGATGTCAAGTCCTACGTGTCAGCCTGTGAGGTTTGTGCCATGTCCAAGACACCTAGGACTCGCCCTGCTGGTAACCTACGACCCCTACCCATTCCCAGTAGACCCTGGTCCCATATCTCGATGGACTTTATAACTGACCTACCGCCGGTGGAGGGTAAGACTGTAGTTTGGGTAGTGGTCGATAGGTTTAGCAAGATGGTCCATTTCATTCCCCTGTCTAAACTCCCGAATGCCAAAACTCTGGCGTCTATTTGTCACGAGGGTATCAAGAGCCACGTCTGACTCCGTTATACCCGGGGTCAGGAGGTCGCAGCGGGTTTCTTAGTGATTGTTTTCTGTGTTTGCCTTGCTATCCTTTTTGTCTCAATCAGGGATCCGTAGCTTCTCCTCCTCAGCTGTTTCTTGTCTGCCACTCCCAACCTCCTTATATTCTCCCCTCACTCTTCTCTAGTTGCCAGTTATAGAGCTTCCTGCCTGGACATCTATACTGACCCACTGGAGTTGTGAATCCTGGTTGTCGTTCCAGAGTGCTATCCTCCGGATCCCTGTTGGGCTTCTTGTTGTCTCCTGTTGTCGCCCATCTGGGATTATATGTTGAGTTTGTATTGTCTGTCCTTCCCTTGGTGTTTTCCTTTAGAGCTAGTGGTGCGGACTAGTGTTCCCACCGCCCTGTTCACTATCTAGGGCTCAGCTTAGGGAAAGCCAGGGCTTTAGGCACGTGATCGGCGTACGGGTGAGGAACCCGTCTAGGGACGTCAGGGCAGCCAGGTGCCAGCCGCTAGGTGAGTCAGGGGTCACCACCTTCCCTCTCACTTGGGCAGGGCTTTCCTTGTTCCCTCCCTCTGTGTCACGTATGTGATAGTCACGCCGACCGTGATATTATAACTGGCCATTACTTTTTGAGAAAAAAAAATAAATTTTTTTTTTTTTTTTTTTTTTTTTCTCTACTTAGAATCCAATATGGATCCTATTGCTGCCTTGGCAAAACAGCTTCAAGGCCTGACTTTGGAGGTGGCAGGATTGAAGGCGTCTGTCCTCCAACAACAGCAGCAAATGCAGCAGACCGCACCCCCAGCGGTTGCTATGGGTAACCAGGTTGTTACAGAACCCAAGGTTGTTCTTCCTGACAGATTTTCTGGGGGAAGGGACAAATTTGCGACGTTCCGTGAGGCCTGCAAATTATACTTTAAGTTGCGCCCTTACTCCTCAGGTAATGAAGAACAGCGGGTTGGGATTGTCATTTCCCTGCTTCAGGGGGACCCACAATCCTGGGCGTTCTCGTTACCCCCTGGTTCCCAGGCTCTCCGGTCAGTGGAGGGATTTTTTGGGGCTTTGGGTCTCATATATGATGACCCTGACCGAGTCGCCCTGGCTGAGTCGAAGTTACGGAGACTCCTACAGGGAGATCGGTCAGCAGAGGAATATTGCTCAGAGTTCCGTAGGTGGGCTACGGATACTCAGTGGAACGACCCGGCTCTCAGGAGTCAGTTCTGCTCTGGGTTATCTGAAAGGGTTAAGGATGCACTGGCGCTGTATGAGACCCCCCTTTCCTTTGATGCTGTTATGTCCCTCTCTATCAGAATAGATAGGCGTCTTAGGGAGAGATCGAAAATTCCTGAGCAATTGGTTACCTCTCCCAAGCAACAATTAGTCTGTACTGACTTAGATGAGCCTATGCAGCTAGGCTGAACTTCTCGTCAGGTCCGTCCTCCTGAGGTTCGCCGTAGGGGGGGGGCTTGTTTTTTCTGTGGGGGGAAGGGTCATTTCATTAATGTCTGTCCCTCCTTTCTCAAAAACAAAAGACCGTCGGAAAACTACTAACCCCAGGCTGTGTGGAGGATGTCAGCCGGGGGGTATACGTTTCCTCCATACGAACATCTCAATTTGTGTTACCAGCGGTTATTGTTTTTGGTGTTAAGACGGAGTCTATTTCTTTTTTTCTAGACAGTGGAGCAGGGGTAAATTTGATAGATGCCCATTTTGCCCGCACTATGGGTTTGTCTCTCTGCACGCTGCAGAGACCTATTCCCGTATTCGCTATAGATTCGGCTCCTCTGTCTCAGAGAAACCTCACCCACGTTGTTCATAATTTACACCTTCGGGTAGGGGACCACCATAATGAGTGTCTTTCATGTTACGTTCTGGAGGGCCTTCCCTCTCCTGTGGTATTGGGTTTTCCCTGGTTGGTAGCGCACAATCCAGTGGTGGATTGGCAGGCCAGGGAGATATTGGAGTGGAGTGAGCATTGCAGAGAGAATTGCTTAAATAACAATTGCTTAATCGCCTCCATAGCTTACCTTCCTACTTTTATTTCGGACTTTGAGGACGTTTTTTCTGAAAAGGGTTGTCAGAAGCTACCACCTCATCGTCCTTATGATTGCCCGGTTAACCTGATTCCCGGTGCAAAATTACCCAAGTCCAGGTTGTATAATCTTTCGGGTCCCGAGAGACAAGCCATGAAAGATTATATCTCCGAGAGTCTGGCTAAGGGACACATCAGACCCTCTTCTTCACCCGTGGCTGCAGGGTTTTTCTTTGTTAAAAAGAAAGATGGGGGCCTGCGTCCTTGCCTAGATTTCCGTGAGCTAAACCAGATAACCATCCGAGACCCATACCCTCTTCCTCTCATTCCTGACCTTTTTAATCAGATTGCGGGTGCTAGGTGGTTCTCCAAACTTGATCTTAGGGGGGCCTACAATCTGATTCGTATCAGGGAAGGGGATGAGTGGAAGACAGCTTTTAACACCCCTGAGGGGCATTATGAAAATCTAGTTATGCCTTTCGGTCTGACCAATGCCCCCGCTGTCTTCCAACATTTCGTTAATGATATTTTTAGTCATCTCATCGGCAGGTTTGTAGTCATATACCTAGATGATATCTTAATTTATTCGGCTGATCTGAAAACACGTGAGGTGCATGTCAGGCAAGTACTGCAGGTCCTACAGACGAATAAATTATATGCGAAAATTGAAAAATGTGTCTTCGCCGTTCAGGAAATACAGTTCCTGGGATATCTATTATCTGCTTCAGGTTTCCGTATGGATCCTGGGAAGGTCCAGGCAATTTTAGATTGGGATCTTCCTGAGAACCTTAAAGCCCTACAACGGTTTTTGGGTTTCGCAAATTTCTATAGAAAGTTCATTAAAAATTATTCAGTGATCGTTAAACCCCTTACCGACATGACTAGGAAGGGGACTGATTTTTCTAAATGGTCTGACGCCGCTAAAAATGCATTTTCCTCTCTAAAAGAGAGGTTTACCTCGGCACCTGCTCTAATTCAACCTGATGTCTCCCAGCCTTTTATTGTTGAGGTAGATGCGTCAGAGGTGGGAGTGGGGGCTGTATTGTCTCAGGGTCCGTCTCTTGGCAAATGGCGCCCTTGCGCTTTCTTTTCCAAAAAATTATCTTCTGCTGAGAAGAACTATGATGTTGGAAATAGGGAACTGTTGGCGATTAAGCTGGCGCTTGAAGAGTGGCGTCACTTCTTAGAGGGAGCAATCCACCCCGTCACGGTGATTACGGATCACAAAAACCTTCTGTACCTAGAATCGGCTAAGCGTCTCACCCCTAGACAAGCTAGGTGGTCGCTATTCTTTACCAGATTTAACTTTGTAATCACCTATCGTCCTGGGGCAAAAAATACCAAGGCAGACGCGTTATCTCGTAGTTTCCCTGGAGGGGGTAATGCTAGTGATCCGGTACCTATTTTACAAAGAGGAGTGGTTGTCTCTGCTGTACACTCTGTTCTAGAGGGAAAGGTGTTAGAGGCCCAGGGGGACGCCCCGGCAGGGGCGTAGCTAGAAATGCATGGGCCCCATAGCAAAAAAAAATTATGGCCCCCCCCCCCCTCTGTGCCATCCACAGATCCCCCTCCCCATAGCAGTGCCATCCACAGATCCCCCTCCCCTAAATAGTGCCATCCACAGATCCCCCTCCCCTAAATAGTGCCATCAACAGATCCCCCTCCCCTAAATAGTGCCATCAACAGATCCCCCTCCCCTAAATAGTGCCATACACAGATCCCCCCTCCCCTAAATAGTGCCATCCACAGATCCCCCCTCCCCTAAATAGTGCCATCCACAGATCCCCCCTCCCCTAAATAGTGCCATCCACAGATCCCCCCTCCCCTAAATAGTGCCATCCACAGATCCCCCCTCCCCTAAATAGTGCCATCCACAGATCCCCCTCCCCTAAATAGTGCCATCAACAGATCCCCCCTCCCCTAAATAGTGCCATCCACAGATCCCCCTCCCCTAAATAGTGCCATCCACAGATCCCCCTCCCCTAAATAGTGCCATCAACAGATCCCCCCTCCCCTAAATAGTGCCATCCACAGATCCCCCCTCCCCTAAATAGTGCCATCCACAGATCCCCCCTCCCCTAAATAGTGCCATCCACAGATCCCCCTCCCCTAAATAGTGCCATCCACAGATCCCCCCTCCCCTAAATAGTGCCATCCACAGATCCCCCTCCCCTAAATAGTGCCATACACAGATCCCTCTCCCCTAAATAGTGCCATCCACAGATCCCTCTCCCCTAAATGGTGCCATCCACAGATCCCCCTCCCCTAAATAGTGCCATACACAGATCCCCCTCCCCTAAATAGTGCCATCAACAGATCCCCCCTCCCCTAAATAGTGCCATCCACAGATCCCCCCCTCCCCTAAATAGTGCCATCCACAGATCCCTCTCTCCCTCTCCCCTAAATAGTGCCATCCACAGATCCCCCCTCCCCTAAATAGTGCCATCCACAGATCCCTCTCCCCTAAATAGTGCCATCCACAGATCCCTCTCCCCTAAATAGTGCCATCCACAGATCCCTCTCCCCTAAATAGTGCCATCCACAGATCCCCCCTCCCTAAATAGTGCCATCCACAGTGCCATCCACACTCCCCTAAATAGTGCCATACACAGATCCCCCTCCCCTGAACAGTGCCATCCACAGTATCAGGTGCCTCTCCCTCCCCCCCCCCCCCCCCGCCATGTGCCAGTATCAGGTGCCAAACCCCCCCCCCCCCAGGTGCCAGTATCAGGTCAGGTGCCAACCCCCCTCCCCCCATGTGCCAGTATCAAGTGCCCCCCCCCCCCCCCGCTCCCCCCATGGCAGTAACAGTCGGGTATTAAAAAAAAAAAAAATAAACACTTCTACTTACCTCCATGTCAGCGATGCGATGCAGCCTCTTCCTGTGTCCCTCCCTGTATTGTGTCCCGCCCTGTATGTCCATATATGGAGTCACTGCTTGTATTTCAGAAAAGGTTTCTGCTGGGATTCGAACCCACGACCTTCTGTATCAGAGGCAGAGCACCTACCCTCAAGACCATAACAGCTGCCTTGCTGCTGACTGAAAAATTATGAGACTTCTACTGTTATAGCTGGCTAAGTGTACATCTATACACATAGCTGCTCATATATAGAGATATACCAGAGCTGAGTGTGCTTGGATAGCTGTCATATAGAGATATAGCTGTGCTGGGTGTGTTGGGGCAGCTGTCATGTGTATAGATGTACACTTAGCCAGCTATAACAGTAGAAGTGTCAAATTTTTTCAGTCAGTTGCAATGCCTTCTTTATGGCTGTGAGGGTTAATGCTTTGCCTCTGATACACTGATACATTGGAGGTTGTGGGTTCGAATCCCAGACACATCAGGAGACTTTAGTATATACAGTAAGATTAGAGCACATTAGCGAGGGAACATTAAGACCGCTGCTGTGAAGGGGCCCTGAACAGTAAGACATCGATATTTAACTAACTTGAAAATAAACTGTCGGGCCCCGAAGCAGCTGCTTCCCCGGTAGTTACGCCACCTCCTGTGTGTAGTGTCTGTGTGTGTTAATAAAAAAAAAAAAAATAAATTTGAATGCGGTTGGACGGGCCCCCTAGTGCCGTAGGGCCCCCTAGTGGCGTAGGGCCCCATAGCCACTGCTATGGTTGCTATGGCGATCCCTACGCCACTGCGCCCCGGCCTCTTGCCCCTCAGAGAAATTGTTTGTACCGTTAAACCTGCGTCTTGAATTATTAAAAGAACATCATAATTCGGCACTTGCTGGGCACCCGGGTAGTAAAGCAACCTTGGAGCTATTATCTCGTCGTTTTTGGTGGCCAAGGTTGCGTCAGGATGTAATGGATTTCGTGTCTACTTGCTCTACTTGTGCACGCGTGAAAGTCTCTCATACACGTCCAGCAGGGTCTTTATTGCCTCTTTTTATCCCCAATAGGCCATGGACACATCTGTCAATGGATTTCATCACTGACTTACCGTTGTCTGCGGGTAAAACAGTTATTTTGGTAGTAGTAGACAGGTTTAGCAAAATGGTACACTTTATTGCGCTACCCGCACTTCCTAATGCTAAAACTCTTGCTCAGGTGTTTATCAGTGAAATCGTGAAGCTTCACGGGGTCCCTTTCGATGTGGTTTCGCATCGGGGAACCCAGTTTATTTCTAAGTTTTGGAAAGCTTTTTGTTCCCGTTTGGGGGTACACTTGTCCTTTTCCTCAGCTTTCCATCCTCAGTCGAATGGACAGACTGAGCGTACCAACCAAAACCTAGAAACATATTTAAGGTGTTTTCAGGGGCGGGCTGGGCCGGGGGGCAGGGAGGCAATTGCCCCCCAGGCCGCCCGAAATAAACGGCCACTGGGCCGACCGTCTTAAAAAAAAAAATTTTTTTTTTTTTTTTTTTTTTTTTTTATTCTTCAGGGCCGCACCGCCGATCATCACCACAGGCGGCGCGGCCCTGGATGTCATTGCGGCCGTGCTGTGTGCTGTGGGGCAGGGGAGGGAGAGGCGTGTCCCTCCCCTGTTCTTCTGATAGGCCGCAGGCACTAATGCCTGCAGCCTATCAGAGGCCGGCTCAGGCAGAGCAATGACGTCATTATCATTGCGACGCCTGAGCCAGCACACAGCAGGGACACAGGCCAGAAGAGGCTGCATCGCTGCTGATGGAGGTAAGTATTAGTGTTGTTTTTTTTTTCTTCTTTGCAGGGGGCTGGCACTATTGGGGGGGATCTGGCACTATAAGGGGGGCTGGCACTATGGGGGGGATCTGGCACTATGGGGGGGGATCTGGCACTTTGGGGGAGCTAGCACTATGGGGGGGCACTATAGGGGGAGCTGGCACTATAGGGGGGGCTGGAACTATGGGGGAGCTGGCACTATGGGGGGGCTGGCACTATAGGGGGAGCTGGCACTATGGGGGGCTGACACTATGGGGGGCTGTCACTATAAGGGGGCTGGCACTATGGGGGAGGAGCTGGCACTATGGGGGGGCTGGCACTATAGGGGGGCTGGCACTATGGGGGGGGGATCTGGCACTATGGGGGGGATTTGGCACTATGGGGGGATTTGGCACTAAGGTGGGGAATCTGGCACTTTGGGGGAGCTAGCACTATGGGGGGGGCACTATAGGGCTGGAACTATGGGGCACTTGGCACTATGGGGCGGCTGGCACTATGGGGGGGGCTGGAACTATGGGGGGGGCTGGAACTATGGGGGGGGCTGACACTATGGGGGGGGCTGACACTATGGGGGACTGGCACTATAAGGGGGCTGGCACTATGGGGGGGGCTGGCACTATGGGGTAGGAGCTGGCACTATGGGGGGGCTTGCACTATAGGGGAGCTGGCACTATGGGGGGGGGCTGGCACCACGGGGGGGGCTGGCACTATGGGGGAGCTGGCACTATAAGGGGGCTGGCACTATGGGTGAAGTGGCACTATGGGGGGGCTGACACTATAAAGGGGCTGGCACTATAAGGGGTCTGGCACTATGGGGGGGCTGGCACTATGGGGTAGGAGCTGGCACTATGGGGGGGCTGACACTATAAAGGGGCTGGCACTATAAGGGGGCTGGCACTATGGGGGGGGCTGGCACTATGGGGTAGGAGCTGGCACTATGGGGGGGCTGGCACTACGGGGGGGGCTGGCACTATGGGGGAGCTGGCACTATAAGGGGGCTGGCACTATGGGTGAAGTGGCACTATGGGGGGGCTGACACTATAAAGGGGGCTGGCACTATAAGGGGGCTGGCACTATGGGGGGGGGTGGCACTATGGGGTATGAGCTGGCACTATGGGGGGGCTGGCACTACGGGGGGGGGCTGGCACTATGGGGGAGCTGGCACTATAAGGGGGCTGCCACTATGGGGGGCCTGGCACTATGGGGGGCTTGTACTATGGGGGGGGAGCTGGCACTATGGGGGCATTTCTTGCTGGCACATTATGGGGGGGCACCATGGGGGAGAGGAGCACTATGGGGGTATCTGGGGGCTCTAAAGGGGCTTTTTTTTAATTATTGGCACATTCTGGGGGGCACTATAGGGGAGAGCAGCACTATGGGGCATCTGGGGTTACTATAGGGGCATTATTTGGGGGCACTATGGGGAAGTGGGGGCTCTAAAGGGGCCTTTTGTATTGGAACATTATGGGGGGCACTATGGCATTTGGTAGCACTAAGGGGGCATTTTTTACTGGCACATTATGGCAGGCACTATAGGGGAGAGCGGCACTATGGGGCATTATTTGGGGGCACTATGGGGGAGTGGAGCACTATTGGGGCATATGGTGGCACTAAGAAGGGAATTTTTTTTACTGGCACATTGTGGGGGAGAGGAGCACTATAGGGGCATCTGCTGGGGGTACTAAGGGGCATTTTTTTACTGGCATATTATGGGGGACACTATGGGGAAGGGGGAGAGGAGCAGTATGAGTGCATTTACTGGGGCACTATATAGGGGTATTTTATACTGGCATACATTATGGGGACATTAGCTCAACTGCGGGCACTAAGCGGGGGTATTTCATGTACTGTCATATTATAGGGAAAATTAGTACTACTAGGGGGTATTATGGGGAGCTTTACTACTACTGGGGGGCTATGAGGAACATGATTACTAGGGCACTATTGGGGCATTATTACTACTAAGTGTGCTCTGGCAGATAATTATTTCTATTGGTGGGATTTTGGGGGGCACTGTTACTTTGGGGGCACCCTAGCACAGTATCAGCTTAGCACAATTATTTTTGGGGGACATTAGCTTTATACTATTAGTGTCTGGGCGCAGTTATTTTTTAGAGCACTGTGTGCCAATAATTGTTTAAGGGGGCACTATCTGTGTGGTAGTAGTATTCCCAGGGGTACTGTTTCTGCAGTATAGTATTGGGGGTGGCAGGAAACTAATGTCTGTTTCTCAATCTCTGCAGAGACGGGAGATGGCTGAAAAATCATCATGGCGGTCTGGTCTGAATGGAGAAGATGAGGAAAAAGAACGTCTACAACAAAGGTGACATTGGATGTAAGAGGTATGTGGTGCTATGTAGGAGAGGAGATGCTCCGGCTCCTCCCCCTGCCATTTGCAGAAGGAGGATTCAGAGCTGGGTGAGGATGACGAAAGGGGGCAGCAGGCCACGGGCGGGTGGCAGATGGTGGGGGGGAACCACAAGCCTTAAGCAGGATCTGGGGAGGGAGGAGAGCGGAGGAGCTTCCTGGCTGTAGCTTGTTGTATAAGCAGGCAGTGCAGCCAGGACAGGTCCTCCCCTCTTCGTATGATGTGTAGACAGGCCTCAACTATAGAATGTCAGCTGTACAGTGTGTGTTGGGAGTGGCCTATTAAATGTAGGAGGGGCTTTTAATAATGGGCGGGGCTAAAAATGGGCCACTTGACTGGATTTGCCCCCCAGGACTAAGGCTGCCAGCCCTCCCCTGGGTGTTTTGTGTCTGAAAACCAAGAGTTGTGGTCATCATATTTACCGTTAGCTGAGTTTGCCATAAATAATCATTATCAGGAGTCCACTGGCAAGTCACCATTACTTGGTGCATACGGTTTTCATCCCCAATTTTGTACTTTCAAAGAGGGGGGGTCTTCTGGGGTTCCCGAAGAGGAAAGGTTTTCTTCATCTCTTTCTTCGGTATGGCAGAAGGTGCAAGTTAACTTGAAAAAGATGAGTGGTAAATATAAATGCATGGCCGATAAGAAACGGTCGCCAGGTCCGGACCTAGGGGTGAATGACTATGTGTGGTTGTCTACTAGGAATATTAAGTTGAAGGTTCCCTCTTGGAAACTGGGCCCTAGGTTCATTGGTCCTTATAAAATAGTAGCCGTCATTAACCCTGTGGCTTTTCGCCTGGAGCTACCTCAGACTTTTAAGATCCATAACATCTTCCATAAATCGTTACTCAAGAAGTATGTTCCACCTCTAGAACCATCACCGCTGCCACCTCCTCCTGTTATTGTGGATGGTAATCTGGAGTTTCAAATAGCCAGAATTGTTGATTCTCATCGGGTCCGCCGCTCTCTTCAGTATCTGGTGCATTGGAGGGGTTACGGTCCCGAGGAAAGAATGTGGGTTCCAGCGTCAGAGGTAAACGCCAACAGGTTAATTCAGGCTTTCCATGCCTCTCATCCGGAGAGACCTGGTCCTGAGTGTCCGGAGGCCCCTCGTGAAAGGGGGGGGTACTGTCACGAGGGTATCAAGAGCCACGTCTGACTCCGTTATACCCGGGGTCAGGAGGTCGCAGCGGGTGGCTGCGCGCTCTATATCTAAAGATCACGTTGTTTCTTAGTGATTTTTTTCTGTGTTTGCCTTGCTATCCTTTTTGTCTCAATCAGGGATCCGTAGCTTCTCCTCCTCAGCTGTTTCTTGTCTGCCACTCCCAACCTCCTTATATTCTCCCCTCACTCTTCTCTAGTTGCCAGTTATAGAGCTTCCTGCCTGGACATCTATACTGACCCACTAGAGTTGTGAATCCTGGTTGTCGTTCCAGAGTGCTATCCTCCGGATCCCTGTTGGGCTTCTTGTTGTCTCCTGTTGTCGCCCATCTGGGATTATATGTTGAGTTTGTATTGTCTGTCCTTCCCTTGGTGTTTTCCTTTAGAGCTAGTGGTGCGGACTAGTGTTCCCACCGCCCTGTTCACTATCTAGGGCTCAGCTTAGGGAAAGCCAGGGCTTTAGGCACGTGATCGGCGTACGGGTGAGGAACCCGTCTAGGGACGTCAGGGCAGCCAGGTGCCAGCCGCTAGGTGAGTCAGGGGTCACCACCTTCCCTCTCACTTGGGCAGGGCTTTCCTTGTTCCCTCCCTCTGTGTCACGTATGTGATAGTCACGCCGACCGTGATACTATTTTTGTGAAAGAAATTGTTCGATTGCATGGTATCCCGGAAAATATTGTTTCTGACAGGGGTGTGCAGTTTGTGTCCAAATTCTGGAGGGCCTTCTGTCAAAAATGTAAAATTTAATTGTCTTTTTCCTCTGCCTACCACCCTGAGAGTAATGGGCAGACTGAGCGCCTTAATCAAAATCATTCCATAAATCAATTAAGGTGGGGACAGAAAGAAAATCCTGAGAAGAAAGGAACTAAAATGGATTCACACCCTTAGGTCTCTACAACCATTTGGCCTTAAAATAGAATTTAACGTCCCCTCCATTGATTGAGATGAGTTGGTAGTATGTCCCTTGGATATTGGGACATCTTGTTTTTATAATGTTACATGTAAAATTATTTTTGATGATTCATCCCCCACTCCCTGAGGTGACCATAGGTCTTTAATCAATCCGGTGTGTCAGACTCTGTGAATGGGGGATATATACAATGTATTGATGGCTTCTACAATGCCGTTGATGTAAATAATTTGTTGTATGTATCAAATGCTATTTGACCATGTAGACTAGGCGTTTTTTTTGGCTATGATAATCAGAGTTGCTCCATGCGATTTACAGATTGGTTGATCCAAATGGATCCTTCCTGCTATAGCTGTGGTAATGATTCTCTTTGAATTATTATATCTAGGATGTGTCCCCGTTACCATGACATTGTGGATGCTGCGCTGTAATGACGCCATGCGTGAGTGCCGATCACGTGCTATGGTCATCGGACGCGCAGTTGCGCGTCTTGATGACGTCAGTGAGCGTATCACATGATCGCGTGCGCCATGATGTGATTAGAACAGCCGATTAGCTTGCACAAGGGAACTAGACACAGTGGTGTGGATCGTCATGGAGTGTCCCCCAGGTCCGGGTAAGACGACTGAGACCTCCACAAGACAAATGTATCTATATACCGATGAGGACATACAGCGACTCATCAATGTGGAGGGATGTGATGTGGCCCTTTTAAGTTCCCCTTCCGTGGATATTTTGAAACGGAAGGTGGAACAAGATTTGAAAAGACTGAACACTATGGAATTGCACTTAATTACCTTGAGAGAGTATTATAAAAATCAAAGGATACCAAGGGGCCTAAGGTCGAACTTGCGCCCAAATTTGTTTCCAAATAATGGAGACTTCTGCAAAGCCTTTGAAGTGATAAATAACAAATACTCTTTTGAATTAATGTTATTGAATATAGACTTTTTGCAAAAAGAAGTTGATAACCTAAAGAAGGCATCAGTCGATCTGGATGCCCAGATCCAAGACCTCATGAGTGTGGAGGACTATATGGTATACAAAGAATAAACGACACAACACATTCTACGACATAAAATGGAAGTGGAACGTATTAAACGTGATAAATGGCATAGAGACTTAGATGATTACCAATCTGGAAAGATATATAATTGGCAATCGTCTCAGCCCCAAAGGTTCAATAGACGTAGAAGGGGAAAACGCTTTGAACAGGGTAAATTCGGCTTCACTACAGGTGAATCGGATTCAACTGACGAGTCTGGTGCATCAAATTTTTTAGGCTCAAGCAGGAGAGGAGGAGAGGGGGATATCGAAGGGGCGGTAGGAAACACCGCCGGTCCATCAAAAACCCTCCCCCCGACA
This sequence comes from Bufo bufo, assembly GCF_905171765.1. Classification (NCBI taxonomy): domain Eukaryota; kingdom Metazoa; phylum Chordata; class Amphibia; order Anura; family Bufonidae; genus Bufo; species Bufo bufo. Next base: position 478,668,244 of record NC_053389.1, read on the forward strand.
CCAGCGGAAGTATTCAAATACAAGCAGGGGAGAACCACGAGACGCTGTCAGCGGAAACAGTGAATCTTGTGGTGAACATTTCATCTGTACAGCTGAATGATGCACAAATTAATGTGTTGAGCCGGGGTCTGACCTTTTGTCCAACAATATCACGGGACTGGTTTGAATTGGAGCTGGACCTCCAGAGGTTCTATAGACGTCTAAGATTGAAGGCTTTTTTCTCAACTAAAGATAATGATGTATCTGATATACAATCTAATGCGTCCATTAATGCATTATCATGTAAAAAATTGGAGTTGAGGAACAAAAGTCATTTTGTCCCGCCACAAAGCAACCATGTTGTAGAAACATATATTGAATTGGTTAGGAAACGTATTGACCAACTGAGGGCCGAGGAAGCCCATGTGTACAGACATAATTTGTCTAAAGCTGAGAGACAGGCCATTTGGGAGCTGGAGCATGACACAAAGTTGACAGTCAAACCAGCTGACAAGGGGGGTGCCGTGGTCGTGATGGATACTCATAAATACGTTGATGAAATTTCCAGACAGGTAGGAGACGGTGAAGTATATGAGATATAAACTAAGGATCCCAAATGGGATATAGCGGATATCATAGGGGTGATATTGGATGAGGCCTTGAGCAAAGGAATCATCGAGGAAGATTTGAATAGTTATTTGCGTGTAGGCCATCCAATCACCCCTGTGATATACGTATTACCGAAGATCCACAAGAGTTTAGTGGATCCCCCTGGCCGCCCAATTGTGTCGGGCAGGGGATCCATCTTTAATACTGTCTCTATCTTTCTGGACAAAATTCTACGGATCCATGCGACCACGGCCCCCTCCTATATCAGGGACACTGGTCATTTCCTAACCAAGTTGAGTTCACTTAGAATGCCAGATAGTTATGTGTTGGTCAGTTTCGATGTTGTATCACTCTATACGTCCATTGACCACACCTATGGTCTTAATGTCGTCGATGTGGCCCTGGCCAGCACAGATCTCTCTCTTGGGGCTCGCCGGCTGATCCTCGCCCTCCTGGAGGTGGTCCTGAGGAGGAACTATTTCCTCTTTGGGGACACCTTCTACCAGCAAAAGCGGGGTGTGGCCATGGGGTCCAATGTGGCCCCCACCTACGCAAACATCTTCATGGTGGAGGTCGAGGATCGGCTGGTATATCGCTCCAGATTTGCTGAGAGAGTTCTGTGCTGGTGGCGCTACATTGACGACATATTTTTAATCTGGACGGGTACCACATCGGAACTTGATGAATTCCATGCACACCTGAATTCTGGGGTCCGGGGCCTGCAGTTCACGGTGACACATTCTGCCAGTGAGCTGCAGTTCCTCGATGTCCGAATTCTGGTTCAGGAGGGGAGGATCAAAACTGATTTGTTCCAAAAACCTACAGATAAAAATACTTTATTGATGTATGATAGTAGCCATCCTCATAGTATGGTGAACTCTTTACCATGGAGTCAGCTGCTTAGGGTACGACGCATTGTATCCGATGAAGATCAGTTTGAGTATAGAGTGGAGGAAATGTGTAGGAAGTTCAGTAATAGAGGGTATCCTAAAAAATTGATTCAACGCACTAGACAGAAAATTGCGACTACCGATCGTGGCTCTACCTTTACATAGAGGTCCCACAAGCAAGAGGGTTCTCGGATTCCCTTTGTGTCCATTTATGCGGGAGATAGTGGAAATATTGCCGCCATTCTTAGACAAGAATGGCAAATTCTGCATAAAGGATTACCTAATGTCATTGAATTTACAGCTCCCCCAATGATGGCTTATAAGAGAAGTCCGAACCTACGGGATAAAATTGTCAAAGCAGATGTAGGGGGTAAGGATGTTGAAAGACAGAAGAGGTTGGCACCATTGAGAGGTGGCAATTTCCCTTGCCTTTCATGTTGCAACTGTAGTGGCATCATGAAAGGCGACGGTTTTGCACACCCATATAGTGGTAAATTGTTTAAAATTAGAGGACACTATACATGTAGATCCACGGATGTGGTATACATGATACAGTGCCCATGCAGCTTGATTTACGTGGGTGAGACCACGATGGAATTGAGAGAAAGAATTAATAAACACAAAAGTACAATAAGAAAGGGTGCATTGGATAAACCGGTTGCAAAACATTTCATTGAACATAATCATTCCATAAATCAATTAAGGTTTCGTGCTATTGATAGTGTAGGATATTTGAGACGGGGTGGGGACAGAAAGAAAATCCTGAGAAGAAAGGAACTAAAATGGATTCACACCCTTAGGTCTCTACAACCATTTGGCCTTAATATAGAATTTAACGTCACCTCCATTGATTGAGATGAGTTGGTAGTATGTCCCTTGGATATTGGGACATCTTGTTTTTATAATGTTACATGTAAAATAATTTTTGATGATTCATCCCCCACTCCCTGAGGTGACCATAGGTCTTTAATCAATCCGGTGTGTCAGACTCCGTGAATGGGGGATATATACAATGTATTGATGGCTTCTACAATGCCGTTGATGTAAATAATTTGTTGTATGTATCAAATGCTATATGACCATGTAGACTAGGCGTTTTTTTGGCTATGATAATCAGAGTTGCTCCATGCGATTTACAGATTGGTTGATCCAAATGGATCCTTCCTGCTATAGCTGTGGTAATGATTCTCTTTGAATTATTATATCTAGGATGTGTCCCCGTTACCATGACATTGTGGATGCTGCGCTGTAATGACGCCGTGCGTGAGTGCCGATCACGTGCTATGGTCATCGGACGCACAGTTGCGCGTCTTGATGACGTCAGCGGGCGTATCACATGATCGCGTGCGCCATGATGTGATTAGAACAGCCGATTGGCTGTAGGAACTAGTGCCGTCAGCTACCATGGATACAGGGATACACCCTACTAAGTAAGTGCAGCTGTGCGCATTTGCGCACATCACATGTGACAACGCCGACATAGCTAATACCGCCATACCATGCTTGTGATCAGGTGAAAGGTAATAACCTATTAGGCTTATACATAGGAGATAGCGATTGGCAAATGACATGACCAGCGATTATTATTGGTGACTGTGAGGGGGGGTGTTTTTATATGTGGGGTATATATATGTGTAATTTTGATGATGTCATTAGGCTTGACAAAGGCTGAGTATCAGCCGAAACGTTGCTGTATTTGTCGTACTATGTCTTGAGGTCGCAATAAAATTTGGATGATGTGAGATGCTGCCGGTGCCAATCTTGTTTTTCGCTTATCTCATGGTCTGCTGGATCGTGGGTCAATGGTGAGGCTGTTGCATCGTGTGTTTACATCGACCAAGGACCGTGTGGTGCTGCTTCTACTTATGTTTTACTGAACGCCTGAAGCGAAGTGAATATTGATGAGCTGGGCGGCGCTTCAAAACGGCAGTTGGGGCGAGGCTGACTGGGCGCAAGTGGAGATGAAACGCCGCCCCTTGGGCAGATTGAAGACGATTCAAGCAGGTTATAAAACTTCAGTTTACTGTATTTATAAGGTGGACAGGGGGGATACTTAGATGATTCTAATACACTTTATAAGACCTGTACTGTCATATATATATACCTAAATATGCTTATTGGGCCTGTCAGTGTCCCTTTAAGGTAGATTCTAAAAAGTTTGCTCCTCGTTTTATTGGACCATATAAGATCACGGAGGTGATTAACCCGGTATCATTTAGGTTGGAGCTGCCCGAGTCATTCCACATTCATAATGTGTTCCATAAATCTCTACTTAAAAAATATTTTGAACCGGTAGTACCATCGAAAGCCTCGCCTCTACCGGTTCTTGTTAATGATGCTGTCGAGTATGTGGTGTCTAAAATAGTGGATGTCAGGAAGGTGCGTAATTGCTTGCAGTACCTGATTCACTGGAAGGGGTATGGACCTGAAGAGAGATCTTGGGTACCTGCCAGGGAGGTTCATGCTCCTAGACTTGTTCGAAAATTTCATTTAGAACACCCTGAAAGGCCATCGCCTGAAGTCTTGGGTCCGGTGGCCCCTCGTAAAAGGGGGGGTACTGTAACGGGGTTCCGAAGGTGCACTCGGTCCCCCATTAGCCGCAGACCTGCTGCTTAGCTTCGGGAGCGTGGATCTGTGTTTGACCTCGTTCCCAGGGCGGCTTTACTAGCTGGGTGGCTCCCTGCTCCTAAGTCTGCCTTGAGCGCCGAGCTGATCACTCGGTGCTCGACTGGTTGGTCTGTCGGTCATGTGACGTTGGCCACGTCACATGACCCTCACTCCCCACTATAAATACAGGCAGCCTGCTGGCCACAGGTTGCCTGTTAATTTAGGTTCCACCTGTGGTTTTGTCTTTCCTGGCGTACTTACCTCCTGCTGAATTCCTGACGATCCTCTGCCTGCTCCTTGTGTACTTTGCTGCTCTCCTGGTATTCTGACCCCGGCCTCCTCCTGACGATCCTCTGCTGACTCCTTTGGTACTACACGACTCTCCTGGTATTTATGACCCCGGCTTCTCCTGACAATTCTCTGCTTGCTCCATTTGTACTTTGTAGCTTTCCTGGTATTGACTCGGTCCGTTCACATTCTGTTGTTTGTCTGTCTGTCTTCCCTGCACTTAGTCCAAGCTAGGGATTGCCGTCCAGTTGTCCCCTGTCATTAGGACTCGCAAGGCAAGTAGGCAGGGCCAGGGGTAAGGGTGGAGCGCAGTGGTCACTTCCCTCCCCCCTGTGTGTGTGTGTACGCGACTGTTACACATCCACTCTGTTTATCATTTCAGCTCTGAAGAAGGTACATGCCACATCGAAGAGTCATCATTGGTTTTCAACCATTATATCGATGAAAAAGAGTATGAATCATACCAGCAAGGAAAGGATAAGGTACGCTACACCCAGAACGATTTAACTTGTGAGCTTGAAGAAGCTTACGAGTTAAGTCAGCCTGAGATTTTCCCAGAATTTCAGGAGCGGGTGGAAGAACAAATCTCCATGGCTGACGCATGCTCCAACAAGTCGAAGCGTCAACGGCTAAAGAAGCTCTTCACAGAGTTCCAGGAGATGTTCGCCAAGGATTCTTACGACTTTGAGGAAACAGACCTAAACGTTACAAGAATCCAGACAGATCCCGATGCACCCCCTGTTTTTGTCAAACAATACCGACTTCCGCTGGCGGCTTACGAGTCACTATCGGAAATCGTCAAGAACTTGGAGAAGAGGGGTATCATCCGTCCAGTACACAGTTCATTCAATCATCCGATACTTGGAGTCCTCAAACCTAACGGTCAATTTCGTCTCTGCTCGGACCTAAGACAGTTGAACAAACGTGTTTATATGTCCGGATGGCCCGTGCCATATATTGACCAATGTTTGGCACAAATACAAGGATCCAAAATCTTCACTGCCCTTGACTGTGCACAAGGATATTGGACGATTAAGGTGGATGAAAGGGATCAGTACAAACTGGCCTTTACCTTTGGCAAACGACAGTATGCGTGGACCCGACTGCCCTTTGGGTACATAAATGCGGGCCATGAATTTGCTGTGTTCATGCATAAGGCAATGCCTGATGCCACTGAACGAGGTACCTTATCCTATGTGGATGACATCCTGATCAAAAGTACAACTTTTGAGGAAAATATTCAGGAGTTGAGGCATGTACTAACCCAGCTGAGAAAAGCAGGTGTAAAACTTTCTTTGCAGAAGGCTCAATGGTGCCGGACCAAGGTTAATTTTCTAGGTCATGAAGTCACTGCGGATGGAATTAACCCACAGAAAAGGAAGGTGGAAGCAGTGACCAAGATAAAATCTCCTACAAATCTCAAGGAGTTGAGATAATTCCTGGGCATGATGAACTACTCACGTAAGTTCATAGATAGTTATGCTAAAATTACAAAACCTCTTTTGCAGTTGCTAAAGAAAGGAGTAAAATGGGAATGGAGTGAGCGTCATGAGCAAACTGTAACCGAGCTCAAGGCCAAACTTATCCAGACTCCATGCCTTGCTTATCCAGAAGGGGGAAAGCCTTTCTTCGTGGAAACAGGTTTCAATGAAAAAAGCATAAGTGCAGTTCTTTTCCAAAAACAGGAAAACCGAAATAAGATCATCGCCTATGCCAGTAAGTCCTTGTCACTGGTTGAGGTAAAATTCTATGCTTGTGAGAAAGCATTATTGTCAACTGTGTGGGCTTTGCAATATTTTAGGAGTTTTATCCAAGGCGAAAGGATCTTTGTGGAGACCGCACACCAGCCACTACAATACTTGCAGAGTGATCGTATAAGAGATGGAAACTTGTCAAACATCAGGAAAACCGCCTGGACAATGTCCTTAATGGGATGGCCATTGGAGATCAGGTACAAAAAAATAATAAAAACCCAGTTGTTCAAGGATTAGCAGAACTCCATGACTGTACCAATACGGAACGTAAAAGTGAGTCAATGGAAAATGATTTCCTGGAGGAACAATTATCATCCCCATATAAATCTTAAGAAGAGGAGTACTGCAAATCATTACCATGTGTACGTAGACGGCTGTTCCTTCCATGCCGATGAAGGATCCGAACGTACATTGGTTGCAGGTATTGGAGTCGTGTGGAATAATACATTCCTAGATGTATCCATTGGATACAAAATTGGTTCCAAAAGCAGCCAGGTTGCAGAACTTACTGCTGTGTATAAAGCCGTACAAATGGCTATCGATTATGATGTTAAGGAGTTTGTAATCATCAAAGATTCTGATTATATTCGTAACAGCTTTGTGGAGTATTTTCCCGGATGGAAAAGATCCGACATGGTGAGAACTAATAACAAGCCAGTAAAGCATGGTAAGATGCTTTGTAAAATTGATGAGATGGTTACCGCCCACAGTCTTACCATTTATTGGAAAAAGGTAAGAGGTCATTCAAATATCCAGGCATGGATAAAGAGGGGAATGACCTAGCGGACTCCCTTGCCAAGCAAGCAGCCATTGATGGAGAAGTCTTTGACATTGATGACCTCATGGGAACTATCCAAGTGGATGCTATGACAAGGAGTCAGGCCCAAAAGGGAGCTGAAGCCAATGTGGCGCAGTGGAGCTAAGTGAGGATCTCATTGCGAGCCAAAAGGGGGATCAAATTATTGGTCTTTTTTATAAGCACATTGAGGATCTACACAACTATCCCATAACCACGGAAGACTGTGTGGGTAAGGAGGAGTTACGAATTTTGATGAAAGGTAAGTCCCAATTCTCATTACAGGATGGACTGCTGATAAGAACCTCTAAGAACGGTATCACGCAATGGGTAGTACCTGCAGCGTACCGAGTTCTGATGTTGCAACATGCACATGATGCCCCAACAGCTGGTCATCGAGGTGAGAAAATAACATATGAGTTACTACGGGACTACACTTACTAGCCACATATGTTACAAGATGTGCAAACATATTGTCAGGGATGTCTAATCTGCCCTCAATTCCAGCAACAAAGGCCCACTCATCGGGCACCGCTGATGAAAAGGGGGATGTCCATGCCATGGTCAGACATCCAAATTGACTTCATTGGACCAGTAACAACCTCATCAAGAGGCAACAAGTATATGTTAACCGTAACTTGTCTGTTCACCAAATGGGTGGAATGTTTGCCGTGCAAAACATGCAGTTCAAACGTATGTGCATCTCTGCTCATTAACCACGTATTTTCTAAATTTGGTCTTCCCCAGCGCATCGAATCCGATCGTGGAAGTCACTTCACCAGTGAGGTGATGACAAAGATGTGGGAAATCCTGGGGGTAAAGAGGAAGCTACATATAGCTTATCGACCAGCCTCTAGTGGTGGAGTAGAACGTTACAACCAGTCCATTGTGAACATCCTAAAAAAGTTTGTCAATGAATCTGGTAAGGACTGGGATGTCAAGTTGCCTTTGGTGCTTATGGCCATCAGAGCCACCCCAAGCGCAGCAACTAAGCTTTCTCCCTTCGAGATGATCACGGGAAGGAAGATGGTGTTACCCCAGCATTTACTTTACAGGACAACAGACCATAACTTGATCAATGCTACAACATCGCATCAGTATGTGGAAAATTTACGCAAGCACCTACAGAAGAATATAGATAAAGCCGCAGTGAGTGCTAAGACATACTACGATCTGAAGACTACACAGAAGGAGTATCAAATTTCCGATCGGGTGTATCTCTATAACTTCGCTCGGGATCAAGTGAAGGAGAGAAAATTCCTTCCTTCCTGGAAAGGTCCCTATGTCATCACTGACAAATTATCTCCAGTGGTCTACAAGATCAAAATCCCTAAGGGGGATGAGTTTATTGAAAAATGGGTGCACATTAATCAGCTACGTATTTGTCATCCTAGTGCACGACTTCAAGAGATTGAAGAAGCTGGATGTAATGAGGTGAAGAGACTTTATGGTCCCAGCTAAAGACGGAAATAAGGATTGGTATCGTATGAACGGAAAAGTGTTATCTGTTATTCTACATCTTTAACTCATACTAACCCATCCTGATATACGTTTCCTCTGTAACAAAATGTCTCCTAACTCACCTCTGAAACCAGAACTTACTCTGTCCAAGAAAAGAACTTATGCCAATCAGAGGTATATGGTATTAGTAACGCTTTTCTTGCAGGATAAAGTTGAAAAATGTATGTACTCATATATGTCATACAATATTTTATAGGCGTAAGATGTCATCAAAGATGATTGCCATTATCTACGTCATCCTGATTTTGGGGAAGGAGTTCCATGCTGAGCCGATTGCTGTGCCAGGTCCTTCATCCGGAATCATGCTACAGGAGACCGCGGGGTTCATATTGACGAACAAGAGGATTCTATCCCAGAAGGTCTACATCAGCCTGGATCCACGCGTTTTCGTCGAAAGGCAATTTAACGTGTCCGAAATCCAGTCACCGTAAATCCAAGCCTGGTACCAGATGCACATCGGATATTCCCAAGAGCGATATTACCCAGATCCTGGAGCAAACAAGGAAGACCTTGACCAGAGAACAATTCTATACAAGCCAAAGACCAAATCGATTTATTTATGCGATCGTAGCCGCCATAATCTTTAGCGTAGTGGGCATTGTTATTACTACCAGTGTGACAGTTGCCGATTCCATCTCTATCAAGACATTGGAACTCGAAGTTGGTTCATTGAAAAGAAACCTATTAAACATTCATGTGGAGATGGAGAATCAAAACAAATCTTATCGAACTTATATCCTGTTTTGCAGGATCTATGGGATGGTTGAGTTTGTTGACCATCCAAGTCATGCGTTAGATAAGGTTCTCCAGAAGAACTTTAGCCAAGCTCTGGTTGGAACACTATAAGCCAAGTCTACGCATCGAAGAAGACATATGAAAAGCCCTTTTGAACATTCCAAATACATTCACACTTTATGGAACATTTTTGGAATGAAGGGGGATTTGTTGTGCATTTTCATAAGTGTACAATGTATCTGATGATACTATATTCAATATGGATGATACTATATTCAAGATGGGTTCATGGCAAGTTCAATGTGTTAAAAGTGAATATATAGAGAACATTATACTTTTTATTATTGTTTAGAGACATGGATTTATCTGTACTGGTTTCTATAAACATGTCTGTCTGAGGAACAATGGGTGTTTCATGGCTGAACCATGATCTGATAAGGAAAGATATCCATAAAACACATCTGGTGTGGAATAGATATCTATTTATTAATATATATATATATATATATATATATATATATATATATACAGGGAGTGCAGAATTATTAGGCAAGTTGTATTTTTGAGGATTAATTTTATTATTGAACAACAACCATGTTCTCAATGAACCCAAAAAACTCATTAATATCAAAGCTGAATATTTTTGGAAGTAGTTTTTAGTTTGTTTTTAGTTTAAGCTATTTTAGGGGGATATCTGTGTGTGCAGGTGACTATTACTGTGCATAATTATTAGGCAACTTAACAAAAAACAAATATATACCCATTTCAATTATTTATTTTTACCAGTGAAACCAATAGAACATCTCAACATTCACAAATATACATTTCTGACATTCAAAAACAAAACAAAAACAAATCAGGGACCAATATAGCCACCTTTCTTTGCAAGCACACTCAAAAGCCTGCCATCCATGGATTCTGTCAGTGTTTTCATCTGTTCACCAACAACATTGCGTGCAGCAGCAACCACAGCCTCCCAGACACTGTTCAGAGAGGTGTACTGTTTTCCCTCCTTGTAAATCTCACATTTGATGATGGACCACAGGTTCTCAATGGGGTTCAGATCAGGTGAACAAGGAGGCCATGTCATTAGATTTTCTTCTTTTTATACCCTTTCTTGCCAGCCACACTGTGGAGTACTTGGACGCGTGTGATGGAGCATTGTCCTGCATGAAAATCATGTTTTTCTTGAAGGATGCAGACTTCTTCCTGTACCACTGCTTGAAGAAGGTGTCTTCCAGAAACTGGCAGTAGGACTGGGAGTTGAGCTTGACTCCATCCTCAACCCGAAAAGGCCCCACAAGCTCATCTTTGATGATACCAGCCCAAACCAGTACTCCACCTCCACCTTGCTGGCGTCTGAGTCGGACTGGAGCTCTCTGCCCTTTACCAATCCAGCCTCGGGCCCATCCATCTGGCCCATCAAGACTCACTCTCATTTCATCAGTCCATAAAACCTTAGAAAAATCAGTCTTGAGATATTTCTTGGCCCAGTCTTGACGTTTCAGCTTGTGTGTCTTGTTCAGTGGTGGTCGTCTTTCAGCCTTTCTTACCTTGGCCATGTCTCTGAGTATTGCACACCTTGTGCTTTTGGGCACTCCAGTGATGTTGCAGCTCTGAAATATGGCCAAACTGGTGGCAAGGGGCATCTTGGCAGCTGCACGCTTGACTTTTCTCAGTTCATGGGCAGTTATTTTGCGCCTTGGTTTTTCCACACGCTTCTTGCGACCCTGTTGACTATTTTGAATGAAACGCTTGATTGTTCGATGATCACGCTTCAGAAGCTTTGCAATTTAAAGAGTGCTGCATCCCTCTGCAAGATATCTCACTATTTTTGACTTTTCTGAGCCTGTCAAGTCCTTCTTTTGACCCATTTTGCCAAAGGAAAGGAAGTTGCCTAATAATTATGCACACCTAATATAGGGTGTTGATGTCATTAGACCACACCCCTTCTCATTACAGAGATGCACATCACCTAATATGCTTAATTGGTAGTAGGCTTTCGAGCCTATACAGCTTGGAGTAAGACAACATGCATAAAGATGCATGATGTGGTCAAAATACTCATTTGCCTAATAATTCTGCACGCAGTGTATATATATATATATATATATATATTACTGTGTGCATTTATTTAGCGTTTGAACTTGTTAATGATTCATATATACTATGCAATATTGATGTATTATAACCAAATATTGTTAATGTATATTTTATACTGTGTGTATCTCACTGAGTGGATATATATAATCTTAGGGGATGTAGAGAGCGTTTAAGTTGAATTTTCCTAAATAGGATCCATTCAGAGGAGCTGATGTTATTTCAAACATCATTACTCAATAGCTGAGACAGTTAGGGTACACAAACCAGGAGAAAAGTTAAAAAATTTTGTTCTCTTATCTGACCATAAATAAGATGGTCTGTTAACTGTCAAGATGGATCCATTTAAGTTGGGAGAGGTCAAAGTTTAAGTTGTGTAATGAAGCCATATATATGTGTTAATTCTTAAAATATTTGAAATTGTTATGTGGTACAACAGTGCCATCAAGTGGTAGATGGGCAGAAGTTTCTAAGGAATGCCAATTAAATTACATCATCCCCATGATTAACATACGTCACACCCACCTTATCTAATTGGAAATCCCTAATCCAAGAGGGGATGGGCATAGATAACGATTAGAATATCTGATCCAGTTTTGGAGATCAGGGAGATTCATTCATCAGTATCACTTCACACGTCAGGAACGTACCACAGGACGTCACAGATCACAAAGCATCTTCACCACTTCCAGTCCTAAGAAAAAGCTCCCTACACCCTAAGGAATTCTTCCAGGGACACACCCGAGGCTCTCAGAAAGAAACTGACAGATCTAAATCTTGGAAAGCTGAGTCCCTTCTAAAAGCTCTTTATCCCAAAGCCAGGGGTAATGTATAATTTATTTCATTTGCAGTAATTATAAATCGCTCCAATTGGCATATAGTTGAGACCCCATTATCAGTGGGTCAATAGTGTTAAAACAGTAATTTTATGGGAAATTTTAATGAACGTGCACATCATTAGAATTCCTGTAATATTTCTATCAGTGTGGGATCTCTGATCAGATTTTACTATCCGTAGTTAGGCCAACAGGCGTATTAATAAGATGTCTCTTACTGCCATATTCTTTGATTGAGCATAAGGGACTTTCCGCAGATTCATTTCTATCGTTTTTTTTTTGTTGCATTATAATGTTTTGATAACCAGTACACTAATCGGTAATAATTTGAGTAACATTGTATTGTACTTGGTGTAGTAAATTAAGTGGGCCTGGTGTAAACGGTGGAGCACCATCTTGTGGTCAATTTTGATATTATCCTTGTATTAATTTGTATGCCATTTTTACTGTATGTATTTATAAGAAATTATATTTTATATAATTAATTGCACCCTGTTTCATTAGCTGCACAAATTGACTTTAGATCTCATCAATAAAAGAACTGGCGTTTATATGTCCGCAAAATTACATTTTACATTTTACATTTTTCATATTTCAGAAAAATATTAAATCATAATTTTTATGATTTCATATCTTATATGAAATAAATACTCGACATTAACAAATATTCGATTTCGGCGAATATAATACGAATACTCAATAATGCAAAATCGAATATGGCACCTCACGCTCATCACTAATGGGGAGCTGTTGGATATGGTTCTCTAGACCAGAACCACTGTAGCAGGAAGTTCCAGGCTAAATACCATAGACCAACCTACTAACATTACCTAGCCTTTTTGCCAACTCTATGTGTAGGCCCAATAATAATCCTTCAAAAAGCTATTTTTAACAGGCAAGAACATTTACTGTTTTAGCACAAACTGCATTCATGTAAGTGTTTTTAATACAGTAGTTATGACTTTAAACAGGTATTCCAGTTGTTTGAAGTTATGGATAGGGGATAACTATTTGATCGGTGGGGGTCCTACCACTGAGACGACCACTGATCACAAAAACAGGTGCCCTGTACCCCCTGCAGCCCTCTGAAATGAACAGAGCGTCCGGTTGCACATGCGTGTGGCTGCTCCATTAATTTCTATGGAAGTTTCAGAGCTAGCCGAGTATAGCACTTGGATATCTTCAGAATTCCCATAAAAATGGGAATTCTGGATGTGCGACCGGCTGCTCCCTACATTTCAAGAGGGTTCCAGGTGGTATAGGACACCCTTTTTTGTAATCGGTAAGGGTCCCAGCGGTAGGACCCCCACTGATCTAATAGTTATCCCCTATCCTGTGGAATTCTTAAGCTGTTAGAAATGAATGGAGCAACACAAATAATATGCCATTGCTTTAGTCAGTTTATTAGAAGCTTTAGTTATTAATTATGAAACATACTGAGCAAAAGCTATGAAAAAATTACAATAAATCTTCAGTAATAAATGTTGTATCCTCTAATCCACTGTGATGAGTCTTTGCAGCTGTAGAAATCAATGAAATATGTAGAAAATGTGCGATTGCATAAGCTTTAGTAATTGATTATAAAATATACTGAGCAAAAGCGAGACGGCCACAATAGATCTTCAGTATTAAAGTTTGCATCCTTGAGTCCACTTTGATAAGTTTTTGCCCTTACAGTGCTTTCTCCATGCAACCCTGTAGAAGAAATAGGTTTATTATTATTTTTCATTTCTCTTGATTATATAGCGCTGACATATTCCGCAGAGCTTTACAGACATTAACGTCACACTGTCCACAATGGGGATCATAACCTACATACATATCAGTATTTCTTTGGAGTGTGGGAGGAAATCGGAGTACTCGGAGGAAACCCACACAAACACAGGGAAAACATACAAACTCCATGCAAAAGTACTAACCACTGAGCCACCATGCGGCCCAGTGTGTAATAAATTCGATATTAGGCACTTTATTGTGTGCATATTTGGATCTATTAACTTTATTGATTGATAGCTCTAAAAATAGAAGAAAAAAAAAAAACTATTAGGGTGTCAGTTTAAAACATCAATATGAAATGGCTCTTATAATCATATTACTCTGGGTGTGGGGGGCCTCCACAATATCCACTAATCCTACAATCCCACCAAAACAGCATGGAGTGAAGTTTAGTTGTGTGGTTCTTGCGCTCCCCACCTCTCTGGGGGTATTGATACACGGCGCACCAGGACCCCGTGTAGCTGAACTGCCAATACTAGTCAAGCTATGATCACCTGAGCCTATACCTTTGCTCACTTGAATCAGCGGCAATATTAGCTTGCTACCTATAACCTAGTGCTGCCCTGTAATGAGTCCCTACTGCGTTCCCCTCAGCACATATTACAGGCTACATTAAAGACTTGTTTCCTATATAGCACTCTCCTCGACGCTTTTCCCTGATGGCCAGTATTTCATCAGGAGCCAGCGCAGAAGTGAAACAAAGTAACAAATTAATAAGGTGCTGCACGCCTCAGTAGCCACCGGCACAGTGACGTCCGTAGCATGGCCGCCGCATACCTCTCCTTATGTACAGATAACCACACTTATGTACAGAAACACACAGATGTGTAAACAGATTTTGGATGACAAAACATGCTATAGAAGATTAGATAGCAATCCCACTGATGTCTTCAAAAAGGGGTTGGCACAGCTTTTGGATAAGGCAGCAGCGTTTGATCAGTAAGGCTGAATATGCATTTATGCTACCACAATATCCGGTGCTACCATTCTTTTACAGTCTACCCAAGATCCACAAGGGGGTATCCCCTTTGAAAGGGAGACCAATTGTATCAGGGATTAGCAGACTGACAGAAAAGATCATCATTTACGTGGACAGGATTTTAAGACCATTTGTAGTTAGCTTGCCGTCCTATGTAAGAGACTCAATGGACGTGTTAAGGCGCCTCAATGATGTATACTGTGAAGAGGATACGCTCTTAGCGAGCCTAGATGTTGAGGCTCACTACAGCTCGATCCTGCATGAGAAAGGATGTGAGGCGGTAAGAGCGTTCCTGGCAGAAAGAGGAACACATCTCTCGATGCATAATAAGTTTGTGGCGGAGCTACTACAATTTATCCTGAGGCACAATATATTCTTCTTTGATCGTGACATCTACCACCAGCTCAGGGGGGTGGCGATGGGAAGCCCATGAGCCCCTACTTATGCCAACCTGTACCTGGGCTGGTGGGAGAAGGAGATTGTGTTTGGGGAAGTCATGGACTGGTGGACCTCATCCATTTTGTTATGGATGAGAATAGATAAATAAATAAATAGGACTGGCACTCTGTATGTGTGGCAATATGGAATGAATGCAATACGTAATATAATAAAAGTGATCACAATTTAATCAAATAAAATACACAATAACATAGAAACATATATAAACGCTTAAAATTGATAGCAGCACTGGCATATAATAATTTGTGAATTTATGATATACAGTTCATGTAAACGCCCAAACTCATGGGTAAAGTAGTTGTCTTATTAATCACAAAGTTATATAAAGTGCAAAAAGGGGGAAAGTCTGATGGTTATGCAGCTTGTGAAAGAAATGTGCCAAAAATCTGCACAAAAGTATTGTCTCCTGAATAGCGATGGGTTGCAATCACTATAATGAAGTGCTCCAAAGTAAGAAGGTAACGGATCTTACTTTGAGCTAGCTGGAGTAAAAGGACAAAGTCACTCACATGTGTAGTGCGAATGGTCCCCGCACTTGGAGGTGGACGCCGGAGCAATGCGGTCTGTAGCGTACTGCTGGCTTGGCCGTCTGTGTCGCGGAGTGCGCTGCGTCTCACGTGATCCGTGACGTACCTCCACTGAAGAAGGGGAAGAGGTCTGCCACTGAAGAAGGGGAAGAGGTCCCCGAAACGCGTCTGGCGTAACCAGCTGACAATCTCCTATTATAACCAAGGCCTTCTCCATATGCACAGATGAGAAAATAATCTGTGAATAATTTGCTGCAATAACTGGAGCGCTCCAGTGAAAAAACTCCCTTAGGACCTGCCGAGCACAGCTCGTGTCATCTGACTGCCGCATACTAGGTCTCGCGATACCTTGCCGGAGCTCCAGATCGGAGGTACGTCACGGATCACGTGAGACGCAGCGCACTCCGCGACACAGACGGCCAAGCCAGCAGTACGCTACAGACCGCATTGCTCCGGCGTCCACCTCCAAGTGCGGGGACCATTCGCACTACACATGTGAGTGACTTTGTCCTTTTACTCCAGCTAGCTCAAAGTAAGATCCGTTACCTTCTTACTTTGGAGCACTTCATTATAGTGATTGCAACCCATCGCTATTCAGGAGACAATACTTTTGTGCAGATTTTTGGCACATTTCTTTCACAAGCTGCATAACCATCAGACTTTCCCCCTTTTTGCACTTTATATAACTTTGTGATTAATAAGACAACTACTTTACCCATGAGTTTGGGCGTTTACATGAACTGTATATCATAAATTCACAAATTATTATATACAAACGGAAAATGCAAATGTGATCGCACACTACATCCAGCACTCTGCCCTCCATGCTGGATGAGACATTGGTTTATATTTTGGCCAAAGCATAGTAAGCCACTCACCGCGTCAAGGCTGTCTCATGAGTGGTCCCTAACTCTTGTTCCTACCTGTTCATGGGCCATGACAGCCACATAAAATCCAGGGAATGCAGGTCAGCATGCAAGCCAAGTACACTTTGCTTGTAACTCCGTCCGGTGCCATTACAGCTTTCATCGGATCCAGGGATGCAAGTACCAACATGCATGCTGAACCCACCATATACTTCTCCTGGAGCCAAATGGCTAATGGTAGGTTCTATACAAGCAGACTCAGTTTTATACTGACTTTAAAACCAGCCTCAAGGACAGATTAACTGGTCAGGTGTGCAATGACTCCAAGGAGATCGCCACGCCTCCAATATATACTACAAAGAAAAGAATAAGGGGTTGGGTCAGCACAACCTGCCTGTAGGTGCAGATCGCTATGGCGAAATACATATACAAACGGAAAATGCAAATGTGATCGCACACTACATCCAGCACTCTGCCCTCCATGCTGGATGAGACATTGGTTTATATTTTGGCCAAAGCATAGTAAGCCACTCACCGCGTCAAGGCTGTCTCATGAGTGGTCCCTAACTCTTGTTCCTACCTGTTCATGGGCCATGACAGCCACATAAAATCCAGGGAATGCAGGTCAGCATGCAAGCCAAGTACACTTTGCTTGTAACCCCGTCCGGTGCCATTACAGCTTTCATCGGATCCAGGTATGCAAGTACCAACATGCATGCTGAACCCACCATATACTTCTCCTGGAGCCAAATGGCTAATGGTAGGTTCTATACAAGCAGACTCAGTTTTATACTGACTTTAAAACCAGCCTCAAGGACAGATTAACTGGTCAGGTGTGCAATGACTCCAAGGAGATCGCCACGCCTCCAATATATACTACAAAGAAAAGAATAAGGGGTTGGGTCAGCACAACCTGCCTGTAGGTGCAGATCGCTATGGCGAAATACATATACAAACGGAAAATGCAAATGTGATCGCACACTACATCCAGCACTCTGCCCTCCATGCTGGATGAGACATTGGTTTATATTTTGGCCAAAGCATAGTAAGCCACTCACCGCGTCAAGGCTGTCTCATGAGTGGTCCCTAACTCTTGTTCCTACCTGTTCATGGGCCATGACAGCCACATAAAATCCAGGGAATGCAGGTCAGCATGCAAGCCAAGTACACTTTGCTTGTAACCCCGTCCGGTGCCATTACAGCTTTCATCGGATCCAGGGATGCAAGTACCAACATGCATGCTGAACCCACCATATACTTCTCCTGGAGCCAAATGGCTAATGGTAGGTTCTATACAAGCAGACTCAGTTTTATACTGACTTTAAAACCAGCCTCAAGGACAGATTAACTGGTCAGGTGTGCAATGACTCCAAGGAGATCGCCACGCCTCCAATATATACTACAAAGAAAAGAATAAGGGGTTGGGTCAGCACAACCTGCCTGTAGGTGCAGATCGCTATGGCGAAATAAATATACAAACGGAAAATGCAAATGTGATCGCACACTACATCCAGCACTCTGCCCTCCATGCTGGATGAGACATTGGTTTATATTTTGGCCAAAGCATAGTAAGCCACTCACCGCGTCAAGGCTGTCTCATGAGTGGTCCCTAACTCTTGTTCCTACCTGTTCATGGGCCATGACAGCCACATAAAATCCAGGGAATGCAGGTCAGCATGCAAGCCAAGTACACTTTGCTTGTAACCCCGTCCGGTGCCATTACAGCTTTCATCGGATCCAGGGATGCAAGTACCAACATGCATGCTGAACTCACCATATACTTCTCCTGGAGCCAAATGGCTAATGGTAGGTTCTATACAAGCAGACTCAGTTTTATACTGACTTTAAAACCAGCCTCAAGGACAGATTAACTGGTCAGGTGTGCAATGACTCCAAGGAGATCGCCACGCCTCCAATATATACTACAAAGAAAAGAATAAGGGGTTGGGTCAGCACAACCTGCCTGTAGGTGCAGATCGCTATGGCGAAATACATATACAAACGGAAAATGCAAATGTGATCGCACACTACATCCAGCACTCTGCCCTCCATGCTGGATGAGACATTGGTTTATATTTTGGCCAAAGCATAGTAAGCCACTCACCGCGTCAAGGCTGTCTCATGAGTGGTCCCTAACTCTTGTTCCTACCTGTTCATGGGCCATGACAGCCACATAAAATCCAGGGAATGCAGGTCAGCATGCAAGCCAAGTACACTTTGCTTGTAACCCCGTCCGGTGCCATTACAGCTTTCATCGGATCCAGGGATGCAAGTACCAACATGCATGCTGAACCCACCATATACTTCTCCTGGAGCCAAATGGCTAATGGTAGTTCTATACAAGCAGACTCAGTTTTATACTGACTTTAAAACCAGCCTCAAGGACAGATTAACTGGTCAGGTGTGCAATGACTCCAAGGAGATCGCCACGCCTCCAATATATACTACAAAGAAAAGAATAAGGGGTTGGGTCAGCACAACCTGCCTGTAGGTGCAGATCGCTATGGCGAAATAAATATACAAACGGAAAATGCAAATGTGATCGCACACTACATCCAGCACTCTGCCCTCCATGCTGGATGAGACATTGGTTTATATTTTGGCCAAAGCATAGTAAGCCACTCACCGCGTCAAGGCTGTCTCATGAGTGGTCCCTAACTCTTGTTCCTACCTGTTCATGGGCCATGACAGCCACATAAAATCCAGGGAATGCAGGTCAGCATGCAAGCCAAGTACACTTTGCTTGTAACCCCGTCCGGTGCCATTACAGCTTTCATCGGATCCAGGGATGCAAGTACCAACATGCATGCTGAACCCACCATATACTTCTCCTGGAGCCAAATGGCTAATGGTAGGTTCTATACAAGCAGACTCAGTTTTATACTGACTTTAAAACCAGCCTCAAGGACAGATTAACTGGTCAGGTGTGCAATGACTCCAAGGAGATCGCCACGCCTCCAATATATACTACAAAGAAAAGAATAAGGGGTTGGGTCAGCACAACCTGCCTGTAGGTGCAGATCGCTATGGCGAAATACATATACAAACGGAAAATGCAAATGTGATCGCACACTACATCCAGCACTCTGCCCTCCATGCTGGATGAGACATTGGTTTATATTTTGGCCAAAGCATAGTAAGCCACTCACCTCGTCAAGGCTGTCTCATGAGTGGTCCCTAACTCTTGTTCCTACCTGTTCATGGGC
Organism: Bufo bufo; assembly: GCF_905171765.1. Taxonomy (NCBI): domain Eukaryota; kingdom Metazoa; phylum Chordata; class Amphibia; order Anura; family Bufonidae; genus Bufo; species Bufo bufo. The sequence continues at coordinate 478,688,172 of NC_053389.1, forward strand.
CATGACAGCCACATAAAATCCAGGGAATGCAGGTCAGCATGCAAGCCAAGTACACTTTGCTTGTAACCCCGTCCGGTGCCATTACAGCTTTCATCGGATCCAGGGATGCAAGTACCAACATGCATGCTGAACCCACCATATACTTCTCCTGGAGCCAAATGGCTAATGGTAGGTTCTATACAAGCAGACTCAGTTTTATACTGACTTTAAAACCAGCCTCAAGGACAGATTAACTGGTCAGGTGTGCAATGACTCCAAGGAGATCGCCACGCCTCCAATATATACTACAAAGAAAAGAATAAGGGGTTGGGTCAGCACAACCTGCCTGTAGGTGCAGATCGCTATGGCGAAATACATATACAAACGGAAAATGCAAATGTGATCGCACACTACATCCAGCACTCTGCCCTCCATGCTGGATGAGACATTGGTTTATATTTTGGCCAAAGCATAGTAAGCCACTCACCGCGTCAAGGCTGTCTCATGAGTGGTCCCTAACTCTTGTTCCTACCTGTTCATGGGCCATGACAGCCACATAAAATCCAGGGAATGCAGGTCAGCATGCAAGCCAAGTACACTTTGCTTGTAACCCCGTCCGGTGCCATTACAGCTTTCATCGGATCCAGGGATGCAAGTACCAACATGCATGCTGAACCCACCATATACTTCTCCTGGAGCCAAATGGCTAATGGTAGGTTCTATACAAGCAGACTTTGGCTCCAGGAGAAGTATATGGTGGGTTCAGCATGCATGTTGGTATTTGCATCCCTGGATCCGATGAAAGCTGTAATGGCACCGGACGGGGTTACAAGCAAAGTGTACTTGGCTTGCATGCTGACCTGCATTCCCTGGATTTTATGTGGCTGTCATGGCCCATGAACAGGTAGGAACAAGAGTTAGGGACCACTCATGAGACAGCCTTGACGCGGTGAGTGGCTTACTATGCTTTGGCCAAAATATAAACCAATGTCTCATCCAGCATGGAGGGCAGAGTGCTGGATGTAGTGTGCGATCACATTTGCATTTTCCGTTTGTATATGTATTTCGCCATAGCGATCTGCACCTACAGGCAGGTTGTGCTGACCCAACCCCTTATTCTTTTCTTTGTAGTATATATTGGAGGCGTGGCGATCTCCTTGGAGTCATTGCACACCTGACCAGTTAATCTGTCCTTGAGGCTGGTTTTAAAGTCAGTATAAAACTGAGTCTGCTTGTATAGAACCTACCATTAGCCATTTGGCTCCAGGAGAAGTATATGGTGGGTTCAGCATGCATGTTGGTACTTGCATCCCTGGATCCGATGAAAGCTGTAATGGCACCGGACGGGGTTACAAGCAAAGTGTACTTGGCTTGCATGCTGACCTGCATTCCCTGGATTTTATGTGGCTGTCATGGCCCATGAACAGGTAGGAACAAGAGTTAGGGACCACTCATGAGACAGCCTTGACGCGGTGAGTGGCTTACTATGCTTTGGCCAAAATATAAACCAATGTCTCATCCAGCATGGAGGGCAGAGTGCTGGATGTAGTGTGCGATCACATTTGCATTTTCCGTTTGTATATGTATTTCGCCATAGCGATCTGCACCTACAGGCAGGTTGTGCTGACCCAACCCCTTATTCTTTTCTTTGTAGTACAAATTATTATATGCCAGTGCTGCTATCAATTTTAAGCGTTTATATATGTTTCTATGTTATTGTGTATTTTATTGTATTTTATTTGATTAAATTGTGATCACTTTTATTATATTACGTATTGCATTCATTCCATATTGCCACACATACAGAGTGCCAGTCCTATTTATTTATCTATTTTCTATACTTGCCTGTATGGGTGATACAGTTTTTCTGGCCTAGAGCACCTGGTCCTTATTCGCACAAGAGTGAGCTATTCCTTCTATACTTTTTCAAGTTGTTATGGATGAGGTTCATTTATGATGTATTCATCCTTTGGAGAGGCACGAGCACTGAATTCGAGGGGTTTGTCTCCTGGTTGAATGTGAATGATTTGGGGTTATATTTCACATATTTCACATATGAAATCAGTGATACCCATCTCATATTTCTGAACCTCTCCATCAGTATTAACCAGTTGAGAAAAACACCAAGATGTTCCGCAAATCCACAGCCACCAACTCCCTATTGCAATTGGATAGTGGACACCAGACCCCACTTAAACGGGGCATCCCCAAGGGCCAATACTTAAGGGCCTGACAAAATTGTTCAGAATGGGCAGACTTTAGGGTGGCGGCAAATGACCTCCAGAGGAGGTTCTTGCAAAAAGGCTATCCTTTGTCTTCCCTTAAGAGAGCATACCAGCATGCGTCAGGCTGCAATAGGGATAGTTTGCTACATCCCAAGAAACGTGAGATTGGTAATGAGAAAATATGGATCATTGGGACATTTGACCTGGGACACAAAGAGGTACGTGAGATTTCTAGGGAATCCTGAAATCTGACCCGGATGTGGGAGACCTGGTGGAAGGATTATCCTTTGATCACCTACTGGAGAGGTGGCAGTTTGAGGGACAGACTGGTCCATAGTGTGTTCAAGACCCCCGCCAAGGAAAACTGGCTCCCTAAAAAACAGTGCGGTAGCTTATTGCATGTAAAGATATAAAAAAAGGCAATAAAGTAACTAGCTCTGTGACGGGACGCAGTTACAGTATTAGTTCATTTATTAATTGCAAAACTGTAGTCATAGTGTACGGAGCCACATGTATCTGTCAAAAGAAATATGTAGGCAAGACTAAGAGGGAGTTTAGGAGACGACTAGGGGAACACCTATCTAACATCAGTAAGCAGGATGATTCCCTGATTGCACAACACGTGCTAAAATATCATGCAGAAATGCATAATTGCATCAGCTTTCAGAGGATGGAGCACGTGAAGCCGTCCCCAAGAGGGGGGGACATTGATAACCTCCTGCTGCAAAAAGAGGCAGAATGGATGTTTAGGCTTCAGACCGTCAAATCTAATGGATTAAATGAGTTTATATCATATACTTGTCTTATATAATAGTGGATCTGGGGCCATGTAATTAGGTGATTGGCGGGTACATACCCATTTCATAAGAGACCTCCTTATCTGAGTGACTTTTGGTGTATATAGTTCTGGGTCATAGGACATTTGCCTATGACCCTGATGTATTTAACTATGCTCATGCCATAACATTGGTGTATCCAACTCTGTATATGTCGTAACTTGATCCATGCTTTCATCTCTAGTTGCGGGCTATGATTTACTTGCGCGCACAGTGATACTCTTTTATTGTTTATTTGTTTATTTCATTTTTCTAAATGTTGTAAAGATACCCAGCCATGTGATATAACTTCCATCCATTGGTGGGGTGGTTGCTGTCAGGTAACTAAATATATTTATTGATAAGTGGACCTAGTTGAGTAATGTACTATGTCTCCCAGGAGGACATATAGTTGCCGGCTTGAGATCACCAGTTAATTAGGTATCCTTTCTTACCCTCTGGGATTTTGTGATGAATGAACACAACGGGCGGAGGAGTACTTGGATATGCCTCCCCGTTTATTGGATGATCCGCTGTGAGGCTCCACCCAGAGAGAGTGGTTATCTGTACATAAGGGGAGGTATGTAGCCTGTAATATGTGCTGAGGGGAATACAGTAGGGATTCATTACAGGGCAGCACTAGGTTATAGGTAGCAAGCTAATATTGCCGTTGATTCAAGTGAGCAAAGGTATAGGCTCAGGTGATCATAGCTTGACTAGTATTGGCAAGTAATTTACACTGAAGAGGACAGTATACTACTGCAGAGGGATCTAGATAGATTGGAGGCTTGGGCAGATAAGTGGCAGATGAGGTTTAAAACTGACAAATGTAAAGTTATGCACATGGGAAGGAATAATGCAAGTCACCCGTACATACTAAATGGTAAAACACTCGGTAACACTGACATGGAAAAGGATCTAGGAATTTTTATAAACAGCAAACTAAGCTGCAAAAGCCAGTGTCAGGCAGCTGCTGCCAAGGCCAATAAGACAATGGGTTGCATCAGAAGTGGCATAGATACCCGTGATAAGAACATAGTCCTACCACTTTATAAATCGCTAGTCAGACCACACATGGAGTACTGTGTACAGTTCTGGGCTCCTGTAAACAAGGCAGACATAGAAGAGCTGGAGAAGGTCCAGAGGAGGGCAACTAAAGTAATAACTGGAATGGGGCAACTACAGTACCCTGAAAGATTATCAAAATTAGGGTTATTCACTTTAGAAAAAAGACGACTGAGGGGAGATCTAATTAATATGTATAAATATATCAGGGGTCAGTACAGAGATCTATCACATCATCTATTTATCCCCAGGACTGTGACTGTGACGAGGGGACATCCTCTGCGTCTGGAGGAAAGAAGGTTTGTACACAAACACAGAAAAGGATTCTTTACGGTAAGAGCAGTGAGACTATGGAACTCTCTGCCTGGGGAGGTGGTGATGGTGAGTACAATAAAGGAATTCAAGAGGGGCCTGGATGTATTTCTGGAGCGTAATAATATTACAGGCTATAGCTACTAGAGAGGGGTCGTTGATCCAGGGAGTTATTCTGATTGCCTGATTGGAGTCGGGAAGGAATTTTTTATTCCCCTAAAGTGGGGAAAATTGGCTTCTACCTCACAGTTTTTTTGTTTTTTTTTGCCTTCCTCTGGATCAACTTGCAGGATAACAGGCCGAACTGGATGGACAAATGTCTTTTTTCGGCCTTATGTACTATGTTACTATGTTAGTTCAGCTACACAGGGTCCTGGTGCGAAGTGTATCCCTATCCCCAGAGAGGTGGGGACCGCAAGAACCACACTACTAAACAACACTCCATGCTGTTTTGGTGGGATTGTAGGATTAGCGGATATTGTGGAGGCCCCCCACCTCCGACACCTAGAGTAATATGATTATAAGAGGCAGATAGCCATTTCCTATTGATGTTTAAAACTGAGACTAATAAAGTTTTTTTGTTTTTTCTATTTTAGTGCTATCAATCAATAAAGTTAATAGTTCTATATACAGATAGGCGCAAACTTCTAAACAATTTTCGAAGTTATTATTTCAAACTTCTAAATGAATGACATACCGCTATAATAATGCCATCGCTTTATGATGGGGGGGGGGGGGGGGGGGGATCTAGGATATTCTTTGGCCCTTAACATGGAGATTCAGCTCTGTTATAATGCTGTATACCCTTCACAGTTTTTCCTCTGTACAGCAGCACCCCAGCCACTGGACGTGTGGAGGACTGCAGCACAGTTCCATCTAGGTGAGCAGGGCCATGCTGCAGTACCCGGTAACAGCAGAATGAGTGCCACAGTGCAAGGAAAACTTAGAAGGGGAAGCAAAGTTCTGACCCCCCTTATCATAAAAGCCATGTCACATTCAAGCAATATGACATCATTTTATGAAAAACTCTTGTAATTAGGGTAAGGATAGATAAGTGGGACACTAATGCAATAAGAGGATTGATGTAGTTTCAACGGTACTATTTGGTATCAAAGGGCACTGTGACAATATTTGGGAAATGATGGCACATTGAGGCACACGTATGTGTGTCAGTATGTAACAAGGTGTTAACTGAATGCTCTTCACTGTGATATTACAGCACTGTATGTGTATTTATAGGCTGTGTTGTACTGTGAAGTCACAATAATGTGAGAGTATTTAGAGGTTGATATCACAATAGTGAGTGAATTTATAGAGTGCAATCTATTATGATTTCACAATATATTCAGTCAGGTCCATAAATATTGGGACATCGACACAATTCTAACATTTTTGGCTCTATACACCACCACAATGGATTTGAAATTAAACGAACAAGATGTGCTTTAACTGCAGACTGTCAGCTTTAATTTGAGGGTATTTACATCCAAATCAGGTGAACGGTGTAGGAAATACAACAGTTTGCATATGTGCCTCCCACTTGTTAAGGAACCAAAAGTAACGGGACTGAATAATAATCATAAATCAAACTTTCACTTTTTAATACTTGGTTGCAAATCCTTTGCAGTCAATCACAGCCTGAAGTCTGGAACGCATAGACATCACCAGATGCTGGGTTTCATCCCTGGTGATGCTCTGCCTGGCCTCTACTGCAACTGTCTTCAGTTCCTGCTTGTTCTTGGGGCATTTTCTCTTCAGTTTTGTCTTCAGCAAGTGAAATGCATGCTCAATCGGATTTGGCCATTGCATAACATTCCACTTCTTTCCATTAAAAAACTCTTTGGTTGCTTTTGCAGTATACTTTGGGTCATTGTCCATCTGCACTGTGAAGCACTGTCCAATGAGTTCTGAAGCATTTGGCTGAATATGAGCAGATAATATTGCCCGAAACACTTCAGAATTCATTCTGCTGCTTTTGTCAGGAGTCACATCATCAATAAATACAAGAGAACCAGTTCCATTGGTAGCCATACATGCCCACGCCATGACACTACCACCACCATGCTTCACTGATGAGGTGGTATGCTTGGGATCATGAGCAGTTCCTTTCCTTCTCCATACTCTTCTCTTCCCATCACTCTGGTGCAAGTTGATCTTGGTCTCATCTGTCCATAGGATGTTGTTCCAGAACTGTAAAGGCTTTTTTAGATGTCGTTTGGCAAACTCTAATCTGGCCTTCTTGTTTTTGAAGCTCACCAATGGTTTACATCTTGTGGTGAACCCTCTGTATTCACTCTGGTGAAGTCTTCTCTTGATCTGGCCAACTGTTGTGAAGGGTGTTTTCTTCACCAGGGAAAGAATTCTTCGGTCATCCACCACAGTTGTTTTCCGTGGTCTTCCGGGTCTTTTGGTGTTGCTGAGCTCACCGATGCGTTCCTTCTTTTTAAGAATGTTCCAAACAGTTGCTTTGGCCACGCCTAATGTTTTTGCTATCTCTCTGATGGGTTTGTTTTGTTTTTTCAGCCTAATGATGGCTTGCTTCACTGATAGTGACAGCTCTTTGGATCTCATCTTGAGAGTTGACAGCAACAGATTCCAAATGCAAATAGCACACTTGATATGAACTCTGGACCTTTTATCTGCTCATTGTAATTGGGATAATTAGGGAATAACACACACCTGGCCATGGGACAGCTGAGAAGCCAATTGTCCCATTACTTTTGGTTCCTTAACAAGTGGGAGGCACATATGGAAACTGTTGTAATTCCTACATGGTTCACCGGATTTGGATGTAAATAACCTCAAATTAAAGCTGACAGTCTGCAGTTAAAGCACATCTTGTACGTTTCATTTCAAATCCATTGTGGTGGTGTATAGAGCCAAAAAATTTAGAATTGTGTCCATGTCCCAATATTTATGGACCTGACTGTAGATACGCGTTTGTGTATCTATGCACTATTGCAATTATTGTATTGTATTAGTATATATTCATAGGCTGTACACCATTATGATGGTGTCAAAATAATGCCTGACTGTAATGATATATAATGTGATGAAATCACAACACTGTTACCATGAAAAAAAAAACTATTTTTCCTATTTAGGCCCCATTCACACAACCATATTTTTGGTCTGCATCTGATCCGCATTTTTTGTGGATCAGATGCGGACCCATTCAAAAAAGATACAAGTCCTATTCTTGTCTGTTTGTGTCTGTAGGCATTGTAACAATGAGTCCTCCAAAAAAACGCATGCAATACGGACAGCTTTAGTATTTTGTGGATCTGCATTTTGCGGACCACAAAATACATATGGTCATGTGAATGTACCCTTAAAAAAAAAGATCAACTGCATGTTTGCGACTTTTTCAATGGCATTAAAGCAAACATTTTTGCGCAAGTGCCGTTACTCTGTCGGCCTTGCCACTTTCCCAAAAAGGCGGCGTGACGAGGGTAGGGAGTGGGCAGGACTGGTGGCCCAGCCACATTTATCATATTCTATGCAACATCTACATCGACATCTATGTCAGCCAGATTTCAGTTCAGGCGCACAGAGTGCTGGATGCTGTGCCTAATTTATGATGAGGTGTACACCTCATCATAAATTAGGCGCAGCATTCTGCAGCCAGGGGTAGATTGGGAACTAAAAGTGGCTATGGAAAAAAAAATTAAAAGTGGCCCCATGTTGTAGGTAGGTCCAAACTGACAGAAGGCGGGGCAACATAATTAGGCAGGGCCAGCAATACCATAGTACAAAGCAATATACTGCACTTGCTGAACCAAATACCACAGTGCAGCACAAAATACTGTGACCTGCCACAAAGTTGAATTCAGGAGGGTACCTACAGCTGCTGGCCAGGTGCGTATGAGACAATCAGATCATTATGTACCCAGCTGACGGCCCTGAGGATGGCTTGGGTGGCCCTCCTAGGCATCGGCCCACCGAGAAATTTCCCTGTAGAGTCTATGGCCAATCCGCCCCTGCCTGCAGCATTCCAGGCTATGAATAAATCTACCCCTTAGTGTTCAGTGATTTATACTCACCATGCATTCATGCCGTTGGGATTATTCACAACACGCTTTGCACATTTTATAGATTGACTTATATTGTCACTTAACAGTGCTGTTAAATAGTAAAAAAAAGTTAGAATTTGCAAATCACATTAAGACTTTGTTAAAAGCTGTAACATTTCCAAGCAAACTTTCCAGTTTTAATTAGCATCTATCCTAACCTGCACTTCAAATTATTACCTACTATTGCCCATTATCCGTTTCCTAACATTATGTATTTCAATAAATGTATTGCAGTTGAGGGAACAATTTCTTCTGGAGTTCTTTTAAGAGAAATGGCAGAGACTATTGCTTAGATTTTTCTAATTTTGCTTTACATATCAGAATAATGAATACCGTAAATAAGGAATTCATTAATTATTTAATTCATTATTATTAAAGAGGACCTTTTCATGGGTCCGGACATTATAATATAACTAGTGGATTCTTTGGGGCATACTTATGGCATATTACGGCGTTTACTATTTTCTGTATGCGCCGCTCTGTTTGCCCGCTGTGCCTCCCGTTCACTTTTCCTGCCTGGTATGAAAATTCATACCATCGGTACAGGGAGGAGGAGATGGCCCTGTTTCTCAATGGGAATCTCCTTCTCCCTGGCTGTGACGTTCTCCAAAGGGATTGGACAGCTCACAGCCAGAGAGATGGAGACACCCATTGAGAAACAGGACCATCTCCTCCTCCCTTTTCCGATGGTATGAATTTACATACCAGGCAGGAAAAGTGAACGGGAGGCACAGCGGGCAAACAGAGAGGCGCATACAGAAAATAGTAAACGCTGTAATATGACATAAGTATGCCACACAGAATGCACTAGTTATATTATAATGTCCGGGCCCGTGAAAGGTCCTCTTTAATTAGTTTTCTATTTTTGTTACCCGTCACTCATCTGGCATGAGTGGTTGTTTGGTAACTCTCTTGGATGGAGCTTCTCAGAGTCCGGATTGGCAGTAGTATGGTGATAATTCATCTTTCTCATTGAGTAGGACTACTACTATGTGGGGCTACATAGAATACGCTTATAAGAGCGCCTCCATATGACTTCTGTTCATGTCTGTATGACAGGATGGGAGAGCACCTGGCATTTAATTGCTTTGACACTGTAAAGGCATTATTTAGGCTGTGGCAATAGGGGCGATAACTGTTGTGCATGACTCATTACATTATAATATCATGTGCATGTGACACAGGAAAATGGAAGTCACCACAATCAGTGTGAAGAGAATTCATGGCACTCACTACTTCCATAAAATGTGCTATGACATCTTTTCACATTGATTGTTGTCTGATTCTGCATTTTTCACAATGGTATTGCGGTACAACAAGTCTCAGCACATCAACGTGAAATGGCACTTCAACCCCCCAATGCCAATTTCTTAACCGAACCCCTTCCCTCCAGCCCTACTGTTAAAGACATACTTGGAAAACATTACATACAAAGCTACAAAACATACAGGGTAATACAGCACCACATATTGTGCCCACTATGCTTCCTCATAGTATACTGCAGAAACAGATAATCCCCCTTCCGCTACCCCCCTCTTGCTCTTACCTGATGCTTCCTTAGGCAGTCGCCTCACCTCGGTGGTGCACCCCTGATTGTAGACCAAGCCCATTCACTGGAATGAGACTTAGCTGCACCTAGGTCATGTGATCAATGACTCTTTGGAGTGCCTTGACCTCTTCTAATGGGTGATCAACCCGGGCTCTAGGAGTTGGAACCCCACATATCAGCTGAGGATAGGTCATCAATATTAAACCCCCAGAAAGCTTTGTTACAAATTATTATTAATCCACTCATAACATATAGTAGAAATAATAAAGGAATAGCACAACACAGAGCCATAAGAATAGATGCTCCAAAAATTTTATTACATGGGGAATGCATGTACAGTAGTTACTAAAACAGACAAGGTCAACTTTAAGGGCAGGAGCTTTTTCACACAGTGTATCAGAGAAATAAAATGGTGTCCAAAGGACCAGCTCATCCCGACACAGGTAAAGAGTAGTACAGGACATGTAGTATTACACTTGTACAGTAGAGAGGCGCTACTAGATACCGTATTAGTGCATGCACTTCAGTTTTATTAGTGAGATGCCTTTGCTCATTTGCTGTACTTGTGGCATTATATATTGAATATGGGTTCCAGATACAATGGTCCAGGAAAGACCATTGTTTGATGAAAATAGAATAAGTTGTCTCACTTCAGTTTACTTACCTTTGCAGTTGATATTGCAAGCATTTTTACTTCTGGGGGTCTTGTAATCATTGCACCACCATCGACTATTCATTTGAAAAATGCCATAATCAGTGCTCTTGTCAGGTCGATTGTAGTTTGTGGCGGCTGTGTTAAAGCCACTCTCATGGAATGCGGTACAAATCCCTGTAGAGGGTTTAGTTCAAAGAACAAAATGTTGATACGACATTATTAATTTAACTATTAGCTACAGCGCTGGTAGAAAATGTTATCAATTATTTAACCACTTTATACAAAAAAATTATTGTCAACCCTAACAACCACATTCTTTTTCGCTTTGTTGCACTGGCCGGTAAATGAAGTGAACTTATTTTCACCTCTTGTCATATTGCTCATATAATTGGTAAGAAGATAAAAATCTCATATTTAGAGCTGTGCTGGGTCACAAGATGTCAGGTAAAGTATTTATTTTTTTTTTTTTGAAAGTTAATTTTAGGGAAGATTTTTTTTAAAGCAACTGCATTTTAGTTTTTACACATATATATATATATATATATATATATATATATATATATATATGTATACAAACATATATATACGGTACAGTAGATGTAAATGAATTAAACCCATGTTCCTCCTCACTGTACAACAACAGTGAAGAGGATCTTGAATGGAGTGGTGGTCCCCCAGTCGCTGTGCCACTTTATTCAATGTCTATAGAAATTAATGGGAACCATGCTCTAGTGATTGGTGATACGATGATACGTTTATCACCTATTAACCCCTTTAAGCCAAATGCAAATAGGCAATAGTAAAATCGGCAGTGTTCTCGACATTGAACACAGACTAGTTTTTAAACACACTGCTCATGGGTGTCATCTGTGTGTCATCTGTTTTTCTCATAAACCCATTAACTTGAGTGAATGAGTCTTGTGGCAAAATCAGAGCAGGATGCTGCGATTTTCTCCTGGGGCAGGAGCATGATTCCCGCACCGCACACGCTTGTCTGAAACAGCCCTCAGGCTCTGTGCACATTATGCCAGAGCCCTACTTTTTGTTTACAATGGGACACTAAGGTGAACGTATGGCTATACAGTAGCATACAATGGAGGTATATGTAAGGAAATCCTTCCCACACATACTACCAACTAAAGGCTCTGTGAATATTACACCAGAGCCCTACGTTTTTGTTTTAAAATGCGACCATAGGGGCAACATATCTCAATGTATTTCTAGACAGTGGCATACATTGGAGTCTTACATCAGAGGTATATGTTAGGAAATCTTCTTGATGTATACTACCAACAAAAGTGTCAGGAGCAGGAGCAGGAGCAATATGCCTCTCAAGGAATCTGGAACCACACAAGGCATGCTACAAGCACAAGATCCAAGATATGTGATGGAAATGAGTGTGCCTTTGGAGAAGACCTTGCTGTGTTCGGTCGCTATGAGATAGTTTCAGCCTATTATCCCTACATGATCTAACAGTATAATAAAAAAAACGAAATTAAAAACTCACACTTCGGTGCACCAATAGTGTACAACCAGTTAAACGTCTCAGCGGTGTACAGAATACGGAGTTTACACTTTTTCAATGGGGCTGCAGTGCACGGAGTAAGGGCAGGGGCATTGCTGCTCCTGCCTGTACCCCCCGGAGGTTTATTAAATCCTTGCATAGCACATGGATACTTTGTACCCATGTGCTATACCAGGATTAGCTGAGTAAGTGTGCCTGCTTCGCTAAAGCTAAACGCTGACACGCAGGACTCTTAGCGAAGCAGGCACAGGCAGGAGCCGCTTCACTCAGCTAATCCTGGAATAGCACATGGTTACAGAGTACCCATGTGCTTATGCAAGCGTTTAGTAAACCTCTGGGGGGCCCAGGCAAGAGCATCAATGTGTGCTCCTCCCCATACTCCATGCGCTGCGCCCCCTTCATAAAGTGTACAGCCCATACTCCGTACACAGCTGACTTGTACAGAAAAGTCGGTTTTAAGCGCACTGGGGAAAGCACGCTTTGGTGGGGGGCGGGTTATCTCTATAAAAAATTTAAAATGCACCAGAGGATGGGGGCACAAAACTCTGGTGCAAGGCCTGCTGCTGGAGAGCAGTGGAGGGCCAACAGGTTTGGAGTATCGGAGAGCAGCGGCAGCAACAAGGTATTTGATGCAGCACCCATGCCCCCCCTCCAAGTAGTGGAACTGTGATGGGCACAGGTTAAAATTCCACAATGCAAATATACTTACAATTTTCCAGACTGTAACCTCTGAAGCCACCAAGTCCTCCCTTTTTCAGAATCTTAGCAAGTTCGCATTTTCCATACTTTTTTCCACTTGCAATTGCAAGTAGGAAAAGGAGTCCTCCCAAGATATGTATTTGCCACTTCATAGCTAAGCTTAGAGACTGAGGTATGCCAGTCAGATACACTGCCCTTTATATTACAGGCGTTACTCACAACTTCCTCCTTCATGACCAAAGTAAACTCATATTACTCAAGAGAAACAAATAATTAATTTCAGTTCATCCAGTTCCTGAGTGAAATAGAATTTACCCATGCACCTACTTTTATTTTTATTAATCCAATAGTGAAGTGATTTTTTGGTATTTTGTTGAGAAATTCCTTTCTTATATCACTGAATAATATGGCAAAATTATTTTTTCTATTAATTTTGCAATTATTTATATTATATTAATTGGTATTTTTTAATTTGATCACTGTTCAACAGTACAGTATTGGAATATATATCCCACTAGTATTACTAAAGCACAGCCCTGAATTCCTTTAGCAGTTAGTATAAAACTAGTCATTTTATTCAATATTTATTCAGTAGTGTCATGGCATCTAATTTAATAAAGGGCAGCTATACTTTTATAAAAGAAAAGCAGAAATGCTGTTCTGAGTGCTGTGCCTTTGGCTTTCATTGGCCTTGCTCAGCTTACCTCTGACTGCCGAGTGTATAGAGTATGGACACCATATACTTTTTATGGATCCGTGCACCACACTCCCGAACAGCAAGCAAAGATGATGAAAGCCAAAGAGATACAGTACTCAGAGCCTCCATCTGCCTTCTTTGTTTTACAAAAGTTTAGATACCTTTTAAATGACTGGGATTCAACTTTTTTACAAACATGCTAATTACAGCCACTCTATCATGTGTGATCACAAATGCAGAACTTCTTTGTCGCCAAAATCATCCTGATGTGACATTGGATCTAGGCTTCATTACCACCCACTCTCTTTTGACAAGTGGTGCTACTTTTGGAGATGTGACTTATCACTGCAGGCCCCACACCTGGGGCCCCTCTGATCACAAGTCAGGGGTCTCATGTCCCAAGTTTAAATGGAGTGAATGCAGCTGAAGGCTGCTGATCAATTTGACGTCTATGGGACTGAGAGAGATAGCCAAATACAATGCACAGATGTCTCCATTAGTCATATAAATTTTCAAGAAAGTGGCACTGCAAATGCTCAGAGAGGCATACAGATATGGTACTGCTCTGCTATCAGAGCCGATACTATATTTATAGCAACACTGTTTATTACTGCAGTAAAATGTCAAATATCTGGTATGAGTGATCAAATTTTTAAGATATTAAAACTTAACTTTTAATAATAGCTTTTAGAAAAATAGCCCCTTGCATAGATATACAGTTGCAAGAAAAAGTATGTGAACCCTTTGAAATGATAAGGATTTCTGCACAAATTGGTCATAAAATGTGATCTGATCTTTATCTAAGTCACAACAATAGACAATCACAGTCTGCTTAAACTAATAACACACAAAGAATTAAATGTTACCATGTTTTTATTGAACACACTATGTAAACATTCACAGTGCAGGTGGAAAAAGTATGTGAACCCCTAAACTAATGACATCTCCAAGAGCTAATTGGAGTGAGGTGTCAGCCAACTGGAGTCCAATCAATGAGATGAGATTGGAGGTGTTGGTTGGAATTTGCGTATATATAGTATGGCATTTCTAGCATAAATTCCACACAGGGAAAAGATTACTTGAATATGGTGCCCCCCGTACATGTGCAGCCTTATGCCTGGAAAGGAGCATAGACGGGCACCAGAGAGCTAAGTCTGCTCTTAGATAATTGGTGATCTTAAAATCTGGACATTTTAGGCAAAAACAGGAACAACTAGTCGAGGAGTTATGAGGGGGTGTTAGCAAATATGTCATGGCAGGGATTAACATTGGTTAAAGGTCCCTTTCTATTCGGGGCCCAGTGGTGTGGAGATATAAAATGAAACAGCTAAAATTGAGCTGCTCATTGAGGCCCAGAGGTGAGACCGTTCGCAATATAAATGTCCAGCGTGCTTCACGCTGCAACGAAACTCTATCCCAATCTCCTCCTCTTGTAGGGGCCCTCACATGTTCAATGCCCACGGCCTTAATACATCTTGGGTCACCCCGGTGACTTTCTTGGACATGCCTGGACACAGCCGTGTCCCTTTTATTGGCGATGTCACCGAGGTGGTCGCCCAGCCGTCTACGTAATTCCCGTTTTGTCTTCCCAATGTACTCTTTGCCGCACTCACAGGTGATTTTATAAATCACCCCCTTGGTGCGGCAATTGATGAAGTCTTTAATTGGGAATGCACGTTGCAGATTATTGCTAAGGAAAGACTTCCCTGGTTGAATGATGTTACAGGCTACACAGCCACTACATTTAAAGCTGCCCATGGGTCTGCGATCCAGCCATGTTCCTGGTTGGGCAGGTGGCACGTAGTGGCTGTGCACCAAAAGATCCTTGAGACTGCTGCCCCTCCTGAACGTAATCTGCGGATAATCATGTATGACCTCCCTTATGTCTGGGTCCATAAGTAGGATGGGCCAGTGTTTCTCAAGGATCTTTCTCGTGCGATCAACAGTACCATCAAAGGTTGCAATTAGACAAATTTTACTGTCTTCCACTTTTTTCTCCCTAGGCACCAATAATTCTGTATGTACAGCTGACATGGCCCTGCGATAGGCCATCCTCAGGACATCGTCAGGATATCCTCTCTCCGAGAACCTAATCCTGAGGATGTCTGCTTGTTTTTTAAACTCGGCTGCATCTGAGAAGTTACGTCGAAGGCGCAGATATTGGCCATATGGGATACCCCTCTTCAGGGGAACAGGGTGGCTACTGCTCCAGTGCAGAACCGAGTTTGTCGAGGTTGGTTTCCTAAAGATGGTGGTGCAGAGTACTGGATTCATGGGTAAATCTGAGCCCAATACTGTTATTATTCAGACTATTCGCAAAATCAGAAAAAGTGGATTTTGTGCCGTTCCAGATTACAAAAATGTCATCGATATACCTCGCCCACATGATTATGGGGGCGGGGTCCGACGACACATTGTCTGCAAAGACCATAGTTGATTCCCACCAGCCCAGGAGCAAATTTGCGTAGGTTGGCGCACAAGAACAGCCCATCGCTGTGCCCCTGAGCTGGTGGTAGAGCCTATTACAGAACAAGAAAAAGTTGTGGGTAAGCAGATACTCCAAAAGTTTTAAGATGAACTGATTGTGCTCGGTATACTGACATCCTCTCATGCTCAGATAGTACTGAACGGCCATGAGACCCACATTATGAGGGATAGATGAATACAGGGCCTCGACAGCTATGCTGCCCAAAATTGACCCCTTATCCACACTGACACCTTTGTGGTCAGAAATATTATTCTCGTTAATGTACACATAAATACTTTAAAGGGAGTCTGTCAGCACATTTTCCCCTTTTTAACAGTTCCCATAGCGCTGTAGCCGCAACACAGATGATTAAAACGGTACCTTTATATGCTTTTGTGGACTTGTAAAACTACCAAAAATGAACTTTGATGCATATGTAAATGAGGGCTCGCAAGTGCCCAGGGGCAGAGTCCACCGCGTTGGTGCCCAGGCATCTCTGCCTCTTCGGCTCCTATCGCCGCCCAGCCTTTTCCTCTGCCCATCCATCTGTTTTCTCTCCCCCTCAGCGAGATCCCGTGCTTACGCGCTGACTTCCTTGGCCGGGGCATGCGCACTGCGATGCCCATTGCAGGTACGGCATCGCAGTAGCTTATGCGCATGCGCCGGCTAACGGATCATACAGATAAATTTACCTCTCTGTATGATCCGTTAGCCTGCGCATGCGCATAAGCTACTGCGATGCCGTGCCAGCAATGGGCATCGCAGTGCGCATGCCCCGGCCAAGGAAGTCAGCGCATAGGCGCGGGATCTCGCTGAGGGGGAGAGAAAACAGATGGGCGGGCAGAGGAAGAGGCTGGGCAGGGATAAGAGCCGAAGAGGCAGAGATGCCTGGGCGCCAACGCGGTGGACGCCTCCCCTGGGCACTTGTGAGCCCTCATTTACCTATGCATCAAAGTTTGTTTTTGGCAGTTTTACAAGTCCACTGAAGCATATAAAGGTACTGTTTTAATAATCTGTGTTGCGGCTACAGTGCTATGGGAACTGTTAAAAAGGGGTAAATGTGCTGACAGACTCCCTTTAACCACCTCAGCCCCCCTAGCTTAAACACCCTTAATGACCAGGCCACTTTTTACACTTCTGCACTACACTACTTTCACCGTTTATTGCTCGGTCATGCAACTTACCACCCAAATGAATTTTACCTCCTTTTCTTCTCACTAATAGAGCTTTCATTTGGTGGTATTTCATTGCTGCTGACATTTTTACTTTTTTTGTTATTAATCGAAATTTACCGATTTTTTTGGCAAAAAAATGTCATTTTTCACTTTCAGTTGTAAATTTAAAAAAAAAAAACAACATTCATATATAAATTTTCTCTAAATTTATTATGTGTTGTCAGATTCAGGCTTCCTCATGGATCCAGAGAAAGTCCGGGCGATTATAGACTGGGATCTGCCTGAGAACCTGAAGGCATTGCAACGCTTCCTGGGGTTTGCCAATTTTTATAGAAAGTTTATAAAGAACTATTCCTTGGTGGTCAAACCACTGACGGACATGACCCGAAAGGGATCCAATTTTTCCAAATGGTCACATGCAGCCAAAACTGCCTTTGCATCTCTGAAGGAGAGATTCACCTCGGCCCCTATTCTCGTACAGCTAGATGTCTCGCTTCCTTTTATTGTAGAGGTTGAAGCATCAGAGGTGGGGGTGGGAGCGGTGCTATCTCAGGGCCCGTCCCCTGGGGAATGGCGTCCGTGTGCTTTCTTTTTGAAGAAATTGTCTACTGCAGAAAGGAACTATGATATTGGCAACAGGGAACTTTTGGCTATTAAGTTGGCTTTTGAGGAGTGGCGTCATTTTTTGGAGGGGGCAGTTCATCCCGTCACGGTGATTACTGACCACAAAAACTTATTATATCTGGAGTCTGCTAAACGTCTCACCCCTAGACAGGCTCGGTGGTCGTTATTTTTTACTAGGTTTAATTTTGTAATAACCTATCGCCCGGGGGCAAAAAATACTAAGGCGGATGCATTGTCTCAAAGTTTTCCTGGAGGGGGTGATGTTGAGGTACCAGAGCCCATTTTGCAAAAGGGGGTGGTGGTCTCTGCATTACACTCAGGTTTGGAGGGGAGGGTGTTGGAAGCTCAGGGGGACGCCCCGGCCTCCTGCCCCTCGGGTAAACTGTTTGTGCCAGAAAATTTACGACTGGAGATACTAAAAGAACACCATAACTTCACACTGGCAGGACACCCAGGTAGTAGGGCAACCTCTGAGTTAGTGTCTCGTCGGTTCTGGTGGTCTAAATGGCGCCTTTGATAAAAAAAAAAATGTTTGGGTAAAAAAAAAAATGGTTTGGGTAAAAGCTATAGCGTTTACTAACTATGGTACAAAAATGTGAATTTCCGCTTTTTGAAGCAGCTCTGACTTTCTGAGCACCTGTCACGACCGCTATCCCAGCAGCAGTCGTGTCGCACCAGACCGAGGGGAAGGGGGACCCTTATCTACGGATGGGAAATAGAATGGCCACCCCTGACTAACCCTAAGCTGGCACCTGTCTGCCCTGATACCCTAGACGGGGTGTGAACCCGTGTGGCGAGCAGGATGCCTAAACCCTCAGTCGCCTTAACAAGTCTGGACTGGGGAAAGGCCGATGGGAGCGCTAGTCACCATCACTCACGTCTAGGAAAACAACAGGGGAAGACAGCAACAAACAAACAACAGCAGAGATAGACTTATCCAGTCACGAGCAGAGATGGCGATCCCAAACACGACAGTCCACGCCGGACTAGAGCTCCACAGCAACACCATCAAATGATCTCCTTCCAAGGTCAGAGTAGCACTGGAAGTAAGGACTATATCTGGCAATGACTGCAAGTGAAACTGAAACTAATATAGTAGCTGGGAGTGGCAGACAGGACTCACCTGAGAAGGATGCCTACAAACTCCCAGTCAGGACAAAAAGGTTCACAAGGCAAAACCCAGATGACATACCCTGAACCACGGAGCAAACTCACAAGCTATCGCGAGTAGCAAGTCGCTGCGACCTTCTCCTCCCAGACCTGTCTGGATCAGTCACAGTCGTGACAGCACCTGTCATGTTTCCTGAGGTTCTACAATGCCCAGACAGTAGAAAACCCCCACAAATGACCCCATTTCGGAAAGTAGACACCCTAAGGTATTCGCTGATGGGCATAGTGAGTTCATATAACTTTTTATTTTTTGTCACAAGTTAGCGGAACATGATGATTTTTTTTCTTTTCCTTAGAAAGTCTCATATTCCACTAACTTGTGACAAAAAATAAAGACTTCCATGAACTCACTATGCCCATCACGAAATACCTTGGGGTGTCTTCTTTCCAAAATGGGGTCACTTGTGGGGTAGTTATACTGCCCTGGCAATTTAGGGGCCCTAATGTGTGGGAAG
Source organism: Bufo bufo (assembly GCF_905171765.1). Lineage (NCBI taxonomy): Eukaryota > Metazoa > Chordata > Amphibia > Anura > Bufonidae > Bufo > Bufo bufo. Next base: position 478,707,657 of record NC_053389.1, read on the forward strand.
TAGTTTGAAATCAAAATGTGTAAAAAATTACCTGTGAAATCCTAAAGGTGCTCTTTGGAATGTGGGCCCCTTTGCCCATCTAGGCTGCAAAAAAGTGTCACACATCTGGTATCGCCGTACTCAGGAGAAGTTGGGCAATTTGTTTTGGGGTGTCATTTTACATATACCCATGCTGGGTGAGAGAAATATCTCGGTCAATTGCCAACTTTGTATAAAAAAAATGGGAAAAGTTGTCTTTTGCCGAGATATTTATCTCACCCAGCATGGGTATATGTAAAATGACACCCCAAAACACATTGCCCAACTTCTCCTGAGTACGGTGATACCAGATGTGTGACACTTTTTTTCAGCCTAGGTGGGCAAATGGGCCCACATTCCAAAGAGCACCTTTCGGATTTCACAGGGCATTTTTTACACATTTTGAATTCAAACTACTTCCAACACATTAGGGCCCCTAAATTGCCAGGGCAGTATAACTACCCCACAAGTGACCCCATTTTGGAAAGAAGACACCCTAAGGTATTTTGTGATGGGCATAGTGAGTTCATGGAAGTTTTTATTTTTTGTTACAAGTTAGTGGAATATGAGACTTTGTAAGAAAAAAAAAATCATCATTTTCCGCTAACTTGTGACAAAAAATAAAAACTTCCATGAACTCACTATGCCCATCACAAAATACCTTAGGGTGTCTTCTTTCCAAAATGGGGTCACTTGTGGGGTAGTTATACTGCCCTGGCAATTTAGGGGCCCTAATGTGTGGGAAGTAGTTTGAAATCAAAATGTGTAAAAAATGACCTGTGAAATCCTAAAGGTGCTCTTTGGAAGGTGGGCCCCTTTGCCCACCTAGGCTGCAAAAAAGTGTCACACATCTGGTATCACCGTACTCAGGAGAAGTTGGGCAATGTGTTTTGGGGTGTCATTTTACATATACCCATGCTGGGTGAGAGAAATATCTCGGCAAAAGACAACTTTTCCCATTTTTTTATACAAAGTTGGCATTTGACCAAGATATTTATCTCACCCAGCATGGGTATATGTAAAATGACACCCCAAAACACATTGCCCAACTTCTCCTGAGTACGGAGATACCACATGTGTGACACTTTTTTGCAGCCTAGATGCGCAAAGGGGCCCAAATTCCTTTTAGGAGGGCATTTTTAGACATTTGGATCCCAGACTTCTTCTCACGCTTTAGGGCCCCTAAAATTCCAAGGCAGTATAAATACCCCACATGTGACCCAATTTTGGAAAGAAGACACCCCAAGGTATTCAATGAGGGGCATGGCGAGTTCATAGTATTTTTTTTTTTTGGCACAAGTTAGCGGAAATTGATTTTTTTTTGTTTTTTCTCACAAAGTCTCCCTTTCCGCTAACTTGGAACAAAAATTTCAATCTTTCATGGACTCAATATGCCCCTCACGGAATACCTTGGGGTGTCTTCTTTCCGAAATGGAGTTACATGTGGGGTATTTATACTGCCCTGGCATTTTAGGGGCCCTAAAGCGTGAGAAGAAGTCTGGAATATAAATGTCTAAAAAAATTTACGCATTTGGATTCCGTGAGGGGTATGGTGAGTTCATGTGAGATTTTCTTTTTTGACACAAGTTAGTGGAATATGAGACTTGGTAAGAAAAAAACAAAAAAACAATTTCCGCTAAGTTGGGCCAAAAAAATGTCTGAATGGAGCCTTACAGGGGGGTGATCAATGACAGGGGGGCGATCAGGGAGTGTATATGGGGTGATCACCCCCCTGTCATTGATCACCCCCCTGAAAGGCTCCATTCAGACGTCCATATGTTTTTTACGGATCCACGGATACATGGATCGGATCCGCAAAACACATACGGACGTCTGAATGGAGCCTTACAGGGGGGTGATCACCCCATATAGACTCCCTGATCACCCCCCTGTCATTGATCACCCCCCTGTCATTGAGCACCCCCCTGTAAGGCTCCATTCAGACGTCCGTATGTGTTTTGCGGATCCGTGGATCCGCAAAACACATACGCACCTCTGAATGGAGCCAGCCTTACAAGGGGGTGATCAATGACAGGGGGGTGATCAGGGAGTCTATATGGGATTATCACCCCCCTGTAAGGCTCCATTCAGACGTCCGTATGTGTTTTGCGAATCCGATCCATGTATCCATGGATACGTAAAAAATATATGGACGTCTGAATGGAGCCTTACAGGGGGGTGATCAATGACAGGGGGGTGATCTGGGAGTCTATATGGGGTGATCACCCCCCTGTCATTAATCACCACCCCCTGTAAGGCTCAATTCAGACGTCCGTATGTGTTTTGCGGATCCGATCCATGTATCCGTGGATCCGTAAAAAACATATGGACGTCTGAATGGAGCCTTATAGGAAGGTGATCAATAACAGGGGGGTGATCAATGACAGGGGGGTGATCAGGGAGTCTATATGGGGTGATCACCCCCCTGTCATTGATCACCCCCCTGTAAGGCTCCATTCAGACGTCCGTATGTGTTTTGCGGATCCGATCCATAGATCCGTGGATCCGCAAAACACATACGGATGTCACGGCCACGGTTTTGGCCATGACGCCTTGGGAGCCGCATACAGTTGCCCGCGGTTTGGGTTGTTGTTTTAACCGCAGCTTGAGGCTTGATGTCGTTTGCCTCAAGTGCGGTTGCCGCGGACAACAGGTATGTGTGCGGTCCCTTTGGAGTTTGTGTGCGTGTATGTATGCACTGTCGTTTGTCTGTGTGCACTCTGTGTAGTGTGTGGTGTGCACGGACACCTTTCCTGCACTGTGGTTGCCCGTGGCAACGTTTGTCGTTGTGTACATGTGGTGGCAGTGTCTCGGCCTTGGGGCTGACTCCCAGGACACGGTTGCCACCCATGTCATTGCCTGTGGCAACAACCACAGTGTGTTTGTTGTGTTGGACACTTTCCCTTTAAGTTGGTGTTTTCCCTTTCCTGTGGTGCTGGAAGGGTTAACTCCCTTCCCAGTGTGTGTGATGTCACTGGGTGTGTCTGACCGCTGGGTGTGGCCTCTTTGGCCTATAAAGCCTCTCACTTTGGCATGGCTCAGTAGGTTGCTTCAGTCATGCTTTGCTGTTGCAGCCTCCTGTGATTTTCATCTTCTTGTAAGGGCCACCCTTCCAGTCATAAGTTCTAATACCGTGATGTGTTGTTGATGTCTTGTGTCTCTGTGTTTTGTGCAGCTATGGATGTCCTGGTCCCTGTGTGTCTTCATGTGTGTGCTGTTTACCTTTGTCTGTGTGGACAGCCTTTCCTTAGCACGGGTTCCAGTCAGCAAGGCTGAGACAGGTTTGTGTGGAACTGTTTGGTTCACCTGTCTTATCCATAGTCCTATTTATGTACTCCTTTCTTCATGCTGCTTGGCCAGTGAGACTCCTGCTCCTCCGTGCCTAGGAGGAGTGGGTTGTCTTACCCTGCTCCTTAGCCCAGGGACCGGTCGGAGGGTAAGTCAGGGATCCGAGGTTCCTGCGCATGGGTCCTCCTACCATCAAGGTCGGCCCATGCAGGTAGGAGACAGGGTCAGCGTTAGGGACGCAACAGGAGGTGACCTGCTCCCTGATTCTGTGTTCCTGGCGAGTAGCGACTGGACATCTTCCATCACCGCACGGCTGAGGATATCCCCCATCCTCAGCCGTGACAGTATGACCGGAGCGGCTCCTTGCTTGGAGGTTCCCTCGAAAGAGGGGGCAGCATGTACCGCCATCTACGGATGGGGTGCATGCGCGTTCCCCGGGAGAGAGCGTTATAGGGGTATCACCGGTTACGGCGCGGTGAGTGGCATTCCCCGCCATTCCTTTCTCACCGTGTCCGTGTTGGTGTCTCCTTGTTTGTCATTCCCCTCCCACCCTCCCATTGTTTTTGTGCCTCACCAACCTTCCCCTTTTGTTGTTGGGAGGGGCTTTGAGGGGTGGGAGTATCCGGCCCTCGACAGAGGGTGAAGCATGTACCGCCGTCTGCGGAAGGGGTACATGCGCGCTCTTCGGAGGGAGAGCGTTCTGGGGGTTTCACCTCTGACGGCGCGGTGAGTGGCGTTTCCCCGCCATCCCTTCTCCGTTGCCTCGTGTGGCGTCCCCCTGATTTAATGGCACCGGTGTGTTTGTTTGGTGTGCGGGTGCATACCTTCAAAAGAGGGTGCAGCATGCAGTGCCATCCTCTTGTGGTCTGCATGCGCGTTCTCCGGAGGGAGAGCGTTCCGGGGGGATCACCGTTAACGGCACGGTTGGTGGCTTATTCCCCCCCACCTTACCTTCCGTGTCCGTGTTGGTGATCCCTCGTCCCTCTCGATGTTCCCATCTCTGGTCGTTTGCTGGCAGCACTCCGTATGTGGTCCGGCTGCGTGCTGGTTAGGAGTGTCTCCTGGCAGCGACTGGAGTGGGGACGTGTGTGGAGAGTCCTCTCGTTCATCTCTCTGTGGTTCTCCCCCCTGTGTCGCTGGTGCAGGCTGCAGGCCTTGTCGGACTGGCTGAGTTGTGTGCTGGGAGAGGATGCAGCTGACAGCGACTTTTTGGGAACCGTGTCTGAGAGTGGACGTCCCCTTCTCCCATCCCCTTGTGTGAGTCCCTCACGTGTTTTTTTTTTTTTTTGGTGGGGGGGGCTTTGAGGGGTGGGAGTGTCACGGCCACGGTTTTGGCCGTGACTCCTTGGGAGCCGCATATAGTTGCCCGCGGTTTGGGTTGTTGTTTCAACCGCAGCTTGAGGCTTGATGTTGTTTGCCTCAAGTGCGGTTGCCGTGGACAACAGGTATGTGTGCGGTCCCTTTGGAGTTTGTGTGCGTGTATGTATGCACTGTCGTTTGTCTGTGTGCACTCTGTGTAGTGTGTGGTGTGCACGGACACCTTTCCTGCACTGTGGTTGCCCGTGGCAACGTTTGTCTTTGTGTACATGTGGTGGCAGTGTCTCGGCCTTGGGGCTGACTCCCAGGACACGGTTGCCACCCATGTCGTTGCCTGCGGCAACAACCACAGTGTGTTTGTTGTGTTGGACACTTTCCCTTTAAGTTGGTGTTTTCCCTTTCCTGTGGTGCTGGAAGGGTTAACTCCCTTCCCAGTGTGTGTGATGTCACTGGGTGTGTCTTACCGTTGGGTGTGGCCGCTTTGGCCTATAAAGCCTCTCACTTTGGCATGGCTCAGTAGGTTGCTTCAGTCATGCTTTGCTGTTGCAGCCTCCTGTGATTTCCATCTTCTTGTAAGCGCCACCCTTCCAGTCATAAGTTCTAATACCGTGATGTGTTGTTGATGTCTTGTGTCTCTGTGTTTTGTGCAGCTATGGATGTCCTGGTCCCTGTGTGTCTTCATGTGTGTGCTGTTTACCTTTGTCTGTGTGGACAGCCTTTCCTTAGCACGGGTTCCAGTCAGCAAGGCTGAGACAGGTTTGTGTGGAACTGTTTGGTTCACCTGTCTTATCCATAGTCCTGTTTATGTACTCCCTTCTTCATGCTGCTTAGCCAGTGAGACTCCTGCTCCTCCGTGCCTAGGAGGAGTGGGTTTTCTTACCCTGCTCCTTAGCCCAGGGACCGGTCGGAGGGTAAGTCAGGGATCCGAGGTTCCTGCGCATGGGTCCTCCTACCATCAAGGTTGGCCCATGCAGGTAGGAAACAGGGTCAGCGTTAGGGACGCAACAGGAGGTGACCTGCTCCCTGATTCTGTGTTCCTGGTGAGTAGCGACTGGACATCTTCCATCACCGCACGGCTGAGGATTTCCCCCATCCTCAGCCGTGACAACGGACCTCTGAATGGAGCCTTACAGGGGGGTGATCAATGACAGGCGGGTGATCAATGACAGGGGGGTGATCAGGGAGTCTATATGGGGTGATCACCCCCCTGTAAGGCTCCATTCAGACGTCCGTATGTGTTTTCCGGATCCGATCCATGTATCCGTGGATACGTAAAAAACATATGGCCGTCTGAATGGAGCCTTACAGGGGGGTGATCAATGACAGGGGGGTGATCAGGGAGTCTATATGGGGAGATCACCCCCCTGTCATTGATCACCCCCCTGTAAGGCTCCATTCAGATGTCCGTATGTGTTTTGCGGATCCGATCATGTATCTGTGGATCCGTAAAAAACATACGGACGTCTGAATGGAGCCTTACAGGGGGGTGATCAATGACAGGGGGGTGATCAATGACAGGGGGGGGATCAGGGAGTCTATAAGGGGTGATCAGGGGTTAATAAGTGACAGGGGGGGTGTAGTGTAGTGGTATTTGGTGCTACTTATTACTGAGCTGCCTGTGTCCTCTGGTGGTCGATCCAAGCAAAAGGGACCACCAGAGGACCAGTTAGCAGGTATATTAGATACTGTTATCAAAACAGCGTCTAATATACCTGTTAGGGGTTAAAAAAAATCGCATCTACAGCCTGCCAGCGAACGATCGCCGCTGGCAGGCTGTAGATCCACTCGCTCACCTTCCGATCCTGTGAACGCGCGCGCCTGTGTGCGCGCGTTCACAGGAAATCTCGCGTCTCGCGAGATGACGCGTATATGCGTGACTCTGCCTGCAGCTGCCGCCTCCGGAATGCGATCCTGCGTTAGGCGGTCCGGAGGCGGTTAAAGTTCATACAATTTTGCACTGTAGAGCGCCTTTTGGTGGCTTCAGATGGGAGACATTAGTAGCTACATTGGTAGTGTGGCCAAGTGAAGCTTGCTCATTGGTTTGTACACAGGTCAAAGTGATTGCTTTATACTATGTGTGTGAGTTTATTTAACCCCTTAATGACCGGGCCATTTTGCCCCTTTCTTGACCAGACTGATTTTTACAAATCTGACATTTGTCACTTTATGTGGTAATAACTATGGAATGCTTTCTCTTATTATCACGGTCGGCGTGGCTATCACATACGTGACACAGAGGGAGGGAACGAGGAAGGCCCTGCCCAAGTGAGAGGGAAGATGGTGACCCCTGACTCACCTGGCGGCTGGCACCTGGCTGCCCTGACGTCCCTAGACGGGTTCCTCACCCGTACGCCGATCACGTGCCTAAAGCCCTGGCTTTCCCTGAGCTGAGCCCTAGGTAGTGAACAGGGCGATGGGAACACTAGTCCGCACCACTAACTCTAAGGGAAAACACCAAGGGGAGGACAGACAACACAGACTCAACATATATTCCCAGGTGGGCGACAACAAGAGACAACAATAAGCCAAACAGGGATCCGGAGGGAAGCACACAGGAACAACAACCAGGATTAACCACTCCAGTGGGTCAGTATAGATGTCCAGGCAGGAAGCTCTATAACTGGCAACTAAAGAAGTGTGAGGGGAGAATATAAGGAGGTAGGGAGTGGCAGACAAGAAACAGCTGAGAAGAGAAGCTACGGATCCCTGAGAGAGACAAAAAGGATAGCAAGGCAAACACAGAAAACAATAACTAAGAAACACCGTGATCTTTAGATATAGAACGCGCAGCCACCCGCTGCGACTTCCTGACCCCGGGTATAACGGAGTCAGACGTGGCTCTTGATACCCTCGTGACAGTACCCCCCCTTTCACGAGGGGCCTCCGGACACTCAGGACCAGGTCTCTCCGGATGAGAGGCATGGAAAGTCTGAATTAACCTGTTGGCGTTTACCTCTGACGCTGGAACCCACATTCTTTCCTCGGGACCGTAACCCCTCCAATGCACCAGATACTGAAGAGAGCGGCGGACCCGACGAGAATCAACAATTCTGGCTATTTGAAACTCCAGATTACCATCCACAATAACAGGAGGAGGTGGCAGCGGCGATGGTTCTAGAGGTGGAACATACTTCTTGAGTAACGATTTATGGAAGACGTTATGGATCTTAAAAGTCTGAGGTAGCTCCAGGCGAAAAGCCACAGGGTTAATGACGGCTACTATTTTATAGGGACCAATGAACCTAGGACCCAGTTTCCAAGAGGGAACCTTCAACTTAATATTCCTAGTAGACAACCACACATAGTCATTTACTCCTAGGTCCGGACCTGGCGACCGTTTCTTATCGGCCATGCATTTATATTTACCACTCATCTTTTTCAAGTTAACTTGCACCTTCTGCCATACCGATGAAAGAGATGAAGAAAACCTTTCCTCTTCGGGAACCCCAGAAGACCCCCCCTCTTTGAAAGTACAAAATTGGGGATGAAAACCGTATGCACCAAGGAATGGTGACTTGCCAGTGGACTCCTGATAATGATTATTTATGGCAAACTCAGCTAACGGTAAATATGATGACCACAACTCTTGGTTTTCAGACACAAAACACCTTAAATATGTTTCTAGGTTTTGGTTGGTACGCTCAGTCTGTCCATTCGACTGAGGATGGAAAGCTGAGGAAAAGGACAAGTGAACCCCCAAACGGGAACAAAAAGCTTTCCAAAACTTAGAAATAAACTGGGTTCCCCGATCCGAAACCACATCGGAAGGGACCCCGTGAAGCTTCACGATTTCACTGATAAACACCTGAGCGAGAGTTTTAGCATTAGGAAGTGCTGGTAGCGCAATAAAGTGTACCATTTTGCTAAACCTGTCTACTACTACCAAGATAACTGTTTTACCCGCCGACAACGGTAAGTCAGTGATGAAATCCATTGACAGATGTGTCCATGGCCTATTGGGGATGAAAAGTGGCAATAAAGACCCTGCTGGACGTGTATGAGAGACTTTCGCGCGTGCACAAGTAGAACAAGTAGACACGAAATCCATTACATCCTGACGCAACCTTGGCCACCAAAAACGACGAGATAAAAGCTCCAAGGTTGCTTTACTACCCGGGTGTCCAGCAAGTGCCGAATTATGATGTTCTTTTAATAATTCAAGATGCAGGTTTAACGGTACAAACAATTTCTCTGAGGGGCAAGAGGCCGGGGCGTCCCCCTGAGCCTCTAACACCTTTCCCTCTAGAACAGAGTGTACAGCAGAGACAACCACTCCTCTTTGTAAAATAGGTACCGGATCACAAACATTACCCCCTCCAGGAAAACTACGAGATAATGCGTCTGCCTTGGTATTTTTTGCCCCAGGACGATAGGTGATTACAAAGTTAAATCTGGTAAAGAATAGCGACCACCTAGCTTGTCTAGGGGTGAGACGTTTAGCCGATTCTAGGTACAGAAGGTTCTTGTGATCCGTAATCACCGTGACGGGGTGGATTGCTCCCTCTAAGAAGTGACGCCACTCTTCAAGCGCCAGTTTAATCGCCAACAGTTCCCTATTTCCAATATCATAATTCTTCTCCGCAGAAGATAATTTTTTGGAAAAGAAAGCGCAAGGACGCCATTTGCCAGGAGACGGACCCTGAGACAATACAGCTCCCACTCCCACCTCTGACGCATCTACCTCGACAATAAAAGGCTGGGAGACATCAGGTTGAATTAGAACAGGTGCCGAGGTAAACCTCTCCTTTAGAGAGGAAAATGCATCTTTAGCGGCGTCAGACCATTTGGAAAAATCCGTCCCCTTCCTAGTCATGTCGGTAAGGGGTTTAACGATCACTGAATAATTTTTAATGAACTTTCTATAGAAATTAGCGAAACCCAAAAACCGTTGTAGGGCTTTAAGGTTCTCAGGAAGATCCCAATCTAAAATTGCCTGGACCTTCCCAGGATCCATGCGGAAACCTGACGCAGATAATAGATATCCCAGGAACTGTAATTCCTGAACAGCGAAGACACATTTTTCAATTTTCGCATATAATTTTTTCGTCCGTAGGACCTGCAGTACTTGCCTGACATGCACCTCATGTGTTTTCAGATCAGCCGAATAAATTAAGATATCATCTAGGTATATGACTACAAACCTGCCGAAGAGATGACTAAAAATATCATTCACGAAATGTTGGAAGACAGCAGGGGCATTGGTCAGACCGAAAGGCATAACTAGATTTTCATAATGCCCCTCAGGGGTGTTAAAAGCTGTCTTCCACTCATCCCCTTCCCTGATACGAATCAGATTGTAGGCCCCCCTAAGATCAAGTTTGGAGAACCACTTAGCACCCGCAATCTGATTAAAAAGGTCAGGAATGAGAGGAAGAGGGTATGGGTCACGGATGGTTATTTGGTTTAACTCACGGAAATCTAAGCAAGGACGCAGGCCCCCATCTTTCTTTTTAACAAAGAAAAACCCTGCAGCCACGGGTGAAGAAGAGGGTCTGATGTGTCCCTTAGCCAGACTCTCGGAGATATAATCTTTCATGGCTTGTCTCTCGGGACCCGAAAGATTATACAACCTGGACTTGGGTAATTTTGCCCCGGGAATCAGGTTAACCGGGCAATCATAAGGACGATGAGGTGGTAGTTTCTGACAACCCTTTTCAGAAAAAACGTCCTCAAAGTCCGAAATAAATGTAGGTAGGGAAGCTATGGAGGCGATTAAGCAATTGTTATTTAAGCAATTCACTCTGCAATGCTCACTCCACTCCAATATCTCCCTGGCCTGCCAATCCACCACTGGATTGTGCGCTACCGACCAGGGAAGACCCAATACCACCGGAGAGGGAAGGCCCTCCAGAACGTAACATGCAAGACACTCATTATGGTGGTCCCCTACCCGAAGGTGTAAATTACGAACAATGTGGGTGAGGTTTCTCTGAGACAGAGGAGCAGAATCTATAGCGAATACGGGAATAGGTCTCTGCAGCGTACAGAGAGACAAACCCATAGTGCGGGCAAAATGGGCATCAATCAAGTTTACCCCTGCTCCACTGTCTAGAAAAACAGAAATAGACTCCGTCTTAACACCAAAAACAATGACCGCTGGTAACACAAATTGAGATGTTCGTATGGAGGAAACGTATACCCCCCGGCTGACATCCTCCGCACAGCCCGGGGTTAGTAGTTCCGACGGTCTTTTGTTTTTGAGAAAGGAGGGACAGACATTAATGAAATGACCCCTCCCCCCACAGAAAAAACAAGCCCCCCCCCTACGGCTAACCTCGGGAGGACGGACCGGACGAGAAGTTCTGCCTAGCTGCATAGGCTCATCTAAGTCAGTACAGGCTGACTGTTGCTTGGGAGAGGTAACCAATTGCTCCGGAATTTTCGATCTCTCCCTAAGACGTCTATCTATTCTGATAGAGAGGGACATAACAGCATCAAGGGAAAGGGGGGACTCATACAGCGCCAGTGCATCCTTAACCCTTTCAGATAACCCAGAGCAGAACTGACTCCTGAGAGCCGGGTCGTTCCACTGAGTATCCGTAGCCCACCTACGGAACTCTGAGCAATATTCCTCTGCTGACCGATCTCCCTGTAGGAGTCTCCGTAACTTCGACTCAGCCAGGGCGACTCGGTCAGGGTCATCATATATGAGACCCAAAGCCCCAAAAAATCCCTCCACTGACCGAAGAGCCTGAGAACCAGGGGGTAACGAGAACGCCCAGGATTGCGGATCCCCCTGAAGCAGGGAAATGACAATCCCTACCCGCTGTTCTTCATGACCTGAGGAGTAAGGGCGCAACTTAAAATATAATTTGCAGGCCTCACGGAACGTCGCAAATTTGTCCCTTCCCCCAGAAAATCTGTCGGGAAGAGCAAACTTGGGTTCAGTGACAACCTGGTTACCCATAGCAACCACTGGGGGTGCGGTCTGCTGCATTTGCTGCTGTTGTTGGAGAACAGACGCCTTCAATCCTGCCACCTCCAAAGACAGGCTTTGAAGCTGTTCTGCCAAGGCATCAATAGGATCCATATTGGATTCTAAGTAGAGAGAAAAAAAAAAACAACAATTAAAAAAAAAATTAAAAAATTTTCTCAAAAAGTAATGGCCAGTTATAATATCACGGTCGGCGTGGCTATCACATACGTGACACAGAGGGAGGGAACGAGGAAGGCCCTGCCCAAGTGAGAGGGAAGATGGTGACCCCTGACTCACCTGGCGGCTGGCACCTGGCTGCCCTGACGTCCCTAGACGGGTTCCTCACCCGTACGCCGATCACGTGCCTAAAGCCCTGGCTTTCCCTGAGCTGAGCCCTAGGTAGTGAACAGGGCGATGGGAACACTAGTCCGCACCACTAACTCTAAGGGAAAACACCAAGGGGAGGACAGACAACACAGACTCAACATATATTCCCAGGTGGGCGACAACAAGAGACAACAATAAGCCAAACAGGGATCCGGAGGGAAGCACACAGGAACAACAACCAGGATTAACCACTCCAGTGGGTCAGTATAGATGTCCAGGCAGGAAGCTCTATAACTGGCAACTAAAGAAGTGTGAGGGGAGAATATAAGGAGGTAGGGAGTGGCAGACAAGAAACAGCTGAGGAGGAGAAGCTACGGATCCCTGAGAGAGACAAAAAGGATAGCAAGGCAAACACAGAAAACAATAACTAAGAAACACCGTGATCTTTAGATATAGAACGCGCAGCCACCCGCTGCGACTTCCTGACCCCGGGTATAACGGAGTCAGACGTGGCTCTTGATACCCTCGTGACACTTATCCAGGTCATTCAGAGATTGTTTCTTGTGACACATTGTACTTGAGGTTAGTGGTAAATTTGAGTCAATAATGGTTCACCTTTATTTATAAAAAAAAAATGTACAGAAAATCTTGAAAAATGTGTCATTTTCAAAATTAGAATTTTTCTACTTTTAAGGCAGATAGTGAAACCTCACAAAATAGTTATTACTTTACATTTCCCATATGTCTACTTTATATGTTGGCATCATTTTGAAAATGTTATTTTAATTCTTTAGGACATTAGAAGGCTTAGAATTTTAGAAGCAATTCTTATATTTTTTAAGAACATTTCCAAAACTCACTTTTTTTAAGGACCAGTTCAGTTATGAAGTCACTTTGTGGGGCTTACATAGTAAAACCCACCCAGAAATGACCCCATTTTAGGAACTACACCCCTCAAGTTATTCAAAACTGATTTAGTAAACTTTGTTAACCCTTTAGGTTTTCCACAAGAATTAAAGGAAAATGGAAATAAAATTTCACTTTTTGGCAGATTTTCCATTTTAATAATATTTTTTCCTGTAACACAGCAAGGGTTAACAGTCAAACTAAACTCAATATCTATTACCCTGATTCTGAAGTGTACAGAAACACCCCATATGTGGTTGTCAACTGCTACATGGGCGTACGGCAGAGCTTAGAACAGATGGAGCACGATATGGCTTCTGGAGGGCAGATTTCACTGGAATAATTTTCAGGTGCCATGTCGCAATTGAGAACACCCTGAAAACAGGGGAAACCCCCAAGAAGTGACCCCATTTTGGAAACTACACCCCCAAGGAATTTGTCAAGGCGTGTAGCAAGCAATTTGACCCAACAAGCAATTCATAGAATTTAGAAATATTTGGCTGTGAAAATGAAAAATTTCTTTTTTTACAAGAAAATGTTGCTTTAGGCCCACATTATTCATTTTCACAAGGGGTAAAAGAGTAAATTACCCCCACAATTTAAAAATATAAAGAAATGTCGCACTAGAGTGAGGTGGAGATCCAACAGAGGTGCTCCCACTGACAGACAACACCCAGTCTGAAAAAGTGGAACAAGTATAAGATAAAAGTGGGGCACTCTCTTAAGTAAAGGGATCTTTATTGTTCAGCAGTAATATATATATAATGGCATTTAATAACAGCGAATAAAACACAGTAAAAGCAAAGTCTTACAATAGTATAAAAAGTTTTAAAAAAGAATTAAATAGTAATCACTATAAATATGGATCCCAGATAAATATAATAAATGAATTATTGTTCAACTCTCCAGAGGGTATGGTTTCATAGAGATAATGACATGGACATAATATATTTCAATGACAAGCCTGCAGGCAAATAAAGAAAAAGTCCATTGATAAAACCAGTCTTTTGTAACCTTCAGTCTATGACTGAACAGAAAGTTCTCCTATTGGGAGTAATAGCGAGTTGCAGTTCAATGTGTCTGCAACTTTGTATCAACACATGTGCGTAATTATCCACAGTTCAAAGAAATGTAGCTGTTCAAATAGTAACGTTGAATATTAGAAAGGCTACTGATACTTGCAGCGGCGTCCCGCTGTATTTGATAAAGCGATCGCTGTAGGATCAATGCAATCTTACCCGGCGGTCTTTTTGGCTGGTCCAGCCAAAAAGACCGCCGGGTAAGATTGCATTGATCCTACAGCGATCGCTTTATCAAATACAGCGGGACGCCGCTGCAAGTATCAGTAGCCTTTCTAATATTCAACGTTACTATTTGAACAGCTACATTTCTTTGAACTGTGGATAATTACGCACATGTGTTGATACAAAGTTGCAGACACATTGAACTGCAACTCGCTATTACTCCCAATAGGAGAACTTTCTGTTCAGTCATAGACTGAAGGTTACAAAAGACTGGTTTTATCAATGGACTTTTTCTTTATTTGCCTGCAGGCTTGTCATTGAAATATATTATGTCCATGTCATTATCTCTATGAAACCATACCCTCTGGAGAGTTGAACAATAATTCATTTATTATATTTATCTGGGATCCATATTTATAGTGATTACTATTTAATTCTTTTTTAAAACTTTTTATACTATTGTAAGACTTTGCTTTTACTGTGTTTTATTCGCTGTTATTAAATGCCATTATATATATATTACTGCTGAACAATAAAGATCCCTTTACTTAAGAGAGTGCCCCACTTTTATCTTATACTTACCCCCACAATTTGTTACCCATTTTATCCTGAATATGGCAACACTTCATATGTGGCCGTAAACTGCTGTATGGGCACACTGCATGGTTCAAAAGGCAAGGACCGCCATATGGCTTTTGGAGGGCAGATTTTGCTGGAATAATATTCAGGTGCCATGTCACATTTGAAGACATCCTGAGGTACCACTACATTGGAAAACCCCAAGAAGTGACCCCATTTTGGAAACTACACCCCCCCCCAAGGAATTTTTTTAAGGCATGTAGCGAGCACTTTGACTCAGCAAGCGATTCATAGAATTTAGAAATATTGTAAAAATGAAAAATTACATTTTTTACAAGAAAATGTCGCTTTAGACCCACATTATTCATTTTCACAAGGAGTAACAGAGTAAATTATCCCCACAATTTGTTACCCATTTTCTCCTGAATATGGTAACACTTCACACATGTGGTCGTGAACTGCTGTAGGGGCACACTGTAAAGTTCAGTGTACTGATAAGCAACAGCTTATGTATTCAGTATCCTACAAATTATATACAGTTGCAAGAAAAAGTATTTGAACCCTTTAGAATTATATGGATTTCTGCACAAATTGGTCATAAAATGTGATCTGATCTTCATCTAAGTCACAACAATAGACAATCACAGTCTGCTTAAACTAATAACATAGTAACATAGTACATAAGGCCGAAAAAAGACATTTGTCCATCCAGTTCGGCCTGTTATCCTACAAGTTGATGATCCAGAGGATGGCAAAAAACCGCTGTGAGGTAGAAGCCAATTTTCCTCACTTTAGGGGAATAAAAAATTCCTTCCCGACTCCAATCAGGCAATCAGAATATCTCCCTGGATCAACGACCCCTCTAAGGTAGCTATATCCTGTAATATTATTACACTCCAGAAATACATCCAGGCCCCTCTTGAATTCCTTTATTGTACTCACCATCACCACCTCCTCAGGCAGAGAGTTCCATAGTCTCACTGCTCTTACCGTAAAGAATCCTCTTCTATGTTTGTGTACAAACCTTCTTTCCTCCAGACGCAGAGGATGTCCCCTCGTCACAGTCACAGTCCTGGGGATAAATAGATGATGGGAGAGATCTCTGTACTGACCCCTGATATATTTATACATAGTAATTAGATCTCCCCTCAGTCGTCTTTTTTCTAACGTGAATAACCCTAATTTTGATAATCTTTCAGGGTACTGTAGTTGCCCCATTCCAGTTATTACTTTAGTTGCCCTCCTCTGGACCCTCTCCAGATCTGCTATGTCTGCCTTGTTCACTGGAGCCCAGAACTGTACACAGTACTCCATGTGTGGTCTGACTAATGATTTGTAAAGTAGTAGGAATATGTTCTCATCACGGGCATCTATGCCCCTTTTGATGCAACCCATTATCTTATTGGCCTTGGCAGCAGCTGCCTGACACTAATTTTTGCAGCTTAGTTTGCTGTTTATTAAAATTCCTAGATCCTTTTCCATGTCAGTGTTACCGAGTGTTTTACCATTTAGTATGTACGGGTGACTTGCATTATTCCTTCCCATGTGCATAACTTTACATTTGTCAGTGTTAAACCTCATCTGCCACTTATCTGCCCAAGCCTGCAATCTATCCAGATCCCTCTGTAGTATACTGTCCGCTTCAGTGTTAATTACTTTACACAGTTTAGTGTCATCTGTGAAAATTGATATTTTACTATGCAAGCCTTCTACAAGATCATTAATAAATATATTGAAGAGAATAGGGCCCAATACTGACCCCTGAGGTACTCCACTAGTGACAGTGACCCAATCTGAGTATGTACCGTTAATAACCACCCTCTGTTTTCTATCATTGAGCCAGTTACTTACCCACTTACAGACGTTTTCTCCCAGTCCGAGCATTCTCATTTTATATACTAACCTTTTATGTGGTACAGTGTCAAATGCTTTGGAGAAGTCCAGATACATGACATCCATTGATTCGCCGCTGTCAAGTCTAGAACTTACCTCCTCATAGAAACTGATTAAATTAGTTTGACATGACCGATCCCTCACGAAGCCATGCTGATATGGCGTTATTTGCTTATTTCCGTTAAGATGCTCTAATATAGCATCTCTCAGAAAACCTTCAAACAGTTTACCCACAACAGGTGTTAAACTTACCGGCCTATAGTTTCCAGGCTCTGTTTTTGGACCCTTTTTGAATATTGGCACCACATTTGCCATGCGCCAATACTGTGGGACATTCCCTGTCAGTATAAAGTTCGCAAATATTAGAAATAAGGGTCTGGCTATGACATTACTTAATTCCCTTAGGATAGGGGGGTGTATGCCATCCGGTCCTGGCGATTTGTCTATTTTGATCTTTTTAAGTCGCTGTTGTACTTCTTCCTGAGTCAGACAGGACACTTTTAATTGGGAATTTATTTCAACATTCTGCATTTCATCTGACAGTTTATTTTCCTCAGTGAATACATTGGAGAAAAAATATTTAACAGCTTTGCTTTCTCCTCGTCGCTATCTGCGAATCCCCCCTCATTACTCTTTAAAGGGCCGACACCTTCAGATTTATACTTTTTAACATTTATATAATTGAAGAACATTTTAGGGTTAGTTTTACTCTCTTTGGCAATTAATCTCTCGGTCTCTAGTTTGGCCGCTTTTATTTGTTTTTTACATGTTCTATTTTTTTCCTTATAGTTTTTCAGTGCTTCCGTGCTACCCTCCTGTTTTAGTGTTTTATATGCTTTCTTTTTGTCATTTATTGCTTTCTTTACAGTTCTATTTATCCACATTGGTTTATTTTTGTTCCTTAACCTTTTATTCCCATACGGTATGTACCTCTCACAATGAGCTTTTAGGATGCTTTTAAAAATATCTCATTTTGTGGCTGTATTTTTATTTGTGAGGACTTTGTCCCATTTAGTTAGGCCTATGGCCTCTCTTAGTTGGCTAAAGTTAGCTTTTTTGAAGTTTGGTATTTTTGTTCCTCCCTGTAGAAACGCTCTTTTGAATGATAATTGGAAGGTTATTACTTTATGGTCACTATTTCCCAGGTGCACGTCTGTTGTTCTGTCAGGTCTATTGGTTAATACTAAGTCCAGTATGGCCGTCCCTCTAGTCGGGTCCTGAACCAGTTGGGAGAGGTAATTGTCTTTGGTTATTGCCAAGAATCTGTTTCCTTTATGAGATATACAAGTTTCAGTTTCCCAGTCTATATCTGGGTAGTTGAAGTCCCCGTAATAACCACCTCATTATGATTTGCCGCCTTGTCTATCTCGTTTAGTAGTAGATTTTCTGTGGACTCTGGTATATTAGGCGGTTTATAGTAAACTCCTATTAGTAATTTATTGTTGTTTTTAGCTCCATGTATCTCTACCCACAGTGACTCCACATGTTTATGTCCCTCACTTATATCTTCACGGAGTGTGGGCTTTAGACAGGACTTTACATAAAGGCAGACCCCTCCCCCTCTCCGGTTTTGACGATCATTTCTAAACAGACTGTAACCTTGTACATTAACCGCCCAGTCATAGCTATCATCCAGCCATGTCTCAGTTATTCCCACTATGTCATAGTCCTCCTCACACATCACTAATTCCAGTTCACCAGTTTTATTAGTCAGGCTTCTGGCATTAGTATACATACATTTGAGAGGTTTATGTATATTTTTTACCCTACACCTTTCATTCTGAACTGTTCTAGTCCCTCCTTCCATTCCTCCCCCAGTCCCTCTACCTTGCCCCCGGTCTCTATCTGGATTATCTTCCCCTTCTATAGTGTAATTACCCTCCCCCCCAGTCCCTAGTTTAAACACTCCTCCAACCTTCTAGCCATCTTCTTCCCCAACACAGCTGCCCCTTCCCCATTGAGGTGCAGCCCGTCCCTACGATAGAGCCTGTAGCCGATAGAGAAGTCGGCCCAGTTCTCCAGGAACCCAAACCCCTCCTTCCTACACCAGTTCTTGAGCCACTTGTTAATTTCCCTAATCTCCCACTGCCTTTCTTGTGTGGCCCGTGGTACAGGTAGTATTTCGAAAAATACTACCTTTTGAGGTCCTTGCCCTAAGCTTTTGACCTAAATCCCTGAAATCATTTTTAAGGACTCTCCACCTACCCCTAACTTTGTCATTGGTTCCGATATGGACCATGACCGCTGGATCTTCTCCAGCCCCTCCCAGTAATCTGTCAACCCGATCCGCGATGTGTCGAACTCTAGCGCCAGGAAGACAGCACACTGTTCGGCGATCACGGTCTTTGTGACAGATTTCCCTATCTGTTCCCCTAATAATTGAGTCTCCCACTACCAGCACCTGTCTGGCCTGCCCTGCTCTCCTGGTCCCCTGCTTACCGGAGCTGACATTCCCCTGACTGGCAGAGGAAGTGTCCAGCTGCGGCAGTGCCGTCCCTGGACTGATATCCCCCTCATCTGCCAAACATGCAAACTTGTTGGGGTGTGTCAGATCAGGGCTAGCCTCCCTGGCACTCTTCCCTCTACCCCGCTTTCTAACTGTTACCCAGCTAGCTACCTCACTTTCCTCAGCCACCTCTCTGTCACCCTCCCCCTCATCTACCCCAAAGAGTGCTTGCTCGGTGAGAAGCAAACTCTTTTGCAAATTGTCAATGCCTCTCAGTGTTGCAACTTGCCCATTTAGAGACTCGATTAGCAATTCCAAACAGGTAATTTGCTCACATCTTGAACAAAGATATACACCCTTGAACGGCTGTTCCAGGACTGCATACATCATGCAAGAGGTGCACTGGACTGCGTTGTCAATTTTGCAACTCATACTAAATAGGGATTACACCACAAAAGCAAAAAATACAATACAATGTAGTAATAAGAAACAGGCTAATTGCAGTCCCCCACTGAAGTCCCTGAATCTAAAGTCACTTAATCTTAAGTCACACACTTACGCAACCACACTTAATCAGCCACGCGTCGCGGTCAAACTCGCGTTATATATCTCCTTATATAAATATAAATGCAGCTCACTACACCAGCCTGGATTGTTTCCCCTCTGGATTCAAAAAGGCTGTGCTGTTCTCACTGCTGAGTTTTTATAGTCTCCTAATTAGACAGCCACACCCTAATTAGACAGCCACACCCTAATTGCTCACCTGTGCAACCCCTGGAGAAGGAAAAAAAAAAGTGTTAGCACACAATACAGTCAAACACAGCCACTCATCAATGTCCACAAATAATTTAGCTCTCAGATACTCCCTCCCTTAATCTTAAGTCACACACTTACGCAACCACACTTAATCAACCACGCGTCGCGGTCAAACTCGCGTTATATATCTCCTTATATAAATATAAATGCAGCTCACTACACCAGCCTGGATTGTTTCCCCTCTGGATTCAAAAAGGCTGTGCTGTTCTCACTGCTGAGTTTTTATAGTCTCCTAATTAGACAGCCACACCCTAATTAGACAGCCACACCCTAATTGCTCACCTGTGCAACCCCTGGAGAAGGAAAAAAAAAAGTGTTAGCACACAATACAGTCAAACACAGCCACTCATCAATGTCCACAAATAATTTAGCTCTCAGATACTCCCTCCCTTAATCTTAAGTCACACACTTACGCAACCACACTTAATCAACCACGCATCGCGGTCAAACTCGCGTTATATATCTCCTTATATAAATATAAATGCAGCTCACTACACCAGCCTGGATTGTTTCCCCTCTGGATTCAAAAAGGCTGTGCTGTTCTCACTGCTGAGTTTTTATAGTCTCCTAATTAGACAGCCACACCCTAATTAGACAGCCACACCCTAATTGCTCACCTGTGCAACCCCTGGAGAAGGAAAAAAAAAAGTGTTAGCACAGTCAAACACATCCACTCATCAATGTCCACAAATAATTTAGCTCTCAGATACTCCCTCCCTTGAACATAAGTCACACACTTACGCAACCACACTTAATCAACCACGCGTAGCGGTCAAACTCGCGTTATATATCTCCTTATATAAATATAAATGCAGCTCACTACACCAGCCTGGTTTGTTTCCCCTCTGGATAACACACAAAGAATTAAATGTTAGCATGTTTTTATTGAACACACCATGTAAACATTCACAGTGTAGGTGGAAAAAGTATGTGAACCCTTGTATTTAACACCTTAAGGACTCGGCCCTATTTCACCTTACGGACTTGGCCATTTTTTGTAAATCTGACCAGTGTCACTTTAAGTGCTGATAAAACGCTTTGACTTATCCAGGCCATTCTGAGTTTGTTTTTTCATCACATATTGTAGTTCATGACACTGGTAAAATAAAGTCAAAAAAATTCATTTTTATTTATAAAAAAAATACCAAATTTACCCCAAAAAATTTAAAAATGGCAAATTTCCAAGTTTCAATTTCTCTAATTCTATAATACATAGTAATACCTCCAAAAATAGTTATTACTTTACACTCCCCATATGTTTACTTCATGTTTGGATCATTTTGGGAATGATATTTTATTTTTTGGGGATGTTACAAGGCTTAGAAGTTTAGAAGCAAATCTTGAAATTTTTCAGAAATGTTCAAAAACCCAATTTTTAGGGACCAGTTCAGGTCTGAAGTCACTTTGCGAGGCTTACATAAAATAGAAACTGTAAAGGGGGAATATTACTCACCAATATTTATGCAAATATCGATAATTAATATTCATAAATGGGAGGAGTCAACTATTGATAACTCCGCCTATTTATGCCTTTATATAACAATAACAATATTTTCACTATGCCTTACACTGATCGCTACACTAGCTGCATGCGCCTTACTAACTATCGCCAATAACTACACGTTACACAGGTAGATACAAATATAACAGTATTTATTAACAATACACTGCGCAATATACTAACAATACAGCACTAATCATACAGTACTCAACTACACTACACGTTCCCAATTCCACCCATAAACTAACTATACAATACACACATTCAATATTAACAGCCCACCCACCTAGTACTATTAACTATCCCTATGGGGTTGACGAAGGTTGACGGTGGTCTTACAAGGGTGTAAGCCAACCACAGAGCATATATATATATATATATATCACAGGAGGTGATTAGGGTAAATCAGGGATCAGGGGTAGGGTTACCAGGGGTAATAAGGGGTAGGGTTACCAGGAGTATATAGGGTAGGGTTACCAGGGGTATATAGGGTAGGGTTTACCAGGGGTATATAGGGTAGGGTTTACCAGGGGTATATATACCAGGGGATAGCAGGAGGGTGTATCGTGACCAGGGGAGTGAGATAGTACAGGGGGAGTCCGGGGGGGTATATAGATAGTGCAGGGGGGTCCGGAGGGTATATAGTGCAGGGGGGTCCGGAGGGTATATAGAGTGCAGGGGGGTCCGGAGGGTATATAGAGTGCCGGGGGGTCCGGAGGGTATATAGAGTGCAGGGGGGTCCGGAGGGTATATAGAGTGCAGGGGGGTCCAGAGGGTATATAGATAGTGCAGGGGGGGGGGGTCCGGAGGGTATATAGAGTGCAGGGGGGGTCCGGAGGGTATATAGAGTGCAGGGGGGTCCGGAGGGTATATAGATAGTGCAGGGGGGGGTATATAACGATACTTAGGGTTAATGCTCGTTGTCCAGGGGTCGCTCGTTCGTCTAGGGGTGCTCGTCAGTCCAAGGGGGTCTCCTTCAGGGTGGGTGGGCGGCCGGCTCTCTCTCCCTAGTGCAGGCCTGCCGGACTTATATGTCCGGCCGCCCGCACTGCCGTACCGCCCACACAGCGGCGCGCGAGCGCGCACCACAGTGCAGGACACGTGGGCCGGCGCGGTGAGATGACGTCACCGCGCCTGCCCGCGCGTCCCTGCACGCGCACTGCAGGGCCGCGTGCATATGCTGACAGGCGGGAGATCCTTTGATCTCCCATCTGTAGCTCTTAGCATTCTGGACATCGCAATGGTAATTGCGATGCCAGAATGCGCATAATAGAGTGAGCGGAGGTATCTCCTCTCCCTCTATTATGCTTAATTATCTTCAGCAGGGCTGCAGATAATTAGAACAAAAGGATTCAAATTCTATTGAATTTGAATCCTTTTGAGGTCACCAGAATGACCGGACCTTGTTCGGTCATTCTGGCGCCTTCACCCAGATTACATCAATGTAAATGCTTGGGGCACATTTACATTGATGCATCTGTGTCCATGTAGGGGGGGGTTTATATGGTATGGGGATATATGATATACAGGGGGCATTATAGGATACAGGGGGCATTATAGATATTAAAGGGGGCACACACATATATGAATTCCCACAGGGGCATGAATGAGCCCCTGGGGAATATCAGAGGCAGATGGGCGCAGGTGCTGGGCACATCTGCGCACATCGCCCTCTGAGGGGCTAACATATACATACATATCTATTAAGGGGGCACATGCATATATCACATTATATGAATTCCCACAGGGGCATGAATGAGCCCCTGGGGAATACCAGAGGCAGATGGGCGCAGGTGCTGGGCACATCTGCGCACATCGTCCTCTGAGGGGCTAACATATACATATATATATGCATGCCCAGTAGGCATGCATATATATTTATGTATACCTGCCACCCTTCCTCAACAATCCCCCTGTTGTCGGTGATACGACAATATCTAGGGGGAAGGGTGGAGGCATCTTTTGCCCCCCCTCAACCCCATCCTCGGTGATGGTCCAGGAAAACCGGAGTGCACCCTGTCTCTTAGGTACATAGACATCATCTAACCCAACGACTTCCTCCGACCTGCCCTTCACCGTAACCGACTCCTCCATCCACAGGATACACCGTCGTCTTTGTTTCCCAGGAACTCTCTTCTGCCTTGACTGTTACGGTGTTAGCCCCTCCTATTGTCATTTCTTTCTGGACTTTCGGAGTGGCTTGATCCTCGCAGTCTTTGACTTGTCTTTCTCTCACTCTTCCGGTGTCGGTCACTCCTGATAAGTTTAGAATGACTACACCCTCGCTGTCTTTGACTTGTCTTTCTCTCACTCTTCCGGTGTCGGTCACTCCCAAGGAATCTGGAGTGGGTCCACCCTTACAGTCTCAGTCTCTATTCTGCGCCAACTCTTCTTAAGCCCGTCTTGTTCCATCTTGATCGAAGGATGGGTGCGGTTCTCCCATGGACAGCTGAATCGGTCTTTACAAGGCAGGTCAGATATATATATAGGTTTTTCTTTCAAATAGAGGTGATGTCACGGTACCTAAATTCTAACAACGGGAATACCTCCGTTACACTACACATCCAGGTTATTCCCTTATGATCCTTACCTCAGGGGTCAAAGTGGCAAATGGAAACCAGAGGGGGCCTGTCCCTATCGTGCCCTAATCTTATCCCCATTCACACCACCTATTTACACAATAACCCCCAACCCCCCCTAAATCCAAGAGTTCAGTCCAATTGTCTTGTTCTTTGGGCGATTAGGCCTCAGGACTTTTTGTGACGTCAAGTCCTGAGCCTTCGGCGGTTGTTTTCGTGAAGTGCCGTCTGGTTCTGGTTTAGTTGGTCCGTTAGTCTCTTGACTCTCCGATACATCCACCATAGTCCAAGGTACATGAGTCCAACCAGAACCAGAAGCACTATCACCGGGTGAATCAATAAATTGAAAAATGACGTTGCCTTTGGACTGTATCCGAAAAGACTCTCCCACCACGAAACCTTTGAGTCCTTGTCCAATGCGGTGGCAACCGCGATAATCTTTGTTCGGTCATGGGTGAGTTGAATGGTGGCTTGCTTTTCCGTCTCCCGAAGACGTTGTATGATCTCTTCCTCTTGGCCGAAATCCATCAGGAGATGTCTAAGTTCTTTGCCGAAGCCAAGAGGAATCTTCTGAAGTCTTACAGGAACATCGGGGCGGATGTCAAGTCTTTTCTCTGGGGTAATCGGGGTTCTTCCCTGCTGCTCTGCGACGTTCAAACCTAAAACGGGACTAAGGGTGCAGTACGCTCCGGGGCGGAGTGTTCCTCGTTCGGTACAGTTAAGCCCAAAAATTGCATACGATGGGTCACCCCCTTGGTACCAACACCAATACCCCTGCCCCAAATATTTCAAAGAGGATGAGGGCATTGGGTTGGCCTTCATCTCACAGGACCCCTCGGTGTTCCAACACTGGTGTCTGAGCATCCGCTCCCGACTACCCTGACAGAGGATGACATTCTCCCTTATCCGACATCCCTCTGTATCAAACAAAGAGGGATGGCCCTCCTCATAGGTTAGAACGCCCGAGGGGAGCTGGGGATGAAGCACCGTCTGGTTGTTAATCATCGTTCCTAGATTGATGGCACTGTATCCTTGTCTGATGCGACCGGATACAGGTGCCAGGGACGAAGCAGTGCAGGTTAAATTTTGACATCCATGCCACTGAACCACCCACCAATTGGTGTGATTAATAGCAAAAGGAGAAATCAGTGGACTTATTCGCTGACGGAGGTTGAATGGGAAGTGGCCGTTGTGAAGTGCCGTGACAATATGTTTAAGGTTGTCCGAGAGTTCGCTCTGGACCTGCGTACACGCCAGAGCAAGCTGAGCCCGATCCTGCTCCTCCAAAAGACCCACAACTAACCTCCTAAACTTCTCACGTATAGCAGAAGATAGAGAGGTAGTGGCATCAATGTGTGAGTGTTGTAAACCCTCTAAGACGTGGTCTACATCAATCTGGGTCTTGAATCCTTCCCCGGCGTGTCGCGCAACCTCCCCAAGCTTACTTCTCAAGACTTCCATGTCCATAGTGTTCAGGGCACCCACTCCCAAAGCACCTCCGCCCAGTCCCATAGCCACCAGGTCTCTCCTCCCCCTGTTCTTCCTGAGTCGAGAGTCGTCTTTCCTGACCTCTTGCCCCGCCTCTATCCAACCTCTTACCATGTCAATTTGGTTCCTAACGAACTCCTCACACCTATGATCCCAGTGATCAACTCGGAAGTCATCTACGGAAATTCTCCAGGTAAACAGGATGAATTTTGCATCCGTGATGATCTTCCAGGGGGATGATAGTTGAGGAGCTACAGGGTCTGCCAATTGATGGATAGGGGTGGTGCAAGAGTCTGAATGTGGTCTTACTGGTTGGAGACCTTCTGTTTCGTAGGGGACCCTTACTATAGTAACACAGACCCGTCCCCGTCCTTTGAATGGATACCATTGATCGTCTTCTCCAGCCTGTAACACTAGTTTCCCTACGGGTTTGGTTTGAGACAGATAGACCCATTGAGTAAAGGTCCAGCACCCTTCGTCGGCTGCCTCGCAAAAAGGCCACTTGAATGAACCATCTATATTGATGTCAAAGTTAATGTCCCTGCCCCTGGGGTCTGTCCAATCGGAAGACACATACCTACCCCGGTATTCCTCAGTAATAGGGGTACCATCCATCCATACATCCACTGTAGGGGTGTCCACCCCATTGCACACTAAATCCCACCTTCAGGGATTAGTGTCCAACATCACCACCTGGGTATCCTGTTCCCAGTGGGCATAGGTGACGAAATAGTATCCCGTCACCTCAGGAACGCAGTTGTCTCTCATGATCGTGATCATGAAAGACCGTATGGATGGAGACCCCTTTAACTGCGCATACCTTGGGTCCTTGGCATCGGTCCGTACTTTTAAAACTGTGGCTCGATACAAACCCTCCAGTTTTACCGGACCACTCTGATCATTCCAAATGGCCTGATCAGAGTCACTGCAGTTTAACTTTAACATCATTATGCTGGTTCGCACGTAATCTGTGGATACATGGCCCTGTACATAACTGGATTCCCTGGTGATAATCATCTGGGAATCCCTCAACATACAATAAGCCTTTTACCGGAATGGGCCTATCAAAATATGTCCTAACCCTCAACCCGTCTCTGCTATCCTTCCCTAGGAAGGTAGCTTTCAGGATATACCAACCGCTGTACTCTGCCCCAGTGACATCTTCAGGACTCAGCAAACCCTCCTTGGTACACAACACTGTGGTAGTGTTGGCTCTCACTTGCTGGTAAGGGTGCAAGTGTGGATTCCTAGACACCCATCTTAAGGATTTGCTAGGTACAGGGTCCAAGTCCTGAAAATGCCTGTATTCCTTGAGACAGAGGGCGTGCAAGTCATGTTGTATGGCAGACACATTCTCCACCGGGGTATAATGCTGAATTACACCATTGGCAAAACCCTCTCTCTGGAAACCATACAGATACCATTGACCTGGTGTAAAGGTAACGTTCTTGTATGGTTCCAGGATTTTGCCATCCAAACATTCCACCATTAAAAGGCCGGGTCCATCAAGTGATATGCTGGCCATACCAATATTAGTCCCCAGGTCCTCCCCTGAAGAGGCTGAGCCCGCCATCAACATGCTTACCACTAGTGTCACAAGCTGGGTACGTATCTCATTCAGAGGATGCCTAGCTCTTCCCTGGCAGTGTGGTCCCATGGAGTGTCTCCCTCTTGTGTTCTGAAATGAGATGGGATGTGTTAAGTGGATTGGATTCACACTCGACCCACCAAGCCCTTTATCCCCCCCTCACCCAACTCGGAACGGTATGCGTTATTGAGTTGGGGAGGCTCGGGTGGCTTTGGCCTGGTCGATGTGAATCCAAAAAACTTCCTGGCGTCTACGGGATTTCTTCTTGCTCGTGATAGGCCTTTGTACCTTCAGCATGGTGTCCCCCATTGCTTCAAGGACCTTGTACGGTCCCTCCCAGTTTGCGTCCCATGGGCCGACCCGACGAAAGACTTTCACCATTACCATTTCTCCTACAGAGGGCATAGGCGTTTCCCCCTGTAGATACGGTTTGTGTAACCGTATAGCTGCATGAGGCAGTAACTCCTTCAGGTTCTGCTGAACCTGTTGAAGAAACAAGTTTCTGGCGATGGCGTTCTTCGTGGGCTCCGACACTTGGGGTTCGTTTGGTAGACATAGGGGCATTTTACGTCCGGTCATAAGTTCAAATGGGGAGATACCGGTACTAGAGGCCTCTGTGGCTCGGATACCCATTAGCACAGCTGGAAGGGAGATTACCCAAGAGGAACCTTTCTCCAGCAGTGCCTTGGAAAGCCGGGTTTTGATGGTCCGGTTCATCCGCTCCACGATGCCCGCCGACTGAGGGTGGTAAGGGACATGAAACCTTTGCTTTATGTCTAGGAGACCACAAAGCGCTTTCATGACCTTACCCGTGAAATGAGTCCCTCTGTCGGATTCTATCAATCTGGGGATCCCCCATCGTGACAGAACTTGTTCCCAGAGAACACGGGCAGTGGTGGAGGCCGTATCATTGACCGTAGGGATGGCTTCTACCCACTTCGAGAAGACATCCACTACCACCAGGGCGTAACGACAGTTACGACTCCCAGTTGGCAAAGGTCCGATGAAATCAATTTGGATAGCGGACCATGGACCATCAGCAGGAGGAACCCGCTGTAACACCGGCTTCAGGGCTGACGCCCTTGGGTTAACCTGAGCGCACACCAGGCACTGTTGCGTAACGTCCTCTACTGTGTTGGACATTCCAGGCCAGTACAATTTGTCTCTCAGGAGAGGCAAGAGCTTATTCCGGCCAAGATGTCCAAATATTTGGTGGTTCAACCGCGTCAGCTCTGTTTGCAGATGCTGTGGAACTACCGGGAGAGGAAGCGACTGAGTACCGGTGTCGTAACACAGGATCCCCTGTTGTAAGGACCAGGGATGCTGTGGTACTTGGATGTGTGTCATTAGAAGAGGATCCTTAGCTTGTTCCTCCTCGAATGACACCGGGCTGTCACTCAGATGGGTATGCGCAGCAATCTGGTATGCGGACAGTGGCTCAGTGCCTGGTTCCCTAAAGGTCCCAGACACTGCTGCTAGTTTTGCCAGTTCGTCTGCCTGGTTGTTACCTGCTGTCAAAGGTTCGTCCCCTTTTTGATGCGCCGGGATTTTTATGATGGCTGCTTCCGCCACGTGTGCCATACCCCATTCCCACAGCTCCTTCAGGACTGACACATGAGCCAGAGGTTTGTTTTGGCTGTCCACAAATCCTCTTCTCTTCCAAACGTCCAGGTGCAATGTGAGGGAGCGAACTACATATGCGCTGTCGCTATATATAACTCGTTTCCCTGGAGGGTGAAGAAGCAGGGCCTCTTTAACAGCCTCCAGTTCTGCCCGCTGTGCTGACATGTGACCTGGTAACCGGACAAGACTCTGGGTACCAGTGGTCTCATCCAGCACAGCAAAACCTGTGACATATTCCCCATCCAGATAAAACCGAGAGCCATCAACAAAGATGACTCTGTCATCTGTATGCTTGTCAGTCCTGAACATCTGTGGAGAGTCATCCATTACTGGAGGGCCACAGTCATGTTCAGTTCCAGTCAGGTTCAGCAACTGGGACAAAACATACTTGGCCTTGTGGTCCACCTGCAGATTCCGGCCGCTGAGATCCATGATCCATCTCCCGAATCTCTGTTGGGAGACTCCAGGGAGAGTATCACGGAGCAAAAGGGTCAGCGGTGAATGTGGAGTCTGCAAAGTGAGGGGCCGGAAGCCAACAATATGCTCTGTGGTCTTAACAGCATAGTGTATGGCTGCCAATTGCTTGGCGCATTCATCGAACCCTCGTTCGACGGGCGAAAGCAGCCTGGAGAAATATCCCAGCGGTCTGGTCTCGTAACCTACTTTCTGTACCAGGACAGCTGAGATAGACTCCATCCCTGCATGCGCCTGTATGGCCATATCCCCATCTGAATGTGGAGTGGCCAACACAGGCGCCGAGGAGAGGTCCCTTTTCAGGGTTGAAAAGGCCTCCTCCTGCGCATCGGACCACCCTTTGATTGAGGGTTCCTCTCCTCGAAGGAGTTCGTAGAGAGGTTTCGCTTTGGCCGCGAAATCCTCTATGAATTCCCTCATGAAGTTGGCAACCCCCAGGAATTTTCTCAAATCCTGAAGGGTGCCAGGCCTGGGTAACTTTACCATGGCTTCCACCCGGGACGTCATGATTCCTTTGGTTCCACAGGAAATTTGGACCCCAAGGAAAGTTACCTCCGCTTTAGCCAAATTTGCCTTATGGGGACTCAGTTTGAGTCCTGACTTTGCCAGGAGTCCCAGCAGCTCTTTCAACAGAACCAAGTGTTCCTCCAAGGTTTCTGTATGCAAAAGCAGGTCATCCACGTATTGCAGGAGGCATTCTGGCCGTGAGAACACACTCAGCACAGCCGCCAATGCCTGATGGAAATACGTGGGGCTGCTATGGAACCCCTGGGGCAGTACAGCAAACATGTACTGTTTGTCCCCCACCGTAAAAGCGAATTTGTACCGACACGACTCCGTGAGTTCGATGGAGAAGAACCCGTTGGCAACATCGATGGTCGAGAATACGCGGCTTTCGCCACTTATTCTGGCCATGATGTCGGGAGTTTGGGCCACCACTGGGGCTGACATTGGGGTGTATTTATTAAGGACACGGAGGTCTATGGTCAGCCTCCATGCGTTTGTGTCCTTTTTCCTAACTGGCCAGAGGGCATTGTTGCACTTCGAGTTGCCCTCAATGACCACACCCCTAGTCTTCAATTCAAGGACAGTGTCCATAATTGAATGGGTGGCCTCTGGTGGAAATCGATATTGGCGTTGAGGTGGAGGGTCAGGACCCTGTATGTCCACCAAAACGCCAATCAATCTGCCACAGTCATTCTTATTTTGGGCCCACAGATCAGGGTGCTCGTACACAATAGGCTCAAGGTCTGGATTGTGCGAGACCTCAGGCCACTTGTGTTCCAGCACATCAGTAGAGTTATCTACTGCTGGCAAAGGTGGTCCCAGACACTGGCGTTGAATGACAAACACCTTGGCTCGTCTGGGACCCTTCCACACAATGCAATTTGCCAGATCCAGGATCCACCCATTTTGTGTCATTACATCGGTTCCGATAATGTTATCAGAACCGGGGTAATACCACATGGGTATCCTGAGGTTAGTGCACCTGGTAATCTGAACGATTACCTCATCAATTCTGTGGGCCTTCACCCCCCCTTGTTGGTGATCAAATCCGATCACCACACACTGGGGGCTGTTGGGGAGTAGATCATGCTTGATATTGGTAATGGATATTTCCGCCCCAGTATCAAGCATGATTTCCGTTTCTTTATCTTTTATCGTGGCTTTTATATGGGGTCTCCCTGAAGGATCCAGTATGATTGGACATACTGGTGCCAATTCTTTAGGGACCCCTAATCTTCAATCGATATACACCAGACTCCCAGTAGGTATTTGTGTGGTACATACTGCCACTCTTGCGCTCTGTTCCTGATCCTTAGGTGTGGAATCTCTTGATTCCACGCCCCCTGGGACATTCATGACCGCCACGCATTTTGGTGCTTGTCCTGATGAATGTCCCAGATTCATATCAACCTGTTCTCCCACAGGTCTGGCATAATTAGGCTTCATCCTGAAACCGTTATTATTGCCGTTTTTCTCCGAATTTGTCCGGTTAATCTTTAACCACTGTGGACAATTTCTTTTTATGTGCCCCTCTTGTAAGCACAGGAAACAACGAAAGTTTCCTGCCCTTTCCAGCGGTGGGGCCGTGGGGCGGACAGTTGATGCATACCTCGTGTGTTGTACCCGGTCGTCTTGCGACCTACCGTATACAGGCACACGCTCCCTCACTTTCACAGACTTCTTACTGAGCAGTATGTCTTGTCTACACTGCTCAATAATCATGGCTGCGTCCGTGAGGGATGGCTCCCTAGCTGCACTCAGCCGGATTGCAGTATCAAGATATGGGAATTTTTCCACAAACATGCGCACCATGCCTTGTGGAATCCCAATACCCTGATCTTTGGTAACCCTCCTGTACATCGCTTCAAACCGACTACACAATGACAAGGGTTCATCATGTATAGTAGGCTTAAACTTTGACAGGACCTCTGGAGTGACATCCCAATGACCCGTGGCCAGTCTCGTGAGTATGGAGAGGCGCTCCTCCTTATCATGAAACTGGCCATTCGTGGGTCGCATCCTCCCCGTTACCTCATACCTTTGATTAAGGTGTGTTGGTAACCATAATCTGAACAGCTCCATGCGATATTCCGGAGCCACTGAATATTTGTTACAGTGACCTTCGAAAATATTGCATGAAGCGAACGGATCTACATGGGGATCATATTTCGGGATCTCCTTGCAGATCCGTAACAGGAAGTTTATCCTTTCCATACTGGAATGGTTAGGATACACCTCTTCCTGTTTCTCCGGACGTGTTGGCGGATTGGAAGTGGAATATACCCCTCCACTTTCCTCTCCCCAACAGTTGTCCTGGTAACGGTTGCTACCCCTATTCTCCCCGGATGACGGGGTGAATTGTAGAGACCGTTCCACCTGTCCCCTAGTGTCTACCAATGCGGATGTATTATCCGTCGAAGACCCTGGCGTTGCCGCCGCTGTCTCCCCCTGTGCCATTTCCGAAACACAAACTTGTTTCGTGGGCACCATACCGTTGGTACTAGGCCTGGACAAATTGGAGATTGCCCGCTGCAAATCTGCAATGGTTTGCGTCTTTGCAGCCAGGTCCTCCCTCATCTGAACAATCAGGGAATCCGTAGATACCATATTGTTCCTGTACTGATTAATCTCAGTGTACAGCCGGAGTAGCTCTCTGTCCATGTCAGAGTAGAGACTGTCCTTATCCGAGAGTCTCGACTCTAACACACAGATTTCTCTGCCCCTCTCGACTGTACACTGGGCTTCGTCTTGTAATTGAACCTCTAGTGTGTGAATTCTTCTATAGTTATCAACACAACAATTGCAGTGGAAGTTTGCTTTGTCCGCAGCCTCCCCTGCCTTTCTTGTGCTGGCAAGTATCTCTGTGTGTTCCGCCCTCCAAATGGTATCCTCATAGGAAAGAACCAATTTGGCTAGCATTTGGAGGCGTTTGGTGGTCTTGTTAAAGACACTCCTACTAATACAAACCCGGTCATGAGCGTACACCTGGTCCAGTAAAGCAGACCACAGCAGCTCAGCGGATTTATATGTAGTAGGAACAATGGGATTAAAAGTGCTGTTTTTGGCTAAGTGTTGGAGTGTGGAGAAGTTCATACTCACCGTTTGCTGAGCGTCCATCTTCTTGTTGGTGCTGTACTTTCTTGTCCCTTGCAGCTGCTTGAAAGAAGTCCTTTTCTTCCGGATCGCTTCTTTCTGACCAGCTGGACTTTTATGTACCTCCAACGAAGATGGATCTCTTTCCGTGACGTATCCTTCTTCTCTTACCCCAGCGACGGTGACCGTGTAAAGCAAATACAAAAATATTAATTCACAGAACAATTATAGATTCTCTGCAAAAGATTTTGTTCTATTTCTGGTACTGTAA
Organism: Bufo bufo; assembly: GCF_905171765.1. Classification (NCBI taxonomy): domain Eukaryota; kingdom Metazoa; phylum Chordata; class Amphibia; order Anura; family Bufonidae; genus Bufo; species Bufo bufo. The sequence continues at coordinate 478,740,531 of NC_053389.1, forward strand.
GGGAGGTATCGCTTCTCCTGTACGAATTATCGGGTCCTAGACGCTCAGACACTCCGCTGACCGCGTCTCTCCTGCCCGCTAATTCACAGTACTAGCGACCCTCAACCTTAAGACCAAAAATAAACGCAAAATCCACGCAGTGGGCCTGGCTCGCCAATGTAAAGGGGGAATATTACTCACCAATATTTATGCAAATATCGATAATTAATATTCATAAATGGGAGGAGTCAACTATTGATAACTCCGCCTATTTATGCCTTTATATAACAATAACAATATTTTCACTATGCCTTACACTGATCGCTACACTAGCTGCATGCGCCTTACTAACTATCGCCAATAACTACACGTTACACAGGTAGATACAAATATAACAGTATTTATTAACAATACACTGCGCAATATACTAACAATACAGCACTAATCATACAGTACTCAACTACACTACACGTTCCCAATTCCACCCATAAACTAACTATACAATACACACATTCAATATTAACAGCCCACCCACCTAGTACTATTAACTATCCCTATGGGGTTGACGAAGGTTGACGGTGGTCTTACAAGGGTGTAAGCCAACCACAGAGCATATATATATATATATATCACAGGAGGTGATTAGGGTAAATCAGGGATCAGGGGTAGGGTTACCAGGGGTAATAAGGGGTAGGGTTACCAGGAGTATATAGGGTAGGGTTACCAGGGGTATATAGGGTAGGGTTTACCAGGGGTATATAGGGTAGGGTTTACCAGGGGTATATATGGTAGGGTTTACCAGGGGTATATATACCAGGGGATAGCAGGAGGGTGTATCGTGACCAGGGGAGTGAGATAGTACAGGGGGAGTCCGGGGGGGTATATAGATAGTGCAGGGGGGTCCGGAGGGTATATAGTGCAGGGGGGTCCGGAGGGTATATAGAGTGCAGGGGGGTCCGGAGGGTATATAGAGTGCCGGGGGGTCCGGAGGGTATATAGAGTGCAGGGGGGTCCGGAGGGTATATAGAGTGCAGGGGGGTCCAGAGGGTATATAGATAGTGCAGGGGGGGGGGGGTCCGGAGGGTATATAGAGTGCAGGGGGGTCCGGAGGGTATATAGAGTGCAGGGGGGTCCGGAGGGTATATAGATAGTGCAGGGGGGGGTAAATAACGATACTTAGGGTTAATGCTCGTTGTCCAGGGGTCGCTCGTTCGTCTAGGGGTGCTCGTCAGTCCAAGGGGGTCTCCTTCAGGGTGGGTGGGCGGCCGGCTCTCTCTCCCTAGTGCAGGCCTGCCGGACTTATATGTCCGGCCGCCCGCACTGCCGTACCGCCCACACAGCGGCGCGCGAGCGCGCACCACAGTGCAGGACACGTGGGCCGGCGCGGTGAGATGACGTCACCGCGCCTGCCCGCGCGTCCCTGCACGCGCACTGCAGGGCCGCGTGCATATGCTGACAGGCGGGAGATCCTTTGATCTCCCGTCTGTAGCTCTTAGCATTCTGGACATCGCAATGGTAATTGCGATGCCAGAATGCGCATAATAGAGTGAGCGGAGGTATCTCCTCTCCCTCTATTATGCTTAATTATCTTCAGCAGGGCTGCAGATAATTAGAACAAAAGGATTCAAATTCTATTGAATTTGAATCCTTTTGAGGTCACCAGAATGACCGGACCTTGTTCGGTCATTCTGGCGCCTTCACCCAGATTACATCAATGTAAATGCTTGGGGCACATTTACATTGATGCATCTGTGTCCATGTAGGGGGGGGGTTTATATGGTATGGGGATATATGATATACAGGGGGCATTATAGGATACAGGGGGCATTATAGATATTAAAGGGGGCACACACATATATGAATTCCCACAGGGGCATGAATGAGCCCCTGGGGAATATCAGAGGCAGATGGGCGCAGGTGCTGGGCACATCTGCGCACATCGCCCTCTGAGGGGCTAACATATACATACATATCTATTAAGGGGGCACATGCATATATCACATTATATGAATTCCCACAGGGGCATGAATGAGCCCCTGGGGAATACCAGAGGCAGATGGGCGCAGGTGCTGGGCACATCTGCGCACATCGTCCTCTGAGGGGCTAACATATACATATATATATGCATGCCCAGTAGGCATGCATATATATTTATGTATACCTGCCACCCTTCCTCAACAGAAACCACCCAAAAATGACCCCATTCTATAAACTACCCCCCTCAAGGTATTCAAAACTGATTTTACTAACTTTGTTAACCCTTTAGGTGTTCCACAAGAATTAATGGAATATAGAGATACAATTTAAAAATTTAACTTTTTTGGCAGATTTTCCATTTTAATAATTTTTTTCCAGTTACAAAGCAAGGGTTAACAGCCAAACCAAACTCAAAATTTATGGCCCTGATTCTGTAATTTACAGAAACACCCCATATGTGGTCGTAAACTACTGTACGGGCACACAGCAGGGGGCAGAAGGAAAGGAATGCCATACGGTTTTTGGAAGGCAGATTTTGCTGGACTAGTTTTTTTGACACCATGTCCCATTTGAAGCCCCCCTGATGCAACCCTAGAGTATAAACTCCATAAAAGTGACCCCATCTAAGAAACTACACCCCTTAAGGTATTCAAAACAGATTTTACAAACATTGTTAACCCTTTAGGTGTTCCACAAGAGTTATTGGCAAATGGAGATGACATTTTTTGGCAAATTTTCCATTTTAATCCATTTTTTCCAGTAACAAAGCAAGGGTTAACAGCCAAACAAAACTCAATATTTATGGCCCTGATTCTGTAGTTTACAGAAACACCCCATATGTGGTCGTAAACAGCTGTACGGGCACACGGCAGGGCGCAGAAGGAAAGGAATGTCCAGAAAACAAATGGTCAATTCCAGCTTCTGACGTATAAAATGGTTTGTTCTTTATTTGGCTTTCGAAATTTAAGATCCAACATACATCACATGGAGAGACACAAAGTAATTGACCATTTGTTTTCTGGACATTTCAAGCGTGGCTGGGTTCAAGCCCTATCTTCCGTGCTTCACAAGGGTGATTAGAGGTGAGAGCTGCAATTTTCTTTTTCTCTAGAAGGAAAGGAATGCCATACAGTTTTTGGAAGGCAGATTTTGCTGGACTGTTTTTTTTGACACCGTGTCCCATTTAAAGCCCCCCTGATGCACCCCTAGAGTAGAAACTCCAAAAAATTGGCCCCATTTTAGAAACTACGGGATAGGGTGGCAGTATTTTTGGTACTAGTTTAGGGTACATATGATTTTTGGTTGCTCTATATTACACTTTTTGTGAGGCAAGATAACAAGAAATAGCTGTTTTGGCACCGTTTTTATTTTTTGTTATTTACAACATTAATCTGACAGGTTAGATCATGTGATATTTTTATAGACCAGGTTGTCACGGATGCGGCGATACCTAATATGTATACTTTTTTTTTATTTATGTAAGTTTTACACAATAATATCATTTTTGAAACAAAAAAAAATCATGTTTTAGTGTCTCCATATTCTGAGAGCCATAGTTTTTTTAGTTTTTTAGCGATTATCTTAGGTGGGGTCTCATTTTTTGCGGGATGAGATGACGGTTTTATTGGCACTATTTTGGGGTGCGTGTGACTTTTGATCGTTTGCTATTACACTTTTTGTGATGTAAGGTGACAAAAAATGGTTTATTTAGCACAGTTTTATTTTTTTATGGTGTTCATCTGAGGGGTTAGGTCATGTGATATTTTTATAGAGCCGGTCGATACGAACGCGGCGATACCAAATATGTATTCTTATTTTTTTTTTATGTAAGTTTTACACAATAACAGCTTTTTTAAAACAAAAAAAATGATGTTTTAGTGTCTCTATATTCTGAGCTATAGGTTTTTTTATTTTTTGGGCTATTGTCTCAGGTAGGGGCACATTTTTTGCGGGATGAGGTGACGGTTAGATTGGTACTATTTTGGTGGGCAATCGCCTTTTTGATCGCTTGCTGTTGTACTTTTTGTGATGTAAGGTGACAAAAAAATTGTTTATTTAGCACAGTTTTTATTTTTTAATGGTAATTGCGATGCCAGAATGCGCATAATAGAGTGAGCGGAGGTATCTCCTCTCCCTCTATTATGCTTAATTATCTTCAGCAGGGCTGCAGATAATTAGAACAAAAGGATTCAAATTCTATTGAATTTGAATCCTTTTGAGGTCACCAGAATGACCGGACCTTGTTCGGTCATTCTGGCGCCTTCACCCAGATTACATCAATGTAAATGCTTGGGGCACATTTACATTGATGCATCTGTGTCCATGTAGGGGGGGGTTTATATGGTATGGGGATATATGATATACAGGGGGCATTATAGGATACAGGGGGCATTATAGATATTAAAGGGGGCACACACATATATGAATTCCCACAGGGGCATGAATGAGCCCCTGGGGAATATCAGAGGCAGATGGGCGCAGGTGCTGGGCACATCTGCGCACATCGCCCTCTGAGGGGCTAACATATACATACATATCTATTAAGGGGGCACATGCATATATCACATTATATGAATTCCCACAGGGGCATGAATGAGCCCCTGGGGAATACCAGAGGCAGATGGGCGCAGGTGCTGGGCACATCTGCGCACATCGTCCTCTGAGGGGCTAACATATACATATATATATGCATGCCCAGTAGGCATGCATATATATTTATGTATACCTGCCACCCTTCCTCAACAGAAACCACCCAAAAATGACCCCATTCTATAAACTACCCCCCTCAAGGTATTCAAAACTGATTTTACTAACTTTGTAAACCCTTTAGGTGTTCCACAAGAATTAATGGAATATAGAGATACAATTTAAAAATTTAACTTTTTTGGCAGATTTTCCATTTTAATAATTTTTTTCCAGTTACAAAGCAAGGGTTAACAGCCAAACCAAACTCAAAATTTATGGCCCTGATTCTGTAATTTACAGAAACACCCCATATGTGGTCGTAAACTACTGTACGGGCACACAGCAGGGGGCAGAAGGAAAGGAATGCCATACGGTTTTTGGAAGGCAGATTTTGCTGGACTAGTTTTTTTGACACCATGTCCCATTTGAAGCCCCCCTGATGCAACCCTAGAGTATAAACTCCATAAAAGTGACCCCATCTAAGAAACTACACCCCTTAAGGTATTCAAAACAGATTTTACAAACATTGTTAACCCTTTAGGTGTTCCACAAGAGTTATTGGCAAATGGAGATGACATTTTTTGGCAAATTTTCCATTTTAATCCATTTTTTCCAGTAACAAAGCAAGGGTTAACAGCCAAACAAAACTCAATATTTATGGCCCTGATTCTGTAGTTTACAGAAACACCCCATATGTGGTCGTAAACAGCTGTACGGGCACACGGCAGGGCGCAGAAGGAAAGGAATGTCCAGAAAACAAATGGTCAATTCCAGCTTCTGACGTATAAAATGGTTTGTTCTTTATTTGGCTTTCGAAATTTAAGATCCAACATACATCACATGGAGAGACACAAAGTAATTGACCATTTGTTTTCTGGACATTTCAAGCGTGGCTGGGTTCAAGCCCTATCTTCCGTGCTTCACAAGGGTGATTAGAGGTGAGAGCTGCAATTTTCTTTTTCTCTAGAAGGAAAGGAATGCCATACAGTTTTTGGAAGGCAGATTTTGCTGGACTGTTTTTTTTGACACCGTGTCCCATTTAAAGCCCCCCTGATGCACCCCTAGAGTAGAAACTCCAAAAAATTGGCCCCATTTTAGAAACTACGGGATAGGGTGGCAGTATTTTTGGTACTAGTTTAGGGTACATATGATTTTTGGTTGCTCTATATTACACTTTTTGTGAGGCAAGATAACAAGAAATAGCTGTTTTGGCACCGTTTTTATTTTTTGTTATTTACAACATTAATCTGACAGGTTAGATCATGTGATATTTTTATAGACCAGGTTGTCACGGATGCGGCGATACCTAATATGTATACTTTTTTTTTATTTATGTAAGTTTTACACAATAATATCATTTTTGAAACAAAAAAAAATCATGTTTTAGTGTCTCCATATTCTGAGAGCCATAGTTTTTTTAGTTTTTTAGCGATTATCTTAGGTGGGGTCTCATTTTTTGCGGGATGAGATGACGGTTTTATTGGCACTATTTTGGGGTGCGTGTGACTTTTGATCGTTTGCTATTACACTTTTTGTGATGTAAGGTGACAAAAAATGGTTTATTTAGCACAGTTTTATTTTTTTATGGTGTTCATCTGAGGGGTTAGGTCATGTGATATTTTTATAGAGCCGGTCGATACGAACACGGCGATACCAAATATGTATTCTTATTTTTTTTTTATGTAAGTTTTACACAATAACAGCTTTTTTAAAACAAAAAAAATGATGTTTTAGTGTCTCTATATTCTGAGCTATAGGTTTTTTTATTTTTTGGGCTATTGTCTCAGGTAGGGGCACATTTTTTGCGGGATGAGGTGACGGTTAGATTGGTACTATTTTGGTGGGCAATCGCCTTTTTGATCGCTTGCTGTTGTACTTTTTGTGATGTAAGGTGACAAAAAAATGGTTTATTTAGCACAGTTTTTATTTTTTAATTTTTACGGTGTTCATCTGAGGGGTTAGGTCATGTGATATTTTTATAGAGCCGGTCGATACGGACGCGGCGATACCTAATATGTATACTTTTTTTCCCCCTATTTCTTACCAATTTTTTTTTTTTACTTTATTTGGGGAAAATGACGTTTTTGTTTATTTTTACTTGAAACTTTTAATTTTTTGGGGGAAAACTTTCTTTTTTCAACTTTTTTTTACTTTATTCTTTGTCCCACTTTGGGACTTGAACTTTTGGGGGTCTAGTCTAATCCTTTACAATGCATTCCAATACTTCTGTTTTGGAATGCATTGGCTGTATGAGTAATACTGTGTGTATTACTCATACAGCTTCCGGCCTGTGAGATCCAGGGGGCTGGATCTCACAGGCTCATCACCGGAAGGCAGCGCAATGCCTTCCTTAGACATCGCGCTGCCTTCCATGCCATCGGGTCCCCCCTACAGCCGCATGGGGACCCGATGGCACTGCCGACCACCGCCGCCGCACCAGGTAAAAGCCGCAAACCGCAGGTCTGAATTGACCTGCGGTTTGCGGCGTTCGCCGATACGGGGGGGTTCACATGACCCCCTCCCCGGCGTTGTGACAGGATGCCCGCTGAATGATTTCAGCGGGCATCCTGTCACAATTAACCCCCGCCGCGCCGCAATCTACTTTTAAACTTAGGACGTACAGGTACGTCCTTAAGGACTCTGCAAACATGGCGTACCGGTACGTCCTAAGTCCCTAAGGGGTTGATAACTGGTTGAACCTCCTTTGGCAGAAATAACTTCAACCAAACGTTTCCTGTAGATGCAGATCAGACGTGCACAACGGTCAGGAGTAATTCTTGACCATTCCTCTTTACAGAACTGTTTCAGTTCAGCAATATTCTTGGGATGTCTGGTGTGAATCGCTTTCTTGAGGTCATGCCACAGCATCTCAATCGGGTTGAGGTCAGGACTCTGACTGGGCCACTCCAGAAGGCATATTTTTCTTCTGTTTAAGCCATTCTTTTGTTGATTTACTTCTATGCTTTGGGTCATTATCCTGTTGCAACACCCATCATCTGTTAAGCTTCAGCTGATGGACAGATGGCCTTAAGTTCTCCTGCAAAATATCTTGGTAAACTTGGGAATTAATTTTGCCTTCGATGATAGAAATCCGTCCAGGCCCTAATGCAGCAAAGCAGCCCCAAACCATGATGCCCCCACCACCATACTTCACAGTTGGGATGAGGTTTTGATGTTGGTGTGTTGTGCCTCTTTTTCTCCACACATAGTGTTGTGTGTTTCTTCCAAACAACTCAACTTTGGTTTCATCTGTCCACAGAATATTTTGCCAGTACTGCTGTGGAACATCCAGGTGCTCTTGTGCAAACTGTAAACGTGCAGCAATGTTGTTTTTTTTTGCAGCAGTGGCTTCCTCTGTGGTATCCTCCCATGAAATCCATTCTTGTTTAGTGTTTTACATATCGTAGATTTGCTAACAGGGATGTTAGCATATGCCAGAGACTTTTGTAAGTCTTTAGCTGACACTCTAGGATTCTTCTTCACCTCATTGAGCAGTCTGCACTGTGCTCTTGCAGTTATCTTTACAGGACGCCCACTCCCAGGGAGAGTAGCACCAGTGCTGAACTTTCTCCATTTATAGACAATTTGTCTTACCGTGGACTGATGAACAGCAAGGGATTTGGAGATACTTTTATAACCCTTTCCAGCTTTATGCAAGTCAACAATTCTTAATCGTAGGTCTTCTGAGAGCTCTTTTGTGCGAGGCATCATTCACAAGAGGCAATGCTTCTTGTGAAAAGCAAACCCAGAACTGCTGTGTGTTTTTTATAGGGCAGGGCAGCTGTAACCAACACCTCTAATCTCATCTCATTGATTGGACTCCAGTTGGCTGACACCTCTCTCCAATTAGCTCTTGGAGATGTCATTAGTCTGGGGGTTTACATACTTTTTCCACCCGCATGGTGAATGTTTACATGGTGTGTTCAATAAAAACATGGTAACATTTAATTCTTTGTGTGTTATTAGTTTAAACAGACTGTGATTGTCTATTGTTGTGACTTAGATGAAGATCAGATCACATTTTATGACCAATTTGTGCAGTAATCCATATCATTCCAAAGGGTTCACATACTTTTTTCTGCAACTGTATATATATATATATATATATATATATATATATATATACACACTGCTCAATAAAATAAAGGGAACACTTAAACAACACAATGTAACTCCAAGTCAATCACACTTCTGTGAAATCAAACTGTCCACTTAGGAAGCAACACTGAGTGACAATCAATTTCACATGCTGTTGTGCAAATGGGATAGACAACAGGTGGAAATTATAGGCAATTAGCAAGACACCCCCAATAAAGGAGTGGTTCTGCAGGGGGTAACCACAGACCACTTCTCAGTTCCTATGCTTCCTGGCTGATGTTTTGGTCACTTTTGAATGCTGGCGGTGCTTTCACTCTAGTGGTAGCATGAGACGGAGTCTACAACCCACACAAGTGGCTCAGGTAGTGCAGCTTATCCAGGATGGCACATCAATGCAAGCTGTGGCAAGAAGGTTTGCTGTGTCTGTCAGCGTAGTGTCCAGAGCATGGAGGCGCTACCAGGAGGAAGGCCAGTACATCAGGAGATGTGGAGGAGGCCGTAGGAGGGCAACAACCCAGCAGCAGGACCGCTACCTCCGCCTTTGTGCAAGGAGGAACAGGAGGAGCACTGCCAGAGCCCTGCAAAATGACCTCCAGCAGGCCACAAATGTGCATGTGTCTGCTCAAACGGTCAGAAACAGACTCCATGAGGGTGATATGAGGGCCTGACGTCCACAGGTGGGGGTTGTGCTTACAGCCCAACACCGTGCAGGACGTTTGGCATTTGCCAGAGAACACCAAGATTGGCAAATTCGCCACTGGAGCCCTGTGCTCCTCACAGATGAAAGCAGGTTCACACTGAGCACATGTGACAGACGTGAAAGAGTCTGGAGACGCCGCGGAGACCGTTCTGCTGCCTGCAATATCCTCCAGCATGACCGGTTTGGCATTGGGTGAGTAATGGTGTGGGGTGGCATTTCTTTGGAGGGACGCACAGCCCTCCATGTGCTCGCCAGAGGTAGCCTGACTGCCATTAGGTACTGAGATGAGATCCTCAGACCCCTTTTGAGACCATATGCTGGTGCGGTTGGCCCTGGGTTCCTCCTAATGCAAGAAAATGCTAGACCTCATGTGGCTGGAGTGTGTCAGCAGTTCCTGCAAGACAAAGGCATTGATGCTATGGACTGGCCCGCCCGTTCCCCAGACCTGAATCCAATTGAGCACATCTGGGACATCATGGCTCGCTCTGTCCACCAACGTCACGTTGCACCACAGACTGTCCAGGAGTTGGCAGATGCTTTAGTCCAGGTCTGGGAGGAGATCCCTCAGGAGACCGTCCGCCACCTTATCAGGAGCATGCACAGGCATTGTAGGGAGGTCATACAGGCACGTGGAGGCCACACACACTACTGAGCCTTATTTTGACTTGTTTTAAGGACATTACATCAAAGTTGGATCAGCCTGTAGTGTGTTTTTCCACTTTAATTTTGAGTGTGACTCCAAATCCAGACCTCCATGGGTTGAAAAATTTGATTTCCATTTTTTTTTTTTTTTGTGTGATTTTGTTGTCAGCACATTCAACTATGTAAAGAACAAAGTATTTCAGAAGAATATTTAATTAACTCAGATCTTGGATGTGGTATTTTTGTGTTCCCTTTATTTTTTTGAGCAGTGTATATATATATATATATCCAAAAAGCAGGCAGCACTCTAAGGTAAAGGTGAAAATATATGCAAGACTTTATTCACCCATGTGACAAGGCAACGTTTCAGCTCAGTATGATCTTTTCTCAAGCAAAATTACAAAACCAATTGAGCAGTATATATAGGGTGAAAAACATGTGACACACAATTGGATCAACCTGTGTTCAATTATGCAAATGAGATAAATCACTCCCAAAATAAAAATCCAGACCTTGCTCATACATATATGCACATACATAATGGTAATACATGCAGTAAAAATAAGATATTTTTTTACAATTTATATAAAACAATAAATATCCAATAGATGTATACATTGCTGTGTAAAATGCATCAGTGCAAATAAACATGATTAGGTATCATAAAGTGTCAAATGTGATCAATAAAAACAAGGAAGGGGGAGGGATCAGGGATGCAATATAGACCTGGTGATCAGATGGGATGCGGCCTCATGTAATCAAAACCACCTTTCCCGGCGTACCTGTGATTGCATCACGCATGCTCAGAGTCACCGTGTATGACAACCGGAGTTATCCAATCTTAGTGTGCCCACCGCGCATGCGCCATAGTGTATTTTTCATTCCAGTGGCCATATTGGAAGAGGGCTACGGGTAACATGTCTCCCAGCGCGCACGTCGGTCATCGACACACCCAATAGCCCCACAGAACATCCAGGCCGAGCCACCATGCATATCCAAACAGGGGCAAACAAGGACTTCATGGACATAACGGTAAAAGAGCACACCGCCAGGTGTGGTCCATCCACCACCCGAGAAAAAAGGGGCAGAGCCGCGCATGACAGTGCAACAGCCCTACCGCTACATCCCAGACGTCCAGTCACATAGCACCCCAGAGGGTTCTCCCCAAATTAATCATACTATGACGTATGTCAACTCATCATAAGATTGTACTAATATATTCATAACACAACTTGGGCATGCTATACAGTAAACAAATAATACATAACTAAAGGGAGTCACATTCACTATCTGTCAGCATAATACACTGATCATTCCCGATCTCCATCCCTCTTCCATAGTTCATCTAGGGAAAGAAAGAAAAAAAATATGAGTATAGCCAATGAATAAAAATCATGTTAAAAACATATACTCATCCTAGTATTACTACCTATACACCAGTGACCAAATGCCAGGAGCAAAGGGCAATCCCTATACCCTTGTGATCCTAAAATCCACATTGAGGCCATTAGGCCTAAGACTGTTTAGTTTATAAATCCATTGCAACTCTTTTCTCTGGAGGAGATAAATCCTATTGCCCCCTCTTCTGGGCATTGGGACATGATCCACCACAGTTCTGATGATGGACAGTGACCAGCATCAGGACGGTCTGAGGTGGGCGGAGCTAGAATAGCCCCACCCACTTTCCTACCTGCGATTCCTGCAGCCTGAACCTTCCATGCCCAGCATGCTGAACATCAGTTGGATTGCCACAACTGTGCCAGTGATGTGAGTGGCAGGGGAACTGCGGTTATATTCAGCTTTCCCAGACTGTGCACATGTGACCTGCAGTACAGTAGGAAAGCTGGGTAAATTATATCATGAAATGTCATCCAGCTTCCCTGCTATCCTGCATGGCACAAGTGCAGAGGCATTAGAGTATGGGGGTGAGGCACACGTATTGTATATGTGTGCGTCCATGTATGTGGTGACTGTGTGCATGAATGCATCTATGTATGTGGAGAGTGTGTGTATGAGGGCATCTATGTATATGGTGAGCGCATATATGAGTGCGTCCAGTGTAAATGAGTGCATCTATGTATATGGTGAGCACATGTATGAGTGCATCTATGTATATGTTGAGTGTGTGTATGAGTGTGTGCATGTATGTGGCGAGTGTGTATATGAGTGCACCCATGTATGTGGAGAGTGTGTGTATGAGTGTGTCTATGTATATGGTGAGCGCATGTATGAGTGTGTCCAGTTTATATGAGTGCATCTATGTATATGGTAAGCGCATGTATGAGTGCATCTATGTATATGTTGAGTGCGTGTATGAGTGTGTCCATGTATGTGGTGAGTGTGTATATGAGTGCATCATTGTATATGGTGAGCACATGTATGAGTGCGTCCAGTGTATATGAGTGCATCTATGTATATGGTGAGCGCATGTATGAGTGTGTCCTTGTATGTGGAGAGTGCGTGTATGAATGCATCTATGCATATGTTGGGTGTGTGTATGAGTGTGTCCATGTATGTGGAGAGTGCATCCATGTATGTGGAGAGTGCGTCCATATATGCGGAGAATGCGTGTATGACTGCGTCCATGTATATGGAGAGTGCATCCATTTATGTGGAGAGTGCGTGTATGACTGCATCCATGTATGTGGAGAGTGCGTGTATGACTGCGTCCATGTATGTGGAGAGTGCATCCATGTATGTGGAGAGTATGTGTATGACTGCATCCATGTATGAGGAGAGTGCGTCCATGTATGTGGAGAGTGCGTGTATCACTGTGTCCATGTATGTGGAGAGTGCGTCCATGTATGTGACGAGTGGGTGTATGACTGCATCCATGTATGTGGAGAGTGCGTCCATGTATGTGGAGAGTGCGTGTATGACTGCGTCCATGATTGTTGAGAGTGTGTCCATGTATGTGGAGAGTGCATGTATGACTGCCTCCATGTATGTGGAGAGTGTGTGTATGACTGCATCCATGTATGAGGAGAGTGCGTCCATGTATGTGGAGAGTGCGTGTATCACTGCGTCCATGTATGTGGAGAGTGCGTCCATGTATGTGGAGAGTGGGTGTATGACTGCATCCATGTATGTGGAGAGTGCGTGTATGACTGCGTCCATGTATATGGAGAGTGTGTGTATGACTGCGTCCATGTATGTGGAGAGTGCGTCCATGTATGTGGAGAGTGCGTCCATGTATGTGGAGAATGCATGTATGACTGCGTCCATGTACGTGGAGAGTGTGTCCATGTATGTGGAAAGTGCGTGTATGACTGCGTCCATGATTGTTTGAGAGTGTGTCCATGTATGTGGAGAGTGCATGTATGACTGCGTCCATGTACGTGGAGAGTGTGCCCATGTATGTGGAGAGTGCGTGTATGACTGGGTCCATGTATGTGGAGAGTGCGTCCATGTATGTGGAGAGTGCGTGTATGACTGCGTTCATGTACATGGAGAGTGTGTGTATGACTGCGTCCATGTATGTGGAGAGTGCATGTATGACTGCGTTCATGTACATGGAGAGTGTGTGTATGACTGCGTCCATGTATGTGGAGAGTGTGTCCATGTATGTGGAGAGTGCGTGTATGACTGCGTCCATGTATGTGGAGAGTGCGTCCATGTATGTGGAGAATGCATGTATGACTACGTCCATGTATGTGGAGAGTGCGTGTATGACTGCGTCCATGTACAGTACAGACCAAAAGTTTGGACACACCTTCTCATTCAAAGAGTTTTCTTTATTTTCATGACTATGAAAATTGTAGATTCACACTGAAGGCATCAAAACTATGAATTAACACATGTGGAATTATATACAGTCATGTGAAAAAATTAGGACACCCTTTGAAAGCATGTGGTTTTTTGTAACATTTTTAATAAATGGTTATTTCATCTCCGTTTCAACAATACAGAGAGATTAAAGTAATCCAACTAAACAAAGAAAACTGAAGAAAAGTCTTTTCAAGATCTTCTGTAAATGTCATTCTACAAAAATGCCTATTCTAACTGAGGAAAAAGATAGGACACCCTCACATGTATTCCCTCTTAAATTGGCTCAGATCTCACACAGGTATATCACACCAGGTGCACATAATTAGTAGATCGTTACTCTGCATGTTGAATGAGGCTTGCCCTATTTAAACCTCAGACATTTAGTTTGGTGTGCTCCTGACTGTTGAAGTGAGAGTGAGCACCATGGTGAGAGCAAAAGAGCTGTCAGAGGACTTCAGAAAAAAGATTGTAGCAGCCTATGAGTCTGGGAAGGGATTTAAAAAGATCTCTCAAAATTTTAAATCAGCCATTCCACTGTCCGGAAGATAGTCTACAAGTGGAGGGCTTTCAAAACAACTGCCAACATGCCCAGGACTGGTCGCCCCAGCAAGTTCACCCCAAGAGCAGACCGCAAGATGCTAAAAGAGGTCTCCAAAAACCCTAAAGTGTCATCTCGAGAACTACAGCAGGCTCTGGCTACTGTTGATGTAGAAGTACATGCCTCTACAATCAGAAAGAGACTGTACAAGTTTAACTTGCATGGGAGGTGTGCAAGGAGGAAACCTTTGCTTTCCAAGAGAAACATCGAGGCCAGACTGACATTTGCCAGAGATAAAGTTGACAAAGACCAGGACTTCTGGAATAATGTTCTTTGGACAGATGAGTCCAAAATTGAATTATTTGGACACAACAGCAGAGGACATGTTTGGCGTAAACCAAACACAGCATTCCAAGAAAAGAACCTCATACCAACTGTGAAGCATGGAGGTGGAAGTGTCATGGTTTGGGGCTGCTTTGCTGCAGCAGGACCTGGTCAGCTCACCATCATAGAATCCACGATGAATTCTACTGTGTATCAGAAGGTGCTTGAAGAACATGTGAGACCATCAGTTAGAAAATTAAAGCTGAAGCGGAACTGGACCATGCAACATGACAATGACCCAAAACATACTAGTAAATCAACCAAAGATTGGCTGAAAAAGAAGAAATGGAGAGTCCTGGAATGGCCAAGTCAAAGTCCAGATTTGAATCCCATTGAGATGCTGTGGGGTGACTTGAAAAGGGCTGTACGTGCAAGAAACCCCTCAAACATCTCACAGCTGAAAAAGTTCTGCATTGAGGAGTGGGGTAAAATTTCCTCAGACCGATGTCGAAGACTGGTAGATGGCTACAAGAACCGTCTCACTGCAGTTATTTCAGCCAAAGGAGGTAACACTCGCTATTAGGGGCAAGGGTGTCCTATCTTTTTCCTCAGTTAGAATAGGCATTTTTGTAGAATGACATTTACAGAAGATCTTGAAAAGACTTTTCTTCAGTTTTCTTTGTTTAGTCGGATTACTTTAATCTCTCTGTATTGTTGAAACGGAGATGAAATAACCATTTGTTAAAAATGTTACAAAAAACCACATGCTTTCAAAGGGTGTCCTAATTTTTTCACATGACTGTACATAACAAACAAGTGTGAAACAACAGAAAATATGTCATATTCTAGGTTCTTCAAAGTAGCCACCTTTTGCTTTGATTACTGCTTTGCACACTCTTGGCATTCTCTTGATGAGCTTCAAGAGGTAGTCCCCTGAAATGGTTTTCACTTCACAGGTGTGCCCTGTCAGGTTTAATAAGTGGGATTTCTTGCCTTATAAATGGGGTTGGGACCATCAGTTGCGTTGAGGAGAAGTCAGGTGGATACACAGCTGATAGTAATACTGAATAGACTGTTAGAATTTGTATTATGGCAAGAAAAAAGCAGCTAAGTAAAGAAAAACGAGTGGCCATCATTACGTTAAGAAATGAAGGTCAGTCAGTCAGCCGAAAAATTGGGAATACTTTGAAAGTAAGGGCTATTTGACCATGAAGGAGAGTGATGGGGTGCTGCGCCAGATGACCTGGCCTCCACAGTCACCGGATCTGAACCCAATCGAGATGGTTTGGGGTGAGCTGGACCGCAGAGTGAAGGCAAAAGGGCCAACAAGTGCTAAGAATCTCTGGGAACTCCTTCAAGACTGTTGGAAGACCATTTCAGGGGACTACCTCTTGAAGCTCATCAAGAGAATGCCAAGAGTGTGCAAAGCAGTAATCAAAGCAAAAGGTGACTACTTTGAAGAACCTAGAATATGACATATTTTCAGTTGTTTCACACTTGTTTGTTATGTATATAATTCCACATGTGTTAATTTATAGTTTTGATGCCTTCATAGTCATTAAAATAAAGAAAACTCTTTGAATGAGAAGGTGTGTCCAAACTTTTGGTCTGTACTGTATGTGGAGAGTGCGTCCATGTATGTGGAGAGTGCATGTATGACTGCGTCCAGGTACGTGGAGAGTGCGTGTATGACTGCATCCATGTATGTGGAGAGTGCGTCCATGTATGTGGAGAGTGTATGTATGACTGCTTCCATGTACGTGAAGAGTGTGTGTATGACTGCCTCCATGTACGTGGAGAGTGCGTGTATGACTGCGTCCATGTATGTGGAGAGTGGGTGTATGACTGCATCCATGTATGTGGAGAGTGCGTCCATGTATGTGGAGAGTGCGTGTATGACTGTGTCCATGTATGTGGAGAGTGTGTGTATGACTGCGTCCATGTATGTGGAGAGTGCGTCCACGTAAGTGGAGAATGCGTGTATGACTGCATCCATGTACGTGGAGAGTGTGTCCATGTATGTGGAAAGTGCGTGTATGACTGTGTCCATGATTGTTGAGAGTGTGTCCATGTATGTGGAGAGTGCATGTATGACTGCGTCCATGTGTGTCTAGAGTGTGTGTATGACTGCATCCATATATAAGGAGAGTGCGTCCATGTATGTGGAGAGTGCGTGTATCAATGCGTCCATGTATGTGGAGAGTGCGTCCATGTATGTGGAGAGTGGGTGTATGACTGCATCCATGTATGTGGAGAGTGCGTGTATGACTGCGTCCATGTATGTGGAGAGTGTGTGTATGACTGCGTCCATGTATGTGGAGAGTGCGTCCATGTATGTGGAGAATGCGTGTATGACTGCGTCCATGTACGTGGAGAGTGTGTCCATGTACGTGGAGAGTGCGTGTATAACTGCGTCCATGATTGTTGAGAGTGTGTCCATGTATGTGGAGAGTGCATGTATGACTGCGTCCATGTACGTGGAGAGTGCGTCCATGTATGTGGAGAGTGTGTGTATGACTGCGTCCATGTACGTGAAGAGTGTGTGTATGACTGCGTTCATGTACGTGGAGAGTGCATCCATGTATGTGGAGAGTGGGTGTATGACTGCATCCATGTATGTGGAGAGTGCGTCCATGTATGTGGAGAGTGCGTGTATGACTGCGTCCATGTATGTGGAGAGTGTGTGTATGACTGCGTCCATGTATGTGGAGAGTGCGTCCATGTATGTGGAGAATGCGTGTATGACTGCATCCATGTACGTGGAGAGTGTGTCCATGTATGTGGAAAGTGCGTGTATGACTGCGTCCATGATTGTTGAGAGTGTGTATGTGGAGAGTGCATGTATGACTGCATCCATGTATGTCTAGAGTGTGTGTATGACTGCATCCATGTATAAGGAGAGTGCGTCCATGTATGTGGAGAGTGCATGTATCACTGCGTCCATGTATGTGGAGAGTGCGTCCATGTATGTGGAGAGTGGGTGTATGACTGCATACATGTATGTGGAGAGTGCGTGTATGACTGCGTCCATGTATGTGGAGAGTGTGTGTATGACTGCGTCCATGTATGTGGAGAGTGCGTCCATGTATGTGGAGAATGCGTGTATGACTGCATCCATGTACGTGGAGAGTGTGTCCATGTACGTGGATAGTGCGTGTATGACTGCGTCCATGATTGTTGAGAGTGTGTCCATGTATGTGGAGAGTGCATGTATGACTGCGTCCATGTACGTGGAGAGTGTGTACATGTATGTGGAGAGTGCGTGTATGACTGCGTCCATGTATGTGGAGAGTGCGTCCATGTATGTGGAGAGTGCGTGTATGACTGCATCCATGTATGTGGAGAGTGCGTCCATGTATGTGGAGAATGCATGTATGACTACGTCCATGTATGTGGAGAGTGTACGTCCATGTATGTGGAGAGTGCATCCATGTATGTGGAGAGTGCATGTATGACTGCGTCCAGGTACGTGGAGAGTGCGTGTATGACTGCGTCCAGGTACGTGGAGAGTGCGTGTATGACTGCGTCCATGTATGTGGAGAGTGTGTGTATGACTGCGTCCATGTATGTGGAGAGTGCATCCATGTATGTGGAGAGTGCATGTATGACTGCGTCCAGGTACGTGGAGAGTGCGTGTATGACTGCGTCCAGGTACGTGGAGAGTGCGTGTATGACTGCATCCATGTATGTGGAGAGTGCGTGTATGACTGCGTCCATGTATGTGGAGAGTGCGTGTATGACTGCGTCCATGTACGTGAAGAGTGTGTGTATGACTGCGTCCATGTACGTGGAGAGTGCGTGTATGACTGCGTCCATGTATGTGGAGAGTGTGTGTATGACTGCATCCATGTATGTGGAGAGTGCATCCATGTATGTGGAGAGTGCGTGTATGACTGCGTCCATGTATGTGGAGAGTGCGTGTATGACTGCGTCCATGTATGTGGAGAGTGCGTGTATGACTGTGTCCATGGCTGCAAGAGGCTAAAATACTTGTGGATATGTAGAGGTAAATCAGACATGTCTATTACAATTGCAACACAGGTTTTAAAGGGGTTGAGTTGAATATAAACTTCGTCAGCAACTGTTCAAGATAAAAAAACAATAAAGTTGTGCTAAAAATGACAGGCAAATAAATAAATACAGTAAATAAAAAGTCACAAAATAGCCATATGAGAGGGGTTTGCACAGGAGGAGGCGGTTTGTGAAGAAGTGTGTAAGTGTGTGTGGGGGGCCCCATACAAAAATTTGCTGTGGGGCCCAGTCAGTTCTAGCTACGCCTCTGAATTACAGGTACGCCGGGAACGGTGGCTTTGTTTACATGAGGCCGCATCCCATCTGATCGGCAGGTCTACATGGCATCCCTGATCCCTCCCCCTTCCTTGTTTTTATTGATCACATTTGACACTTTATGATACCTAATCATCTTTATTTGCACTGATGCACTTTACACAGCAATGTATACATCTATTGGATATTTATTGTTTTATATAAATTGTAAAAAAATATCTTATTTTTACTGCATGTATTACCATTATGTATGTGCATATATGTATGAGCAAGGTTGAACACAGGTTGATCCAATTGTGTGTCACATGTTTTTCACCCTATATATACTGCTCACTTTTTTGTAATTTTGCTTGAGAAAGGCTCATACTGAGCTGAAACGTTGCCTTGTCACATGGGTAAATAAAGTCTGATAAGGGAGGGGGGTAGTGATCCTCAATAAAACAAGATACGAGGAGGTCCTGTCTAAACTACTGCAGGATGAATCCACGTATAAGAGATTGAGGAAGGAGCCTACCCTGGAATATAAAAAAACTAATGGATATATTATTGATGAAGGGTAAGGAAATGGGTATTTTGAATGTAAAAGAGTTTGAATTTCAGCAGATTAAATACCCAGTTATGCCAGTGATCTACTATCTGCCCAAAGTTCATAAAAATGTTATGGATCCCCCACCCCAGGCCTATTGTATCTGGGATCAATTCCCTGACTAGCCGGCTAACTGAATATGTTGATTTTTTTTCCTGCAAAAATATGTGAGCAAAATCCCTTCTTATCTTAAAGATACAGGAGATGTGTTAAAACTTATAAAGGGTTTGGGCCAAAATACAGAAGATATGATATAGGCCACTGTAGATGTTGCTTCTCTGTATACTGTTATCCCCAAAGACAAGGGTATGAATGCTATTAAAGACTGTCTTGATAAAAATAAAGAAATGACAATTGAACAGGGGACATTTATATTAGAATGTTTAGAATTTTGTTTATGTCACAATTTTTTCGGGTTGGATGGTTGCTGGTACTTGCAGTGCATCGGGGCGGCGATGGGGGTGAAATTCACCCCCAGTTTCGCCAACCAATTTATGGGTTCATGGGAAGGTTGGGTAAGAAAGATAGAAAAGGAGAACTGATTATGTGGAAAAGATATATTGTATTATAAAAAAAAACTGGTTTTTAGAAAAAGGCTATAAGAAGGAAGAACTAGAGAGAGTTTCACAGAAGGTGGTTGAGGAAAGTGTTAATTTGGAACAGGGTAAGATGCAGCAAATGAATAGAAGGAAGAAGGAAGAAAAAGACTTTCGCTTGAGTTTTATTACAGAATTCAACAATAATGCATGGCAAATAAAGGAAGTTGTGAGAAAGAATTAGTCTGTCCAAGATAGAGATCATAATGTGGGTTATTTTATGCAATGAAAAAAGAATATGGGGTTATGTATATTTTATGTGGGGTTATGTATATTTGGGTATCTATTAGAAGGGGATAAGTGAAGCAAAATGTAAAAACTAAAGTCCATATTGAAGCTGGTATGGTGAACGATACATTAAGGAATAACATCGCTAAGAGACTCCTTTTTTACTCCTAATGAGAACTTATACCTATTCTGAGCAGCGCGGTTTTCTATTTTTGTTTGGTTTTCAGTTAATTGTGAAGGGTGCCCACCTCACAACAAAGACCGCAGCGCAATTAGTGAACATTGATTCAGGACTGCAAGTTTGCTGCAGATTGCGTGTTAGTTTGTCATTTTGTTTTTTGTTTTTGTGTTGTTTTTTTGTTGTGTTTTTTTATTCAGTTTTTCTTTTTGTTTATTTAGTTAGGATTGGGTGTATATGTTTATTTGTCACTGCATTTTATCTGTAAGGTGTTTTGGTGGGATTCCTGATTAAGTTTTTGATGGATATTTTTGATTTTAAAGCAAGTTTTAAATGTAACACTGAGGAAGTTTTCGCATTAGAATATGAAAGTAATCAACCGAATTATTTAGAGGGTATTTTTTCAGAATACAGAGTGCTATTGCATTTGTATTTTGCGTTTGTATATGTATTTCGCCATAGCGATGTGCACCTGCATACAGGGTTGTGCTGACTCAATCACCCACATTTTTTCTTTGTAGTATATATTGGAGGCGTGGCGATCTCCATGCAGTCATGCACACCTGACCAGTCAATCTGTCCTGGAGGCTGGTTTTAAAGTCAGTATAAAACTGAGTCTGCTTATATAGCACCTACCAGTAGCAATTTGGCTCCAGGAGAAGTATATAGTGGGCTCAGCATGCATGTTGGTACTTGCATCCCTGGATCCGATGAAAGCTGTAATGGCACCGGACGGGGTTAAAAGCAGAGAGTGCTTGGCGTGCATGCTGCACCTGCATTCCCTGGATTTTGTGTGGCTGTCATGGCCCATAAACAGGTAGGAACTAGTGTTAGGGACCACTCCATAGAGGCGACCTTGACGCGGTGAGTGGCTTATTACGCTTTGGCCAAAATGTACACCAATGCCTCATCCAGCATAGAGGCAGGGCAGAATGCTGGTTGCAGAGTGCTATTGCGCTTGTATTTTGCAGTTTGTATATGTATTTCGCCATAGCGATGTGCACCTGCATACAGGGTTGTGCTGACTCAATCACCCACATTTTTTCTTTTTAGTTAAGATGGCAATTACCTCTGAGTTCAGAGGATGCTAATGATTTGGAAGAATGGGAGAAATTAATGAATCAGTGTGGCTTTATCGCAATGCATTTTATTATTATTATTATTATTATTATTATTAGAAGAAAAGATAAATTGAAATGTATTAACAAAGTGATAGATGAGATTCAAGAGAAGTTATAACCATTTAAGAAATTAGATGACTATGTGGAATTATCTAAATTATGTCAATTTTTTTTTGGTAAAGACAGAAATTGATGTAAAAACAAAAACACATAGGAAATATATCAAAATATCAGAATATTATCGACATAATAAGGTATATAAATGGAAATCTAAAGGAATGCTAGAGAAGGGTTCACATGATGAGGAGCCAAAAAAGGAGTAAGATCCAACAAGGAGAATTTTCATACTTACATTAAGATTCATCAAAGGGCTCCTCCTCAACAGAGATCCTATGAACCTAGAGATAATTATCAACAAACAACTAGACCCCAAGGTATGGTTATGATTCCAGACCACGTAATCCCTCCAGTTACCGTTATCCCCCTTATCAACAAAGGATGTATCCAGCAGGGAGATATAGATCGCATATGTATAATACGCCAAATAATCAACAGCCAAGAGGACCGCGTTATCATAGATATGGTAATTATAAACCTCAAATTATCAGCATTACCCACGTGCGAAGGAGAATTTATTTAAACTCATGAATAATCCCAACAGGTCTCCAGATGATGAGGTACAACATTTTCTCCCCATCAGAGAATAAAGGGGATCCAAAGAGAAGAAACATTTAAAATAAAGTTACAGGTAGAAAAGACAAGAACCCCCCAGAAAATAAATCTTACAGAGGATGTAGAGGGGGGGGGGGGGGGGGAGATAAAAGAAAGGAACAGCCCCAGAAACAAGACGGTAAAGGAGAACTAAAGGGGATTTATAATCTTAGTTCGTATGTTTTGAGTGATAATGAAAATAAGGTTTTAATGGCTTAAAATATGTTTATTTATGATCAAGCTACAGTTACCAAAATTTCTTTATAGGGGAGTAGTGGCCCCCAAAAAGAAAAACATTCATGGTGACGGGATAGACACACAGGTTCAGGCGGAGGGATATAGGTATAGTCAAAAAAAACGGCAGGGCAGAACACTTACCCTAAATGCCCTAAAGACTGCTGGTATATACATACCTATACCCGCTTGATCATAAATAAAGGTATTTTTAAAAGTCACTCTCCCTAATACATGTAATTTACTTCTTAAACTGTTGTGACAAGGTATCTTGGTAGAAAACTTTAATGTTTGATAGTAATTTCCTAATTTAAGTATGGCCAGTTTTCTAACGGGCACCCTATTCACTGAAGATTTAATTAACAAAGTTAAAGATATTTTTTCGGACAGGGAAGTTCCGGGATTGACTTCCTCTGCTAGCTGTAAAATAGTTTTCAAAGATTTATACCAGGGCTACAAGGATAATATTAAGTCTTGGTGGGAAATTAAGTCATTTGATAACTACCTAGAACAGTGATGGCAAACCTTTTACAGACCGAGTGCCCAAACTGCAACATAAACCCACTTATTTATCGCAAAGTGCCGACACTGTAATTTACCTTGAATACTACAGTCCAATATAGAATATTTACAATATCCTGCCTACATTCAGTGCGCTGCCTGTGCTGTTCATAGTGCGCCCTGTGCTGCTGAATGGCAGGAAAAGTCTAAGGCATATTGGTACACCATAGACTTTTTCCAGGGTGTGGGTGCCCACAGAGAGGGCTCTGAGTGCCGCCTCTGGCACCCGTGCCATAGGTTCGCCATCACTGACCTATAACATAAAATTGTTCCTAGAGGCCTACGTATTGCCCTTAGACCAGCAGAACGTATTCAGTCTCCTGAATTTTTAAGCAAATGGGAGCAAGAAATTACCTGTAGCTCTCTAAAACTGATGTCACTTCTCCTTGATGAGGAAAAAAGAATCTTTGAAAATACATCAGCTAAATTAAAAGTACTCATAGAATCGGCCCTTAAACTCAAATCTGATCCTGACTTTGATAAGAGGGAATCTTCCCTGCAAACAGCCGTAGAGAGATTCCAAAACCTCATCAAGGAGAGGAAACACAGACAATTTATTAAAGACCTGGGGGAATTTAGAGAGAACAGGGCTTATACTTTTGTTAGGAGTAATAACTCACAGACCGAATCAGAAATATCGTCTTCTGAACCTGACTTCTCTGATTCCGAGGGTGCAGGTATTCCAAGTACGAGAGGAACAATTAGAGGAGGCCGCTACTCAAGAGGACGTAGAGCCGGTCAGAGATGGCAGGGATCAAGGGGACAGAGAGGCAATTACTGGGGGGGACAGGGGGGGGGGACATTCAGGTCCCATGCCACCTGGGCCCCAGAGTCATACCCAAACAGACAGTACACCCCAGCAAATTCTGCGTCAAAGTCTAGCAAACGCTGCCTCGTTGCCTGTTTCAAATTCGATACCATCATCTTCCTCCTCCTCTTTTTTAGCCAAAGGCCCAGCCTCTACCAGTTAAGGGACCGCAACAGGAACAATAGACAGACCAACTACAGGTAATCAATCTTTCAGACTATAGCCTGACTCCTGCCGAGACGAGCCTCCTACATAAGGGATTATCCTTTGTACCCACGACAAGACATGATACCTTTACGTGGGTTAAGGATCTGAATTTATTTGGAAGAAAGCTTAAGTGGCACAAATTTTTAAGAAATTGTAAAAAAAAAAACGTGCCTAGACCTGGGAATCAACCCAGAGGACTTCCCTGACTTAAAAATCTCATGGAACTTTGGGAAGAGGGCACAAGAACACCTGTAAAAGGTCCCTTTACGGAACTACAATCTCAGAGCACCAGGTTGCCACCATTGGTTAATACTGAACATATCGATATTTTCTTGAGCCTGGTGATTTCGGAAATTGAACAGTTACAAACGAATGATCTCCATCATTCCAATTTATCCGTGCCAGAGTTCCAGGCACTAAGAAATTTGGAGAA
Source organism: Bufo bufo (assembly GCF_905171765.1). Classification (NCBI taxonomy): domain Eukaryota; kingdom Metazoa; phylum Chordata; class Amphibia; order Anura; family Bufonidae; genus Bufo; species Bufo bufo. The sequence continues at coordinate 478,765,192 of NC_053389.1, forward strand.
TAATAAAAACTTTATTATTAAACAATCCGATAAGGGTGGCAATCTGGTACTCCTCGATCATCATAAGTACCAACAAATGTGCCTGTCATTACTAAATGACAAAAATAGCTATAAAAAAATCCCTTCAGACCCTACCAAGAGTTTTTTTGCAGACCTGACCAGAATCTTGGTTCAGGGCTTGCAACAAGGTATTGTGAACAAAACTGAATTTGAGTACCTACTTCCTAAAGCCCCCCAAACAGCCATGTTTTATTGTTTACCAAAGATACACAAGGGGGTACACCCCCTTAGGGGTCGTCCTATTGTATCCGGTATCGATTCCTTAACACATCATAGTGGAATCTACCTTGACAAGGTACTCCGTGACTTTGTATTGACTTTACCATCTTTTACTAGGGATTCAATGGACTTTCTCCGTAAAATAGAAACGTTAACTGTTAACCCCAATAGTATTCTGGCAAGCATAAACGTGGAATCGCTCTACACGTCCATTCCACACGATCGAGGAATTGGGGCTGTTACCTATTTTCTCAATACTAGAGGGACCCAGTTTTCCCAACATAATGATTTTATTCTACGGCTCCTGGAATACACCCTAACTCACAATTTTTTCTTATTCAATGGTTCCTTTTACCACCAGCTCAGGTGGACGGCAATGGGGAATTCCTGTGCCCCTACATATGCCAACCTCTTCCTGGGTTGGTGGGAGGATAAATATGTCTTCCCAGATCAGCACCGTTGGTGGAACGATAATATCACCTTTTGGACTCGTTACATCGACAATGTGTTTCTGATCTGGGAGGGAAGTGTGTCCGCATTTCACAAGTTCATCAACACCTTAAACCAAAATTATATTGGGCTGAGCTTCACCTTTGAGACTCAGATGGAGCAGATTATGTTCCTCGATATAGTGGTGAAAAAAACTGAGGGGACCCTAAGCACATCGGTTTATCGAAAACCGACGGCAACCAACAGCATCCTTCACTGGGATAGTCACCATCCCACTGCCGTGAAGAGGGGGATCCCTAGGGGACAGTACCTGCGGGTTCGCAGGAACTGTTCCTCGGGAGGTAATTTTTACTCTGAATCACGAAAACTAAAAAAATAGACTACTACAGAGAGGTTATCCCTTGCCCCTTTTAAGGGAATCCTTTCAATATGCAGAGTCGAAAAAAAGGGAGGATCTTTTGATGCCAAGGCACAGAGACAGTTCAGACGAGGATCTGATTCGCCTAATCTCCACCTTCGACTCTGGTAATAAGGAAGTGATCTCCATTTTGAGAAGACACTGGCCAGTACTAAAAATGGACCCCAATCTAACGCAGGTGATCAGGGAATATCCCCAAGTGACCTACCGGAAAGGAAGGAGCTTGTGAGATCGTCTAGTTCACAGTCACTACGAGGGCCCGAAAAAAGAGGGCACCTGGCTAGACCGCAAGCCTCTGGGTGTTTTCAAATGCGGTTCGTGTAAGGCTTGCAACTTTATCAATACCTCGAAAACAGTGACCTGCTTCATTACACAACACTCCTTTGCTATCCGGGATTTTGCAAATTGCAGAACTAAAGGCGTTGTATATATTTGCCAATGTAATTGTCCTATGGACTACATTGGCAAGACAAAAGAGAGTTTCGAAGAAGGGTCTGCGAGCATATAAATGATATTAAAAAATTAAAAGATACACCTGTGGCCCACCATTTTAACTACTGCCATATGGGCGATGTGGGCTCTGCTCGTTTCTCTGTCCTAGAGGTGGTCCCCCTACCCGAGAGAAAAGGTGATTGGGACAAGAAGATTCTTAAAAAAGAAACTTTGTGGATATATCGTTTCCAGTCCCAGTCCCCACTTGGTTTAAATGAAAGACTTAATTTTACATGCTTTATCTAAAATCCCCTGTTCGACTAATATGTACTTTCCTTCAGGAATAATTTAAATATACTTGGTATGTTGCCCTTTAATTGGACTAATCGATGCGAGAAGCATCTTGTTGTCATGGTGAACAATTATCAGGTCACCTTATATTTGTTAAGCTTGGTGTCTTTCCCCCGTTCATATCGTTATTAGGGAAATGACATAAGTGACTACTATCCAGCGTTCTGTATTACTTCGCTATACCCCTTACTAATTGGGAAAAACTTTTGTGTGTGTGTAAGGTCCCCCCTTTGATGCTCTGGCCTTATTGTGGTGGGCCACTACTAAAATATAAAAAATTATCAAGTCGGATGACCCTCTGTATTATTGGGGGGCTCCGATGCCTCCTTTTTCATTGTTTTATAATCCTCTCGTCCGGCATCATCTTAGAGACACTCTGTCTGACGATGCGTTCCACTGATGCGTTCCATTAGGGAGCTGGGAACTCACGTCCTAGTACTTCCAGTATCGGCATCAAGCCTTATGCGGTTCACGATGCGTGTCACGATACCGGAAGTCACATGGACAAGAGGATTTGCGCTCCAGAATGCGGAAGGAGGTCGTTGGCGTCCGGAGGTTTGATCTGGGGAAGCGCTGGTTATAAATAGTTGGCGCCACCACTGCCAGAGTTAGCTTTGGCCCAAACAACTTGGCGTTTTTTGTGGGAAATCCACCATCCTCCCTCTTGTAAGTAGGACTTGGTTACCTTCTTGCTCTGGCAGATTTGATTGTTATGTGTTTGTAGCATGTGGGCCTCCTATTGATATGCTTTTGTTCATATATTCTTTCTAGGCATCACTAGTGGGATAGTCTCTCCCTTTTTCCTTGGTGACCCAAAAAACCCATTGTGTTGACATCTGGCTGTAGAGCTAAGTATCACAAGTGCATAATATGTTGTGTGTCTATCCTGATCATGTATTTACCCCCTGATGAGCCTGACAAGTTTTAGGCGAAACACGTCGGGGCTCTTGTATTGGTCTAGAGGGTGGTGTCCACTCCATAGGATAACCAGCCACTTTCTACCTTATTGTTATTATCTTTTCCCTGATTAGGGTTCACTAGGGACTGGATAGCATTAGGTTCGGGGACAGGGAACCTCCACCATCAGGGGGTCGCCCTGGGCTTAGCAGTCTTTAGGGCATTTAGGTTGTGTTCTGCCCTGCCCTTTTTTTTGACTATACCTATATCCCTCCGCCTGAACCTGTGTGTCTATCCCGTCACCATGAATTTTTTTCTTTTTGGGGGCCACTACTCCCCTATAAATAAATTTTGGCAACTGTAGTACACTACTGTTGGTATATACATACCTATACCCGCTTGATCATAAATAAAGGTATTTTTAAAAGTCACTCTCCCTAATACATGTAATTTACTTCTTAAACTGTTGTGACAAGGTATCTTGGTAGAAAACTTTAATGTTGGATAGTAATTTCTTAAAATATGCACCCACAAAACAACTTAACAAGTTTGAGACCTTTTTGGATATTCATAGGTTTATAAGAAAGCTCAATATAGCCAAATATGTTACCTCAAACCCTATAATGAAAAGTACAGATGCAGGTATTGGAGGTATTATGCATACCAACTTGCAAGATAAATTTAAAAAAATTCCCCAGCCCAAAAATAATGAGTGTATTGAAGCCTTTAAAAAGAGCCTTTTGAAATAACTAGGAAAAATAGATTCTCAACCTGTTCATTATAATGTAACCCATGAAGAAAGGAAGGCATAAAAATCGCTAGAGAAAAATGAACATATCGTGATCAAGTCGGCTGATAAGGGAGGGGGAGTAGTGATCCTCAATAAAACAAGATACGAGGAAGTCATGTATAAACTACTGCAGGATAAATCCACGTATAAGAGATTGAGGAAGGAGCCTACCCTGGAATATAAAAAACAAATGGATATATTATTGATGAAGGGTAATGAAATGGGTATTTTGAATGTAAAAGAGTTTTTATTTCTTCAGATTAAATACCCAGTTATGCCAGTGATCTACTATCTGCCCCAAAGTTCATAAAATTGTTATGGATACCCCTGCAAAATATGTGAGCAAAACCCCTTCTTATCTTAAAGATACAGGAGATGTGTTAAAACTTATAAAGGGTTTAGGCCAATATACAGAAGATATGATACTGCCCACTGTAGATGTTGCATCTCTGTATACTGTTATCCCCAAAGACAAGGGTATGAATGCTATTAAAGACTAAAAGGAAAAAAGGACAGGCACTCGCTGTTGGTAGATAATCTTCAGTGACGCGTTTTGGCATACAATCTGCCTTTATCAAACTGCTATTAAAGACTGTCTTGATAAAGATCAAGAAATGACAATTGAACAGGGGACATTTATATTAGAATCTTTAGAATTTTGTTTATGTCACAATTTGTTTTGGTTTGATGGTTGCTGGTACTTACAGTGCATTGGGATGGCGATGGGGGCGAAATTCGCCCCCAGTTTCGCCAACCAATTTATGGGTTCAAGGGTAGAGGAATTTATAAAACCAAGGTTGGGTAAGAAAGATAGAAAAGGAGAATTTATTATGTGGAAAAGATATATTGATGATTGCCTGCTGATATGGAAAGGAGATTGTGAGGGACTAAAAATATGAACGAATGGAACTTGCGGTTTACAGGAAATGTGAGCCACAAGTGTGTTGATTTTTTTGGACCTTACCATTTTTGTTGATGAAGGGAGATTAAAAACAAAAACATATTTTAAACCTACAGACACAAATGCATATATTTCCACAACCAGTATGTCATTACAAACCCTGGATTAAGAAGTTTAAGAGAGTATATAGAAACTGCTCCAATTTGCATGACTATGAGCAGCAGAGTAGTTGGATAAAAAACTGGTTTTTAGAAAAAGGCTATAAGAAGGAAGGACTAGAAAGAGTTTCACAGAATGTGGTTGAGTAAAGTGTTAATTTGGAACAGGGTAAGAAGCAGCAAATGAATAGAAGGAAGAAGGAAGAAAAATACTTTTGCTTGAGTTTTATTACACAATTCAACATTAATGAATGGCAAATAAAGGAAGTTGTGAGAAAGAATTGGTCTGTCCTTAAAAATAACCCCATATTAGGAAATATTATCCCCAAAAATCCTACACTTATTTTCAAAAAAGCACCTAATCTAAGGAATAAACCTTACAATCTGGTAAAACTAATAAACATCGTTTCACATGGTGCTATTTTTGCTTACCATGTAAGAATCGTCTGAAAGAAAAAAAAACAGTGCAAAAAAGAGACAGTGGTTTCTAGGAGCAATGGGACTACTCATAAAATAATGGGAGAACTTTTGTGTGAACATATGGGTGTTGTCTACATGTTGGAGTGTCCATGTGGCCTCCAGTATTTAAGAGGGACTACTAGGAAACTAAAAGTCAGAATTAAAGAACATATACGAAATATAAAAAAAGGATTAGATACACACAGTGTCTCTGCACATTAAAAAAAAAAATACATAACAAAACCCCAGAAGGTTTATTGGACTTGAACAAGTCCATTATAACTGAAGAGGGGGTGATTGAATAAAATAAATAGAAAAGAAGTAGAATGGATCTATAAATTGGGGACTTTGTAGCCTGATGGTTTGAATGTTGAATTTGATATAAAGGCCTGTATACTAGATAAATAAAAAATGGGTTTGACATTGATATGCAGCACATTCAAGAATTGTAAATCTGTGACTATAAATATAAAACTTTGGCAACAATATGGGGAAGTTGGTGTGAAATTTTCTCACTTGCAAGATAGATATCATAATGTGGGTTATTTTATGCAATGAAAAAAGAAAATTGGGTTATGTATATTTTATGTGGGGTTATGTACACTGCGTGGAGAATTATTAGGCAAATGAGTATTTTGACCACATCATCCTCTTTATGCATGTTGTCTTACTCCAAGCTGTATAGGCTCGAAAGCCTACTACCAATTAAGCATATTAGGTGATGTGCATCTCTGTAATGAGAAGGGGTGTGGTCTAATGACATCAACACCCTATATTAGGTGTGCATAATTATTAGGCAACTACCTTTCCTTTGGCAAAATGGGTCAAAAGAAGGACTTGACAGGCTCAGAAAAGTCAAAAATAGTGAGATATCTTGCAGAGGGATGCAGCACTCTTAAAATTGCAAAGCTTCTGAAGCGTGATCATCGAACAATCAAGCGTTTCATTCAAAATAGTCAACAGGGTCGCAAGAAGCGTGTGGAAAAACCAAGGCGCAAAATAACTGCCCATGAACTGAGAAAAGTCAAGCGTGCAGCTGCCAAGATGCCACTTGCCACCAGTTTGGCCATATTTCAGAGCTGCAACATCACTGGAGTGCCCAAAAGCACAAGGTGTGCAATACTCAGAGACATGGCCAAGGTAAGAAAGGCTGAAAGACGACCACCACTGAACAAGACACACAAGCTGAAACGTCAAGACTGGGCCAAGAAATATCTCAAGACTGATTTTTCTAAGGTTTTATGGACTGATGAAATGAGAGTGAGTCTTGATGGGCCAGATGGATGGGCCCGTGGCTGGATTGGTAAAGGGCAGAGAGCTCCAGTCCGACTCAGACGCCAGCAAGGTGGAGGTGGAGTACTGGTTTGGGCTGGTATCATCAAAGATGAGCTTGTGGGGCCTTTTCGGGTTGAGGATGGAGTCAAGCTCAACTCCCAGTCCTACTGCGAGTTTCTGGAAGACACCTTCTTCAAGCAGTGGTACAGGAAGAAGTCTGCATCCTTCAAGAAAAACATGATTTTCATGCAGGACAATACTCCATCACACGCGTCCAAGTACTCCACAGCGTGGTTGGCAAGAAAGGGTATAAAAGAAGAAAATCTAATGACATGTCCTCCTTGTTCACCTGATCTGAACCCCATTGAGAACCTGTGGTCCATCATCAAATGTGAGATTTACAAGGAGGGAAAACAGTACACCTCTCTGAACAGTGTCTGGGAGGCTGTGGTTGCTGCTGCACGCAATGTTGATGGTGAACAGATAAAAACACTGACAGAATCCATGGATGGCAGGCTTTTGAGTGTCCTTGCAAAGAAAGGTGGCTATATTGGTCACTGATTTGTTTTTGTTTTGTTTTTGAATGTCAGAAATGTATATTTGTGAATGTTGAGATGTTATATTGGTTTCACTGGTAAAAATAAATAATTGAAATGGGTATATATTTGTTTTTTGTTAAGTTGCCTAATAATTATGCACAGTAATAGTCACCTGCACACACAGATATCCCCCTAAAATAGCTAAAACTAAAAACAAACTAAAAACTACTTCCAAAAATATTCAGCTTTGATATTAATGAGTTTTTTGGGTTCATTGAGAACATGGTTGTTGTTCAATAATAAAATTAATCCTCAAAAATACAACTTGCCTAATAATTCTGCACTCCCTGTATATTTGGATATCTATTAGAAGGGGATAAGTGTAGCAAAATGTAAAAACTAAAGTCCATATTGACGCTAGTGTGGTGAACGATAAGTGGAGCTGAGATGACGGTGGGGGAGTGTAGGTAAAATATTGGTGGTGTAGGAGAGAATAATGGAGTAGAAGATGAGTGGGTGTAATCAACCATATGACTAAAAGATGAGACAGCGGTATTTTCATGGACTTAATTTTACATGCTTTATCTAAAATCCCCTGTACTTTCCTTCAGGAATAATTTAAATATACTTGGTATGTTGCCCTTTAATTGGACTAATCGATGCGAGAAGCATCTTGTTGTCATGGTGAACAATTATCAGGTCACCTTATCTTTGTTAAGCTTGGTGTCTTTCCCCCGTTCATATCGTTATTAGGGAAATGACATAAGTGACTACTATCCACCGTTCTGTATTACTTCGCTATACCCCTTACTAATTGGGAAAAACTTTTGTGTGTGTGTAAGGTCCCCCCTTTGATGCTCTGGCCTTATTGTGGTGGGCCACTACTAAATTATAAAAAAATATCAAGTCGGATGACCCTCTGTATTATTGGGGGGCTCCGATGCCTCCTTTTTCATTGTTTTATAATCCTCTCGTCCGGCATCATCTTAGAGACACTCTGTCTGACGATGCGTTCCACTGACAAGTTTTAGGCGAAACGCGTCGGGGCTCTTGTATTGGTGTAGAAAGTAGTGGTGGTGTCCACTCCATAGGATAACCAGCCACTTTCTACCTTATTGTTATTATCTTTTCCCTGATTAGGGTTCACTAGGGACTGGATAGCCCTGGGCTTAGCAGTCTTTAGGGCATTTAGGGTGTGTTCTGCCCTGCCCTTTTTTTTTACTATACCTATATCCCTCCGCCTGAACCTGTGTGTCTATCCCGTCACCATGAATGTTTTTCTTTTTAGGGGCCACTACTCCCCTATAAAGAAATTTTGGCAACCGTAGTACACTACTGTTGGTATATACATTCCTATACCCGCTTGATCATAAATAAAGGTATTTTTAAAAGTCACTCTCCCTAATACATGTAATTTACTTCTTAAACTGTTGTGACAAGGTATCTTGGTAGAAAACTTTAATGTTGGATAGTAATTTCTTAAAATATGCACCCACAAAACAACTTAACAAGTTTGAGACCTTTTTGGATATTCATAGGTTTATAAGAAAGCTCAATATAGCCAAATATGTTACCTCAAACCCTATAATGAAAAGTACAGATGCAGGTATTGGAGGTATTATGCATACCAACTTGCAAGATAAATAAAAAAAAATTCCCCAGCCCAAAAATAATGAGTGTATTAAAGCCTTTAAAAAGAGCCTTTTGAAATAACTAGGAAAAATAGATTCTCAACCTGTTCATTATAATGTAACCCATGAAGAAAGGAAGGCATTAAAATCGCTAGAGAAAAATGAACATATCGTGATCAAGTCGGCTGATAAGGGAGGGGGGGTAGTGATCTTCAATAAAACAAGATACGAGGAAGTCATGTATAAACTACTGCAGGATAAATCCACGTATAAGAGATTGAGGAAGGAGCCTACCCTGGAATATAAAAAACAAATGAATATATTATTGATGAAGGGTAATGAAATGGGTATTTTGAATGTAAAAGAGTTTGAATTACTTCAGATTAACCGCCTCCGGACCGCCGAACGCAGCGACGCGTCCTGGAGGCAGTCGATTCATTCCTCCTGGACGCATATACGCGTCCTCTCGCGAGACGCGAGATTTCGGTCAGAGCCGGCCCGCGCATGCGCATCGCGGGCCGGCAAAAGTTCAAGGAGTATTTCGTCAGCAACCTGCCAGCCAATGATCGTCGCTGGCAGGTTGCTGATTTTTTAAAAATCGAATCACAAGCCATCTAGGCTTGTGATTCGGTTTTCGGCTCTGACCGAAATTTATAAATATAAGGTGTTAAATGGCTTCTCTGCTCCTCTGCTGGTCCTTTTCGTCGGTTGGTTCCAGCAGAGGAGCAGACATCACTGTGAGTACCCACCAACACCACACTTAGCCCCAGATCACCCTCCATCACCCCCATCACCCCAATTAACCCCTTGATCGCCCCTGTCAATCATCTAGTGAAAGGGAAAAAAGTGATCAGTGTAAACTGTCACTTTTTTTTTTCACTGGTATTGACTGTTAGGTTTAGGTTAGTTTAGGTCCCTTGGTTAGGTAGTTAGCGTCAGTTAGCGCCCAGCCCACCGCACCGCAGTCACTTATTTGCTGATTAGCGTATCGCTAATCAGCATTTGTACTTTTATAGTATCTGTAAGTGATCAAAACTGATCACAGTCAGATCTATAATAGTATTAGTGTCACCTTAGCTCGCCCTCCACCCAAAACGCAGTGTTTGCCCGATCAGGCCTGATCGGTCACCCACACGTGCGTTCACCCACGCCCGCCCCACCGCAGTGACAAAAAATTATTATTTTTTTGATCACTGCACAATCACTTTACAAGCGCTGCGGCGATAAAAAAATCAGTTTTGATATTTTTTATCAATCGCAGCGGCCTCCGGTACTTCGCTAGCCTCCCATTTGTAAGACAGGCTTGCTTTTTTTCTTGGGTAGTCTCAGGGAATACCCCTAAATTTAGTAGTCCAAATGTCAAACAGGGGGTATTCTTCTGAAGAGGCCTACAGGATTCTGACCCAGTCGGATGAGGAATGGGTACCCTCATCTGATGAATCTATCGGGTCAGAATATGAACCTGTAGAAAGCAGTGGCAGTCTGACCCAAAGTTCGGACGAGGAGGTTGAGGTCCCTGATAGCACCAGGCGTACCTGGCCCCGTGTCGCTAGACCACAGGTTGTGCAGGATCCGTTTCAAGGGCAGCAGAGTGGGGCTGGCGCTGTCGGATTACGTGGTGAGGCATACACCAGCAGCGCAGCCCATCCTGGACCTAGTACCAGCACTGCCATACAACCTGGTGAAGTGGCGAGCACCAGAAGGGCAGTCGAAGCTGGTACGGTGGCACGTGCAATAGTTATCCCGTCGCAGCCACCGCACAGACAGGCCCGTAGAGCCCCTAGAGTCCCTGAGGTGCTGGCAAATCCTGATTGGCAGTCCCCAACTTCAGCCGCACCTGTAGTTCCCCCTTTCACCGCCCAGTCTGGAGTTCGGGTTGAGACAGCTCAGATCGGTGTGGCCCTGGGATTTTTTGAGCTGTTCTTGACTGCAGAGCTCTTGGACTTAGTCGTGGCAGAAACAAATCGGTATGCCACTATATTTATATCCGCCAACCCGGGAAGCTTTTATCCAAGTTTCCGAAATTAAAATTTTTCTGGGCCTTCTCCTGAACATGGGTCTTACCAAAAAGCATGAATTGCGGTCATATTGGTCCACGAACCCGATTCATCACATGCCCATGTTCTCTGCTGCTATGTCCAGGACACGTTTTGAGACCATCCTGCGTTTCCTGCACTTTAGCGACAACAGCACCTCCCGTCCCAAATGCCACTCAGCTTTTGACCGGCTCCACAAAATTCGGCCCCTTATAGACCACTTCAACCAGAAATTTGCAGATTTGTATACCCCTGAGCAAAACATCTGCGTAGACGAGTCCCTTATACATTTTACCGGGTATGGGGTCAAATTGTATAAGCTCTGTGAAAGGGCCACAGGCTATACCCACAAATTTCGGATCTATAAGGGAAAAGATCAGACCCTGGAGCCGGTCGGTTGCCCTGACTACCTGGGGAGCATTGGGAAGACAGTCTGGGACTTGGTGTCACCCTTATTTGGCAAGGGGTACCATCTTTATGTGGACAATTTTTACACAAGTGTGCCCCTCTTCAGGCATTTGTTCCTAGAACAGATTGGCTGCTGTGGCACTGTGCGACCTAGTCGCCGGGGCTTCCCCCAACGGCTCGTTACCACCCGTCATGCAAGGGGGGAGAGGGCTGCCTTGTGTAACGAAGAACTGCTCGCGGTGAAATGGAGAGACAAGCGTGACGTTTACATGCTCTCCCCCATTCACGCAGACACGACAATACAAATTGAACGGGCAACCCGTGTCATTGAAAAGCCCCTCTCAGTCCACGACTATAATGCGTTCATGGGAGGGGTGGACTTCAATGACCAGATGTTGGCTCCCTATTTAGTTTCCCGACGCACCAGACGCTGGTATAAGAAGGTGTCTGTATATTTGATTCAATTGGCTGCATATAATGGTTTTGTTCTCTACAGTAAGGCTGGGAGAACAGGATCCTTCCTCAAATTTCAGGAAGAGATCATCGAGAACCTCCTGTATCCAGGAGGTTCCGTGGCCCCAACCACCAGTGTAGTGAGCCGTCTACACAAGCGACATTTCCCCAATGTCGTTGCTGGTACCTCAACCCAACCGTCACCCCGAAAAAATTTTTGTGTCTGTAGCAGGAGTGGAATAAGGCGTGACACCCGCTATTTCTGTCCTGACTGCCCTGACCACCCTGCCCTATGCTTAGGGGAGTGTTTCCGGAAGTACCACACACAGGTACACTTAGCATAGGGATTGCATCTCACAGGACAGGCACACAGGGCTATTAGGGCCCTTACACTCACAGCTGCTGCAAACCTCTTCTTTCACCTGGGATAAAGTGCATAATGTACTTCGCCACATCTTTGGGCGATTTGCGCTTTGCACATTGTCCCATGGGGAAGGAGAGGTTTGTCCTATAAGGGTAAAAAAAAACAAAAAAAAAAAAACACTGGTAAGCAAAAAAAGTTAACGTTCAGTTCAATAAAGTTTATATGTTCTGTTCAAAAGTTATTATAAAGTTAATAAATTTATTGCGTTGCGGCCTGGTTTATTCTTTTTTTTTTTTTTACCTTCCAGGTGGACCAACCAATCGACTAGCTGCAGCACTGATGTGCATTCTGACAGAAGCATTGCGCTGCTGTCAGATTACACAAAAGTCAGTGTATGCGGCGCTGCAAGACGAGATTTCTCCTCTGCAGTAAAAGATACGTTTGCCGAGGCATATGAGCTGAGGAGGTGGCGGTGTTCATATACTTTGGCAAACACTTTGTATATAAAAAAAATAAAATCCCGGCAATGATTTATTCATCCACATCGATTGATGTGAATGGAGAAATCTTGTTTGCCAGGGCATACGAGCTAAGTGGGTATGGATGTTGGGCGGAGCTCCTATGTCCTGGCAGACGCCTTTCCCCTCCTTTTTTTTTTTTTGGCAGAGATTTTTTCATCCACATTGATCGATGCGAATGAAGAAATCTGTGCCGTTCATTTTTTCTTTCAGCCCAGAGGCTGAACGAAAAAAAAATTATCTCATTACCCGTATGCTCAATATAAGGAGAATAGCAGAAACTCCTAATGCTGGCCATACATGTAATGATTGCGGAGACCCTCAAATGCCAGGGCAGTACAAACACCCCACAAATGACCCCATTTTGGAAAGAAGACACCCCAAGGTATTCACTGAGGGGCATATTGAGTCCATGAAAGATTGAAATTTTTGTCCTAAGTTAGCGGAAAGGGAGACTTTGTGAGAAAAAAACAAAAAAAATCAATTTCCGCTAACTTGTGGCAAAAATAAATAAATTCTATGAACTCGCCATGCCCCTCATTGAATACCTTCGGGTGTCTTCTTTCCAAAATGGGGTCACATGTGGGGTATTTATACTGCCCTGGCATTTTAGGGGCCCTAAAGCGTGAGAAGAAGTCTGGGATCCAAATGTCTAAAAATGCCCTCCTAAAAGGAATGTGGGCCCCTTTGCGCATCTAGGCTGCAAAAAAGTGTCACACATGTGGTATTGCCGTACTCAGGAGAAGTTGGGGAATGTGTTTTGGGGTGTCATTTTACATATACCCATGCTGGGTGAGAGAAATATCTTGGTCAAATGCCAACTTTGTATAAAAAAATGGGAAAAGTTGTCTTTTGCCGAGATATTTCTCTCACCCAGCATGGGTATATGTAAAATGACACCCCAAAACACATTGCCCAACTTCTCCTGAGTACGGCAATACCACATGTGTGACACTTTTTTGCAGCCTAGGTGGGCAAAGGGGCCCACATTCCAAAGAGCACCTTTCGGATTTCACCGGCCATTTTTTACAGATTTTGATTTCAAACTACTTACCACACATTAGGGCCCCTAGAATGCCAGGGCAGTATAACTACCCCACAAGTGACCCCATTTTGGAAAGAAGACACCCTAAGGTATACTGTGAGGGGCATGGCGAGTTCCTAGAATTTTATTTTTTTTTGTCAAAAGTTAGCGGAAAATTATGATTTTTTTTTTTCTTACAAAGTCTCATATTCCACTAACTTATGACAAAAAATAAAAACTTCCATGAACTCACTATGCCCATCACGAAATACCTTGGGGTAATTTGGAACAGGGTAAGAAGCAGCAAATGAATAGAAGGAAGAAGGAAGAAAAATACTTTTGCTTGAGTTTTATTACACAATTCAACATTAATAATTGGCAAATAAAGGAAGCTGTGAGAAAGAATTGGTCTGTCCTTAAAAATAACCCCATATTAGGAAATATTATCCCCAAAAATCCTACACTTATTTTCAAAAAAGCACCTAATCTAAGGAATAAACCTTACAATCTGGTAAAACTAATAAACATCGTTTCACATGGTGCTATTTTTGCTTACCATGTAAGAATCGTCTGAAAGAAAATAAACAGTGCAAAAAAGAGACAGTGGTTTCTAGGAGCAATGGGACTACTCATAAAATAATGGGAGAACTTTCGTGTGAACATATGGGTGTTGTCTACATGCTGGAGTGTCCATGTGACCTCCAGTATTAAGAGGGACTACTAGGAAACTAAAAGTCAGAATTAAAGAACATATACGAAATATAAACAAAAAGGATTAGATACACACAGTGTCTCTGCACATTTAAAAAAAAATACATAACAAAAACCCAGAAGGTTTATTGGACTTGAACAAGTCCATAATAACTTAAGAGGGGGTGATTGAATAAAATAAATAGAAAAGAAGTAGAATGGATCTATAAATTGGGGACTTTGTAGCCTGATGGTTTGAATGTTGAATTTGATATAAAGGCCTGTATACTAGATAAATAAAAAATGGGTTTGACATTGATATGCAGCACATTCAAGAATTGTAAATCTGTGACTGTAAATATAAAACTTTGGCAACAATATGGGGAAGTTGGTGTGAAATTTTCTCACTTGCAAGATAGATATCATAATGTGGGTTATTTTATGCAATGAAAAAAGAAAATTGGGTTATGTATATTTTATGTGGGGTTATGTATATTTGGATATCTATTAGAAGGGGATAAGTGTAGCAAAATGTAAAAACTAAAGTCCATATTGACGCTAGTGTGGTGAACGATAAGTGGAGCTGAGATGACGGTGGGGAAGTGTAGGTAAAATATTGGTGGTGTAGGAGAGAATAATGGAGTAGAAGATGAGTGGGTGTAATCAACCATATGACTAAAAGAGGAGGAGACAGAGGTATTTTCATGGATTTTAAAGTTATGTCAGAAAAACATTTTTTAAATGCAGTATTTGTTTTTATGTATGTGAATATGATTGTATTGGAATTTTATAACTGACTAGACATTGTGCCCGTTAAAATAACGGGTGCTAGAATTGCCTGCACCCAGAGCAATCATCACACTGCATTCTTTTGACCGCGTGGGCAGCGTTGAGTGGCCATCGCTCAGGGTGTGGTCGGTGCGGACGGTGGGTGGTGCGGATGGCATGTGAGGGGCGTTGATCGGCCGGAGCGATTGCTTTGCGGGTCGGCCAAATCTAGCGCCCTCAATTGTAACAGGCATATTGTCTAGTTATTTTGAAATATGTAATTGTAGGGACAAACAGCTGACATAAATATCCATGTGGCCTGAGGTGCGCTGTGTTTTTATTAGCCGCCGGCGCACTGATGTGGGCGGTCCGGGCGGCCGGCGCAATTGTGGGCGGTACCTGTGGCGTTTGAGGTGGCTTTAATGTTACCTCATTGTTGCTGTGCGCTGTTCAGGAGGCCTGAGGTGCACCGTGTTTGTATTGGTCGGCAGCGCGCTGATGTGCGAGGTGCGGACGGCTGTGTTGTGCGCTGCGATTTATTGGCCGGCGTGCCGCGCATGAGCATTTAACATCGGCACACACGCATGGACACATTGCAGGCACAGAGGGATTTTATTATAGAGGACATAGGGAATGAGGAATTTTGTTATATTATAATCATGTGAATCGACGTTGTGGTAACGCCCACATTATCTTAAAAAAGAAGCAATCTAAATGAGTCCACAAGTGCCCCTGACGAAGTGAAGGTTAAGCCCAGGGCAGGCGTTTGATGAGAGGACGTGCACATTTTATATGATTTTTGTTTTATGGATCTTGTGAGTAGAATAAATCCTTGTATTTAAACTCAGTTGGCAGTACTTCACTATGTCGGACTATTTCTTCTGTTCTCTAGGAGATTAGAGCATCGACTTTTGTCATAATCCACGCAGGATACTGAGGAATAACATAGCAAAGATACTCCTTTTTTTACTCCTAATGAGAACGTATACCAATTCTGAGCAGCGCGGTTTTCTCTTTTTGATTGGTTTTTAGTTAATTGTGAAAGGTGCCCACCTCACAACAAAGACTGCAGCGCAATTAGCGAACATTGATTCAGGACTGCAATTTTGGTGCAGATTGCGTGTTAGTTTGTCATTTTGGTCTGACACTGATGAAAGACCCAGCCCAAGATCTCTGTAATGAAGAATTCAACAGAGAAAGGGATTTTTTTCTGAAGGCCCAATCACGTGTCCTCATACAGATGATAATAAAGAGACGTACGCAGATTCTAGAAGACAATATCACTCAAATCACTGAACTGAAAGAAATTATTGACACTTTACCCCAAGATGCTGAGTTTATGAGCTGGCAAGAGAAAATATGTAAAAATCTAGACAATCTAGAACGTGAAATTATTAATAACAAAATTTTTAAAATTTGACCAACAAAAGAATATGGCACAAATGACATATTTGACACAGAATGAAACACAAAGTACGGTAGATACCGAGAAAAAAAGAAGAATGAAAATTTGGAAGTTAATATTCAAAATAAATATAATATCCCCATCACAAATCGATTTGAGACACTTTCATCATCACATTTTTTAGACCACACCTCACCTCACCACAGAACAAAAACCAGACAACACTCACAATCCCCAAGAAGGCTTTTGAGAACCCGAATCCCCACACACAGGTACAATTTGAGACACAGACACAATCCACAACCAGAGAAAAAGATGAGAGACAGACCAGAGACACAGTCACCGAACACCAGGCACAATTATTATTATCATGGGAACACCCACAGGAGAGGAATAAGAGATTGGAGACAACAAGGACACTGGGATACAACTCTATAGAAAGACAAGGAGAGGAAAACGAAAGAAGAAATCAACACAGACATTACAGAGCATGATAACAGATGATATAACCATTAATCTCAGCAATATCACATTAACAGCTGCACAAATCAATCTGTTAAACAAGGAACTAAAATTCTCTCCGACGGCTAGACTACATTTATAGGGGTAGAAAAAATAGTAAGAAATATATGTCTGAAAAAATACTTTATGAAAAATCCAGTTACTACAGAAATGACAAATATATTTAGGTACCAACACACATCACTTAGAGAAAAAAAAAAAATGCCCTAAACAAGAAATAGGCCCCGAAATAGCTACATTTCGAAAAAAACGTGTAGACAGATATTAGGAGAATCAAAAATATCCCACATATAACAATTTTAATAAAGAAGAAATAAAAGCAATTAAAGAACTACAAACCTTACAAAATATAGTTACCAGACCAGCAGATAAAGGTGGTGCCATTGTGATTCTAGAATATGAAAATTATAACAAAGAATGTAGGAGACAGTTGGTGGATCAATTGACATATACTATTTTAAAAAAAAAGATAAACTATAACATTTTATAAAGAATTAGTCTATTATAGTCAATGGGGGCATGATAAAGATTTTCTATTGGAACAAGAATACAGATATATTATCGGAACACAAAAAAGACTACCAGTATTTTACTGTGTGCCTAAAATTCATAAAAATCAAACAGACCCACCAGGTAGGCTGATAATTTCTGGAATTGGTTCAATTGCATCAAATCTATCACAGTATATAGACCGGCTACTACAACTGGTAGTGAAAAAAAAACCTTCATACATCAAAGATACAACAGATATCATAGCTCATTTGGAGCAAATTGATTTTTAGGAACATTGGTTTTTAGGTACCATGGATGTATATTCTTTATACACTATAATTGACCATAGCCAAGGTATTGAAGCATTAAAAGTACAAGTACGGCAAAGCAAAACACTACAACTTGATCAAATTGATTTTATAGCAGAAGGGGTCAGCCATATCCTCACACATAACTGTTTTAACTATGAGGGTGACTATTTCTTACAGACAAGAGGGACAGCAATGGGCACCAGGTTTGCCCCCAGTTATGCAAATTTATTTATGGCCCACTGGGAACAGGAGAACATTGGACCAAAATTGGGGGCCAGCCTGGTGCTCTGGCATCGCTATATAGATGAAATCATTTTTATTTGGAAAAATACTTAAACAAACCTACATGAATTTTTGAAAGAAATCAATACTGACAGAAATTTTGATTTGTTAACAAACATAAGTAAAACATATGTGGAATTTCTTGACATAATAATAAAAATAGATGGGAATAGACTAGTATGCAATACATTCCATAAATCGGTGATGAAAAATATTTATATTCTATACTCCAGCTGTCATCTTCCAGGCTGGCTAATAAATATCCTTACTAGCCAGTTTAGAAGGTTAAAAATAAACTGTACAAATGAAGAACAATTTGAAAATGAAGCAAAGAGCTTGAAAGAACTATTTCAAATGAAAAACTACCTGAATGAAATAATGGAAACGTGCCTACAGAAGGTAAGAACTATGAATTGGAAAGATTTTTTCCCAGTCACTAAAAAAGAAATTAAAAAATATGAAAATATACGCATTATTTTGCCATTTAATACACAGAGTAAAACAATAGAGAAAACATTGGCATCTTCTTATGAAAGATAAGCTAATAGGTCCATACTTACCCACAAATCCATTAATAACGTACAATAGAGCTCCAAATTTGGGCTTAAAAATTGCTCAATCGATAAAAAATAAACCAAGCAAAATCCAAACTAGCTGTTTAACAATAAAAGGTTTCTATAGATGCGGAAGGTGTAATAATTGTAAAACTACGAATTTCCCTAAAAAGACGACAAAAATAAACTCAACACACAACACTTACTCCCTCCAAATTAAATAACATCTGACATGTGACTCTACAGATGTTATTTATCTTTTGGAGTGCCCATGCAAAAAACAGTACAAAGGGGAACTAAAAGAACACTCAAAAAGAGAATAGCTAAACATATTTCCAATATTAAGAAAGGTTACGAGCTACGTACAGTTTCGAAACACTTCAAAAAATTCCATAACAAAGATCCAACGTCACTTACCATTATAGCATTTGAAAGTGTTAGAAGACATTGGAGAGGAGGCAATCATATCGCAAATATGTCAAGAGTTGAATCCAGAAGGATTTTTGAATTTGATACAATAGTTCCTTTAGGTCTGAATGATGAAATGGAACTCTTTGGCTTTCAGTAAACTATGGGGTGGGTGCCCTCTGAGGACAGGACATCGACATCTGGCCGCTAGCAACAGATCACATGTGGAGGAATTGCTCCCCCGGTTATAAACACGCTACAGTGTTTGGGTTTTTTGAGCATTTCCTCCCATTTAGGGCACTTTATTTTAGTGATCCAACTTGACTCTTTCCTAATAGTAGCCATCTTGATTAAGGATTATATTATGTTATTATGGTATTATAAGGGCATTTTCTGTTATTGATATAATCATGATAAGATACTAATCAATTATCAATTAATATTCAACTGATTTTTGATCCACTAGACATATGTCCATATTTTTAATTTGCATTTTGATGTGTCTGACCATGATCAAATATCATAATTGCTACTAATCATGTACTGTATATTGAATAATATATATTATTTTTTGTGAATTTTTTAACTCGTTCATTTTTTTTATTTCATATATCTGTATTTTTATTTTAAATAAATATATTATAACATAACAAAAACAAAGACAGGTGCACTCTGCGGTCTTACTAACCCTTGTACTGGTGTAAAATTGAGAATTAGCCAACATTACCTGCTTGGAGGACATGTCTGAGCACATGTGAGGCCCGGGCTATATCAGCCAGTCTTGGGTGGGGCTCAGAGCTCTCTGCCTCCTCCCATTGTATGCATGGTCACATGCTGGAGGTTACTGGGAGATTGCTTTGAGTCTGACCTTGCGCACCTGTAATTCGCCCACTGGCTCCTGATATTGCCCATACGGCCCAGGTAGGTTTAGCGTTAGGTTCCCGACCTACTTGAGAAACCTTGGCGCGGTGCTCGGGCTCAGACATGTTCTCCAAGCAGGATATGTTGGCTAATTCTCAATTTTACACCAGTATGAGGGTTAGTAAGACCGCAGAGTGCACCTGTCTTTGTTTTTGTTATGTTATTTTGACTGCTTATCACATCCACACAATTGCTATCCTGTGTAGGATGTCCATTGTGGTACTTGTGGTCCGCTGCAGGCATCCTCCATTGTATGCATTTTTGCTGGGGATTGCTATTAGCAACGGGCCACAAGTGCAGGATCTGCCCCCCCGGTATAGATGCACCACTGCATATGGGGTTGAGCACTTCCTGCTTTTTAATACCACGCCAATTTGTAGTTTATAAATATATACTGCTCAAAAAAAAAGAGGGAACACTTAAACAACACAATGTAACTCCAAGTCAATCACACTTCTGTGAAATCAAACTGTCCACTTAGGAAGCAACACTGAGTGACAATCAATTTCACATGCTGTTGTGCAAATGGGATAGACAACAGGTGGAAACTATAGGAAATTAGCAAGACACCCCCAATAAAGAAGTGGTTCTGCAGGTGGTGACCACAGACCACTTCTCAGTTCCTATGCTTCCTGGCTGATGTTTTGGTCACTTTTGAATGCTGGCGGTGCTTTCACTCTAGTGGTAGCATGAGACGGAGTCTACAACCCACACAAGTGGCTCAGGTAGTGCAGCTTATCCAGGATGGCACATCAATGCGAGCTGTGGCAAGAAGGTTTGCTGTGTCTGTCAGCGTAGTGTCCAGAGCATGGAGGCGCTACCAGGAGATAGGCCAGTACATCAGGAGATGTGGAGGAGGCCGTAGGAGGGCAACAACCCAGCAGCAGGACCGCTACCTTCGCCTTTGTGCAAGGAGGAACAGGAGGAGCACTGCCAGAGCCCTGCAAAATGACCTCCAGCAGGCCACAAATGTGCATGTGTCTGCTCAAACGGTCAGAAACAGACTCCATGAGGGTGATATGAGGGCCCGACGTCCACAGGTGGGGGTTGTGCTTACAGCCCAACACCGTGCAGGACGTTTGGCATTTGCCAGAGAACACCAAGATTGGCAAATTCGCCACTGGCGCCCTGTGCTCTTCACAGATAAAAGCAGGTTCACACTGAGCACATGTGACAGACGTGACAGAGTCTTGAGACACCGTGGAGAACGTTCTGCTGCCTGCAACATCCTCCAGCATGACCGGTTTGGCATTGGGTCAGTAATGGTGTGGGGTGGCATTTCTTTGGAGGGCCGCACAGCCCTCTATGTGCTCGCCAGAGGTAGCCTGACTGCCATTAGGTACCGAGATGAGATCCTCAGACCCCTTGTGAGATCATATGCTGGTGCGGTTGGCCCTGGGTTCCTCCTAATGCAAGACAATGCTAGACCTCATGTGACTGGAGTGTGTCAACAGTTCCTGCAAGACGAAGGCATTGATGCTATGGACTGGCCCGCCCGTTCCCCAGACCTGAATCCAATTGAGCACATCTGGGACATCATGTCTCGCTCTATCCACCAACGTCACGTTGCACCACAGACTGTCCAGGAGTTGGCAGATGCTTTAGTCCAGGTCTGGGAGGAGATCCCTCAGGAGACCGTCCGCCACCTCATCAGGAGCATGCACAGGCGTTGTAGGGAGTTCATACAGGCACGTGGAGGCCACACACACTACTGAGCCTCATTTTGACTTGTTTTAAGGACATTACATCAAAGTTGGATCAGCCTGTAGTGTGTTTTTCCACTTTAATTTTGAGTGTGACTCCAAATCCAGATCTTCATGGGTTGAAAAATTTGATTTAAATTTTTTTATTTTTGTGTGATTTTGTTGTCAGCCTATTCAACTATGTAAAGAAAAAAGTATTTCAGAAGAATATTTAATTAATTCAGATCTAGGATGTGTTATTTTTGTGTTCCCTTTATTTTTTTGAGCAGTGTATTATTCTTTTCTACACCGTTCCAGATACAGTGTGTGCCATCCATATACAGTGGATATAAAAAGTTCACACACCCCTGACAGGTTTCTGTGATGTAAAAATAATGAGACAAAGATAAATCATTTCAGAACTTTTGCCACCTTTGATTTGACCTATAAACTGTACCACTCAATTGAAAAACAAACTGAAATCTTTTAGGTGGAGGGAAGAAAACAAAAATAAAATAATGTGGTTGCATAAGTTTGCACATCCTCTTTTAACTGGGGATGTAGCTGTGTTCAGAATTAAGAAATCACATTCAAAATCATGTTAAATAGGGGTCAGCATACACCTGCCATCGTTTAAAGTGCCTCTTATTAACCCCAAATAAAGTTCAGCTACTCTAGTTGGTCTTTCCTGAAATTTTCTTAGTCGCATCCCACAGTAAAAGCCATGGTCCACAGAGAGCTTCCAAAGCATCAGAGGAATCTTATTGTTAAAAGGTATCAGTCAGGAGAATGGTACAAAAGAATTTCCAAGGAAATAGATATACCATGGAACACAGTGAACACAGTCATCATCAAGTGGAGAAAATCTGGCACAACAGTAACATTACCAAGAACTGGACGTCCCTCCAAAATTGATGAAAAGACGAGAAGAAAACTGGTCTGGGAGGCTACCAAGAGGCCTACAGCAACATTAAAGGAGCTGCAGGAATATCTGGCAAGTATTGGCTATGTGGTACATGTGACAACAATCTCCCGTATTCTTCATATGTCTGGGCTATGGGGTAGAGTGGCAAGACGAAAGCCTTTTCTTACGAAGAAAAACATCCAAGCCAGGCTACATTTTGCAAAAACACATCTGAAGTCTCCCAAAAGCATGTGAGAAAAGGTGTTATGATCTGATAAAACCAAGGTTTAACTTTTTGGCCATAATTCCAAAAGATATGTTTGGTGCAAAAACAACACTGCACATCACCAAAAGAACACCATACCCACAGTGAAGCATGGTGGTGGCAGCATCATGCTTTGGGGCTGTTTTTCTTCAGCTGGAACTAGAGCCTAAATTAAGCTAGAGGGAATTATGAACAGTTCCAAATACCAGTCAATATTGGCACAAAACCTTCAGGCTTCTGCTAGAAAGCTGAACATGAAGAGGAACTTCATCTTTCAGCATGACAACGACCCAAAGCATACATCCAAATCAACAAAGGAATGGCTTCACCAGAAGAAGATTAAAGTTTTGGAATGGTCCAGACAGAGCTCAGACCTGAATCTGATTGAAAATCTGTGGGGTGATCTGAAGAGGGCTGTGCACAGGAGATGCCCTCGCAATCTGACAGATTTGAAGTGTTTTTGCAAAGAAGAGTGGGCAAATCTTGCCAAGTCAAAATGTGCCATGCTGATAGACTCATACCCAAAAAGACTGAGTGCTGTAATAAAATCAAAAGGTGCTTCAACAAAGTATTAGTTTAAGGGTGTGCACACTTATGCAACCATATTATTTTATTTTTATACTTTTTCTTTCCTCTACTTAACCACTACAGGACCGCCGTACGTACGATTGCGTCTATGCGGCGGCCCTGTTATTCCGAGTAGACGCGCCGGCGCGTCATCTCGCGAGATGCGAGATTTCCTGTGAATGCGCGCACACAGGCGCGCGTTCACAGGAACTTCAGGTAATCAAGTGGATCTGCAGCCTGCCAGCGGCGATCATTCGCTGGCAGGCTGTAGATCCGATTTTTTTAACCCCTTAACCACTTCAGCCCCCAGTGCTTAAACACCCTGAAAGACCAGGCCACTTTTTACACTTCTGACCTACACTACTTTTACCATTTATGGCTCGGTCATGCAACTTACCACCCAAATGAATTTTACCTCCTTTTCTTCTCACTAATAGAGCTTTCATTTGGTGGTATTTCATTGCTGCTGACATTTTTACTTTTTTTGTTATTAATCGAAATTTAACGATTTTTTTGCAAAAAAATGACATTTTTCACTTTCAGTTGTAAAATTTTGCAAAAAAAACTACATCCATATATAAATTTTGCTCTAAATTTATTGTTCTACATGTCTTTGATAAAAAAAAAAAATGTTTGGGTAAAAAAAAAAATGGTTTGGGTAAAAGTTATAGCGTTTACAAACTATGGTACAAAAATGTGAATTTCCGCTTTTTGAAGCAGCTCTGACTTTCTGAGCACCTGTCATGTTTCCTGAGGTTCTACAATGCCCAGACAGTACAAACACCCCACAAATGACCCCATTTAGGAAAGTACACACCCTAAGGTATTCGCTGATGGGCATAGTGAGTTCATAGAACTTTTTATTTTTTGTCACAAGTTAGCGGAAAATGATGATTTTTTTTAAATTTTTTTTTCTTACAAAGTCTCATATTCCACTAACTTGTGACAAAAAATAAAAAGTTCTATGAATCACTATGCCCATCAGCGAATACCTTGGGGTCTCTTCTTTCCAAAATGGGGTCACTTGTGGGGTAGTTATACTGCCCTGGCATTAGAAGTTGAGGAATGTGTTTTGGGGTGTCTTTTTACATATACCCATGCTGGGTGAGATAAATATCTTGGTCAAATGCCAACTTTGTATAAAAAAATTGGAAAAGTTGTCTTTTGCCAAGATATTTCTCTCACCCAGCATGGGTATATGTAAAATGACACCCCAAAACACATTCCCCAACTTCTCCTGAGTACGGAGATACCAGATGTGTGACACTTTTATGCAGCCTAGGTGGGCAAAGGGGCCCATATTCCAAAGAGCACCTTTCGGATTTCACAGGTCATTTTTTACAGAATTTGATTTCAAACTCCTTAACACACATTTGGGACCCTAGAATGCCAGGGCAGTATAACTACCCCACAAGTGACCCCATTTTGGAAAGAAGAGACCCCAAGGTATTCGCTGATGGGCATAGTGAGTTCATGGAAGTTTTTATTTTTTGTCACAAGTTAGTGGAATATGAGACTTTGTATGAAAAAAAAAAAAAAATCAGCATTTTCCACTAACTTGTGACAAAAAATAAAAAATTCTAGGAACTCGCCATGCCCCTCACGGAATACCTTGGGGTGTCTTCTTTCCAAAATCGGGTCACTTGTGGGGTAGTTATACTGCCCTGGCATTTTCCAGGGGCCCTAATGTGTGGTAAGTAGGTAAATGACCTGTGAAATCCTAAAGGTGCTCTTTGGAATATGGGCCCCTTTGCCCACCTAGGCTGCAAAAAAGTGTCACACATGTGGCATCGCCGTATTCAGGAGAAGTTGGGGAATGTGTTTTGGGGTGTCATTTTACATATACCCTTGCTGGGTGAGAGAAATATCTTGGCAAAAGACAACTTTTCCCATTTTTTTTATACAAAGTTGGCATTTGACCAAGATATTTATCTCACCCAGCATGGGTATATGTAAAATGACACCCCAAAACACATTCCCCAACTTCTCCTGAGTACGGTGATACCAGATGTGTGACACTTTTTTGCAGCCTAGATGCGCAAAGGTGCCCAAATTCCTTTTAGGAGGGCATTTTTAGACATTTGGATACCAGACTTCTTCTCACGCTTTGGGGCCCCTAGAATGCCAGGGCAGTATAAATACCCCACATGTGACCCCATTTTGGAAAGAAGACACCCCAAGGTATTCAATGAGGGGCATGGCGAGTTCATAGAAATTTTTTTTTTTTGGCACAAGTTAGCGGAAATTGATATTTTTAATTTTTTTCTCACAAAGTCTCCTGTTCCGCTAACTTGGGACAAAAATTTCAATCTTTCATGGACTCAATATGCCCCTCACGGAATACCTGGGGGTGTCTTCTTTCCGAAATGGGGTCACATGTGGGGTATTTATACTGCCCTGGCATTCTAGGGGCCCTAAAGCGTGAGAAGAAGTCTGGAATATAAATGTCTAAAAAATTTTACGCATTTGGATTCCGTGAGGGGTATGGCGAGTTCATGTGAGATTTTATTTTTTGACACAAGTTAGTGGAATATGAGACTTTGTAAGAAAAAATAATAATATTCCGCTAACTTGGGCCAAAAAAATGTCTGAATGGAGCCTTACAGAGGGTGATCAATGACAGGGGGGGGTGATCAATGACAGGGGGGTGATCAATGACAGGGGGGTGATCAATGACAGGGGGGTGATCAGGGAGTCTATATGGGGTGATAACCACAGTCATTGATCACGCCCGTGTAAGGCTTCATTCAGACGTCCGTATGCGTTTTGCGGATCCGATCCATCTATCAGTGCATCCGTAAAAATCATGCGGACATCTGAATGGAGCTTTACAGGGGGTAATCAATGACAGGGGGGTGATCAGGGAGTCTATATGGGGTGATAACCACAGTCATTGATCATGCCCCTGTAAGGCTTCATTCAGACGTCCGGATGCGTTTTGCGGATCCGATCCATCTATCAGTGCATCCGTAAAAATCATGCGGACATCTGAATGGAGCTTTACAGGGGGGTAATCAATGACAGGGGGGTGATCAGGGAGTCTAAATGGGGTGATCACCACAGTCATTGATCATGCCCCTGTAAGGCTTCATTCAGACGTCCGGATGCGTTTTGCGGATCCGATCCATCTATCAGTGGATCCGTAAAAATCATGCGGACGTCTGAATGGAGCTTTACAGGGGGGGTAATCAATGACAGGGGGGTAATCAATGACAGGGGGGTGATCAGGGAGTCTATATGGGGTGATAACCACAGTCATTGATCATGCCCCTGTAAGGCTTCATTCAGACGTCCGGATGCGTTTTGCGGATCCGATCCATCTATCAGTGGATCCGTAAAAATCATGCGGACGTCTGAATGGAGCTTTACAGGGGGGTAATCAATGACAGGGGTGTAATCAATGACAGGGGGGTGATCAGGGAGTCTATATGGGGTGATAACCACAGTCATTGATCATGCCCCTGTAAGGTTTCATTCAGACGTCCGGATGCGTTTTGCAGATCCGATCCATCTATCAGTGCATCCGTAAAAATCATGCGGACATCTGAATGGAGCTTTACAGGGGGGTAATCAATGACAGGGGGGTGATCAGGGAGTCTATATGGGGTGATCACCACAGTCATTGATCATGCCCCTGTAAGGCTTCATTCAGACGTCCGGATGCGTTTTGCGGATCCGATCCATCTATCAGTGGATCCGTAAAAATCATGCGGACGTCTGAATGGAGCTTTACAGGGGGGTAATCAATGACAGGGGGGTAATCAATGACAGGGGGGGTGATCAGGGAGTCTATATGGGGTGATAACCACAGTCATTGATCATGCCCCTGTAAGGCTTCATTCAGACGTCCGGATGCGTTTTGCGGATCCGATCCATCTATCAGTGCATCCGTAAAAATCATGCGGACATCTGAATGGAGCTTTACAGGGGGGGTGATCAATGACAGGGGGGTGATCAGGGAGTCTATATGGGGTGATCACCACAGTCATTGATCACGCCCGTGTAAGGCTTCATTCAGACGTCCTGATGCGTTTTGCGGATCCGATCCATCTATCAGTGGATCCGTAAAAATCATGCGGACTTCTGAATGGAGCTTTACAGGGGGTTGATCAATGACAGGGGGGTATCAATGACAGGGGGGTAATCAATGACAGGGGGGTGATCAGGGAGTCTATATGGGGTGATCAGGGGTGATCAGGGGCTAATAAGGGGTTAATAAGTGACGGGGGGGGTGTAGTGTAGTGTAGTGGTGCTTGGTGCTACTTACTGAGCTACCTGTGTCCTCTGGTGGTCGATCCAAACAAAGGGGACCACCAGAGGACCAGGTAGCAGGTATATTAGACGCTGTTATCAAAACAGCGTCTAATATACCTGTTAGGGGTTAAAAAAAACACATCTCCAGCCTGCCAGCGAACGATCGCCACTGGCAGGCTGGAGATCAACTCTCTTACCTTCCGTTCCTGTGAGCGCGCGCGCCTGTGTGCGCGCGTTCACAGGAAATCTCGGCCATCGCGAGATGACGCATATATGCGTGACTCTGCGCAGGGCTGCCACCTCCGGAACGCGATCCTGCGTTAGCCGGTCCGGAGGTGGTTAAAGGTATATCGGTCCGCGGATCCGCAAAACACATACGGACGTCTGAATGGAGCCTTACAGGGGGGTGATCACCCCATATAGACTCCCTGATCACCCCCCTGTCATTGATCACCCCCCTGTAAGGCTACATTCAGACGTCCGTATGTGTTTTGCGGATCCGCGGACCCACGGATCCGCGCATCCGCAAAACACATACGGACGTCTGAATGGAGCCTTACAGGGGGGTGATCACCCCATATAGACTCCCTGATCACCCCCCTGTCATTGATCACCCCCCTGTAAGGCTCCATTCAGACGTCCGTATGTGTTTTGCGGATCCGCAAAACACCAACACCGGCAATGTGCTTTCCGCATTTTGCGGATCCGAACATTGGCAGAATTATATAGAAAATGCTTTTTCTTGTCCGCAGTTGCGGACAAGAATAGGACATGTTCTATAGGCTCTACAAAAAACGCAGTGTTCGCCCGATCAGGCCTGATCTTGTGCGCACACTTGCGTTCAGTCCGCCCCACCGCAGTGACAGAAATATTTTTTTCTGATCACTGCAAAAACACCGTAAAATTGCGGCGGCGCTATAAAAAGATCACTTTTGAGGGGCATGGCGAGTTCATAGAAGATTTTTTTTTTTTTGTCACAAGTTAGCGGAAATTGATTTTTTTTGTTTTTGTTTTTTTGTTTTTTCTTACAAAGTCTCATATTCCACTAACTTGTGACAAAAAATAAAATCTCACATGAACTCATCATACCCCTCACGGAATCCAAATGCGTAAAAATCTTTAGACATTTATATTCCAGACTTCTTCTCACGCTTTAGGGCCCCTAAAATGCCAGGGCAGTATAAATACCCCACAAGTGACCCCATTTCAGAAAGAAGACACCACAAGGTATTCGCTGAGGGGCATATTGAGTCCATGAAAGATTGAACTTTTTGTCACAAGTTAGCGGAAAGGGAGACTTTGTTAGAAAAAAATAAATAATCAATTTCCGCTAACTTGTGCCAAAAAAAAAAACAACTTCTATGAACTCGCCATGCCCCTCACGGAATACCTTGGGGTGTCTTCTTTCCAAAATGGGGTCACATGTGGGGTATTTATACTGCCCTGGCATTTTAGGGGCCCTAAAGCGTGAGAAGTCTGGAATCCAAATGTCTAAAAATGCCCTCCTAAAAGGAATTTGGGCCCCTTTGCGCACCTAGGCTGCAAAAAAGTGTCACACATGTGGTATCGCCGTACTCAGGAGAAGTTGGGCAATGTGTTTTGGGGTGTCATTTTACATATACCCATGCTGGGTGAGATAAATATCTCTGTCAAATGCCAACTTTGTATAAAAAAATGGGAAAAGTTGTCTTTTAGAGAGATATTTCTCTCACCCAGCATGGGTATATGTAGAAAGACACCCCAAAACACATTGCCCAACTTCTCCTGAGTACGGCGATACCACATGTGTGACACTTTTTTGCAGCCTAGGTGGGCAAAGGGGCCCACATTCCAAAGAGCACCTTTAGGATTTCACAGGGCATTTTTTACACATTTTGATTTCAAACTACTTCTCACGCATTAGGGCCCCTAAAATGCCAGGGCAGTATAACTACCCCACAAGTGACCCCATTTTGGAAAGAAGACACCCCAAGGTATTCCGTGAGGAGCATGGCAAGTTCCTAAAATTTTTATTTTTTTTGTCACAAGTTAGCGGAAAATTATTATTATTTTTTTCTTACAAAGTCTCATATTCCACTAACTTGTGACAAAAAAGAAAAACTTCCATAAACTCACTATGCCCATCACGAAATACCTTGGGGTGTCTTCTTTCCAAAGTGGGGTCATGTGTAACTTTTACTAGTGTAGTGCAGAATTGTAAAAAGTGGTCTGGTCATTAAGAGTGTTTAAGCTAGGGGAGCTGAGGTGGTTAAACGATTTCAGTTTGTTTATCATTGAGTTGTACATTTTATAGGTCACATTAAAGGTGGAAAAAGTTCTGAAATGATTTATCTTTGTCTCATTTTTTTACATCACAGAAACCTGACATTTTAACAGGGGTGTGTAGACTTTTTATATCCACTGTATACTTACTTTATCTAATTTCCACATTAAGCGGGGGGAGGGTGCCTAGGATAGAGCACCAAAATCCAGAAGGGTTGAATAAGTGAGCCACTATCTTTGCTTTTTATTCATTCCTTTTGGTTTATGTTTTTTTTAAATGTTTTTTTGTTAAATTCAGTTTTTCTTTTTATTTATTTAGTTAGGATTGGGTGTATTTATTTGTCACTGTATTTGTCACAGAATTTTTACCAGCATACAGTTTTAAGGGGGTGTTTGATAAAATGATTAAAGGGGGTTTAGTTAAAGTCAACAGAGGTTTGGTAGATTCTAAAACAATGTTTTCTGCAAAGATCCGGCTTTGAAGAGCAAGTCTCACAATGGTGAATCGTGTCTTTCCTGATTCCATTTCTGGAGCATACCCAACACATTTTTTGTGGCCTTCTCCATGTCTCTGTGGGGGGAACTACCCCAGGGAAATGCTGTCCTTGTATTATTCTGCTCTCACTTCCTGTGGCCCTGCTCCCTTCCTGTTCCCCAAATAAAAAGGTCTTTATTACTTTTTCTTGAAAGTGCAGGAATTTTCCGCAGTTTTCCTGTACTTCTGTATATTACAAAAGCATTATAGAGGGCTATTTGCATCAGGTGCAATGCCAATTGTTTATACCATGCCCGAGTTTTGCGGAGGGCAGTGTATCGTTGCAGTACCTGGTCTGACAGATCCACCCCTCCCATAAACTTATTATAGTCCTGGATGCACACAGGTTTGGGGACTGATTCTGTAGATCCATGAACTGGAACAGGGGTGGATCTGTCAGCATGTATGGTAGTAAGTACAAAGACACCACGCTTGTCTTTGTACTTAACAAGCATCATGTTATCACTGCAAACTGCCCTGCTTTCCCTCACTTTTATTCTTTGGTCTATAACATTTTTAGGCAGATGTTTTTGGTTTCACCTGATAGTTCTGCATGCAACAGTGTCTCTGGAAAACAGGCATTTCAGTAGTGGGACACTTGTGTAGAAGTTGTCAAGGTACAAGTTGTATCCTTGACCTAACAGGGAGTGAATCAAGTTCCATACTATTTTGCCTGCTATTCCAAGGACAGGGGGGCACTCTGCACTCTGGAAGTTTGATTTTTGAATCTTTTCCCTTGTAAACTCCGAATTTATATGTGTAGCCACATTGGCTTTCACATAATTTGTAGATTTTGATGCCATATCTGGCACGTTTGTTGGGCAGGTATTGGCAAAAATGCAGTCTGCCCTTGAAGTGCACAAGGGATTCATCAAAGGACAGATGCTTTTGTGTGGTGCATACGTGGCCAAACTTGAGATTATAATAATCTATTATGGGCCGAATTTTGTATAAACGATCATATCCAGGATCATTAGGGGGTGGACAATCTGCATTATTGGTATAATGTAGAAGTTTCAGGAGAACTTCGAATTGGGCCCTGGGCATAATGGTGCGGTATATTGACGTTCGATGTAAAAGGTAATTACTCCAATATGACCATAGTGATGGTTTTTTAACTATCCCCATATTAAGTATTAGACCCCAAAAATTTTTCATTTCCACAGGGGTTGTGGGAGTCCACTGAAGGGGTCTTGAATAGTATGAGTTGGGGTGGGCGGTCAAAAATTGATTGGCATAAAGATTAGTTGCTCCACCATCATCAATTCATCAGAAAAAAAAAGGTTGAAAAAATCAGCTTCCTTGAACCCTGCAGTGTTCACATGAATGCCTGTAGTGGACATAAAGTCTAGCACTTGAGGCACAAAGTTATTACCAAAAGTCCAGCTCCGGTCATTTGCAGAAGCTGATTCGCTGCTAACTCTAGTGCGTCTGTGAGAGGATTCGTCAATTGATGAATCAGAAGAAGAGGTATACATAAGAAAAGGTTCTACTTCTCCACTTTCAGAGTCAGACTCTGAGGCTAATATGGCATAAGCCTCCTCGGCGCTGTACATGCGTTTTTTTATTTTTTATTTTTACTAATGAATGTTAGTCTATCTAACCTATCCTAAAAATAGAGCGCTGACCCTGTTGAATTCCTAATACTAAGATAATGACCCAAACACGCTTTCTCCCCAATATGCTAAATGAGCCCCAAATTTTTTTTTATTCAGAATTTTTTTTTTTAAGTGCTCCAAAAGCAGTGGAGCTTTATATCAGTCACTGGTGACAGAAATTTGTCACTGCCGGCAAAATCAATGACAAGGACTGGTCACAGATAGAAGATAGAGGTTCTGAGGTATGGGGGAAGGGGGATGGGGTTGAAACGCAGAGTATTTATAATCAAGTACTGAGGTCCCTAATAATAAATTTTTTACTTTATTTTTATTTTTTTTATAATAAATGTTAGTCTAATTTAAAGGAAGGTTTGTGAGACGCACAGGACTGAGGAAAAATAAGGAGGAGGTGCTGCCAGTAAAGAGGATCCGCCCTTCCTCTAAAAGTGTATAAATAATGATAAAAAGTATACTGGGCACACTCACTTATGCAGAATCATACATTTTATTAATAGACATATAAAATAAAATACACTCAATAATTCTAAGAACGCATATAAAATACAATCAATTAGTAAATGAGCACATTAGCACAATAAAACCTATTATTCAGTGAATCGGGATGAGATAAATATTAAATTAATGGCAATAAATAGATCTTAATAAATATAGCCAGCCGTGGTGGGGCTGAAGATGGAATGTGATCAGTCCATGTACAGCGAAAAAACGGGATATCCCGACTGGTGGCTAAGGTTGATTTGATGACTAGCCTCTCAAAGTCATATAGAGTTCGCAGTCCTAACTCGTTGGAGGAGAGTAACAAATACTGTGGTCAAAACACTTTACTTAAGTGAGTGTACTTGCGGCGTCCCGCTTATACTCACTGTGCAGTGTAGTTCTTTTGTGCTGGTAGACTTGGAGGCCAAATGACGTTCTAGGCTACTCCTGTAGTGGCTGGATGATGCTGTGCCTTTCTTCCCGTGTCCTTACAGTCCTCTGGCTATCGCTCCGTAGTGGCAAAGAGCCGGTAAGCACTGGGACTCAAAGTTGCTTTTTCCCCACGTCGGCTGATCTGCGACACACTCCTGTATGTCCTCGTGTGTTGCGCTTGTAACCGCCGGCGTGTCAGGGTTTGGTAAGACACGGAATCCTCAATGGGTTTGAATTACCGCACAGCTTTTGATAATTCCAGCATGTACTTCTTGAGATTGCTCTGGGGGTCTTCTTCACCAAAAGATTTTCGGGGTACTTGCCCATTCCTCAGTGGTATTGACTCCCCCGCAAGTGTCTGCTTTTATAATGACATACAAATTGTAATTTTTCAAACACATAATGGTCCTCCTCATTTTACTCAAAGACTGATACGGAGTAAAGTCCATTCCATTCAGTTCAACCCAATTATCCATAGTAAAACTTAAATTCCAACTAACATGCTACTTAATGCACATCAATATTCGCCGGTTCCTATATGTAATACATTCCTATATGTGATTGTTATGTTTGATTTACTTC
This sequence comes from Bufo bufo, assembly GCF_905171765.1. Taxonomy (NCBI): domain Eukaryota; kingdom Metazoa; phylum Chordata; class Amphibia; order Anura; family Bufonidae; genus Bufo; species Bufo bufo. The sequence goes on from NC_053389.1 coordinate 478,798,507, forward strand.
TTTTGTTTTACACCAAAAAATATGTATATTTTATTGACTTTATTTATTTTCAAAAAGTCTCTTGCGGTATCTATGCGGTATTGATTTAATAGTCGGGGGGTTATAAATAACAAATTAAATAGCGATCATTCTTTGTTATCCCCTGTCATTTGCATATGACTGCAGCTTGTAAATGTAGAATAAAATAAAATAAAATACACCAACAATGGGATAGTTAGATGACCCTGGTCGTTCCCAGGGATTGGGGCGTTAACCCCTTAGTAACCAAATATAGTGATAGTTTCGTATCACTTCATTTCATCTTCCATATCCCACTGTTAAAACTTCCTATGGGGACCATATACATCATTCCCAACGAAAAAAACTTTCCCAACGGAAAAAACTTTTATATTTGTTGTTTTAAAATTTTTAAAATATATAATTTAATAATTAATTTAACTAAAAACACTTCCATTCTTCTTCATCCTTTGGAAACCAGGGTGGATTGAGACTTCCCAACAGTTGGGGAATAAGATGTTGGGTGGAGGTCAGTCTAATTTACCCTAAAACTAGAGCTCTAACCCTGGTAAATCCCTAACTAACCCTAATGAATTCCTAATGCTAAGACAAAAAGCTTTCTGACAGGTTACTGATAGAGATGTCGCGAACATAAAATTTTCCGTTCGCGAACGGCGAATTTCCGCAAATGTTCGCGAACAGGCGAACCGGGCGAACCGCCATAGACTTCCATAGACAGGTGAATTTTAAAACCCACAGGGACTCTTTTTGGCCACAATAGTGATGGAAAAAGTTGTTTCAAGGGGACTAACACCTGGACTGTGGCATGCCGGAGGGGGATCCATGGCAAAACTCCCATGGAAAATTACGTAGTTGACGCAGAGTCGGGTTTTAATCCATAAAGGGCATAAATCACCTAACATTCCTAAATTGTTTGGAATAACGTGCTTTAAAACATCCAGTGTGTGTATACGATCAGGTATGATGTTGTATCGATCAGGTAGTGTAAGGGTTACGCCCGCTTCACAGTGACAGACCAAACTCTGACAGACCAAACTCCCCGTTTAACGCACCGCAAACAACCGCAAACAGTCCATTTGCACAACCGCAAACTCCCCATTTGCACAAGGTTGGATACCAAACTAGCCATGTCCCGTTCCTTGTCCTCACTGACGTCATTGAAGGTTGAAGGGTCCCCAAAAGGTGACAACAAGCCCCCTTGACGCCTGCTGTGGTTGGTCTTCCACCTCCTCAAAGCCACCTTCCTCCTCTGACTCCTCTTCTTCAGACTCCTCTCTCTGCGTTGCCGCAGGTCCAGCAAATGACGACGACAAGGCTGCTTCTAGTGGTGATGGTGACCACAACTCTTCCTCTTCATGCTCATCTACGGCCTGATCCAGCACTCTTCGCAGGGCACGCTCCAGAAAAAACGCATATGGGATGAGGTTGATGATGTTGCCTTGGGTTTGACTGACCAGGTTTGTCACCTCCGCAAAAGGACGCATTAGCCTACAGCCATTGTGCATGAGCGTTCAGTAACGAGACCAAAAAATACCCAGCTCCGCAGAGGCTAAGTTTAATCTCTGTTTTGTCCCCTATCAGGGGCCGGTGTATGGAATAGATTTTAGGAACCGGGAGATGGAAAAAGATGCTTGGTCGGTCCTCTTACTTCCAATTTGGGGCACTGCGCGTGCGCCGTGCAATGTTCTGTGCCACCCTATATGAGTGGTGTGTTAAGTAGTACTATTCCTATCAGTTTAATCCCTGTTACGTCCCCTATCAGGGGCCGGTGTATGGAATAGATTTTAGGAACCAGGAGATGGAAAAAGATGCTTGGTCGGTCCTTTTACTTCCAATTTGGGGCACTGCGGTTGCGCCGTGCAATGTTCTGTGCCACCCTATATGAGTGGTGTGTTAAGTAGTACTATTCCTATAAGTTTAATCCCTGTTACGTCCCCTATCAGGGGCCGGTGTATGGAATAGATTTTAGGAACCGGGAGATGGAAAAAGATGTTTGGTCGGTCCTCTTACTTCCAATTTGGGGCACTGCGCGTGCGCCGTGCAATGTACTGTGCTACCCTATATGAGTGGTATGTTAAGTAGTACTATTCCTATCAGTTTATGTTTAAACTGTTTTATTCAGTTCATTTCCATTTTTCAAACATTTGACATGTCCACGTTTCATCTGATGGTATACATAGTTTACATATATATCAACATGAATACATGTCAGCAAAAATATTTCTGTAATATGACACGTTTGTATGGCATGGAGGACTAACCCCTGCTCTTTCTTTGAAAAGATAACACTAGGCATATAAGAAAAGAACTAACAAGAGAGAGAGGAAAATGTGAAGATAGAGAGAAAAAAGAGTGGAGAAGCAAAGGAAGGAGGGGAAGGAAGAAGACAGCGAGGGGGAGTATATGACGAAAGCAGGGGCGGACTGAGAACCCTCAGGGCCCCCAGACAAAATAAATCAAGGGCCCCCTTCCAGGCCCCACCCATGTTCCACCTTCAGCCACGCCCCTATCCCGCCTCCAGCCACGCACTACACAAAGAACAAAAGTGCAATAATAATCAGTGCTGGGGGATATTAGCGCAGGGATCAGTTAAGTAAATAAAGGGTCTTTATTTAACAGGGAGGGGGGTACAAGGCAGAGGCAACGATCGTGGGCCATCGAGGGCGGCCTTTCTGGCAGAGGTCATCTCAGTGTCCATTAGAAAGAATCCCCTCCAGCCCCCATTAGAGACTACAATGGAGGGGACTCTTTCTAATGGGCCATCAAGGGCGGCCTTTCTGGCAGAGGACATCTCAGAGAGTGTTTTAGAAAGAGTCCCCCCCAGGTCACATTAGAGACTACAATGGCGTCTAATGGGTCCTGGAGGGGGGTCTCTCCAACACTATGGTTCCTATTCACAATATAACAGCACAACATAGCTCACTGATACCTAGGCCAAGTTGGCTCCTACCTTAATTAGGGTTGGTGGCTGGCAGGCTGTGGCTTTTTGATTGGCAGGCTCTGGGCTTGGTGGCTGTGGGCTCGCTGGTTGGCAGGCTGTGGGCTTGCTGGCTGTAGGCCTGTGGCTGGCTGGCTCTGGGCCTGGCTGGCTCTGACTGGGCCTGAGGCCTGGCTGGCTCTGTGCCTGGCTGGCTCTGACTGGGCCTGAGGCCTGGCTGGCTCTGGTGCTGACTAGCTGGGGCTGGCTATAATTAAAAATATAAATACCTAAATAACAATAAAATATAAACATCATGGGTATCACCCCGACCGAAAATGCCCATACTATTAAAATAGAACAAAAAAATTGGAACTTGGTCTAGGGTCTTCACTCACAGAGGTCAGCAGGGAGACCATGACCGGTCTGTGGGCTATATAGCCCCATCTACAGCAAGTCATGATGCCTTGTGTGTTCTTAGGCGGCCATGGCCTAAGAAGAACACATCACAAGGCATCATGACTTGCTGTATGGGGCTGAATAACCCACAGACCGGTCATGGTCTCCCTGCTGACCTCTGCAAGAGCGCACATGGCCGGCTCTATATAGAGAATGCCTATTCTTTTGCGGACAAGAATAGGACATGCTGTCCGCATCTTTTGCGGCCCCATTGAAATGAATGAGTCTGTACCCATTCCGCAAAATTGCAGAACGGGTACGGATCCATTCATACGGCCGTCTGAATGGGCCCTTAAATGCAGGCAGTGGCCTAGCTAGCAGCCATGAAAATGTACCAAGGGCAGGCACAGCAGCATCCAACTAAGTGGCCTAGCGCTCATCTTCTCTGAGAAGATGAGCGCTAGGCCACTTAGTTGGATGCTGCTGTGCCTGCCCTTGGTACATTTTTATCATGGCTGCTAGCTAGGCCCCCCTGCCTGCATTTAATGGATGCTGCTGTGCCTGCCCATGTCCTTGGTACATTTTCATGGCTGCTAGCTAGGCCACTGCCTGCCTGCATTTAATGGAAGACTTCTCTCATCATTTACAACTTAGAAGATCACCGACAGACTCCAGTCCAGAGTTCAGACATCTGAGACACCGTATGATTCATCATCATCACACCACATCACCACCTACCCTAACAGCTGTCCTGAGTTGACTCTCCTGTCCAGCTGTCTCCTGCTGCTGGCTGTGTGACCTGCGTTCAGCGTCTTCAATCTGGGGCTCTGGCTGAGGGTGGCTGACACACAGTCAGTCAGCTCACCTCTAGGTAGGACCTGCGGCTGCACTCCTGTCTCCTGCTTCCCCTCCGCCGCTGCGGCACCGCTCGTCACGCCCCCGTGGCCTGCCCTGAGCTCATGTTGCTGAGGCAGAGGGCAGTGCCAGTGGCAGCCGGGCTACCTATCACAAGCAGCAGGCTGGGGATGGGCAGGACTCGGGAAGCTGCAGGCGAGGTAAAAAAAAAAAAAAAGGTCATTCATTTTTTTCCGCCCTCCACACACCCCAAAGGCTGGCCAGCCGGCGGGCCCCCTTCCAGGCCGGGCTCTCGGACCACGTCCGAAGTGCCCGACCGCTCAGTCCGCCCCTGGACGAGAGTGCAGTCACTTATGTTGTGAGTAATGATAAGAGTTCTGGGGATTCCTGAAAGTCGATCCATTGCGACCACACCTTATGAAATTTGCTTGATTGGCCAGAGGCCTCAGCAGAGATCTCCTCCATTCTATTTATATGCAACATTTCTTGATACCATTCCCTAATGTTAGGCGCATGTATGGTGCGCCAATGTCTAGGGATCACAGACCTAGCCGCAGAGATATAAAATCTCAATATGTTACGTTTCTGAGATGCAATGGAGCCTGGTAAGATGGAGAGGAGCGCCACTTGAGGTGTGTTCTCTTTTGACTTCTCAGTCATCTTTCTATATATATCAAAGACTTTGTCCCAGAAAGGTTTTACCTGACTACAACCCCACCAGATATGTAGCATAGTTCCTCTCTCTGTACAGCATCTCCAACAGGATTCTGGGACCGAAGAAAATATACTATGTAGTCTGGCTGGGCACCTGTACCATCGAGCCATAACCTTATAGTTTTTTTCCTGTGCTGAACAGGCCATTGATAATTTGTGGGGAAATATAAATGCTTTCTGTTGGTCCTCTTTTGTTATAGAAGTACCTAATTCCTGTTCCCAACCCGAGATAAAACTCGGTGTGCCCTTATGTTTGTCATCTATCAGATTCCTATATAGCGAAGAGATCAGGTGGACCGGCGGAGATGACACCACAAATCATTTTTCAGTTTCAGATAAAGATGTCCCAAAGGAACATTTCTCTCCCTTTGAGGAAATATAGGATTTCACTTGTTCATATTCCAACCAGGATACACGAATATTTGGATTTCTTGCGGACATGTCATGTAAAGGCGGCAAAGGAGCTCCTGATAAGAGGTGATAGAAGCGCGGATCTGCAGAAGCCTGCAACCCCAGAAAAGAATCTCTGTTGATACTGGCTGGAAAGGCTGGATTGTGGAAAAGTGGCGTCAGGGGACTAAATTTTCTAGAGCATATGCCTTTCCGTACGAAAGAGTCCCATAATTTCAGGGTTTGTTGTGTCATTTTGCTATGGTTTTTTAACTGGGGGCGAGCCTCCATGTCAATCCATGGAGCATGATTAAGGGGAAAATAGTAAAGGGACTGCTCTAATTGGACCCACTGTTTAGATCTACTATGGTGTTGCCAGTCTAGGAGTCTGAGAAAAGAGGAAGCTGCGTGATATAGCTTAAAATCTGGTAAGCCCGCCCCTCCAGAGGATTTAGGTCTATTCAATGTGGTGAGTGCGATTCTAGGACTTGAAGAGCCCCATATAAATTTGGTAATTGTGGCCTGCATAGATCTGAAAAATAAAGGAGGAGGTGTTAGTGGTACTGTTTGGAAGATGTATAGGAATTTTGGCAAGGTATCCATTTTTAAGACATTCATTCTTCCAAACCAGGATAATCCTTTTTTATTATAGTTGGATAGTTCTTTTATTGTCCGATCTAATAGTGGGAGATAGTTTAATGTATACAATAAGTCTGGATCTACTGGAATCTGCACTCCCAGATATTTTATTGATGAAGGTTGATGTTTAAATTGGAACGACGTAAGTAAATTGCCAAATTCTTGTTGTAGGATGGATATCTGATTTTGTATAATTAACCTTGAAATTGCTTAGGTGTCCAAAGCGTTCAAATTCCTTTAAGATTGAAGGGAGGGAGATATGTGGTTGAGAGACATATAGCATTAGATCGTCTGCATATCGGGCCGCCTTATATTGCGATCCTTTCACTGTGGTTCCATGTATTGAGGGATTCATGCGGATACCTTTGGCCAAGTGTTCCATCACAATAACATACAAGAGGGGGGATAATGGGCATCCCTGTCTGGTGCCATTGTGTATCTTTATTGAAGGTGACAATAGACCATTTACCTTTACCCTCGCCGTAGGGGTAGAATATAACACAACACAAATTCTACTCATGAATTTAGAACCTAGCCCTATTTGTCTCAGGGAAGCGTCCATGAAACTCCAATGGACGCTGTCAAATGCCTTTTCGGCATCAATCGATAGTAGGCATAGAGGAGAGGAATTGCATTTTGCCACATTGGCCAGTAGTAAAGTCTTGATTGTGTTATCTCGGGCTTCCCTGCCTCTTACAAAGCCTACTTGATCCGAGTGAATTATTGATGGAAGTAAAGGAGATAGTCTATCCGCAAGAATTTTGGAGTATATTTTGATATCTATATTAATTAAGGATATGGGTCTGTAGTTTGAGTTGACGGAGTGGTCTTTACCATGTTTAGGTAAGATGCTAATGTGAGTTGTGTTGAGCGCGAATATTCGAATTGCAAATTATTTTTCTCGAATATCGCGAATTCGAGAATTTGCGAATATTTCGAATATAGTGCTATATATTTGCTATATCGAATATTCGTAAATTTTAAACATTTGAAAAAACATGATCCCTCACTGCTTCTTGCTTGTGGGCCAATGATTCATTGGCCCACAAATAAGATTATTCCAATATTAGCTAAATCGATCGATTTAGGTTTTGCATTGCTTCCAGTGGAGTTTGGCGTTCATTCTGTCTTAAAATCGGCAATCGAAAATGGGCAAAATTCGATTTCAAAAGGAAGAAGAAGAAATTCTTCTCACTGTAAGTAATATTGTATTACAGCACTGTATTTTATTTCATATTGCATGCATGTCAGAACAATATTTAGCATAAGGCTACTTTCACACTTGCGTTCGGAGCGGATCCGTCTGGTGTCTGCACAGACGGATCCGCTCCTATAATGCAAACTATGGTATCCGTTCAGAACGGATCCGTCTGCATTATATTTCAGAAAAAAAATCTAAGTCTAAAAGTTAGTCAGACGGATCCGTCCTGACTTTGCATTGAAAGTCAATGGGGGACGGAACCGTTTGAAATTGCACCATATTGTGTCAATGTCAAACGGATCCGTCCCCATTGACTTAGGCTACTTTCACACTAGCGTTCGGGGTTCCGCTTGTGAGTTCCGTTTGAAGGCTCTCACAAGCGGCCCCGAACGGATCCGTACGGCCCCAATGCATTCTGAGTGGATGCGGATCCGCTCAGAATGCCTCAGTTTGGCTCCGCTTGGCCTCCGTTCTGCTCAGCAGGCGGACACCCGAACGCAGCTTGCAGCGTTCGTGTGTCCGCCTAGCCGTGCGGAGCCAAACGGATCCGTCCAGACTTACAATGTAAGTCAATGGGGACGGATCCGTTTGAAGTTGACACAATATGGTGCAATTTCAAACGGATCCGTCCCCCATTGACTTTCAATGTAAAGTCTGGACGGATCCGTCTGAATAACTTTCACACTTAGAATTTTTTCTGAACTATAATGCAGATGGGTCCGTTCTGAACGGATCCCAACGTTTGCATTATAGGAGCGGATCCGTCTGTGCAGACACCAGACGGATCCGCTCTGAACGCAAGTGTGAAAGTAGCCAAAATTATTTATATGTAGATTGAGTGTTGCTAAATATTCGTGTATGCAATTTTTTTTTTTCCTCCGCCGCCCCCCCCCCAATAGCAGATACTACTGATTGGTGCACTGAGTATTCTTGTTACTTTGCAGCACTATGTCAGTAGCATGTATGTATGGACAACAGATAATGGTGCACATAGCACATCCGTTTTCCTGCCATGCAATATATACCACACACTATATACCATACACACAATATATATAGATTTAAATTTATGTCCATGATCTTTTTTTTGTCAGACCGACAGTATTTGCTGGTTCATTTAGCATTACCCAACGTGCACCACGGGGAGGCGAACCAGCAGTACACCCAATACCGTACCGTCACTTAACTAGACAGGTACATTGCAGCTTGACTGGCCAATATCTAATTGCTCAGACCTCACATACATATAATCGCAATACAATCCGATCTTATATCGGTAACTTTAAATCTAATATTTCCCCTTTAACCCCTTCAAGACCAGGCCTATTATCATTTTTACATTTTTGTTTTGTCCTCCGTCATGTTCCAAAAGCCATAACTTTTTTATTTTTCCGCTCACATAGCTATATGAAGCCTTTTTTTTTTGCGGGACGAGATGCATTTTTTTAATGCCACCATTTAATTTACCATGTTTTGTATTAGAAAAAATTGTTTTATATATAAAATTGGCAAAGGGTGGTGATTCAAACTTTTAATATAGTGGTGTTTATTGAAACTTTATTTAACTTTTTTTTTTACAGCAATTAGCCCCCATAGGGGCCTGGTACATGGGATCTTTTGATCCCGTCTCCTATTCACGATAATAGAGATCTATTACGGTGAATAGGATTTTTACACACTCCATTCTGCGCTATGCCTCGTGCATAGCTCAGTATGGAGAAAGCCATGGCAGGCCTGAATAGCTTCAGCAGTGTCCAGGCTGCCATGGCAACCGATTGGAGCCCAGCGATTTCACTGCAGGGGCTCTGATTGGAAGGAAGATGGAGGCGTATCACGTCACAGGTGCCGCGATGAGCCTTGATCGCGGTACCTGAGGGGTTGAATGGCGATCGCCGCTTCCTGTTAGTGCGGCCGGATGCCGGCTGTATCATATAGCCGGCAGATCGTGCGTATGGAGCGGGCTCACTGCAGAGGCCCACTCCATACATCCCCTGTCACGCAATGACATACCTTTACGTCATAATATGTGAAGGGGTTAAAGACGTAACTACTTTTTGATTTTTATTTTTTTGGATATTTCTTTGAATATTTATATAATAAAAAAATTGTGAGTATATGCTTTCATCTTTATCCTTCAGCGATTTCTGGAGCGGGGATACCCTTGGACCAGCAAAAGGGTAGAAAAAGAGGCCATCGTACGGTCTGTCCGGGCCGAATTAAAATTAAAAAGGGAGATATGGCACGACCACAAGGCCATTTAAAATAAGTATTGCGACCTGAAGCGCCTACACCCAGATCAGGTCGATGAGTATAGTCGGCGATTATGCCCAGGTACAATGCTTACAAGATTTTTGTATCTCTCTCTACAACACTCAGTAATGTATATATTCAGTTATGCTGCTAATCCGTACAGATGTAGTATGGTTAACACAAAACCTCTTAACTCAAATTTCTTAACTCATCACGTAATCTTGAAACACAAGTTATTTTTAAAATATCTTAACGTATTTAATTGCATTAAGTTTACATAACACATCTCATAAAGTATGTGTGTTAACTCTGCTACATCCTTATTTCCTCCCTTTTCAAATGATTACTTAATACCTGTTGTGACATGTACAAAATCTTCTGGTTTCATCATATATCTATACCTCGCTGAGATTGTATATATATTGTTATACACACAGCGCGGTACTGATGTATGATGTCACCAGATGATTTCATAAGTTTCACACGTTTATATCTACATAAACTGCAAACATCATTCAGCATTCCGGTCAACGTCCCCGACCATTACATACATCCCCCACTTAATTTGCATGGGATTCAAGATTATATATATATATATATATATATATATATATATATACACTGCGTGCAGAATTATTAGGCAAATGAGTATTTTGACCACATCATCCTCTTTATGCATGTTGTCTTACTCCAAGCTGTATAGGCTCGAAAGCCTACTACCAATTAAGCATATTAGCTGATGTGCATCTCTGTAATGAGAAGGGGTGTGGTCTAATGACATCAACACCCTATATTAGGTGTGCATAATTATTAGGCAACTTCCTTTCCTTTGGCAAAATGGGTCAAAAGAAGGACTTGACAGGCTCAGAAAAGTCAAAAATAGTGAGATATCTTGCAGAGGGATGCAGCACTCTTAAAATTGCAAAGCTTCTGAAGCGTGATCATCGAACAATCAAGCGTTTCATTCAAAATAGTCAACAGGGTCGCAAGAAGCGTGTGGAAAAACCAAGGCGCAAAATAACTGCCCATGAACTGAGAAAAGTCAAGCGTGCAGCCAGGGCCGGGCCGACACAGAGGCTGGGGTGGCTCCAGCCTCAGGGCGCAGCTTGGGGTGGGCGGAAAAACAAACTTTTTTTTTTTTTTTAATCACTTACTTGCCAGCAGCGCAGCGCTGCCGGGCGCCCTCCCCAGCCAGTGTTCACTCTAAGCTGCGCTTGTGTTAAGCCACAGATAGGAGCAGAAGGCTGCTGATTGGCCAGTATCAGCTAGCTGCCCTGCCATTGGTCCATCCTTTCACACCCCCTTCTCTCTGGAGCTGAACACAGCAGGAGGCAGGCGTTCTCACAGTGGATCATGTGACCATGAAGGAGCATGTGACCAGTGACGTCACAGACCTCCTTCTAACAAATCCATTCTAGCATCTACCCAGCATGTATGGCAGGACTCTGCTGAGCAAAGACCATGTGCCCAGGTGAGGTGACCACAGAAGTGCCCTGGCATCTGTCTGCTGCTGGAAGCTCAATGTGGAGCTTTATGAATGTAAAAGCTAATACCCAAGAGGCTAAAGAAACCCCTGCTTGTCTGCTTCTGACCCTAATCTTAACACATAACGTTCATTTGATTGCAATTTACTCTAACACCTAAAGGGATTTTTTTAAAGCCTGCTGTTTCTCTAGATGACCTTATGTTGATAGTAGTGTTAATAGAGTCTCAAAGGTCTGTAAAAATAGGGTAACTGCTTTTATAGACCCTTGAGACTCTATTAACACTACTATAAATATAAGGTCACCTAGAGAAAGAGCAAGTTTTTAAAATATTTTTTTTTTCCTTTAGGTGTTAAAACATAACTTATTTGATTGCTTGAACACCTAAAGGAAAACAAATTAAAAACCAGTTACCCTATTTTTACAGACCTTTGAGGCTCTATTAACACTACTGTCAACATCAGGTCATCTAGAGACACAGCAGGTTTTTAAAATGATTTTTCCTTTAGGTGTTACAGCAATCAAATGAAAGTTATGTTTTAACACCTAAAGGAAAAACATAATTAAAAAAACCTGCTGTTTCTCTAAATGACCTGATGTTGACAGTAGTGTTAATAGAGTCTCAAAGGTTTGTAAAAATAGTGTACCTGCTTCTATAGACCTTTGAGACTCTATTACCATGACTTTTAGCATAAGATCATCTGGAGAAACATCAGTTTTTTTAAATTTTTATTTTTTCTTTAGGTGTTAGAGCAATCAAATGGAGGGGGAGAAATGTGACATGGGTGAGGATGGGGTAACATGATGGGCCGGAGACAATGTCTGTAGTCTGTCTGTTTCATGGACGGGGAGAAATATGACATGGAGGGCTAATGGCTGACATGGGGGTCTGATCTGAGGCATTGGGCCTGTGCCTGTGAGCTGAGGTCTAATTAACATTGGGGATCTGATGGCTGGTCTGACCTGAGGTGGAATGAAAAATATTGTTTCCTATTATCCTCCTCTAAAACCTAGGTGCGTCTTGGGGTGGGAGATGATTAATAACAAACATACATATCTAAATGGCGTGGGGGGGGGGGGGGCTTGCTTGAGTCATCTACTGATTAGTGATCATCAGAGCATTAGAGCTGCAGGAATAAATAACATCTAAATGTCTGGTGGGGTAGATGGGGGGGGGGCGCACTTGGGCAGCTCAGCCTTTGTTGGTGGTGGACCTTGTCCCAGCCCTGCGTGCAGCTGCCAATATGCCACTTGCCACCAGTTTGGCCATATTTCAGAGCTGCAACATCACTGGAGTGCCCAAAAGCACAAGGTGTGCAATACTCAGAGACATGGCCAAGGTAAGAAAGGCTGAAAGACGACCACCACTGAACAAGACACACAAGCTGAAACGTCAAGACTGGGCGAAGAAATATCTCAAGACTGATTTTTCTAAGGTTTTATGGACTGATGAAATGAGAGTGAGTCTTGATGGGCCAGATGGATGGGCCCGTGGCTGGATTGGTAAAGGGCAGAGAGCTCCAGTCCGACTCAGATGCCAGCAAGGTAGAGGTGGAGTATTGGTTTGGGCTGGTATCATCAAAGATGAGCTTGTGGGGCCTTTTCGGGTTGAGGATGCAGTCAAGCTCAACTCCCAGTCCTACTGCCAGTTTCTGGAAGACACCTTCTTCAAGCAGTGGTACAGGAAGAAGTCTGCATCCTTCAAGAAAAACATGATTTTCATGCAGGACAATGCTCCATCACACGTGTCCAAGTACTCCACAGCGTGGCTGGCAAGAAAGGGTATAAAAGAAGAAAATCTAATGACATGGCCTCCTTGTTCACCTGATCTGCACCCCATTAAGAACCTGTGGTCCATCATCAAATGTGAGATTTACAAGGAGGGAAAACAGTACACCTCTCTGAACAGTGTCTGGGAGGTTGTGGTTGCTGCTGCACGCAATGTTGATGGTGAACAGATCAAAACACTGACAGAATCCATGGATGGCAGGCTTTTGAGTGTCCTTGCAAAGAAAGGTGGCTATATTGGTCACTGATTTGTTTTTGTTTTGTTTTTGAATGTCAGAAATGTATATTTGTGAATGTTGAGATGTTATATTGGTTTCACTGGTAAAAATAAATAATTGAAATGGGTATATATTTGTTTTTTGTTAAGTTGCCTAATAATTATGCACAGTAATAGTCACCTGCACACACAGATATCCCCCCTAAAATAGCTAAAACTAAAAACAAACTAAAAACTACTTCCAAAAATATTCAGCTTTGATATTAATGAGTTTTTTGGGTTCATTGAGAACATGGTTGTTGTTCAATAATAAAATTAATCCTCAAAAATACAACTTGCCTAATAATTCTGCACTCCCTGTATATATATATATATATATATATATATATATATACACTGCTCAAAAAAATAAAGGGAACACTTAAACAACACAATGTAACTCCAAGTCAATCACACTTCTGTGAAATCAAACTGTCCACTTAGGAAGCAACACTGAGTGACAATCAATTTCACATGCTGTTGTGCAAATGGGATAGACAACAGGTGGAAATTATAGGCAATTAGCAAGACACCCCCAATAAAGGAGTGATTCTGCAGGTGGTGACCACAGACCACTTCTCAGTTCCTATGCTTCCTGGCTGATGTTTTGGTCACTTTTGAATGCTGGCGGTGCTTTCACTCTAGTGGTAGCATGAGACAGAGTCTACAACCCACACAAGTGGCTCAGGTAGTGCAGCTTATCCAGGATGGCACATCAATGCGAGCTGTGGCAAGAAGGTTTGCTGTGTCTGTCGGCGTAGTGTCCAGAGCATGGAGGCGCTACCAGGAGACAGGCCAGTACATCAGGAGACGTGGAGGAGGCCGTAGGAGGGCAACAACCCAGCAGCAGGACCGCTACCTCCGCCTTTGTGCAAGGAGGAACAGGAGGAGCACTGCCAGAGCCCTGCAAAATGACCTCTAGCAGGCCACAAATGTGCATGTCTCTGCTCAAACGGTCAGAAACAGACTCCATGAGGGTGATATGAGGGCCCGACGTCCACAGGTGGGGGTTTTGCTTACAGCCCAACACCGTGCAGGACGTTTGGCATTTGCCAGAGAACACCAAGATTGGCAAATTCGCCACTGGCGCCCTGTGCTCTTTACAGATGAATGATTAAATGGCCAAAGAGAAAAGGGGAGAAGGCGCTCATAGGTGGTGGTTGACAAGATATGTTGTTATTTGTTCCTAGCCAGGGTGAGTGGTTGCTACTCACCTTGGTTAGGTTGTACTTTTGGTAGTACAGTTCTGGTGGAGGAAAAATCGTGGGGTGATGTGGGTTGGTGCAGCCGATTGACGTCCAAGTTGACCATGGGCAGGAGCCAAGCCGCCACTTTGGTGCGAATTGTGGTGTATGAGGAGGGGGCTCGTCTGCACTGGGTTCATGCAGTGAGCGGGTGGACACAAGGCGCAATTCACAACCCAGTTGAGGATACAAAGTATTTTTTATTTATTGATTAGCAAAGACGACGCGTTTCGGGGCACGCAGACCCCTTTATCAAGTCTAAAAAGAACAACACAAAATTTGACGGTATAATCTGTATAAAAATACAATTAAAAATGAAAATGAATGTAAATATATAAAAATATATAAAAATATGAATGGACGGGTCCATAAGTATAAGTGGACGAATCAGTGGGTAAAATAATTTTGTTTGGTTAAAACAAAGACGAGAAAGTTGTATATGCATAAATATAAATATAAGCTTGCGTATAGAGCGTATAAAATGATATAATAATAAGGGATAAATGAATAAATACATATATGCAAACGGATGTGAATTTCTTCAAATCTGAGCAGGTGTATGTGTATGTGGTGCTGGGTGGTTCTATTTGGTTTTACAGATGAAAGCAGGTTCACACTGAGTACATGTGACAGACGTGACAGAGTCTGGAGATGCCGTGGAGAACGTTCTGCTGCCTGCAACATCCTCCAGCATGACCGGTTTGGCATTGGGTCAGTAATGGTGTGGGGTGGCACTTCTTTGGAGGGCCGCACAGCCCTCCATGTGCTCGCCAGAGGTAGCCTGACTGCCATTAGGTACCGAGATGAGATCCTCAGACCCCTTGTGAGACCATATGCTGGTGTGGTTGGCCCTGGGTTCCTCCTAATGCAAGACAATGCTAGACCTCATGTGGCTGGAGTGTGTCAGCAGTTCCTGCAAGACGAAGGCATTGATGCTTTGGACTGGCCCGCCCGTTCCCCAGTCCTGAATCCAATTGAGCACATCTGGGACATCATGTCTCGCTCTATCCACCAACGTCACGTTGCACCACAGACTGTCCAGGAGTTGGCAGATGCTTTAGTCCAGGTCTGGGAGGAGATCCCTCAGGAGACCGTCTGCCACCTCATCAGGAGCATGCACAGACGTTGTAGGGAGGTCATACAGGCACGTGGAGGCCACACACACTACTGAGCCTCATTTTGACTTGTTTTAAGGACATTACATCAAAGTTGGATCAGCCTGTAGTGTGTTTTTCCAATTTAATTTTGAGTGTGACTCCAAATCCAGACCTCCATGGGTTGAAAAATTAGATTTCTATTTTTTTATTTTTGTGTGATTTTGTTGTCAGCACATTCAACTATGTAAAGAACAAAGTATTTCAGAAGAATATTTAATTAACTCAGATCTAGGATGTGTTATTTTTGTGTTCCCTTTACTTTTTTGAGCAGTGTATATATATATAGCATCAAAAGGATGAGGCAGCACTCCAAATAAAGTGAAAAAATTGTGGATCTTTTATTCCCCTCTGCAACGTTTCAACCGCTCAATGCGGTCTTTCTCAAGCATACAACATGGTGTCATACAAGGGTATATATACCCACAATGCATAGCAACAAATAAAGTGACAATAATTCAATTGAAAATATTCTAAGAATAAAAAACCATGTATAAAATACAACAAACATCTCAGAATTGTGAAGGTTACAACAATAGTGATTTACATGATATAGTGCATCATATACAGAATTGATAATCATAATACAAACATAACGGTGCATTAATTAGTGACAATAAGACACATCATTACAATGTGATATCACCTGTGTATCCATATTGAGAGTGATCATAATCAATAAAGTTAAAAAACTCACACGGCGGTGCACGGACAGGGGCACCAAAAGTCTGCATCCTCACAATCAGACCGCGCATGCCCAGAATCCCAGCAACGTCACCCACACAGACGCAGCCCTGCAATGTCACCACGGACACGTGAACAAACACATGACCTGCCGGACGATTACGTGACCAGTCCAGGGGAGGCGTCGGGCCAAGTCACGCCAGCGACGCGAGGCAAGCGTCGCCCGGCCAACGACGCCAGCATAACTGGCGTCGCTGCCCAGGCAACCGCAAGCCAAACACCTGACTGTAACACTCTGTTACATTATAAAAGTTTTTACCCTAGGTCAATTATCAATTCGGTACCATATAGTCAACTGCTTAGGGTAAAAAGGGTGGTACAAGATTCAGGTATACTACCCACTCGATTCACACAGATGGTACATAAGTTTAAAGAACGCGGTTACCCTACTCGGGTGATCAATAAACATCTCACTAAGGTGAAAGGCTTACAACATGTGTCACTAGATACTACATGCAATAAAGTGGAAAGGATACCATTCATATCTACATATTCTGAACAGAGTGTTAAAATTGCTCGTATCATCAGCAAACACTGGTCCATACTTAAAAGTAACCTTCCCAATATTACAGCATTTACGGTGCCGCCCCTGCTTTCCTACAGGCGTCCCACCAATTTTCGTGATAAATTGGTTCGGGCAGACATTCCAGCTAAAGCTTTGGTGCAAACCCATATTGGCTCTCGGAGGAGGGGTTCCTACCCTTGTCTTGGGTGTGTGAATTGTTCATACATGACCAAGGGGGAGAGGTTTACTCATCCCGTTACGGGGAGCCAGTATGATATTGGTCACTTCCTAACATGCAACAGCTCATATGTTGTTTATGTGCTTTCCTGTCCCTGTGGTCTCCTATATGTTGGGGAGACCACGTGTGACATGAAGACACGTTTAAACAATCATAGGTTCTCAATTAGACAAAAAAGGAAAGATCTGCCAGTCCCTAAACACTTTGTGGAGGCCAATCATAAGGAGAGGGACCTCAAATTCATGATAGTGGATCAGATCACCCCGTCTAGAAGGGGAGGTGATAGGACATTGGCTCTCAAACAGAGAGAGCTTAGATGGATCCATCGCCTCAATACTTTGAGACTGGGCGGTCTTAATGTTGATTTTAAGTGGAGTGTGATATAAGATTGGGCTCTCCATTGTTCCCGTTTGATCCTCTCCTTGTTGTGCCCTGGGATATGTGAACTCGATTGGTGTCCTCTATTATATAAGTAACTGTGATGACTGGATTTTTACTTAATTTTAGATTCATTGTTCTAAAAAATATATTTTTGCTTTCTTTCTCTAGATTTCTGTCATCTATGCTCTAATGGCGTTGTTTATGGATGGTGGGCGCTTTTTTCTACGTTCCTCCGTTGAGAATTTGGTGATGGGGGAGATCCATGGGGCGCAAAAGTATTCTTTATACTATACATCATGTGGGTTGACTGTATAGGGTTGTTTGTTCTATGAGTGGTGGTTTCTCTTATTATTTTACTCTATAGGCCTAGGGGACGGTTTTGGGTTTGTGGTTTTTGGGCATGGACGTGTCCTTGACCCTTCACCCGTTATGGACCTGTGGTCATGGTCGTGAGAATGACAGGACCACTGGCCCCTGTTCCCCTGTTCTGTATTAGTATGGCACAGATCTTGAAGGTGTTCCTTCTTAGTGCCGATATACTTATATACCACGTTCACTCTATTCTCTAAACCTGTATACAGTTACCGTATGGGGGTGCTTATATGCTCCCGTCTGTTTGTTTGTTTTGCTGAATTTTGCAGATTACTGTGCCCCTTGTTTCTCTCCCGTCTCCTCCTGTTCTAATCTGGCTGCGCTGGCCCCCTTTTTCTCTAGCATGGGCTCGTCATTGCCTGCAGTGTTTAGCTTGCGGTTGCCTGGGCAGCGACGCCAGTAATGCTGGCGTCGTTGGCCGGGCGACGCTTGCCTCGCGTCGCTGGCGGGACTTGGCCCGACGCCTCCCCTGGACTGGTCACGTGATCGTCTGGCAGGTCATGTGTTTGTTCACGTGTCCGTGGTGACGTCGCAGGGCTGCGTCTGTGTGGGTGACGTTGCTGGGATTCTGGGCATGCGCGGTCTGATTGTGAGGACGCAGACTTTTGGTGCCCCTGTCCGTGCACCGCCGTGTGAGTTTTTTAACTTTATTGATTATAATCACTCTCAATATGGATACACAGGTGATATCACATTGTAATGATGTGTCTTATTGTCACTAATTAATGCACCGTTATGTTTGTATTATGATTATCAATTCTGTATATGATGCACTATATCATGTGTGGCAATGTGAACATTGAGGTGTTGTTTCCCCAGGTTCCAGTCCGGGACTTGAGACATGCTCATGTCCAGGGATCCTATTTAATCCTGCTACTGGATCCTGGGTGTGTCTCACTCTGGAGAGTGTGCAGACAGAGGCCTGGTGAGGCTCTGTCAGTGTGGTCTCAGCTGGGCAAGGCTGAGGGGCCACGAGGCTATGCAATAGCCTGGACTTTGAGGGGCTCAGCGACACCCTGGAACAAGCATTGAAAGGTCAGAGTCAGGAGGACTGCTAGACCACAAACCCCTCCAAAGGTACTGCATTTGTTACAGCCTGAGGGCTGGTGGACTGTATGTCTGGGGTAAGCCGCATCTGGTTCCATGTGGGAACGTTATCGTATAGCTGAGTTAGGGATACGATGTTTATTATGTTTAGGTAGAGCCCAGACGGGCAGGCTTTTGTTTTATGCCATGTTGTGTATGAAGAGTGTAAAATAAATTGCACTGTTTGGACCTAAAACCCAGTGGTTATGAAGATCATTGTGAGAATGACCCCCGAATAAAAGGCGATCCCTTACACATGTAAATCACTATGGTTGTAACCTTCACAATTCTGAGATGTTTGTTGTATTTTATACATGGTTTTTTATTCTTAGAATATTTTCAATTGAATTATTGTCACTTTATTTGTTGCTATGCATTGTGGGTATATATACCCTTGTCTGACACCATGTTGTATGCTTGAGAAAGACCGCATTGAGCGGTTGAAACATTGCAGAGGAAAATAAAAGATCCACCATTTTTTCACTTTATTTGGAGTGCTGCCTGATCCTTTTGATGCTATACTTACCTATAGCCGTTTGAGCCTGCGGCTGTGAGGATTACCTGCACCCACATCATCGGTCTTGTGCTGCTGTGACCTTTTTCTGTTATATATATATATGTTAAAAAAGCAACCATCGATTTAAACGAAACTTGGTATACACATCCCTTGCTACCTGGAAAGAAATCTTGCGGGGGTCTCGGCTCTCTACGACGTACACGAGATATTCCCAAAAAATTACCTGTATTATCCAATACAAGCCTGCCAGTCTTTCACTTAAATCCTAACTGCCAATTGACGGGAGTTGTGGAGTTCACAGTTAAAGGCGCGTTCACCGTGAAAGTCACTGTGTATTAGGGCCAGTCACCATCAAAGTCCCTGTTAAAGGGGTGGTCACCGTCAAAGTTACACTTAAAGGGGAGACTTTAAGCCTCCTTCTAATTATAAAGTTACCTTGACAACTAAATCAACAGGGAGGGAGGGCAGTTTGGCAGCAGATCTTCAAAATGTGGCTTAGCAGACAGTCTAACGCTAGCAGCCACAAAAAAATTATATACCCAACATAACACCATCCAATAACCCCTTATCTAATTTCCGAACTGTTGTTTGGTTTACCTAAACATCCATTACCCAGTCACAATACCCTATAGGGCACCTTCCTAACAAATCCCATGTTACCTCATCCTACCTTGTAATTTAGACTAGTTTTTTTTTTTTTTTTTTAAATGTAAATCCACAATTGGTATAATTCATAATACTATGCAGATTCCACCATATAGGAATTTCTTGATCTTTACCTTGGTTATGGTTTATGAGTTGTTTGTGTAAATTCTTAACATTGTGTCATTATTACAGGTAAACCTGTTCCCTCGGTCCGCCACCACAAAAAAAAAAGAAAAAAGATGGTCGAGGAGGAGGAAGAAAATGTGGAGGCGCCCATGGAGGATGCCGTTGAAAATGTGCAGGCCACTTCACCCCCCAATATAGGTGATACAGAGGCCACTGAGGAGGAGGCCGAACCTTCCCAGCCACCTGATTTTACCCCCCTAGCTCCAGAAGAGGAGGAAGAGGTGGTCTATACCCCCCACCGGGAGGGTAAATATGTGCACACATTACTATAATTTGATATACATAACATATTCACAAGCATCCCACGATCCCCACAACACCCTGCATCTCCGGAGCTGTAATGCACATGTGTAATGAATCTGACAAATAGCAGCCCTTAGTTAACATGGCTGCCTGTTTAGCTGAGTTGCATTTGCACCCCGGTTCACAAACAATTATGCCTGGGGGCAGGGTGTTTGTTTGTCAGTAATAGACTGTCCCTCTGCATCAAGTCACATTCCGCTGAGGCCTACGCTTAATGGCCGGTCATGAAGTGGTTAAAAGTGGTAACAATGAGGGGACAACAGAAACTAGTGTTATATTAAAATAAAATAAAAATGCACTATTTGTCTTATAAGTAACCCTAATTTTAATTATAATATATTTTTTTTACAGTAGTCAACATGGCTATAAGGGAATTGGAGGCCACCAAAAAGGAGTTCAGTAAAGCTGTTGCGGAGCTTAAGAAAATGCAGCATCGCTTTAATAAGAGGATGCGGCAAATGGAGGAAAAAAACCTTCACCAGCTCCGAAAACTGAACAAAATATTATTGGAGCTGAAAAAGTTGCCATAGAGGCTTGCTTTATTATTTTTGTTATAATAAATACATTTTTTACAGTTTGATAACGTGTGTTGTTGTTTTTTTTTTTTTTATGTAATGTTACGGTGTAATTTTAGACATTTGTTGTAAGGCCCCTTTATTCCAGGGTCAGGACAGACAGCAGAACAGACAGCATTAGGTTCATGGTAACACTGTAGTAGTGTCAGGACCTAACTCAGCAGTGTCAGGACCTACAACAGCAAGTATCGGTAACGGTGGAGTATAAGGCCCACACATAAGTCATCAGGGTCAGGACAGACTTCAGCATCAGCAGCAGGTAGATGTTAAGGGTCCAGTATAAGGCCTACACAAAGCTCGGCCTAACTCGGATAGCCAGCAGCAGGTTCGAAGTGTGCAGCAGGAATTTGTTCCCAGGAATGTGCCCCTACCAGACCAGGACAACACCAAAAATAAACCAAGACACCTCTGACAGCATCATGTTGTAAGTGTGCAGCAGGAATGGGCTAACATGAAAAAAAATACACTATTTGACTTTCTAAAATTTTTATTTAAATAAAAAATAATTTTTTTAAACAACAAGAAAAAGAAGTACAAAATTAGCTACACACGACGCGACACATTCAATTGACTGATAGAAATTTCAAGATCGGACACATCAAGTCTGTGGCAGATAAATGTTTTTAATAACATTTTAACAATAACAGTCATTTTTGGCTTATTTTAAATTTTTTTCATGAAATGCATATGTTTTATTATTTTACGGTTCCTCTGATCCATCCTCCGAACCTTTTTTGAAACCCGCCGCAGAAGCTTATGTAGAGCCAATCGATCCTTTTCTTGCTCCTTCTAGTACTTGGCCATTCGTTTATGCCACGGGTGTCAAACACAAGGCCCGCGGGCCGGATTCGGCCCCCGCTCCTCCCGGCTCCTGTATCGGGTGTATCGCATAAGGAGAGCTGCCTCCTCTCTGCTACCTACCGAGCGGCGAGCGCTTGTAGTTGTAAGTACCGTAATACACAGCGCTCCTTATGTGATTACATTCAATTACAATTAACTATTAGACATAGGATTATACAGTGAGCGGGGCCCGTGTAGTAGAATAGTCACTGCACGGGCCCCGCTGTCATTATAAAAGCAGATGCCGGCCCCTAGCCCGTGTATTGGGGGTCATTCACACTACAGGGACACTTATGGAGGGGATCTGTGGATGACACATAGCATAAGATGCTATATATGTGTCATCCACAGATCCCCCCCCATAAGTGTCACCCACAGATCCCCCATAAGTGTCACCCACAGATCCCCCATAAGTGTCACCCACAGATCCCCCATAAGTGTCACCCACAGATCCCCTATAAGTGTCACCCACAGATCCCCTATAAGTGTCACCCACAGATCCCCTATAAGTGTCACCCACAGATCCCCCATAAGTGTCACCCACAGATCCCCCATAAGTGTCACCCACAGATCCCCCATAAGTGTCACCCACAGATCCCCCATAAGTGTCACCCACAGATCCCCCATAAGTGTCACCCACAGATCCCCCATAAGTGTCACCCACAGATCCCCCATAAGTGTCACCCACAGATCCCCCATAAGTGTCACCCACAGATCCCCCATAAGTGTCACCCACAGATCCCCCATAAGTGTCACCCACAGATCCCCCATAAGTGTCACCCACAGATCCCCCATAAGTGTCACCCACAGATCCCCCATAAGTGTCACCCACAGATCCCCCATAAGTGTCACCCACAGATCCCCCATAAGTGTCACCCACAGATCCCCCATAAGTGTCACCCACAGATCCCCCATAAGTGTCACCCACAGATCCCCCATAAGTGTCACCCACAGATCCCCCATAAGTGTCACCCACAGATCCCCCATAAGTGTCACCCACAGATCCCCCATAAGTGTCACCCACAGATCCCCCATAAGTGTCACCCACAGATCCCCCATAAGTGTCACCCACAGATCCCCCATAAGTGTCACCCACAGATCCCCCATAAGTGTCACCCACAGATCCCCCATAAGTGTCACCCACAGATCCCCCATAAGTGTCACCCACAGATCCCCCATAAGTGTCACCCACAGATCCCCCATAAGTGTCACCCTAAGATCCCCCATAAGTGTCACCCACAGATCCCCCATAAGTGTCACCCACAGATCCCCCATAAGTGTCACCCACAGATCCCCCATAAGTGTCACCTCAGATCCCCCATAAGTGTCACCTCAGATCCCCCATAAGTGTCACCACAGATCCCCCATAAGTGTCACCACAGATCCCCCATAAGTGTCACCCACAGATCCCCCATAAGTGTCACCCACAGATCCCCCATAAGTGTCACCCACAGATCCCCCATAAGTGTCACCCACAGATCCCCCATAAGTGTCACCCACAGATCCCCCATAAGTGTCACCCACAGATCCCCCATAACAGTGCCACACACAGACCACAATTAGTTCAAAACCCACCAAAAGCACACCTTTTGGTTCAAATTTTTTTTTTCTTATTTTCCTCCTCAAAAACCTAGGTGCGTCTTATGGGCCGGTGCGTCTTATAGGGCGAAAAATACGGTAACCCTTACAGTTCTGGAATGTGTTGGATAACACTGACAGCATTATGTCAGTGTTATCCAACACGTTCCAGAACTGTAAGGGTTACATAGCATCATGAATCAGTATAATGCTATGTGACCCCAGTCAGCGCTTGCAGGTCAGGCCGGGACCGGCCCTTTGAGGGGGACCAAACTGCTGATGCGGCCCCTGATGAATTTGAGTTTGACACCCCTGGTTTATGGCATTTATTGATTACTGTATGTTTAAAAGAAAAGAAAATATTAATGCAATTTAGTTTATCAGAGAATTAGTGCATTGTGTGGAGTAGGTGTATAAACACTTAAGATTTACATCTAAATCCTAAAGTTACACGTTTATGGTCATTATAGTGTTTTTTAGATTAGAGATAGTTCGGATACAGTTTAATGTTATTTTTTTGGGTCGTTTATATTTATTAGCTACTTTAGACACTTATGCCACTTGCACACGACCGTATGCCCTACGAGACATACAGTCCAAAAAATAAAATCGTATCAATATAGATAATAATCGCATCTACGAATATTTCAGAATTCGTGATCTACAGAACAATCATTGTGCTGCATGCAATATCTACACAAACAACATATATATGCTTTAAGAGAATATTACTTACAGTTAATATGATGTCGTCCTCATCTTTCTCAAATATGTGTCGGAACTTTGATGTACTTCCAGGAGGCATTGTAGTCATTCACTTGTAAAGTTTAAATAGTGATGATGAATGCTTTATAGACACTGGTCACAGTCACTGGGCGGTTCTATTACTGTAAATTACGTCATACGCTTTTTCACGCACGTTTACGTTAGGCTACTTTCACACTTGCGTTCGGGGTTCCGCTTGTGAGTTCCGTTTGAAGGCTCTCACAAGCGGCCCCGAACGGATCCGTATGGCCCCAATGCATTCTGAGTGGATGCCGATCTGCTCAGAATGCCTCAGTCTGGCACCGTTTGACCTCCGTTCCGCTCAGCAGGCGGACACCCGAATGCAGCTTGCAGCGTTCGGGTGTCCGCCTGGCCGTGCGGAGCCAAACGGATCCGTCCAGACTTACAATGTAAGTCAATGGGGACGGATCCGTTTGAAGTTGACACAATATGGTGCAATTTCAAACGGATCCGTCCCCCATTGACTTTCAATGCAAAGTCTGGACGGATCCGTCTGACTAACTTTCACACTTAGAATTTTTTCTGAAAGATAATGCAGACGGTTCCGCATCGGATACCATTGTTTGCATTATAGGAGCGGATCCGTCTGAAAGTTAGTCATACGGATCCGCTCCGAACGCAAGTGCGAAAGTAGCCTTACCCGCTTTATTTAAATTAGGGACAGCGATAGAAAATAAAAAAAATATATAAAAATCTAAGATTATTTGGAACCAAAAAATCTAAATCAAGATTTCGATTATTTCACGATTATTCGAAAAAAACCAATACATAGCAATATAGTGAATATATTCGTTATTTAATCAACTTCGGCATACACCTCCCCGACAAGCGTCCCCGTCACCATGGGAACGCCTGTGGGTTAGAAAATACCATCGGATCTGAGTTTTCCCTGAGCTCGTGAAAACTTAGAGCCGATGATATATTCTAACCCACAGGCGTTCCCATGGTGACGGGGACGCTTGTCGGGGAGCAGTATGCCAAAGTGGAATATTATTGCTCTAACTTTGTTTTTTAGAATATTCGTAATATTGCTCTAACTTCGTCTTTTAGAATATTAAGAATATTCTAAAAGACGAAGTTAGAGCAATATTAAGAATATTCGTAAAATACACATATAGATTGTAATTTAGCTAATATACTGCTATAGTAATTTTTTTTAATAGTGTACATATTTTCCAAAACTGAAGTTCAGAAGAGGCAAAAAAAAATTAGACAAAAAAAAATAATGATTATAGCAGTATATTAGCTAAATTACAATCTATATGTGTATTTTACGAATATTCGTAATATTGCTTTAACTTCGTCTTTTAGAATATTACGAATATTCTAAAAGACGAAGTTAGAGCAATATTAAGAATATTCGTAAAATACACATATTAGCCTAGCCATAGTCAATTAGTCATAGGAACGTTGCCTTATACTGTCAAAAGAAATTAATTAAATCGCATATTATTCGCGACAAATGGAATAATTACGAATATTTGATTTCGACGAATATAAGACGAATATTCAATCGAATATTCGCGAAATATCGCGAAATCGAATATGGCACCTCCCACTCATCACTAAATGTGAGCTTCTAAGGATTGAGTGACGAATGGTGAGTTTGCATCAATGCTATTAAAGACCTTCGTCAAAAAAGGAGACAGGAGGTCTCTAAAGTGCTTGTAAAATGCTGGTGTGAAACCATCGGAGCCGGGGCTTTTCCCTGTGGGTGACGCGGAAATGGTATTTGTGACTTCCGTAATTGTAAAATCCGAGTCAATGGTCTCTTTATCCTGTTCAGGTATTGTAGGAAGTGCAGTTTACATTATGTATTCATCTATACGGGTGTTTAGAGCCGCAGAAGGTAAATCTGCGAATTGCCCTTTTATATTGTATAATTGGGAATAATATGAATGGAACACTTCCAGTATTTCCGTGGGATTATGAGTTTTATGGGCATTATTTTTTTTGATGAAAGGGATAAAAGTTTGAGTCGTCCTAGGGTGTATGAATCGCGCTAGCGGTCTGCCGCATTTGTTTGAGAATTCATAAAAGAAGCCTTTCCCTTTGTCTGTATATCTTTTATATTTTTGGTCGATTAGGGACTTGATGGAATCTCTGACTTTTAGTAATTCTACATGTGTTGTAGGTGATAAGGTTCTTTTATGTTGTATTTCTAAATCATGAGCCTGTGTTAGTAATGTGGTCAATTTGTGGGCCCTTTCTTTCTTTAATCTGGCACCATGTTTGATAAATACTCCTCTCAGAACACATTTTAATGTCTCCCACTGTATCCGTAAAGAAGTGTCGTCTGTGGAATGTACCTGAAAGAAGTCATCTACAGTTTTTGGGATATCTGCAACACAAACTGTGTCTTTGAGGAGATTATCATTCAGTCTCCAATTCCACGGTTTATGGGCAGCGTCAGGTAGTTCCATAGAGACATAAATGGGAGCATGGTCTGAAAAGAGAATATCTCCAATGTATGCTTTAGGCTTCCATGCCAGTGTATGATGACTCACAAGGAAAAGGTCAATGTGGCTGTATGATTTATGAGGAGGTGAGTAAAATGTGTAATCTTTACCTTGTGGGTATAGAGTTCTCCAAATATCCACGAGTTGTAGAGAATGAAGCTGTGAAAGTAAAGATCTCAACTGCCGTCTGGGAGAGGAGCCCTGACCCGCACTTGAATCCATAGCTGGATCTAGCACGAAGTTGAAATCTCTGCCAATCAACACCTGCCCCTCTGCAAACTCAGACATCAGATCCAAAAAAGATCCACAAGTAGAAAGCTGTTTTTGGTTAGGCAAGTACCAATTGACTACAGTGAATAGGCTAGAGTGTATCCTCAATTTGATGAAGATGTAGTGCCCCTCTCCATCTACTTTAACATCCTCCACCGACCCCTGCACGGATTTGTGCAGTGCTATTGAAACACCTTTGGACCTAGAGTCCAAACTTGGACTGTGAAACCATTGTGAATAATATCTATCTCAGATAGATGGTATATGACCTTTTTTTTAAATGCAGTAGGAAAAGAGATAAAGAGATCCACTCACTTCTGCTCTCTCACGGTAGGTGCTCCAAACCCGAGTTTGAGACACCCCTCAAGACAGAAATAGAGTATGTATAGAGATATGGATTGGGCACTCGTATATGGAAATATAGGATACTATTTAATGAATGTGAGATACAATAAAAAATATCATACTAAAAAACAATAAATTAAAGCACAAAATGTCAAAGCGCAATATGCATATTCTCAATATTTTTAAAACATTAAAAAAAACTATTTAAGCAGGGACTGATAATTCCAAATTTTCTCTCTTGTGTTTCCTAGTATGGACTCAATGGGGTCCTAGGTATTGGATATAGGTTATTATTAATAGAGAGAAAATGGTGTGTACCGTCTCCGCTTATTTGAATAACAATTCTCCTAATAAGTTTAAACTTTATAAAACATCAAAACATTTTCTGCTAATGGGTCACTAAGCGTTGATAATGTCCCCTGTTAGGTCGCTGAGCATTAATAGTGTCCTGTATTTGGTAACAGTTGTATCCAGGAATAAATATTCAGAATAGTGCTCCACACTTTTAAATCTTTTGATAAACAGTATCTAGTTCTTATTTTGCCAGCTATACACTGTTTCAATTGATTATAAATAAATCACTGGAAAGAAAAAATCCTTGGTAGGTGACTGCTTAAGTTCGTATCACTTCACCTCCTTATGTCTTAGTAGGATAACTCCTTGTATTTCACCCACAGGTGTGGGCAAACCTGCGCCTGTGTTGTTACTTCAATGAGACTTATTAATAAGTCTTTCCTCCGTTCTCTGAGTCGGCGTCCCGGCTACGGAGTTCTTTAGCGTCCCTCGTGTCTCTCACAGCTGATCATGCAGTGGTGGTGAGGATCACGGACCTTGGCTTCCAGGCGCTGGTGAATGACGTATTACAGTCCTTTGAGGAGTGAAAAAAATCCTTCTTTGTTATAGTGCACTAAGTTCCATGAAAAAGTTTGGGGTATCTGTCCAGGATTCACGCCAAACGCGTTTCGGGGAGACACTTTCCCCTTCCTCAGTGGCATACCCCAATTTCATAAGTCGGTGGATTTTATAGTTACTGCTGGTTTTCCAAAAATCCGGTCTGGATCTTGGTTACATATGAAAACCCGGTCTGGTTCTAATTCCTGGATATCATTTTATGTCTTTGCGGTTTGCTTGCGATTTAGGTGCAGTTTTTTAATAAAGGTGCGTTTTTTCTTCTATACTTGCAATTTTATGTATATAATTTAGGAAATCAGATTGAGAGATTATCAAGGGCAGAATCCAGAAAAATATATGAATTCGGCAGCCTTCTGTACAGGGGCTTAAATGCGGAATTGGAAATATTTGGTTTTATATGAAAACTGGGTGGTCCGTGTGGGTGTCGATGCAGAGTTGCAGAATATACTGAAAATTATAGACATATATTATTCTAACAAATGTGTCCTGCCCAATACAAGAAAGAAGGACTACACATAAAAATCCTTTGAGATTAGTCCAATAAATGTAATATTGTGGATGTGAGACAAAAAACGCATCTATATTTAAACGCAACCGAAATCGCAGATGTGTTTTTAACTGAAATGAGTCCTTGGGAGTTTTGATACTGGAGGGAACATATCCCTTCTATACAGAACTTGTGGAAATCTGCATTAGGCCTCATGCACACGACAGTATTTTTTCACGGTCTGCAAAACGGGGTTCCGTTGTTCTGTGATCCGTTTCCGTTTTTTTTTCCGTGTGTCTTCCTTGATTTTTGGAGGATCACTAGACATGAAAAGTGAAAAAAAAATCTAAGTCAAGTTTGCCTTGAAAATGATAGGAAAAAAACGGACACGGATCACCGACACAGATGACAATCTTGTGTGCCTCCGTGTTTTTTCACCGACCCATTGATTTGAATGGGTCCGCGAACCGTTGTCCGTGAAAAAAATAGGACAGGTTATATTTTTTTCACGGACTGGAAACACGGATCACGGACACGGATGACAAACGGTGCATTTTCCGAGTTTTCAACGGACCCATTGAAAGTCAATGGGTCCATAGAAAATCACGGAAAATGGAACAACGGACACGGAACTCAACAACGGTCGTGTGCATGAGGCCTTAAGCATATATATTTATTAGTTTTATATCTATTTTTATACCTACTTTTATTCTTTTTACTATACATATTTTTTATGATATTTTTATGCTATACACTATCGATTATATCTCTATACTATACTATGATTAGATCTGCCACCCATATGGAATAGGCTGTATTGGTAATATATAAAGAAATACAAGGTATCCCCCTGTACCAAATACTGCAAGGCAGAATATATCAATGGAAGGCCTAATATGAATTAATACCATATGGACTAAATTATATACATAAAATTGCAAGTATAGAAGAAAAAACGCACCTTTATTTAAAAAAACGCACCTAAATCGCAAGCAAACCGCAAAGACATAAAATGATATCCAGGAATTAGATCCAGACCGGGTTTTTGTATGTAACCAAGATCCAGACCGGATTTTTGGAAAACCAGCAGTAACTATAAAATCCACCGACTTATGAAATTGGGGTATGCCACTGAGGAAGGGGAAAGTGTCTCCCCGAAACGCGTTTGGCGTGAATCCTGGACAGATACCCCGAACTTTTTCATGGAACTTAGTGCACTATAACAAAGAAGTATTTTTTTCACTCCACAAAGGACTGTAATACGTCATTCACCAGCGCCTGGAAGCCAAGGTCCGTGATCCTCACCACCACTGCATGATCAGCTGTGAGAGGCACGAGGGACGCTAAAGAACTCCGTAGCCGGGACGCCGACTCAGAGAACGGAGGAAAGACTTATTAATAAGTCTCATTGAAGTAACAACACAGGCGCAGGTAAGCCCACACCTGTGGGTGAAATACAAGGAGTTATCTTACTAAGACATAAGGAGGTGAAGTGATACGAACTTAAGCAGTCACCTACCAAGGATTTTTTCTTTCCAGTGATTTAATTATAATCAATTGAAACAGTGTATAGCTTGCAAAATAAGAACTAGATACTGTTTATCAAAAGATTTAAAAGTGTGGAGCACTATTCTGAATATTTTTTCCTGGATACAACTGTTACCAAATACAGGACACTATTAATGCTCAGCGACCTAACAGGGGACATTATCAATGCTTAGTGACCCATTAGCAGAAGTGGTGCGATTTTTATACAATATAGGATCAATATATGAAAATGTTTTGATGTTTTATAAAGTTTAAACTTATTAGGAGAATTGTTATTCAAATAAGCGGAGACGGTACACACCATTTTCTCTCTATTAATAATAACCTATATCCAATACCTAGGACCCCATTGAGTCCATACTAGGAAACACAAGAGAAAAAATTTGGAGTCATCAGTCCCTGCTTAAATAGTTTTTTTTTAATGTTTTAAAAATATTGAGAATATGCATATTGCGCTTTGACATTTTGTGCTTTGATTTATTGTTTTTTAGTATGATATTTTTTATTGTATCTCATATTCATTAAATAGTATCCTATATTTCCATATACGAGTGCCCAATCCATATCTCTATCCATACTTTTTTTAAATGCGTTTCCTGTAATAATAATACCTGTACTTTCTGCTTGTGCATATGATAAAGAATCTGCGACCGCTTCTGAGGAGTGCTAAATCCCCGGACATTTAAAGACCCTAATTTTAAGGTAGCGATCTCTCTTCAATACTGGGAAGGGGGAGGGGAAGGGATGGGGAAGGACAAGTAGGAGTAGAGAATTAGTTTAGAAAGAGATAGAGAAAAAAGAATGAAGAAAAAGAACAATAGAAATAAGGTAAGGTAGGGTACTAAACACGTCTAGTGAGGACACAAAGAGAGGTGTGACTCTGCTACAATAAGACGTGATCCCTAGGTGGGGACGGACTTTCAACAGAGGAGCTACTCCCCTCTGATCATCATGGAGAGATCAAGAACAAATATTCTGAACATATTATGGGTAATAACAAAAACATCACATGAGATGTAATAATTGAATGTAATGGACCTGTACTGCTCCAACAATAGGGCAGAAAAAAGGTTAACAAACTTACTTATAAGTAACTAGACCCACGTGCCTTGAGTACCTAAGCTAAATAGGCCTACTTTGGCACAGCATGAAATAGCGTATACAGACTAATATGCCTGGAGCTGATATACTAACTAGAAGAATACACATTGAGTATATTATATCTGGAATCCCTTTCATTCTAACATTCCATCTCTAACCACGATCACGAGAAACCAACCCCCGGTGATCCCCCCAGAAGGAAACCGAAGAGACCCCAAGGAACGGATACCCGGGAGGTGGTCAGAGATGGTGAACCTACGCCAAAAGAAACATATGCCATGTCTCCAACCTCTATGTCTATGATGTTAAATTGAGTGCTACCAATCGACCTAAATGCACGGTGTCACCGTCCAAGCATCTCCTGGTGCCCACGTGGGAATTCTCACCATTGAGAGGTGGTCTCGTGCGAAAAGTTAGGCCAATTACGTGGCTAATGATGTGCATTAGGCAGGAATTCTAATGTCTCACGACAAAATGGTATGGAGCTAGCCTCTATGCTATTTGACATATGTAATTTGTCTGGCAGTATAAACGGATTACCTCTTAAATAATCTAACATCTACAGCTAATATATTGGGTACATGTGCTATCGGCTGAGGCACCTGCAGTCGGCTGAGGCACCTAAAAGTTACACATAGACCTTCATAGACAAGGCAGACATATATCTGTATAACGGAATAATCCCAGGAAACTATGGCCTAACCGCCAAATCTCCTGTATGTCCCTTTGGGATTACGCGATCCTGCGGGACTCCCCATTATATATTTGGTGTAGTCCTATAGGTGGTATTTTAGCTTACATGTGGCCGCAGGTGGAATATGTCCGCAATACCAGAAAAATTAAGTAAGCAATCATAAAGCTGACTACATTTAGCCTGAAATATACAGAAAGGTTATCGCTCTCAGGTATTATGCAACAGTATTCGTGTCCCAAAGTTAGGGGTTTTGGGTCATGCTGTGCAGGTCCAGTGGGTCTTGAATTAGGTGATAGATCAAGCATGGCGTGGATCTATTCTGTGGGGGAACCATCATCCGCATCCAAACTTCTGAGTGTGCGGTGCTTCTTTTGACGAGGAGATCTAGATGCTCTCTGTGGAAGTGGTGCTGTATCCCTGGTAGGGCCAGTTGGCAAAGATGGCCAGTCGAGTACCCTCACCGGGGTAATATCCAAGGATGCCGCAAAAGATGGTATGTCTCTGGGGTGCCGTAATGTCACCATTTTGCCATTCAGGCGGGCTTGTAAGCAGAAAGGGAATCCCCATGTATATGCAATCTTGTGCTGCTGCAGCACAGCCAAGAGGGGACGGAGAGCTTTCCTCTTCAGCAGGGTAATCCTAGAGAGGTCCGCCAGTATTTGAATTGGTGCGTTATTATAAAGTACTTGACCGGCCTGTCTAGCCTTATTCATAATGGTATCAGCTGGTATCGATGAACGCGGCATATAACGTCTCTAGCCCTATCCGTACCATCTGGTTTAGGTCCTAGGGCTCTATGGGCCCTATCCAACTCCAGCGGATTATCAGGCGGTGCTTGCAAAATATCATTAAAAATGAGACGCAGGGTAGTGTCTAAATCTTTAAAGGGCCACAGATTCAGGTAGTCCCCTCACTCTTATGTTATAGCGGCCCCCTCTATTCTCAATATCATCAAGTTGGTCTGCTAGGTATTGCAGTTGGTATGTGTGGGACTCCATCTTGGAATCCTGTTGATCTTGTCTAACGGTCACAGCCCCCATGTCTTGTTCCCTGCAGGTTACTCTTTTCCCCAGGGCGAGTATTTCGCTCTTGATGTTATTGACCTCGTTCTTGTATTCCGCTTCCAATCTAGAAACGTAAGCCTCCATGTCGTCTTTTGTGGGGATGGAGGAAACTCTAGCGAGGAGGTCTCTCAATTCAGCAAGGGTAGGTGAGCTCTGGACGTGTTGGGAAGCTGGCAGTGACATATTAAAGTCCCCAGACATAGGTGAGGCTGAAGGCGCTTTAGGGGATGGAGGGTTGGAAATGAAATTTCCCTGTGCTGAGACATTTTCCCACTCTCCCTCTCCCCATGAATCAGACGGCTCCGCCGTTATGGCGGTTTCCCGCTCTTCCTGAGGCTGATGGCAAAATAATGCGGTGAGTTACTCCCGTGCCTTGCTCCCTCCCGTTACCTCTGTAGCCATTGCTATGCTATTTCGAGGAGACGTCTCCACTTCACCAAGCTCCCGGGTCGCCGACTTTTCAAGCAGAGACCAAGCTCTGCAAGACTCTGTTTGTCTATCCTGTTGGAAATCCCAGGAAGATGGCGCCGGTGAATTGCGCTGTGGTCCGGAGGTAAGGAACTTCTTAATCCCCTGCGGGGTGAGGTTCTCGAGTGGCTGGAAGGTGCAGACCCACTTTTCTTTGCTCTTTTAGGTCCCATTTCACCAATATTTGCGATGCTTTAGCTGTATTTAGGTCTCTCCAGAGATCCAAGAGCAGGAGCCGAGGTAACGTGCGTCTCTACTCCTCCATAGCCAGGCCACGCCCCATTCCTTTTAGTTTAATTCCTGTTACGTCCCCTATCAGGGGCCAGTGTATGGAATAGATTTTAGGAACCGGGAGTTGGAAAAAGATGCTTGGTCGGTCCTCTTACTTCCAATTTGGGGCACTGCGCGTGCGCCGTGCAATGTACTGTGCTACCCTACATGAGTGGTATGTTAAGTAGTACTATTCCTATCAGTTTAATCCCTGCTATGTCCCCTATCAGGGGCCAGTGTATGGAATAGATTTTAGGAACCGAGAGATGGAAAAAGATGCTTGGTCGGTCCTCTTACTTCCAATTTGGGGCACTGCGCGTGCACCGTGCAATGTACTGTGCTACCCTATATGAGTGGTATGTTAAGTAGTACTAGTCCTATCAGTTTAATCCCTGTTACGTCCACTATCAGAGGACGTGTATCGAATAGAGTTTAGACAACCGCAAAGAGTTGTCAATAGTTGACACACTCATGACATTAATTTTATTCCTATATGCGTCAATCTTGGTGTAGTGATGACTGTGCTCGTGCGCACGTTTGGGAGATTGCAGGCAATGGCGGTTTTTCAAAGCCTATGGTCGTGCTGAGGTAGTTAAGTGACAGTTAAGTGACCCAGAAAACAATGATTCTGCAGTGTGGGCCCATTGTTGGCCTAGTAGCCTTTAATGATCACCTTAGATGCTCACAAAGAAAATTAATGTTTTTTCTATGCAAAATTATCCAGCCGATCGCTTTTGGTCTGTTCACAATGAAGCAACGACCTTATCATCTGGGGTGTGCCAACATTGCCATTGCCAACACACTCATAGAGGTGATCGCTTCATTGTGATACGCAAGCCCCTTCACCACAACAAGGTAACGATCATGAAGAGGAATTGACACATGTATGTTCCTTTTTTTTTGTTTTTTGCAGCCACAGTGCAGCACCAGAGGCCAGAAAAATTTGGCATGTACACAAAATTTATGTTTTCCAGGCAGAAAGTGCACTGAAACATTGTG
The DNA here is from genome assembly GCF_905171765.1 of Bufo bufo. Classification (NCBI taxonomy): domain Eukaryota; kingdom Metazoa; phylum Chordata; class Amphibia; order Anura; family Bufonidae; genus Bufo; species Bufo bufo. Next base: position 478,833,189 of record NC_053389.1, read on the forward strand.
GCTTGAACCCTAGTTGGTTGCGGAGAAGTCACGCAAGTCATCCGGCATGCAGAGATTAAATACAGCAGCGTGTGGACCATTTTTAGCCCAAGGCATCTCATCAGGCGTTTTTTAGTCAAATGCATCCCCCACTGTCAGTCCCTTCGGGAGCTATGCCTCATTCATCTTAATAAAGGTGAGGTAATCTAGACTTTTTTGACCTAGGTGACGTCTCTTCTCAGTGACAATACCTCCTGCTGCGCTGAAGGTCCTTTCTGACAAGACACTTGAAGCGGGGCAGGCCAGAAGTTCTATCGCAAATTGGGATAGCTCAGGCCACAGGTCAAGCCTGCACACCCAGTAGTCAAGGGGTTCATCGCTCCTCAGAGTGTCCATATCTGCAGTTAAGGCGAGGTAGTCTGCTACCTGTCGGTCGAGTCGTTCTCTGAGGGTGGACCCCGAAGGGCTGTGGCGATGCGTAGGACTTAAAAAGCTCTGCATGTCCTCCATCAACAACATGTCTGTAAAGCGTCCTGTCCTTGCCGGCGTGGTTGTGGTAGGAGGAGGATTACTTTCACCTCTTCCCCTGTTAGATTCCCGTTGTGCTCTGACATCACCCTTATACGCTGTGTAAAGCATACTTTTTAACTTGTTTTGGAACTGCTGCATCCTTTCAGACTTTCGGTAATTCGGTAACATTTCAGCCACTTTCTGCTTATACCGGGGGTCTAGTAGCGTGGCCACCCAGTACAGGTCGTTCTCCTTCATCCTTTTTATACGAGGACAACAGACATGACAGCATGAAAAACCCCATTTGCACAAGGTTGGATGCCGAGCTACTCATGTCCCGTTCCTCGTCCTCACTGATCTCATTGACGGTCTGTTCTTCCCCCCAGCCACGTACCACACCACGGGTACCAGATAGGTGACAACGAGCACCCTGGGATGCCTGCTGTGGTTGGTCTTCCTCCTCCTCAAAGCCAAATTCCTCCTCTGACTCCTCTTCCTCAGACTCCTCTTCCAGCGTTGCCGCAGGTCGAGCAAGCGATGTTGATAAGGCTGTTTCTGGTGGTGATGGTGACCACAACTCTTCCTCTTCCTCTTCACTCTCATCTATGGCCTGATCCAGCACTCTTCGCAGGGCACGCTCCAGGAAGAAAACAAATGGGATGATGTCGCTGATGGTGCCTTCGGTGCGACTGACTAGGTTTGTCACCTCCTCAAAAGGACGCATGAGCCTACAGGCATTTCGCATGAGCGTCCAGTAACGTGGCAAAAAAATATAATCATACAAATACTCGTTGACGGCTTTTTCTTGTTGTAGCAGGCGGTTGAACATTAGAAGTGTTGAATTCCAATGTGTCGGGCTGTAGCAAATCAAGCGCCTCACTGGTATGTTGTTTCGCTGCTGAATATCGGAAAAGTGCGCCATGGCCGTGTAGGAACGCCTGAAATGGCCACACACCTTCCTGGCCTGCTTGAGGACGTCCTGTAAGCCTGAGTACTTATGTACAAAGCGTTGTGCGATCAGATTCAACACATGTGTCATGCACGGCACATGTGTCAACTTGCCCAAATTCAATGCCGCCAACAAATTGCTTCCGTTGTCACACACCACTTTGCCGATCTCCAGTTGGTGCGGGGTCAGCAACTGATCCACCTGTGCGTTCAGGGCGGACAGGAGTGCTGGTCCGGTGTGACTCTCTGCTTTCAGGCAAGTCAGCCCCAAGACGGCGTGTTACTGTCGTATCTGGGATGTGGAATAGCCCCTGGGGAGCTGGGGGGGGGGGCAGTTGATGTGGAGCAAGATGCAGCAGCAGAAGAGGACTCAGCCAAGGAGGTTAGCGAAGAGGATGGAGTAGGAGGATTAGAGGAGGTGGCAGCAGGCCTGCCTGCAAGTCGTGGCGGTGTTACCAACTCCTCTGCAGAGCCACGCATTCCATGCTTTGCAGCCGTCAGCAGGTTTACCCAATGTGCAGTGTACGTGATATACCCGCCCTGACCGTGCTTTGCAGACCAGGTATCAGTGGTCAGATGAACCCTTGCCCCAACACTGTGTGCCAGACATGCCATGACTTCCTTTTCCACAATAGAGTACAGGTTGGGGATTGCGTTTTGTGAAAAAAAAATTCGGCCGGGTACCTTCCACTGCGGTGTCCCAATAGCTCAAAATTTTTTGAAGGCCTCAGACTCCACCAGCTTGTATGGTAAAAGCTGGCGGGCTAAGAGTTTCCGACAAGCCAGCTGTCAGACGCCGAGCAAGAGAGTGACTCTGTGACATTGGCTTCTTACGCTCAAACATTTCCTTCACAGACACCTGACTGTGGGCAGATGAGCAGGAACTGCTGAAGGTGAGAGGCGGAGTGGCGGGTGGTTGAGAGGGGGCAAAGAGGACAGCAGTGGTTGACGTGGCTGAAGATGCTGGACCAGGAGGAGGATGGTGGCTTTGAGTTTGTGTGCTGCTTGTACTCATCATGTGTTGATCCCATAGGCGTTTGTGATGTGAGATCATGTGCTTTCGCAAAGGAGTTGTACCTAGGTGGGTGTTGGACTTCCCACGACTCAGTTTCTTTTGGCACAGGTTGCAAATGGCATCACTGTTATCAGAGGCAGACACACAAAAAAAATGCCACACTGCTGAGCTTTGCAATGACGGCATTCTGGTGGTGGCCACAGCATGCGTTGATTGGCGTGCTGTCTGGCTGACCCCAGGTGCCAATACATGCTGTTTGACTGTGCCACTAGCTCCTTGCGATGATCTCCCCCTTCTTCCAACTCGTCTTCTCCTACTCTCTGTCTCCCCATCTGAACTTTCCCCCTGTTCTTCTTCTCTTCGAGCGGGCACCCACGTAACATCCACGGACACATCGTCATCATCAACCGCTTCACTTGTATCTGACAACTCAGCAAAGGAGGCAGCAGCGGGTACAACATCATCATCATCACACCGTACGTCCATGTGTGTAATGCTGCCTGACTGAGACATATCCCTGTTATCTACATCCTCTGGCAATAATGGTTGTGTATCACTCATTTCTTCCATCTAATGTGTAAATAACTCCTCTGACAGATCAAGTGAAGCGGCTGTGGTGCTAGTGTTGGTGGTGGTGGCAGGCGGGCGAGTGGTAACTTGAGAGGTGCCCGAAGCTGAGCTGGAGGAGGATGGTGCGTCAAGGTTCCGAGCGGAAGCTGTAGAAGATTGGGTGTCCTGTGTTAGCCAGTCAACTATGTACTCAGAACTTTTCAAGTTCAGGGTACGTGGCCTCTGAACACTGGGCATTATTCTAGGGCCAAAGGAAATCACAGCACCACGACCACGACGGCCCCTGCGGGGTGGCCTGCCTCTGCCTGTAATTTTTTTTTAGATTAGTGGTACTATGCGTGCAAGCTACTGTGCCACGAGATATAAGGGGTGGGCACTGGTAGTGGGCACAGTACACTCTGTGGGCCTGACACACACTGACAGACAATTGCAATTATATTACAGAGAAAAAAATGTTTTACTGTTTTATCTGCAAGCTACTGTGCCACCAGATATGAGTGGTGGGCACTGGCAGTGGGCACCGTAGACTGTGTAGGCCTGACACACACTGGCAGGCAACTGCAATTATATTACAGAGAAAAAATAGTTTTACTGTTTTATCTGCAAGCTACTGTACCACCAGATATGAGTGGTGGGCACTGGCAGTGGGCACAGTACACTCTGTGGGCCTGACACACATTGGCAGGCAACTGCAATTATATTACAGAAAAAAATTGTTTTACTGTTTTATCTGCAAGCTACTGTTCCACCAGATATGAGTGGTGGGCACTGGCAGTGGGCACAGTACACTCTGTGGGCCTGACACACACTGGCAGGCAACTGCAATTATATTACAGAGAAAAAATTGTTTTACTGTTTTATCTGCAAGCTACTGTGCCACCAGATATGAGTGGTGGGCACTGGCAGTGGGCACAGTACACTCTGTGGGCCTGACACACACTGGCAGGCAACTGCAGTTATATTACAGAGAAAAAAATGTTTTACTGTTTTATCTGCAAGCTACTGTGCCACCATATATGAGTGGTGGGCACTGGCAGTGGGCACAGTACACTCTGTGGGCCTGACACACACTGGCAGGCAACTGCAATTATATTACAGAGAAAAAATTGTTTTACTGTTTTATCTGCAAGCTACTGTGCCACCAGATATGAGTGGTGGGCACTGGCAGTGGGCACAGTACACTCTGTGGGCCTGACACACACTGGCAGGCAACTGCAGTTATATTACAGAGAAAAAAATGTTTTACTGTTTTATCTGCAAGCTACTGTGCCACCATATATGAGTGGTGGGCACTGGCAGTGGGCACAGTACACTCTGTGGGCCTGACACACACTGGCAGGCAACTACAGTTAGATTACAGAGAAAAAAATGTTTTACTGTTTTATCTGCAAGCTACTGTGCCACCAGATATGAGTGGTGGGCACTGGCAGTGGGCACAGTAAACTCTGTGGGCCTGACACACACTGGCAGGCAACTGCAATTATATTACAGAGAAAAAATTGTTTTACTGTTTTATCTGCAAGCTACTGTGCCATCAGATATGAGTGGTGGGCACTGGCAGTGGGCACAGTACACTCTGTTGGCCTGACACACACTGGCAGGCAACTGCAATTATATTACAGATAAAAAAATAGTTTTACTGTTTTATCTGCAAGCTACTGTGCCACCGGATATGAGTGGTGGGTAGTGATGTCCCGAACTATTCGCCGGCGAACAGTTCACGGCGAACATGGCTTGTTCGCGTTTGCCGCGGCGGGCGAACATATGCAATGTTCTGTCCGCCCCCTATTCGTCATCATTGTGTAAACTTTGACCCTGTACCTCACAGTCAGCAGACACATTCCAGCCAATCAGCAGCAGACCCTCCCTCCCAGACCCTCCCACCTCCTGGACAGCATCCATTTTAGATTCATTCGGAAGCTGTATTCTTAGTGAGAGGAGGGACAGTGCTGCTGCTGCTTATTTAATAGGGAAATCTTTAGCTAGGGCAGTGTTCTGTGTCCACAGACTCATCTGCTGTAAGGACAGCGTCCTGACAGCACCCTAAAAAGGGCTGGTACATCAGTCTGCTTTTTTTATTTTTATATATTTTTTATATATATATAATCACAGTTGCCAGACAGTGAGAGGGTGCAGGCTCACAGACTGTACTGTGTGCACACCATTCATACAGGGTGTCAGAGACAGTACCTTGCAGATAAAAAAAAGTCAATTATTTTTAATTTTTTTTATATAATCGCAGTTGCCAGAGAGTGAGAGGCTGCAGGCTCACAGACTGTATTGTGTGCACACCATTCATACAGGGTGTCACAATACCTTGCAGATAAAACAAAGTCAATTTATTTTTTCTCTATGATATAATCGCAGTTGCAAGCTGAAGGGATATATGTGACTCCATTTTGTCTTATTCAGCAACGTATATTACATTTGGTTAGTGCACTTACAAAATGTCCCTTCCCCCTTAAAGAATGTGTGAAACTTCCTGTGCTGTTTCAAGAATACCCATACATTCCTTAGTTTGTAAGTTTGAACAGCCTTCTAACCATATAAGGTCATCTGGCTCAACTGTCTGCTGGCCTATGTGTATATACCTGATTGGTCAAATGCTGTTACTATGAGTCATCTATTATGTTAATGCAGAGCTCATGTGTGATCGATACCATAGGTCGAATACTAATGCTAACATATGATTGGATGTCAAGGAAGCTCAACCCCCTCTGTTATAACTGTTTGCCAACTGTGGAATAAACCAGAATGGATTGGAACTAGACATGTGTTAAGTTTTTATCTGATTCATTCTCCCGGTACCGGATAAGGTTTAATTCAAGCTGATCACCGAATTCATGTGTCAGGGACACCGTTAGGCAAGAGAGTATACTGCCCAACAGCTTGGGGGCTCGGTTCCGGGATTGGGAGGGTCCTCTTCAGGTCTATAGTGAAAGACATCAATTCTTGTCCTCCTCTTGGACCTGGAGCAATGACCAAAATCTCAATCAAGTAAGTCGAACCATCTATTTATGATTTCGGTGGATTGCGATGTCTGGAGCACGCAAATGTTGATTGTAAGCGGCTCCGGGAGTCCATATCGTGAGATATAAAATGTGCACTATATGAATAATCTGTTCCGGGAACAGAAGAAGGTTACAAGCTTGAATTAACTCTTATGTATATATAGTATAAGTATTTTAGAAGTATTAAGATTATCTGTCAGTGTGAGATGTTGACCGGGTGGTAAGTGTACGGTCACATCGCAATGTGAAATCATTCTGTTTCCATCACTGCCAACATGTAAACTTTATGTTGCACGGTCTAGTCTAACAAATTACTTCCTAGTTGACACATGGGTAGACAATTTGGCAGGATGTGAGAATTGACAGTTAAAATGTGAAACAGAATGTTATGCCCGGCTGGCAATAGGGATGAAAAGCTGTAATAATCTGTTAGAAGCTTACAGACAGTGTACATCAGAACTCCTGTGAAGGGGGGCTATGGTGAGTGAGAAAACACAGCAGTGTCAGGAAGTTAATTCATGGCAAGGGAAAAAGTGTTTCAGCGTCTGCAAATAGAAAGGGCTTGTGTTAAACGTTCAGAAATGAACTGGTTAAGTTTTGTTGCCCTAATGATCTGTGTGTGTTTAAATAGTGACGATTTATAGCCCTGGAATTAGAGATTACAGCACTAAAAGATGGATAGTTAATGCATAAGTGTATCGATAATTGAAAAGATAAGTGTATTGAAGGATAATAATAGGCTGGTGCAAGCTGAGTTATGGTGGAAAAGTGTATATGGAAGTGACTGAGAGAACTTGAAGTTAGAGAAATGAAATGAGCAGCATTTCTTATTACAAGATGGAGGATTTGGGTGTGGTAGGGAACAAAGAACAGGAAAAGGTTGCCATGTGGCATCCCTTCCCCCACCTCATCTGCTGTAAATTCCAAAATGTCACTTGTAGTTCCACAAGAACTTTTTCCTGTTTTCTCTGAAATGTGCTCTCAGAGAGAACTCCCTCCCATCTCACCCCCCCTCCTGTGCTCAGGAATTCAACTAACCTCCATATAGGGGTTGGGGGGGAGGGGGGCTGGTAATTGGTAAATGCATCAGCAGAATGTTAAGATAGTAACCTGTGTTATCTATAAGATCTTCCAGACAGGGCTCCAGTAATGGATTAGATCTTTCCAAATTGTATGTTCCGATGGTTTAAAATGTGCCTGCAGTGATGATGCTAATTGGAAGTGTCCACTCCTATCAATCTAAGGTTGCACCCATTCTAAGTCCTTATTCAGGTATGAGTAAAAGTTTGAGGAACATTTGGGACAGTTGACCGTCCTGTGATGTATTGCTTTACTTCCCCTGTTTGAACACTCCTGAAATAAGAGACGCAAGGCAAAGGAAATGGGGGAAGGGGTAGTTATATAGAATAAGTGGCGATGTGTATAACACTAAACCAAAAACCACATGGCATATAAGATGATTTGTTAATTTTAACAAAATGACTGTATAATTATAACATGTATATTGTTTTACAGTGACAGACCATCAGCAATTCTGGGTGTGGTGTGGCTATCTGTTTCCAGGAAAGCTGTGTTTGTCTGTGCTGCAAATTTTGGAATGTAACAAAGAGATTGTGTGATTGGGTGAAAGATACATGATTCAGTGGAATGTGAATGGGTGTGGCTCTGAGTTGTAAGTGGAATTGAAAATGTATGAAGACTGAGATGTACGTAGCAGAGCTGTGAATGCAATTCATATTTTATGTGTAAGGGCGTGGTTATGAGTTGTTAATGGAAAAAGAGTACATGAAAAAAAAAATGTATATGAATGCGTATGGAGTACGGTATTTGTTTTTAAATATGCGCATTGAGTTTAAGTTTATTTTATTTTTTTTGGAAGTTTTTGGTTTTTATTGGTACCAACAGCATTGATCAAGCTGTACATTTTTATTTCAATGAAAAGTTTTTATGGGCCCTTTGTGTGTTCATGTCTGTATTGTCAGATCTGTTTGTTTCAATGTTTGCAGTTACATGTTACATGTTAAGTGTTGTGCTTAACATCAGAGCTCTGTTCTTCTGGACAGCTAGGATACTAATGGCAGAACAGAGGAAGGGCCACAGCGTCCGACTAAAAGGGGTGGACTTAGATGACTCAGAGTGGGAGGGAGGAAATGTGAGCCTTCTATGTGAATTAATGGGGTTTAAAAAAAAAAAAAACTTTCAAAACTGACTCACTACTACTCGAGACCATGGACAGGGAATACATCACAAATACATCACAGATCATGTATTACTAGATTGCCCAGTCAGCCTATTAGGGAGAGATTTGTTCATTAAGCTTGACTTGCAGGTATCAGCAAAGAATCAGGACATAGGAGTACACTCAGATCTCATTCCAGTCTCTACACCAGTGCCACTGATTCTTGCAAACATACAGGACCACCCAGAACTTAATAACATTAACCCTGCATTATGGTCCTCAAATGAATATGACACAGGATTCATAGATTGCACACCTTACAAAGCTACTGTGAAACCAGGTGTCATCTCAGTGTTCCAAAAACAATACCCGCTGTAAATAGAGAAACTTGATGGACTTAGGCCAATGATAGAAGAATTCCTACAAAAGGGAATCCTGGAAGAGGTGATTTCACCCTACAGCACGCCCGTGAATCCAGTGACAAAGGCAGATGGTGCTACCCGCTTTGTACAGGATTTAAGGGCCATCAACAACATCATTGTGCCTATAGCCCCTGTTGTACATGATGTCACTTAATTATTATCTGCCATTCCAGCAGACGCTGTTTGTTTCAGTGTGATAGATCTGAAAAATGCATTATTTTCTATCCCAGTTGATAAGATAACCAGACTACTTTTTGCTTTTTCCTTTGACAGACGTCAACTGACCTGGTGCAGAAATGCCCCAGGGATATGCTGATTCACCTGTAGTGTACAGCATAGTCCTCCAAGCGATGTTAGAACCATGGTACACCCCCCCCCCAAGGTTCTGTGCTGCTGCAATATGTCGATGATTTATTACTGTGTAGCATGTCAGCGGAGGCCAGCATTCAGGATGGTTTACAATGGTTGTCAGGATGTGGTCACAAAGTGACACTTAAGAAAATGCAATGGTGTAAAATGCAGGTTGAATACTTGGGCTTTGTCCTCACAAAAGGTGAAAGGAGAATCAGCGCAGAAAGAGTCCAGTCTATTGCAGGTTTGGTCGCCCCGCACACCAAGAAAGAAATGTTATCTTTCCTTGGTATGATAAAGTACGGTAGACAATGGATTCCTGATTGCTCCCACTATTGACAATGTTTTGAGGCAAGCCACTCTGGATGGAAATCCAGATTTGATTAAATGGTCTTCTGAAATGTACAATGCATTTGATTATCTGAAATGTTCGCTCATGTCAAGTCCAGGGCTGGGCCTCCCTGACTATAATATGCCCTTCCACATGTTTGCACGCCAAAATTGTAAAACCATGGCGGGTGTACTGACACAAGAAAACGGAGGCAAGTTGCGTCCTTGTGTGTTTTTCTCAAAGGTAATGCCCACCCCTGTCCAGGGGATGCTGGCATGTCTGTGTTCTCTTGCAGCCTGTGCTATGATAGTAGAGTTGACAAATTCTTTCACAATGTGACATTACACCATTTTGCACACCACTCATGATGTTGTAGGCCTACTCAAGGACATCCACACTCAACACAGCAGGCAGCTGAGCTCATTGCACTCACTAGGACATGTATTCTACATACTGATAGACCTGTCACCATCTATACTGAGAGTAGGTACACACATGGGGTAGTGTGGGACCATGGTATGATTTGGCAGAGGAGAGGATTCACGGCAGCAGATGGTAAGGATCATGTCTCACAGGGCAATGCGCTGGCAGTTAAGGTGGCGAAATGAGTGGCCAAATGCAACCTCACAGGTTTGTGTAACCATTGGGAGATGCCATGTTTGGCACCTCCAACCCCTGAGATGTTGCAAATGCTTACTGATCTTCAGTGGTATGCCACTGAACAGGAACAGCAAGACTGGTGTTATCCAGTATTGCAGAAAAATCCTGAGATAGGATTAGTCTGCGAAGAGGGGAAGTTATGTATTCCCCAACACAGTGCTTCCATCTTAATAGCACATTTCCACAGAGTAGGACATAAACAGCATTGAGATACTCATGGGTAGGCCTTTCCCCACACCATGGGCAAGACGCCCCCTGGTAGTGCAGGAAGGGGACTTGGACCTGATCAGAGAGGAGTAATAATCTGATCAAGGTCCTCAGTAAAACTGAAAAAAAATAATAAAATAAGTTGCTTGTAAGTCTCCTTCTCTTTCACAGGAATCAACCCATCCATTCCGGATAGGCGACCAGGTGATGATCACGATCTTAAAGAAGGGAAAGGAACCAGGAAGCTTCACCTACGGACAACCCACCGAGGTAGTCGCGATCACCAGAACAGTAGTCCTCACTGAACAATCTCCCACGTGGATCCACGCCATAAGGATTAAGTTGGTGAACAAAAGAGAGGTACTAACGGGGGCAGACAGCCCTGACCTCCAACGAGGCCCAGAGGTACTAACGGAGACAGACACCCTTGACCTCGAAGAAGATACAGAAGGGGTACTAACGGAGGCAGAAAGCCTTGACCCCCAACGAAATGACGCAGTCGGGAAATTCCTCGAGATGGCTGAGATGTAGTGCCTTAATAATTGCAATTTTGTGTCTCCTACTTACTGTCCCATGGCTGTGGAACAGACAGATATACTTGAAAACAGAATGCAGAGGGGAAGACAGTCTATGGAAGACAAAGGAGAACTTATGGCTGTACCTGGCCAAAACTGTGAACTTAACTGACTTTTGTCTCCGAACCACTTTATCGGCATCTAACATTTTGGAGACATGTCTGGTAGCAGTCCCCATCCCAGTAGATGTATGGACGGAGCTACTACGTTCCCAATGGAATGACACAGATTTGGAGGATCATGATGTTAAATATGGACATGTAAATCCTTATCATGCTTGTTATGACTGTCCTACATATGAGACTCTGCAGAGTAATATGATAGCAATAATTACAGGTCTTGTCACAGCAGCAGGAATATGTTATAACTTCACCTGTGATGAGACACTATTGCCTCCCTGCATACAAGCAAAAATGCAGAATAAGACTAAGCCAAATATTTGTGATAGAGATTTAGGTAGTTGTAAAAAGATAATATCAGGAAAGAATATGCAATGTAATATTACAAAAACAGTACCATCCCTAGACAAACATGTACCTCTACCAACAGGATGGTTATTGGCCTGTGGGAATACTAGTTACACATATATACCGGCCAATATTACAGAGGAACCCTGTACAATAGCCAGGCTGACGTTAACAATGATACCACTATTTCCAGCAATGCAGACACGACACACGAGAGACACTTCCCTACAGTTACCAGAAAATTGTGATTATAATGTGAATCTCCTCTCTAGATCAGAATATATGAGTTTAGGGGTATCTTTGATAGGAGTACCAGGTTTGGCCATATATAACCACAGGACAATATCAAAACTTGCCTGTTATATGGTAAAACAGATAAATGTCACTTGTGCAGTTCTGCAAGATATGCTGCTGGATATACAATCGTATGAAAAGGCTATCTTGCAGAATAGGGCAACTATTGACTATTTATTGCTCCAACATGGTGTAGGATGCTCAGCGTTCGCAGGGATGTGTTGTTTCAATCTATCAGATCACTCCCGTGGAATAAAAGATAAAATAGGCCAATTAGAAGAGATGATAAAACATATAAAACAGGATGTTGACCAAGGTTGGGGGGACTGGCTTTTTGGCTGAATACCTGACTTTGGTCAAATAAGATATGTTTTAGGAGTGGTACTCGCCGTGGTCGCTGCAATAGTGTGTCTCTGCTGTTGTCTACAGTGTGTGCCCTCCCTTCTAGCCATATGTCAAAAGGTGGCCGAAAGAGGGGTACACTCGACATTCCTCTATACACCGGTAGAGATGGAAGAGGTAAACACAACCTCAACAAAGCCTGAAGATTATACTCCTGAAGGGTATATGGAATACCTAAAGGCTTACAAGCAAACCAAGGAAGAGCAGAGAAAGAACCATATAGTATTAGGTATATATATAAGGTTCTTAGAGGGGATTGAAGGGATATATGTGACTCCATTTTGTCTTATTCAGCAACGTATATTACATTTGGTTAGTGCACTTACAAAATGTCCCTTCCCCCTTAAGGAATGTGTGAAACTTCCTGTGCTGTTTCAAGAATACCCATACATTCCTTAGTTTGTAAGTTTGAACAGCCTTCTAACCATATAAGGTCATCTGGCTCAACTGTCTGCTGGCCTATGTGTATATACCTGATTGGTCAAATGCTGTTACTATGAGTCATCTATTATGTTAATGCAGAGCTCATGTGTGATCGATACCATAGGTCGAATACTAATGCTAACATATGATTGGATGTCAAGGAAGCTCAACCCCCTCTATTATAACTGTTTGCCAACTGTGGAATAAACCAGAAAGGATTGGAACTAGACATGTGTTAAGTTTTTATCTGATTCATTCTCCCGGTACCGGATAAGGTTTAATTCAAGCTGATCACAGAAATCATGTGTCAGGGACACCGTTAGGCAAGAGAGTATATTGCCCAACAGTGCTGTTGGCCCTGGGTTCCTCCTAATGCAAGACAATGCTAGACCTCATGTGGCTGGAGTGTGTCAGCAGTTCCTGCAAGACGAAGGCATTGATGCTATGGACTGGCCCGCCCGTTCCCCAGACCTGAATCCAATTGAGCACATCTGGGACATCATGTCTCGCACCACACACTGTCCAGGAGTTGGCAGATGCTTTAGTCCTGTTCTGGGAGGAGATCTCTCAGGAGACCGTCCGCCACCTCATCAGGAGCATGCACAGGCGTTGTAGGGAGGTCATACAGGCACGTGGAGGCCACACACACTACTGAGCCTCATTTTGACTTGTTTTAAGGACATTACATCAAAGTTGGATCAGCCTATAGTGTGTTTTTCCACTTTAATTTTGAGTGTGACTCCAAATCCAGACCTCCATAGGTTGAAAAATTTAATTTCCATATTTTTATTTTTGTGTGATTTTGTTGTCAGCACATTCAACTATGTAAAGAAGAAAGTATTTCAGAAAATATTTAATTAATTCAGATCTAGGATGTGTTATTTTTGTGTTCCCTTTATTTTTTTGAGCAGTGTATATATTTTTTATTATTATTTTTTTTTGCACTGTGGAAAGGATTAATAAACTTTTAGAGACTTTTGGGACATTTTAGCTAATAATGAGAAGATGGTAATTTTTCACAGTTACCATAAGAGTTGAAGAAGACCATGTTTTGGAGGGAAAAAGACAGACTTGTTTACCACCAAAACCAGACAGACTGACCTTTTGAATGCCAGGTGCTGCTATGTTATTATGTCTGAAAACCTGTTTTTGTCTGCTGTGTCATTGCCATTGTGTATCATTGAAGCTCTAATGCATGTCTATGAGACAGAAAGTGTAACATTGTATTTATTTGTAATTAGTTTCTCCACTCCACTCCTACCACTAGAAGGTTCTAGTTCAGCTAAAAACTGTATATAAGGAGAGCAGTCAGAGCCCCTAGTCTTCAGTAGTTAGGGAACAGTGCTTAGAAGAGGAAACTCTACCAGACTACTTGAGTGACCAGAAGAAGACGCTGAGACGGGGATACACTGCCACAGACACTGGGACATCAGCCTTTGGCCAGCATACCAGGATGTGCAGCCTTCCCTTTATTGTTTACCTGCTCACTGTCGATATTGTAGCAGTGAGCAGATGTAATTACAAGCCGTCCCATTCACTTTAATGGGGCACCTCCTTCCTATGCACTTGAATAGGATCAAGCTGTCCCTTTGAAATGAATGGGATGGCTTGTTATTGCACCTGATCACCGCTGCAATGTTGACGGTGAGCAGATAAACAATCAAGGGAAGGCTGCACTTGCACGGAGCGCAGCCTTCTCTTCAACCAGCTGATCGGCGGAGTGCTGGGTATCACATCCCCGCCTATCTGATATTTATAACCTATCCTGAGGATAGGTCATCAATATTAAAATCCCGGAACACCCCTTTAAAAGGTTAAGGGGGTTATCTGTTATTCTGTTATACTAGAATGTCATACCATTTAATATTTTTATATTGTATTGCTTGATATTTATGCCCTTCCTGAGATGGTGAAGAAGAGCTTTGCACTTGTGTATTCAGTAATGCATGATAACGTAGGTTTGCCCTACTGAACTGTAAATAGTTATGTGCAAAGCATGAAAAGCCTCTTAGCTACCCATTCACACTAAGCAAACACAGCTCTTGTTATTAACAGTCCAGGAGTACCATTTGTACAGTAGTAACCCTATACTAGTGCCAGGGTACAGCTTTTCCTCTGTATGTTGTATTTTAGATGTTAGTTACTAAAGACCCCTGTCAAATATTTTTATTGCATTATATACCTCATAAATTTCTAATTCCCTAAAGCAATAACCTTGAATTATACCTTTTTTTTTTTTATAAAAAAGAAGCCCACTCCCAGTGGCAGTTGGAAGTTATGAGGACCCATTCTTGTTCGCTTCAAACACTCACCACTACAAAAAAGTCCACTGCAGATTTTGTTGCAGATTCATGCAAAAAGATATGTGGATTGAATGAAGAAAGAAAGTATAATCACTCAAAATTCGTGATTATAAAATTAATTTTTATTAGCACATATAATTATTATGATTGGCAAGACACAATTGTATTTAAAAATCATTAAAATATACAAGGATGGTAGGTCTACATGTGGGGAATGAAACTTGTATAAAGTGCATATACGAATGGTAGTAACTATGGCCACTGAGAATTAACAGCGATTACTATAAGTAATATAAAACCAATATTGGACCTGAAGTTGTGAATTAGTATTATCTATATAATTTGGATGATTATGGCTTATAGCTTATGAAACCCCAAAGTCACAATCTCAGGTCCCCTTTGCTCAGGGGGTATGGATTAATTAGCTGACTAGAGTGTGACACTTTGAGCCTAGAATATTGAACCTTGTCCAAAAATTCAAATTTTAAGCTGCATTAATGCAATTCCTTCTAAGTTGCATTACTGAAATAAATGGACTTTTGCACAATTTTCAAATTTTTCGAGTTTTACCTGTATATATATATTAGGATTTGTGTGCTATATCATTGTTACCTGATTAACTGCTGGTGGATGTTTGATGGGACAGCAAGATCTTTTTGTGACCTTTTTGAGGATATTTAGTTAGGCTACTTTCACACTCGCGTTTTGGCTTTCCATTTGTGAGATCCGTTCAGGGCTCTCACAAGCGGTCCAAAACAGATCAGTTTTGCCCTAATGCATTCTGAACGGAAAAGGATCCGCTCAGAATGCATCAGTTTGCCTCCGATCAGTCTCCATTTTTCTGTCCTTTGACAAAATTTAGCCAAACGGATCCGTCCTGACACACAATGTAAGTCAATCAGGATGGATCCATTTTCTCTGGCACAATAGAAAATGGATCCGTGTCCCATTGACTTTCAATGGAAATCATGACGGATCCGTCTTGGCTATGTTACAGATAATACAATCCGTTCATGACGGATGCATGCGGTTGTATTATTGTAACGGATCTGTTTTTACAGATCCATGATGGATCGCCCAAAACGCGAGTGTGAAAGTAGCCTTACATGCTATACATCACAGCTTGTGCAGTCCTGGTTTTATGGTTCCTTATTGTGTTGTCATTTACCTCTTTCCACAGGAGTGTGTAAACGAGCCTGTAGGAGCAACAGGGGCGTTGCCGTTACACCTAGAGGCTTTGCTCTTTGTGCAACTGCGGCGCCCTCTCCATTTTGATTGACAGAGCCAGGTGTGTTGATGTTTTAACATCCAGGCCCTGTCAATCAAAATGGAGAGGGAGCTGCAGTTGCAGAGAGCAGAGCCTCTAGGTGTAACAGCAACGATCCCGTTGCTCCTAGAGGCTCATTTGCACGTATTAAAACATCATATTTCTCAGTAATGCAGGCACATATGTACGTGGGACCAACACAGATGCCTTCAGCTGCCAAAAGCACATGTAACAGGTCAGCCAGTGTCATAGGTACAAATCTGCTTATCAGTATTATTCTGCTTGAGAAAGATCTTGTAACCAGACTGAAATGTTGCTGCTGTAAACACGGAAGAATAAATCACTATCTTCATTTCTTACTTGGAGTGTTGCAAATGTTCTTGTCTTATGTTCTCGGGATCTTGAATCAGGATCATGTAGGCTGGCACCTGGATTCTTTGCCTTTTTTGGACCACAATGCTTTAATTTTGTAACATAGATAGATAGATAGATAGATAGATAGATAGATATGAGATAGATAGATATATAGATATGAGATAGATAGATAGATAGATAGATAGAGATATGAGAGATAGATAGATAGATAGATAGATAGATAGATAGATATAGATATGAGATATATAGATAATAGATAGATAGTAGATAGATAGATAGATAGATATGAGATAGATAGATAGATAATAGATAGATGGATAGATAGATAGATAGATAGATAGATAGATAGATATGAGATAGATAGATAGATAGATAGATAGATAGTAGATAGATATGAGATAGATCAGGCATCCTCAAACTGTGGCCCTCTAGCTGTTGTAAAACTACAACTCCCACAATGCCCTGCTGTAGGCTGATATCTGTAGGCTGTTCAGGCATGCTGGGAGTTGTAGTTTTACAACAGCTGGAGGGCCGCAGTTTGAGGATGCCTGAGATAGATAGATAGATAGACAGATAGATAGATATGAGATAGATAGATAGATAGATAGATAGATAGATAGATAATAGATAGATATGAGAGAGATAGATGGATGGATAGATAGATGGATAGATAGATAGATAATAGATATGAGAGAGAGAGATAAATAGATGGATGGATAGATAGATAGATAGATAATAGATAGATAGATAATAGATATGAGAGAGAGAGAGATAAATAGATAGATAGATAGATAGATAGATAGATGGGATGCACTGTACGGCCACATTGTTACAGATGCCCATCCAGGGCCGTCTTTACCAAGGGGCAAAAGGGGCAGCTGCCCCGGGCCCAGTTGCTCCTGGGGAGCCCAAGGCAGCTGCCTCTTGAGCCCTGCTAGCCACTGCCCCGGGTGTCAAGCTGTCAGGCATCATGATCGTACTGTGTTAAAGTTGTGATCACTTCAGGACCTTAATGACATCATCACCATGTGACCAGTAACCTAGCAATTACTGGTCACATGGCTATGAGGTCATCACAGGTCCTACCAGGAGTGTTGCTGTGGAGCTTTTTTGTGTGAACATTACATCAGAAAAAGGTGACAGGGGCTGTTATGTTAATATACTGTAAACTACTGTATAGTGGTGGGCTGTATACTGTGTGGGGGCCTGTATACTGTGGGGGCTGTATACTGTGTGGGGGCCTGTATACTGTGGGGGGCCTGTATACTGTGGGGGGCCTGTATACTGTGTGGTGGGCTGTATACTGTGTGGGGGCCTGTATACTGGGGGGGCTCTATACTGTGTGGTGGGCTGTATACTGTGTGGTGGGCTGTATACTGTGTGGGGGCCTGTATACTGTGGGGGGTGGCTGTATACTGTGGGGGCTCTGTATACTGTGTGCGGGGCTGTATACTGTGTGGTGGGCTGTATACTGTGTGGGACTGTATACTGTGTGGTTGGGCTGTATACTGTGTGGTTGGGCTGTATACTGTGTGGTTGGGCTGTATACTGTGTGGGACTGTATACTGTGCGGTTGGGCTGTATACTGTGTAGTTGGGCTGTATACTGTGTGGTTGGGCTGTATACTGTGTGGTGGGCTGTATACTGTGTGGTGGGCTGTATACTGTGTGGGGGCCTGTATACTGTGTGGGGGCCTGTATACTGTGGGGGGCCTGTATACTGTGGGGGGCTGTATACTGTGGGGGCTGTATACTGTGGGGGCTGTATACTGTGTGGTGGGCTGTATACTGTGTAGTGGGCTGTATACTGTGTGGTGGGCTGTATACTGTGTGGGGGCCTGTATACTGTGGGGGGGGGGGCTGTATAATGTGTGGTAGGCTGTATTCTGTGTGTGGGCCTGTATACTGTGGGGGGGGGCTGTATACTGTGTGGTGGGCAGTATACTGTGTGGTGGGCTGTATACTGTGTGGGGGCCTGTATACTGTGGGGGCCTGTATACTGTGGGGGGGGGGCTGTATACTGTGTGGTAGGCTGTATACTGTGTGGTGGGCTGTATACTGTGGGGGGGGGGCTGTATACTGTGTGGTGGGCTGTAAACTGTGTGGTGGGCTGTATACTGTGTGGGGGCCTGTATACTGTGGGTGCCTGTATACTGTGGGGGGCTGTATACTGTGTGGTGGGCTGTATACTGTGTGGGACTATATACTGTGTGGGGGCCTGTATACTGTGTGTGGTGGGCTGTATACTGTGTGGGGGTTGTATACTGTGTGGGGGGCTGTATACTGTGTGGGGGGCTGTATACTGTGTGGGGGCCTGTATACTGTGGGGGGGCCTGTATACTGTGGGGGGGCCTGTATACTGTGGGGGGCCCTGTATAGTGTGGGGGGGCTGTATAGAGTGGGGGGCCTGTATAGTGGGGGGGCTATACTGCTGTACTGTATACTGTGGGGGTCTGTATACTGTATACTGTGGGTGCGGTATAGTGTGGAGTGCTATACTGCTGTACTGTATAGTGTGGGGGGCTGTATCGTGTATAGTTTGGGGTGCTGTATACAGTGAGGTGTTGTATACTGTGAGGTGCTGTATACTGTGGGCTGCTATACTGCTCTACTACATACTGTGGGGTACTGTATAGTGTGGGGTGCTATACTGCTCTACTATATACTGTGGGGTACTGTATAGTGTGGGGTGCTAAACTGCATACTATAGGGTGCTATACTGCACACTGTGGGTTGCTGTATACTATAGGGTGCTATACTGCATACTGTGGGGTGCTGGGGTGCACTGTAACACTAGGGTAAGCCGAGCCCCGGTCTCCTTCCTGCAGAGCGGTGCCCACTTCCAGCCTGAGCCCAGCTGCCCAGAGCACTGATCCTGACCCGCTGGAGTCTTCAGAACTGTGAGTATTTACAGTCATTCACTGTACTCTACCAGGGGTGTGGATTTTTTGTGTGTGTGTTGTGGTGGAGGCCGTGATTGCCTAAGGTGTGGGAAGGCGGGATCCAGGGGGCCCAAGTAAATTTTTGCCCAGGGTCCAATCAATATTAAAGACGGCCCTGTGCCCATCTAGTAGCTAATAGCTGATCTTTTCACATTGTGTCCACAGATTCCAATGGATGGGAACTGTAAAGTTTTCAGCCTGGAAGACAGTCAAAGGATTGGGGTTTCCACAGTTTTAAAGACAGCAGATTGGCAGCTGCATATGCAAATGAGCATGCTATCACAGCCCTCCATGACATCATGGCACTCCATGACATTACAATGATAGCCCTTGTATAAGAACAGCAGACACTATTGGGTCTCCTCATTCATTTGCGGGAGGGTGTCCTGCCTGATGAGAGGCTACAGCAGGTATGTACGGAGGTTCTCTGGCTTCTTCTATGCTCACAGGAGACATATATAGATAGATAGATAGATAGATAGATAGATAGATAGATAGATAGATAGATAGATAGATAGATAGATATGTAAGAAAAGAGTTGAAGAGCAGCACACAAATAAAGACTGGTGCAATACCTTGAAGCAGACCAAGGACCTAGGTCTTGTTAGATATATGCAAAAAAAGGCCAAGGCAGCACTCAAATATCCATGTCAAACAGTGGGTGATTTATTAGCCCATGTGGTAGCAGCAACTAAGTTGGGAAGCTAGGTGATACATAGTGGAAAGAAGGGCAATTTCTTACTAAAGGTGCTTTACTGTGTAGCAACCACGGTGTAACCTATAATACCGTGTGACCATAATTTAAAGAGGAATTCTCATCTCTAACGTTTCTGTGGATTTACAATAAAAGTACGACAGATGCTGACTCTCTTGAGAACAATTGCCTTTGGCAGTGTATGGAGAGGTGGCTCCTTCCATTTACTTCTATGGGAGAATGGGACCTGTGGTATCTGAATCTATCGGACTACTGTGGATATTCAATAAAAGTCTTATCCTATGTAACACCACAGGTAGCACAGTGATAAGTCTCTGAGTACAGATAATGTACTATATGTCACCTGCAGTCCTATGTAACACCACAGATAAGATAGTAATAACCGAGTACAGATCATATAGTAGTCTTATGTAACACTACAAATAACACAGTGATAACTCTCTGAATACAGATAATGTAGTAGATGTTCATAACTGTTAAAAAGCCAAAGGAAGGCTGTGATCAGCGGCACGCGTAGAGTGCCGCGGAAACTTTTTAAACACTAAGCCATGCCTCTAACCCTGTTTAATGTCTATCAATACATGATCCAATTCCACCAGTCCCCTTTGGGCCCAACAAAATTGAATTCCCCTTTACAGTAGAATAGCTGGGACATCCGGGACCCCCCCCCCGATCAGCTGCAGGAGCGTCGCGGTCTTCTCACTGTTTACCGCAGGCCCAGTGACATCACGACGACTAGTATCAACTGGCTTGGGCGCAGCTAAGCTCCGTTCACATGAAAGGTAAACAGTGCGGGAGCGCCGCTGCCTTTTCAAACAGCTGATCGGCGGGGCTCCCGGGTGTCGGACCCCCGCTGGTCAGATGCTGTTGATCTATACAGAGGATAGATCATCAGTTTAAACAAACTGCAGAACCCCTTTAATAAAATAAAAAAATAACCCTCGCCTTGTTCCCACACACACAGACACAAACACACAGGGACCGACACACACACACACACAGACACACATAAACATAGGGACAGACACACACAGACACACAGGGACACACATACACACACACAGGGACACACACACACCCAGGGCCAGCGACACACACACAGGGAGAGAGAGACACAAAGACACACACAGGGACACACGGACACGCACACACAGGGACACACACATACACACAGACACACACAGGGACACACACGGACACACACACTCAGGGACACACACATACACACAGGGACACACACACATAAGGACAGACACACACACAGGGACACACAGACACACACAGGGCCAGGGACACATAGGGAAAGACACACACAAGGACACACAAACACACACAGGGTCAGACACACACATACACAGGGACAGACACACACAGGGACACACACACAGAGCTAGGCCTCTCCACACTCCAGCAGGGCTCCTCTTGGTACAGCTCTCTGCCCCTCGGCTCCTGCTCCACTGGTCACATGGGCAATAACATCAGGAAGGTCCTTTAGCCCACTAGGAAATACCATCTACCCTGTTCTGAGTCCTGGGGCCGTCCACCCAGGCAGTGCACACAGTGAAAATTTTATGCATCGCTAGGGGAAGCTGCCATAGAATTCAGAACAGGCAGTATGATTAAGTCCAGGACGCAGCTGCAGGGATGAGTGAGCCTACAGAGGCCTTGAGCGGGGGCACTATGGAAGCTGTGTGGCCTCGCAGCTTAAAGGGAACACTGGAGCCCAGTCCCCCATATCATCATTAAAATTTAATAGATATTGATTCAAAGAAATACACCCTAGTTGTAAGTTATTGGCCCCAAAGGCAGCTCCAAATGTATTTTTTTCTCCTCGACCTTTGCAACCCTACTATGGTGTCAGGGCCTGGGCCCATCAGAAGATACTCTGGTGGGCCAGTCCACCACTGGTCACATTCATCAGTCACATGGCCTAGGTTCAGCTCAGTCCCATTCCTGTGAATGGGCCCGGGCTGCAGTATCAAGCACAGTCGCCATACAATGAGCGGTGCTGTGCTTGGTATGCTGTAAAGCGCCGTAGCTCTTGAAATAGTTGATCAGTGGTGGAGCCAGGTGTCAGAACCCCCACAAATCAGCCCTTAGAGCTCATGCACACAAACGTATTTTCTTTCTATGTCCGTTCCATTTTTTTGCGGACCATATGCGGAACCATTCAGTTCAATGGGTCCGCAAAAAAAAAGATAAGTTACTCCGTGTGCATTCCTTTTCCGTATGTCCGCTCCGCAAAAAAAAAACAGAACATGTCCTATTATTGTCCGCATTACGGACAAGGATAGTACTGTTCTATTAGGGGCCAGCTGTTCCGTTCTGCAAAATGCGGAATGCACATGGACTCCATCCGCATTGTTTTGTGGATCCGTGTTTTGTGGACTGCAAAATACATATGGTCGTGTGGATGAGCCCTTAGGACAAGAAAATCTCTCAATGGGTCAGTGATATACCACCCTCCATTAGAATGTTGTTGTAAATGAATATTCATTAGTGAAGAATTAAATGTTAATAATTTCTAATAATTGCTTTTTTGTTTACTATAATAATATGTGTGTTTCCCATGAACATGTAAGTGTTTTGCTCCAGGATGTGCCTGTTGAATATTTCACCTCTTTAATTAAAATCGGAATTTCCCTCCTGTGGTGACTGTTTAGTATTTAGAACAAAGAACCTACAATTAGTGTTATGCCGACGTGGTTCTTAAATAACGGTATTGAGTGGTTGTTAATAGTTTAATTTTGATTTTAAAATTATAACATTAAAATGGTAATAGGAATTTATGTCAGTCTTATCTACTTTGAGCTGGAGTGAGATGCAACTCAGTTGTTAAGAGGTACAGGCTTTTTAATAAATAAAGCTCATCTCTGGTCCTCAGTGTCCGAGAAAATAAAATGTATGCCAGGCGTGAACTTTTAGTGCTGCAAGAACATGGATCTGTAATTTATTTTAACACAGTGTACTGACAGGCAGGGCCTAATCCTGAAAGATCTGAATTGCCCTATGAACGAGTGTTTGCTCGTTCATTGGGCAATTGGAAGCAGTATTAGACTGCCAGATGATTGCTAGCGAGCATTTATAGCCCGTCTAATATGCCATTAAGGGATTTTGTGCTCTTCACTGTATGCCCCCCAGGTTATACTTAGCAGTATTGGATTGACTGTGGCAATGTATTTGTAGCAGATATAGCCAGTTCCAGGCAGAGGTCTGTATAAGTAGGGGGCAAAGAGAATAACAACGTACAAAGCAAGCCAGGGTAGGGGCGATGAAACCACAAGTGTCAGCAATCCAAGGGCAAAGACAGTAACAAAGTTTTGCACAAGTTGCAGTCAAAGTGAGTTAACCACATGTTTCAACAATTCAAGGAGCAAACAATAAATAGGTCACAGATAAATCAAAAGGCGTTCGAGACCAGGGAGTAAGAGCCCGATAACTCTCTGCAACTTAAGTTACTTTACTTTAATAAACTGTCTTACTGACAGGTTATACAAATAAGAAAAAAAAATCTTGTAGAAAAACCTTTAAACAGTGTTTATGGTTTGACAGCTTGAGATCACAGTTTTAGACTACCAAGTTAAATCCACATGTCACGTATATTGCTATTTCTAGTACTTTGCATTGGCACACAGTTTGGCCTTGTGCCCACAATGAAAATTAAAAATTTCAGGATTAGAATGATAGGAATTACATAGAATCTTTGTATTTAGGTAGGGCAACACTTATTCCACTAAGAATCAGATGCATCTAGTCTGAACTCCAAATAACCAGATTTTCCTAGTATATACAGTGGCATGCAAAAGTTTGGGCACCCCTGTTTAAAATTACTGTTACTGTGAACAGTTAAGCAAGTTTAAGATGGAATGATCTCCAAAGGCATAAAGAATAAAGATGACACATTCCCTTTATATTTTAAGCAAAAGCATTTTTTTCATCTTTTACATCTTCAAAGTAACAAAAAAGTAAAAGGGCCTAAAGCAAAACTTTGGGCACCCTGCATGGTTAGTACCTAGTAGCACCCCCTTTGGGAAGTATCACATCTTGTAAATGCTTTTTGTAGCCAGCCGAGAGTCTTTCAATTCTTTTTTAAAGGGATTTTCATTCATTCTTCTTTGTCTTTTAGTCCTGCAAAATTCCTGGGCTGTCTTGCATGCACTGCTCTTTTGAGGTCTATCCACAGCTTTTCAATGATGTTCAGATCAGGGAACTCTCAGGGCAATGGTAAAGCCTTCGGCTTCCCCCTTTGGAAGTAGTCTATTGCGGATTTTGAGCTATGTTTAGGATAATCATCCATTTGTAGAAGTCATCCTGTTTTCAAATTCAGCTTTTTTACAGGTGGTGTTATTTTTGCTTCAAGAATTTGCTGGAATTTCATTGAATTTATTCTTCCCTTAATGGTTGGAGAGGTGTTCTTTTCATGAACTTCTGTGCCCTTTTGTTTCCAAACATACCTTTGCTTATTGTGGCCAATGAATTCTATTATAACCTCCTCAGTCCACAGGACTTGTTTCAAAAATGCATCAGACTTTTTTTTGCAAATTTCTGACGCAGAATTTTATAGTGAGGGCACAGGAAAGGTTTTCTTCTAATGGCTCTTTCACGAATGCCATATTTCTGCAGGTGTCGCTGAACAGTAGAATGTACCACAACTCTAGAGTCTGCTAAATCTTTCTGAAGGTCTTTTGCATGCAAGCAGGGGTTTAGCAATCCTACAAACAGCTGTCTCTGAAACTTCTCTTGACCTCCACTGTTCCTGTTAACTGCCATTTCTTAATTACATTTCTAAATGAGTAAAGGGCAACCTAAAATCGCATTGCTTTATTATAGCCTTCTCCTGCTTTGTGGAGGTCAACCATTTTCATTTTCAGAGTGTTAGGAAGCTGCCTAGAAGAACCCATGGCTGCCGTTTGTGGGAACAGGTTAGAGGAGTCTGGGTAGTTATAAAGTTTTTAAATTTGCATTACCTGGACGTGCCTAACAATGATTGTGAGAAACCTTAACCTTTGACCCATTTAAGGTCTGAATCCTTGGTCAAAGTTATCTGAGCTCTGAAATCTCCTTGGGTTCCCATATTTTTGCAAAGTAAGCCTTTCCTTTTTTAACTCTACAATTGTACAAAACCAAAATAATACAGTGATATTGCTTAAAATGTTGAAATGTGTGTTTCTTCTTTAAGTTTATGCCTTTTGGAGATCATTTCCTCTTCATTTTCTTAACTGCTCACAGTAACAGTAATTTTGATCAGGGTTGCCCAAACGTTTGCACGCCGCTGTACAAGCTGATAATGACACAAGAAATTATGAATCCTCAAAAAACTGTACAAAAAGCCAGTAGATCCCTGAACCATCCTGTGTGATGGATTCAATGTTAAACCAGTGGTGGACTGGACACAGATAACAGAGCAGTATATACGAGCTTCTTGATTTCCAACCTAATAATTTGATGCCATTGGTGTGCTAGCCAGAGACCTTAGAAATCCTTTATGTCATTCTATAAAGCTACCTCACTGGTGTACCACAACCACCAGTAATTGTGAGTGATGATATAACTAAGGGTGCTATTACATTAGTAGCCACAGGCAACACTCGTGCTTTATCTTGACTTACAGCTTGAAACAATGACCCGTCCTGGTGCAGACCAACAATAAAGTAGGAGTGTTGCTTGCAGCCGCTGACGCTGGTAAAATAGCTCCCTGACAGCATTTGTACTCATTCACTTTGCGGTTCTCGATGTTTTTGTTATTAATCGAGTAGTCAATAGTCTTTTATTTATTACTTAGATTAAACCAACCATATTTACATGCATGAAAAGAGCTTCTCAGATGTGATGCCTGTTTTTTTAAGAAAAAAATGAGCTTAATGCGTTCTTAACTTTTGATTTCCTGTGCTGCTCTGTGTTATCAAGTATGTGGTATTTACAGCTGTTTTAAACTGAAAGTGCTAACTAGCCAAAATGCTACAGCAGCTGACTTTCTCACATGCACTCCTTGAGAACCAGCTTATTCGCCTGACACATGTCTTTACTAATTATATAGTTGATGTGGAGCTCCCTCAGTAGGAAAAACTTGACTGACAAACACATTATATATCCTGGGATACAGTTCATATGATAAATGGATGTTTTCACTTAATAAAACGATACATCCTTTTATTTCAACCTATCCCCTTGTTCTAATTTACATTCATTTATGGTTTTAGTTATTTTGTTTTACTTATTGATTGCCATCATATTCCAGAGTCCCATAGGCAGATGAAGTGCAGGCAAAACATAGAAACCTCAAGCAGACATTGCCCTGGTCGAACGCGAAGCCGCTGAGTGGTTGCCTTTTTCATATTTAGAAATCCAAAGTACAGTAGATAGAACCTACAAATCCCGACCTGGTTTTCCCCACCCAAGTTAGGTGCTCACCCCTCTATAAGCATTTTCATTCACAGATTATATGTGGTTCTTGTACAACAGCAAATGTAGTCCTTACAGATCTGTATTTCTTTTTTTTTTTTACTCGTTTTATTGAAGAGTAAAATCGAAAAGATCAAGCAAACAATTTATGCAGTACATATATCATAGCACATATAGTATACATCTGAATAAAGAAGTGGGTGAGAATACACTAGGTAGCATGTTACATGTATAGCACCAAAGTAGAAAAGACGGAGGAGGGGAAAGCATGTCAGTGTTTCGGATGATGCTATGTAATACATCATTATCTAGATACATCCTAGAAGGTATATTGGTATTAGTGATTTGAAGCCAGGGATTGCATAAAACCTCACTGTGCATATCCAGTTTTATCCAGGGGAATTACAACATCGTTCCCACACTTTATGGAATATGTCTACATGCTGTCAGTTCTTATATACAATTCTTTCATAGGAGATGATGGTGTTGACTAAGTTGCGACATAGAAGAACAGACAGAGGGCATCTGGCCATCCATCTTAATGCTACTGATTTACAGCCAAAAACATTGTTTTGTGTGGTAGCAGTTGGGTGTGACATGACCACCGATCATCTTCCATAAGCCCAAGAAGACACAAGCTAAGGGAAGCGGGAACAGACTGTCTCACAACAGCAGATAAAAAGTCCATTACCGCAATCCAAAATAATAGTAGGTCAGGGCAGAACCATAAAAGGTGTAGAAAATCAGCGTCTGGAGATAGAGTAGTAGGAATCCTGCCCATTATGTACAGGCGTACCAGTGTAAGACAACATTGATGTAATATACATGGTTGTATAAATTGATGATTGGCCTATGGAGATACACGAAGAGGGATGGTAAGCACATCAGTCTAATCTTCAGTGGTAAGGTCTGGTAGGACCCTGTGCCATAGGACTTCAGCAGTTATACGCATAGTGAGCATCTTAGATTGTGTCAAGTGAGTATAACTGGCTGGGGACTTGTTTTTTGTATAAGGCCATTGGGGCCTTGTTTTTTTTAGGACACCAATCAGAGGGTAGGAGCAGATAAGTAAAGAAGATGCGTAAATTGTGCAGTATGAGCAGGACTGAAAATAAGGTATCTATAGAAGTCTGTATGAGGGAGGTTGTACCTGTTGCGCAACTGTTCAAAAGACATAAGGATATTGGGGCACATTTATTAAGACCGACATTTTAAATGCCGGTATTAATAAACCCCTTAACTGGCAGTGGATCCGCCGGGGTGTTGAAGAGGCACAGTCAGGGGCGTTGCTAGGGTCTCAAAAGATTCGAGGCCCAAGCCCCAATGCATATGGCCCAATTCTCTAAGTCGACCGATGCCCCCACCTTTCCTCCCGCAAACACTAGCACTGAAGACATTTTACTGTACTTGCTATACAGCTATACAGCAGCACGTACCTCTCACATCCATTGCCTCCCAGGTGATGTCTCCCCTGATGTAGATGTTCTCTGTCATCACCTTCTCCATTCGGTCTGGACAACTTCTTTCAGCCGCGTCTCGTCTCTGCATAGTGTGACACACAGACATCTTAGGTTCCTCACTTTTCTATCATCATCTCCCAACCTGGAGCCCCCACAGTGTTATCCTGCTGCTCGTTGTGCTCCCCAATACTCCAAAATACAATCCTGAAAAAAAAATTGTGCCCCCCATAGTAACAGTGCTCCTCATAGTCCCACCAATATTAATTCCCTTCTAGAATGCCCCCATTAGAAATACTGTTCCCTACTGTGCCCCCAACAGTGATAGTGCTCCCCAAGAGTGCCTCCATTAGTAGAAGAGCCCTCCACAGTATTAATTATGCCCTCACAGAGCCCCCAGTAAAAATAAGGCCCCCTATGGTTCTTCAAGTGGTAATAAAGCTCTCTACAGACTGCTCAGTAGTAATAAGGCCCCGCACAGTGCTCTTACTAGAAATCAGGTTAATCTATACATCCTTCCTATAGAGCCCCCAGTAGTAATAAGAACACCTATAGTGTCCCCTGGATTTAAGGTGCCCCTACAGTGCCCCAAATATTTATAATGCCCCCTACTGTTATAATGCTCATCCTGAAGTGCCCCAGTATTTATATTGCCCCCTACTGTTATAATGCTTGCCCGGAAGCGCCCCCAGTATTTATAATGCCCACTGCAGTGCCCCCTGTAGTTATATTCCTCCATCATACAGTGCCATGTAAATAACATTATTTCCCTCCCTCCGCCATAGAGTCCCATGTAAATACCATCACACCATCTCTCCAGCCCACTCCAATATACAGTCCCATGCAAATAACATCCCTCTCTATCTACAGCCCCCTCCAATATACAGTCCCACATAAATAACATCACCCCCTCTCCAGCCGCTTTCAACATACAGTCCCATGTACACAACATCACCCCCTCACCAGCCGCCTTCTACATACAGTCCCATGTAAATAACATCACCCCCTCAATATTCAGTCCCATGTAAATAACATAACCCTGCCCCAGCCACCTCCAACATGTATTCTCATGTAAATAACATAATCCCCCCCCCCCCCCACTGTCCCATGTAAATAACTTCCCTCCCTTCAGCCCTAGCATACAGTCCCAGTTAAATAACTAAAACTAGCTTCTTTCCAGGACTTCTCTTCACTGCTGAGCCGTCCTCTCCTGCGCTGGGCACATGATGGTGGCATCATTGCAGCTCTATTTCAGCTACTGCATTTAAAACTGATCACAGGGACTGTGATGTCATCACAGGTCCTTCAGCTCTTGAAGGGCATTAGATTCAATTGTATTGCTGTCCTGAGGACGGCAATACAGTTCGATCTATCTGGCAGGAAGTACATTCGGGGCCTGGGACAAAACATCAGGGGCCCAGGCCCCGAACGTTTTAACCTAGCAACGCCCCTGGGCGCAGGCCTCTTCTCGCATTTTTCTGCGCTTAAAACTAACAAAATCACAGAATAAAGTGGTCAAAAGGCAAAATATGCTCAAAACCCCTAATGCTGTAGCGCACTTTTACCCGGGGGGGCAAATCCTGCCCATGTGATCCATTGCTAACAGCAATCCCCAGCAAAAATGCAGACAATGGTGGATGCCGGCAGTGGAACACATTTACTACAAAAAACATGTGGTACATGTGGTCCGCTGCCGGCATCCTCCATTGTATGCATTTTTGCTGGGGATTGCTGTTAGCAACGTATCACATGGGCAGGATTTGCTCCCCCGGGTAAAAACAGCATTAGGGGTTTTGAGCATCCTTTGTCCTTTGACCACTTTATTCTGTGATTTTGTTTGTCCATGTATGCCTGGAGGTGAGGCAACCTCAGGTTTGAATGTACCTTAACTTTGATCTATGGGTAACATTCAGGTGCACCTGGGCAGCCTGCCTCACATGACCCAGTTATATGTGGGACTCATAGCCTCCTCCCATTGTATGTGTGATTTCACGCTGGAGGTCACTGGGGGCTGCTGGCTGTGTGTTGGACTTTATGCATCTTTCATAAATTGTCCATACGGCATAGGTAGGTTAGCGTTAGGTCCCGTGCCACATTGAGATACCTTGATGGGGTGCGTGGGCTCCGGTATGTTCTTGATATAAGAATATATTGGCAAAAGTCTCATTTTAATATCAGTGTGAGGGTTAGCCATATATTGTCAATTGCATCTACCATTGTAGTGCACCATTTTCAGTGTTTTTTTTTCATCTGGAAGATAGTCACAAGATAATAACAGATTACGGTGCAAAATCCTTGATCTGTGCCACCTGACTCTGGTTTTCCCTGATATACTAGACTGTTTTCATGTTTTCTTCTCACAACAACATAAACATTATCTTCCCAATAAAGGTAAAGTTTTCCTGGTCCCCCTTTCTCATTTAAGTTATGCACTAAGACTCGACTTCCTGGAGTAAGTTCAGTGCCATGACTTTTCTGGTCATAGTATTCTTTGCTTTTGCCTGCTGACTTCTTAGCTGTTTCTGAAGCTATTTTATAAGCTTCTGCCATTCTCTTTTTCCAGACAGTAACGTAATCTGCATAAGTTTTTACTTCTCTGATACTGGCGTGTCCAACATTATATCAATTGGAAGTCTTGGTGATCAACCATACAATAGGTACAAAGGTGAATATCCTGTTGCCTCACTTTTTGTACAGTTGTAAGCGTGGACAACTTTTGACAAAGAGTTCTTCCAGTCTTGCTTTTCATCTTCTGTAAGAGTCCTCAACATTGACAGCAATGTACGATTTAAACATTCAACCTGTCCATTACCCTCTGGGTGATATGGAGTTGTATGATAATTCAGGATTCTGCTGTATTTTCCAAGTCTTGCAATTAAATGATTCTTAATAATTTTCTTCCTAGATGATGGTGTAATTTTGTTGGAAAGCCAAACTTTTCAGCAAAATCATTAAATATTTTGTCTGCTGCAGTTTTACCAGACTTGTTTGTGGTAGCATATGCCTGTGCAAATCTTGTAAAATGATCCATTGCAACAAGGATGTACTCATATCTAGAGATGGCCTTGCGGTTCGCTCGGTGATTGTTTTGCTGCGAACTTTGCACGTTCGCAATTCGCCGAACATGCGAACATATGGCGATGTCCGCCGGCACCATATTCTTTTGCATTGTGACCAACTTTGACCCATGACACATCCATCAGGTGGGACAGGACAGCCAATTGAGATGTTTCAGCATATGGACAAACCCCCACCCTATAAAAGAACCCGATCTGGCAGCCATTTTACATTCTGTGTTTTGCCAGTGTAGGGAGAGGTTGCTTTGTGGAGCAGGGACAGGCTGTTAGGCACACCAAACGCTAGCTAATAGGGCCACAAAAGTCCTTTTAAGGACTGGTATAGGTGTGATATCGATAGGTGTGATATACTGAGGGGTGTAATATACTTATAATATACTTTCTAACATAGAAAGTAAATTATAGTGCATTTGTATTGTGCAGCAGTTGTGTGTGGTTCTGATGCGATACCACAGCTATATAGAGGGACAAACGCTATTGGAACAACTAATTGCAACGGGTGTGATATACCTGTTGCCCCCAAAAAAACTAATTGAGGGGTGTGATATACCTTCTTCCACAAAATACTGATTGAGGGCTGCAATATACCTGTTGCCCCAAATAAACAGGGTGGTGTGATATAACTGTTGTGGCAACAAAAATAATTGAGGGGTGTGATATACCTGCTTCCACAAAATACTGATTAAGAGGTTCCATATACCTGATTCCACCAAATATTGATTGAGGGGTGCGATATAACTGCTTCCACAAAATACTAATTAAGGAGTTTGATATACCTGCTTCCACCAAATATTGATTGAGGGCTGCGATATACCTCCTTCCACAAAATACTGATTAAGGGGTTCGATATACCTGTTTACACCAAATATTGATTGAGGGGTGCGATATACCTGCTTCCACAAAATACTGATTAAGGGGTTTGATATACCTGCTTCCAGCAAATATTGATTGAGGGCTGGGATATACCTCCTTCCACAAAATACTGATTAAGGGGTTCGATATACCTGTTTCCACCAAATATTGATTGAGGGGTGCGATACACCTGCTTCCACAAAATAGTGATTGAGGCCTGCGATATACCTGCTTCCGCAAAATACTGATTAAGGGGTTTGATATACCTGCTTCCACCAAATATTGATTGAGGGCTGGGATATACCTCCTTCCACAAAATACTGATTAAGGGGTTCGATATACCAGTTTCCACCAAATATTAATTGAGGGGTGCGATATACCTGCTTCCACAAAATAGTGATTGAGGCCTGCGATATACCTGCTTCCACAAAATACTGATTAAGGGGTTCAATATACCTGTTTCTACCAAATATTGATTGAGGCCTGCGATATACCTGCTTCCACAAAATACAGATTAAGGGGTTCGATATACCCGTTTCCACCATATATTGATTGAGGAGTACGATATACCTGCTTCCACAAAATAATGCTTAAGGGGTTTGATATACCTGCTTCCACCAAATATTGATTGAGGCCTGCAATATACCTTCTTCCACAAAATATTGATTAAGGGGTTTGATATACCTTCTTCCACCAAATATTGATTGAGGCCTGCAATATACCTGCTTCCACAAAATACTGATTAAGGGGTTCGATTTACCTGTTTACACCAAATATTGATTGAGGCCTGCGATATACCTGCTTCCACAAAATACTGATTAAGGGGTTCGATATACCTGTTTCCCCCAAATATTGATTGAGGGGTGCGATATACCTGCTTCTACAAAATACTGAATAAGGGGTTTGATATACCTGTTTCTACCAAATATTGATTAAGGTCTGCTATATACCTGCTTCCACAAATCATGATTAAGGGGTTTGATATACCTGCTTCCACAAAATACTGATTGAGAGCTGCAATATATCTGCTTCCACAAAATACTGATTAAGGGGTTCGATATACCTGTTTCTACCAAATTTAATTGAGGCCTGCGATATACCTACTTCCACAAAATACAGATTAAGGGGTTCAATATACCTGTTTCCACCAAATATTGATTGAGAGGTGCGATATACCTGCTTCCACAAAATGCTGATTAAGGGGTTTGATATTCCTGCTTCCACAAAATATTGATTGAGGCCTACGATATACCTGCTTCCACAAAATACTGATTAAGGGGTTTGATATACCTGTTTCTATCAAATATTGATTGAGGCCTGCGATATACAGTACCTGCTTCCACAAAATACTGAATAAGGGGTTTGATATACCTGCTTCCACCAAATATTGATTGAAGCCTGCGATATACCTGCTTCCACAAATATTGCTCTTCTCTAGGGACTTAGGCACAGGGTCATTTTGAAAATGACAGGCAGAAGTAGAGGCAGGCCGTTCCGCAGGGCTGGTAGGGGTCGGGCAGGTGCACCAGGCCAGAGCCTAAGTGGGAAGTTGGAGAAGGCGCGTCCGATTACTTCAAAGGGCGCACCAGAGTTGGTTGAGTGGCTCACTCAGCCTTCCGCTTCTGCACCCTCCTCATCCTCTGTATCTGCACCCTTCTCACTCTCTGCTGTGTGCACGCCCAAATACACCACCACCATAGCCCCTCCACTCGAGTCAGAGGAATTATTTTCCCATCCATTCCAGACCTTACCGATGCGCAGCCATTCCTGACATCGGATAAGGAAGAGGAGGTAGCAATGGCCGCCACCCAGATCAGCCCAAGGAGGGAGGTCCCTGCTGTTGCTGCCTACTCCGAGATCTCAAATGTCAGTGGTGGTAAAGGTGACGATGATGATGTATCAATGGATGTCACGTTGGTGCCCACAAGAGAGGAAGAGTAGGGGAGTTCAGAGGGAGAGACGGAGCAGCAGAGAAGGAGGAGAAGCAGGCAGAGCTCACAGGGCACAGTAGGCAAAAAGCAGATTGCAAATGTATCTGGAGCGAGCCATCCACCATACAAGGTCACCTCTGGCGCTCCCAGGACTCCGGAACATGGCTCCGCAGTGTGGGCTTTTTTTTAACGTTTCAGCTGCTGACAATAGTGTTGCCATCTGCAGCTTATGCTGTCAATGCATAAGTCGCGGTAAGCCCAACACTCACCTAGGGACGACCACCTGGCCTCCCATCACCGAGCCCAGTGGGAGCAACGCTATCAGAACCC
Organism: Bufo bufo; assembly: GCF_905171765.1. Taxonomy (NCBI): domain Eukaryota; kingdom Metazoa; phylum Chordata; class Amphibia; order Anura; family Bufonidae; genus Bufo; species Bufo bufo. The sequence continues at coordinate 478,867,183 of NC_053389.1, forward strand.
ACAAAGCCACACTCCCAGTGCTCCACGTCCTGCCTCTTCTCTTTCTCCTCTCTCCTCCCATTTGTCCTACACTCCACCTTCCACCGTGCCGTCGTCGCGTTCCTCTGGCATTAGGCAGGCCCAAATGTTCGAGCATAAAAAGTTGATAACGCCGGATAACCCTCTTGCCCAATGGCTGACCGCTGGCTTGTCGGAACTTCTAGCCCACCAACTACTGCCATATAAACTGGTGGACTCAGAGGTCTTTCGAAAATTTGTGGCCATTGGCACACTGCAATGGTAGGTCCCCGGAAGGAAATATTTCTCCCAGAAGGGCATCCCAGAGCTATATGGCCACGTTCAGCGGCAAGTGAATATATCTCTGGCACACTGTCGGTGCTAAGATATATCTGAATACACACACGTAGTCTAACAAACACGGGCAGGGAAGGTAAATAACTTTTACTGCCCACTGGGTGAACCCTCTGTCGGCCGTCATGCAAGTAACCCGTGGCTCCCGTGTGGATTTGGTGTTACCGCCAAGGATTGCATGCAGGCCTGCCTCTTCTTCTCCTCCTCCTACTCCATCCTCCGTCTCCTCCTCATCTGACTCCACCTTTTACACTGCTACCGCCTCTTCCTCTGCGCCCCCCAAGCTCCCCAGAACCTACTCGACATCCCAGGTGAGACGTTGCCATGCTGTGCTGCGGCTGATGTGCCTGATAGCCAAGAGCCACACCGGTCCTGCACTGCTTTCAGCTCTGCGGTCACAGGCCGATCAGTGGCTAACTCCTCTCAATTTGACAGTTGGTAAAGTGGTGTGCGACAACGGTGCCAATCTGCTGAGTGCACTGAAACAGGGGAAAATGACACACGTGCCATGCATGGCACACGTCCTGAACTTGGTCGTGCAGCAATTCGTTGCCAAATACCCCTGGGTCCAGGACGTCTTGCGGCAGGCCAGGAAAATCTCTGGCCATTTTAGAAGATCTTACAACATGGCTCGGAATTGCTGACATTCAGCAGCGACACCACTTGCCCGTCAGACGTCTGATTTGTGACAGCCTGACGCGCTGGAACTCCACCTTGTATATGCTTGATAGGCTGCTCCAGCAGCAATGTGCCATTAACGACTACCTGTACGAACTCTGCAGCAGGACAGGTTCTGGAGAGCTTGGTTTCTTTTCACCGCGCCAGTGGCTGCTCATTCGCGACACATGCAGACTTCTGCGGCCATTTGATGAGATCACCAAACTGGTCAGTTGCAGCCAGGGAGCCATCAATGACATCATACCTTACTCCTTCTTTCTGGAGCGTGCATTGCATTGTGTCATTGATCAAGCCATCGAGGAGCAGGAGCTGGAAGATGAGGAAGTCGCAATGCTGAATGAATTCCCAGGGGGGCTACTCCATCTGAGACAAGTCAGCAGGAGTCTGAAGAGGATTCAGAGGAGGATGGTGGCTTGGGGGAGGAGGAGGAGTAGCGAGAAGAGCAGGCTTTGAGGGGGACTTTAAACTTTTCGGGGATCCCTGGTGCTGTCCGTGGCTGGGGGGAGGAGACCGAGGATGACATTCTACTGGGTGAGCAGGAGCCAGGGCTCTCCACTGCTTCCAATTTAGTGCAAATGTGGGCCTTCATGCTCCAGAGTTTCAAGAGGGATCCCTGTATAAAAAGTATAAAGGGCAAGGACCAGTACTGGGTGGCAACGTACTTAGACCCCTGGTACAAACACAAAATGTTGGACATGTTACCAGCATCACAGAGGGCTGGCAGAATGCAGCATTTCTAGGCCTTGCTGCGAGAGATGCTGCATTCCGCTGCTGCGGGCGCTGGCAGAGGAATTTCCACCCACAGCGAAACAGGTGCAGGTAACAATCCTACCGCGCCTGCAAGAAGAGGGCGGTTTGAAGATGTGTTGGTCATTTCAGATATGAGATCATTCTTGCAACCAACCAGCCTCAGGGAATGCCTAGACCGACAGGTGTCCGTCTACTTCGGGTTAACGGCCGATGTGGACGCTCTGAGAAGCGAGGTACCCTTGGACTGCTGGGTGTGCAGGCTTGACCTGTGGCCAAAGCTGGCACAATTTGCCATGGAACACTTGGCTTGCCATTCGTCGAGTACGTTCAGCGCAGCAGGGGGAATCGCGCCTACCTCATGACAGTGTGGACTACCTCACATTTCTAAAAATGAATGAGGCATGGATCTCGGAGGAATTCAACACCTGTGACAACCACGTGTAATTGAATTTCCTCATGCCAGCCCACACATATCTGTCACCACCCGGAACAAAGAATGGTCCTTGTCTTATGTATATACAGAAGCATAAAAGGCCTTTTTTGTCAGGTGAATGCCTAATTTTTGGGGTCTGTACTCCATTGGCCTACAGTAAAAAAAATTATCCAGTGACCGCCTAATGTACCTCCAGCCACATAATCACAAGTTCTTTTCTGTCAGGTGAATGCCTAATTTTTGGGGCCTGTACTCCCGTGGCCTAAAATAAAAATTTTCTAGGCTCCAGCAGAGCACATTTTTCAGTTCCCCTTTAAGACACATAAAAATGGCCCCTGATTAAAATACATATTTTTTGTGGGAATTTTTGCCAATGATCCCCCTCTGGTATGTCACTGTCCATGTTGTGGGACTATTTGCACACTTCTAGTAAGTATTTGGTGTCCGCAAATATGACCTGAAGGTTTTTCAGGTTCGCCTGCCATTGCCAAGTCAATGGGGCCCGCCACGCACGCGCGATTTGCGAACATTTGATCTAGATGCAATCAATGGATACCTGTTCAAAAGGATAAGTGGAGACAATGTTGTTCAATGGTGCTCTAATTGGTTTATTGGTACTTTTATCTTTTAAACCCCTGCATTCTTTGGTGACATAATGCTCAATATCCTTCTGCATGTATGGCCAGAAGAAGCATTCTCTGACAAGATTTACAGTTCTTTCTACTCCCAAGTGTCCCATTTGTTCATGGAGTTCTTTGAATACTGTCCTGTGGTAGACTTTTGGCAGGACTAATTGTACGTTCTGACTAGTCTATAAAGAATACCATCTGAGTTGAGGTATAATTTAGGCCATTCTCTGAATAAGGCAGTTACAGCTGGTGGGTCTGTTTTTCTCTCCTTCTTAGCTGGAAATCTATTTTGAAGTTTGTAGTGTAGCAGTTTAACAATGATCTTGTCTTCTTGTGCTTTTCTGATTGTTTCTTTTTGGAGCTGGTTAACACTTACTATGGGGCTTTGATCAGCTTCCCCAGCTGCACTTTCTACAGTTGCAGGACACCACCAATGGCGTATGTTCCTTCTCTTGTATTTGAACTGCTTGCACAGTGCTCCCAATAGCTTCCATGCTGATTTCTTGGGAACATTCCTTCATGTACTGGTCAGGATCTAGTGGCATTCTAGACAATTCATCAGCATCTGCAGTTGCTTTCCCTGGATGGTATTTAATGCTAAAATTGAAGTCTGCAAGTTCTGTCACCCACCTATGGCTAGTCGCATTTAATTTTGCTATAGTGAGAACATAGGTAAGTGGATTGTTGTCTGTACGTACCGCAAATGATGAACTCTAGTACAAGTAGTCTCTAAAACGGTCACATATTGCCCATTTCATTGCCAAAAACTCAAGTTTACCAGAGTGCAAATGGTAGCTTTTCTCTGCTGCAGTAAGAGTTCTTGAGCCATAACAGATAACTCTCAACTTGCCATTTTGCCTTTGATATAGGACAGCACCAAGTCCTTCCTGCGATGCATTACAGTGCAGTATAAATGGGTTGTTAAAGTCTGGATACCCCATCACTGGTGGCTTAACTAACAAATCAATCAGTCTCTCCAGTATTTCTTGATGATGGGCAGTCCAATTGATTGGCTGATATGCAGGAAGTTGACTTTTCCCTTCTGTTTAGACCTATCTCTTTTTGATTTATTTGCTGTGCTTCATGGTGAACTTGATCATACAGTGGAGCGGCAATCCGGGAGCAATTCTGAATATATGTCCGGTAGTAGGACAGAAAACCTAGTCTTTTTCTCAGCTCTCCCACTGTAGATGGAGATTTGTTTTTCAGAGCCTTTACTGGGGCAATTTCTGTTGGATCCATAGTATAGCCATCACCAGAGACAATCTTACCTAGGAACCGGACATTTCTTTGGTGTTAGCTTAATTACTTGTTGTTGATAGCTCCAAAGCACAGTACATACATGTTCCACGTGTTCAGTGAAAGACTTACTGTGAAACCAGGTTGTCATCAAGATATAGTTGACAGATACTATCTCTCAGGCCTTCCAAGCATAGTTCCATGCTTTTCTGAAATTCTGCAGGAGCTGAGCTGAGCCCAAAAGGAATACGGATCCATTCATATAATCCCCAAGGTGTTATGAAGGCTGTCAATGGCCTACTGGATTCTTCCATAAATCCATGGTGGTAGACTTTCCCTTGATTAATCACAGAAAACCAAGAACTTCCTGACAAGCTATTCAGCATATCTTGGATTCTAGGTATAGGATGACGGTCAGGAACTGACTTCTGGTTTAGTTCTCTATAGTCACAGCAGAGTCTCAGGCTACCGTCTTGTTTTCTTACACATACTATAGAAGAAGAATAGGATGATTTTGATTTCCTAATCAATTCTCTATTTATCAGGTCTTGTAGATACTCCTTCACCTCTTTATGAAGTGATTTAGGCACAGCAGTATATGTCTTCGTAACGGGGGTGGTATCTTTTAGATTAATCTTTAGTTGGAGTGATGGAATACATCCAACATCAGACTCATCTCTGGAGAATGCATGACATATGCTTTATTATGCACTGTTCTTCTGCATCAACATGATCTATAGAAACCAGAGGATCCCATTACTATTTAACTGAAGGCATTTCACTTTCTGGTTTGTCAACATTTTCCAATGCTTGAATGGTTGTGGTCAAAGAAGAAACCTGCTGGATATACTGCTTTGACTGTTTCCATGTGACCCAACACAATTTTTGGATCCAGTACAATATCATGTTTAGTGGGGTTTATTACTAGAATGGTTACCCGAGCATAGTTGTCATAAGGTACAATCACAATAGTCTCATCTGTATATATTGCCTCTGGTAACTCTGCAGTGTTGCTTGGCACAAAGACCATTTTCTGGTTCTTCTGATGAGATCCCACATGAACACCATGTCACGAATGATGGGGTGGGGAGGGACAACATAATAACAACAGAAGGGGAAAGACAAACATCTAGGCCTCAAGGCTAGGGAGAGGGGAAAGGTCACCTCCTAGGAAACTGGCCCTGACTCCTGTCAGTATGTATATACCCTGAAGGTGGGAAAATACATATGCCGGAACCTAAACCCTAGGAGCCCTGAAATACCCTAGAGGTAGTGACAGGTAATGAGACTGCTGGTTCCTTCCCAGGTGAACGAACCAGCGTCTCCCTGAGGCCTAGTAACAACAAGCACAAGGGAACAACCAAATACAAAGAGCAGTACAACTTATCTTATAGAAAATGGATGAGCAGGAACACAGGTAGGGTCCACACACCAACTCTTTCAAATCCAAGCAGAGAATATCAACCTCATGGTATGAAGTGTGAGACCAAAATACGGAAGCAGTAATGACCACAAGCTGCACCTGACAAGAGGTGTGGTCATTACTAAACCAAAACACTGAGAATCAAGAGACTGTCAGTTAACCTCACGTGCAGTCAGTCTCTCAGATCTTCTAACCTCTGTCACAGAAGGTACCATGACACACAAGACGACACCCATTATAGTACCTGCTGGAATAATGGTATGACGTACTC